>NC_059131.1:102935723-104185723 GCF_020740605.2 Lemur catta | reverse complement strand
TGACATCTAAATATACATATATATTTACATATACAGTCTAGCATGTATTCTATGTTATGAAATAAAATCCATCCATTTTGGTGAATGCTAATAACTTTAATTTTAGACAGTAAATTAAGTAAGGTGATATAAAATACTATCATTTATTACTATTTAACAAATGTTTGCTAAGCATATACTATGTATTTTTACTTTTATATGCCTATTCTCTTAGGCACTGGGGATAAAAGTGCCCAGATAACATTTTAAAATGTTCATTCACTTAACAAATATTTACTAAGCATCTATTATGTGGCTTTACTATGTATGTGCTTACTCTTTTTGGCACTGAGAATAACAGTCCCATTTCTTGGGTGGCTGATAATTAAAGTGTGCATCTTCTATCCTGTTTGTATAGTTTAGCTTAGCAGGAGCGGCTAGCTGTGTAAAGACAGACTTACATAAACAAATGTTTAATGCTATGTAATCCACCCCTATCATATATTTTTGTTTGGAGTTCATCTTAATGCTACAGACACATTAGCAGTTCTCAACCTGTTGCAGCATGCAAAGATTGTCTGATGTTTCACAACACAGTCAATACCAAATTCTTTCAGGTATTATTGTTTTATTTTTACTGCTAAAGTAATTGTTCACAGTTATGCTTGAAACAAAGCAAACCACTGTATTTCTCAATAGTTACTAAGACTATTCTCCATTGAAGTCACGCTTAATATCTTTTTTGCAAAATATATATGAAAAAGTGTGTTTTTAAACTAGCTATAGTTTCACAAAAGTGCTATAATGACTAAAAAATTGTAGATATTTTTAGTTTCACTTTTTCCCATAATGAATTAGGTCTTTTGACTGGTTAAGGGTTCATTTTCATGATGTCAGACCACTGAATGGAATTTTGAGTTCTTGGAACTTCAAAAGCTTCATTATGTGATATAACATTCAAATCTAATTTGAAAGGAAATGCTTCATTACAGTCCATTTCCTCAGCGTGTCTTTGTAAACAGATGTGAGTTTGGAAACTTCCTCTTGCGTGTCCACCTCTTATTGTCATTCCTGAATGTGTTCTCCTATGATAATTAGATGTTTAAATGTCAACATCAATTAAGCTTAAATTTAGAAGTAATCATACAATTCCAGAGCTGGAAATAATCCCTTAGGTCTCCCTAGTCCAACCCCTTGTTTTATGAACGCAGATACTGAGGAAAGCGCAGGCTGCTCTGCGGGAGGTCTTACGGCAGAGCTGGATCTGAAGCCAATCTGTTTCATGTTCCAGTTCGGTACCTGATCTAGGTTAAAGGGAAAGATTTGTTCTTTTAAACAAAAGGCTGTGAGATGTAAACTCACACACTTGCTTGAATTGAACTGTTAAATTATTAACAGCTTCCTTAAGTATTATTTCTTTCTAAAACTCTGCCAATGATTTGTAATCACAGTTTGGGCAAAGTAAACATTGATATATATTTACAAGTATAACTTATTTAAAATTTTGTAGCCTGCTTATTCCTCTCCCCTCCAAAAAATCCAAATATTTAAGAGTACTTAAACTCACAAATGATATAATCATTACAAATAAAATCAGAAAGATCAGAAATCATACAGGGAAAAGAAGAAACAAAAATGACTAGAAAAGAAGCAAGACCATTCTTAAGCATTGAACTTTCCTGGCCATCAAAGCAATGGCAGGGTAAAGTCAGTCTCAGTTGTAGATGAAAGGAGGTATAAAATATTTCTGCTACTGAATTCTAAACGATTTTAGCCTCTGGATCTTTGTGTAAAGGACACTAACATAGTGAACAAGGTCTCCAAAAGAGGCTTCAAAAAAAGTATCAAAATTTCGTCATGATTCTTATGTTGAATCCAGTGAAAACATTTGAACATTAAATTGTATTGCTGGGAAAGAATTTTCTTTAAGGCAATAGAGAGTTAATTTAGCATGCTACAGATAATCTCAGTTGAAGCAGGAGTAGAGGTGAAAGCAATTGAAGAAATGAAGATTAGCTTATCCTTTATAGATTAGCTATCCTTTACATAGATCAGCTATGCTTTGGGCCAGAATAAATGCCAGTCCATTCAATGTTGCATTGTAAACAGTGAGATGAAGTGTATTTTTACCTACTTGGGTTTCTTGAGACTTAGGAAGCATTGATAACTCTTCCTGGATATTCTCCTAGTGATAACTTCACTCCAGACAAAGGACCAGTAGAAGTAAGACAGAGACACAGAATGCAAGGGCCTCCATGGGGCTTCATCAGTTTGGTTTCAGGACAACAGGATTTTCTCCTGCTAAGTACAGAAACTTCCAGACATAGCCTGGATTCTGTGAGGGAGGGCAGGGTATGTGAACTATAAGTGTAAACTCTATATAAAGAAACTCTTATCTTGAAACTCTATGTACAGAAAGTACTCTAGAATCAATACAGGGGCAGTTTTCTTCATTGGTAGTCTAATCAAATTATAAAGGTCAATTTTTAAAAAATTAATCATCTGTTTATTAATTTCCCTTTTTTTCACTTTTTGGTGCTAGACCTTATTTTGCTAGTGTACTGACTTTTTTTTTTTTTTTTTTTTGCAGATGTGTTCATCCATGTCCTACAAGAAGCAAATACTTGTTAGATTAAAAATATGAGAGAAATTTATTAGGGGAACTGCCAGGGAGAGAAATGGGGAGGAAACTGGTTTGTCTGAACTTGGGAGAAGAAAAAGACAGGGAGGGAAGGAAAAAAGGAAGGAAGGAAGGAAGGAAGGAAGGAAGGAAGGAAGGAAGGAAGGAAGGAAGGAAGGAAGGAAGGAAGGAAGGAGGAAGGAGGGAGGGAGGGAGGGAGGGAGGGAAGGAAGGAAGGAGGAAGGAAGGAAGGAAGGAAGGAAGGAAGGAAGGAAGGAAGGAAGGAAGGAGGAAGGAAGGAAGGAGGAAGGAAGGAAGGAAGGAAGGAAGGAAGGAAGGAAGGAAGGAAGGAAGGAAGGAGGGAAGGAAGGAAGGAAGGAGGGAAGGAAGGAAGGAAGGAGGGAAGGAAGTTAGGGTGGAAGCCTTCTAGATGACCATCTGGGAGGTCTTGAGCCAGAGTCTCTGTTGTTGGAGGACTCCCAGGTCTCTCAGAAGCACACCTGCCTTAGTGTCGCTGTCACACCCAGACACTGGGGGCCAAGGAGAAGGTGTGGTGCTAATACAATTGCGGTGATGAGTCCCAGAGCTTAGCAGCTGGGGCGACTGGGTAGTTGCACTCTCTGTAGTCAGGATCTAAGAGGCACATTTTCATGACAGCCACAGCAATGCACATATCATGGCCTTAATTTACCACTTTACAGATTACTCAATGCAGTTTCTTACACAGACTGGCTGTGACGGACTATTGCATCATCTTGGTTAAACCAAGAACTATGCTTCCCATACAGTTCCCTTACCTATAGATTTAGCGAAAATAAAAACTTGCAAATTGGGAGTGATGCAGCAGACATTAATCTCTGAACGTTGTTTTGCAGTAAGAGGAGGCAATGGACAGATGAAGCGGAGCTCAGCGGGTTCCAACGTGTCTTTGTTTTCCTCTTCTCTGCTACGCTGTTGTCCTCCAGCCTAGTGGCTCTCAAGCATGCTCCCAGACGCTTAGCTGTGGACCCACAGAGTTGGTCTCTGCAGAGAGAACAACTTCCCGTGGGCTCACCTTTGTAGTTCTAATTTAGCAACTGGGTGTACTTGGCTCCTCAGATTAGCTGCTTGCTAACTCCTTTTCTGAGCCTTTAACTCCCTATTCCAGACCTTCCAGCTCCTTCTGCAATTGTATAAAGTCTAATTTCTATAATAAGTTACTTTTCCCAGAACACACAGTGACTCTCCTCCTCTGCCTGAACCCTGACATAGTATCAGTGCAATAAACGTCCATTGAAGGACTGGGAATTTAGGCCTAGCCCGAGGATTGAGATCTATGCAGTCTGGATTCAGAGTCTAATACCCTGTGTTTTGGATTAAAGCAAGCACAATTCATTTGTTTAAAATACCAAATATGAGAAGACAAACTTACCAGAAGTTATTGAGATTAAAGAACCTTACTGGTAGTTTAAAATACCTCACTTGTAGTTTCCCAAAACAAAGATGCATCCTACTATTTTATGATATGTGATCTGGAGGGCCAAAATTTCGTCAAAAATAATTGAAAGAGTATGAACATCTACAAATGTACCCGGTTCAGACCCCAGAATTTTGTGTCCTAGAAAGCAGGGGATAAAATCAGGGATTATCAGTCAAGCCTCCACTATTACAATTTCTAATATATATAAAGCTGCCTGTAAAACATATCTTCAAGAGGCTCAGTGGAATTATTCAATATTATTGTGTCATTATATAAAATCAAGTGTTGAAAAATATCTTTCAAAAATATTGACTTTGCTATATTTTATAGCAAACTGTTTTCTCAGAGTAATTGTACAAGACATTTATCTCTTTTATGCTTTTTGACTTTAAATTTTGAACAATACACAATCAGAGAAAGAAAAAAATATCACCTAGTGCTATCATGCCAACCTGGGAGAAAAAATATAAGGTCAAACTAATAGTGACACACAAGTTTTTTTCTGTGCTTGCCCAGCCCCAAATCCACCCTGTGTGCAGTGCACTTTGGCCAGCAGACAGCCTATTAGGTTCTGCCAGTAGAGGCTCTACAGCAAGTCCAGGAGGCGGTCAGGAGGGCAGAAGACCTCCTTCCTTTCTTGTTTTCACTGCCTAGCAATGGCACCTTTACCCCAAGAGTGACCATTTGTTTCCACCTTTTTTGGCACTTTCAGAACAAGTCTCGTTGCATGCCTTTCAGATACAAGCTCCAGCCCCCACCTCCGCAGTCAGAGGTCTGAGCCTGAGCTCCTAGAGGCCCCTCGTCCAGGCTTCTACTCCGGTAACCTCCACCTCTTTCCTTATGCTCCCATTGCCCTGGGGATATCAGTTGCTTGCTCTCAGCAGCTCTGGGTTTACAGCAGTGTTCCGTTTTTGCTCCCAGAGCCTCCAATACCTGTGCCACCAGTCCTTAAAGTAAATCCTCTTGTTGAAACACAATGTGAATTCTGGTTTCTTAGTGGACTCTTGTCTGATACACTCACTATTACAAGGCTTTTATCACTTAAAAGGGATTTAGACCTCCTTTCCTGTCTCCTTCTCCCACAGCCCCCCAGCTATTTCTGAGTATTTCCATAGTATCTCTTAAATGTCCTCAAGAAACATCCTATCAGCTACTACGGAGCATGTGCAGTGCTCTTCTTCTGTCTGGGTCCTTGTGATGCCTGCCATCAGGTCTCGACAGCTGTGGAGCACAGGGAGGAGCGGCAGCACGTCTTCCTGCTGAGGCTGCAGGCACTGACAGGCCTTGCTGGTTGGCATGGAAAGTGGTCCACAGACGGAGCTCCAGCTTGTCCTGCTTCTCACGCCTTGCTCCAAAAGTGTTCATCCTGATAGCACCTCTGCTCTCCACGGCTGCTTTCTTTGATATACTTTACATAGTAACACTTTGGCATGGGGTTCCCAGTAGACATCTAGGGAACAGCTTTCCCTTTTATGGTATATTTTATTACAAGTCCTACCCTATGGCGGGGGGTTGGAGTCATGGGGCTGAGCTGAAGGACAAACAATCTGTGTCACTTGCAGACTACAGTACTGAGAATGACCTACCCTCCCACCTCCATCCCTGCCCTACTTCAGCTAGATTATTATCAGTTTTACCTGTTTTGCTTTATTTTCATTTCCTCTGAAGATTTCATTTGAACAAAGGAGTCTCTGATACAAAATGATTTTCAAAACTACTTGCATAGATCTTCCAGATGTGCCCAGACGTATCCAAATCCAAAACTAAAAATACCTAAGTTTCAACTTGAGACCACCACTGCAGATGGAGAAGATATTCACAGGGCCCACAACTCCTAAGATTCTGTATAAAAATCCCAAGTATTATTACATTTAGAGAAGAATTTCCCATTCATTTGTTGAAGAGTATTGCTGCATATACATGATCTCCTAGAAAATCCAAAGCCTACATTCCTTGAAATTGTATCTGTGGATCCAAAGAACTTATTAGAAAAAGCATGGAAGTAACATTCAGTGCTTCTTGAAGGCTCCAGAGTAAAAGGAGAACCTTCATTAATTAAAAAGATCACAAATCAGACTTGCCAGATTTCACTAGTTAAACAAGGGAAAATTAAGAGACATACTGAGCTTCAGAGATTCTAATAAGACAGTGCATTTTGCATTGATATGCATTACTTAGAAGTAAATAATAGGTATTAATATAATAAGTGAAAATTATATATAAAGGGATTTGAAAGTTGTAAAATACTAAAAAAAATATGAAGTGTAGATATTTGTAGTGCTCTTCTCAATGAAAGTGAATACCTGGAAAAATATTCGAAAAAGTAAAAAACGAAAGAAACGGGAGGCTGGGAGTGGTGGCTCACGCCTGTAATCCTAGCACTTTGGGAGGCCGAGGCAGCAGGGTGGCTTGAGGCCAGTTCAAGACCAGCCTGAGCAACATAGTGAGACCCTGTCCCAACAAAAAATAGAAAAAATTACCTGGCGTGGTGACCTGCACCTGTAGTCCCAGCTACTCAGGAGGCTGAGGCAGGAGGATCCCTTGAGCCCAAGAGTTTGAGGTTGCTGTGAGCTACGATGACGCCACTGCACTCTGCACTCCAGTGTGGGCGACAGTGCAAGATACTGGCTAAAAAAAGGAAGGAAAAGAAAGAGGGATGAAAATACTGAAAATAATAGCAGAACTCTATATAGGTGGGGGCCATGTAAAACAGGATTCTTTTTAGTTGACATTTCTCTTAGAGTAGTAAATTTACTATAAGTTAGTGTTTATTAGTCAAAATAAGCAAAATGTGAAAAAGGTCTTCAAACATTGAGCCATTTGCTTATAATATTATGTATCATATTTACAATAAATCCTGTGTGGTTGGACACATTTTTCATAATATATGTTTTCAAAAGAAGATGGCTCCTCGGGAGCGGCGTGGCTCGTGCCTGGGATCCCAGCGGCTTGGGAAGCTGATGCCGGAGCATCGCTGGAGCCCAGGAGTTCACGGCTGCAATGATGTATGATCAGGCCCCTGCACTCTAGCCTGGGCAACAGGGACAGAGAGAGAACCCATCTCTAAAAACAAACAAGAACCAGAAAAATAAAATGGCTCAATAGAAATTTATATTCAGAATCTTTTTATTGTGTTCTATTCTCATGGATTTTGGAATGGATTACTCTTATGCAGATTTTTCTCTCACATGTGACCAAGTTAATTTCATAGCTATCTTGACGGTTTTCACCACGTATATTTGTATGTTTAGTTAGGATAAATATTTTTATTGCCTATAATGTGATTGGTTTAAGTTAATGAATAACACCTTACTTATATTTAGTTTTATGGTTTATGATCCATTTAATCCATTAGGAATAAATAAGACTGTCAACAGCTTTAGTAACTATTCTTTGACCTTAGTAGACATATATCATTCATGGACTCATTTGCAAGGGCTCAATATAGATCCTTTATGCTTTAATACAATCTTAACAGTCTTAACAGCACTATAGTGATATAGTGGATATTTGTGATCTCTAGATGGAACAGACAATAATTTCCAATAACTTTATAATATTTTTGAAGAATTTGGATGTACCTTCCATCAAGATAGCAGAAAAATCCAACACTCTCCTAATCTTATAAAGAAATAAAATTTTATTGACTGAAACTTCACGCATTCCAGGCAACTGGCCTTGCTATTCAATTTCTAGCAATAAGGATTTCCCAATATAAACTACTTTAAAGCTAAATAAAAAGTAACTGGTAGGGGTCTCTGTAATTAACTAGTCTATAGCTGATGATTCTGTGATAAAAACTGATAGTTGTCCCAAATAGATATCCTCCTTTTATTCTGTTAGTAATAGAATCCTGTAATTTAACAGAGCACATGGATGTCCTGAATTAAGATTTCATTTTTCTGCCTCTTTTGAAGCTAGATGTAGCCATTTGATTAAGTTCTAGCCTATGGATTACAGGTAAAAGTAATGGGCAATTTTAGGTCTGGCCTATAAAAGCGTATGCGGTGCCCTCCATCTTTCCTTCCCACCAACTGGAATGTGGATGTGATGGTGAGAGCTAGGGCAGCCACTTTTGTCCACAGGATGTATGCTGCATGTTCATAAAGACAGTGTCAGGCTGCTGTAACAAATTACCATACACTGAACGGCCTTAACAACAGGAATTATGCCTTACAGTTATGGAAGGTACAAGTCTGAGATCAGGATTCCAGGATGGTTGGGTTCTAGTGAGGACTCTCTTCTGGGCTGCAGACTGCTGACTTCTCCTTGCATCCTCCCACGGAAGAAAGGGAGCCACAGGGCTTGTTGGGGGCCCTTTTAGAAGGGGACTAATCTTATTCATGTGGGCTCCACCCTTATGTCCTAATCACCTCCCAAAAGCCCACCTAGTACACATTGAGTATAAGGATTTCAAAATATGAATTTTGGGGAAAACATGCAGTCCATAAGAGATGGAAAGAGTTTGATCCGATCCTCGACTACTTACATGAACTAAGAGAGCAGTAAACTTCTGTCTTATTTAGGTGACTGTTATACTGACCTTTGCTACCACATCCAAAAAAGTATCCTAACTTATAAAATCCGTACACATAAAAATTCTATTCTGGGCTTTTGAATAGAGCGGTTAATTCTGGCTCAGCTACTTACTACCCATATGAATCTGAGCAAATTACTTAAAGTCTCTTAGTTTCAGGTTTCCTTACCTTCCACAAATGTGGGTTGCTATGAGGGTTAAGATAGTTAATCTATGTAAGTGCATGACTCTGGTCTTGACACAAAATAAGCCTTCAAAAATATTAGCTAGTCTTAATATTACAGCAGTATGCCAACCCATTCAGTTTTGTAGATGTATTTCTGGCAAATCAGTATTTCAAGAGTTTCTTTGGAACTTATGTTTTGTCAGATTACATGTCTTAAGGATACTTCAGTGATATCTTTTAGGGCTTATGTTGACATTTGTTACCAACCACTTACAAATTTTCTAGGTTAAATTTTTCTATGGTATAGAACTTTATGCTTTTAATTCTTTGACTGTGAGTAGATTTGATTCAGAATTAATTTTTAAGTAAATAATTTCATCCTTAGAGATTTCCTTGTTTGATTTCCATGAAGAGGTAGATTGACATATCGAGGCCCATATCCTTGAGGCTGTATAATTTTCAGATGAGTTTGTCAACCCTATTTCCAGCTTGGAGTCTATGGACCTTGAAGAGATGTCTAAAATACCTGCATGCTGGTAACTTTTTAAAGATTTTTTCCTTTTAACTCATGCTCCCTCCAGAAAATTTTCAATAGCTTTGCTGCAAGAAGTAATATTCAATAATCTGTGAATGCTGCCTATAGAATACAAGATTCCCTAATTACACTGGATTAGCTTTTTTGAAAGTGTGGCTCAGTAAACTAAATAGAAAGATAGTTTCCTGATAAAATACATCTAGGAAATGCTAAAATAAACAAGATTAAACAGGTTTCTTTCAAGCAGAATTCCCTTGAAGACTTTAATATGGGAAAAGAAAAGAGTATTGGTTGAAGCATTTTTCAGGCTTACTTGATCAAATAGCTCTTGTTTTCTTAAAGCATTATAGAGACCTAATAGGAAACCCTAGTTTGGAAATGCTAATTTTTTGATTGGCTTAAGCAGGGTCATGGCGAGCCACATGGTTTTCCACTGACATAACTGTCCCAGCAGTTGGAACCATTAGTGAAATGCTTTCTTGGATCTATCGCTTGCTCTTCGGCCCCTCCAGACACTATGCATTGAAACAATTCCCAGGTCCAGTCCTCAGGCCCAATTCTGGCTTTTTTTCTTCATTGAACCTGCAACTTAGGTCCCTATAGTCCGAATAGCCAAGAAAGTTAATTTTTTTCCAGGCTTCCTCATGCTATTTTGCCTGTTAAGCACATCCATTTGCTCTGAATTCACCACGATACTACTGTGCCTTGCGGGTGACCTGCCTGGTAAGTAATGCTGTTAACGAAATCCACTTTTGTCTCACGAGCTGAGAAAATTATCTTCACTGCTCGAAAATGCCACAAGAAACCATACTGGAAATTGGCACTCAAAGTACACAGCTGGACTCCTAAAAATTTTAACTAAATAAACTATAAATTTCATTAACCGTCAAAAGAAATTAGAATCAGGACGTTGTTGGCTATATTACGCATACAATATGCAAAAAGATGTGTGGGGGAGTGGGTGGAGTACTTTGAAGACTTGGCTCTTGTTATTGTTTCCCATTGTTTAATCAGAAGATTATCATCGTGTACAGGCCTATACCCAGGACACACCTCACTCAGTGAAAGATTTCTATCCATAACAGAGAGATGAAAGCTGCGGTTGAAGTCTGTTATCTGGGCAAACTTTTGGCTACGGATGCAAGAAACCATTTTAATAGCCCAGCTCTAGTCACTACTTAAACTAATAACATTCTGGTCCCATAGGAAGGTGATCTGATGTAGTCATTACAGTGAGCCAAGCCTACGCATCTGACAATAATACTAAACTTGAGTTCTAGCTCCACCATTTACAAAGCAGGTGATCTTCGGCAAGTTACTTAAACTCTTAAACCTCTAAACTCCCTCACCTATAAAAAGAGGCTAATAATAGAATCTAATTCATTGAGTTGCTGTGAGGAGTAAGAGAGATAGTTTATGTACTAGGCTTGCATGTGGGTAGTATTTAATAAATATAACCTCAGTACTGATAAATATGGGTATTATTTAATAAATATGCCCACCCATACATGCATGTATGAACATACTCCTACACCTAGCCAGCTTTGTGGATATAGCAGCCTGTTTTTTTTTTAAGTTCATGTCTACAAAATGATATACTTGGCCAAAGGCTGTTATCTATTATTCTTAGCCGTGTTAGATGTGGTGTGCAAAGCAGGTTTGAGGTTCAGCTTTGAAGAAGGTAGGATGACAGTTCACACATCTGAAGTAAGTGTGAGCTGTGTATCTGGAACATTGCTAGAGACTGCAGAGAGCAGGACAGAAGTTTGAGGTAGGTCTCTGGGAGCAGTTAGCTTATTAAAGAAAGAAACAATGCACAAAAAAAGGGCTCAGGAGGGGTGTCAAAAGCTGCTGCCCCAAACAGAGTACTCCCAGGGCCTCAGGAGCAGCAGGAAGAGTCCAGACTCTAGCCGTGGTTGGCAGAAAGGTTGGGGATTCAGTAAAAAAATAACTAAGAGAGAAGGAGCCAAAAAAGTTACAACTGCATCCACCACTTAAGAGACTGCCCTTCCTCTTGTAAACTAAAAATAAAATCCTAAGCCCCCAACTATTAAATGGACCCCCTCTTGACCAAGGGGACCCCAAAGAAACCTGAAAAACTGAGTTCCCAGTGGGAACTCATGATGGGACAAGAGGTCAGACCTGCCTTATTATACCCCCTTCTTTTTGGGGCTTAGACACAACTGACCAGTATTAATGCTAAAATAGAGATCATAAGACTGACAGATTCTTTGTGGCAATAAGATGTCAAATTATAAACAGGACCTAAGGGCATCCCAGACCAGGATTAAGCCAAGCACCCCTGAACTTAAAGAATAACTGTGCTCTAACTGACATAAAGTTTTTTCTTTTTCTCTAGCAGCTAAACAAGCACTGGCCTCGAGATAAGCAATATTAAAACAATCTGTAGCTCACCGCCAGACACTGACCCCCTCAACTCCCTGTTCCACAAGGCATACTACAGTTTAGACTGGACAAGAGACTGATTTTAGTAACTTTCTCCTGACAAGAAGACCGTGGACCATGGACTGGTTTTGCCTGGTTCATAGAGACTGCACACTTGAGTGTCTTCATGACCCTCTTTCACCTTTTGATGTATAGGGCCTAATTATAATACTTTTAAATGTTAAGTCTCCACCTCAAATTGAACACGAGTCATGTGCTACATGCATGTTTATCCAGTATGTGTGTATCAGGCCCACCTTCATGAATATTCATAGATCCTCCTGTAACCTGTTGAATATGCACACCTGGCCAACCCATTCAATCCCTGCCCCAACCCCTCTTCCTTCCAAGTGCCCGTCTCTGGTCTTTGCCAAAGGCTAAACTTCCCTGCCTGTCAGAATGACCACTCCTCGGACTGTAACCTTTTATGAGAAATACAGCTCGCCTTTCCAGATGTATAGATCTCATGATTTTTAAGTTAACACTCTCAATCTCCTTTTCTCCTTGAGCTGACCCCTAAGGGGTCTGATGTAGTAGCTTGTGAACAGGTGAGCATGTGCAAAGGAAAAGTTTTAACCCTCCTCATCCGCCCACGACCCCAGGCCAGGCTTGCAGACATTCAGTAGGCATGTAGGAGAGGGTGGCCACCGAGCACCCACCGTAGGCTTTGTAACAAACTGGACTAGAGTTAATCTTTCATACTCGATCAGACTGGAAATTTTTATCACATATATTCCACTGTTTCTATCATTGACACACATGAAAAAAATCTCAGGGACCCACCCTGTATTTCATTCAGGGCCAGGAGAAGGGCAAGTTCAAAAGCACAGTTTGGAAGGGAAAATGGAAGAAAGACTAAAATTCTTTATAATTAATTGTTCCCTGTTGAATTCTGATGTTTCAGTAAACATTTACTCATCTGATGATAGTTTAAATATTTTATTTTTTATTTGGAAGTACACTGTACATATTATGAACATAATCTAACAAATTAAATTGCTTTCTTTTTTTTTTTTTTTTAAAAACCATTTCCACCCAGAGCATGAAGGCAAGGGACTGTTTCTAGCGCCGTTTTAATTTCTTGTTTTTTTTTTTCTTAAAGATGAATGAAAAACAAAAATCTCCTTTTTTAGTGTCCTAGAAACTCTTTTGAAAAAGCCAAGCATTCATGGCTGAATGAAGGCATGAGCAGTAGTTCCTTTACAAGTGAAAGAAAGAACAGTTCAATCAAGCATGGCTACCACGGTTTCCTTAAAATGCTTGCAAAATGTACTGGGCAGACACTATGTTTTCTGATTGCTAAACCAGATTGAAGTTGAAGTAGTGTGGGTATGAGAGTTTCCACAGGAAAAAATACAAAACCATTACACAGGATGCCACAGAAGCCATGTGGAGTGAAGGAAATGCAAACTTGTGAGGGAGGGCTTTGAAGGCCTGCACCTGCTGCTCAGCATAACTGAGACGGTGTGTCACACGCCACACAGAGGACAATGATCAGATGGCTGATAGGGGCTCTTTTCTAGAAAAGGTGTTCTAGAGAAACTTAGAACACTACCTTTTCAGACAGCGAAACAGGACATACGGATCTTTATTTTCTAAAGTAAGAATAACAGACATTGCTGGCGTGTGAGTTACTGGTAACCGATGTACAAACTGTGTCATGTGTGAAGTTCTGGCACTGAGATACAGAGAAAGTAACTTAGTTAGCATCTTTATTGTCAAATCTACCAAAACAGTTTCAGGAAGTAGTAAGACATTTTTATCCTCTGTTCCCCTTTTTTCAATCTATTTTTAATTACATGGTTTGGGGATGATTATCAAATTTGTTTATAAAACACCAAAGAGACACCTCACATTTTTAAAATATTAAATATTTTCTAACTTCTTAGAATTCTACTGTAGAAATTGGAAGGGTGAATTCACTGGATTGTCCATTTTATTTCACTAAACACAGAGGTATTGGATTATAAATACAAACTAATTTTATAAATACCTCAGAAAAGCTAGTGAATTAGTCACATACATTATTTGTAAGTCATAGTTTGTAAATGCACATACATCATGAAATTTCTACAGGTTAGACTGTGGACTTCTTTTGAACACATGTAACAGTTGAGTGGTTAAAAGGTTGGTCCCTGGAATTATGAACTATCAAATAATACATTTATAGTTTAACCTCTCTGTATCTCAATTTGTTCAGCTGAAATATGAGCATAAAAATAGTACCATCTAATAAGGTGTTTTGAAGATTATATAGGACAAGGAAATAAATTACGTTCTCCCCTCTTAAATCCATTCAATTACTTTCCACTGCCCTTCTGATAAAATCCCAAACCCTGGGCATGGCCTCTAAGGCCCTACATGGTGTAGCTACCTGTCCCTCCAACTTCATCTTCTTTTACTCTACTCTATTCACTACTTAGCTGAAAGACCTTTTTTCAGTTCCTCCAAAGTTCCTGCTTTTTGCTGCCTCCGAGGTTTTGCAAATGCTCCTCTCTGCCTGGGACCCATCTCCGCCCGCCCCCGCATGAGCACACACAGCTCGCTCCCACCAGCTTTTACCTCTCAGTTTAAATGTCACTTGTTTAAAAAGAACTTTTCTGACTTACCAATCAAAAACCATGCCTTCTCCTTATTTTTCTGTAGCATAGAATTTTGTTGGCTTCTAATATTTATCACAAATATTGGTGGTACCTGAAAGGAATGCATAGACGGACAGGAATCAGGCAGATGAGGAATCAAATGCTACTTTTAGACAACACGTCAGGCTCTGGGTGCTATGGGTAGATTTAGACTTCTCATAGATCTTACAGCTTGGAATAGTAACACAGAATTCTGGCTTCCTGAGGGCTGCCCAAACATCTGAAGGAGAAGGGCTCATGGGGCTAGTTCCTCCTTCCAAATGCTACAAATAAATAAGTTACTCCACCATCAGGGGGCAGAATGCGTGCGGTGGGATTGGATGGGGGCAAAGAGAGGCCAGGAGGGTTAGAAACTCCCTCCACATGCACTAAAGATAGGGCGTAGGGGAAAGTCATTTCTTCTGTCTCAACTAACATTTATTAACTTGAACCATATGCAATGATGAGGTTTAAGGCTAAATATAAAGATCATCAAACTCCTATGGTTTAAATATAATTATATGTACATGGGTATATATTGCATATACATGTACATATATAGATGCATATGTATGCATGCATAGATATACTATGGAGTATGTATTATATATTTATCTATACATGTGTATGCTATACATGTAGTATGTTATATGTAATGTGTATACATAATACATAAACATGTTATACACACATATATGAAAATCTGTGTGAATATTTGAGTAATAGCTGCCTCTGCTACCCTACTGTAAGCTCCAAGATGACAGTGAAGTAGGTCTACTTTGTTTATCTCTATATCTTTGTGGCTCATCATACCTTAGAATATCTATAAAAATTATTTAAATGAATAATAGCTGTAAAATGCTTAACATATTATTTGACTTATTTTAAGAAATCAATAGTTGGTAGCTATTGTGATGACTGCACTGCTGCTTCCTGTGCTGATAAAATAGTCTTAATATGTTTAATATTAATAATAGTCTTAATTAAATGTTCATCTGAGTTGCATATTTCTAAGATTTCCATTTCTGAAATCCATAAGTTCACCTCAAAAGTTACTCATATATTTTACAATAAATTAACTCCAAAATACTACCAACTTTTGGTCCATAATTGAGTTGGCTATTTAACATTGCTTCTGTGTCTACAGTAATCTGTAGTGCCAGCCACTAAATGGTTCTCTTTTGGTGAGAAATAGATCATCAAATTTTCAAAGTAACTCTTATAACTTGTAACAAAGTACTGAAAGGAGTAAATGTAATGAATATAAGTATTTCAACTTGATAAAACAAACATTTACCTAAGGCTATATGAGAGTACTTCAGGGAGTACAAACAGTAATAAGAAAAGATTCCAAGTATCATAATGCAAGATCAATGGCCAAGGGTACTTGAATAGAGGTAAAAACTAAGGCCAAGGGGAGAATCCAGGAGAGATCATTATATATGCATGACTATAAAGTACATCATTTTTCCCAAAAAATTAGACCTCAGAAAAGAGGTCCTTATAGTCAAAATGTTAAAAGCATTACAGCACAATGCTTAAGGCATATGCTTTGAATTCACATTATCTGACTCCCTTATTTACTGCTTGTGAGTTCTTACACGAGATAGCCTTTCAGTTTCATTGGCTACAAAGGAGATAATGATAGTACCTACCTCCCAGCTCCGTTGAGGGAATTAAAATGTTAATAATGTGTCATAATGCATCCTGGTACAAGAATATATGTGTCACAGGATCTCTATATTTCCTTCCATTATTGTACATTAATCTAAACACTAAAACTACTAAACTAAAGAGGTCAGGGATATAGCCTGAAATCAATCCTAGTTTAGGATACATTCAGAGGTCATCTAATAAAACTGGTTTACAAAGTAAGGGGGTGAAGACATTTAAAACAAATTAAGTATTTATATGGGTATGACCTCACAATTTAAGTGTTGCACGTTAGTGCAAGCATGTTTTTAAAAACATTAAAAAAAATAACTGGTAGAGATCACTGATGTACTTATTTACAATGAGTGAGAAAAACTAGTCCCTTAATGTAAAGCAAGTGGGAACTTGTGGTTTGTAACAAAATTCCCAGTGACAGAATTATAAAAGGATGTGGAAAGTTAGGTGTCTTCAAAAATTTAGAAGAAGTGAAACTAATATGCTTCAAAAAAAAAAAAAAACCACAACAACAAACAAAACAAAAACCAAGTGACAGAAAAAAGAACAAAGTTGGAGGCATCATACTGCCTGATTTTAAAACATACTGAAAATCTATATTAACCAAAACAGTATGGTACTGGTATAAAAATGACACATAGGCCAATAGAATCAAATACAGAGCCTGGAAACAAATCTGTGCATTTATGATCAATTGATTTTCAACCACCATACCAAGAACATAACATGGAGAATGGACAGTCTCTTCAATAAATGGTGTTGGGATAACTGTATATCCACATGCAGAAAATGAAACTAGACCCTTATCTCACATCATATACAAAGGTAAATACAACATTGATTAAACAAACTATGAAATTAATAAAAGAAACATAGGGGAAAAGCTCTGTGGGATTGGTTTGGGCAATGATTTTTTGGATATGAACCCAAAAACACAGGCAACAAAAACAGAAATAGATAAATAGGATTACATCAAATTAAAAAGCTTCTTCATAGCCAGAGAAACAACAGAGTGCAGGGACAACCTATGGAATGAGAAAAATTATTTGCAAACCATATATCTGATAAGGGGTTAATATCTAAAATACATAAGGAACTCTAACAACTCAATAGAAGAAAATAAATTATTAAAAATAGGCAAAGGGTATATGAGTAGACATTTCTCAAAAGAAGTCATACAAGTGCTCAAAAGGTATATGAAAAAAATGCTCAACATCGCTAATCAGCAGAGAAATACAAACGAAAACCACTATGAGATATCACCTCACAGCTGGTAGAATGATGACCATCAAAAAATGAACGATATGTTGGCAAACATTTGGAAAAAAGGAAACCCTTGTACACTGTTGGTGAGAATGCAAATTAGTATAGCTATTATGGAAAAACATATGGAGGTTACTCAAAAATTTAAAAATACAACTACCATATGATCCAGCAATCCCAGTATTGAGTATTATCCAAAAGGAAATGAAATCGATGTCAAAGAGACCACTGCACTCCCACGTTTACTGCAGCACTATTCACAGTATCCACCATACGGAATCAACCTAAGCGTCCGTCAACAGATGAATGGTTAAGAAAATGTAGTACGTACATACAACGGAATACTATTCCATCTTAAAAAAGGAGGAAGTCCTATCATTTGAGACAATGTGGATGAACCTGGAAGAAATTAAGTGAAATAAGTCAGGCACAGAAAGACAAATACTGCGTTATCTCCTTACAATGTGGAATCTAAAATAAGTTAAACTCACAGAAGTAGAGAGTAGAATGGTGGTTACCAGTGGCTGGGAAAGCAGGGAATTGGGGAGATGTTGGTCAAAGGAAACAAAATCCCAGTTATGAGAGATCTGTTGTATAATATGGTGACTACAGTTAGCAACAATGTATTATATTCTTGAAAATCGCTAAAAAGGTAGATTTTAAGTGTTCTCACCACAAAAATAAAAATCTGAGGTAATGCATATGTTAATTAGATTCATTTGGCCATTCCACAATATATACATATTTCAAAACATATTGTACCTTATCCACATATACAATTTTTATTTGTCAATTAAAAAATAAATGTGTAAAAAAGGATTTACCTTCTTCTAGGCTAAATAAATTTTAAAAAGAGGCTTGCATCTAACACAGAGAATAAGCTAATGAACAAATAAATAACAGAGAACATGAAGAAAATATATCTTAGCCAAAGTTCCCCAGAAAGCACCTCCTGAGACAAAAACCTATATCTGAGCACTTTATTGGGGAGGAGATCCCAGGGAACAGGCCTGAAGGACAGGGGTAAGACAGTATGTAGGGAAAAAAAAAAGGTGAGGCAAATGCAATATCTGTAACCTAAACATTTGTACCCCTGTAATATGCTGAAATAAAAAAAATTAAATTAAAAAATTAAAAAAAAAGAGGAAATGAGTGATGATTTAAAACATGGCTGTAGTGATGAAGTCATTGATGTCAAAGTTGGACATTGAAATTTGAAAAAAATTATTTCGTAAAATATAAATGTAAAAGGCCCTAACATTTTAAATTAATATATAAATTTAATTCTACAAATATTTATCTAAATTGATGAATTAAATATCATAAGTAGACATTTCTTTACTGTATTATGTCCCTAACATTTTATATTTGGCAAAAATAATATTGGATTTCCTTTTACAGAAAACAAAGAGACTTTAAATTCCATTGTGTAAATAATTCTGTGCATCGGAGATTTGTAAAAGTTTGAGAAAGAGGTAGGATTTGAACCTAGTCTTAAAGAATAATTGGAGAAAAAAATTAAACTAAATTGTATGGAGGGGTTACTATTTTCTAGGTGCCTTAAATATAAAATTGCATTAAATATTATTATTTCCAGTTTACAGATGGGGAAACTGAGGCTCAGATAAGTTAATTAGTTTGCTCAAAATGCCACAACCTACACTCCATTTTGAGTGCAGGCTTTTTAAACCCAGCAACTATGCTTTCCCTAAGAGGCCATATGGTACAGAGGGCAGATCCTGGAGTGGACTGGGTTAGAATTCTACCGCCCTTATAGTTCTAATTGGTTGACTAGTATAGATGACTCAACCTCTCTTTTTCTTAAGTTTTCTTATCAGGGGGATAATAACACTCTCTCTTTAAGGAGAGGTTAAGATAATTAAGTGAGCTCTTTGAAGTAAAATGCTTGGAATAGCAACCGGCACATAAGTGCTCAAAGGGCATTAGCCACTATGATGTAAGGAAAAGAGGAAGGAGGAAGAGTAGGGAGAGGAGAAGAGAAGACAGAGGAGGAAAAAAGGAGGAGGAGAGGAGGAAGATTTCCATGGGTTCGAACTGCCCCCTCAGAAGCAGAGTGCATTCTGGGGACAAGGGGTAGGGACAAGGGGTGGGAACAGCCAAGACAGAAAGGAAGGCAAAGACACAGCTTTATCTGCTTTCTTACTAAAATCTAGGAAAGAGGGGCAGGAGCAGGTCGTTTTGGAATAATTGCAGTCTAGATGGAAATTACTGGCAATTTACACTACAATGGTCTTGGCAGTAAACAGATTTTCATAGCTAAAGTCTTATAAAGTCAATTTCCCTGTGTATTTTACTTTCTCAATGCCCAAGAGGGTTGCTCAATAAAAAAATTATATTCTATGAATAAAACCTATATGATTCAATTTATCCACTATTTACTACTTAATCTCTTTTAAGTTTCAAGTAAGCCTATATTTACAAAATTGGAAAAAGGAATTTTAACTCACAGAGTTGTACATATATAGCACATATATTAGGTGTTTGGTTAGAGCCTGGTGTCTAATGAGCACTTAATAAAAGGCAGCTTTTGCCATATCCCCTCAGACATCTTTTATTTTCCTCCATGTATTAAGAAACATAAAACCAGAATACTCCTTATAACCAATGTATACATTCATTGGTGTGCCTTATATTTATTTTCCCTTTTTAGAAAACACTAAATTCAGAGATTATATGTTTGTTTGCTAACCACTGTATTTTCAAATTATCAAACATTGATGAATATATATATATATTTTTTAAGACAGTCTTGTCTATCTCCCTGAGTAGAGTGCAGTAGCGTCATCATAGCTTACTGCAACCTCAAACTCCTGGGCTCAAGCAATCCTCTTGCCTCAGCCTTCCAAGTAGCTGGGACTACAGGCCACACCAGGACAGCTGGCTAATTATTCTATGTTTAGTAGAGACACGTCTTGCTCTTGCTCAGGCTGGTCTCAAACTCCTGAGCTCAAGTGATCCTCCTGCCTCAGCCTCCCCGATTGCTAGGATTACAGGCATGAGCCACTGCACCTGGCCAAATTTTTTAAAGAATAAATGACTGAATAATAATCAAGGAATTAATACTGTTGCAAAGAGGCACAAAGGCCCGGATCCCAGTCGTTCTGTAAAGTCTATTAAAAGAAGTAACTCAAGGAAAAAGCAAAGGTTGACCATCCAAGACCATAATTGATCTAAGAATTTTTGTTTATTTATAACCCACCTTGTTCAGAGAAGGATTGAAGATGGCTTACAAAGATAAAAATAAATGAGAAGTATATGAGAATTCTGAGGGAGAGAAAGACAACCGAAGTATGGACCTACATGATGCCAGGAAAGAATCACATACATAAAATTCCTGCTATAAACGCTATAGAAATCCAAAGAAAAAGACAATTCCTGGAGATTGGATGTCAGAAAACATCCAGGAGGTAGAAATGGGGCTGGTGATGAAGCATTTAGTTCAAAAGAAACTGGAGATTTGGTATCTCTGTAGGAAGTCATAACAGTCAGAGTTTCCCCCGGGGGAAAAAGCAGGCTTTTTGGTGAGCAGGTAGTTTGGGTGAAGATGATGACTGAAGAATCCCAAGGGTTTAGGCTCCTGGGAAGCCTCCCTTATTTTGAACTTCACCAATTATCTCATTTTCATAATAAGGTCTGTATTTTCTCTAATTGCTTCACTTCCATCAACGGGTACAGGGAAAAGATAAGTACATTTCACCTTTTAAGGGAGGGAATTACAGGTACAGTCTGCAGGAGATGTTTATTACAAAAATAAAGCCTGGGTGCAGAGGCTCATGCCGGTAATCCCAATATTTTGGATCACTTGAGGCTAAAAATTCAAGGCCAGCCTGGGCAACACAGCAAGACCCCATTTCTAAAAAAAATTTTTTAAAAATTAGCTGGGCAAGGTAGCCATGACTGTTGTAGTCCTACCTATGCGGAAGGATCGACTGAGCCCAGGAGTTCAAGGTTATAGAGAGCTATGATCTTATCAGGCACTCAACCAGGGGCGACAGAGTGAGACCCTATCTCTAAAAATAAATAAATAAATAAATAAATAAATAAATAAATAAATAAATAAATAAATGAATGAATGAATGAAAATAAGGAGTTGGCCTATGAACTCACTTGGAAACAACTGGATTTTGTAGACGCTTAGGCAGTTGGAGGTCCGCAAGGGTTCTTTGGGACCCTTTATTGTCCTCTTTTTTGGGGGCTGGGGTTGCTGTGTTGCGCAGGCTGATCTCGAACTTGAGGCCTTAAGTGATCCTCCCCACCAGGCCTCCGAAAGGACTGGGATTACGGGCCACCGCGCCCTGCCCCCCCGTTTTCTTTTGCGGCTTCTTTATCAATTCCAAGGGCAGAGTGTCCAGGACCAACTCAAAGGGCAATTGTCCTTGTGGTATCTAACAATGTCAGGTGCAACAAGGAGCACATTTACATAGAAGCAGCCCGGGGAAATTAGCGCCCCGGATGAGTGTTAAGTTTGGGAAACGCTGAGGCAACACAGAAAGTGCTCGGAAGAGTAATACTAATAACCCGCCGTGGGAGGTTCCGCCCATTTGACAGTCAGCCCCCCGCTGGCGCAGACCGAGCCCCGGCCGAGGGGCAGGACGGGGCCCGGGCACCTCCTCCGGGCGGGGGCGAGGCCCGGTCGCTCCGCTCTCCGGGACGCGCCTCGCTGCTCCCCGGCCGCGGTGCGCCGGGTGGCGGGGGTGCCTGAGTCAGCCGCCCGGCTATGCCGCGGAACCAGGGGAGCCGGCTCGGCCGCCCCCGCCGCTGAGCTCGGGCCGCCCCCGCCGGCCGAGAGGGAGCGGGCGCGGCGCGGGAGCACCTGGGCAGGGCGCCGGCGGCGGGCGCGGCGCTTCCGGAGCTGCGCGCCCGTCCGCGGCCCGCGCAAGCCGCGCTCCCCGCCTCCAGGTGCGGCGGCGGCTGCGCCCGGCCCGGGGAACAGCGCCGCCCGGCAGCGGACGCGGCTGCGGGCAGCCCGCGGGGACGGCGGCGGCGGAGGCGGTCCCGCGCCCGGGGTAGACGGGCGAGGACCGGCGCCCGGACAGGGAGAGGCGCGGGGATCCCCGCCCGCCCGGCCTCGCTCGCCCAGCTCTGCGGCCCGCGCGCGAGGTGAGTACGGGGCTCCGGGGGGCTGGGCCGGCGTGGCCGGGACCGGGGGCGGGGGGCCGGGTCGGGATGGGCCGGGGCTTTTCGGCACCTCCCCGAGTACGTTTCCAGAACGCAGCGTGCTCGGCGCAGATTTCTGCCCCGTGGATTTCGCTCCCGCGTGTGGGCGTTTAAAAGGAAACCAGAAGGCGGTGAGTGACACGAAAACTCCACTTCTGGGATTTGACCCGGGAAACCGACGATCCGGATAGACGGCCAGACTCCCCCTCCTTTCTTCTCCACCCCCAAATAAAAAGGAGCTGCAGCGAGTTCCGGGCACCAAGTTATTACTCGGTGGAGATAATGACTTTGCCCGGTCTCCGCGCTCCCCCGCACCCTGCTTGTTATGCACTTTGAGACGACAGGCCGGTTAATTAACTTTAATTACAATCATTTGGCCTCCACCTGCCTGAACTCAGCACCATCCGCGGGGACCTGTCGGCAGTGAGTTTACCAGATTTATCTTTCTCGTTTACTTTTGGAGACAGTTTTTCTTTGGGAGAAGTGATTGATGTCCATCCCATTTAGTAAAGTAAGTTTTATTTTATTTAATTCCGGCTTGTTTTCTTAAACGTTTCTCCCACCTCCTTGAGGAGATCTGGAGTTATTTCGACTTGGGGGAAGCCTTCGTGAAATTATATAACCACTGATAACTAGAGGAAAAATCCAGTAGAATCATAAGCTAGTTTGTGTGGAATAATGACATTTTTAGGTTGTTGCAAGTCTGTATAGGGATAGCAACATTTTTTTGCAAGCTTGTCCTTGGAGAAGGCTGCTCGGTGGAATATAGCCTTCGTGTTAAAAAAAACAGTGTATTGAAAATAAGCTATTTTTAAAAGTACATTTAATCGGATGTCATTGTTATTACCAATAATAGTATTGTACTTACAAGCTCAGTATTGATTTCTCCTCACTTAAGCACTCTACACCCGCACAAGTTTATGGAACGTTGCCCATAAGTAATTGGAAGATGAAGTTTATCGATGTTTTAAAAAGGAAGCTAACTTTTTTAAGGAAAAAATAACTAAATGCCTTTAAAGTCTTATTTGTGACTTTCATACAATTACGGGATAAATATTGAGGGAAAATTCTCATGACATTCCACTGTTTAACAATGTTTACAAAAGAAAAAAAAGTGGGTCATGGAACTAGGCTAGAGCCTAAAGTGGAAATATCTTCCTGGGTCCTTTCCAAACATACATTTAACACACACACATTTAAGGTGGGTCCTAACACCAAGTGAGTTTTATATAGACTTGATTTGTCAGTACTTAGAGATTTATTTAAATTAAAATGTACCCAGAGGGTAAGTCAAAGGGCTCGTTAAAACATATTTATGTGGGTGAGCATGTGTTTGTATTTTTTTCTTCCTATGTAAGCCTGTCAGATTTTATGTGGGTTATCTGTGAAACGAAAAGCTGATGGTACATTTAAAAACAAATTCTTATTTTTCTGATATCACTGCAAGTTTCTCACAGTGTGAGGTTCATACGTATGCAATTAATACTTTTCAGATTCTACCGTTATAAGTTGTTGTGGTTTAAGTATAGAACTCAGATTATAATGAATTGTAGTTTTCTTAAAAAACTTTTACATTAGCACATTGAAACTATGAAGTTTTCAAAACCTGTTTAGGTTCTGGGTTATAGACCTCATGATATCCAATAAGGTATTTTTTGTTTTGTTTTGTTCCTTTCTAGACCGTCTCACTGCAACACTGAGAAAGTTTGGTGAGAGTGACTATAAAAATGCTAAGTATAAATGATGGTCATTGCTTTAGTAACCTTCTTTTAACACATATTTCCTTCTCTCTCCATGTATGTATTAACTAGTTTATTGGCTCCAGTCTTTGCACATACTACACTGTAGGGATTTTTGGATTCTCCGTAAAGTATTAATTAGGTGAAGTTCTTAATAATGTTGGAAATATGTCTTAGCTTTGGCCAGATGTAATGGATGTGAGAGTAGAGGCTATGAGGTGCCATTTTAATCTTTTTTGCCAAATCCTCACCTTGTAGTTTATCATTTTATTTATTAATTTTTAAATATTGGCCAGATTAAATATATAATGGTAGTTAAGCCATTTTGCTCCTTTCTTTCTTTCTTTAATTGAAACAATACTCAATGGTATTCTCTTCGCATAATTGTTTCTAATTAGAAATCTGACATGTGAAATTTTGTTACAGTTTCAACTCAGCACAAGCTTACTTCTTTACGGATGCTAGTGAGGGAACAAAGGGGTCCTAATCTGGGTTGGAGTAGTCATTTTGCTGGGCAGATTCAGGGATTAAAAACTATTTGTGAAGAGGTAGGGAGAATTATTTTTCTTATGCCGTTTGTGTACACAGGTGGATGAGTAGGTGAGGGAATACTTAGGAAGGGGCCGATAAGACAGTGTATCTTGCCATGATGGTTCTCACAAAAATCGGATGAAAAACACACAAAACCCTACATAGCTTTAGGAAGAGGGAAGAATGGTTTGATCTGTTTGTAGTGGGGGAGATGATCTATTAAGGAAGAGCAGAGGAGAAGTGTGGTCCATGCTGATTGTCAGGTGACTTGGTCTCGTGGGGGTGGTGATGGTGAGAGGGGGCTGCTGAGACTTTTGCACTTACCCTACTATTCAAGGCCCTCCACAGCTGACTCCAGCCTGCCTGCTGGTATCACCTTTTATTGCTGGTGATATTACACCTTTTATTATTGGTTGAATCCTAGGTCCATCTCAGCTCTTCCGACTCTTTGCTGTTGCCTGAGAACATCTCCGTCTATTCCTCCTTCATAGGCATTCCTTCTACTTCAGGTGCTTCACCAGATATATTTCTACCTACACATCTTTAAACTCCTCTCCATCCTCAGAGCTCTGAATTGCTTTAGTAGCTTGCTGTATTCATGTAGTATATTTGAGATTTTTAGAGTTCCTAAGCACTCATGAAGGATGATGGTGCCACTTCTCTGTGTAATTAAAAATAAAACAATACTAAAATGTAAACCATGTGAAAGTCAACTTCATAAAATTTGATTTTTCTCATTACAGTTTAAGTGGTTTTTTGAATGCATCGATTCTTCCCCCAAATTTTGTTGTTTTGTTTTTTGTTTGTTTTTGGGCATTCTTTCTGTATTGACGCTTACAAAATAGTAAAGATTGCTCATACGCATGTCATTTTCTTTTGCTTATCATGTCTCATCTAACCCTTTGAATTTTAAACTCTTGAAGGGAAGGCATTGCATCTTCGCTTTCTTTGTAGCACTTAGCACTGTTCTCAAATAAGATAATAGATGCTCTTATCACAAACTGCAAATATTTCCCCCTATTATCTTGGAAAGACTAGTGTTCCTTAAATATTTATTGAATGAGTAAATATGAATAAATGGGCCAATAAGTTAGGAGACATTTGCTGAGATACCCTCTTTTTATAACAAACGGAGACTTTGACAATTACTGAACCAATGGGAATAAGCCCTCAAACTCAGTTGGAAAAGAGGTCAGGGTGCTATTTATAAATGCAAAGAGAGGAAACGTTCACAGTAGGCTATTTTGAAACATCTGGTTGTTAGTCTAAAAATGTGACTCTTACATTCAGAGAAATGGTGGAGTATACATTTGTGTGAAAGTTTTAAAATTCTGCTCTTGTAAAAACTCTGGTTTCCCAAGAATTATAGCACTATTGTAGAGATCTGTCCGTTAGAAAAAAAGCATTCACAAACCTTAGTCAATTAACTTAAAATCTGAATGGAGAGGTTGAAAGAGAAAAGATTTACTGAAGCTACGGAGATTATCAAGCATTTAACTACTGAGATACTGTGTAAAACACCTAAACCAAGCTATTACCTATGCTTCTAATAAGGTCTTATACTAAGTAAAAGAATTAGCATTTCTGGCCTTCACTGGATGTGGAAATGGATGTTAAGTTGTCGATTTTTAAAACGTTGTGTTTTTCACATTGCATAATAAATAATCAAAACATAGAAAAGTCCTTACCCTTTGATATGAGCCATGAAATAATTTTGCTCAGAGCCGGGCTTTTTTCAGTTCAAACTTCAGTTATTCTCCATCTAGTAGACACTAATTAAATCCTTACTGCTTGCCAGGCACTGTTCTAAGATCTTAATGGGAACTTAGTCATTTCATCCTCAGAACAGCCCTCTGAGGTGGGCCTATTATCCTCCCTGCTTACAGATGACAA
Organism: Lemur catta; assembly: GCF_020740605.2. NCBI lineage: Eukaryota > Metazoa > Chordata > Mammalia > Primates > Lemuridae > Lemur > Lemur catta. The sequence continues at coordinate 104,159,089 of NC_059131.1, read as the reverse complement.
CAGTGAGGCTCAGGAGAAGCAAGGAATTTTCGTAAGCCCATGTACGTGGCACATAACAGATCTGGGATCTCCATAATCTCTGTGCTCTGCGTCCCAGGTCTAAAGTCTTCAGATGAAATCATCATCTTCTCCACTTTAACCACATCTGTATTTTACTAAATTAATGAAACTATGCTTACTGCTGTGTTAGGTGCATTGTGGGTTTATTAGAAAAATGATTTACCGTGCTAATTTGAAGGAATGTCATATTACTATGCAGGCAGAAGAATACTGCTCAAACCAAGTGCAATGTTGTATACAACACATAAATTAATAATAGCCAGCACTTATTGTACCCTTATGTCAGGTATTGTTATATATATCTTACATATTTTGCTTATTTTTTCTAACAGAAATACTATATGAAGTATATTATCCTCATTTTACAAATGGAGGAACCAAGCTTCAGGGAAGTTAATAATTTAATCAAAGTTTACTGTTGAAAAATGGGGAAGCCTGCATTGGAATTCAGGCATTGTGCTATATATACCAGCAGTCCCCAGTCTTTTTGGCACCAGGGACCAGTTTCACGGAAGACAATTTTTCCACAGACCAGGAGGCTATCGAATGATTCTGGATGATTCAAGCGCATTACGGCATCACCACCTCAGCTCCTCCTCAGATCATCAGGCATTAGACTCCCCTAAGGAGTGTGCAGCCTAGATCCCTGGCATGCGCAGTTTACAGTAGGGCTCATGCTCCTATGAGAATCTAATGCTGCAGCTGCTCTGACAGGAGGCGGGGCTCAGGCAGTGAAGCCAGTGATGGGGAGCGGCTGTAAGCAGAGATGAAGATTCCTTTGCTTGCCCGCTGCTCACCTCCTGCTGGGTGGCCTGGTTCCCAACAGGCCACGCCCTGGTACTGGTCTGCATCCCAGGGGTTGGGACCGCAGAGCTGTTTGACTGCCTGGCTGGGATTAATAAGGGACTGAGAAAGGATGGGATAGTCAGCGAAGCCTCACTGATGTGGTGTTACTGTATTTTTAAGACCTGAATTGGTCCCTAAAGGAAAGAAGAAAGTCCATGTATATACAGGGAGTTCATTTTGAATAAAAGCTGGGAGGCTGGCCCAAATCTTCTAGTCTGTCTCCCTATCTCCTTTTTATTGTGCTAAAAAAACATATCATAAAATTTACCATCTTAACTATTTTTAAGTGTGCAATTCAGTAGTGTTAAGTATATTTACACTGTTGTGAAACAGACCCCCAGAACTTTCCCATCTTGTAGAACTGAAGCTCCATACACATTAAACAATTCCTTTCTCCTCCGCCCCTCTTTGGAAACTACCATTCCACTTCTATTGCTGTGAATTTGGTTACTTCAGATACCTCCTGTAAGTGGAATCATACAGTGTTTGTCCTTTTTGTGACTGGTTATGTCACTTAGCCAATGACTTAAGGTTTCTTCTCTGTTGTAGCATTTGACAGGATTTCCTTCCTTTTAATAAAAGGTTCTTAGTATTGCATTGTGTGTCTATACCATATTACCATATTGTGTTTATCCATTCCCCTGCTCATAGACATTTGGGCTGCTGCCGTGCCTTATCTCCTTTGGCAGAACTTGGGTATCTTTTTCTATCAATACTTTCTCTTGTCAAGCAGTTTTTCACCATCACCATTGGCAGCTCATGTGGCCAGTGAATACTCATTTTGGTGATATTTGATTGTTTGATTTTGGCTTTGTACTGTTACACGGTATCAGTTGTACTATAACTCTACATTAGTTGTCTTCCTGAAATGATAGATGCAAAATAAATTGTAACGAACTAAGTTCTGTATTATGATTGCTTTATACAGTAATTACAAAGATGTTCTCCCTTAATTTGTCATTGGCTCTTAAATCTCAGGCAATTAAATGTAGGTGAATGTAGGCTTCCATGTTTAACATTTACACGGGCACATACACCCGTAATCGAACTGAAATGATGTATAAAACTTGAACTTTCAAGGAATGGTATATTTAAGCAGCATCTCCCTCATGTGAATAAAAGTGCTTCTGCATAGCTAGACAAGGGAGAGGGAGACTGTGAAGTCTTCCGTACCACTCTACTGTTAAATCAGTTGTATAGCTCGCTGTGAGGAGGCGTCGTGGCTAACAGTGCAGGTTGTGGAGTCTAGCTTAGAATTTTGTCTCCACTGTTCATCTCTTGTGTGGCCTTGGGCATGGGGTTTTCCTGCTAAGGCAGATGCTAGGAGTAAATGAGATCTTACACAGATGGTTTGTAAACGCTCCACAATTGTCGGCTGTTACTAGCAATGTAAGTCTGAGGGAGAAGGAACAAGAGGGTGGATTTATTTTGGTGGGTGGAGAAGGAGTAGTGTCACGATAGAGATAAGGGAGCAGATGAGGTCAGAGCCTGTGGGTGACCGCAATTAAAAGAGGACCAGATTGAGGGAACTGGGTCACTGTAAGAGGTTTAATGGGGGTGGATGGATGATAGAGGAGCGGGATGCCAAATGAACAATATTACACTTTTCTTGAGGCTACGCACTCAGCCTAGAACAATGAGCTAGCAGTCTTGCCCTTTAACCTTTACAGTCTGCCCTATACTATGGGATGGAGTCATATGACAACAAACGTTTTTTCTCTAAACCACTTCCTCTTCTGCGTGGTTGTGGTGAACAGTCAAGTTGAGCATGCTGTTTTTATGAATACTTGGAGTTAGTGTCTTGATATTAAATAATGAGTTTGCTTGATGTGCAAATAAATGATACCTGTTTCTTGTGACTATATTCTGTAATGAAGCAAAGGTGAACTTCTGTAAGACCTGCAGCCTAAACTAGTTAATTCATTAGCATGTTATCCACATGGAGCCCTCTAATTTCCCAAGGAATTAGCTGTTTCTCCACAATAAGTTTGTTAGCAAATTGAAGGCAGGGACACTTTCTTCTTTTATCATTTATAGTGCTGGGCCCTATATGGGTAGCTGATAGTTACTATGAATTGGAGGAGTAAAAATTGTACCTAAGCTTTCTATGTTAGGCCCCATTGTAGGTGTCCTAAGTCACCTTTCCTATCTGCTGGTGCCACTTAGCCATTGAGAGCAGCAAAAGCATTTTTCTCACACATTTCTGCATCTAACCTGGGGAGATAGTTCCATTCCAGTGGGAACCACTGTTCTGGAATACAATAAACTCTCATTGTTATTAGACTCTGTAAGATTTGTATTGATAACATTGAAAAGTTCCATTCATTTAGCAGCCTTATTTATATAAATATTTTCTAAGGTTCCTTTCAGTACTGTGATCCTATGATTGTGAAGCCTATTTTGTTACATTTAAGTTTCTAACTATGCTAAAATTCCCTCTGCCGCCCGCCATTTGTATGTTTCAGACTTTACAGTAGTGTGGTCATCTTTTTTTTCAATGAATTAATCATATGACTGCATTCAATTTTACCATGCTGTTTTGCCCCCATAAGATACCAGAGTCAGGCAAAGATGTTTCCAGAAGTTGTCAGCACCAAATAATGATATAATAATAAGATTCTGTTTATTAAATGATATGGCAAGCTGGGCATGTAACAGGTGCTCCTAAATGATACTTCCATTTTACTTTTACTTCCTCAGAGAAGTGGTTCAAGATAACATGGGCAAACACACAACCATGTCTATTTGTACACTCTCCAAACATGTATTGTGTATATATCATGCACTGTGCTTATAAACAAATAATTTGACTGGCATTTATTGGGTAGCTCATATGGTTGGTCATCTTGGCAGAGTTTGTTATAATAATGATAATGGCAAACACTTACCATTTGTTATGTCCAGTTGGTGTTGTAAGTGCTGTGCATATGTTAACTCATTTAATTCTTACAATAGAGGGGGAGGGGTGTGGCTTATTATTAACACTGCCATTTTGCTGATGAGGAAACTAAAGCACAGAGAGGTTAAATACGCACCCAAGCTTGTAAAACTAGTAAATGGAAGTACTGGGATTTGACCCAAGTTGTCTAGCTTCAGTGTCCTGGCTTTTGTACCATACTATGTGAAACAAGCAGAATGTGATCAAACACTTGCTGTGGTCTGAATGTATGTGTCCCGCCCCCAAATCTGTATGTTGAAACCTAACTGCCCAATGTAATGGTGTTAAGAGGTGGGGCCTTTGGGATGTGATTAGGTCACGAGGGCAGAGCCCTTGTGAAAGGGATAAAAAAGAGGCCTTTGGGAGCTTTTTTTTGCTGCTTTTGCCCTTATGCCACGTGAGGACACATAGAAGGCCCTGTTTATGAGGAGTGAGTCTTCAGTAGATGTCAGAGCTGCTGCTGCCTTGATCCTGGACTTCCCAGCCTCCAGAACTGTCAACAATACATTTCTGTTGTTTATAAATTATCAAGTCTAAGGTATAGTCGATCCCCAACTTATGATGATTCAACTTAGGATGTTTTGACTTTATGATGGGGTGAAGGTGATGTGCATTCACTAGAAACTGTGCTTCCACGGAGATGTGGGGCAGCAGCAGCAGCAGCAAGCCGCACCTCCCAGTCTGCCGCACATTTTTGACTTAGGATGTTTTCCATTTACAACAGGTTCATTGGGATGTAACCTTATCATAAATCAAAGAGCATCTGCTGTTGAAGCAGCCTGAATGGACTGAGACAACATGCTAAGCAGTTAATGCTGTGGGAATATGGAGAAGAAAGTGTATTTCTTGTTCAGTAGAGACCTCCTGAAGGAAAGTGTGTTAGACCTTGAAGAATAGAAAAAAAAAAAACAGCTGTGGGGACATAATGATTGTAGTAGTGAAAATATAGTGACAGAAGTGAATGTTCACTGAGTATGACTGTGTGAGGCACTTGTGGTGGAGTGTCTCATTTAGTCTTTACCGATGCTGAGGTACCTTGGAGTGTTTCCATTTTATAGGAAAGGAAATAATGACACTGACATGGACATGTGTATGCTTAGACTTCTAAAGAGTGGAAGAGGTGGGATTTGGACTTAGTCTGACTCAAGACTTTCATGCAATGTGTTAGTGGGGGCATTCCATCCATGGGGAGGACAGTGATGAACTTAGGTGCAGGTGGGCTGGTATAAAGCGTGCGTGGGAAGTGTAAAGATTTAGAAATGTAATTACTGAATTTTGTTGCACATCCCAATCATCTTTGGAAGGTGTTTCAAATACAGATTTCTGGGGCCTGTTATCAGCAGTTGTTGCTGTATAGCAGATCCACAGACTAGTGCCTGGAGGGTCACTGACTAGAGTGTGATATGCATGCCCGTGAGCCCAGTTGGTGGTCAAAACATGGAGAGCTTCAGTTTCATATTAAGGAGTTTGCACGTGCTAGCATTGTACAGAGTTAGGCCTGCCCATCTCCTTGTGTATAGTGTTGTGCTTAGGGGCTAGACCTTCTAAGGAAGGAACTGGATCTGTGAACACCTTTGGGTGGTCACACAATTAGAAAGCGAGATGATTGGAGGATGGAGCTGACATTTAAGTGCAGAGGGGATTGTAGGGCCTGTGGGTGGGAGCCTCTTCCATGTCATAGAAAGGAATCAGACTCATTAGCCACGTTCAGCAAGTTGAATGATAGCAGAGATAGTTTTGGCTAGAACATCTGGTATATTTGTCCTTGATTCAGCCACCGAGGAAGTAGGGATGTATACTCCAAAGAAAGGCAAAGACTTTGTGTATTAAAATAAATACACACACATACACCAAAAAACTGATAAAATGGGTCTCTCAATCACTTCTTCCATCCCTGTCAACCTCTTTCCTATCTCTTAAACATGATCCAAGTGCTTTGCAAAGTTCTAGGATAGTAGCTATAGGTGAATGTGGAAAAAGCAGTGAGTGATTCATTCTATGTTGAGATGTTGATAGGATGCCTTCACAGAGGAGGGAATACTGACTGTTTATAGTAATGATTTTAAATGCTGCATAGAAAAGAAGATACAGCATGTGCAAAAGGTTTGGGACTATTGAACACCTTTTGCCTCAGGGGAATGTTAATTAACAAGAATGAATTAGAGTGAGTGAGGAATGTTGGTATTATGTTTGGCAAGGGTTGAATATGAGCCTTGAGTTAGTATATGGGAATGCCTATCATGTAGGAAATATATAAGGTGTGATGTTTGGTAAGTAATTGCTGTTTATATCAGTTGTACCTGCTATTATTATTATTGTTAGGCAGAGACCAAAATGTGATATGCACTACGGGCAGGATGAGCTTAGACTTTATCCTCTTGAGAGTGTGGAGTGACATGCTGACTTTGGATTTTGATAGTTTGCTGCTATGTGGAGACTGGGCTGAGAGATCTCTGTTCAGAGACTGTTGCAATAACCCAGGTGGGAGATGTAATGAGGGTCTGAACTATGGGAAAGGCCATGGGGATGGAGGAATGTATTAGTCAGTTCAGCTGCCATAACAAAATACCACAGGCTATATGGCTTAAACAACAGAAATTTATTTTCTCCCAGTGCTAGAGGCTGGGAATTCCAAGATCCAGTTGCCAGCTGATAAGGTTCCTAGTGAGGGCCCTCTTCCTGGGGATTAGGGGTGGCAGAGAGTGGGAAACTAATCCTGTCTTGTCAGGGTCTCATCCTTATGACCTCATTTAACCTTAATTACCTCCCTGGAGGCCCTGTCTCCGCCCTCACATTGAAGGTTAGGGCTTCAACATGCACTGGGGGGAGGGGCCACGTGGTGTACGTAGCAAGGGGTGAACTCAGTGTCTCGCCTGTTCCTTGAATGTGGTAAGACCAGGGGGACTCGGGAAGGAATGCCTTCTGGGCTTTAGATCCGGGGTACTGGCTAGGTGATGGTGTCACTGCTTGCCGTAGGATTGGGGAAAGGAACAGAAGGTTTCTTGGTGTGTATTTTATTAAAATTATTTTTGTCCCATTAAAGTTTTTGTGGAGACTGGTAAGTAAAACTAGGACTTCTATAATTTATTCTACCCAAACAGGAAGGTGCTTCTAGTCCTCTTAAATTACTGGCCAATTCGTCATATTTTAAATTCTATAGTGGGTGAATTTTATGTTCACTTATGTTCCCTTGGCAATTTATTTCCATTTTGTGGTGTGCCAGAAAATATAGACAATACATTTATCTACATAATAGTTGTGTAGAATAAGAGTGGTTTATCTGAAAATTAGGTGTGTATGTGGTGTTGAGGTTTAACTACCTTTTTTTCTTTTCTTCCACATTTTGGCATTTTAGGTGTGTGACCCAGTGATTCCTTGACAAAGACATTTCTTGTCTTTCATCTCTTGTTTGTAATTCATTTCTCTGCTTCTGCACTGCTTTCCCTCTCATCCTATACCTGTTTATTAATGTTTGCTCATATTTTTAAATCGTTGAGGCAATAGCACTTATGAGCAATTGGCATGTCATATGTATGTGGAGTCCAAGTTGTGCATTTTGGAGAGCTATTGCAATATGTGGTTTTCAGCGTTGCAGCAAAGTTTGCTCAGGGAAATTTACCTTGTTTGGGTGTGTCTCATTTTATTCAGTATGTTATGCATATTCTGTACTTTTTCCTTTTTATTGAAGCATTATATACAGAAATTTGCACATACGCATTTTTAGAAAGTGATCACATCCATATAACCAGTACTTGGATAAATTGACTTTTTTTTTAACATTTAATTATGTTGTTTGGAAGAAAAATGAGCCTATATGAATATGCTGTGAACAGTGCAAAAAAATGTGACCTTTAAACCTTTTCCTTGTCCTTTCGTGTTAGCGTATTTTTTGTTACTTAATGTATTTAAGAGTTAGCTAATTATTCAACTAGTGTTATCTTGTATATCAGTATTAATTATTTCTGTATAATGCTGCCTGCTTTTTTGAAATGAAAACCATTGACCTGAGAAGTATGTTCTAACTGCTTTTTAAATCTTTGAAAGTAAGTGTAGTGAAGGAGAAATTTGTTTATATTTAGCTACTGTTAAGAAAAATTACCTAAAACTTGGAAGTCAAAACAATGTTCTTTTCAGGCCCTTGTTGGGCATCTTGTTTAACAGGCCCACCTTAGGGATGTTTAATTCTAATTCTAATTCCTATGCTTGACTTTGCTTTTTGTTGAGTAGAGTCTAGTCTAGACACTGGGAAGTTACCTGTTAGCTTATAGATTTTTGTCCAGTAGAAAAGATAACCCCAAATGTTATAGATTTATTGTCTTGTAGGACATTACCAGTTCTTTATCTAACCTAGTTGTCTTATTCTAATACTTTAAAAAAAAATGCCTTTTCTGATGAACTGTATACACCTGTTCCACAAATGGTCTTGGAACCAGCTTTGCCATCTTTCTTGTTACTTCATTAATTAATTATTTGAATACAATTTTTGATACATGTTCATTCTGTATTCGCGTCAGTGTCATTTTTTACCTTTTTGAAAGTCATAGTTTCATGGCATTTCTGTCCTGTACCTCCACACCATACCTAGGAATAGGCTTTGTAGGGCATGCAAAACAAGGCACAAACATTCCAAACTCCGTGAGTGAGAATTATTGTCCTAATTTCTGTTGTATTTATTCAAAGAAAGCTTGTAATGCAAAACTGGATTTTAATATTTAAAATATCCTAATAAGTTACTTTTATTTTTTTCTCCAGGTGTAAGCACATAAAGCAGTCACTGTGGAGTGGAGAAAAATAACATTTTGAGAAATTTTCCAGTCACAATTGATAAAGAAAAAAAACAATAGAGAAGTGCATCCTCTTGGATATCTCATTGTACTGCTTTTTATAATTCAGCTTAGTAATGAAGCCACCATTATGTCCTCAGTCAGTGAAGTGAATGTGGATATTAAAGATTTCCTAATGACCATTAATTTGGAGCAGTACCTCCTATGCTTCCGTGAGTCTGGTTTTAATACTGTGAGGGACTGTGCAGCGATAAATGACAGTGTGCTACACAAAATTGGAATATCACCTACAGGACACCGTCGGAGGATACTTAAACAGTTACAAATAGTCTTGTCAAAAATGCAGGACATGTCAATATATGCAAATGTTCATAAAACAAAGAAGAATGATGACACTTCAAAGGATCACCGTGCTACATCTCCTGATCAGAAGACCTGCATAGAACTCTCAGATTCTGTTAGTGTTCTGACCACGAGCCAGCCACAGTTGGAGACTGTTACAAAAAGTCCTGATGCAAATGATTTTAGTGTGGAAAATAGCCAACCTCTGCAATCAGACGATAGATTGTCTCTTTCTAAACATGACCTTCCTGTTTCAGAAGAACCACACTCAAATATGGAATCTTTTCATGATTCTTTTTTTGGTAGTGAAAATGTTAAAATAGAATCTTTGATTACAAAGAAGACTATGGATTGCACAATCGAAGAACAACAAACAGAAAAAGTTAATTTTATCTCAGAAAATCTCAGCAAGCTTCCTAAGGAAGACCCTGAATGCATTTCTTCTGCTGGCTGTTCAACCTCAGAAGCAGATTCCGGAAATGGACCTAATGGTGTGTTAGAAAGATCACCACCATCCCCGTTCTTTCAATTTCAAGGAGAAATGGTTGTAAATGATTTGTATGTTCCATCGTCACCAATCCTATCGCCTATGAGAAGTCGTAGCAAGTTGGTTTCAAGACCATCTCGATCTTTTCTGCTGAGACATCGGCCTGTACCAGAGATCCCAGGGTCAACAAAAGGAGTTTCAGGGAGGTAAGAATTTTTATGATAAGTATAAGTATTGAGTCTGAGGGAATTTAGTTATTTTTATCAATTATATTTTCAGTGTTCTTTTCTAAATTGACTTATGTTTACCTATTCTATCAGCCTTTTCTTCTCTTTTAAAAATTTTCCTCGTTCCATTGTATGTTACTTCCCAGAGTCTGTTTCCAATAGAAATAAATCTAGTAACTTCCTAGAACTCTTTAGCTTTTCCCTATTGAATTACGGGAAACATCCCTTACCCTAATTCTACCTGGGCATTTCTTCCCATAGCTTTCCTCCACACCTGGAATTATAGTCTTTTCCATTAGTGCAGTTCTCATATTTGATTTTCTGACTCTTTTTCCCCATTAGATTATTTGTTCTTCGGCAGGGAATGTGTCTTTAATGTCTGTACCTCTGCTGCCAGGAACAATGCTTGGCGCCAATTAATAATTCAACACGTGTCTATTGAAGTTGTTCTCGTCACTGTGCTAGGTGGGAAGGATGTAAAAAAGGACTTGCAGTCTAGTGTAGAGGACAAGTGTCACAAGATGGTAACAGTACAGTTGTGAAACCAGGTTTGTTAGAGACTGCAACTCTGGGGCCCCAAGGAGGGTCCCACCAGTGTAGGTCACTGCACAGAGGAAGTAGGTCATTGGTATCCTGAGGTCACTGAACAGTTTGAGAGGAGCTGATTTTTGCAGCTGATTTTGCAGTTTGAGAGAGAGCTTTCCTATGTTTCTCAGTGTTATACCTAAAATAGTTATGGTTTTCTCCAGGGTTGGGGTGTGATATTACTTTTTCCACTAAGAGCTAACACTGGTTTCTCTGCTGGGAGACCTGAGGCAGTTCAAGTTTGACGGTCACTGCAGTGGCACTAAGCGCTCTACACACTTCCTGCGCTGGCACCAGGCTGGCCTTTCTGCAGGCCTCCCCTTCACCCCTTGAACCTGTGGCTGCTACTGATTCTGTTGCCCTTAGGCACCTTTGGTAATTGCAGTGCAAGTTGTATTTGCAAGAGGAAAGGTAGCAATTTAGTGTTTCCCAGGGAAAACGTGGCAATTTACCAGATTGTTAATTTAAGGATCTCCTGTTAGCGGGTAAACTATTTGATGGCCGAGGCCCTAATTAATTTGTCTTTATCTTGGTATCCCTGGTGCCAATAGCAATGTCAGGTATTTACAAGGAAATCAATAGTAATGGTGTTATTTATTAAACACTTAAGTGCTGGTTTGGTTTATAATTTTCCATGGGTTCTCTAATGTTCACAAAGGCCCTGTGAAGTAGATAATGTTCACCCCATTTTACTTATGAGGTAACTGGCTCTAAGGTTAGTTTTCACAGGATCACAAAGGTAGTGAACTGGGATTTCTTTCTAGTACCACCTGCTCCAGAACCCGCTTTGTTAATCACTCATTTAATAAATATTTTTAAGACTGCTGATTGCATATATAAGAAATTGGATTATTTCTTGGGATTGAAGAAGGCCACTAATTTTTGTATGACAATTTAGCATTTAAAATATTTTGCTAATTTGGAACAATTAAAGGAAAGTCAATGAAAAATTACAAATCTTCAAATGGCAAAAGCTTTTGACGTGTGGGAAGGGTCTATTATGAGTACACAGGTTAAAACTGCATTTTTGACAGAACAGAATCCTTTTAGGAATCCTAAAGATAACTTCAGATCAGAAACATTTGGTTTAAGTTTCAAACAGTATGTGCTATTTTTCATGAATTTTACAGAGAGTAATTTGATACTCATTCAGTTGTATAGGGCAGCAAAACTCTATCTCCTTCCTCTTAAGGTCCTAGCTGGGTCTGAGAATTAAATTGATATAAGACAGATTAACAGGAGAAAAGCATGCAAATTTATTTAACACAAGTAATACAGATTTTATGTGGCACAGGAACGCTCATAAGGAAATGAAGACCCAAAGAAGCAATTATTGTCAAACACTTATGTACTGAATTGCACAAAGGGTAATAGGATGTGAAAAAGTAACTGAATTATGTGGGGAAGCCCAAAAGATAAGAATTATCTTAACAAGGTCCGTAGAGAATTTCTACCTCAGCTTCTTGTCCTCAAGGATAGGATGGTATTTCTTTCACATGGGAATTCCATCTCCTGTTTTTAAGAAACAGCTGGAAGATCAGGTGATCTTTTTGCACCTGCTGTTTTCCAACACTTGAATTAAGTGTCTTTTGTTCAAAATAGTGAATATGCCAGAGTGGTATATTTTCAGTTGCTTCAGTTGTAGACATAAGCTTTGTTTCATATGAAGGCTCGTTACTCACTTTGTATCTTTGAGAATGAGAATTGAAACAACATTAAAATTAGTAGTAAATAATTTAGTGCTACCTGTGTCGTGACACTATTTTCAATGTGATTTTTAGGTCAGATTGCCCATCATGATCTTTCTTTTCTTTGTGGTTATGATAGTAAATGAAAACTATGCTTTTGTGGTGCTCGGATCATAAAATGAGCAAGTAAATTGAAATATTTTCAGACTTCACTATTTTTCCTTATGGTTCCCCTGTGTTGCAAATAGTAGTTGTAAGATTTTAAAGTGTTATAATGTGACTTTTTAAATAAAACTGAATTTTACAATATGAGTTTCTCTCTAGTCAAATAATATCTACAAATGATATATAGTATCTTCCTGGATATACCAAATAAAGTATTTCTTTGTGGCCAGTTCTTTTTAATGTAATTACGAATTAAACATTTCATACAACTTTTCAAAGATTCATGACCCTGGAAGTGTTTTCCTGATGTGAGGCTCTTTGTTTCTCTCTCCCTGGACACAGACTCTCCCTGCCTCCTTCCTCCCAACACGTCTGACACAGTTGACCTTCGGGTCAAATGGGTTGTCTTTGTTCCTGCCCTGAGTTCTTCCCTGAATTCCTACCTGCTCCTTTTCTCCGGAGGGCTGGGCTGGGTGGGGCTGTGCTGGACAATGACCTCAGGTTATCTTTTAATTCCTATCTCTTGAGAGCCAGATCAGAGCCAGCCTTGAAACACCAGCACTTTCCTTATTACCTTCACCTGGAGATCTCCCTGGTCTCTTGGAGCTCTCCAAGCAGAAAGCAGCTGCAACCAGCATCTTGCCATTGCCATGGAATTCTAGGTTTGTGCTGTGGCCCTGCTGGGGAGAGGCCTCTTAGTTCATGAGACAGGAAGAAACAGATATCTTGCAGCTACCGAGGAGGTACCTTTGTCCTCCTCCTCAGTTTAATGATTTTATCCACCTTTCATGCAACTACGCTATCTTTGGCGTAACTCACAAGGCCCTCCTCTCTTTTAGGTGAATGTTTTGGGGGAAGGGAAAATGAGGAAGCAGAAGGAATGGGAAGGGGATGGCAAGCAAAGCCGCACTGTTGTGGGAGTGTGTCTGTTATAAACTGATGTACTGTATTGACCGTTTGAGGTCTTTTCAAAAGTTTGAAATCTAAACCTGAAATCTCCAGCATTCTTTGAATTTTTATTAAAAATAAAAATCTTAGACTTTTTCCTCTGGGTGTAGACATTCAAAATGGTTAACACTGTTTTATAGATTTCAATTTTGAAAATGCATGTGAGCAAAATGTGTACAGAGAAGTAATAAACAATTGTTTGCTGCACTGGATACCGAAAATACAGAAAGTCATATTTTTTCATGTTCAAGAAAAAATTTACATTTCATATTATAGCAGAAAAATGCTTATTAACTCTAAAATTCAGATTTTTAAATTTTAAAACACTTTTTAATAAACTGTGAAAAAATAAGCTAATTATTTCAGTATTTTTCTAAATTTTGACTTAGACAAAAATAATTGAATCAAAATTTAAGTAGTTAATAGATTTATTATTATAGGGTAAGAGTATCTGCATGATATGTCTTACAAGTTAAAAAGTCATTGCATTTAAACTTTATTTTTGTAAATAAAAAATTCTACCTTGTTTGAAAAAAGTATTAAACTTCAACTTTGCTAGTAGATTAAAAAAAATGTCATGATAATGATTAGACTTATGTGATGCAACCCTTCTTTAATGATCATTTATTCTTATCCTAAGGATGTTTTTTGGAACTTCACAGATTGAGACTTAATTATCTCTGCATCGTAAATTTGACGTTATTGGTCTGTGTTGTAGTTAACCCACTCTCATGCTCTCTGAATTCAGATTTTTGTGTTTTGTTTAGATATGAAAACCTCTGGGCAGTTTTAAACTGCTGCCTAATGATTGTGCTGGTTTTTCTTTTGAAGTGAACTCTGTAATGACCTGTAGTCTGTAACCAGTTGTGAGAACTGCCTTTTTTTAAACACACATTCTGTGAAATGATAATCGTAGATGGTGTGAAATTATTTTTTGGTGTGACTGCCTGGCCTAAGTAAGAGGTAAGTATAGTTCATAAAGGGAGATCCTTGACATTACCTTTATGCCACTGCTTTTCTGGGCAGTTTTAGTGATTTAAAAAAAAATGTTAAAAAATGACATCTGTAGATATGCTTAACCATTCACTTTGATAATCATAGTTATCCATTGCTTTCCCTTCTTTTTTATCCAAGTTCTTTAAACATTTTAATTCTGATACCAAGGATAGTTGTCTTTGCCTCTCTGGATGCAATTACAAAATACTGTAGACTTGGTAGCTTAAACAACAGAAATGTATTTTCTCACAGTTCTGGAGGCTGGAAGTCTGAAATCAAGGTGTTGGCATGGTTCGGTTCTGGTGAAGGCTCCCTGCTGGCTTTCAGATGTCTGCTCATGTGGCCTTTCACAGCGCCTGGGCTCAGGGGGACAGAGATCCACCTCTGGGGTCTCTTTTTATAGGACCACCTATTCTGTTGGGATAAGGCCCTGCCCTTATGACCTCATTTACCCTTAATTATTTCCCAAAGACCCTTTGTCCTTAGGGCTTCAACATATGAATTTTGGGGGGACACAATTTCGTCCATAAGAACAGTTTTTCTTTACTGGAAATTTGTTAATTCTCTAAGTAATAAGACTTGGGCATTTTCAAAGCCCTTACAAACACATTGCAGCCTACAGGTAAATATTGTTTATAGTAGACCAGCCCATCAGAACTGAACATCTGCAGATTCCCTTTATATTCAGAAAAAAGAAAAAAATTGAATTAGGGTTTTACAAATAATGAAACTACATGGGGAAAATATTAACAAAGCACTTATCAAGTTAACGTGACTTAGAATCTTTTATTTTTGGGGTTTTAGATTTTATTATTATTTGGAGTTTTAAACCTTCTATTTGAATGTAAGTTTTAGCTTATTAAAAACAAACTTTAAACTTTCCCTTTTTTGAAATCTGCACATCAAGCTTTGTACATACACACTTTATTTGCCAAGCTCTGTTGCATATGGAACAATTTCTGAACCTATCAAATAATGACATATATACTCATATGTTTGTGGTACTTGGAACACTTTTTCAACAAGTTATTAGCTTGTTGAACCATGTATTGGTCCAAAGTATTGAGGCAGAGGGAGAACAGGTATGCTACAAAGACGAAGATGAGCTTGTAACTCTCAGGGAATTTATGAGGAGAAGAGGCTCTTTCTCAGGATTTGGAGTTAAGCTAGTAAGTCCATCTTCCTGGTCAGGGACTGTAGTATAAGCCATCTTTAAGAAATAGTTTGAAAAACACACAAAAATACTAAGACAAAATTATTTATAATTTGGGAAATTTAAAGCATATAGAAAATTATGTAAAATAAATATAGTTACCATATAATTATAGTTACCATATGACTATAATTATCTAGATTAAAAAAATAGTAATACCTTGCCATATTGGACCCAGACTTTGTTGAGAAATAAGTAATTCAGCTATTCTGTCTCCTCCCTTTCTGCCCAGAAGTAACCAATATTCAGAAATTGATGTTTATCGTACTCATACATGCTTTTGTACTTTTACTACAAGTGCAGTAGCATGGTTTTAGATGTTTTTGATTTATGAAAATGATATTCTTTTGAAATCTGGTATTTCACTTGATATTATTTTTGATGTTTGTCCATGTTGATGCATTACTTTATGCAATAACAGCTGTATGGTATCTTATTAAAAGAAAACACAATTTATTCCCCTATTAGGTTGTTGACATTTCTTCACTGTTGCAAATAAAGATTGTTCATTTTGAGGACTTTAAGACACAAGTGTACATTAGGATTACCAGGAGGACCAACCCAATATTCTTTTCCCCAATAAAAATAATAAAAATGTGCTCATTCTTGTTGAGTGTTCTCATTGTGCAGGGCGTTGCCTAATGCTCTTTAAAAGTATGCTCTCATTGATTGTCGTCATATTCCAAGGCAGCAGGTCCTGTTTTTTTCCCTCCTTTAGTAAATGTGAAACCAGGTTCAGAGCTGTTAGGTAACTTGACCAATATCACAAAAGCATAATAACAAAAGATGATGATGACTAATGCTGAGTTTTTGATTTTTGTAAATAAGTCATGCTTTATATTTCAAATTTAGAAGCAGTTTTCAGGATAATGGGAAAATAATAGGACAGAGATGGAAAGACAAACTTAACATTGAATTCTGGCTTATCCTCTTCTTAGCTATGGGATTTGGGGTGGGAGAACCTGCCTTCCTTATTGGTAGGATTCGGACGCCAACTCCTGTCTCATACTAACTGCCTCATGTGCAAGGTTGTTAAAAGGAATTATTGTGAGATACAGAGATATAAAGCCCCCCACATAATGCTTTGGGCATAATAGATATTAGAATATAAGAGAGCTTGTGATAATTTATTAGTAGATAAATAAAAGTATAAATTGTTAACCTAGAGTTTTCAAAACACCTTGTTTCCTATGTTGAGATAACCTTTCACCTGCGGTAGTTCAATTGAACTTGGTTAATAGATTTGGTAATCCCTTATAGGTGGATATTGAATAGTGAAATTAATAAAAATCATTACAAATTTTTTCTTTACATTTTATATGACTAATAATAAAACCAACAAAATATTGCTTTAAAATACCACTAATGGGTATACTAAAATAGTTCAAACTCTTTTTTTATTTATATACATTTTTTAGTAAGTTAAAATTGATTTTTTTTGTGTGACAGGGTCTTGCTCTGTTGCCTGGGCTAGGGCTGGAGTGTAGTAGCGTCATCATAGCTCACTATATCCTCAAACTCCTGGGTTCAGGTTATCGTCTTGCCTCAGCCTCCTTGAATAGCTGGGACTACGGGCACTTGCCACCACTCCTGGTTAATTTTTATTTTTAGTAGAGACAGATTGGTCTTGAACTCCTGGCCTCAAGTGATCCTCCCGCCTTGGCCTCCCAAAGTGTTAGGATTACAGGTGTGAGCCACTATGCCTGGCCTGATTTTATTTTATTTTTAAACTAAGCATTGTGGATTAGAGTGTAGGCTATGGTACTGGACTGTCTGGGTTGAATCCCAGATTAGTTACTTAAGAACTGTGTGACCTTGGGCAAGTTACTTATGCCTTTGTGTGCCAATTTGCTCTTTAAAAAAATGCAGATAATCTTATTTCTTGTTTGTGGCTATATTTTCTATGTCTATACTTTCTATGTGTGTATATATACATACACACCCTCGTGTGTCCCTTAATGACGGGCACACCTTCTGAGAAATGCATCACTAGTCAATTTCTTCCCTGTGTAAATATCATAGAGAATACTGCACAAACCTAGATCCTGTAGCCTGTTGTCCATCTGGGCTATGTGGTATAGGCTATTGCTCCTACGCTACAATGCTGCACAGCATGTTACCATACTGAATACTGTCCACAATTGTAAAATAATGGTAAGTATTTATGTATTCAAGCCTATCTAAGTATAGAAAGTATACAGTAAAGCTATGGCATAAAAGATAAATGATAGACCTATATAGGGCATTTACTGTGAATGGAACGTGCAGGACTAGAGGTTCTTCTGGGTAGGTCAGTGAGTGAGTGGTGACTTTATAAACATTGTACACTAAATGTATAGAACATATTTTTCTTTCTTCAATAATAAATCAACCCAAGAAGTTAGCCTTAGCTTACTAAAACACAACCACGTTGTATAGCTATACAGAAATATTTTCTTTCTTTATATCATTCTATACGTTTTTTTAATTTTAAAATCTATTTATTTATTTTTACTTTTAAACTTTTTTAAAAAGTAAGACGCGCACACATTAGCCTAGGCCTGCGCAGAGTGGGGCTCATCAGTGTCGCTGCCTCCACCTCTCGTCCCACCGGCAGGTCTTCCTGGCAGAAGCGCCGGCGCTGCCCTTCCTAGGGTGACAGTGCCCTCTGGAATGTGCCCTAAACGACCTTCCTGACGCTGATTGACAGTTAACTGGTTTTTTTTTTTTAAGAGGAAGAAGTACACTCTGAAATAAGATAAAAAGTAGAGTTTAGCAAACACGCGGACCGGTAGCATAGTTGCTCGTTACCGTTAAGTGTTACGCGCTGTGCGTAACTGTAAATGCGGCACGTACGGGACTGGCGGTGCAGGAGGTTTGCGTATCTCAGCCTCGCCGCACACCCGTGCTTTGCGCCGTGGTGTTGCAGTGGCTGCCACGTCACCAGGCACTGGGAATTTTTCAGCTCCGTTATAATCTTGTGAGACCACTGCTATATATGTGATCTGTCATTGACAAAACCCTCCTTAGGCAGCACATGTCTATACATATGTGTGCATATACACATAAAATTCTGACATCTGTCTGGCATATTGTAAATGCTCAGCAAGAATTAGTAAATTTGTTTTCAGTGCAAGTTACCAAAGGTGTAGAAAATTTGAGTATGCTCCACTTAAGGATTCAAAGTAGTGATATGTACTTGTGTTAGTAATATACACATATGAGGAGATAAGTACAGCAGTTTAAAAGTATCAAGAATGTAGAGACAATGAACAAATAATGAATTATTTTTTAATCCTTTGGTAACATTGTGTGCCTTTCCCCTGCCAAAGACAACTTCTATCCTGGCGTTAAATGGCAATCGCTTTCTTGCTTTTAAAAATTTTACCTTTTAAGTATGTCCCAAATAGTATAGTTTTGCTTGTTTTGTGAACTTAAAAAAATGCAGTTAATATAATGAGTATTTTTTTGGTCAAACTCATTTTGCTTAGCTTTGAGAATTGTCCATGTTGATGCCTGTGGTTATAGTTTATTCATTTGCACAGCTATGGAGTATTTTATTATTTAATATATCATAGTATCCATTCTTACCATTGATGGATATTTCATATTTTCAAGTCTTGTATTTTTACATATATATTTATACTATTTATATATTGCAATTATATTTATGTATTATAAATATATGATTTTTAAAATATTTAAATATATATTTTATAAATAAATATTCATATATACACATATAAGTAATATAGATATGTGTACACATATATATAAATCAACTTTATTAAAATATTTACATAAAATAAATTAGACTTATATATATATAGGCTGATGAGTTTTGACAGATGTTTATACCTGTGTGACCACTACCACAATCCAGATATAGAACATTCCTGTCACTTCATTTTCTATAAAATTCTCTAGTGACCATTTGCAGTAAATTCCCCTACTCCCTGTATCAGGCAGCCATCAATCTCACTATACATTAGTATTTTCTGTTCTAGAATTTCATATAAATATAATCATACTGTTGGTAATCTTTTGCATCTGAAATCTTTATTCAATATAATGTTTTGAGATGCATACAAGTTGCATGCCAGATTGTTCTTTTTATTATTGAGTAGTGTTTCTTTGTGTGATCTCCCACAACTTGTTTTTGTGTTTGTTGACATATATTTAGGTGGTTCTTGGAGCATATTTACATGCATATGTGTTGAATATGTATCTAGGAGTAGGATTGCTGTGTAATAGGATATGTATATCTTCCACTTTGGTAAGTAATGCAAAGTGGTTCTTACAAAGTGGTTATACGAATTTGTGTTACCATCAGCAGTGTATGTGTATTCCTCCTGTTTCATATCCTCAGCAGCATGTTTTTTTCTTTTTAATTTAGCCATTTAGATACGTGTGTAGTGGTATTTTATTGTGGTTTAATTTGTATTTTCTAATGATTAATGAGATTGAATACTTCATAATGTGTTTATTGGCTATTTGCCACATTTATGTCATCTTTGATGTGACTTTTCAAGTCTTTACCCATTTTTATTTCTTTTTTGGTTGTTTTAGATTGCATTTTCTGTCTTTCGTAATAACTATTGTGTCATTGATACACTGTGGTTATGAGCCTTTTGTCCAATGTATCTTCCTCTCTGCTTATTGATTTTATGTTCCTTGATGGTGACTTTTTAATGAATAAAAGTTCTTAATTTGGTCAAATTTGCCAGTACTTGCCTTTTAATAAAAAGTAAATTTTTATATCTTAAGAAACATGAAAATATTCTAATTTTTATCTCCTGGCTTTATTGTTTGTCCTATTACACTGGCATTTATAACCCACCTTGAATTGATTTCTATGTATGATCTGAGGTAGGAGTAAAGTTTCATTTTCTTCTATATAGATATATAAGTGATCTAATCATTAAAAAAGGCCATGCTTTCCTTATCACTATAGAATAACATCGTTGTCTTAAATGATAATTAGTTTCTCTATGGGCTCTTTATTGTACTTCAGTGGTCTTTTTTTTTTTTTTTTTTTTTTTTGGAGACATGGTCTCACTCTGTCACCCAGGCTACTATAGTGCAGTGGTATCATCATAGGTCACTGCAACCTCAAACTTCTGATCTCCAGTGATCCTCCTGCCTCAGCCTCCTGAGCAGCTGGGACTACAGGCATGCACCATCTTGCCTGGCTAATTTTTCTGTTTCTTTGTAGAGACAGGGTCTCGCTTGTGCTCAGGCTGGAATAGTTGATTATTCTTTCATCAGTAATATAGTGTTTTAATTACTGTAGCTTTATAATAAATCCTGATACCTGGTAAAATACATCTTCTCACTGTGTTCTTCAAAAGTCTTTTAATTCTTGGTCCTTTGTTTTTCATACATGTTTTATAGTCAATTTGTTAAATCACATACACACACACACACACACACACATGCACACACCTTATAACTCTTTTGACTAGGGTTGCATTGACTTTACAGGTAAATGCACAGGGTGTTGTCATCTTTGCAGTATTCAGTCTTTCAGGTATTCCTATATTTAACTAGATTTTCTAAGTAAATTTTCTTAGTTGAGTTCTTGCAAATCTTTTTTTAAATTCCTAGGTTTTGTAATTTTATTGTAACATCCTAGGTTTTGGTAATTTTACACTTTATGACACCATTTTTAATGTTTCATTTTGTTTGCTGATATTTAGGAATGCAGTTGACATTTATATGTCAACCCTATAAACAGTAAATTTGCCAAATTCATTTTTTAAACAACTCATTTTGAGGTATGATATATGTATAATAAATTGTAATCACTTAAAGCATGTAATTTGATGAGTTGTGAAAGATGGGTAAACCCATAAATTTTTTACCACAGTCAAGAAACAGAGCAATTCTATTATTACCCTTAAGAGTTTTCTGGTGTCCTTGTTACAGTCCCTCCTCTTTCACATGCCCGTACAGAACCATATGGGATGTATGGTCATGTGCCACATAATGTTTGGTCAGTGATGGACCACTCATGTGACGTTGGTCCCATAAGATTATAATGGCTACACCATACAGCCTAAGTGTGTACTGGGCTGTACTGTACCATCTAGATTTGTGTAAATATACTCTATGAAGTTTGCTGAATGATGAAGTTGTCTAATGACCCGTTTCCCAGAATATATTCCTGATAAGCAATGCATGACTGTACTCCTTTGTGTCTGGCTTCTTTTCCTCAGCATGATGATTTTGAGATTTATTCATATTATTATGTTTATTCTTAATTTTTTTTAGTAGTATTCTCTTGGGTCCATATGCTACCTTTTCTTTTTTCTTTTTTCTTTTTTTTTTGTTTTTTTTTGAGACAGAGTCTCTCTGTGTTGCCCAGGCTAGAGTGAGTGCCATGGCGTCAGCCTAGCTCACAGCAACCTCAAACTCCTGGGCTCAAGCGATCCTACTGCCTCAGCCTCCCGAGTAGCTGGGACTACAGGCATGCGCCACCGTGCCCGGCTAATTTTTTTCTGTATATATATTTTAGTTGGCCAGATAATTTCTTTCTAGTTTTAGTAGAGACGGGGTCTCGCTCTTGCTGAGGCTGGTCTCAAACTCCTGACCTTGAGCGATCCACCCGCCTCGGCCTTCCAGAGTGCTAGGATTACAGGCGTGAGCCACCGCGCCCGTCCTCTTTTTTCTTGAGATGGGGTCTTGCTTTGTCACCCTGCCTAGAGTGCAGTGGCATCATCATGACTCAACGAAACCTCAAACTCCTGGGCTCAAGTGATCCTCCTGCCTCTGCCTCTTGAGTACTACAGGCGGGGACAACCACCCCCAGCTGATTTTTCTATTTTTTTGTAGAGACAGGGTTGTCTGTGTTGCTCAGGCTGGTCTCAAACTCCTGGCCTCAAGAGATTTTCCAGCCTCAGCCTCCCAAAGTGCTAGGATTACAGGTGTGAGCCACCGTGCCTGGCCACCACCATTTCTTTGTCATTCATGGCTGTTGTCCCTTTGGGTTTTTTCAAGTTTATGACTATTGAGAATAAAGCTATGAGGATTTGTATACGGGTCTTTCTGTGAACATCTGTCTTCAATATTTTGGGGTTTATAGGATTGAAATATCTGGGCTCATAAGTTTGGTGAATGTTTACCTTTGTAAAAAAAAATGCCACACAGTTTTCTAAAGTAGATTTGCCCTTTCTTGTTCCTGCCAGCCATATTTAAATGTTCTAATTGTAACATATATCCTCCAATACTTGGTATCAATAACTTTAATTTTAGCTATCCTAATGTGTATGTGGTGGTATCACATATTCATATGTCTTCTTTTTTGAAGTATCTATTCAGATTTATTTCGCTTTTAAACTTGAATTATGTTTCTTAATACTGGATTGTAAGAGTTATTTTTTGTTTTGGGCTAGTAATTTTTTTCAGAAGTATGTGACATTATAAGTTTTAAATTTTGGTAAGTTTCAATTTTTTATTTTTTTTATGGGTTTTGGTGTTTTATTTAAGAATTCTGTGCCTACTCAGAGGCTACAATGATTTTCTTCAGTGTTTTTCAGAATTTCTAGAGTTTTATCATGAACATTTAGGTCTAAACTCCACTTGAGTTAATTTTTGTGTATGGCATGGTGTAAGAGTTGCCATTCTCTTCTTCTTTTCATTGAGGTAACCAATTCCAGCAAGATTTTTGAAAAGACAATCAAATTTCCAGTGCATTGCTTTGAAATCTTTTCCATAAATCAGTGGACCATAGATGTTGTGGGATTATATGTGGATTTTCCATTCCCTTGGTTTATATGTCTGTACGTTCAACAATGGCACACTGATTTGACTACTGTGGTTTTAGACTAAATATTGAAGTTGTATAGTGTAAGCTTTCTAATTTTATTATTTTCTTAAAGAGTTACTCTGACCACTCTAGGTCATTTGGATTTGTATATAAATTTTAGAGTCCCCTTGTTAATTTCTATTTTTTAAAAAAGCTCACTGGAATCTTGTTTGGGATTGTGTAGAATCTATATATCAATATGTGGAGAGTTGATGTCTTAATATTGTCTTTTCATCCATGAACATGGTATACCTGTCCATTTATTTAGGACTTCTTTTTCTTGGTAATCCTTTATAGTTTTCAGTGTGCAGATCTTATACATATTTTGGTAATTTCCCCATGATATTTCGTGTTTTTGTATGCTATTGGAAAGAGAATTGTATTTTCAAATTATTTTTCCAGTTGTTCATTGCTAGTACATAGAAATACTATTGAATTTCATTTTATTTACCCTTTATCCTGGGACCTTGCTAGACTTACTTATTAGTTTAAGAAGTGCATTGATAGTTTTCAATTTTTTTTTTTTTTAGCATATTCTACTTGCAAGATACCTTGTCCTTACAAGGTACCTTCCTGACTAATCTGCATGGCTTTTATTTCTTTCACTTGTTTTATTGCCTAGGCTGGGATGTCTGAAATAATGTAAACATAAGTGGTAAGAGCAGATCCCCTTGCTTTGCTCTCAATCTTAGTAGAAACCATTCAATCTTTGATCATTAAATATAATGTAGGTTTTTAATAAATGCCTTTAACTAGGTTAAGGAAGTTTTCTTCTATTCCTAGTTTGCTGAGAGTCTTTTTCATGAATGGATGTTGAATTTTGCCAATTGGTTTTTCTGCATCTATTGTCATGAGCATGCTATTTTTCTCCTTTGTTTTGTTAATATGGTGAATTACATTGATTTTTCCAATGCTAAGCCAACTGTGCTTTTCTGGGGTAAATCTCACCTGGTAATAATTTATTATCCTTTTTATATATTGTTGGATTAGACTTGTAAAATATAATTTGTGATTTTATTTGTTGTATTTAATATTTTGTTAATTTTTGCATCTGTGTCATGAGGAATATTTAGTTGTAGTTATGTTTATGACTGGTTTTGGTGTCAGTTATGTTGGTTTTACAGAATGAGTTGGAACCTATTCCCTCTTCTCCTATTTTCCAAAAAAGTTTGTGTAAAATTAATACTATTTCTTTAAATGTTTGGTGGAATTCCCCAGTGAAATATCTGGGCTACAGTTTTTTGTAGGTAGATAATTAATTACTAAATTCAGTTTTTTTAATAGATATAGTGCTATTAACATTTTCTGTTTAATCTGTTAGATTTGGTCATTTGTGTGTCTTAAAGAATTGCTCCATTTCATCTAAGTTGTTGAATTTATTGGCATAAAGTTTTTCCTAATCTGTAATTATTCATTTAATATTCTTAGGATTTGTAATGATGTCCTCTCTTTTGTTTTTGATATTGGTAATTTGTGTCTGTCTCTCTTTTATTTTCCTTTATTGATGTTTGTCAATTTTAACCAGCTTTTGGTTACAATGATTTAAAAATTTTGTCCATATCTTATTTCATTTATTTCTATTCTTTATTATTTCATTGCTTCTAGTTACCTGGGCAGACAAATATCTATGAGAAGTTAAGGATGTCCTCATCTTTACCTTTAGATGGAAAATAAAACTATTTTCTATAGTAATAGGTCTTCATTATCTTGTTTCTACCGTGTTTATCTCTGTCATTGCTGTTAGGGTATTGTATTCTAAATTATTACCTATAATATCTTTCTCCCAAGACTGTAAGATCTTTGAAAGAAGGTCTTGTATGTATTCTCATATTATGTTCATAGAGCCAGATACATTTTGACTCAATATTATAAAGCTAATGACAAAAAACTATATAAATACTGAAATCTAGTTAGTAAATTTGTTTCTATAAGTTGTATGGCTAGTAGTTTTAAAATTACTTTATGTGCATGCTAGCGATGGACAAATACATTGACTTATTTTTGTAAATGATAGATGTGAGAAGAAAATATTGTAAAATCCATTGATGAAATCTCTTCTTTTAAGGCTATGTAGAAAAATGCATTTGTGGAATTTGGCTCTTCTCTTTATTTCACACCAGACTTATTTTTTAATATTGATTTTTCTACCCAAAAGAATGTATATCTGTCTAATAAATCCTTTACTCAAATAGTAACTCATAAATATTTTCCCCTTTGCTTTAAGCTATTTCCGTGAGAGAAGAAACATTGCTACCTCAACTGGAAAATCTGTGACATGGCAAAGTGAGTCTGTGTGTTTAAAGTCTCTAAATTAGTTAGCACTCAATTTCATAGCCTTAATGTGTTAAAATCGTGGTTGAAAAGGCAGCCCACCTGTGGTATAGAGAATAATGGGAATAACTGCCAGTGTTCATAGTTATTTCAGACACTTTTAAAAGTGAGTGAATAAAAGATAGTAATATACACTGAGACTTGTGGAAATTTGTACATGCTAATGTAAAAAGCTTTTTAAATAAAAGCTTCATTTATCATTAGCCACAGTTGAAGGCGTTTAGCTAAATTAAATGGTTTCTGGCAGTCTGAGCAACAGGACAAAAGATATATGGAAAGTGATTTTGCCATGGTAACAGGAAACGGCTAACACTGTTGCTCTGGTAAATTGATCATTGACAGAGGCTTTTCTTTCTTTTTGGTTTTTTTTGCTTATACAAGTTCAGGAACATTCTTTTCGATAATACCATGTCAAACACTTGACTACTGAATCTTTAAAAATTTTTTTGCCATAGCAGAAATACAAGTATTGAGAATTCTTTATTGTAGATGATTGCAATTCAAGGGTGGTGGAAATTGTCTTGAAATAATTTATTTAGAGGTGTGTTATTAGCTATGGTATTGGAAGAATTATATTAAGTAGATTCTGGGATTTTGTGTGATATCTAGCTGTTAGTGGAATTTTTATAATTGTGAATTATAATAGAATTCAGATTAATTTTCTATCATTTAGATTGTTACCTTATTTAGGAATTACCATTGTTAATGGCACCATGACAATTTCTGTTGTATGTGGGCAGTGTACTTGGTTATATTAATGTGGATTTTAGGGGTTGGTAAGGATACATGTGACAGGTTACAATTTAAGAAACAGTCGTGTTGTGGCTGTGAATTGAAGGGTGTATACAGTGAGTGCTGTAACAAGAGGACCACAGGGAGAATTGATTGGGGGATAAGAATTATGAACATGATTTTGGACTCTCACAGAATAAAGCTGAAGTTGTGATATTGCTATAAAATAATTAAGCACATGCTTTTTTTCCCTTTTTTAAAATAATATTTCATATTATTCACATCTTTCCATTCTCATCCCATAATTTCCCCAAGAGTCAAATGAAGAGAAGTCATCTTCCATCTTTCCTTATGGAGAGACCTTTCTCTTCCAGAAACTAGAAAATTCCAAGGTTAGTCCCATACATTTTAATTTTTTTCCATAATCAGTTTGTTGCTTTTCTACCTATATATGTCTCTTCATTTTCTTCTAAGTTATTAATATTTGAGGAATTCATTATAATGAAGAATGAAATTTCTAGTCAGTAAAATTTTTGTTCAGTAAGATGATGGTAAATCTATATCTTTAAAAATATATATCCTAAAAACATTTTCATTTTGATTTCAGGAATGTGATTGTGAGTTTTAAAAATTTGCCACAAGATAAAGTTACTTTAATTAAAAACAAAACAAAACAAAACAAAACCCTATAAAACACAGAAACTCTAGATTTTGCTTTGCCTTGTGTACAAATGCAGACTTCCTGAGTGTGTAGGCTTCCAATTATTTATATATTTTAATTATTTGGTTTATCACTCAGTCTTTCCTCTTCAGTGCTTGTGTTCTTTTGCTATGCTATTTCTTGGTCTCGATAAAAGAATTTGGAAGACAAAAATAAAGCAAGGGAATAAAATACATGAATTTTGTTCTTGGTTAGCATCTTTTCTTTTCTTAGGTGAATTGATGATTTACTAATGATTTAACTAAAATAGTAAAAACAGGCCTCAAAAAGCTACTGTTTAATATAGTCTTAATAATTAAATTGATTTTTTTTTCTGAAAATTGATCTAAGCAATTAGACATCTGTTTAGTAAACCTAAACTCAGATATTATGGATTTTTGTAGGATATTGCTACACACACACACACACACACACACACACACACACACACGAATCCCAAAACACAAAACAATAATGTATATATTTTTTAATATAGAAAAGGTCTATAAAGAATGAATTTTGGACCCATGAAGAAACACTCAAAGGGGAATCAACTACTGCAGGGAACTCTTTTATCATCAGATCAAGGTATGAGGTCATGATTGATGATGATCAATTCTTTAGAATAAACTGTTATGAAATGTTTTCATTTATAGTATAATATTGTATTTCTGAGAAAATAGCTTATATTGGTAAGTTGAAATATTTCCTTTCTAAATGATTCCATAACATCAGTGTTAATCATTGAAATATTAAATTCAATTCTGTGAATTATGTATATCGTTATGTTCTGTGGCAGATTATTTTTGTCTTTCCCTAATTGAAACTCCCCCCGCCCCCAAAGTGGCAAATATATGGTGACCATGATTACACCTTAAAGATGAGAATCTTTGTTGATATAAAGGAAGAAGGGGTAATGCAAAATATCACTGTATGAGTTGCAGAATTTTACAAATATAATATATCCTTTTTATTAGAGATTCACAGTTGTTCAGTTATTTGGATCACATGTGAATTTGTAGGCAGCAACTTAAATTTTTTTTTTTTTCACCTCAGCTTTTTTTAGAACTTGGCATGCTGGATCATTACCTGACATTCATTTTATTTTCTATTTTTCATTTTCCAAGGCTAACACTGTTGTAGGTTTCCATCAGTTAAAGCTAAATAATTGAATATCTTCAGTAAGCATTTGATATGAATCTATTATAATGCAAAACATGCAAGGGCCAGCCTACATCATTCTTTAAGGAAGTAATGGTTTTTAGAACTCTATGTCCAGAAGGAGATGATTTGACTCCAGGCGTATCTGTTTCATTGATTAGCAAAGCAAATTCTTGTAATGAGTTTTAATTTACATAAATGATGGAGTGACTCTATTATGTCATTCCTTAAATCTGTAGGAACATGCTTAGCGATTATGAATGTGTTGCAGTAAATATTACATTACACAGCTTTACCTGCTGGATGTACCCTGACCCTTTCTTGTTCCCTGGCTAACCATGTGCTGCGGTGTCATTCCTCACTGGCATTGCAAAACAATACTGACGCTCTCAGCAGTCAGACTTACTCTCGGTTTTGTTACATTATGGTGGAACATGGGGTCCTTGGAGTTGATTAGAGGAGAGTAGAGAGGGGGCAAGTGGGAAATAAGATCTCCACACAGGTAAGTTAGTGGTTCATGATGTTGCCCAGAGAATAGAGGTTGGGCTGGCCACTTAATTGTGCTATTGAAGACATTTAAGTTATGATGCAAAGAATATGGCTAATCTCCATCCTTACTGCCTGCAATGCACCCAACCCTCCAAAATAAAAGCCATCAGATTAAATTATACATAAGAAAAAAAAGTTTTATTGGTGTCCAAATATGCCATACGATAATGAAAGATTTCTACTTAATTTTTCTGAAAGAGTTTCACAAATTATCAGATGGGTAAATTGAACTCTAAGATTCTCTTGGCCTTAAATTTTGGTTATCAGTTGTTTATAAATAAAATAAATGTCAGTGATGTTTTAAGTCCGACATAGCACTTTGAAATGTTAACACCATTATTTTCCATTTAGCATATATGATAACAGGAAGGAGAAAATAAGTGAAGACAAAGTGGAAGATATTTGGATACCTCGAGAGGACAAAAACAATTTCCTGGTAGACTCTGCTTCCGAATCAGAATACTCAACGGTAGAAGAATGCTTTCAGAGTTTAAGAAGAAAAAATTCAAAGGCGTCTAAATCTAGGACTCAAAAAGTGTTGAATTTGGACCCTGTTAATAGGCACAGTTACCCATTAAGCTCAACAAGTGGAAATGCTGATTCATCAACCGTTTCCTCAAACTCAATATCTCCGTATGCCTGTTTCTATGGATCATCTGCAAGGAAGGTTAAATCGGGGTGGCTAGACAAACTCTCTCCTCAAGGGTACGTATTTATTCATTTCACAAATGGCGTATTTTCAAGTTTATCCATCTCTAAACCTACCACCCCAGCCTGTTAGCCACACACACACACACACACACACACACACACACACACACACACACACACACAGATGTAGTTTTTAGGGACTTTCAGTACACTTGCAAATGCTATTCTCTAGGCATAAGGAGAGAGATGTGCAGTGCAATGCTGCATTAAGGTTCTGAACAGCAAATTAAAATGCAAAGTTATGAACGCATACCTATATTTTTAACGTTACTTTCTAACTTCACACCAAAATGTACTATCCTGTGTCCCAGTATGTAGCAAAGAAAAACAACACAGACTGGGTTAGTATTACTCAGCCTGCACTCTTCGGCTTTTGCTCATGTCTCAATAGTGTTCTGTTTGAGGATACAAGGCTTATTGTAGTTAGGAAAAAGTACGTCATTTTTAGATTTAGATCTTCACTGTTATTGATATATTGTTTTGATTTTTTGTACGTTGCACAGAAGGTCAGAGTCCCTAGAATATTATACTTTTCAAACAGATTTATCCTTTCAGATGTTTACAAAGAAACTTCTGTCTCTTAGGCGTCTTACAGTACTGAGGCATCTTTGGGGAGGGATTATGTTTAATTAGAATTGTTTTCTGGCATCCTTATTTTTGGATGTCATTTTGAAATACTTACTTGAAATGTTTCTCACAAGTTATTAAATTATTTTGGGATGAAACCTCTCATGTTCAAGTTGCTAACGTGGCGAGTCACTACCAATGTGCTGTTTCCTCTGCTATTTCCTTGAAAATGTGCATCATTTCTAGAAATCCTTGGTTTGATCTGAAATAATTTGGCTAGCAAAAATATTACCAGAAAAAGCATTAGATGACTAATTACATTTCTTAAGAAAGCAAAAATACCCCGAAACTTTTGTAGTTAGTTATATGTTAATACTTTATATATTTGCATCATTTTAGGAGATTTGATTTTGAATAAACCAATGCAGAGTACTTCTTAGTATCAGTTATTTTGTGTCACTCCTTTCTGGTTATATTGTGATGACAAAATCATCTGCTGTGTGTATTGTCTGTGTTTATCAGTCATTGGTATTATTAGTAAATGCATACTCAGATATTAAAATCATGAGTCCACAGTTGAGTCTACACACCAGTGGAATGAAACAGCTTGACTATTCTGGAATCTTTCATTTGTGTAAAATCACATATTTTGGGAGATCTCAGTGCTCTCTCAAAGTACTCCTGGAAGAATTAGCGGACCCTGGGTGTAGAGCCTCCAGCAGCTTGGTGCTGCGTGGCCTCTGGTGGCATCATGCTCTTTGCAGGGCGGGTCTGTTTATGCTCCAGGCAGCTGACAAAGCTTGACAATTATTGGTCACCTCTGGACAGTTACATTTCCCTCTCTCTTTATCAGAACTTTGACTTTCCATTCTTTCTATTCTGAACCTAAGAGTAGATGCTATAAGTTTTCTAGATTCATATTTTTCCATTTTAGGGGAAATAATTGAGTTTTCTGGCTTAAAGTTTTTATTTTTGTTTTTTTCCTGGATACCAGGATGAATAGAGATAGGAAAGTAAATAGAGGAGCTTGTTATATCACCAAGAAATTTAAAAACTCTTCTAAATGATTATATTGCTGTGACTTAAAAGAAATATATATAACCGGCCCCAAAGCATGCATTAGATCAGAAGTAGAACCTGACATTTTTCTTTTCCCGATTAGACTCTGTAGGCTACTGTGAGGGTGTTTAAGATGCTCATTAAGTACCCATTCCTTATGCAGAGGTTGCAGAGCCTTGTTTAACTCATGGCCACCTGTCTCTTTGGTGCAGGTAGCACTGATTGAAATGGCATTCTTAATTCCATAGAGCAGGTGTCAACAAACTATTTCTGTAAAGGGTCAGATAATAAATATTTTAAGCTTTACAGCCATATGGTCTCTGTTGCAACTATTTAACTCAGCAGTTGTAGGATGAAAGCAGGCATAGATAATATGTAAGGCAATGAATAAGGCTATGTTACAATAAAATATAGAGGCAATAAAAAGCAGGAGTCCTCCTTGGAGGCCTCTGTAGTTGCTTCCCCTTCTGCCTGAAATGCTCTTTCCCCAAAGAGCAGCATTGCTTGGACCTCATCTCTTTCAAGTTTATGCTCTAATGTTTCCTTTGCGTTTAGGCCCCACCCACCAAATGTAACACCAACTGTCCGTCTCCCGGCTGCCCCCTCACTCTTCAGATATTTTCTTCTTCAGGGCTCCTAGCCCAGATGATTTATTTCTTTCATACAAGCTCCAGGGGGACAGTCATCTACATTGCTTTCCTTGCACTTCGATAGCCTTCGTAGAGCATTGCCTAGCACGTGGTGGATGCTTAGTATTTGTTGTTGAAAAAGAATCAGTAAAAACCTAGCATTAGACATTATTTTTTCTTTTAATTTTTCTAAAACAGCTATTTAAAAAAAATAGAAGGACTTTGTAATGCAAATTGCCGAACTCAACAGTAAGTTAGCAGATGAAAATCTGTCGGTGCTATTGATAGAGCCGGTATACATTAACAGAATAGTGAACTCTCAGTCTATTTTATAATATGTTTCTCCCTTAAAGACATATACATGAATTATCAAAACACAGTTTTAAAACAACCACACTCCAGTTTATACTTTTTCTTGTAGCTTTTGAAACTGTCTTTTGTTTAATGAGTGGTATTAAACAAAATAATTCATGATCTGAACTTATTTCACATAGTTAAGTGTCTATTTGCTTTTGAAATGGAAATGCCAGTTCTCAATCAGTGCACAGTATATGAAAACTGTCCAATGTTTAGTTAAAATAATTGTATAACATCATACAACAAAAGAAATACTGAAACATTTTCAAAGTATGAAGTTATTTAAATATTTGAATAACCTAAATATAATATGACTAAGACTAGTGGTTTTAAAAATTATATGAAAGAAACTTGATGAAATGTCAAAGTTGGGGCTGTTACCAGTGTTTCAAACAAGTCAAACGAGATGAAAAATTATTAAATGATACTTGCTTTTAATAACATCTCACTGGGTTTTTAGGATTTAAAAAAAATTCTTCTCCCCTACCTTTTCCCATCTGTAATTAATAAGCTCAAGCTTTTCAGCAGATCTGTATAGATGTAAATATGAAAGACTAGATACAATTTATTTTCGTATTTCCCAAATATGTAACTCATAGAAAGAGTCCTATAAATTGCTATAAAAAAAGGAGGATATGGTTGAATGTGTTGCCCCTTTTGTAGGAGATACATAAATTGCAGTGTCCAGGTCTATCTGCAACAAGGAAACCCTTCTGACTTTTTTTTTTTTTTTTTTTTTGAGACAGGATCTCACTCTGTCTTCTGGCTAGAGTGCAGTGGCATCATCATAGCTCACAGCAACCTCAAACTCCTGGGCTCAAGCCATCCTCCTGCCTCAGCCTCCTGAGTTGCTGGGACTACAGGCATGTGCCACCATGTCCAGCTAATTTTTCTACTTTTTGTAGAGACAGGGGTCTTGCTCTTGCTTAGGCTGGTCTCAGACTCCTGACCTCAAGTAGTCCTCCTGCCCTGGCCTCCCAAAATGCTAGGATTACAGGCGTGAGCCACTGTGCCTTTTCATTTTTTTTTTTAACTTAACTATTTTCTAAAGTTGTTTGGGTGTTGAGCATAACACACTGAGCATATTTATAAAAACTGCTATGTATATTAAGGAATTTGTACTTTATTTGACAAGATGTTTTAGAATTTTATTTCTCAGCTTAATACCTCTTTTGTTACAATTTTTAAGGTTTTTTAATCATGAGGAAGATTAAAATGATAGTGTGAGCCTGAGACATCAGAAGCTCAACAGTTAACTCAGCAGTTTGAGGTGGAGGAGTACAAAGATGAGCAAGATGTGTTCCTTGTCTTTGTGTATATTCCATTTAGGGCAGAAAAGAAATATATACACATGACAGTAAGACCAAAAGACAGAATATAATAATTGGTACAGAAAGGGTTACCGAGTATAGAGTCATAAGGTTATAGAGGGTTGAGAAAGCATTTCTTCAAAGACCTTCCAGGGAGGAAAAGAGGCAGTTGAATTTGCCTTTGGAAAATGGATAAGATTTTAGCTGACATTTTTAGATGAAACACTTCTCCGGCTAGAGAGAGTGGAAAGGCCCTGAGGCAGGTGATGTCTGGAGTGCTGATGCACGAGGCAGTGAGCAGGGGTTAAGGCCAAAGCGGAGGTAGGGTTATTTTACTGAAAATGCAAGGCTGGGCTCTAGGACTGGGAGGGAGAGACTACCAGGGAAAAGCATGTTCCCAGTGAACTGAGAACTAGGGAAAATGGAAAAGCCAATGGTCAGTTACCAAGAAAAGGTCAGATGCCGACGATGGCTGGGTGTCAGAGCACTCAGAAGCTAGTAGCCTACGACCTGGTGCGAGTTCAGAGTTTATACCGTCTGTGCCTTTGTAGGTGACCGATTTCCCAGCCAAAGTCCATCTCCAGGGCTGCTTTCGTGGAGCTGTGCCCCACCTGGGTGCCCACGTGTCTGAGCGCCTCACGTCCCCTGGTGATGCTCTTTTCTAGCTAGGCTTTCAGTGAAAGACAACTGTTGTGGGAAGTTGGTGAGTCTCTAGCTGACTAGGGTGATACATCAATCACCTTGTTGAGCTTAAAATTGAATCTTAAATCCCTGATAAAAAAGTATCATTTCATAACTGCAAATAGGTTGATTGTTTCTCAAATCACTTGCCGCTGGTAAAGATTACGCCAAAAAGAAAAGTTTTAGTATTTATTTGTAGTTTGAGGAAAAATAATTTAGTTGTAGTCTCCATTAAAATAATGTGGTTAATTACTTTTAGACAATCTAGTTGCAGAGAAAAGAATAGGGCATTGGAACCAGAGACTGAAGTTAGCGTTGTCAAGACACTGTTCTGTTGCTATGTGAGTCAATTTCTTCGAAGCTGCATTTCCCACATTAAAGTGTAAGGTTAAGACTTCTCTATGGGATCATTTAGAAAAGTAGGTAACTTGGGGCCTGACTCTTAGTTGGTGCTCAGTAAACCTCAGTTTTCTCTCTCTTCAGAAGAATACCATTTTATTGCAGGTGACCTTGGATAATGTTACTAAAAGTATGTCCTAGTCAGTGCTTACCTTCACAAATATAAGGTAAAGAAATCATGTGTTCACCCTGAAGTTCTAAAATTCAAATTTTTAGTTGTTATAAAAGTAAATAGTTTGTGTTAGAAAATTCTACGTGGCTTATTAAAAAAAAAATATATATATATATAGCAAATTTTCATCCCCTTCAGTTCCTTTACGAGAGGCAGACAGTTTCAACTTTTTTTATTTTTATTTTTTTTTGAGACACAAGCTCAGTCTGTCACCCAGGCTACAGTGCAGTGGTGCAATCATAGCTCACTGTAACCTCGAACTCCTGGGGTCAAGTGATCATCCTGCCTTAGCCTCCCAGGTAGCTGGGACTACAGGCATGCGCCACTATACCTGGCTGATTAAAACAATTTTTTTGTAGAGATGAAGTCTCACTATGTTGCTCAGGCTGGTCTCAAACTCCTGGGTTCAAACAATCCTCCAACCTTGGCCTCCCAAATTGCTGAGATTACAGGCATGAGCCATTTCACCTGTAACTTTCAAGTTTTTTAGTAGTCTCTCTTGGTGTTTACTTTATGTTTCTTAATAAAATTTTATTTTATTTTTTTTTTTGGTTTTTCAGTGTTAGGAGCTAATTATGGATGTACCACCATGAAAGATCATATTTACTAATTTTCACCACTGTCCCCTTCCCTTGTAGCATAGACACAGTTCTTTTCCTTTTAATATAGTTATGTAAAATATTTAGGTTATAGCTATAATTTCATTTAATTAGTTCATTCATTCATTATTTTTGAGACAGAGTCTCCTCTGTTGCCCAGGTTAGAGTATGATAGAATCATCATAGCTCACTGCAACCTCAAACTCCTGGGCTCAAGCAATTCTTCTGCCTCTACCTCTCTGGTAGCTAGGACTACAGGCATGCTCCACCATTCCTGGCTAGTATTTTTATGTTTTGTACAGACAGGGTCTTGCTGTGTTGCCCAGTTTGGTCTTGAGCTCCTGGCCTCAAGAGATCCTCCCACCTTGGCCTCCCAAAGTGCTAGGATTATAGGCATGAGCCACCGTGCCTGGCCTATAGTTTAGTTTTGTATTCCTATGACTTCAAATGCTACTCATATTTGAGCTATGTAGCATAATATGATTGATTTTTCTTTCCTTTACAGCTTTTAGTTTTCCTTGGATTAATAATTGATTTTTTTTGTTTGCCTAATTGTTTATGTACTTATTCATTCATTTGAAAATTCTTCCTAAGAGCTATAAATCTCAGAAGTAACCAAAAAATATGTATACCTATCAATTGTGTTATTTTGCAGACACCCGAGAAGACTGTAGCATGCGTTGGCTGTTCTCCAGGCCGCTGGACAATCGGCGCCCTGAGAGCTCCTCCTCATCCTTCTGGGGATTCTCTGCACTTCCCTCTTGTGTTTCTGTCTTTCCTGAATCTCACGTCATTGCCTCTCCACCCTCGCCTTTTCTTTGAATAAGGCACAGCTCCTGGAAGCTTCCCCAAAAAAGATAGATAGGACATAAATTTTTTGAGAACTTGCTTGTTTGAAAATTTCTTTTTCTTCTAACATGCTTATTGATAATTTGGAAATAATACTCTCTCCAGATCAGCAAACCATAGGCTTCTAGATCCCTAGCCTTCTAGAGGGGGTTCTGAGAAATCTGACTCTTGATCCTTTCTGTATAGCCTATTTTTCAGTTCCAGGAGGTTTTCTTGTTTATTTCTGCAATAACTCTTCTGTTTTGTCTTTCTAGAATTCCTGGTAGTTTGGTGTTGGACCTCTTGCCCCAAAACACTGATCAAAATCTAGCTTTTTTATTTTTCATTTTTGCCAACTGGAAAGTTTCTCTAATGGTATTTCTAACCTACTTTTTTTTTTTTTTGTATTTTGTCCTTAATATACAAAGCACTTTCTTTTCACTATTTTTTTAGTAGCATAGTGTTATTGTTTTAGAGATACAATATATTCTCTTACCTCTTTGAGAATGCTAATACTTTTTTGGAAGCTTTCATTTAGTGTAGAGTCTGTTTCCTTTAAATTTTTTTTGGGGGGGGCTCTTCTACATCTTTTACCTCTGAGGTGTTTTCCTCAAATGTTTTGTTAATCTTGGGCTGTTCACTTTAAAGTGAGATACTGCAAAGCTGACTAGAAGCACGTAGGATCTAATGGGTCTTGCTGACTGTTTTTTGTAAGATGATCATGGTTGGCATTTTCCTAATACATTTTGATGGAGAATCCTCATGCTAGTATTATTGAAATTAATCTTCTTCCTGAGGGTTGTCAGCCTGGTAACCAGCTTTTTGGGGGCTTAGTAGGGAAAATGGACTTTGAGCATCAATAGTTATGATGCAGAATTTTACTCTGCTGTTGTTAATGCAGTTCCCTACTTTCAGCCCTGCCTGGGTTCTCCCAGTCCAGAGACCTCTGTTCTACCCTCTCCAGTGAACACAGTTCTACTGTTCTGCTGGATAAGCGGTGGGGGACAGTTTCCCAGCAGTGTGAAGTGAGAGAAGGATTCTGGGGTGGGGCAGTGGGGGGTGCCAGTCTACATCTTGAACTGTCTTTCCATACATCTTCCCATTCTCCGCACCTCGGCCTTGCCTTCATAGTCACTTCCAGGTTACCTGATGCTCGTATTTCCTGAGACTTTCTGAGGCTCTGTGGGGATAAATTGGTTTTCCTCTTAATTTGATCCTAATGCTGGTTTAGCAATCAGTTCTTATCCTTCTTTCTCCTTTCCAGATTTCTAAATATTACTACTGTCATCTACTTCTCTGGTCAATGTTGTTTTGTGGGTATTTGTTTTTATTTATACTTTGAATCCTTTGAAATCTTTTAGTGATGTTTGGGGTGGAGTAGAAGTAAATGCAAGCTTTTAATTGATCACCTTAACTGCAAGCTGGTTCATGTTGGAATTTTTAGAGTATGATCCCATAAAATAAAGAGGCGTGACTCTTTTAACATAGATTTTCATATACCACATCATGTAAGCACTAGGCTTTTTGTAAGCATTTTATAAATTGGTAAATGCACATTAAAATTCAGGCTTTATTGCTGATTTCCAAAAGTCTTTATAGTCTCTGAAATTTTATGTTGAATACCTTTTTTTGTTGTTGTTTAAAAATGTAGGTATAGCAGAGTTAGAAGCTGTTATTGAAGAGAATTTTTGATTTTTGGCCACAACTCATTTAGTTGATATAATCTTGGAAATTATCACTTTAGTTTGTTTAAAAATAAGGCCTAAATATTTATAGAAATATTTTAGTAATTCCTTGCATCTCTCTCTATAAAATACTTCATTACTAATACTGCATCATTTAAAAGCCTTATATTTAGAAGAGTAATTAGATAAAATTAATAATTAGCTGAATAAAACATGAGCAATTAGGTAAATAAAAAATCTATACATTTGGAGATTATAGGAGGTCTAAAAATAGTCTAGTGAGGGTTAAAGGAGGGAATAAGAGAAAATATGCTATCATTCTTTAGGATTATGTAAACAAGGCAGATGAATCTGGAACAGCATGTTGACGATATCTTTTTTTCTTTGAGATTGTTTAGAATAATTGAGAAGTATGTTTCTGATGATTTAAAATACCATGATTAATAAAAGCCATAAATTTGACATAGTGCCTTTGAGACTCATTCCAGTTGTGTGATTTTTTTAAGGGTGACAGTTTGGTAGCCTATGACACCTTAAATTGATACCATTGTTTAGCATGCTTGTTAGATTTTCAGATTTTTTTTTTTTTTAAGCTTACAGATGTAGTCTTTAAAAAAAGAAAACTCTGCTGGCACTTAGGAATGAAATTAAACAGGAGTGCCTCTATGTGAATACTTCATAAATAGAGATTTAATTGTGTGTGTATACAGTGTTGTTAAAAAAGAATTTTTAAGAAAAACATTTTGAGACAACAAAAACTGATACCAGATGGTGAAGCTGTTTTTATGAAAGCAGTTGAAACTTTACACCACCTGCCCTACCAGAGCTCAAGGGAAGAGTTTATAGAAATCCGTTCAATAATACTGCACAAGCCTTATAAATTATTCTAAAAAAGCTTCTTAAAGAAATGTTTCCCTTCAGAACTCTAAAAACAAAATAAGATAAAACCCAGGCTAATGGGTTTCGTATCTACTTTACCTTTTTTCCTGATGGAATTCTGAAGCACTTTGCAAGATTGAACTCACACAGAAAATGTGTAGAGGTCAAATGTTAGTACTACCTGAAGGGATGTCCAGGATGCTTTGCTATAAAATGTGCTAAAGTCTGTTTTGTGTGGTGGTTAGCACGGTGTTTGGGAAGAGACTGCCTGGATTTGACTCCCTGATGTGTTCTTTACTAGTTGTCTAACTTGGGCAAATTATTGTATTTAAACAACCAAAGCCTTTGTGCCTTCATCTGTAAAATGGGGATAAAAATATTACTTGTCTCGTGGTAGTTTGGAGGATTAAATGTGTTAGTATCTGTTTGTGGCTTGGTATAGTGTCTGGAACAAAGCACTGTATAAGTGTTTGCTATTTTTCTTACTTAGTGCCAAGTAAGTTCTTTATTGACTGAAACTCTAAAGTCTCTTTTCTGTGTAATCATCATTACTTCAGATCTAATTTCTATTGTGTAGTAGTAGGAACAATGGCTAAGATGGCATTGTCTTTTATACCTTATCTTTTTTTTTAACGTTTATGAAACAAATTAAGCTGTTTAATGAAATTTAAGGGAAAAGCAAAACTTCAGAGAAAACAGTACTTTAGCAACCTTTAATAGTATGTATATTAATAATATATAATTTCTGTGGAATTAGTTGCCTGATACCAAATAAACTTTTATAAATATGTGGGAGAAATATTCAACTCTTGCATAGAAAAGATAATTCTTAAAATTTAGTATTCTCCAACATTAACTTAAAAATTTACATTGGCATTTAGAAGCACGGTACGTCTCAAGATCTGCTTTTGATTACTTAGTTGAAATTTTGATTAACTTGTAGAGTTTACAATATTAATCTAAACTTCCATTCACTACTGTGAGAAAGGATTTCAGTATAAGTTCTTATCCTTTAATTAACCAATTATTAGAATTGAGTGTTGCAATTCACATGCAGAAAATACTTAATTGAATGTTGACATGTTTAATGAGCAATAAGATTATCCAATCTTTATATAAATTAGTTTTGGAAACATCTTAAATTGGTTATTTTACAGTTTTAAGTAGGAAAACATCAAATGCATAAATTTTAAAGAACTAAAATTTTTTTCTTTTTGTTTCCAGCTTTATTGAAGTCTGACTGACAAATAAGAATGTATATATTTAAGGTTTACAGCATGATTATTTGGATATCCATCATGAATGATTACCACAAACAAGTTAATTAATGTAACCCTCATGTCACAGGGTTACCCTTTTTTGTGTGTGGTGAGAACACGTAAGATCTCTTAGCAAATTTTAGGTGTAGATTATTATTAACTGTAATCACCGTGCTGCACATTAGCTCTCTAGAATTTATTCTTCTTATAACTGAACATTTGTACCTTTTGGCCAACATCACTTACATGTAAAATCTAAAAAAGTTGAACTCATAGAAACAGAGAATACAATGGTAGATGCCAGGGCCTAGGCGTTGGCGAGAGAAGGTGGTTAAAAATTTAATTCTAAAATGTATTTTAAAGCTACATGAAAATTAATGGTGAGCATTCCAAGCTTTCTATGGACTCTGTTTTTTGTTGTTGCTGTTTAATAACAAGGTAGGTCTACCTTTTTTTTTTTTTTTCATATAAAGAATCTGGGGCCGGGGCGTGGTGGCGCTGTCTGTAATCCTAGCACTCTGGGAGGCTGAGCTGGGCGGATCCCTTGAGTTCAGGAGTTTGAGACCAGCCTGAGCAAGAGCAAGACCCTGTCTCTACTAAAAATAGAAAGAAATTAGCTGGACAACTAAAAATATATAGAAAAAATTAGCCAGGCATGGTGGCGCATGCCTGTAATCCCAGCTACTCGGGAGACTGAGGCAGGAGGATTGCTTGAGCCCAGGAGTTTGAGGTTGCTGTGAGCTAGGCTGATGCCACGGCACTCACTCTAGCCCGGGCAACAGAGTGAGACTCTGTCTCAAAAAAAAAAAAAAAAAAAAAAAAAAGAATCTGGTCTTTAGTATTTGAAAAAAAGCAAAAAAAATGAAATTAAGGGGCAAATGTTTCAATGGTGTTTATTTTCTATATTTATAAAATACAAACTTGAGTGGGCATCTTTCAGTGAAAAATATATTTATTTGTTCACTAAATATTAAACACATTTTATATGCTAGGAACTGGGGTAGTCACTGGTGTTACACTGATACACAAAATAGAAGTGGTTTCTGTACTCAAGGATCTCAAAATCTGAGTAGATGGATATCCTAATTGATTTGGTCATTACACATTTTATGCATGTATCAAAATATTACATGTACTCCATAAGTATGTATAATTATTATGTAGCTAAAAAATGCATCTTAAAAAAAGAAGATAGGGAAACTAAGGCCTGGGTCAGGGGTAAAAACTAGTATAGGTGATGGATGAAGCAAAGCAAATACGTAATCATAAATCCTGCTAAGTGTTAAGTGAAGGACTGTCTAGATCAAGAGAGCAGGGACCCCAAGGACCTGTGTGCTAGTGAGAGACGGCCACTGGGGGGAGTAGCTTTGCAGCTGAGCTCTCGCAGATGAGGAGGAGCCAGCCCGTCAGGGGCAGGCAGGGAGCTTTCCAAGCAGACAGAATGGCCTATGGAAAGGCCCTGGGGCAGAAAAGGGTCTAGAGAGAAGAGGCAATGTGGCCAGAGGGTGGCGTCCACAAAGTACGTACCCACAGACTGTTTTCTTTTTTTTTTTTTGATTTCAGAATATTATGGGAGTACAGATGTTTTGGTTATGTGGATTGCTTTTGTACTGCTTGAGACAAAGTTGCAAGTGTGCCCATCACCCGGATAGTGCACACTGTACCCGCTGGGTGTGATTTCACCCATCTCCTCCTCTGCGCTCCCAGCTGCCTGATGCTGCAGAGTGTCACTCGCTGTGGTGCACGTGAGTGCTGGTGGCGCAGAGGCGGAGACGGGCGCACTTAGACACTGCTGGTGGGACTGCAAACTAGTACAGCCTCTGGAAAATGGCATGGAGATTCCTCAAAGAACAAAAGTAGTTCAGCGGTCCCACTGCTGAGCGTTTCCCGCAGACGTGGCCGGCTGCTGGCGAGTGGCTGGCGGCGAGGTGCGGCCGGGACCGCACGCAGTGCTCTCCGCCTGCAGAGCGCTTTCACCTGCTGCACCTGTGGTTTCTCCGTCCGCTTCACCGTGGGCTGGGATGTGTCCTATTTACCTGTCCCTCTATAGACGATTACAGAAGATCTAGTAATCTTTAAACGTATTGAGTTTGACATGGATGGACACATCAGGTAGTCACCTGGTGGTAGAGAACACTGAAGTGGCTGGGAGACTGTCCTAGCAGTGGATTCTCTCAGGGGCTGAGGTTTTTGTTGACTCTCCTCAGAGAGCCCAGGGTAGAGTATGTCCTTTGCAGTGTCAGCGCCTGAGAGAGGGGAGAGGTAGCTAGTCAGGGAGTGGCTCCTTTGATCCTCAGGCATAATAACTACTGAGCTCTCTATTTTGTATCTTTTCTTCTT
The DNA here is from genome assembly GCF_020740605.2 of Lemur catta. Lineage (NCBI taxonomy): Eukaryota > Metazoa > Chordata > Mammalia > Primates > Lemuridae > Lemur > Lemur catta. Next base: position 104,117,076 of record NC_059131.1, on the reverse strand, counting down.
CGTTTTTCTGTGGGCACAAATGTGAAGCACCCAGATGATGCCTCCTATTGCAAACTTTCTATCCAGATGGTGATGAGATTCTAAGAAAGCTTTTTGAGTCTGAGTGGCTGCAGTTAAACAATCTTATGTAAGCCATGTTAAAATAGATTTTAAAACCTTTTTTATTTGATGTTTTGGCAGGTTTTGAAGTGTTGGATTTAATTCTGAGTTCTCTAAAGTTATACTGCCTTCTCCTATTCTTTTTTTTTTTTTCTAGAAGATACTGATTATATGGGGGCTGTCGTTTGAGGTTTTATTTTGTCTGTTATCCTGATGATGTTGCAAAAAGGATTGTGCTTAGTCACATCACTCATTCATGCAGCAAATTCTTTTTCAGTTCCGCATTTGTCTCTGTGTTGGTTGCTGATCATATAGTAGAGAACGAAACATTCATGAACTTTCTCCTTATAAAGTGTAAGGGCTGGTGCAGGAGACAGACATTCCGTGTAATTAGAGATTACACTTTGAGAAAGAGTAACTTTGGGATCTGCTTTGGATTGGGTCATCAGGGAAGGAATTTCTGTGCAGAGGGTTTAGGTATAACTCTGAAAGATGAGTTAGCAAAGGGAATAGACTGTGTAATGGGAAGGTCCTGAGGCCTCTGTCTCCCCACAGATGTTGATTATTTTTATTTTAAAATGGAGGATTGTATGTGCTGCTGAGCTCTAGCTTGCTCCCACTCACAATGCAAGGTTGGTGGGGGCCCAAAACAAAGCCTTGATTTATTGAGTTGCTGTTGGGATTGTGTGGGAAGGTGTGTATTTGCCTGTCTTTATGGAAGATAAAAACATGAAATGAGTGCAAAGTGATTAATCAATGTATAATCATTGTGTGTTTGCTTAATATTTCTTTACCTGTTAACTTTTAATGCTGGGAATTTGAATGACACTTGGGTTGCTAGAAGAAAGAGAAACCAGATGTCTGTAACACTGCTGGATGTTGCAGTGGGAAGAAAACACATTCTAGACAGGCCAAGAGATGTTACAAAGGAGAAAGATGAGGAAATAAATGGAAAGAGGGCTGGTAGTCAGTTGTGGTTATATGATTTTAACGTTTTTACATGTTCTTATTCATAATAAATTCAAGGATGTGAAAATGTCTGCACTGATGATGTTCAAAAGTTTTCTCCATTTGATCAGATTTGGTCTAATTTTAAGTGGAATAAATTTGCTAATGATTAATGTAAGAGGCTTGTATTTCAGTTGAATACTAGATGTGGGGCTGGGGAAGTAGCCTAGAAGAGAAGCTTTTCACACTCCCTGAAGTTCTTTTGCCAATTGTCTAAATCTTCTAAAAGCCACAGAAAGTTACAACAATTTCTCATTTTAAACATATTAGAAAACTGCAAAAGCAAAAGGTAGACCTGGCTGATGTTTACCTATTTGTTTTAAAAATGACATTTTTTTTTTTTTAATAGGAAGTTAGTTTCCATCTATTATCTGTGTTAAGGGCTAAAAGCATCTAGATGGTATGAATTCGAACTGAGAGCCATGTAGAGTAGTGGTCCCTAACCTTTTTGGCATGAGGGAGCAGTTTCATGGGAGACAGTTTTTCCATGGAATGGGGGAGGGAGGGATGGTTTTGGGATGCTTCAAGCACATTACATTTATTGTGCAGTCAAACCTCTCTGCTGATGGTAATCTGTGTTTGCAGCCGCTCCCTAGTGCTAGCATCACCGCCTCAGCCCCACCACAGGTCATCAGGCATTAGATTCTCATGAGGAGCCGCAACCTAGATCCCTGGCATGCGCAGTGTACAGTGGGTTCGGCTCCTATGAGAATCTAAGGCTGCTGCTGACCTGACAGGAGGCGGAGCTCAGGCGGCGATGGGAGTGAGGGGGTGGCTGTCAATACAGAGGAAGCTTCCCTTGCTCACCCGCTGCTCACTCCTGCTGTAGGCCTGGTTCCTAACGGGCCACAGACTGGTACCCTCTGTGGTCTAGGGGCTAGGGACCGCAGATGTAGAGGATTAGGATAGTTAGAACCTGTAGGATTGCCTGACTTCAGGAAGAGGAATAAAATAAAATAAAAAACAGGCTTAAGTAGAGGTAGTTCTTCATTCCTTCCTAATGTAGTCAGAAAAAGTTGTTTCCTCGTTTAAGCCTAAATAGGAAGCATGTGATATATTATTTTGCTTTTGCTTTTCATGTCAGTAACCATTTTAAATGGTATCTGTCTTTCATATGAGCCTCTTTCAAAAATGTTAATGTTTCACTGAATTTTGAATGATCATAAATGATTATATTTGCACAGAGCTCTTTCAGCTTATTTAGTCATAGTTGAATATTTTATCTATGTAAATCCAATTATCAAAGTTTTGTTATTTTAGCAAAATATAATTTATGACTGAAAGCCAAAATTAAGATGAAGTAGGTGTATCAGCTTAATAAGGGATGAAAACATATATTCATTGAAGGATTATCTTCATTAAGGAAAATAGGTTCAGTGATAGTTTTTCTGACCACACTTTGTTTTGCACTGAACCTTAAAAATGTGAAGGACAACACTATTAACAGTATCGTTTTTTAAAACTCCTAGGTCAACTGACTAGAAAGTGTTATTATGCATATTTTTTTCTGTGTACCATGCCAAATACTGTACATTGTCATAGCTTATTTTTGTCTATACTGTTTAACAGCAAATGGGAATATATTTACATGGTTATATTGTAAATGCATTTAAAATCCAAGTTCATGGTACTTGAATGTAAAATAACAATTTCATATGTTTTGCAGAAAACGCATGTTTCAGAAGAGATGGGTGAAATTTGATGGCCTTAGCATTTCTTACTACAATAATGAGAAGGTAAATACATTTTACAGTTTTCAAAGATTGCTTTACGCATACTGAGAGTACTTCAGTAAACTAAGCAAGTGATTTGGTTTTCAAGAATAGGAGGTGGATTTATAAACATGAAAGGAATTTATATAGGATAAAACACTCCTTTTTACTCTTTTCATAATTTAACTTTTCCTTGACACATAAAATTAGAATTTTTTTTTTTTACTTAGCTATTTAACAATTATTTATAGAGTATCTTTTATAAACCTGAGGAAGTCCTAAGAGCAGTATAGAAGTAAATAAGCAGTTGTCTTTATCCAAGAGAGCATCAAGGGATGTGTACAAATGACACTATGAGAAGAAAATAGCAAAGCAACGGTAGGTTGCTTCGTCTGTGATTGGGGAGGGAGACATTTATGTGAGATTTCATTTGCTGTGGATCTGGAAGAAAGGGGACTGTTTGCATATATAGAAACTAGAGAGAAACAGGACCTATTAGCAGAGAGAAGAGTAGATGTCCAGATGGGAAAGTGGGAACCGTGCATGATATAACTGAGTAGTTTTCTCTCTTTGGAGTATGTAAAGGAGACTTGGAGACAAAGTTGAAAAGGAATTAAAGTTCATTGAAAATCTTAACTGTTATGTGAAAATGGTTACAATGTATTCTTAAAGCAGTTGAGTCCTAATGACACAAGGTATCGTTCTGAGTATATCCTTCCTGTTAGGTATGAGAATGTCTTTATTCTCTTAGAAGATGTAGACCGAAATATTTATGGGTTCAGTGTCATTATACCTTCAGATGTTTTTCAAATGTTACCTATCTTTATTTATATTTGCAAATATTTATGTTTATTTGCACATATGCATAATTAGATAAAACAAATTCTGAAGATGTAATCAATTGTCAAATATAGATGGAAAATAAATGGGTGCTCATTGTACTACTATTTTAACTTTTCTGTGTTTGAAAAATTCCTTAATAAAAAGTTGAAATTAATAAATATACTACCATATGTTTAGTTAACTAAAATCAGATGATTTTTGTCTTAACTGTATACTTTCTCTTAACATACTTATTTTAAGACTTAACCACATTCTCTTATTTATAGCTCATAATCTAACATTATTTTCTCCTTATTAGGAGATTTTCGCAGATATAATGATATTTCCCCTATATCTGTGGTTTGAAGAGAGATTTAGACTCCGTCTTATAAATTGCTTCTTCAGTGTTGCAGGGCAGAAGAATCTATGCTTTTAAACAGAAAGTAACATGTATTGCAATGTAACATGCACTGCATGTTTTATTGCTCAGAATAATAGAAGGGTTAGAGAGGTGTTCGTTGTTTGGTTTCGCTTTGCAGTGATCCAAATTAAGCATCCAATTGGTTTAAACACACCTCTTTGAGGTCTGTAAAATGGTTGGATGGATATATTTTAAAAGCCAGTTTTCTGCTTTAGCTATTAGTTCTAGTCTGCTTGTCCCTTTGAAAGTTGAGATAATTTACAAGGTAGTCTCTGTGTCTGATGGAATCTGACTGCTGGTTTTCTTCAGCACCCGGTCCCTTTCTGGTTTGTTTGAGAGGAGAAGGAAAATTACCCAGTAGTGACACAGGCTTCCATGCCATGAGACTGTTGGTGGTAGAATCATTCCATTTGAGAGAGAGAATTTCTAGTAGCTGTGTCCAACTGCTTTCTTTTAATTTGTCCTTTTAAAGGCTTATCTCAATTGCAGTGAAGAGAAGAGAGCCTGTCACATTTTTAGATGTTGATTCAATAAAAATGATGCAGACTTGGTTTGAAATTGAGATTAAAAGTTTATATTAAAACGAGTTATTACAAATACTTTAGCTTATCCTCAATTTTTTAAAAAAGTTAAATTGTTGTTTCCTATGGCATTTCATCTGTTTACTCTCCAGGTGATTGGCTTCATTTTGGCAAAATACAAAAGCACTGGGGTGGGTGTTTCCTAAAAGTAGGTACAGTTTCTGTTGTGACCCTTCTGGCAAAAGGGATGCATAAGAGTGGCGGGCGCTACTGCTGTCCCTGTGGGGTGTGCAGTCTTAGTGGCTGTGTGAGCCGAGCAGGTGGGTCTTTTAATATTTAAATGTTCACTTGAGAAACATGTGGTTGGGCATTTTGGGGGTAATGTGCAGAGTTCCCCATTTCCCTAGTTTACTTCTACTTTTCTCAATGTGCCGAATCATATCTTTGCAAGGAATTCATTGTATCACAGAAAATGGCATCATCCCAACAACCCTTGATATCTTATCCCATGCTAAGAAATCTAACTCACTCACCCCCCATTCTCACTCAGCTGTGGGTGGAATCGCCCTGTGGTCATTTCATTGTCTGAAAGTGGTAGATAAATGACAGACTTGACCTAGATATCTGTGTGTTACAGGCTCAAGGGATGCTTTAAAATTTCTTTCCTTAAGGAAAATTTTACACTCTGAAAAATGCAGGCATTTTGAGCCTGTCATTTAAGTATTTTTTTTCCTAAAATTGGCTGTATCTTGTGTTGTTAGAAGGAAAATATAAAATTAGCTCTATAGTGTTAAAAATTATGAGATTTATTTTGGGATCTCATAATATATTACAAGTGAACCTTTAGAGAAACTATAACTTCCTGAGGTTAAAGTGACTGGCATTTTGCTTGTTAAGCATATTTTAATCACCTGGAAATTTTTTTTTTTCTGTATTACTCTACCAGAAGTACTTACCTGATAATATAATATCATATCATTGTTATAGGTACATAGTTTATATTTTTAAAGAATTGTTTTTTAATCTGCTTAAACAAATCTAGTGGAAGGAGAATCTTCTTTTATTCCTGCTTTTTCCCCCTGCAGTACTGCTTGACTTTTCTCTATTGAGAAAAGGGGTTAATGGTAACCAACAAATAGTTAATTATTTCAATGGGGACATATTTTTATAAGCTTTTCTAATTCTGATGCAAACTAAAATTTTGGAACAGATCACCTAGGGGATGAATTGTAAATGTTTTTGGACATTCTTAATTTCCTGCTATCTGGTCTCAGCTGCTACAGACTTACAGGATGTAGGTCCTCACACTGTCCCCCAAAGATGCTGTGCCCCTTCCCACCTGCTAGGTGGTCTGACAATGGGGACGTTTCTCTCCTTCTTCTTAATTGCTAGAACACTTAGTGGTCTGGGTTGGCCTTGTATTGCCATTTTAACCCACTTGCATTTGTAGGGTTTCCTTTGTTAAGCCAATCCTGTCTTGCATTTCTTTGTGATGATCTTTTTAACAATGTCTGAGTACACACTGTGGGAAACTTGAGCATGTCTTTTCCTATATTATCCCCTTTCTATTTTTATTCTTCCATCTAGCCATTGCCATCCATCAAAATCCTGTGCAAATTTCAAGACCCATCTTGTTATTCGCCTCTGCGAACCTTTATTTTCTTCAACTGTGTGGCATTTGAACAATAGTATACAGTAAAGTTTAGAGGGGCAACAAGGTGGAAGCAGAGAGGCAGGTTGGAAGAGTGTTGTAGTAAGCCAGGCATTGATTTATCAGAGTGTAGACTAATGTGGGGGCTCAGTGACAGTGATAAGAAATGAATTTCAAAAAATATTAAAAAGGAGCCATCAGAGTTTGTTATAATTGTGATGGATTCAACATAAGATTCACTCAGAAAATATTTCTGTGGTACCAACTGCATCATGAAACGTGGTCAGGGAAATAAATAGATGATCTAAAGCCTATTTGGGGAGACTGTATTAATCAAGTAATCACACAGGTAAATATAAAGTCACCATTTAAATTACAATGAATCATTGCTATAAAGGAGAAGTCCTGGTTGCTGTTAGTGTAAATTAGGGTTATTTACCCAGGTGAGGATGAGTGGCCTGAGAGAAGAGGCTGATCAAAAAGACTTTCTTCAGGAGGGTATGTTTATGCTGAAATATGAAGAATGAGGAGGCAGTAACTACTTAAAAAGTGAGTTTGAAGAATATTCCTTGCAGAGCAAACTGTGTATGCAAAGGTGCTTGTTTGGGCAGAAACACGATATGTTCCTGGAACCCCAAGAAGGCCGGTGTGGCCAGAATTCAGATCTGGAGAGTGGTAGAGAGGAAGCTGGCGCTGTAGATGTAGGGAGAGTGCAGGTTGTGTGCGTGCAGGTCAGCGCAGGTCAAAGACCATTCCGTCCTCTTTCACACTGATTAACTAGAAGAGTGATATTTTAGTGGACAAGTATAGAGGGAGGGTAGGTCTTCAGGTGATTATAAATTCAGTTTTAAAGTTTATGGTATGGGACAGTTACATATACTACTGATGGCTTGAAATATGGCAGTGTAGTTGAATGACATGGATAGATAAGAAAGGGAGAGATTTTAGATTATTCTGCATAAAGATGGTAGAAATAGAGGACATTATGTTAAGTGAAATAAGCCAGGAATAGAAAATTCAACACCACATGTTCTCAGTAATATATCTTAGTCATATGCTAAGTTGATCCCATAGAAGTAAAAAATAGTACAGAGGATACTAGAGGCTGGGAAGGATAGGTGGAAGGAGAGGATGGAGAGATTTGTTCAAGGATACAAAATTGTAGCTAGATGGGAATGAGTCCTCGTGTTCTGTAGCACTGTAGGATCACTATATAACAGTCAACAATAATGGTCTCAAATAGCTGGAGAGAGGATATTGAATGTTCCCAAAGAAATAATTGTTTGAGATGATGGATAAGGTAATTACCCTGATCTGATCACTATACAGTATAAGTATTACAACGTGACTCTGTACCCCATACATATATATAATTGTTATATGTTAATTAAAATTAAAAAAGAAATGCAAGAAATTTTCTTAGGCAGAGAAGATAAAAAAAATTGGAAAATAAGGAGAAGGAGTAAGTTATTTTCTAAATGCTTATTTCTTGACATCCTTCTCCATTTTCTAAATGAGGTTGCCCATTCATCTTCCTAAATCACAGTTCAAACATGTTCCATTTTTGGCTGCAGGAGAGTATACAGGAAAGCCTTCATGGTGTTGGTATTTAAAATAGCATTAAAGAATGGATAGGATTTTGGTGCATACATAAAGTCAGGGATGGGAAATTGGAGCAGAGCCAGTGAAGGAGAAGAAACTGTTAAAGAACTAAGCGAGAATGCCCTGGTGGTGGAGTGTATCTCCTCAACTAGCAGAGGAGATGACCCTAGCAGAATGCCAAGCTGCTGACAGTGACTGCCCCTCACCTGTTGCTAAGGTAGGAGTTTACACCAGGGAGGAATATAAACTCTGTACTTGCTCTCTGCATGGAATGGTTTAGTACCTTCTTAGTCTAGCCAGTTATTTCAGACACTTGCAACTTGCTCAAAAGTTGGGGTTCCAGGGGTAACCCCGTGGAAGAGAAGCGAAGAAACACCTTAAGGATGTGTCCAGACTCTTCTGATATTCAAGGCCTTCCGTAGTGTGGCCTCAACGTACGTTGTGGCCTCGTCTCTCTTGATTCTACATTGTCCTCTTATTTCTCTGCTTCACACCTCCGTTATTCTGAAATGTCACCATGTTTGTACCCCTTTTAAACAGAATTGAGAATTCCATCTTTGTACTCATATATATGCCTTTGTTTGTACTCAGTTTTAAACTTTTCTCTCATTACATTAGCTGTATTTTGAGGCTCCTTGAATGTATAAGGACTCTGACTTTTCTTTCCAATGCAGGGCCCAGTAAATTTTACACCCTTAGAAAATAATTGAAGTTATAGGGTGTAATCATCATGCCAAGTGATTTGAAAGGGTCCAGGAAAATGAAGATTGAGGAAAAGTTATCAAAGTCCTAAGAATGACCATTTTGAACAAAATTGTAACACGTATGTGCTGATTGCAAACAGCCAAGTCCATCTTTTTTCGCTGTTTAGTCATTGGGGAATAAAAAGTAAAGTAATAGTGTGTGAGATTAAGATCCTCATCATAAAATCATTGAGCAATATGGTTAATTGATAAAATCCAACAACCTTTTTAGGTATATTTTTGTGCTGAATGTGTAACAGCAGTAGTTTTGAAATGGTTCAGTTACAGTACCTGTTGTGGCCAGCAGATGCCTGCAAACACCATAAAATCATTTTGACCAGATTGTTTTAAAGAACATGCTGCTGTTTTTTGGAAGTATATATTGCTAGTGGAGTAGAATTGTTTGTATTTGATTTTTTGCATTTTAATTCCAGATGAAGAGAAAATTGAAAAGACATCTTACTTGAAAGAAAGGGACATTTAATAGTTTCTTTTCTTGGGTATTAAATTAGTGTATGAGCAAACATCTGTATGTCATTTTAAAAATTTAGATTGAAATTACGAAAGAGAAGCAGTTATAAATACCATTCCATTCTTTTTTTTTTTTAATAAGATCAAGAGAATTTCGTTTTCATGAGTTTTCTTTATCTTTTTCTTTAACCTATACAGGAAATGTATTCAAAAGGAATAATTCCACTTTCTGCTATATCAACAGTACGAGTTCAAGGAGACAACAAATTTGAAGTTGTTACAACACAAAGAACTTTTGTTTTTAGAGTAGAAAAAGAAGGTAAGATTATTTCTTTATCTCTGTAACACGTTCAGTCATTCATTTCTGACCAATCATATTAATAAACTAGTTAAACTAGAAATGTCAAGAAACCTTTAATATATTAATTTTAAATAATTTACATTTTAAATTAATTTTTCAAATGGATAATATTAAAACATAAATAAATGAACAAATTCTTTGGTGTTTACTATTCCTTAATGGAACAAATATTTAGTGAGAAGCTATTACACGTCAAGGACTCTTATAAATTCCAGGTATATAGTAATGAAAAAAAAGTAGACAGAAATTTCTGCTTTCATGGAGCTCACCTTTGAGGTATTGTCTTGTTAACGCAAAATAGTTATTTAATATGCAAAACAATTTTTCTGTTAAAAAGTTGGTTTGATGGAAGTTTATATATGGCAGGTCTTAGCTGACTGTGCAGGCACCATAATCATTCTATTATAGATATTGGAATGTCTTTTATGTTTCTTGGATTCTTTCTATCTGCATCATCTGTGGGTCACTTGATGGCAAAAACTGATCTAAAGATGGCATGTGTTTTCTGGATAGAGTTTAAGGTGTGCAGAGAAATCTTTTCTGAATTTTGTTTCATAGGGGAGGGAGAAGCCAGAGGAATGGAATGTTCTTTGTTGTACATTTTGTTTGACTACCATATTATTACTATAAATCTCAGTAGTTTCCAATAATGTAGATAAAGCCTTTTCATTAATTAAAGAATTTGGATTTTAACTTATTTTAAAGACTATTTTTATTTATATATAGATATATAATTCAACTTAATTTTTAGAGTACTTCTTGGTGCTTAATTATTTGAATAATGCATGAAGAATTTACTGAATACTTGGTATGTGCCAGATACTCTGTTAAATTGTTCATTTTAACAACAGTCTTATAGGTAGTATTATAATTATTATCCCATTTTGCTGGAGGTGAATAAGAGTATTCACCACCAGTTGGAAACTACTGCAGTGTTAATTATTATTGTCCTCTTTTTTAAACTGCTAGATTCCTAGAACATATGTCAGTGCAAGGCACAGAGAAAGCATTCAATATATATTCTATGTTACTAGAAAGTTTTCATTGTTGCTTTAGATAAATGAATTTGTCCCAGCTGCCCTTCACACTGCAGCAGCTTTTTTCAGACTGGATTACTACCTATTTGTGAGATCAACTTATTATTTTATAATTGTAGAAAACCGCCTGCCCCCTAAAACAAAACCAAAACCAAATCCAAAACATAAAACAAGAAATATCAAAGTGCATTGCTTATAGTGTTATATTGTGAAACATATCTATGTATATATTGTATATGTGTAACACACAAAAAAGTTCTTGTTATTTTAAAGCAAATGTTGAATGAAAACTATAGCCCTAGAGTAGGGTAAACAAACTGTGGCCTGCAACCTAAATCTGGCTGGCTGCCTGTTTTTATAGATAAAATATTATTAGTTCACAGCCACTCTCATTTATTTACATATTGTCTTATGGCAGTTTTTGTGCCTCAGTGGTAGCATTGAATAGTTGGGGCAGAGACAGCATGACCAGTAAAGCCTAAAATATTTACTATCTGGCCTTTTACAGAAAAAGTTTGCCAACTCCTGTCGTAGAATTGCATATGTGAGGAGTCACTATTTGTGAAACATTGAAATTTGAAATTTGTCTACAGTTGACTTGTATTTGAAATCACACTTTTTCTGCATTTCTTGAAACACATGGTGTTGCTTCTCTTGGTTGGCTGTCATGGTGGTCTGTCTTTATCCTTTGATTTCCGTTACCCTGAAAGGTAACTGCCTGTTTCTTTGAGGTGCATATCACCTTCCTCTTGGCCTCTCAAAGTGAATTTCACATAAGCCACATAGCCTGCATTTTAAGATGGACGTACTAAATAAAGCTTCCAACTTGTGTGAAAATCTGTTTAGCCATATTTACTTGCCACATTAGAAGTTAAGCAGACACATTTTATTTAAGTAGAATGTATCAACCCACACGTTTAAAAGTTACATGTTCACAATTGACCAATAGATCCTTCTGTGTTGTATAGTTCATCTTTGTGATGTAAACTTAGTACAATATAAATTTCATTAACTTTAGTATAAATTTATTGTTTAAACAAGTTATAGGTCTTTAATTTTTGAAATCATGGAAATAGTGTTTCAGTAAAAACTGAGGCTATATTCACATGCAGTTGCTGAATAAGTTCTTTTGATTGAAAATTACTGTTCAATATATAGTGAACAACTCAAATTTTTAAAGATAAGTATGTATAGAGGTATGTGTATGTATATATGCATATATATTTATGTATGTGTCTATATATTATGGCACCTTCAACAAGATACTAAATGTGTTTTACTAAGTGTTCGTTCTTCCTTCCATGTATACAAATGGTTGATTATTTTTTATTTTGTGGGAGCTGGGAAATCAACTGTAGTAGCTTATGAAAAATTTGACTTAATGAACTTTAACCTAAATTAAAGTTTGCTTCAATTGAATGAAGAAGCAAAATCAAAGTTTAGAACAGAAAGGGGACTAGTTTGACATCTTAACAGAGATGAATTTTTCATTTTTGGTGAAAAGGTTTTAAGTGACATATACAACAGTCTTCCCTGAAATCAGTCACTATTTTTAAATTGTGGTGCACTGGCATTACTGAGATAGGATTAAAATTTAGCATCTTTTCCCCAGAAAATTTCTAAGGCTTCCATTCCTCAAGTTTCTTAGTGAAATGTTATTATTCTCTTAGCTGAAAGTGAATTATATTGAAATAATAACATTTTAAAAATACTCTTCCCCAAGTGCAAAATTCTGTCTGACTCCTTTTCTCAAGCAGAACTATTGCACTTTGTTTGAGGGTCCCGACAGCTAATGATGTCCCTAGTCGGTCTGTATTCTTGTGGCACCTGTGCTCACACACGCAGCTGTGTTACTTGAAGACGCAGGCGATGTTCTGAGTGGGCAGTTCTCATGGTTAGAAGAGAGCTTAAGAATTCTGAGTGGCGTTTCCTTCCCAGGCCGTTTTTCAGTTTGGCTCTCGGTGGCTGATTCTGTTTCTGTCCACCGTAGCAGATTCTAGACACTTGGGAAACAGGCAAGTAGGTCAGGCTCTCAGTTCTCTTTTTAAACATCAGACAGTGCTCCCAGGGCAGCTGTGATACTGATATGGGAAAAGTTTTTTTTTTATTAAAAATATTTCTTTTAAGAATACCTAGCATAAGAAACATATAAATTCCCCTTAGTTGTTTTGGGCAAGCAGACTTCTACCTCTTTTGCAATCTTCAATGGTTTTAGAAGCAAGACATGAAACATTTACTGTCCCTTTACTTTCTCACCCTTCTTAATCTCAGTGGTGGTTTGTTAAGTGTCTTCTTTATAGACTTTATCATGGTATTTTGGAAGTTTTTGACACATATTTCAGAAACTTGCTAGGACCCCATATTCCTTCTAAAATGTTCTATTGTGGGGTCCCAAGTCTGGTTTTGAGGCAGATCTCACGGTTTTAAGGTGACTGATCCCTGGTGTGTATCTCCCTCTATGGCTCCAGAATCGTATATTCAGCTGCCTACTTATCTCAACATGGGTGCTCACAGCATCTCAGACTTCACATGTCCTAAGTCCTATTTCCACCCTCTCCATGAGACTTCTTCCCCTGTAATCTTCTGCATCTCCATAAATAGAATTCCCAGGTGCTTAGGCCCTGACGTGTGAAGTCATCCTCGAATCTTCTCCTTCTCTCATATCTCCCATCCAGTCCATCAGCAAATCATGTCAGTTTGACTTTGAAAATATGTCTAGACCAATTCTCAACACCTCCACTGCACTGCTGCCACTCTACGACAAGCCACCACCTCTATCTGGGTATTTTAATCACCTCTCTTGATCAACCACATTCGTATCTTCGGTACAGTTGTGAGAGTGATCATTCACCAAGAAAGTCAGGTCGTGTCCGTGCACTTCACGTGCCTCAACTGCCTCTGTGTCTTACTGAGAGTCAAGCACTTACGGTGTCCAGAAGCCCCTGCATGACCTGGCCTCGGTCTCCCCACCCTCACCTCCTTCCATACCCTCCCCCTTCATTACATTTCGACTGCAGGGGCTGCTTCTCCCTGGAATATGCCAGACCTGCTGCTGCTGCTGCTGCTGCTGCTGCTTTGGGGCCTTGACACACGTTGTTCTCTCTATCCTAGAATGCTCTTCCTCCAGCCTCCCTCCGCTTGCTCATCACTTTCACTTCCTTTGTGTGTGTGTGTGTGTGTTCCATTGAAACTTTATTTATAAAATCAGGTGGCCAGTACATGTCCTGTAGTTTACTGAACTCTGCTGTGTAAGAACAAATCTCTTTTTTCTTTGACTGCTTTTAAGGTAGTCTTTATTATTATCGTTTGAGTGTATTTTGATTACAGTGTCCCCTTGTGTGGTTTTCTCTCTGTTTTTTCTGCTTGGTGTTGAGCTCTGTGGATCTGGTGGTTTGGAGTTGTCATGAAATGTGAAAAAATTTTAGCTATTACTTGTTTTAGATATTTTTCTCCCTCCTCACTTGGGACTCCGATTGCACGAATGTTATCCCACTTGATGTGGCGCCATAGCTCAGGGGTATTCGGAGGCTTTTCTATTGCCCGGTGTGAAATAGCACTGCCTAAGCCCCTCATCCTGTGCTATATGTTATTGTACTTGTTGCTGTGCAATGAATTATATATCCAAGTTCCTGTGTCCTTCCTTCCTTCTTTCCCTAGAGTGTAAATTCCAAGAGAAAAAGGTTGTGATCTATCTTGTTCATTTCTCCATTCCTAGTATTCAGAAGAGGTCTCGGAACCTAGTAAGCACTCAGTAAATGTTTGTATGAATGAGTGGTTATCAATTTGAAGAACAACTCTGATGGGCAATAATTCCTTCCCTGATATTGGTCATGGGTTACACAGAGGCATCTGAAGTTAGGCCATATTACCGTATCAAAAGATACGATAAACTTTGTTAGATTATGTCATTGATGTTTTGCATGGCCCTAATGTAGTAATCTCTAGTATAATAAATCCTTTGTTACTAATGAATATGTCTGCTGATAAATCTAGTAGTTCAGAGAATATTGTCTCTCTTGTTGACCTTTTTTAACCTCTTTTTTTGATTCTTATACTATAGGCTTTTATTCCTGAAAATATCAGTAACTATTTTGAGGTTTTAGGAAATTTTGTATTGTCTTTTATTACATTCTAGCATAATCGCAAGAAAGTGGCAATTTCAACACTTATTCTTAGTTTCCCTGACTCCCTTTTCTTCTTTTCTTAACCTGGAATGCTACACTTGGAGCAAAGCCATTCTAGGTCAGAGCTTGTGTTCAGAGGGAAAGGTGCTTTGTACAGTGCTAAGATCAAGGTAGACACTCAGTGGGTATTTGTTATTGGAAAGAATAAAAGGAAAAGCTAGCATAGTATCTAACTTTGCCCTAGACACTTGTCCAAAGGGAAATCGTTATTCAGTTTGGAATACTGTGACTTATGAAAGCATATTCCCCCATGTCTAAGGATACACGTTGCATAGCCAAGTGCAAATGACACTTGTAATCTATTTTATTATGTTTGAATGATCTGTTCGACTATGTCTGTCCACTGGCATGGGTAATAAAGAATAAACTGAATGTTACTGTTAATTCCTGTTCTTCTTCATGATTGTTTACTTCCTATTAGTAACTGGGGCCCTCAGGAGCTAGATAATTCTTCTAGGCTATGAGGAAATCATGTATTGAGATGCAGCCAAAATATGCTTAAGTCCAAGAGATGCAATTGAAAATTTCAATTTAGTTCTTGAGAAACTAAGATATAAACTAATAGTAATCTAAAAGTCACAACCACTTAGGCTAAGTTTATCAAATTATAACCTACATTTCAAACTCATTGATTCTTGTGGATTGACACAAACAAAAACCGTTATATACCATTTACTTGGCACAAATACTTGTGTGAAACTAACGATCACATGTAATAACCAAGTACAGTGGAAGGTCTGCTGCTGTTACTAAAAAGGTAACACATTATCCTAGCGCAATCTGGGTATGTTTATACAGACGTAAAATTGTAGAGTAGCTGCTGCATATTGACATTGACTTAGCTACCTGAATATTTCCATGTTGTTTAGTTTGTGACATATCACAATGCCAGGGACACTTGATAGATATTTTATATTGATATATAGGAATAACCACCAATTCTTGGGGGATTATGTAATATCTGCAATAAAACAGTGTTGAATGAGTTTTTAATAAGTACTTGGGCTTTGGGCATTAAAGACAAAACCAACTATTTTTAATAGTTTTGAAGGTGAGCAAAAATAAAGATAATTTAAAAATTAAAACATTATGAAATAACTATATTCATGTTTGAATGTGAACAAGTTTAATATGGAGACTTATTTCAATCCACAATGAATTTATTCTGGGCAGACTCGTCTTAGAAGTATCTGAGAAAGTGTCTGATTTCCCAGTTGGGCCCTATTTGCTCTTTTCCTCTCTTTCGTCCTCAAAAGGTTTTCCTCCCTGAGATTCAGTCTGTTTGTTTCCTTTTGCCTTAGTAACCGCTTCTCCCGTTCTTCTGGTAGCCTGCTTTCCAGACTCATAGGTAGATTTCTATGCCAAGGTCTGTCCATTTCTTCTCCCTTCACATTAAACATTTATCCACTTCCAGGGGTCTTCTCTCATGCAGATTACCTTTGTTCATACATTGCTGTGGGTCTGCCTGGATGCTCATGGCATGGTGCTGAAAATTGGAGGTATTTCTGTTAATTAATGGGATCCTCCTACCTCCTCAGCCTAGCCAATTCAGATGCTAAATTACCTTTTGCTCTCAGTAATCTATTTTTTTAACACACGTCTTCACTATTTTTTCATTCTCCTAAATGTCTTGACTCTTTACATATTCTTTTATTTCCATTTTCACTGTATTTTAAGTCTCTGTTGCCTTATTCCTGATCTCCAGACTTCCAGTTTGGTCTACCTGTCATCACCCATATTGTCCTAATCATGCCCTTTCTTTGGTTAAGACTCCTGAAATGGTTTCTTTTGCCTTAAAATTCGTTAAATAGGCAGTACAGATTCTATTGCCATTTTTCCCATTATTTCCTTTTGAGTTAAAATTATATTAATAAATATGCTCATCTATAAGTTAGTCCTTTAATGGATGTTAGTTCTTCCTGCTTTTGTTGTTGCGTTATCCTCTGCTCAGAATCATTCTGTTCTTCCCTCTACCAAGCTTTTGAGTTGCTACTCCTCCTCAAGACCCACTTTGTTTCATGGTGTCAAGAATAGTCAAGAGTTGAAACATTTGATTCTAACTTGTTATATGACTTTCAGCAAATCACTTAACCTCAATTGAATTGACTCCTATATTATTTGATGTCATCTGTATGACATTTACACTATTCTGTGTTCCATTATGTGTTCCGATCTAATTTGACTTGTAGCCTTAATTGCTCCTTGAGGACTAGATCAAATTCCTATGCTAGTGAGTTGTTTGTAGTTGAAGGTCACTTAGCTTTTGTGGAAGGAGTGAGAGAACCAAGTTTTAATTTGCCAGGTGAGATGCTGTTGTTAGTTACTATGGTGAGAGTGGAAATAGAGAGTGAACATCAAGGCAGGCATACTACCGAGTAGAGTAGGTTCCGAGTGACTGTTAGACAGTAAGATTTCCTGAGTATTTGGTGACTGACTTACCATGTAAAATCCGTTACTTGTTGGATAGCAGTATTACTTTCTTCTATTAAAAGAGAAACTTCAGTCTCATGAATAATCTAAAAGAATGCTTCTCAGATATTAACAAGGAGACAGATCACCTGTAGTTCTTTTTAAAATGCAGATTCTGATTTGTCCAGTCTAGAGTGGAGTCTGCATTTCTTAGAAGCTCACAGGTGAAGCCAGTGGTACTCTGGTTCCAGGAAAGCTGAGTAGTGTTATTCCTTTTCCCTCAAAGAGTTGGGCCATTGGTCCTTTCTACAGTAGCATTTAGATTGTGGTTGTGGAAAGAATCTGAATTATCTGTTGCAAAGAGAGTAGATTTCTTGTTGCTGTTTCTGTGTTTATATAACTTATATATGGATTCATGTATTTTCTCCTGTCTTTATTTTCAGAGGAAAGAAATGACTGGATCAGCATACTGTTAAATGCACTGAAATCGGAGTCCCTTACCTCGCAGTCTCAAGCAGTTGTTACACCTGAGAAATGTGGATATCTTGAATTGAGAGGATATAAAGCCAAAATTTTTACTGTGTTAAGTGGAAATAGTGTGTGGCTTTGTAAAAATGAACAGGTGAGCTCTGTTACAGTCATTGCAAATTGCTGCTTTTTGATTATAGTAACAACTGTGCTTTGTGTGTTAGAATTATTAGTGTTTTTACTTAGAGAGTCTTGCTTTTGTGTTGAGTACTCCACTTAAGGTAACAAAGAAAGGGCAGTTTTGTTGAATTTTTTCAATGTTTCCACCAGCAGGAAAATATCTACATCAAATTTGAGGCTGGATATCACCTTTTTAACAGACTGAGGAAATAGAATCATTGAAAATTATTTTTGAAAAGTATTTCTTAGTTGAGGTAACAGTATGAAACTACATGAGAGAATAATTAAGACCCAATTAACCATTACAGCTATTGATGAAATATTCCCAGGTCTGTACTTGCTATGCTGCTTTTATTTTTGTGATAGAAAATAATAGAGTAAACACAGGTAACACATTTGCTTGAGTTTACAGGGTTTTATTGATCTGTTTTTTTGGTTTTTTGAGGAGATATGTTTCTTGCAGAGAAAATGACTTATTAGAAACTATATATATGTGCTATATATGTGTATATGACTAGAGACTATATGTAGTGCTATGTATATGTGTGTATGTACACATGTATATATGCATGTGCAAATATACACATAAACATGCACATATTTATCTATACACACAAATCACATGTACATAAGTAAAATAGACTTGAATTGTTGGGTTGATTAATATCAAAAGGCTCAATAGAGAATTTAAATGTTTTTAGGAGACTGATGGTAAAATAAAGTTTTAACAAATCCTGTTAGTTTTATTTGATTTTGCAGACTTTCTTTTCTAACATTTTTGGCTTTTACTATCCATAAGAAAATTCTTTCTTTACTCCTTTTTGGGAATAACTTTTTAAAATCTTTCATCCTGGAATATATTAGATGCTTAATAATTATTTATGGAATTAAACTATGGATATCTAAGATGAACTCATGTTACATAATAATGGGTTATAGTAAGATGAAATATAAATGCTCTTTTCATTACAAAAATAAGGATATCAAAACAAACAGTTTCAAAAAAGTTTAACTATAGATCTCTATCTAAGGCATCCTATGAACTTCAGTGTGAACTTACTACATTTTTTTGGATAAGATTTTTTAGCCAATTAACTGTGGAAGGCATCATTGAGCACTGTCGATATATTAATAACTTGGATAGTTAGCATATTTCTCTAGAAGAATAGTGATGAACGGCTTAATAATGTGTATGAACTGAATATGAGCATTTTTATTCAGTGAAGTAAGATGATTAAAACTTTTCTTATTGCAATGGTGGTTAAAAATGCATAATTTGCATGTATCAGTGTGGAAGTTACTCTGCCAAATTAATTGAAGTATTCATTTTTTACTTGCACAGATCTGATGGACTTCAAATTGTTAGTTTCATTGCTCACATTACCTAGATTTTCTGAGCTTGTTATTCTCTAAAAGTAAGATAGATATTTTTAATGCTATACTAACACATTCTGATTATCCAAAAATTATACCAAACTATTGCTTTAGTATTAGTAATTGTGTGTGCCCATAATAATGATTACCATTTCTTGAGTACCAGGTATGATGATAATTAATTTGTAAGCATTCCCTTTTAATCTTCCCCACATATGTAAAAGGAAGATACTCTCATTAGTGTTTTATAGGTAAGGAAAATGAGAATTAAATAATTTGGGGATTCCAGTTTATCATGCAGAGTTTAATTTAAAACCAGAACTTTATAACTCTAAGCCTAGTTTCTTAACCAGTATACCAACTGCCTTTTTAAAGTCTGGGTTGAAAAGAAATTTTATGACTGTGACCTTTTAGAAATAGCCTAAGAATCTGGATTTTTCGTTGAACAATTTAGTTGCCTATGAGTTTCAGAGCATGCATTCAATAAACATTGTATACCATGCCAGGCACTCTAAAAATGATGTCCCTGCTGAGAAGGAGGACACAGGTCTTAACTTCTGGGAGGAAAAGTCAAGCGAGACCAGCATTTATGATGGATGGTGAGCTCAGTGCTGTATTAGCTTGTGTGGGAGTTACAGAGAGGTGCAAAAAAAGGGGGACATTTAACATAGTCTAGGAATTAGAAAAATTTCCGTGTTCTCAAGTAATGAATATGTTCTCCTAAAACATTAGAGCATTAAGTCTGGGCCCCTCTGTGTCTTTTCATAAGTAAACACGTTTGATATATGTGTATTTCAAGTCCTTCTCTGTATATTAGCATGCCTATAAATGCACCTTTAAAAATGTCTAGTATTGTTTGTGTGTGTGTTTTTTTAATTACATCATATCATATGGAGTCAGATCTTAAGGGAATTGGTCTTGAGTCAAGTCTTAAAGAACTAGTTGTTCAGGACTGTGTAAATAAGTAAGGCCCTCCATGTTCAGGCCTGACATAACCATTCCATTTTCATCTATGTTTACATTCCGGCAAACACCGTTTTCTCCAGGGGAAATTGCACTTGGTTTTCTCTTATGGTGAAGCATGTGTGAAGAAACTTGTGACATGCTAAGTAAGGAATTTTTCTCCTGAAAGCAGAGAGCTTTATGCCAGTGAGAGCATCAACCTTTCTTTTAGGAAAAGAACTAAAGGACAGTAAAATAGTATGGTGCAACTTTTAAAAGTTTTATATACACACAGTCACATGTACACACACACAGAGTTGTATATTTTTCAAAGGTGATGGAAAAATCTATTCATCATAAAAATGTAAGTGGTGTTAGATTTGAATCTCTTAATTTACCTTAATTTGTTTTGGATCTAATGTAGTGCCATGCAACAGAGCATAATTATTTATATTATTTTTATTTTAGAACAGTGAACTTATCGACCGCATATTATAACTAAAAGCATGAATAGAATAAAAAATAAAGAAATTGACCCACACCACCCTAACATAGGAACTATTTTCATTTTTCTTGCCTCTAATTTATATCGTTTTACTAATTGACTTTGGCAGTCACTCTAGAGAGAGTAAGCAGGCAGTAGAGAGAGGTGGAAGGTGGTTATCACAGCCATATGCTGATGCGTTATTGAAGAGGAAGTTCATTTACTGCAAAGAAGATTGGACTGGGAGGTTGCAGATGGGTTTTCATTCTTGCTCTGCTACTAATTGGCTCAGGTAATTAAGTCAGTCTCTCTAGGTGCAAATGGCATAACGTAAAGAAGGGAGATAGATCACCATCTCTAAGGCCATCACTTTAGTTGTGCATTAGAATCCCATATTTCTGGGCCCATTGCAGACCCATTGGTTCAGAATTTCTGGAAATGAGGTGTTAGAATCTGCATTCCTAAAATGCACCCCAGGAGATTCAATGATGGGTGATTCAACAACCACATAGAGTTAAACACTGCTCTAAGGTTTTTTCTTCTTCAAAAATGATGAGCCTCCAGGTTAAGCGTGCAGGGTATTTCTGTAGCTGGAAAATGTGTAAAAATAACTTTCAACAATATTAATGAGATCAGCACTGCTTTAGTTCCTCCCTCGACTTGAGGCTGCTGTGCCTCTTTTTCTGATTAATTTGAAAGTATATCTTTTTCTTGATTTCAAACATTTAAGTGTTAACAAACACATAAGTGGACAGTTAAATTATTAGCGGAAAGACATTTTTAAATTTTGAGGAACTATTACTAAAATATATATAATTCTAAACTAGTCTATAGCTACTGAGCTTTTTTGGGTAACGTCTCAATGATTTTCATGTAAGATTTTAATTTTTTAGCTTATAAAGCCTGCATTAACTAATTTCTTTCTCTTAACATAGACTTTTATTACCAGAGTATGCCTTATTGGAGGAATTTTTAAAAACTCCATTTGCAAAGTCAGCAGAAAGGAAATCTGTTTGAAAATCAGTAGAGATATTTTTTATTCGCTGTTTTCCATAAGTTCCTTTAACTGTGTGTATGTGTCTAGAAATTTACTCTGATTTTTACAGATTATTTTTCTAGAGTTTTTTCTCGACTTTCATTAGAGATGTCCTTAAGATTCCATGTCAAGCATCCCTACAAATATATTTGCAGTAGTTTTCTCTTTTTTTTGAATATCCCCTCTACTGAATTAAGAATTTACATTTTCTAAGTTAAAATAGCTGCTAAAACATTATCATAATTAATGCCTTTACTTTTTTTTCCCTTTTTTAAAATTCTCTCTCTTTGTTTTAAAGAGAAGTGGTGTGGCAATAGCAAGAGGAATGCCAGTCTGCAGGTGGTACCCTGACTGGTCTAAACTCCATGAGCAATGGACTTCAACATGGAATTAATATGGGATTTTGCTTTTCCCAATTGCTCAGTTCAAAGATTCACTTTTTTCATCCTTTTCTTTCCCTTTTATTCATTAGCAGATTATAGAAACTGAAATGTGAAGTAGCTGCCTAGGTGAAATGCCTTGGGGCATGTTAGGTATTTTATTTTATTTTTTTATTTTTTTCATTTTCCAGATAGACTTTAAGAAGAAGTAGACAAGAACTATGAAGATACATGTAAAAACATTTGTTAGAGAGGAAAATGGCATAGTAGAAACTGAGTCTCAGATTCTTTACCTGATTGCTAATTACCCTGTTGCAAAACACTATGGTGCTATCATCACATAAATTATGTCATCTCTTAAATATTTAGCAGTATCTCACAACCCCACCCTCTTTTAAGTTTTGTAGATTTTTTCTATTCCTTGTCTCTTCCTATGTTTTATATGCCTGCAGTGTGTTATAATTATGACAGTTTTTCAGCATTATTACTTCAACATTGTATAAAATGAGCTGTGTAATTGCATTTGTGTAGGTTATACAGCAGGGACTGTGTGTCTGGATTCATCCATCCATTAACAAATGTTTAGCATGCACTTGCTCATTTCTGGGCTCCGCTCTAGGCCCTAGATGTAGAAACCTGTAAGATCTCTGCTATCTGAGACCTTACTTTCCGATGGGAGTAACACATAGTATTAAATAAATGAGGTTTGTGGTAGCATTCTGTATGTAGCTTTGTTTCCTTTCTGATTATTATTATTTTTTATTTTGGAAATTCCTATGACCCTTTCCTAAAGAGTTGTTTATGTATAAAATACTGTTAGTTATACGAATAGTATCAGTTATATTTTAACCTTAAAAGTGTTAATAGTTACAATTTTTATGTTCCCAAATTAATAGTGTGAATATTTACTCTATTCACTGCTGTGTCCTCAGGCAAAAAGCTGGTACTAAGTCAACATAGGTAGAATAAACTTGTTGACTGAATGGTTATTTATAGCTGTTTTCTTGACTGGAGGAAGCATTTATCTTTTTTTTTTTTAATTTTCTTTTAAAATTACTTTTCTCTATAAATTGTCTTCTTTGTCCACTTTTTGGGATTTTATTGTTTTTCTTGTCAATTTCTTTAAGCTCTTTATATAATAAACTAATCTTCATGCTATGTTTTCTATATATATATATAAAACTGTTTTCCTGAGCTATTTTGTTACTTTTTATTTTTCAGTTAATTTTTGTTCTGCAGAAATTTTGTTTATATAATTAAACTATTTTTTAATCATTTCAAAGCTTATAGATTTTCTGTATTCTGGAATAATAATTATTTTCTAAATTGTCTTGAAATGATATGGATATAGTATGGAAGCCAGTGTTTTTAAAATTTTAAATGAGGTAATCAGATACAAACATACATTGAGGTAAAAAATATATATTGTTATATACATGGCATTACTATTTGAAAGAAATTTCTGCAAAGGACATGAGGCAAATTTAAGAGAATTGGTTTTGGTTTCCATTTATTATGCTGTCCTGACAGCCAGTCTTTTCCTGATGAGTTTTTTGAATATAATGTTAATATTAGTGCATTCATTACAACCAGATGTCTTGCATGGTGGGTTTGGGTATCCATTTGATGATAATTGTGGCATTGAGGTTTTAACTACATAAACTCACTTGATTAAACATTCTCAAATCAGGATATAACAAGAGACTCATTCCCCCTCCCGCCTCCCCCAAATGATGTTCCCTGGTGTTCTGGCATGGGAGTGGAGCTCTAATAGAATTTAAATGGACCTCACAGGGCTCTGGGTTGTGCGGCACAGAAAGGAGCAGCAGGATGGAGGTGGTGGCCTCACATTCTCTGGGTTCTGTATCTGGCCAAGCTCTACATCTGGTGCTTCCCAGGAAGTCTGGTGCCAATGTCACACAATGCCACATCTGTTTTCAACAAATGTTTAAGCACCGAGTTCTTAAATTCCTGGCACGGAAACCTGGCATCCAGTATTTCCAAAAATAGACTTGAGATTTCAGCAGATTTGGGGTTAACAAACCTTACCTTAATTTTTCTGTTTGGGATCAAACTTATATTTTGTTCTTGCACTATGTAGTTTTAAAATGTATTATAGTTTTAGGCAAGTTCTGTTGCTGGAAATTCTCATCAATAACCCATTTCAGCATCTTGGTAAATATTTACCGTTGAGTGTACCTGAATATTTAATATGGAATTGTTGGTATGAATACTTTCAGTCGTTATAAATAAAATGGCAGTATTTTTATTGCAGATAAATTCTGAATTAGTTTAGAACCCTCAGATGAAATAATTGGTTGTATCAGGCCCTTAATTTATATTGTTTTATTTAATTTTTATAATTATCCCACATAAGATAGATAAGACTCTATTTTCATAATTAAGGAAATTGGGGTCTAGATAAACTAAGTAACGTGTCAGTGGTCATGCAGCCAGCCAGTGCGTGGCTCAGGGCTCTTCCCCGGTTCTGACCCGCGGTGCTCACTTGGTCCTTGAACCACCCTTGCCATGTCCAGATCTGCTAAGCCAAGCGTGGCCATTGCTGTGCTGGTACTAGTGGGAGGATTCACACTTTTTGAGATCCCACATTCTACCACAGCAAATTAAATGTAAAATATTGCTTACTCCAGAATGTGTTTTTAGCTTCTTACTTTCTATAATAATGTAATTCTACCCACTGAATTTTTGTGCTATTTTTTTCAATCCGGTTTATTATAACATTTAAAGGTTGAAAGTTTGGCTTGTCCCTGGCTCTTGCCTCTTTTTCATAATGAGAATAAATCTCACAGTCAGATTGTGGTTAATGGGAAATTTATTTTTAATTTTCTTGAACATTTAATATTCACATTTCATTGTGTTTTTTAAAAGCATCCTACTAGTTAATTTTGAACATGCATTTTTGGTAATTAATGTTTAAATAGGTAATGTGTTCAGTTGGTTTCAAATTCTAAAAGCACAAAATAGCAATACTAATAATAGTTAACTAGTCCTATGTGGCACATACTGTGTGCCAGGCGTCCTTTCAAGCATTTTGACTGCATTAACTTGCTCCTCACTAAGTGATGCTGCAGGTGCTACTGTTCTCCCCTTCCGTGGATGAGTGAGCTGAAGCGAGAGAGGTGTGCCTGAACACGAGGCTGGTCCAGGTTTTGTCCTTTGGCCAGTCAAGTGTCACAGCCTTTGGAAAGGTTATTATGAACACGACTTTCTCTCTTTTCTAGGCTGAATTCTGTGCTTACCCTACAAGGAGGCATTTTTCTTTTGTTATACTTATTAAAACTTTCTCTCATTCTGCCCTTAGACCATGAGCTTCCCCAAGGCTGGGACCCTATCTTATGCTATTGTGCAGATCCAGGTCTTAGCACCATTTCTGGCACACTAGGGACTTAATAAACACTGCTTTGCCAGGAGTAATTTTACCATTAAAAAAATTTCTGTATCTGCTCTGCCTAATTCACAGAATTATTTGACTGTGGTCCCCAGTCCCCAGGGCATGGCCTGTTAGGGATAGCTCTTCCATTCCCCACCCGCCTCAGGAGAACAGTCTTCCCTGAAACTTAGAACGAGGGAGGGGACACAGCAGGAGGTAAGTGGCGGGCAAAGCTTCATCTGTGTTTACAGCTGCTCCCACGGCTCGCATCACTGCCTGATGACACCCTCCACCCCTACCCAGTCTGTGGACAAACTGTCTTCCATCAAACTGGTCCCTGGTGCCAAAAAGGTTGGGGACCACTGATTTACAACAGCAAATGAGAGTTCGTAGCTGTTTATAAACTTCAGAGCACACACAAATAGATATTAAATGAATTGTGGAATACGCTATATACTTAATGAAGATGATGTTTTTAAAGTCTCTGGACATTAGCACAGGAGTTTGCACCCAGGATAGATAGGATCTTGTCAGTGCAACATGTCATTGTGTTCTGGCCTGCTTATTTTAAACTAATAGTCTTAATGATTTCAAATGTTTTTTGTCTATTCTGATGACATTTTTTTTTTTCATTCTAAGAAAGGCAGAGAGAAGTGTTTGTGTCCTAGTATTTAAATATTGCATACTCATACTGTCTCAATTCTGCAACTAGTTCTGCTTTCTAAATCAGTGTTTCTTAGTATTGGCCACGTACGAAAATCACGGGGCTGTAGTTTTGTTTTTGTATATTAAAGATCCTTAGGTTGTGCCCTCAGATTCATGGAATCAGAGTCCCAGCGTGGGAGGGAGAGATTGCCATGGGTAATTGTGAAGAGCATCCAGGAAGAAGAAATATTCGAAATATGTTCTAAGTACTGTCTGAGAAAACATGGCTTAATGTCACCAAAAATATTTTTCATAGAAAATGCAGTTGTTTCATATTTAATAGCTCTCAAGAGCACTGACATTTATTTTGTTACTCTGATGTACATTTTATAGTCAATTTGTGCTGGTGAGTTCTGTGGATACTCTAATTACTCAAAACCATATGGCCATGGCAAGCAACTGATAAATGGTCTTCAGTTTTCCAGACTGAAAAAATCATCTTTGCTTTGCTTGGGAGAAATTTGGGTGTTGAGCTGGCCCTCACTTATTTTAATAGAAATTACAGATTTATATGTAGATATCTCAGGGCTTGCTTGTGGAGATGAGGGGCCATCTATTTAGGCAGGAACCTTGATGAGACTCATTAGTTTTCATAAAAGGTTGTCATTCTTACCATCTGCTCGTGTGGTGGGCAGCGTGTTGTGTGCCGGTGTTGATAGTGGCCGTGCCGTCCCTGCAGGCCGGGCCCCGTCCGAGAGTACAGCCTGGAGTGATCTGGTAGCTAGCTCTGGCAAAAGCCTCATTAAGGAGAGTTGTTTGAAGGATGTACCACCCAAGTATTTATTCTAGAGTTTACCCCTGTATCAAGGTGAGTCATCAGAAAGCTGTTTTAAAATAATGGTGTCCTGCCTTATTTCCTCACTTATGACAGAGCCTGAGTTCCCAGTCGCACGCGCTGGGAGTTTATCCGGCAGCTACCGCACGTAGCAGGAACATTGGTGTAGGTTATTGGGTTTTTTTTTTTTTTTTGTATTTAATAA
Organism: Lemur catta; assembly: GCF_020740605.2. Taxonomy (NCBI): domain Eukaryota; kingdom Metazoa; phylum Chordata; class Mammalia; order Primates; family Lemuridae; genus Lemur; species Lemur catta. Next base: position 104,090,095 of record NC_059131.1, on the reverse strand, counting down.
GAAAGTTCAACCCTGTACAGATATGCTGGAACTTATTAAAATGTGGAATTGGAAAAGCTTGATTTTTCCTTCCCGCATAGATAATGTCAAGCAGTTTTCATTAAGTGGGTTAACTGTACAAAGTGGAAGTACATTATTCCCATTCTAATTATTTTACAACACTCAGCATTTCTGTGCATCTTTTCTTATATATAACTGATTCTCAATTTCTGGCTTGTTTCTCCTAACAAATTCGCTATTTGTTCTTTCATCAGAAAAAAAAAATAGCATCCAATTGATAATTTCTTTTCTGAATGAGTCATTTTCTTATCCTAACTAAAAACTTTGTATGTTAAAAAAATAAAGTTAGAGAACCTTTTCCACAATTTGTGGCCAGAAACTCTGGATATACCCTAAAAATGGGGAAAAAATTGTTATAATTTTTTTCCACTTATTTTATCAGTCAGGAATGCATTAGTATTAAACGACAAAAACCTGAAGGATAGCTTAAATATTAGATAGGGATTTGTTTTAACAAACCGTTTGGTGTAGGCAGTAGAGAATTGAGTTGATGCTACCAGGAAACAAGATTTTTCCTGTTTTTTTTTTTTTTTCTTTTTTTTTCCTCCTCACTTTGGCATCCATAGAGTATAAGAATTTGTCCTCAGGCTTGTCTTCTCAAGGATTCTGAAGTTCTAAAATGGCTTCTATGCTTCTAGACGTCATTTCCCAAGAAGATGGAAAGGCAAGGGTGAAAGGCTTCTGTCTTCTAAGGTTTTTACGCCTTTCCCTGTCTCTTCCACCAGGAATTATTTATATTTTACTGACTCAAACTACAATCCATGGCCACTCCTAGGTGTAGGGGAGATAGGAAAATAGTCCTTTTACTTTTAACCTGTGTAGCGGGAGAGACAAAGAGAAGAAGCCTGTGAATAGACTCTTTCACAGTCTCTGCCAAGTATTCTCTTTGAAAATGGACCAATATTTTTTGTATTTTGCCCTTAATATACTGCATTTTCCTAGTCATAATTTAATTTATGAATTTGGAACACATTTAATAAAAATCTATTCACAGAGGTAATTCATTTTTTTAGGTACAGATTATAGTTTGTGAAGTGTTAACATTATTTAATTGATAAGTCAGATTCTAAAACCCATATGAGTAGATGACGTATTGCAAACTTTAGTGCTCTCAGAATGCCGGCTCTCCATTCGCCACTTGAACAATCTCTAGTCTTCACAAGACAAGCTGAACATAGTGACTATAGATGTTGAACAAATGGCAGTTTTTAGGTAGCATTAGAGGAGCTTTTTAAGAATCTGATTCAAGGAAAAGGAAAGCAATAAAATATTGGAAATGAGATAAAATTGTATACTTCATAAAACAAGTAATGCTTTTGTTTGAGAGTAACTGAGGAGAAAAATAATGGGACGCAGCAGAGGGAATCCAGTGTAGTAAAACAAAGCTTTAGCCCGCAGACAGCTCGGCCTTCTACTCCCTCCTGCCATGTATGACTAGCTGCACTTTCCATATAACCTCATCTCTTTGAGCCTTGGTTTCCCCATCTTTTTATGTAAACAGTAATTATACTAACCCCACAATGGCATTTGGCTCCACCACGTAGGAAAATGCTTGGTACATGGTAAAGTTAACTGTTAGTTTCCTTTACTGAATAGATAAAGATGAATATAGTGCCTGCTTTCAAAAGCAAAGCACATGTAGTTCAGTATCTGTGGCCCAGTCAATTTATCTTTCTTACAGACGAAACCCATACTTTATCGATAGCCTGACTGTCAAGTTTAATACGGGACAGTATTGTTCTGTATTGAAAGTGACTGTCTAAGATAAGAAAATCGCTCTCAATCTATTTTCTAATGAATTTTTTAATTCCATATACATATGTTATAGCAAAATTTGGTATGATTTATTATATTTTAGAAAATATGATGTTTTCAAAATCGATCTTTTTGGTTTCTTGATAGTTTTTAATGTTTTTCTCCAAACTAGGATTTTAAGAGTGGACTTGGTATTACCATAATTCCTATGAATGTAGCAAATGTAAAGCAAGTGGACCGAACTGTGAAACAGTGTTTTGAAATAATCACTCCCTATCGGAGTTTCAGGTAAGCCATTTGTAAGTATTTTGTGCTGGTACTGCTACAGGAAAGCTCGCGTGATCTACCTTTGCATTGCTAGTGGTGATTTTATGTCTTATAGGACACAAATTATCTTCTTTCTTTTCCATATTGTCTAATTTGTTAGCCAGTATATAAAAATACCTTGTAAACATGATCTGAATAATCAGGCAACCTGAAAAGATATTTATTTCATGAAATTTGAGTAGTTTTTTAATACCTCTTTTACTTAGTAAGCTTGGTGAATATGTTCTTTATCAACAAGCCTGTGATACATTCCTTTACATTTAGAAGGAATAAAATTAAAAGAACATGTTACCTTGTTTTCAAATTGTATTGTTATTTGCCTTCTTTTTATACTAATCAAATATAGTCCCTCATTTAAGATCAATTCCTAATTACAGTTGTTCCGTATGATTTCCTGCAGGGACTCAGCTTACAGTGATCTTGAATTTAATGGACCTCATAGCACTTATTGATCCAAATATTTTAGCATTTTATTATATATCTTACATTGTGGTATTCTACTAATTGCATCATGATGATGAAAAGAATATTTAAAGTGCTTAATATAGTTCAATAAATTATAATGACTCCATAGGTTTATTATACAGAATAGGCATAAGTCAATATCTATTGAGTTCATGTACATTAAGTCATCTATTATAAATAATGAACACACACACAGTAGTGTGCAGGTCAGAGGCAATTGCTCTAGGCTTTTGCAGAACTAACAATTACTTAGAAATTTCGAAGTTACTGCCAAATCTGTTGCTCATTTTGTCTGTCAAAATATGTCCACTGGCTCAAATTTTGAGAAAGAAATGATCTCATAAAAATAAGAAGCTTTATTTTCAATATGCAGATTCTAGCCTCAACTGAAAATGTAAATATATATTGGCTGTGAACCAATATATATTTCTGGTAGAACCAGAAACAACTAGGAATTTTATGAATATTATAGTGGTAATGGAATCATAAAGTGCTTCAAAAAGTATCCATGTAGACCACTCATTCTTGTGGGTTATTTAGAATATGTTCGCCATCTGTTATTTTCATTATATTTCAAAGCATTTTCATCTTTAGAAAGAATATTTTAATGTGAAGAATCACTTTGTGGGTCATGGACCAAATATGTAGACCATAGTATAATACATTCCCTGATACATTGTAGGTGCTCAGTAAATATTTCTTGAAGGAGTGAACTGCTGTTTAATGTTTTTTTTTTCTCTTCACTAAAACACCCAATAAACACTAAGATTCAAAATAAATCAGAACATGGCTAAATATGTGTTAGAAATCTGTTAGAATAGTAACCACTTCCAACTTTTTTTTGATTTCTCAGTTTCTTAAAGCCATCTGGACATTCTTCTACTTACAAAAAAGTATCTATTTTTTACGTCTGAAAACAAAAATCACAATTTCTGGTGGGCATTTTTGATGATGTAGTTTCAGACAAGTCTTGGCATACTTGCTTGGCAAAATATTCCAATAGTCCTGAAACTCAGCCAATCTCGTACTGATTATTATGTAAGCATTGCTTAGGAAACATGGCCTCTTGTTTAGGCTTTTGACCTAACAAGGCAATTTTTATATCTTGGCCATAAAAACGCATACATTAATTTTTATTCAAGATATATAAACAAAGTCATAAGGAATGTGGAAAATGAAGGGAAAAAGAAAGGTTTGTTAAAGTAGATGATTTTTAACAGGAAAGACAATCCACTACTGCCTAGAAGGCATATTTTTCAGCTGCTCTTTAATTTGGGAGTGAAATTTATATGCAAGCTGAACATACTACTTAATTGGCATTTACAAGGGAGATCGATAATGCAGAAATGTTAATTGTTTCAGCTTTACAGCAGAGTCTGAAAAAGAGAAACAAGACTGGATTGAAGCTGTGCAGCAGTCGATAGCAGAAACTCTCTCTGATTATGAAGTAGCTGAGAAGATTTGGTTCAATGAGTCCAACAGGAGCTGTGCAGATTGCAAAGCCCCGGATCCAGACTGGGCATCCATCAATCTCTGTGTTGTCATCTGTAAGAAGTGTGCAGGTAATTAGTGATAAGTTATGCTCATCACTGCTCTGTGGCAGACTGGCACTGAATGCTTTTTGTTGTCATATATAATGTGTTCGAGCTAATGGTATGCGCAAAGTCATACCAGGGAAAGCTTATTACATTTCTATCAAATTCAGAAATATCTCAGGACCCTAAACTTCTCTTATGCATGACTTAGATGTAAAAATTGATTTTTAAGCATGCAATCATATTTTGTGTCTACTAGTCATGTACGGATTTGAAAAAGACAATGTTGAAATTTCTAGATTTCAGGTGAGTGTATTTCAGGGTGTATCCTGAACAAGCTTGCACCTTGCTGCAAGATTTGTCCATTTTTCCCCAGTCACTTTTTGTAAGGCATATTGTTCACGTCAAACTTGTTTTGGGCCCTAAACTATGTATGCCAGATCTTCTGTATCTTATAATAAAAATTTTTATGTAGAAGCATTTCACAAGAGTATGGATGTTTATGAAAATAACCAGTCCTGTGGGTATGACTGGTTTCCTTATTGTGACCTCACATCTGACCACCTGACGTATCAGAGTATTTGGGAGCTCAGACAGGTGTCCAGGTGAGTAGAGGGAAATGGGCCCCAGCTTAAGTGTGTGGTCATAGGGGTCTTGCAGAGAGTTAAGCACAGGCTAAACCTCAGTTTTCCAGGACGACCTCTCCCCCTCCCCCAACACCTGCAGCGGTGCGCGGACACGCACACGGAGTGGGGAGAGAGAGAGAATTCACCCAGAATTCCAGCTACTGGTCTGGTCTGGGGAATTAATTTCCTCCACAGATATACAGATATAATTGCAGTGGAGTGTGGCGAGTGCAGGACTGGAGCTGGGCGCGAGGTTCCCTGAGAGGACGCAGGAGAGGACCAAGGAGTATTGCAGTCCCGACAGTTGCCGTAAAGCCTGAATACTTTTCTAGGCCTCTCTTCTACTAGATTTCCTCACCTGCTAATTAACAGAATCGTAACAGCAACAAAAAATCAGCTAATCACCTTCCTCTTTGTGTTCGTCCCTCCCCTCCTCTTTTGGGAGAGATCCCTTTTGTGCTGCCCACGCTGTCCTTTCCGCCTAGGCTTCCTTTCTTTCCTCCCTCCTTCAGATGCCCCCCTCGCCGCCTGGTCACTCTGGTGTGTGAGTGGTCCGCCATGGTTTCTTTTGGTTCATCGCATAAACTGGCGTAAGTCTGTCTCATTACCACCGTCAGGCTTTCTGAAAATGTTCCGTTCCCTTCTGTGTATCGTTCTCTGTCCCTTTTTTTCCTTTCATAGACAAGATATTTTCAAGAGCAGTGATATGCATAGGTTTTCTCCTTTCCTTTAACTCCCTAGTTTTTCCTCAGCATTCTGTAATTAGCCTCCTTTCCTCTCTACTGCAGTAAAAATATTTTCACCACATTTACCAATGTATTTTACCTCTCAATTGCTGTGCAGTCACTTTGCATCTTTATTGTCTTCTCTTTATTTGAGACCCTTGACCAATCCTCCCTCGGCTTCTAAGAGACTGTCCTCTCTCTGTGTAGTCTCACTGCCAGTCATCCTTTTGCAGGTTGCGTTTTCTCTTCGTGCTCCTGAAATAGATGTGTTCCCGTGGGTTACATTCTCAGCTCTCTTTTGCTGTGCTCTTCCTGAGTGTTATTTATCATTTGAATTCCACACTCATTTTCAAGCAGGTGATTCTCACTCTGTGGGACACCAAACTCTCATAATTATCTACCTACTAGAATCTCTACTTAGATTTGGCAAATATACCTCAAAAATAACATGTCAAAAATGGAGGCTTCATTGCTGCCCCCCATCCCGTCGTATAAAACTGCCTGTTTTTGTATGTTCTTGATCTTGGTCAGAAGCAATCCTGTTTACCCTACACTCAAGCCTAAAACCCGAGAGACCCTCCTTCCCCTTCCTGTTTTCTTAAAGCCCAACCAGTCCTATTCATTTTATCTTCTTTATCTTCTTGCTGTCTTTAAATCTGTTTTTTCCCTTTTTTTTTATTTTCCTCTCCTGCTGCTGCCTCAAGTCGATTTCAGTTTCTTTGCCCAGGTTACTCCAATCGTCCCTTTCAGCTCTTCTTAAAGGCTTCTAAGTGTTTTCCTTTTCAGTACCATATTGCCTTTAGGTAGTCTTTTAAAATGCAAACCTAAGCAAATTCCTGCCTTGGGAATTCCGAAGCTTTGTGCTCCAAGTAGTTTCCACCTCAAAGAAGGAAGGTAAAGAACCTCTTATCCGATGTAGGGAGAAGAATGAACTTTCACTTCTCATAAGGCAAAGGGTCCTTAAGATCAAGGTCAATGACTTGTATACGTTTTTCCTTCTCAGCTTAGAAATCATTTGACATCCACCTGGGTGCTCAGTGATGACTGAATGATGGTTTTTACGGCACAGTTGAATTGATGGTAATAGAATGCTAGGCTCTTGTCTCGTCCAGGCATCATAGTAGAATAAAGAATTCACATCAGATTTTTAAGTATACACTTACTAATGTCGTAGCTAGTTTTACAATAGTAAAGTTTTTATAATAATAAGGGAGTAGTATCTGTATTTATGTACACGGGACTTTAACAGACACGTTACCAAAGGTTTCCAGTGGCGTGTGATTTCTAGCTAATTACCAAATGAGGACAAATTGTTTATATGTCTGTATACACACACATCTATATATTCTTTTAAAAGTGTGGTTTCATACCAATGCAGGGTGCTGATGAAAGATGACTGCTGTCATCTTTATTGTGGCTGGTTATCGTCTCCGTGTGATCACCACCACTACTCTTAGTGCAGTTGGCATCTAGGAAAGTAGATATCGGTGTGTTTTAAGTTGAGAAGATACACACATACATGCACACATATACACCTTTTAAAAAAAGGTAAAATAAATTTATGCACAAATTAAAATAGAAATGCACTTTTTGTTGTTTCCTTTAGGACAACATAGATCTTTGGGACCCAAAGATTCCAAGGTTAGAAGTCTAAAGATGGATGCCAGCATTTGGAGTAATGAGCTCATAGAGGTAGGTCCTGTTTAACTGTGGGGGCCGTGGACACTGTGAAGAGGGTGCAGTGGGGGGTTGTGGATTTTTCTAGGAGCTCTTTGATGAAGTTCTCATCACATCATGAAAATGGCTTTTTGATAGTAGTAAGTCTTCGGAATGCTTCCTAAATGAGATAGTTATTTTAAAAATAAAAAGTACAATGAGATTTAATGGTAATAACTCCTTTTAAAGGCTTGACAGCTTTTTTTAAAAAAAGCTAGAACTCTCTTTCTAGCCCACCGTGGATAAGATATTAGAAAAGTGAATGAAACCATTTGGCAGAATTTACTATTCTTTATCTTGGCCGTGCTGTCATCCATTAAGTGTGACTGAGTGGAACTTGCTGTGTCCTGTCTCCGTTTTCTGCTCCTGTCCCTCTGCTGCCTGCTCTAGACAGCCGTAGCCCACCAACTTGGCCCTTTGAAATGTGTCTGTCTCAGTGAGTTTCAAAGAATAAAAACACTTTTGCTGTAATTGTGTTGTTTGCAATTCTTTCCAAGCTAATTTTTTTACCATTATTCAGAGTAGCTACGCTGTATTAAAAATAGATATAGTAACTGCTTTCACACTTCATTTTTTGATAGAGTTCAGTCTTTCATGGATTTTCTCGTATATTACAGTAAATTATGCTTTAATTTGTAATATGATGCAGTTTTCTACAGATTCAAATACGTTTTATGAACTGAAATGTTTTGTCGTTTTTTTGACATGCAGCTTTTTATTGTCATTGGAAACAAGAGAGCAAATGACTTTTGGGCTGGTAATCTCCAAAAGGATGAAGAATTACACATGGACTCACCAGTAGAAAAGAGAAAAAACTTTATTACTCAGAAATATAAAGAAGGAAAATTCAGAAAGACCCTTTTGGCATCTCTCAGCAAAGAAGAATTAAATAAGGTATTCAATAAAAGATAACAATAGATGTCAATTTTAATGTCTTTTTAAACATGTGCCAAGATTCCAGATAAGGAGTAAAAAATCTTATACTGTTTGATAAAATAATTAATTGTTTAATTTTGTTTTATTTCCTTTTGTGAGATTATGCTAGTGATTTTCCCTGTTGTTTCACTTAAGGATTCATTATCAAGAGAGGATAAATTGTTTCTCCATAACTGAAGTTTCCAGCTAACTCAGACTCATCCCCATTCTTAATATTTTGACAACTTGCGCTGTTTTAGGGAAGGGTACTGAATGTAACTTCAGCTGGTATGTTGCTGATAGTGTCACCAACACTGACATGTAACAGTATGTTGTTATAAACTATGATTCGCTTAATGCTCCTGATTTGAAGTCTCATTTGCTTTTGGTTGAGTGATTCCAGATTCTTTGGTGCCTATTTCATGCTGCACATTTGGTCTTTTGGTAAAGAACTTTTGGCAAAGGGATTTGTTAAATACCCCTTCACTGGTTCTTTTTCTAAATTACTGCTTCGTCTCTTGTGTGTTAGGAGAGTCTTCTATGTGTAGATATTTAAAGCATAAACCTGATGAACCTATCTTTCAATGCTCATATGATGTATTTTTTCATAGTTCTCAGTCTTTTTTGTTTGTTTGTTTTGGTGACAGAGTCTTAACTCTGTCACCCTGACTAGAGTGCAGTGGTGTTATCATAGCTCACAGCAACCTCCAACTCCTGGGTTCCAGCGATCCTCCTGCCTCAGCCTTCCAAGTATCTGGGGCTACAGGCATGTGCCACCATGCCTGGCTAATTTTTTCTATTTTTAGTAGTGATGGGGCCTTGCTCTTGCTCAGCCTGGTCTCAAATTCCTGAGCTCAAGTGATCCTCCTGCTTAGGCCTCCCAGAGTGATTACAGTGTGAGCCACTGTGCCCTGCCAGTTCTCAGTTTGTGAATGTGTTTTTTAATGTTAATGCTTGCTGGATAAGAATCTCTAGGTAATTACCATTATGTTGAACAGGTGGGAAAATAAAGACCATTGTCCACATTTGAAAATATGGGCTATATAAAATTGATTTATATATCTGTTCTATTGATTTAGTTGCACGAAAATAAGTTTTCCTTCTTTGTATGTCTTTGGTGTTATTAATAGTACAGTCAGATCACCAACTAATTTTAAAGCAAAAGCACACAATGAATGTAGGATTCATAATAGGTTCCTAAGATGGGGGCGAGCTATATAGTTATGTAAGTTGTTATTCAGGTATTTAATTTTGTTATAGATAATGTTTTTATGTTGCCATTTATATCATTAAAATAACTGCCTAACCATACCAGACATTTATGGACTAATAAGAGGATATCATAAACCTAGGCTTATGTTTAATCTAATTCTGTATACTAGAAGTCAATAAAATAAGTATATAAAGTGTACATTATTGATTTGAGGAGGTAACTGGTGGGCTTGGAGAATGAGCCCATATATTCCCCCAGTTCCTTTTCCGCTTTGATGGTAATGTGAATCTTGTCAATGGGTAGTGATTTATGTCCTCAAGTGAGGTCCTCTCTGTCACACCACATACTTCCCATGGACTAAGCCATTAGATAAGTTTTAAATTAAGGGGTAGCAATCTCATTTCTTCTAAATAGCTTAGGGAAGTTTACCTACTGGGACTGATTTCCACATTGTACTTCTTAAAAGTGGCGTCTTAGTGTCAGTGAATAATCTTTTAAAAAGAACATTATAATGAACGTTTATTGTACACTTAATAATTGCTAAGTCCTCTTTCAGGTGCTGGGATACAATTGTGGTAAAATCAAGATGTGCTTCTTTTACTCATGGGAGTGACAGTCACTTGGGGAAGACCAACTGTGAACAGCTAGACTGGAATAAATCCACTAGAGCAAGTGCTATGTGCTGGGAAGGAAAAGAGTAGGGTGATGAGAGAGGAAATGAGAGGAAATACCCGTGACTGCACTGGGGGTGTCAGACTGTTATTAGAGTGGAAGGGGCAGTGTCTTTATGCTTTCCAGCACCCGTGTTTTGCAGGTGGGGAAAAACTAAGACCCAGAAATGAAGGGATTTGTACAAGATCACCTAGCAAATGAGTACAAAGTCAGGTATGAGAATTCAGGCTTCTTCATCCTGAGGTGAAGAACATTCTAGAGTTTTAGGCCAGTGGTCTGCAACCTTTTTGACACCAGGGACTGGTTTCATGGAAGACAGTTTTCCATGGACTGAAGGTGGGAGGAATGGTTTTGGGATGATTCAAGCACATTACATTTATTGTGCAGTCAGTCCTGTCTGTGAATGATACTCTGTATTTGCAGCCGATCCCCAGAGCTAGCATCACCACCTCAGCTCTACCTCAGATCATCAGGCATTCGATTTTCGTGAGGAGTGCACGACCTAGATCCCTCCCATGTGCAGTTTACAGTAGGGTTTGTGCTCTTATAAGACCCTAATGCAGCTGCTGATCTGACAGGAGGTGGTGCTTTGGAAGTGATGCGAGCGATGAGAGTGGCTGTAAATACAGATGAAGCTTTGCTTGCTCACCTGCCACTCACCTCCTTCTGTGTGGCCCAGTTCCTAACAGCCCATGGACTGGTACTGGTCCATGGCCTGGGGGTTGGGGACCACAGACTTAGTCCATGGTAGAAAAGATGAGTACTTTTTTAACACCTCACATGCCAGGGTAGGAACTGTGAATGTTCTGAGACTCCTTGCCTTCTACTTATATATTCTGAGCTGCTAGGGGGACAGCTAATGAGTGATTGTCTTGAGCCTGCATCCCTGAGGGCAAATTAACCAGGTGCACCTTGTAAGGAAGGAGTTAGACTGGTGAGTCCAAGGCGGAAGTCAGATCAAGGTGCCATAATTGAGGGTTTAGAAGCAAATGGGAAGCCAATAAAGTGAGCTCTGAGCACTGACATAAGGTGGGAAGAAAGGATGAGGAGAGATGTGAAGGCAGCTTATTACTTCAGTGCAAAAAAAAAAAGTCAGATTCCAGCCATTGATATTATTTGTACAAGGATGATGCATAACATAAGTCAGTAATATTGTTTTCTGGCCTCTTGTGTATTGTTCTGACTTCCCCCATCCCAGCCCACAAAGGGAAAGATCCTGAATTTGCTGTGCACTCCTCTTTGGAATTCCCATAGCACAATGATGATTTAAATACTGTGCAGCTCCTGATTAAATTGGAAAAATATATTAACAACTCTCATATGACTAAACATTTAGTGGCTACTTCATTATTACATTTGAAATGTTTTGAATTTTCTGAGCATCAGCCATTATCATAGTATGTGAGCATAAAAATATCTTCCAAAGCAAATATGATGGCTTAGGTTTTGAAGGGATATCACAGCAACAAAATAATGAATTGAGATGTGAAGGAATTGGGTTACAATTTGAATTCACACAATTTTGTGCCTGTTGACTAATTCTGAGCATTATTATTATTAACCTTCTTAGAAAAAAAGGAGTATAAACTTTATCTCATAAATGAATTGTCAAACTTTTACTCATTTTGATATAGCTAGAATATTGTTTTCTTCCCTTAAATGGTATTATTTTCTTTTAATGCCCAGGCCCTGTGTGCTGCTGTGGTGAAGGCAGATGTTCTGGAAACAATGGCTTTGCTGTTCAGTGGGGCAGATGTCATGTGTGCAACTGGAGACCCCGTGCACAGCACGCCCTACCTACTGGCCAAGAAGGCCGGCCAGAGTCTGCAAATGGAGTTCCTCCATCACAACAAGTTCTCAGGTTTGTCTCTGTCTCTGCGTTACCCTGTGCTCTTCTGATATGTCCCTTAAAGTACTGAAGCGTAAACCTGCTTCTTTCTCAAATAAGAAAAACCTGTCAGAATGAGGAAAATGTAATTACCAAAAATATGGAAGATGCTTAAGCCTATTTTTATATCATTTCAAGAAAAAGTTTAGGACATAAATCTTTTCTATTTCTTTAATCTTATAAACGGAAGATTAAAATAGTTAATCCCACATAATCATTTCCACCAAAATTAAATCCTATTTTCATATATGAATAATAAACATGACTGAAGTGCTTATTTGCAAATTTTATGCATAGTACAATAAATATCTGTGTATATTTATTCTGTGGTAAATTTAAAGTAGTTTTCCTTCTAGCGCAAAACTCACGTACGTATTAACAAAGGGAAAATTGTATACATTTTAAATTTCGAGTGTTTTATTTCTTTAATTTTTCTAGATTTCCCTCAGCATGACGTTCATTCTGAGGGTGGATTAAATCAAGAGTCTTCGCAGTCCACGTTCCTCTGTGACTTTTTGTATCAAGCTCCTTCTGCTGCTTCTAAACTCTCTTCAGAGAAAAAACTGCTTGAAGGTATCTTTCATGCTTCTTTTAGATTTTGTTATATGATAAAACTTTATTCCATTATCAAAACAATTAGGTTTAAATTTTGTTTTTTTTCCCTCAAGATTTGATCTTGCAGTGGCGAGATACTTTTTGCACGTATATAAATGCTTCCAGGCACAGATAATATTTCATGTACTGCAGCAGGGATTTATACTGGGGTGGGATGTTGAGTGAATTCTCACCGGTGTTCACTGATGTCTACCTTAGGGCCAATTGATTTTGTTTCAGATTTTAAGGGTTATTGCAAAAAAAAAAGGCAACTGAGCTCCTTCCCTTAGGGATGGACACGCCAACTGGTGAGGTAATGTAGATAAATGCAGATGCATAGGAAAAACGGCCAAGTTTTCTGGACATGTTCAGTTAGAGTACTAAGTGATACCAAGTAGTTCAGTTTGTTCTGATGAAGTATGTGTATGTGTGAGTTTAAGTAAAATCAGACTTAAGCTTGGTTTCACAAAAGGTGATGGGAATCCCTTTGATTGAATAGGAAGATTTCAGGTTTGGAGAATTCTCTGAGCAGAGCCACGGTGGGCATTTATCCATCCAACTCTTTGTGTCAGGCTTGTGCTAGGCAGTGGACATGTAAAAATAAGTAAGACACAGGCCGCATGCTCACGTTATGTACATTCAAACTAATTCAAGAACTATAGGCAGGAAAATATAATGAGGTCTGTCTTCCTGGAACAGAGAGGGTCTAAGAGAAGTTAAGCCATGTAGGCTGGTTGACGGTGGCATTGGCTGGCTCCGGAGCCTGGTATCAACTCCCTGGGTGGTGTGACTCAGCTGTAGTGTTTGATCAGAGGAACAATAGGAAGACAGACAAATTCACTTTACAGTGTTAATCCTGATACTTGTGGATTTGAAGTGATTATTTCAGTATTATAAATGCCTTATTTCTGAAAAAAAATTATTTCCCAAAGCAGAATATATTGGAATTAACTATATTTCATTAGATTTTTCTGAGAAAGGTGCTGTCCTTTAGTGAGAATATACTATGTGGAAGGCATTGCTTGACATTACATACCTTAATTGTAACCGCATAATAGTCTGCAAGACAGTTGATGTTATGCTGATTTTCACATGACACATGAAGCTCAGCAGGAAGCAGAATTTCACACCTGACTTGTGTTATCCTTGCTATTGTAACACCTTGGTCTTGGTCAAAGTGTCACAGTAGGATGGCAGAGCATTTTGTCCTTTCAATTTAGTTGATTTGGGTTCTTTCAGCAGTTGATTTTTATCTTCCTTTATTCAGCCTTGCCAATAATAAATGGTAAATTTACTGAGGTTTTTTTCATCTCTGTCGCTCCTATTAGTAATTAACCCTGAACTCAAAAGTTAACTAATTAGAAAAAGGTAAAGTATCTGGATAACTTGTGAATTGACTATGTCAATTACTTAAATAATTGAATAAGGAAATTAATGTACTTATAAATAAGTGTTAAGGCTTTCTAGAATGCTGCTTCTAAATACTAAGAGATCATAGAGTTGCTTTTCAAACCACTTGACTTTTACAAAGATCAAATAGAAATTGGAATACAAGAATTTTTTCCTAAAGTGTTTCAAAATATCAAAATCATTCTGCAGGTTAAAAATAAGCTTGTGTTTCTTTTTTGACAATTATGGTTATAATATTTATAAACTTATCAATTTTGTTTAACATTTCCTTGAAATAGATTTTTTTAATTACTTGAGTACACACTGATGTTCTAAACAGTTGTAACTAAATCATTCTTTTATCTTTTAGTGATTTTTGAAAATGTAAATCAGATCATGCCATTCCATTGCTCAAACACATTTAGTGGCTTCCCATTCTGGAATATAAGCCTGTTCTTTGTTGGGACCTGCAAGACCTTCTGAGACCTCCCCCTCCCTCCATCTCCTGTCATTCCTCTCGAAGCTCAGGTGTCCTCTCTGTTCCTGGAACATGCCACATCCTTTTCTGCCCCTTCTGGACCGTTGCAGTTATTGCTCGCTCTGCAAGGAGAGAGCTTCTCCCAGTCTGGCTCCCCCTTGCAGGAATCAGTTCAGCGCCCACTAGTCAGTGCGGCTGCTTTGGCTCCCTACTAAGGTGTGAGCCCACTGCCAGCTCCCTCTTTCACGGGACCCTGCCTATGTCTGTCCTAGTGCCCGTTCATGGTCTCAGACAATCCCGTCTTCATTTATTTGTTTCTCCCTTCTCCGAGAGTGAAAGCTCAATGAGGCATCAGTATTTTCTGTTTTTTTCAGGGTTATCAAATCTTTGATGCCTAAAACAGTGTCAACACATAGTAATACGTGATAAGTACTTGTTGAATGAATGACTGTCTCTTTAGGCAAGTTACTACGAGTGTAAACATGTGAGTCCCATATTAATGTTTTGGTTTTGATCTGCATATAAAAAGATACAGTTGCTGGTACAAAACATATTTTATGCAGAAAGAATCTATTTAAAAATGAAGAAAGAAAAAGTTGAACTGTCAAGAAACTTAAAGTTCTGGCTTTGTTTCCTTTTCCCTCTCTCAAGATTCTGCAGTGTTGTTACTGCTATTGAGCCCTAGATTTATGAAAAAAATGAATTATTTGGAAAGATTTGGAGATTAAAGTGTGGTTGTCACTTTTGCCTCTGAAAGGCAAGTACCTGGACGAGACCACTCCATCAGTACCTGTCAGGATGGCCAGAGAGCAAAAGGATTAAAAATGGAGACAAAAGGCCTGGAATAAAAATGCATGCAGTCCTTCTGAGAGTTTGAAAGCTTCAAATTGTCAGTTCAGGTTTTCATAACTTGAAGTTTCTCTGGCCTCTGGTTATGAAGACTGATCTGTATTTTTCTTTTTCTTTTTTTTTCCTTTTCAATTTAGTGTTCATGGAAAGAAAGATTGATAGCTCTTGTTAAACCTAAGTACAGAGCTGAATAATAGCGTCCTTGTTTTGTTTTCCTTTTTCCCCCTCAACCATATTTTTTTCCCTTGGTGTCTTAAATTTGATTTGTTTACACAGTGTTCGATTTTTTAAAAGAAAACGGTGGATATGGTTTACTAGAAACTCTATTTCAGTTTGTTTAATTTCGTAGATTAACACTGAGGAATTTGGAAGATCTTTTGTTCTATGAAAGCCTAGGTTGTATAGCTTAAAAATGTTTTTCTAAGGCTAAAACATATCATTTATTTTAAATGAAAGAGTGAAGAGCATTCCTAATGTGTAATTACTATTTTCAGGGGATGCTAAATATTGTCAGTTGAGGAAATTCTTCATCAGGAAACAACTTCACGGTTTTGAAAAATAATAGTTCCCCCTTAATTACCTCAGACTGATTATACACATATGTATTAGAAGGTACAACTTCTCTACCCTCATACATTTTAAAAATGGACATATATAGTTCGAGCATATACCAGGTACAGAGAGGCATTATGTGCAGTGGTTAAGAGGGTAGCTTCCAGAACCCACCTGCCTATGTCTCACCCCCAGCTCTGATGCTACTTGTGTGATCTTGGGCAAGTCAGTTAACTGTTTTGTGCCCTTGGAAAGGGTACAAGGAAGGGGCTGTATAATAACATTAATGGGGTTGTTCTCAGGATTCAATGAGTTAATGCATATAAAATGTGTAGAACAGTGCGTGGCACATAAATATGAGGGGATGAGGAGGAGGAGGAAGAGGAGTAGTGAAGGGCTCATGTGTAAACACATAGGTTCCTGGCCTTTGAGTTTAGGTATGTCGTCCTACAGGCTGTAGCCGGCAACCATTGTACCCAACCCTATTATCCATATCATTCCATAGTAGTATTAAAATAGGTCACCTCTGGAGTTCTCTACCCACGCTTAGCTAAATCCCACAGTAGTGCTTTTCTTGACAGATCTAAGCATGAAGATTGAGTAGAAGGAAGGAAAACCCCTCTGGCCAGTCTACCCACTTTGCTTACATCTTACACACACGCTCCTGTTTATTAAACAGCTGAGTCCTGAGAATTACTCATTCTGTGGTCCTCGTTCTGTGCACATCTTCTAGTAGCAGCAAGACGTCTGCAGCTGAGCAGGTTTCGTGGAGGATATTGACATTTCTCAAAGTCAGACTCAGGAGTGCACATCTAAATTGGCCTAAGCAAACCAGTATCGCCAAACATAATCTCACTAAAACTTTTCATTGCTTCGCAAATCCATAGGAATGTCAATATTTCCTGTCACAGCTCTGTTATTATAAGTGCTCAGAGGAAATACCTGTGCCTGCCTTGTCCGACCTCTGGCCCATTTCCCTTATGTAAATGAGGCTAGCAAATGGTTGTAGAAGTGATAATGTTACAGGACTAAGTCTCTTCAAGGCTACAATTCGAATGTAAAATGAGCTTGTGCCCACCTTTTTCAAGAGATCTGTCATTTGTTTCCCATTAAAATTTGCATAATTAGGCTCTGCATTCATGCTTATTTTATGTATCATTTCATTTGGCACTGTTTGTTTAAGGCCTTCAGATAGCTCCCTCTTGTCTACCGAGAGAGGTGCAAACTCCTGAACACCTGTCAGGTAGGACTCTGGGGGCCTGGCCTCTGCCACGAACCTGCCGTCCTGCTTCCCATTTCCCAGCTCCCTGTGCCGTCTGAGTCTGCAGCCAGAGAGAGTTGCTGCAGTTTCACCTTTCTATGACTTTCCTCACACTGTTCTTTTCCAGAATTATGGAATGATTGCAGTTCAGAATGAATTTTTTTGCTACCCTAGAAGCTTGCCACCTCAGTCATAAAGGACCATTTTAAAGGATTTTTTTTTTTTCTGTGCAGTTTTTTCTTACTGCTCTAGTCTGGTGGTAGCTTCCCTCCTTGAATGCTTCTAGCCCACTAAACAGACCAGCTGATGGTTATCATTCCAAACACACATCCCCTATCGGTGGGTTACAAGCTGCCTGAGAACAGTGGTAGAATTCCTAATCTGCACCACTGATTATCTATGTACTGAATAGTTGTGTACTTTTTCCTTTAATCTCTTATGAAGATTGTTCTAGTCATCTGAGTGCATTGTTTTGAAACTACTGTATAACTCCCTTTGATTAGTAGTGTAACTGCTTTTTCTTATATATTAGAAATCTTTAATAAATATTCATTTAAAAATTATGGCATTTGCTGATTTTCATATAAATGTGCCGGGAGTCTACTATGACTCTGGATTTGATGGCCCTGGAATAATATATCACTTTCTACTGGGAACTGCCTGGGTTCTGTTAGCTTTCTTTTCCAATACCCATAAAGGATTTTTTTGTGCTGTTTACTTCTGCCAATTGTCATTGGACTTTTCATTTGGCAATTTGTTTTTCAGAATATAGTGATCCTATAGCTCTCAAGGTATCCACCTTCTGAGTGTTTCTCCTAATGATTGTTTTTTGAGGCCAAGTACATTGTCATGTTTCTTTCTTCTACTTCTCATCCCCACCCTCATTTAAAGTTCTAGTGACATGATGAAGGAACATTTAAAAAGCAGTTTAATACATATATTTTAACTTTTTTATTTTTAATTAGTTTGACTTAATATGAAATTTACATAAAAGTTGCAAGACTAGTGCAAAGAATTCCCATATCCCTTTTATCCAGATAGCTCAAATATTAACACTTTACATTTGCTTTGTCCTCCTTTCTGTATATGCGTATATGTACACAGTCACACATATACTACACACAGAGGTGCATATATATGTGAGTGTGTGTATCTGTTTCTCTCGTGGTCTCTCTGTACGCACACTTATTTTTAGAACCGCTTCAAAGTAAGCTGCAGAAAGGATGCCTCTTCACTCCTAGTACTGCAGTATGCATTTCTTAAAAAGAAGGGCACTTTTAAATAATACACTAAAATAGTACAGTGATTAAACTTTGTACATTATCTAATTTGTAGACTTTATTCATTATAATTAATATATAGACCTTATTAGTCTTAATGTCTATAGATCTAGTGTATATTTTAAATCTAAAATTGAAGATTGCTTGTATAATTTAATTCTTGGCGGTAACTTACAATTTGAGGAATTGTGCAATCTCTAGTGTCCAAAAACAGGATGATGAGGTGAAAATTCCAAAATAATTCCCTTTATCTGGGGAAACTGAAAATTTCAAACAGTTTTTCTTTCATAGTATCATTGACGTGAAATTTTTTTTTTTTTTTTTTTTTTTGAGACAGAGTCTTGCTCTGTTGCCCGGGCTAGATTGAGTGCCGTGGCATCAGCCTAGCTCACAGCAACCTCAAACTCCTGGGCTCAAGCGATCCTACTGCCTCAGCCTCCCGAGTAGCTGGGACTACAGGCATGCGCCACCATGCCTGGCTAATTTTTTCTCTATATATATTTTTAGTTGGCCAGATAATTTCTTTCTATTTTTTTTAGTAGAGACGGGATCTCACTCTTGCTCAGGCTGGTCTCGAACTCCTGACCTCGAGTGATCCACCCACCTCGGCCTCCCAGAGTGCTAGGATTACAGGCGTGAGCCACCGCGCCCGGCCTGACGTGAAAAATTTGAGTTTAATACTTTACCTCACTTGTTCAAAGAGTTATTTGGCAAACTACATTTGAATTATGTCATTAAAACCTACTTAATTAAAAAAATGAAAATAATACAAATTTAGAATTTAGTTTTCACATTAGTGTCTTTTGATAGAAAATATGTAATATATAAGATAAGATTTTTTGCTGCTCAATTAGCGAGCCTCCTTGTTTTAGTTTTTTAAAGTGGGAAATTGAAAGGAGTGATGAAGATTAATAAATTTGGGCAATGCAGAGGCACGGTATTTGGGGTTATTCTGTCTGGTTGGCATTCATCACTTTGGCTTCTTTTGCATTTATACTTTCAGTGCCTGAGGTTCAGTCAAGAATTGAGCTAAATGCAAGGAGTAACACTGGTAGTTCTGGAATGTGTAATAATGTAAAACCCAGTAGAAGATTTAAGTAGTAAATGCACACTTTTTAGTTGCACGTAAGTTTCAGAATTCAGTAGGAGTGAAACAAACCTGGGCAGACCCCTGTCTAAAATGGCGCCTTTTCCCAGCCCCCGGTCTGCCACTAATTGATGATCCTTATTACCAATATTTTAAACCTTGATTTTTGTTTTACCAAAGCAATATGTGCACACGGTTTTAATGGAAAACAGAAATTTGTTCTGTATTTTTTCATTCCTAAACTTTATCCATTTGTGGTAAATTTTCTCATTTTTATTTTGTTTCTTCTCTTTTCTTAGAAGTCATATTAATTGGATGTTGCACCTTATAAACTGATCATTTGATATTGTCTTATTTTCTAGTTCTTCTTTCACTTTTGGGGAGAGTTCTTTTTCTAAGATTTCCTTTTTAAAATTTTTATGTATCAAGAATTTTGTGTGTGTGTGTCTTCATTTTCCTTTTAGAGCATGCTGTTCTTGTTGTGTGGATACAGTATCTTCCCTTACCAGTCTGATGTTAATTATAGGTTACAAAATGTTATTTTGTGCTTGATCTCTGTCTTTCATGTTGGAAGCTTTCTTTAAAATTTGTTTTAACAATAACATTGATTATTATATGGTCAACACTCTGCTCATCACCAATTCTCACAGCCACTTTACAAGATAGTTGTTATTTTTACTATGGCTGATGTAACAAATTACCACAAACTTGGTGACTGGAAACAACAGAAATGCATGCTCTCACAGTTTTGGAGGTCAGACATCCAAAATTAGTATCCCTGGGTTGAAATCAAGGTGTCAGTATGGCTATGCTTTTTAAGGAGGCTCTACGAGAGAATCACTTCTTGGCAGTTTTCTTTTAAATGGTTGGATTCAGATAGTCAGAAGATTCCACCAATCTCTAGCTGAGAGTATTGGATGGGAGTCTTTGATATTCCTGGCTCTAGCATTTTGTATATAAATTTGGGGAAGTTATACTGTTTAGTATATAGAACATCATGGAATCGCATGACGCATTGTTTCCAGCATGAATCTTACCTCTGCCTCCAGGCAATGCTTGAGCCTCCCATTTTCGAGTCTGGTGGTTCTAGTTTCTCCAGAGTAAAGGACCAGCTTTCACGTGGGTGAGGAGGGGTTGTTGCTTAGCTGCTTAGCACAGTGGAGAAAATGTATGGGTCTAACTAACCATATGTTTATGTTTATATATAAATTAGATTCGTGATACAGATTAATTTATTATTTGCTTCGTTTTGCATTCTTAGAGACAAATAAAAAGTGGTGTGTTTTGGAAGGAGGCTTCTTGAGTTACTATGAAAATGACAAGTCTACCACGCCTTATGGCACCATTAATATCAATGAAGTTATCTGCCTGGCTATACAGAAAGAGGACTTCTATTTAAATACTGGGTAGGTCTACCAATAAATAATTAGAGATGAAAAGTATTTTGAGATAATTATTATACCAGGTAAGAAGTTTTTTGTTACCATTTCAGTTCTTTCTTTGCTTCCTTTAGAAGGGTTTAATGGTTTCTTAAAGCTTACTTGTATCTTCTGAAAATTCCTTTGCTAATTCACTAAAAAGTAGGAAAATGAAAATACACTAGTATGAAGAGCTAACATATTTCCATCAAGTCTTATGTAAATATATAGCATTTAATTTCGACCATTGTAGTCATTTAATTTTATGACTTATTTAAAATAATGGACTAAAGACAAAATTTTTGTATGCACTTAGTGAATATCATGTTTAAAACAGGTAAGGAAGGTTTTGAAAGAGCCAAAGATAACTCATAGTACTTTTTTTTCATGTTTGCTGTAGGCCCGTCTTTATCTTTGAGATCTATTTACCCTCAGAACGTGTGTTTTTATTTGGAGCTGAAACATCTCAAGCTCAAAGAAAATGGACAGAGGCAATAGCTAAGGTATTTAAATATTATATTGTTACGCTAAATCCAGAGAAGATTCTTAACTTGGAGTCTGTGGTTGAGCTTCAGGGATCCATGAAAATTTTATGTAAGATTCTGGGAAGGAGGTCATATTTCATTAGGTGTTCAAAGCATATAATTAAAAGAGGTTAAGAACTACCTTCCTAGAGCCTTACACCGGGAAGAAATTGATGGTTAGGACCTTGGGAAAATCATTTTCCGAATTAAGGCCATGTTTTTATTGGTTAAGATATTCTCAATATTGTAAAGTCACTTCTGTGTATGTCTTTTTATAGGTAGGCATCTTACTGAAGTTGTCTACAAAGGTAAAGGGAACAAATTCCATAAAAGACACAAAAGGAGAAAAACATTGAAGGTTGACATTCTGAAAAGTGCCACGAATCAATTAAGAGAATGTCTTCCTATTTCAGTTCTATATTTAGCAAGAAAAAAGATTTAAGGTGCTGCCATTTGAAAATGCATTATAGCTGTTCAGTTTTAAGACTGATGAAAAGTTTAAATAATTGTTTTGAATTTAGGGTTACTTATCAATCTTTAAAAAGAAAAACTAAGATAATTTTTCCATGTTCCCTGTATCTGTAGGTAGGGAAGAGATTTCCTGTTTTCACTGTCTTTATTACTTTTTTGTATTTGTTTTAACAGCATTTTGTTCCCTTGTTTGCTGAAAGCTTAACAGAAGGTGACTATGATTTGATTGGTCAACTCTTCTACAAAGACTGTCATGCCCTGGATCAGTGGAGAAAAGGCTGGTTTGCTATGGACAAATCTAGTTTGCATTTTTGCCTTCAAATGCAAGAAGTTCAGGAAGATAGAATGCGCTTAAGAAGACTGCAAGAGCTAAGTAAGATATTTTTTTTCTTCCCCCTTATCTTTGGAACACAATTCTTTATTACATGCAATAATGATAGCTTTTTGTAAAATTCTGATGGTTCACTCCTGAGCTTATGACTAAGTAGTATTAATAATTGTGTCTTGTGGGCATTTAGTGTAATACTTAAAAAAAATATATGTTTATGCTTTTTATTGCTTCTCCCTTCAGCAATCAGCACAATGGTTCAAAATGGGGAAAAACTGGACGTCTTACTCTTGGTAGAAAAAGGGAGGTAAGTGCCTTTTTGCTTTTTAGTCTTTATCCCAACAAGTGGGGAGTGGGATAGTTTAGTTATTCTCTTGGAGGAGAGACCATTATTTTAAAACCTGTTGGAAATTATCTGAATCATATATATAAAATATATATAGTACACCAACGAAGTTTAGATATTTTTATATTTTCATGACAAAATCATTGTGATCAACTATTATAGTTTTCTACAGACCCAGATATATTACATTTAAATATTAAAAGCAGTTTGGTGATTATAAATATATCTTCAGTGTAGGAATATGACGAATACAAATAATATCCTGAATTATCTATGTATGTGGGTCATTCATAGCTAAAACTTGATTTCTTCAGTTTAGTTTTTTGGTAACTATGTATTAAGCATCTATTGAGTATCAAGGACAGTTGTAAGTATTGGAAATACAGTGATGAAAAACACACAAGGTCTATGCCCTCATGAAGCAGGTACACTAGTGCGGAAAACAGTGTAAGCAGACAAAAAAAAATCTATGCCCTCATGAAGCAGGTACACTAGTGCGGAAAACAGTGTAAGCAGACAAAAAATAATTGTGTAACATTGTATCTATCAGTCTTAAATCCTGTGAAGAAAAGCAAAGTAAAGAGAGAATCTGATGGAACAATATTCTGTGTTAGCTAGCTTGACAAGAGAGGTTGTCTTTGACGAAAAGTCTGCGTGGAGTGAGGTAGCAAACCCTGTAGCAGTCCTGGTAGCTCCAGCCATGGGCCAGAGATACTTGAAGAGTGTTGTGCTTGGCACGTCCAAGTTCTGCAAGAAACCTTCTGTGGCTAGAAAGATTTGAATGAGTGAGAGAGTGAGAAGAAATGATTTCAGAGATATTCCTGGGCCAGATCATATGGGGCCTTATAGATCATGATGTGCAAAAATTGGAATTTTATTCTAAGTAAAATGGGAAGCTACTCAGTCTGAGAGCCGAGAAATGGAGGGGTGTTATTTATCTTTTCAAAGGATGACTGTGACTCCAGATGAATAAGCTTTTGGAAGACAAGCATGGCACTGAGTGTCTACTTAGGGTGCTGCTGGAGAGGCCAGGCAAGAGATGAGTGGTCGGATATATCGTGAACATAGAAGTGTTAAGATCTGTTGATGATTTAAATGAGTGTAAAAGTCAAGGGTGTCCCCAGAGTTTTTGGCCTGAGAAATTACATGAAGGGTGGTGCATGTTTTTGAGATAACAGAAACATGCAGGATAAAGATAGGATATTAGTTAAGTTCGGGGCAGTAGATCAAGAATTTGGTTTTGGGAATGGTCCCTTGGAGACCTGTTTGATTGCAAAATGGAACTGGCGAATAGGCAGTTGGGTATGCAGGTCTGGAATTAAGTGAAGAGCTTATACCTGGAGATACACAGTTGAGAGTCATCACCTTATTGATGTTATTTGGCCAAGGAACTGGATGAGTTTACCTAGGAGAAAGAGTGTAAGTGGAAAAGAGAGTTGCGGATGTAGCCTCAGGGTGTCAGATAGTTAAAGATGTAGAAGAGGAAGATGCTCCAGGGAAGGGGCCTGGGACGGAGCAGCGAGGGACAGATCAGAACATTAGGAAGACAGAGTTTCTTGAACAAATTGTTTTTTTTCTTGTAATTTGCTTTCTACAAAATTCACTGATTGCACTAATTCAGTATGTTTGGCTAGTCTATGATAGTGCGAGATCATTTGTAAAACATATATAGGTTAATCCAGTTGACCTTTAAACAGCATGGGGGTTAGGGACACCGACCCCTTGTGCTGTCAAAAACCTGTGCTTAAATTTTGACTCCCCAAAAACTTAGCTACTAATATTCTCCTGTTGACCAGAAGGCTTACCGATAACATAGTTAATTAACACCCATTTTGTATGTTACACGTATTACATACCATATTCTTTCAAGAAAGTAAGCTGGAGAAAAGAAAATGTTTCTAAGAAAATCACAAAGAAGAGAGAATGTATTTGCTGTTCATTAAGTGGAAGTGGATTATCATAAAGGTCTTCATCTTCTGTAGGCTGAGGAGGGGGAGGAGGAGGAGGAGGAGGGGTTGTCCTTGCTGTCTCGGGTGGCAGAGGAGGAAGGCAATCTGCCTGTAAGGGGGACCACGCAGCTCAAACCCGTGTTGTTCAGGGGTCAACTGTAATATAAAAGTACAGCTAAATCAGCCTTCCCCGGGGTTATTTTTCTTGCTGTGACAAGGATGATGACTTTCCTTAACTGAACCTGCCTTTCCTTCATCTTCATGGAAGGACGTCGGCAGCTTTAGACAACATGCATATTGTTGATAGAATATTTATGGCAGAGTGTGTTTTTTAACTTACAGGCATAATTAGGACTTTGCATTTTCACTTATTTATTTCTGGGATTATGATGCCTAATAATAATTTAGATTCTTCTTTTCGGTATCAGATGATTTCACGTACTATCAGAGTAATGTTAATGATATGTTCCGAAATGATGAGGTAGTATTATGTATAGATAGTATTATGGTATTAAAGTACCAGCACAAATGAAGTTTTTACAGTCATCTATTAATATTTATGGAATGCCTGCTGCCTGCCACTTCTATGGCAGGAAAAAAATGGTCAACAGTACAAACTTGGCGTCTGAGCTCTCAGAGTTTATGCTGTTAAACAAATAGACAAGCATCAGCTTGATGGTCAAATTTATTGTATTTATCCTTTTTATATATTTTTAATCAAGTTTCTATAGCCAAGGTGTATGTTTCTACTTTGTTTTGTCTATGAAGGATTTGACGAGTGGTATATAGGTTTTAATTAAAATATAACAAACATGGTTGAGAATTCAGTTTGATGGATTTTTTATTTAGTCATGCTATATACGGTGTACCCCCTCATGAATGCAAGATATAGAAGCCAGAATACTAAATGTTTGGTTATTTTGTACATTTTGACCTTTCTCCTGGACTGCATGTATCAGGAGATGAAATGCTTTTGTCATATAATTAACCTTTGAGTTCATGGAGTAGTGGAAAACTAATGGAATTCCAAAATAAATGGTCACTGAAAGTTAATAATGATTTTGATAATAATTTAAAAGTTTTTATCTGCATGTGTTACTAAGAAGTTTTTTATGAAGGTATTTTTATGAAAGTGGAGAGTAAAGAGTATCCCAGGATAGGAATAGGTGAAATATGAGGATAAATGGACAACCAGGTTATTTTGCTTAACTCTCATTGAATAGCTGCTCTATAATATACACGATTTAAAAGGAACTATATTGTTTGTATCTTGATTTTACTTGATTTTCCTGTTTTCTTCAAACCAATAATAATCTGATAATAGCAATGATACAATCATGATAATGTGTAGAATCTGCCAGGTGCTAAGCACAGTTTTAAGTACTTAAACAGCCCTCAGTGCATATACGGTATGGAGGAGAAAAGCCATTTTGAAATCAAGGTAAGGCCAATTTGTCACGTAAGAGCCTAAAGATTTTTCTTAAACAAGTGTTAAGTGTTAATTTACCAATACCTTTGTACAAATCATTTTCAAGAATTAAGTCAACAAATGTATTAGGAGTCTCGATGTATATACTGTAAGTTACCAGAATTTAGAATTTCAGCATTTATTAGGAAATAAAAAATGTTTATTAGGCAGCTATAAAGGTTTTCTAATAAAAGTATTAGAAAAAATATATTCATACATTCCTACCTAATTAAAAATGGAATAGAAAGCAGGGAGGTCAACAGTGTGAGTAAAAGTAAATAATCAGCCTGGCAGACGGTGAGAACACCAGGTTATAAACCCTGACAGAACGAAAACGTACATTTGTACCAGCACGTGGCACCTTGTGTGGTGCAAAATAGGGTCTCATATTTACATATATGTTTATTTATATACACGTGTGTGTGTGTGTGTGTGTGTGTATGTAGTATGTGAATACATAGACGTCAGAGAATAGTGGAAAAGGAGCAGGTTTGGGAAATAGCTTGGGAGATAATGAGTTTGTTTTTAGACATGTTGAATATGAAGTGCTTGTGAGACATATAAGAAGAAATTTCTAGGAGGAAGTTATGGATAGGGTGTACACGAAAAGGTTAATGGGATGGAGATACAGACTTTGGAGTTACCAATGTAAGGAAGGAAGAAGGTGAAATCACTTTGGGTGAGTCTATAGAATGAAGAAGGAAGAAGTAACGTGTTGGAGCCTTGGTGAATGTGTATCATTTTGGAGTAGGAGCTGTCAGGGAGGAGCAGCTGTCCTGGGAGGAGTAGCTGCTTGTTTACCCAGAGAGTGAGACAAGAAACTGAGAGGCCGAGTAGTGTCACAAAGCACAGGAAGAGTGTTTCAAGAAGGAAGGAACAGTTAAAAATGCCAAGTGCTGCAAGTTCTCAAGTGCCCAACGAGAACAGATCCTCCATCGGGTAAGTGATGTGGAGTTCCATCTGGTGACTTCAGAGAGCGGAAGTGATCAGGCAGGTCTGGATCAGGTTAAGGATGGGAACTGAGCAAACTGAGACAGCCGGTGAGGACAGTGTGCCAGAGATGTCTGGAGGTTCATAGGGTGAGTGGGGGAAGGGATCTGACCCAGGAAGGGCATGTGTGTTCAGTTTGTTTTAAAATGGCTTGAACTGTGCAAGTTGAAATTTTGATGGAAAAGAGAAATTAAAGTAAAAAAAGGAGAGATTGAAGTTAGAGAGCAAGGTCCCTCAATTGTAACAGCAAGAAAAGAGGAAGTGATGGATAGTTTTGGATGTTGGTAGTTTTCTCAATCTGGTAGTGGGATGTGGAGAGAGACCAGTGGTTTTCAATTGGTTTGTGAACTATTAATAGGAGATTAGGTGACTCCTGAGTTTTGGGCCTGGGTGACTCTGTCACCCAGAAGTATCATTTACCAAGGTACAGAATATGTCCTTCTCTGCCAGTACTCAAACACAGCTAGTTAATTACAGCTGTGATTGTTGAAGAGCTGTTTCATTAGTATGTCAAAATAAGAGAATTTCATTGTATCACCATCTTTTTCATCTCCCTTTTGATCTGTTAGCCCCTTAGGAAATAATGACTATCAGCAAAGGGAGATTGTGGTAGACTTGACAAAGACAGATAAAATTGTGGCTTTTGGAAATAAAATAACTTTCAATTATTTGTATTCATGGCATGTGTAGTATTGAATAATTGAAAGAGAAACCAACCAGCTGTAAGTTTAACCTTTATTTTTTGTTATTAACAACTTAAACCAGAAATGCAAATCATAAATAAGTTTAATGAATTAATTTCACATCTTTTTCCCATTATTATCTGCCTTTGATTAAAGTGCTGTATACTTTAAAGTTTTGTAAAGGCAAGTAGGAGAAAGAACCCCCTGAATTGGAAATGTTCATACATTGATAATCATCCACTGATATAGTCGCTATTTAGATGTATATTTTAATCTTCATGGTAATTTTCTCTATATGCATAGCATGAGTGTCTTTAGACAGAAAAATATTGCAATAATAATTTCCACACACAGAAATTTTTGCTTTAAAAAGCTCTAAACAGAAGGTGTTCCAGATGGTATCATTTTAATGTGTATTCTTTGTATAGTTTAAAAATTATTATTATGGAAAATAAAGCTTTCTTGATTCCACTTGAGGGTTTCTGGCATGCTATTTGATGCTGTTATTAGAACTTAGATTCTGTGCTTTTCTTTTAGGCCTTAGTCAGGATTTCTTTGTGGCCCCCACTCCCCCCAAAAAAACCCAAGACAGACAAACAAACAAACAAACAAACAAACAAAAAAACCCAAAACATGTTGTGGAATATCTATTTTTAGTGAATGTTCTGGACCAGGAAATTCAGAAGGTATTTTCCTGGACAGTAGATCCACTTTGACTGAAATGTTCAATAGGTTACAACATCCTTTTCTCAAAATGTGAAAGCTATTTCTGCACTTTAGCCCACACTCTGTGTACATCCCTTGCTAATGAGTAAGCTTCTGTGTTCACCGTGTTCACATTCCGTAGCTGCGTGCCCACGTGCCGAAGACACCTGTGTTCTTTTGTGGAAAAGTTGTTGGTTATGAAAAATGTGAGAAACACAGCTATGCGGTCAGAAACAGGAAAGACTGATGTGTGTGGCTTTCTTTTCAGTTCAGATTCCCTGATTGACCTGTAGTGAAGCCTAACGAGCTTGATGACTCCCAAGTCTGACTGCATTTCAGTTTTAATTGCAAATTCCAGACATAAAGAAGCTAACACTGGAGAATAAACACTTTATCAATATGTTCCACAATTATGCAACAGAACACTTTTCTCAGTTTGGGAGATTAACACCCTAAATTTAAAATTCCTTATTTTCTATCAACTTATATCCTATGAACTTATTTCATATGATTCGCCCTTCCCCACTGAATTGAGTTTTATAGCAGCTGATATGTTAGCAATACTCCGGAGGTGGAATTATCTTAAAGTGGTTTCTAAATTGTGCATGTAATTGCAAATTAAACAGTAGCCCATTGCCCACACTATAAGCTCGACTGCTTTTGTAACTTTCTGATGATTTAATTCTCAGAGATGGTTTAATTTGAATGTTGCCAAGGCAAACAAGAGAATCTTTTTTCTCACTACCCCCTATAGATTTTTAAAGAAGAAAAGAACTATTCAAACTAACATTATGAAGTGATTTTATGTTAAAATTATGACAAAGGGAATATGTAGCTATTTAACAAAGGATCGATTTTAAAGTATACATTATTTACTTCACAAATCTGTTTCATTAGTTCAGAGCACCTCTGTATACCAAGATGGATGTAAGTTTATGAAGAAATAAATACATTAAGATGTGAAAAAAAATGTACAAAAGGATGAGAAGATCCCTTCAACATAATTTTTTAAGAGAAATAGATTTAAGTGGGTCTGTAACCCTAAATTGGATTTCAGTAGGAAAAATTGTGGGCACTGAGACTAAGGTATTCCAAGAAATGAAAATAATGGTTTCAGAGAAATAGGGACTAGGAACAGCTTTGGTACAGGTTGGCCTGAATCGTGAGTACTTGAGGAGGAAGCATGAGCCGATGTGACTGCAGAGATAGATTGATACCATATTAGTAAATTTAATCTATAACTTGCCATATTCTAGAAAGGATTACAGGCCCTTTATAAGGGTACAGAAGACATTTTAAAATTATTGTTTAAAGTTATTGTTAAAAGCGAGAATTTGGATTCACTCTGCAGTGAGTGAGCAGACTCACAACAAACCCAGCTCTCACATTCCCCACAGGTGGGTGTCGGATCATGTGCAGGGATGAGACTGAAATACTGGAGCCCTTGCCTTTCCTGAAGTATCAGGTGCTTTGGGGCTGTTTACTGAACTGTTGGCTTCAGGAGAAACAAGCTATTTACACTGTCTATCAAAACTTAATAATTCCTACTGCATATTCTTATGACACAGTTTCTGCATCTGTATATTTTCCTAATTTGTGTTTGCCTGTTTCTGACTAAAATGTCATCTCAATGCTCTAGCTTCTTATTTGGAAAAGCAGAAAAAAATATTGTATCTCCCAAAACTTAAAATGAAGATGATATATGGGTGCGATGACTAAGTAAAACGTGCTAGACTCCCAATTCTGGCCATGAAGGAATAACTGGCATCGAATGTGCCTTCTCACTACAGACAACTAGGAAGCTGGGCAACATGTGTGAAACAACTGTTTTCCAGCCTTGGGACAATAGGTATTTTAGGACTATGATTACAGAGAGTAGTGAAAC
Source organism: Lemur catta (assembly GCF_020740605.2). Classification (NCBI taxonomy): domain Eukaryota; kingdom Metazoa; phylum Chordata; class Mammalia; order Primates; family Lemuridae; genus Lemur; species Lemur catta. The sequence continues at coordinate 104,059,941 of NC_059131.1, read as the reverse complement.
AAATGAAGTAAGCCTTAAGATCACCTTGACTTTCTTTTCTGTCTGCAGGCACTCGGAGCCTGTGGCACAGAGAATGGGGAAACCAGAGAAGAGGGAGGTGTGGTATTGTAGAGATGGGAGTTTAGGGATTCTGAAATAGCCATAATTTTCAGGGGAGGAGGGTACCAGAGCAGGGGGAGATGTATAAAGAGTTCCAGAAATTTTCCTAGGAGTTCCTATGCATCTTTGGCTCAATATAATCTACGTATTTGTAGGGTGAAACTGCAAGAAGCCAGGCAGAGACAATTCCCAGAATACCATAAGTTGAATGATTCCCAGAGCTTAGACAGCATTGGAATATGCTCAAATTCTGTCCAGCGAGGTTAGACAGACCTCATTAAACACACAGGACATTTAGTAAAGACCCAAGGGAGATAGTGCCATAGTATAAAGGCTAAATGAGCTTTAGAGTAAAGGTTACTTTATTTTTTACCTCATTATACTTAAAAACAGACTTCCAAAGGATCAGCTATTCCCCAAGTAATTTAGTTGCCTGGGGTCAAATAGGCAGATGAAGTTGAAAGCAATCATCAACATTAAGGGAAAGAATGCAATCCTAACACTCATCAACTTAACATTCACTGTGATTAGGATGTAGTTAAAATTGCTAGTCATGTGAAAAATCTACAGATCAGTTGATAGGCACAGATCCACAAATGACAAAGCTGATGGAATTAGCAAAGACTTTAAAAAGTGATTTAAAATATTATGAATGTAGCCAAAGATGTAAAGGAAAATATAAATGTAATGAGAAAAAATGGATAATTAAAAAATGTTAATTATAAATTCTAAAGCTGAAAAATACAATATCTGAAAAGAAAATGTCACTTGATGTGCTTAACATACAGGAAAAAAAGAGATCAGTGACCTTGAAGGCATGACAGTAGAAACTATCAAAACTTAAGCACAGAGAGAAAAAAAAAAACAATTAACAAAACCTCAGTGCCTTATGGGGCAGTGTCAACCAATTTTATGTAAGTGTAATAAAATCCCAAAATTAAAGAATAGAAAGATGAGGCCAAAAAACCTTTGAAGAAATGTGGCCATTTTCTGAACTTGATTAAAAAAAAAAAAAAACTATAAACCCACACATGTACTAAGATCAAAATACTTCAAGCAGTATAAAAACAAACCATGTCAAGACACATTATTATAAAATTCCTGAAAACCAGGTATGAGAAAAAAAATTAAAGTGCCAGAGGAAAAAATTTTAAATATAAAGGACAAATATGAGAATGTTTCATCAGAAATAGTACAAGCCAGAAGACAATGTCATAAATCTATAAAGTGCTGGAAAACAAACAAGCAGCTTTCAACTTAAAATACCCTATTTAGCAAAAATGTCTTTCAGAAATGAAAGCAAAATAAAATATTTTTTGGCCAAACTTATGGTCAGAATCTAGATCTATACCATAAGAAATGTTTAAGTAAGTTTTTCTGGTTGGAAGAAGATGATAGCAGTTGTAAACTTGAATCTATGCAAAGGAATAAGGAACAGCAGAAAGTGCATGTATGTGTGTGTGTGTGTGTGTTTAAATCATATTTTTATGTTTTGAAATTTCTTTAAAAGAAAATTGTCTAAAGCACAAATAACAATATATTGTGGAGTTTATAACATACATAGAGGTAGAATGTATGCTAATATTACAAAGGACAACAAGAGAGAAACAAAAAAATAACATTTCAAGACTATTATATGTAAACTGGTATAATATTACTTGAAGGTAGACTCTAGTACTTCTTGAAAACTCTAGAACCACCACCAACAAATCGGAGAGGTCTAGCTATTAAGCCAATAGCAGAGGTGAAATAGAATCATAAGAAAAAACCCAAAAGAAGCCAAGGAAATTCACTCAGATAGCAGGGGGGGGGGAAGAAAAAGCCAAGAACAGAAGAAAAGGAATAAAGAAGAGTAGCTAGGACAATAGAAAACAAATGGCAGAATGGTAGGTTTACTTAAATCTGATCAAACCCATAATTACATTAAATGTTAATGGTCTGAAGCTACAGTTGTAGAGATTAACAAAATGGATTTTTTTTTAAAGTAAGACAAAACTTATAGAAACACACTTACAGAAACACATTTTAAATATAGAGATAGATTTGTTAAAAGCAAAAAGGTAAAGATATACCATGCAAATCCTACATGGGAAAGTGGAGCAACCATATTAACATCAAAATGGACTCCAGCACAAGGAAAGTTGTCAGAGAAAATGAGGATCATTTCCTGGTGATAAAAGTGCCAATTTATCAAGAAGACATACCAATATTAAATATGTATGTACCAAATAACCAAGCTTCAGAATACAACAAATTAAAAAGTTACAAAGGATCAATAGACAAGTCCACAGTTTTGAAGGGAGATTTCAACTTTTGAGTGTCATTAACTTGTTGGAATTGAGAAAATTAGTAAGGACTTGTAACTACTTGACTTCACTGATACACCCCCCCACACACACACACATACACATATATAGCACTACACCACACTGGGGAATACATGTTATTTCTCAAGTGCATGAGGAACATTCACAAAGACATGCTATATCCTAGGCCATAAAAAGTTTCTATAATTAAAGAAATTAAAATTACCCGGAGTATGTTTTCTAACACAAAAGGAATTAAATTTAAATCAGCCATGGAAAGATAACTCAAAAATTCCTAAATATTTGGAAATTAAACATACTTCCAAATAACCCATACTTCAATACAGGAGAAAATTAGGAAACATTAGATCAATGATAATGAAAACATATCAAAATTGTGTGATATAGCTATAAAACAGTACTTAGAAGGAAGTTTATAGCTTTAGATGCTTACATTAAATTTAAAAATCTGAAATCAATCCATTACGCTTCTACCTTAAAAATCTAAGAAAAGAAGAGCAAATTAAATTCAAAGTACTACAGAGAATGAAATGATACAGATCATAGCAGAAATCAATGAAATAGAAAATTGAAAAAAAATAAAATCAGTGTAACCAATACCTGGCTCTTTGAAATGATCAATTAAGTTCAAAAACTTCTAACTTTCCTTTGAAAAGTTAGAAAATTGATAAAACTTCAACTAGAAGAAAGGACAGAAGATACTAATACAAATTACTAGGAATGAAAGAAGAAATATTACTATGGATCCTGTTAATATAATATTTAAAAGATAAAGGAATATTATGACCAACTTTGTACCAATAAACTTAACACATTAGATATAATTGAAAAATTTCGTTCAAATACATGAATTAGGCAAGGATATTCATTCTTACCAGTTTTATTCAACATTTTATTGCCAGCTCAATATGATAAAGCCAGAAAGTTAGATAAAAGACACACATATTAGAACTATAAATGAAAAAACTGAATTATACCTTATCAAAATTAGAAACTTTGTTCTTTAAATGACATCATTATGAAAATGAAAAGAAAAATCACACACTGGGAGTAGATATTTACAACACTTGTATCTAGAATATGGAAAGAATGCATGTAAATTAATAATAAGACAAAGCCCAATAAAATGGCAAAAAATAATGAATAGACACTTCTAAAAGAAGACCTGTGAATAGCCAACACACATATATAAATGTTCAACATCAAGGAAATGCAAATTAAAACCTCAGTGTGATAATGTTACATACACTGGAAAAACTAAGATTAGTGGCAATACAATGTGTTAATAAGTGCGGTAGGACTGTAAGATAAAATAGCACAATCATTTTTGGAAACAGTTTAGCAGGGATTTTTAAAAAATTAAGTTAATGTACACTTACTCTACATCCCATCATATGAGATCCTAGGTACTTACCCCAAACAAATCATAATATGTCCGTAAAATGACTCCTACACAAATACTCAAATCAGCTTTATTTATAATAGTCAGAAACTGGAGAGACCCTAAATGGTCTTCAGTGAGTCACTGTATAAACAGAATGTGATATATTTATATAGAGAATATTGTAGCATTACAAAGATATCTATATTAACAACCACATGAATGGATCTTGAAAACATTGTGCTAAGTAAAAGAAGTCAGGCACAAAAGGGTAATACTGTGTAATTCCATTTACATGAAATTTTAGATCTGGTAAACTAATGTAGAGTGACAGAAAGCAGACCAGTTTTTGCCTGGGATTGGGGGCAGGGGAAGGGATTCACTGCAAACAGTTCTGAGGGAACATTGTGAGTGACGGGAATGGTTTACATATTGATTGTGGTGATGGTTACACAGGTGTAAACATTTGTTAAAATGTTTCAGACTGTACACTTGAGATGAGTGCATTTTAGTGCATTAAAAAATTCTAATCAGATTTTACAGCAATAACAATTCATATTTTTCCAGGAAAAAGCAATAGCACAAAGCCTACTGTGATGATTAGTATGTTCTGCTTTGAAAGGTTACTTTGGAAGTATAAAAAAAAAATAGAGAGCATTTCCAAAGTTGTCTTCCAAAATCATGTCCCATACATTGCCAATGTGCCTAGGATGCTTTTTAATGCAGAATATAAGCTGTCCCTTCTTTACGAAGAGAAATAGATCTTCTGTTATGAGTGGCTCCAGGAGATCATCTTCCAGGTACATTCCAATAGTGTGACTTTGTGATAAGTTATTCAGAAGATCCTTTTGCGAATCTCTGTGTGAAAAGAAGGCTAAGAAGAAAGACCACAGAAAGATAGACGTCAGCATTTCACCTTTTGAATGAGCATTTTTGGAATTTATGACTATGGCTTTAAAATATAGAGATCTAATTCCTCAGGTAAAGGAAGGGTCATGGACTAGGTTAGTACTAGGTAGGACCGGAATATCTACCTTATAGCTCAAATTTGCTCTTCCTTCCTAGCCCTGAGGCCTTAGGCACATTCTCTCTGGCCATAATTTCCTAGTCATAAATGAAAAGCTTGGCAGAGAGATTTCTTGTTTTCTGGCCTGAAAAGTTCAATGATAGTCCAAGATGGCATGTTCAGAAGGCTGTAAATAAATATCTTTTCCTTCAAGGAACCAGTCAAAACTTTGACTTATGTGATTTGTTTCTAATCACATTTAAAAAAAAAACAACACAGACATATGTAAAGGGGAAAACAAAATATCCATGAGTTTTCTACCCAGACATAATTTAACATTTTGGCAAATGCAATTGGATTCAAATATGTACATATACAATTATGTATTCTCTGGCCATTGTACTAAACACATACATATCTCTGGATGTCAGAAAATTGCTTAACCTTTCCCTAGTTGTCAGCTTATTTCCATTTTTAAATACTCTGCTAAAAGCATGTGTTTGTATGCATGTGCACTTGAGTGTGAGAGGGACAGAGAGATATTGGAAGAAACAAATACTGTGTCTTTTGAACTGTGTGCTTGTGAAAGAGTCCTGTGGTTGGAATAGCATCAAAAGTGATGCGTACCAATTTGATATGTACAGTAGTAACATTCACTGGGTGTCGGGCAGATGTGGGGGTGGGAGGAGGGGATGGGCACATACACACCTAATGGGTGCGGTGCACACCGTCCGGAGGATGTACACACTTGAAGGTCTGACTCGGGTGGGGCAAAGGCAATATATGTAACCTAAACATTTGTACCCCCATAATATGCTGAAATAAAAAAAATGTAGTGCATACATATTTTAAAATTCTTGGTACATATTGTCAAATGTCTTTCAGAATATCTAATCAGTCTATAAAATACTATGTTCATCTTTTATACTCTTTAGTGATGAACATTATACAGTTTAGAACTTTGATAAATTGCATTTGACACGTTGTTGTTTTAATATGTCTCTTTGATCTTTAAACTGGTTCATGTTTATTGGCTGTTGGCATTTCTTCTGTGAACTGTCTTTTTATGGCTGATGACCATATTTCTGTGGAGGACTGACTGTTTTTAGTTTTGTATAAATGCTTAGGATATTATCTTCTTAGCCATATTTGTGGAGGATATTATTTGCTTTTCTGTTTTATTTAAAATGTTCTTTATTTACGTAAATATATTTATTTTTATATAGTCAAATTTATTGATCCTACTATTTGTGAAGACCCTTGTGGTTCTTGGCAGTAGGCTAGGCTCAAATATGATTGTCTACATTTTGTGATTATTATATTGTAATTTTGAGAGAATTGTTTTTATTAGTCCTAGGACTTCATTTCTATGTCTTATTGAACTGCCTTGATTCATTATAGCAAATAGAAATGTTTCCTTATACGCCCTGTGAAATGTATGCTTGGGGAATGGACAATTAGAATAACTCATTTCTCTGTAATTAAAGTTCATCAAAATAACTTTTTAGCTTTTTAGGATGTAAATGAATGTTTCCTTGGAATTCTTATCCAGAAATGTGAAATGGTTGTTTGATAACAGCTGAAATCACAAAGTCACCCAGGATTTGTGCTGAAAATATCTTTTGATATTTTATTCAGTGTGCACAAAGTTTAGATAAGCCTCAGAGAGGAAAGCTGTTGAACTGATGTTATTAAATGTCAAACATCTACTGCACTAGATGATATATTTTAGGAGTCACTCTTTGACAAGTTGACTCAGGAGTTCTACTCACTAGTTCACAAGAAGTCAGCTAAACTTGTCATGTTGGGATTTCTTCTGACTAGAAAGAAAATTTGAGGTTTGAAAACGTTCACAGTTAATGGCAGAATACTGGTACTGTAGGAGAGCCACTGTATTTTTTATTTCTTTCACTGCTTGTTGAAATACCCATTGTAGTTGTTTATAGGCAAACAGTTACAAAGATTTTATATTTAGAGCCTAATTATTAGGTAAAAATCTATGTAAATAAAAATCAGAGAAAATTTTTTCTCTTTGCCCAAACTCCTGAATTTAGCAAGGTATAATTTTGATTAAGTTTATATAATGCAGGGGCTTTATGTTTCTCAGGGAAATTACCTGAGTTATATAATTTTATTTAGATGAATATACCCTGCAAAAGAATGGTTTTGACCTAAAGATGATGTAAGATAAATGAAAAGGCTGTTGCATGTCAGGAGTAGTAGAGCAAGTGTCAAGAATTCTTCAAAAAGAAAATTACAAAACCTAGAGGTCAGGACTACTGTGGTAGTGTGGAAAATAAAAATTATAGATAAAAATGTCAAAAAGCAAGAGATGGGGATTACAAGCACAAGTGTCAGTAGAAAAATAGTTAATTAGAGCAAGTTTAGAAGATGGTAGAAACAAGCATGCTAACACCGTGGTAGCTTTGTCTTCTCACAGGAGCATTTCAAAAAGAGAAAACAAGGAAGTTTTTTTTTTTTTTTTCCTTTTCAAATTAGGGCAAGTGCCTCCTCTCCCACCCTCCACTCCCTGCCCCCAAAGCTTCATAGCTCATGTAGCTCATTCTTTTCTCTTTGGATCAATCCAAGATATCCCTCTCATAGTCTTAAATGAAGATTAAATAGTTTTGCTTTGATGTAAATTTACTTAGAATATTTATTAACTTATGTTTCAAATCAAATTTTATATCTAACGATGAGTCTTTAAAACTATTATGTGTGTACTAAATGCCAGGCTGTATGCTAATGGCGAGGGGTACTGAAGTGCTTTCCTTGGGTGCCCGTGTGAAGTTTGGAGCTTAGCAGCTGAAACGTTCACAGAGCTGCTACTGACGATATAATGGTGGGCAGAGCGGCCGTTAGAGGATTAAAACGAATACGCACTAAGGGTAAGAGGGGGATCAGTGATGATGTCAGGAGGCACCACCTGGAGGACACCTTTGGGGGAGGCGTTGAATTAGTCAGCCAAAGAGCAGAAAATATTTATGAAAAAGACAAGGAAATGTGACTTTTCCCCCCAGAGTGACCTGAGTATGGAAGAATGACAAATAATGTCGGAGGGTAAAGTACAGGCTAGATCCTGAAGACCTTCTCATCTTGAAAACTCAAGAGCTGTAGAAAGACAGTGATCTGGAAGTTATGTCTTCAGCTTTGCATTGTGGAATGACTGTTCTGGCTGTGGTGAGGAGTAGGGATGGGGGGCGTTGAGAATTGGGAAAGGAATTCTATTAAGAGGGATTTTAGTGACCTCCAGGGACAATAAGAAGAGCTGAAATAAGGCAATATTGGAAAGAAGATGAGACAGGGTGAATATGTAGGGTTAGTGGATCAACAGAATTTTGTGGTTGGGTTCCTGTGGCAGTGGCTGGGGAGAGAGGCTGGTCTACAGGTGATTAATCCTAAATTTAGGGAGGGATAAGTGGAGAATTGTGGTGCCAGGAGCAGTTTGGTGTGGGAGTGAGAAAGGCTTGAGATGCTTATTGAACATTAAGGTGAAGGTGTTCAAAAAATAAATATTCATTAGTCTTATGTTTTATTCTTTAGTCATCAATACTACCTACATGTATTGAGTGCTGTGTTAGGCATTATTTTCCTCATTTTACCGATGGTGAAACTGAGGCAAAACAAGGTTGGTGACTTGTCTAAAATTACAAAGGAAATAAGTGGCAGAGCTAATATTTGAGTTTGGGAATTCCAACTGCAGTTTCCACTCTCAGTTGCTTTCTGCTCTTGCTTTTTAGTCACAGGGAGATCTCATTTTTGAGAGACGGTCACAGCCTGGAGATAGGAATTGACATGGGGAGATGAAACCATTGGCTGAATGACATGTCCCTGGAGAGTCCTTGGCATTTGAATGTGCTAAGGTTACAACCTCGTTATTCAGAAAGAGGAAGTGAGCTTGGGAAAGAGACTGAGTGACCAGAAAGACAGGAGGACAATCCAGAACGAATTGTGTTGTAAAAGTCAAATTGGATGGTATTTTTTTTTTTCTTTTTAAAACAGGAAATCATCACCAGTTCTAAATTCTTGAAAAATACAGCTCCAAATATCCGTTAGAAGTCACTGCTGATAGGCACGACTGTTCAGTTATCCAGAAACAGAATAAAAGGGATTGGGGAGGGAAAAGAAGTGAGGCCATAAATTCAGAGAACTTCCTGTGTTCTCTGGAGAGATGGGACCGCACAGGAAGAGAGGGATTGAGCAGAAAGTAGTGGTAGATGGGAGGGTAGAGGAAGGGTTTTTCTTACAATGGGTGAGACAGGCTCACGTTTTTGTGGATTTAAGGGTAATCTGTCTCGGAGTAAGATTTTTTAAAGCAAAGTTGTAATTCGAAATGCTTTTTACACTTTATAGAACATTATACATCCATGGGCATACCAAGTTGGATTTCGCAGTCTGGCGTACTGCAATTGAAAAAGCAGCAGGTACAGATGGTAATGCTTTACAAGATCAGCAGCTCAGCAAAAATGACGTTCCCATTATAGTGAACAGCTGCATAGCATTTGTTACGCAGTATGGTGAGTATCACTGAGTTTTTATTCAACCCCTAGAACTCACAATATCATTCTTACAGTTTTTAAGTGGTGCCTCTCCTGGACTGAATTAAAGCCGTTTGTATTTGTAAGTATACCAGTGAAAAATCAAAGCAGAGTCACTGTCCAGCTAATTGCCGTTCCTTCTCCCAGTAAGACTCATTTAAACTGTATAATACACTTTTGCTATTTCCTTCCTCTTTTACATACATAAAAATGTTAAGAAAACATATTCAAAGAATCTATATTGTATGTATATGAAAAATAGTAGATTAAAGACTATAGTTTTCAGAGGTTACAAGCCTAGAGTGATACAACATGCCTAAGTGTGTCTTTAGATGTGGTCAACTGTGGAGCAATATGTAAAACAATTTTCTTTCTGTTGGCATACATAAAGTACATGTGTATTTATTTCATTCACTATGCCATTGGTCAAATGTTTATATTAAGTAGTATGGTTATTAATTTTAATACTCTTAGCTTATTTGCAACAGATATTTTTATGGTTAGCAAATAAAAAACAAGTTGATCTATATGTATATGGTTCAACATCATTTTAATTTTAGATGCTTTGGTAGTATTTTAGATATGCCTGAAAACCTTTATTCCTCATATCTATTAATATTTTCAAATAATTATGAATCCTTCAAATTTCTTCTTAGTTCCTTTCATATTCTAAAAGGTAGACATTTCATAAATATATTTTTAACATAAAAATGTTTTCCACTTTTTACCCTGTGGGTAAATGCCATTTATTTAGATTACAAACATGGAAAAGGATTAATGATTGATTTGGTATTTTGGAAGGTATATTAACTTTTTTGTTCTCCTAATATTAGAGGTGTCTTTGGGTATTTTTAATTGAAAAGAAGGTATAATTAGTAAAAAGGCTACACCTAAGCAGTGCATTATTAGTTCATTGCTTGTTTATCGAGTGCCTGTGATATACCTGCCACTAGTTTCAGTATTAGAAACATAGCAGAGGGAGTAAAAGGTTAAAGACAAAGCCATGAGTCATATGTTCTACCACGGGAAACTGATAATACACTGGTATGTAACGAAATGTCAGAAATAAATACTATGAAGAAATTACATTTATGTGTATTTGAGTCTCTTCTAGGGAGAACAACATTTTAAGTATTTTACTTATTTTATATGTAATCCAAGTGCAATTATTATTAATGTCCAGATTCTTTGTGTTTGTATTATATGTCTAAATAATCACATGTGGGTTTCACTGTAGGAAGTTCTTTGCTATGACAGTATGTTCATATTTTTCTAATTAGCTGTAATCATCCATTTATTTGAAAATGGGAGGAGGAAAATGGAAAATGGTATCTCCATTTATTACAGTAACTGAGTATTAGCGTGCTTGCGTTTTGTCGGTGTGAATGAGTTGCATTCATGTTATGTTTTAGCAAGAGCATAACCTCATTAGGAACTTTCACATCACATTAGTTATCTGATGGCATTAGGGTCTTTCTTAAGCTGAGAAATGATTAAAATAACTTGACTAGGTCCAGTGTAGCCACTTTACTGCTTCTCCAAGGAAATCAGAAGTTTCCTTATGGTGTTTATTTGAATTTAACATAACTAAACATTAGATTATTTTCAACTAAATTTCTTACCTTATGACTACTTTATGACCCTAGTACAAGGTACATTAACTTGCATATTAAAGCAAGAGAGCCAGTGAAAGATTGTGTTTTTTTTCTTTAATGAACAGAACTCATTAAAACTTCAATGTTAAAAACATGTATAGAAGGAAAGATTTGACGTGAACTTGGAAGATACCCAGTGATTATAGGATGTAGGTGGTTGGCTCAGAGCCTTTATGGTAACAATTATTTTGAAGTTCCTGACCTATAGGTTAAAATCTATTTTCTGACTTTTCTGTGCTCATTGTGTCAAGGTTTGGACTTGACTGAGTTCACCATGACTAATTTGAGTACCAGCTATTCACTCAGCGAGGAACATAATGTCTCAGGCACTTAGTCATCATTGATTTTGTAGAATTTCCTTGCTCTTGCATTAAGCAGTCATTTATTGAATATCTACTGAGTTCTTCTAGGCCCTGTGTAGCTGCTGGATATACACAGAGAATAAGACATAATCCTTACATTCTAGGAGTTTACAAATTTATGGATCAGAGACAACCAAGTGAGCAGTTACCTGTTTTAAAATCCCATGGAAAAGAGGTTCAGGGGTTGCTACAGGTATTCATGGCATAGGGGTGAATTTCCCCGGGGTAGAGGTGGCAGTGGAGGCCTTCGTGGGTGAAGTGTGGTGCCTGCTATGAGCCTTCGGGGGAGATGGGAGCTAGTCAGGAGAGGAGGAGGATGGTATTCCCGCAGGGACAGCAGTGTGTTCCACGGCACAGTGTCACGAGAGAACATTGTCTGTTCAGGTAACTCTCTGTAGTTAAATGTGGCCAGAACTTAGTGTGAGAAGAGGTGGATAAAAGAGGCAGGAGGTTAGGTCAATTCATACAGGGTTTTATATATCTTAATGCTGGCAGCAGGAGGCCAGTATTCAGATTTTAAAGTTCGTTGGTAACACCAGCAGACCTGTCATCATTATTGAGACAGACACAAGAATGGGGGCAAATGTGAAAACATAGTGAGGAATTGAGTGAACAAAATAGTATTAATAGACTATGAGATGGGAAGACGGGGACAGTTCTGAGAGTGAGGTTATGATGACTCTATGTGGCATAGTATTGTGTGTGTGTGTGTGTGTGTGTGTGTGTCTATTTTTTAGTGTGAGTGAGAAAGAAAGGTTCTGACCTGTAAGGGCCTGGGGAGAAGGCAATGCATATATTGAGCTAGAGGAACGAGATAAAGAACATTCCTGGGGACTCCTGGAATCATCAGTAAATCCTAGATGAGCAGAATGAGTAGAAGACTAGAGGGCAATCACAAAGGGAGGGGAAAAGATAGAGATCGTGATGTCATGAAAGCCATGAAGTTAAAACACTTTTAACAGGGAGTCATTTGGGGTGTCACATGCTGCAAGTTCTCACTGGATACAAACTGAGCAGGAACTAGAAGAAAAGTACATCATTGATATTCTCCATGAAGGTGATCTCATCAGAATGGAGATTGGTCGCAGAAAGGTGGTTAAAGGATTAACAGGCATGTGAGACAGTAGAAAGGATAAATAGGAAACGCAGCTTAGTTTTGAAAGGAAGAGGGACAAGACACCTGTGAGGGACACTGAAGGATTTTTGTCTTTTTATTATATCACCATCACCATCATCATCATCATCATCATCACTACTCCTCTTATTTTTTATGGACATTGTAAATCAGTAACTTTGAAAAAGAGGTGACCCAGCTTTTCATTGGAAAGAATGTGAAGATGGGAGCGTATAGAAATTCATATACAATATGGGGGCAGGAGGTTGGGGAAATCTATAGCACAGAGCTTCACTTTTGTCAGTGAAAAATAGAGGCAAGTTTGTGTTCTGGGCGAGTAAGTGAAGATAGGGCACTTGAGGCAAAAGAACATTTGAAAAAGATTCTGCGAGAGCTGGAGGAAGGGCTAATCAGACGCTTACTAAAAGCTGAGGCTGGAATGGTTTGTTCATTAGTTTTATACTTTAAATATTAAAATTAGGAGTAAGAAACTTTTCTCCTTATGCATGTTTTTATCAACTCTTGCATAATGATTTCTTCATCTTATTCATCATACCAACACAAGTATTTGTTTTGTTTTCAATATATCAAACTAGATTTTGAATTTAGACTTTTTTTCATGTAACTTTATTTTCTTTTTTAAAAAAAGGTTTAGGATGCAAATATATCTATCAAAAGAATGGTGATCCTTTGCACATAAGTGAACTCCTGGAGAGTTTCAAGAAGGATGCAAGAAGCTTTAAACTGAGGGCTGGGAAACATCAGCTTGAAGATGTGACGGGTGTGTTGAAAAGTTTTCTCTGTGACATTGAAGATGCACTTCTCACCAAGGAGCTCTATCCGTACTGGATCTCCGCTTTAGGTAATATAACACAGAGCCTAATAGATGCTTGCCTTCTAATTTTATATTTAAATTTTTAAAAATCTTTGAGCTGAAAATTTAATCAAAAGGAACAATGTGAATGATGGCTTAAATGGAAATTATGTAAATATCAATAGCTGTTTCTATCTACCTCAAAAACTTCATAATAATAATTGCCAGATAGTGCTTCATATACTTAGTTTTCAGTGGATTTCTTAGTGTTTACTTTGCTTTAACTTTGGAAGTGTTTTAGTCAAGTTCATGTATGCTATTAATGCTTTATTTATTATAAAAATTTGTTATTAATTTATTAAAATTAAATGAAGGGTTTAATACAAGACTCAGTTTACAAGATTTTCACATGACTCTTTTGTGTTTCTTTTATCATTTATTCTACCTCTTTAATGTACTTAACAATCTTTTTTTGCTTTTTCATAACTCCATTTTTGCTAGATTCCATCTAATGAAATAAAAAAAGCCTTGTTATACTGTAAAAGAACCTAATTAAGAGATGACCCTAGAAAAGTGGTTTATTAAATCACTTATTGGTTCATATTAATTTTAGTAAAAGCAATTTTTACATCTATTAATTTAAAATTTATTTTATTCAAACATCACAATAATAAAGACTTTCAGATATAAACATTGATTTTAATCCCATCTTTTTAATAAAGCTTTTTTTATTTTTCTGTATGATTTCTAGTCTTTTTCTCCACATCTGTGATTTTTATATATATAGCACCTTTATTTTTATTAATAAACCATAAATATTTCTCATATCTGCATTTTCAAAATGATAATTTTCAATCTTCATTTTTTTCAGTTTTTAAAATTTATTTTTAAATTATACCATAATTACTAATCTATTTCTCTCTTGTACATTTAGTTTGTTTAAAAATTTTTTAGAAAATGGCTTTTGAATTTGACTATATAATATGCCTCTTTTGAGAAAGTTTTTTTTTTAAAATTGAAAGTATTTGTTTAATCTAAAGCACAAATAATGTATTTGAAGGAATTAATTTTGAAATGATGTCACAAAACATCCACAGTTTGAAAATCATCCCAAGAATGATCCTGATTAGTGTCAGCAAGAAGACTAGTATTGCTATTAAAATGAAGCTTTTCACAATTTAACTACCTAACTCAGAGATATTTTATTTGCTTTCTAATGTTTCTCAAATCAGTAAAGTCAACTGCAGTCATAAGAAGAGTTAATTGTATAATTTTCTGGTATATAAAATATGGAATGAAATAAATGCATCACTTTCAGCCCAGTTACCTTGCAACCCCATTTGTTGTTTAAAGAAAATTTTATTATAATTTATAATTATGACATTATTTATACTATCTCTATTTTATAAAAGCTTACAATTTGTCTTTATTGTAGAGTCAGTTATTGAAAATATGTGATAAATATGGTTTTTCTAAATTTGACAAATTTGGTAATAAGTCTTGTACGGTTGTCGGTCTACCAGGAGAAGGTAGTCAGCAATGGTAGTAGGCATGTGTCAGAAAGGAAATGTGTTTGCCATTCACTTAGATGTGAATTCTTTGAGAACTGACTTGGAGAAGGCTTTGAATACTGGGTTAAATACCCTTTAAGTCCTTTGCTTTTAGATCTAATGTAGCTCAGCCAGACCCTTCAGTAGTGCTCCATGTTGGATGTGAAAAGCATAAACTAGAACTCCCTGCTGACCTCACAGGAGAACTCTGGCATCCTCTGTATCTGAGGCTGAGAATGCCTTGCTTGGTACGCCAGCTATATTTATATGATAGACAATCTGTTCTTCTAAGGACACCACTAAATTTTCTGAATTCTGTGACTAGTTGAATTGCTCATCGGATTTTCTATATGACATGAAATTTTTCCTGAGTTTTATTTTCGAATTAAGTTTTATTTTGAAATTAACGTCTATTTTATTTTTATAAGATGTGTGAAATATGCATACTAGCATGACTTCTTATTATAAGTGTAGTGATATTAATTGATTTTTATGGTATAAATGCACTTATCCCTACAGTTAGTAACTGGATGATGTGAGGGTAAAGGTTTGGATTACACTGGGTGATAAATAATTGTTAATTCATTTCCAGTAGACTCTTTGAATGTAATTTGGGTGTTTTTCCTTCTTCCTTGTAGAGACTCAGCCACTAGTGCACTTAAGTTATTCTGACCGTGTTTATGTTTATGGGTCTCATGTGCAGGCTAAATCAGTACAACAGAGATATCCCTTGCCGTTTTGAATAGGAGTGGACTTGAAAAATGTGTCACAGAGTTTCTTAAATCCCCAGGGATCTGAATGTCCTTTACAAGTGACTTGGTACTTTTAAAGAATCATTAATGTTCTGCTGGCTTTCTGTGAATAGAATAGGTAGGGCTAAGTAGGAAATGAAAAAAACCTACCTTTCCAAAGGTAGTTGGGAATTGAGAGGGAATATATGTGCAGTCCCCTTGGTTACAAAGTCAGGACCAGCTATTCATGAGAAGAATGATCTTTAATTTCCCCTGTCAGCTAGTAATTTAAACAAAACTGCCACTACACATTCTCTGGAGCTGCGGTCCTCAACCCAGGGGTCGTAGGCCAGTACCAGTCTGTGGCCTGTTAGGAACCGGGCTGCACAGCAGGAGGTGAGAAGGCTGCAAGCAAGGGAGGCTTCGTCTGTATTTACGGCCACCCCCCATCACTCCCATCGCAGTATAAGCTCTGCCTCCTGTCAGCTCAGCGGGGGCATTAGATGCTCATAGGAGCGCTAATCCTGCTGTAAACTGTGCATGCGAGGGACCCAGGTTGCGAGCTCCTTATGAGAATCCAAGCCTGATGACCTGTGGCGGAGCTGAGGCGGTGATGCTAGCACTAGGGAGCGGCTGCAAATACAGATTACCATCAGCAGAGAGGTTTGACTGCACGATAAATGTAATGTGCTTGAATCATCTCCAAACTATCCCCCCAACCCCCATCTGTGGAAAAACTGTCTTTCATGAAACTGGTCCCTGATGCCAAAAAGGTTGGGGACTGCTGCTCTGGAGTCTAGAGGTTTGGGGGTTCCTATCTCTAGTTTCTCCTGATATTTGACTTTTTGGGGTTAGGAGAGTACAGAGTCATTCTTTCTCATCCATAAACCAGTAAATTTCCGTCCATGACAAGCACAGAAGGTTCATCCTCCTCTTAAGTCTGGATTGTAGTTATTAATCCTGCCCATGACTTCTCCTGTTGTCTCCTCACCTTTTCCAGAGATTTGAAGGTATACGTTTGAGGGCTGATGTACAGTTCAGAGCTCTGGGATGGTTTAGAGCTTTGGGAAGATTTTTATAATATTATATGGAAAAAAAGAAAAGAAATGTCATTTTCAAATACAAGTAATGAAACCTTTCCATAGCCAATGTTAAAATACTTTTGGGTTCATTCTTTACTTTTTAGTCCAACTTGAGTAGTTAATTGAACGTATTCCTGTTAAGTTAAAGTCCAATATTCCATAAAGTAGAAGAGAAAAAATACAACCTCTCTCACCCTCTCATTTTGAAAGTTTTTTTATTTTAAGTTACAAATTATAGGAACTGTAGCATATAGTAGTGGAATGTTTATATAATTAAATGCTTTTCAAGAATTATAGGCAATTTTATTATAGGAGTTTGAATGGTTTTCTACTGAAACCTAATTGTGTCACTTAATAAAATATACTTGTGACTATTTTAAAATACTGTTGAACAGAAAATTTATAACATAGATGATTGGTTTCAGTCTAAAGATTGTTTTTTCCCCCCCTCCAGATACACAGGATGAAAAAGAAAGAATTAAAAAGTATGGAGCATTTATACGTACTCTTCCAGGGGTCAACCGAGCAACTTTGGCAGCTATAATTGAACACCTTTACAGGTGGGTGGATTTATGAACTTTTTTAGACATTTCAAACATAGGACTCAGTAACTCATCATTTCTTAAATTTAAAACAGTATGGGTAACCTTCTACATGTGATAATGAAGCTTTCAACATATCTTAATAACAGTCACTTCAGCCTCTCTTTCTGTAATTAAGTCACATTTACGCTGGAATTTCTTAAATGAATTAGAAATAATCATATACAGCATCCTCAAATGCATCTAGTGCATTAATAAGAGTTATAAAATTCACTTGGGAGGGAAGTTGGAGAATAAAGGAATTACAGGGACCGGAATTCTGTAACACGAATCTGGCTGTGAGTGCAATGCTTTCTCTTAGTGGATATTTCTTTATTATCAGTTTATATCTTACCTAACCCATATATTTTGGTATCAGGCTATTTATCCAATGAAGAAATTTTAAAAGTCAAAACCATTTTGTATGTCTCGATATGAAAGTCCGTCTGCATTTGAAAAGATATGAGGAGTATAATGGTGATTTGAAAAATGAGGTCCGAAGGATAACAATGTTTGAAAATATCCTTTTGAGTTAAAACTAGAAGTTTATTTTGATCTCAGCAAAAATGATTACAAAAACTTTAATAAGTATAAACATTGGCTGAGGAATATGTTGTAGCTTCCTGGATGGGTGAAATACTCTCTTGAATAAATTCCTATAAAACTGAATTTTACTAAAAGTACTCTATTTAGAGTCTAGATTTAGAAATCTTCCACAATTTGTCTTCTTTTCTCTTTATCTCTCTCTTCCAACCACTACTTCTCATGCATGTCAACTCCAGTATTGTAAACTGATTTTCTTATTACACCATACAAATATCATCTCCATTATGTCATCCTTTCTCTCCTTTCTCTATGCCTATGAGATGTTGGAACAAATTTTAGTATGGATAATTTTAGCACGCAGCATGAAATTATAGAGGAGATACTGATTCATTATGTGTTGAGGTTGAGGAACTGCTTCGTGCTTCAGATTTAAAGACGCACATGAACTGGGCATGAAAGAAAGATAAGTATGAGCAATGAGCCAAAGGATAACTCCTGGGACATAGGGGTACCAGGAGATGAAAAGGTTTGTAGTTGGTTGTCAGGAGATTGTGAAATATTGTACAGGTCACACAAAAAAATTGGATTTTATCCTTTAAGTGATAAGAAGTGACTGAGCAAATTTGTTTTAGGATAATAGCCCCTGTGATGGGATTAGTTGGTAAAAAGTAGTATAGGAGGCAGAGAAACTAATTAGAAAACAGTTTCCTTGGGGTTCTGATGAGAAGGCCTAAGTGAGAAGAGACTGAGCAGGCTGAATACAGAACACTTAGGAATGCCAACATCTGGGGGCAGGGAAGTACAGGAAGAAAAGGAAATACTATTGTGCCCACTTTATCCCAGAAATTAAGGTAGCCACTGAAACTGAAGAGAGGTGAAGAATATCAGAGGAGAAAGGAAGTGCAGAAGAAAGTCTCAAGAAAGGCAGAAATGTCCTCAAAAGATTGAAAGGTAAATTTGGATGTGGCCATGTTGACTTAGCATTTAATTTAATTCCTACCCTAAATAAAAGACTACCTTCTCCATCAGTAACATCACTTAATTCCATTCACCAGGCATTTATCATACACTACAGTGTGATTAAAGCAACTGTCTCTGACTGTGAGGTGCTTATTAGATTCTAGTAACAGAGGCAGACATGCAGATAAATTTTCCAGATGTTTACAGTTTTAGTGTGATAAAAGTAGAGAAGAGGTTTTTGAGAGGGGTGTCCACAATTATTACATCCTCATCTATTAAATTCCAGTTCCTTTTGCATCTTGTAAATCATATTTGATGATTGCACTTGTTCCATCTCTGCTATGCAATTTGACATTTTATTATGAATTTTTTACATTATCATATATATTGCTGTCATGTTTACTCACTTATTCTTGTACCTACAAGAATCTGTGTTCTTTATAGACAGGAATACCTAACTTATTCTTGCTATATTCCTTTGATGGAGTTGGGTCTCTCTTGTTTAATATGTATTGCAAAAATTTCCAAATGTAATTAAACAGGCAGCTGAGCAGCTGCTATTTCTGCAGTCTGTGAGGCATAAATAGAGACCGTTAACAGATACTTTTATATGCACTACTTATAGCTCTCACCTAGTGCATTTGTATCAATACAAATTTCCCTTTCTTAGGGTGAGGACTATAGTGCGGTTTTCTGTTGTTGTTTTTTTTATTACTTTGAACTTATATTTGTGGATACTTTAAGTGCTCTTTTAGGATCCAAAGCTTGTAGCCTACTGAATGGAAGATTTGACTAGTTTGTTCGTATCTCTTCATTATGAGAAGTGCTTCTTAGTTGTATCTAAGGAAAATGTAGTTATATTTTTAAATTGTCTGCCCTTTAATAATATCCTATTTTGATTAACTGTACAAACACATGCTTCCAGGTGTTCTTTCTCTCCTAATATGCACTTTCTGGAAAATTTAGCGCAGCCTTGAACTTGGAATTTGGAACTCTCTAATAAATACCTCCCAACCCCCCTTTCTTGCTTTCCTTTCTGCTTACACATTGCCCCTCTTCCTCTTCCATTCATGCTGCAGTCCCGCAAGTCATTTTACTCCACTCTGCAAGCATACTTTATGCTTTGGCCACAGGTTGTTTCATAGTTTGAAATTGTTTAGATACACTCAGTCCTTCCTCTAAATCAGCAATCAAGTACTGCTTTGTAACTTGTACTTAGCTCTTTAACAGTATTTTTCTTATTTTCTTAACTAGACTATAAGTTACTTATATGGAAGAAAGATCCATATGTTTTTCTTTAAATCAACATTATACCTTTTATATCAGAGAACTTCAGTATGTGGGTGTTAAAAATGATAAGAATCCTGGTTTGTAGTTCTATGAAGTTTCCAAATAGAAGTGTGTCATAACGAGCTATGCTTTTCTCTGACAGGGTTCAGAAATGTTCGGAAATCAATCACATGAACGCCCATAATTTGGCCTTGGTCTTTTCATCCTGTTTGTTTCAAACGAAGGGACAAACTAGCGAAGAAGTGAATGTAATTGAGGACTTAATTAATAATTATGTAGAAATATTCGAGGTAAATATTTTATATCTTGCCCTTGTTAAAGTGGTTTTGATGTTGCTGTTTGCAAACAAAGGTGTATATTTTAGGATGTTACTATTCAAGTCTTTATGAATATTTAGAAAGAGAAAATAAGAATAGTTATATTTTAAAAAAATTAGATATAACTAGTTTTTTAAGCGCTAGCCATTCATTTTAAATTTGGTTGCTTTTAAAGCTTTTTTACCATCTGATATCTTTTGGACAGAATAGTTCTATTTATAGGGTTTTTATGTGCGTTTCTTTTCTCATTATATGTGTATGAATTATGTCCATTTAGAGGTGGGAAATTATGAATTTAACAATTCAGTAATACATACTAGGCAGTTAAATTGAAAGCACTTTAGGGTATTTTTTTTTAATTGTGCCCCTAATTGGAAAAAAGAAAATTCTGAAATATTATTCTGTAGTACTCACCAAGTCATCTCTGTTTCAATTATTTGACTTTTTAAGTTGCTATTTTATGAAGTTAATATTTTCATATTTCATCAGGAAACTGCTAGAATAGGGATGACTTCTTGGTTCAATGAAATAAAAATGGAGGAAATAAGCCCAGGATTTGAATATGGTGGATCTAGGTCAAAGGTCCAGTTTCGTTACATAACTGGTTCTAGCATCTCAGTATTGCCATTTAACTTCTCTGGGCATTTCATTAAATGATGTTTATTTGCCCACTTGTTTTCCAGAGGTACAGATATACCAGATTAAACCAAGTGGGTTATTTATAGAGTTTTTACGTTCTTAAGATAACTTATCACAAGATTCCTTAGCAAAAAATAAAAGGAACTATTTTCGTAAAATAAAATGTTAAAGTTTCTATCTTAATTCATATAGGAACGGACAGCAGAGTTGTTAGATTTTCTTTGCTCTTTGATCTTCTCTTTATTTCCTTCTATATTTGTCCACTGTTGTTGATCAATAGCAAATTCTTTGCAATAATCTGATGCTGAGAAAAGAAAGAATTAGAAAAAAATGATGTGTGGCTTTACATGCTCTCTTTATATTCTGTCTTTGTACTGTACCATTTGTAAAAGGTACATGATTATCTTCATGGTTATATTAAACCTAACTTTACCTAAATGGTAGATATTTAATAAGCACTTAACGAACATTTCAGCTCAAAAAATATCTTGTTTCTCAACCTACATAAACTTAAAGAAACCAGTCATCAGCTCCTTTGCTTGTTAAATGTCCAAAGCAATAGAGCTTTCATTGAGGCAATTGCAGCCTGAAGTATCATCATAAAATGTTTTGAACTTTATGAGACTCTATCTTGTTGGCTTTATTTATGACCTAGCTGTGTGGGCTCATGCCGATTAAGATAGCCATTCTCACTTATTTTGAATTTGATATTTATATTCCTGAAGAGTTATATGAGGATGAGTGCCATCACTCTTTGTATTTTACATTATTAGAATGTCCCAAATTATATTTTAAACAGGTTAAAGAAGACCAAGTCAAACAAATGGACATAGAAAATAGCTTTATTACCAAATGGAAAGACACTCAAGTGAGTAGTAATAGTTAGATCTTTAAAGAATGAAACAAAACAAAAACTTCTATTGTAAGTAAAGACATTTGCTGTGTGTATTCTCAAGTTCCTAACTGAAGCAAAGTAAAAGTGATGAACAAAAAAACCTAGATAAATTAGTTGTGTAATACACGCAAAATATATTAATGTAAATTTTTAAAATATAGAAGGAAAATCAGTTTTCATTTACACATCAAGATTTCCTCTATAAAATAAAATTTTATTTATAAAAACACTGTTGAAAATGCTGGTGGATTTCAAAGGAAGCATTTAAAGCCAAAGAGATAACTTCGAGTAAATTGAAAATTCAAATAGCCTGATGATTTTTTCATTATTATTTTGAAAATATAAATTATTTCTTATATGCTTTTGCTTTGCACGCTTGCAGATGATTGTATTAATGGAATGTTTCTAATGTGATCTTTGTAACACATGCTAATTTTTGTCTTAAGTTGACTTTTCTATATTCTGTCTTGCTTTCCTCTGTCACATTGGATTTTTATGTTCAGGTTGCACTATGCTTTTCCAGGGTAGCTTACCTCATTTGATGAATATTCACTGGAATGTCTTAAGGTTGATAGTTAATTATCTTATGATAACTAGGAACTGCAGTGGATTTTAGGTATCAATGTAAATTAATAGAAACGGGTCAAATGTACTCTGTTGACAGATATTCTCAGATAATGAGACAGATGCTTTTTGTTAGTAAAACCATAAATTCTCAGTCCTGAAATAATATCCATTACAAATTAGAGGACTCATCAGAGTTATGGTTCCATATGAAGGAAATTAGAGTAGGCTTAGAGTCTACCCCCCTGTGCTAATGCTATCATATTAATTACTTAATGAATTACTTCTTCCATTTTGATACAGCTTCTGGAGGAGTTAGCTTTAACCCTAAAAAATCTAGCTGATTATCAATTCTCTTAAATTTTCACTTTTTAAGAAGGGTTTCAGTGATGAGATAAAGAATTGTCTGAGCCCCGAAAGGTTATCTTTGGCAGCATTGTCTATGTCATTATTATAAATTATGAGGATCCTTTTGCATTTTTATATTTTATATTCAAATTGCAATGAAGAAATCAGTCTTGAATGTTTTCAGTTCAGTATAAATGAGTACAAATAAAACAACTGTCTATAAAATATAGTAATTGGAAAAGAAAAGTAAAAGAGTTTCAGAAAATCTGTTCTTTCGAGTGAACTTTTCCTCTAATCCATTGAAACTGTCCTCTGGAGTATTTTTCTGACATTCTCTTTGTCTTAGCCCTGTTTGAATTTCTTAGCTATTCGTCTTTTCAGTTTCACTCTAGGAGTTCTTTGTGTTTGCTTTTTTAATTTTTATAATAAGCCCTTCCTCGGAGAGCTGTTTATGCAAACATTGTGAAAAGCAGAAGTGTCAACTGTATCTTCCGAGAATTTTTGTGTATTATAGGAAGTGAGGGAAGAAATTGGAAATAAGATATTCTAAGCTTATAGTGCCAGAATAATTAAGAAGCTTCTTCAAAGTACATTATTTAATGTTTTCCTTACAAATTTACTCAATAGATTTTATGCTAAGGGAAATTTAACTTTAGAATGATTGTTTCTTCATTGTGATCTTTTTTTTTTTTTAATTGGGTGATGGATATTGTTTCTAAGTGGTTACATAACTTACAGGAATTTCTGAAAAAAGCTACTCAATTTTTTTTCATAGATTCATTTGGTTCTTTATTGAATTTCTCTACTTTATACTGTCCTTCTACATAGTAATATCTTATGCTTTTTATTTTATGGCTTGTATCTTCTTCGCTTCACATATCTTTTGGAATATAATAATGACCTCAATAACTTAGCACTTAATGCTTAGCCAAAAATAATTACAATAAAAACATATGTTTATTTATTGTCTGCTTTTTTCTATCATTTCACTTTAATTTTTTCTTACTAAAATTTTATTTTCTCTATTTGTGGTTTTAATACAGCTCTGACCTAGTTTATCCTCAAATTGCATCTCTTTGAAAATTTAGTAAGACCTATTTTGCCTTTTAATTTTATTGATGTCATGCACACATTATAGCTAAGAGCAGAATTACATATGGCCCATTTTCCATCCTCATCTTTTTTTTTATTATTTTTTTTTTATTTTTTTTTCTTATTTAAATATTTTATTTTTTTTTTATTTTATTTTATTTTTTTATTTCAGCTCATCATGGGGGTACATAAGTTCAGGTCATATACATTGTCCATGTCCTGCCCATCCCCCCAAGTCAGAGTCCCAAGCGCGTCCGTTCTCATTCTCCAGACAGTGCGCCTGGCGCTCATTATGTAGTCATACCTCCATCCCCCCCCCCCCCCACCTCCCCGGGTCTGCACCTTCAAGCATGACCATTCCCCAGAGGGTGCGCAACGCACTCGTCATGTAGGCATTTATCCTGCTAACATACACGATGATGGCTTCTACAACTTCTGCTGTGGAAGTCAGCATATTTTCATTGTGGCCAGATTCGTTATTTCAGTAAGAATCTAAGGGTATTCGAGAACACTAAATTCTTGAGAAAGAGATAAAAAATCACATTATGATTGTTGTTTCTGATTATAACATTTGTGTGGATTCCTTGTCTTTAATCAGCTGTCTCTGGAAATGGGTACATCATGTTTGTGAACAGGGAAATGGAGCCCGTTTCATTGTTGTAATGACGAGGGCTTTGTAGAGTTTGGGAGCTGTCTTAAGTATCATGTATGTGTTTTTGCAACATGGTTAAGTGTGCTGTTTCTACATCTACCCTCTTCTAGGTTTCCCAGGCTGGAGATTTGTTAATTGAAGTATACGTAGAAAGAAAGGAACCTGACTGTAGTATTATAATTCGGGTGAGTCCTAATGGTGGATATAAAGAGTACTATTGGGGAATCATAAGTGTTAGCATTAATTTACATATTTTGAATTTTCCAGTGTTTCTTATATTCATGTCATTTCCAGTTCAAACCGATGACTGATGACAACATTGACTTTCCATAACAATACCTTCTGGGAGTTCTATATTTTAATCATTTGGAAAGACAACATCTCATGTGCTGTAGGTTACAATTAGGAGTTTCTATAGGTTCTGGAAAATAACCTGAGCTCAAATATTTGCTCCTCCTCTTCCTAGCTTCTTAACATTAGGCAAGTTATTATATTTGTCCTGTATAAGCCTCTTTCTTCTCACCTGTAAAATGAGGAAAAATTACATTATTATATCATAGCATTGACCTGAAGACTCAATAAGATTATGCATGTAAAACACTTAGCAAATTGCTTGGCATATAAGTGTTTAATAAGTTGCTATTACTACAAGTCCTATTATTATTATCAATAATCTTCTGCTCTTGTTTCCTATACTTTAGCATCCAGTCTTCCAATTTACTTGAATATTGGATAATTTTTTTCTTCAGCACAAATAATCAGTGAGAATATTGATCATTTGTGCTGAATTAAAAAATAGATCCTTCTCATGCTACTATATTCAGTAATTAGTCTTTTAGGGACAGTAACTGATATTTCAGATTTTTGGTAAAGCTACTGTCTCTATATGAGAAATAGGTATTCTGCCATGTAACAGAAATTCTGCTTGAGCTACTTATCTTTTTTAATACATTGACTGCCACACTGGAAAAAATTTTTTTCCTTGGAGCCACAGTGTTTTATTATAAAAATAGAATAAAAACTTTGAAAACAAAATGATACTTTCTAATTTAATGAAAAATTTGTTATTTTCTGTTGTTTTCTGTGTGTGAGTTATATGCAACACAATCCATGTTTTTAGAATTAAATGGTCAGTATCAATTGTAACAATAAGAACATCAGCAAGTAAGATTTTTCACGAACAACTGCAGGGTTTTGCCTCATGAGGCCCGGGCTCAAAATTAGCATGAGTTAAATATAACTCACATGGCAGTTAATGTGTCCAAGAATAAACAGAGTCACAACATTTGATATATTGTAATTATTAAGTTATATATTTCTAATGATTATGTATTATGACAACACGGCACTCGTTATCTTGTGTAGAACATGGAGCTGAAATACTGTGATCATAGGCTTTGTTCTTATGAGGCATTTATCTTGCCACTCCTTGCCCACTTCGTATTTCTTATACTGAATGTGTGATGTTGATCGTAAAAGACGTGAAGGACTAGTGTAGATCCATCAGCACAAGTTTATAGCTAATGCTAGAAGAGGTATTCAAAGCACGTGACTTAACTCTACACGTAAACTCTTTCATAGCACATTTTAACTTTCTTAGAAAGCCATAACAGAAGTTACTGCAATTAAGCAAAATTCTAATATTATCTTAAGTGGATTTAGATAAAAAAACTGTCCAGTTTTACCTATGGTAACTCCAAAAGCTCTTATAAAACGTAGAATGTTACAGAAATAATATCTAATGTTTGTTTTAATGCTTAAGACTTTGCAAAACCCTTTAGTTATATTTATCTCAGCTGATCATTACTGTGACCCATGGGGATAGATGAAGCAGATGATATCTCAAGCTTATGGGAATGGAAACTAGGAATTAAGGCCAGAATACAAACCTGTATTGTCATAATCCAAATCTGATGTTCATTATACTGATGTGTATATTCCAGTGAGTAATAATTTCCTAAATGTGGGGTCCTGGGTGTTTTACAGAAGAGCAAGGAGTAGAGCTCCCATCTTCCTGCTTCAGACTGGGGCACTCCCTGCTGCCTATTTCACAAGTCTGTTTCTCAGTAGTTTAATATTTTGTAAGAAAAAGCTATATTATTTAAAAAAATTTAAATCCATGCAGATCAACGGCATCATTGAAATGATTCATCTACTGTTTCTGTTGCTGGAAGTTCTCTACTTTTCCCAGATGCTAAGTTTTTATCTCTTCTTTTAAGTTTATATGTCATTGGGCTTTTCTAGGTAGAAAACAGTGGACTTCATTGTATAATTAATATATTCCAAAAAACCATGAAATTTCGTGAAGCACAAAAGGTAGACTATGTGAGTGACCTGTTGTGAAAACTGTTTTTTGTTATTTATATGTATGCAATATGCTAATGAGAAGTAATGGACAGGAGAAATGGAAATGAGCACATTTCTTTTCTAAGAAAATTTGTAATAGGGACATACTTTTACTGAAAACATGCAAATTGCAATTGCAGCATTCTGATGTTTGAAACATCTATTTGTTTAACACTATAACTTGAAATACTAATTGAAGAAAGCCATCTTGCGTTTTGGCCAGCATGCACTTAAGATTGGCAAAAACAAAAACAAGAAGAAACAAATCAAAAATCCTGGACGTCCCAGCAGAGTTGGTGTGCTTGTGCCGTGTCCTCAGGCTCTGGGAGTCCTGTAGAGCCGGCCTCTAGGCTGGCACTGCAGACTCTGCCCTATGCCCTGAAATTCTGGCTGCAGCCTGCGTTGGTATCCCACCATCTGTCACTTGGCGTGGCAGGACGCACCACACACTACCAAAACCCCAGGGCCTTTTGGCCTGACAGACAGCAGTGTATAATTTAGGGCCGAGGCTGAATCAACCAAGACACTCTGCACTTTTGATTATAGAACTGACGAGTGGAAAGTTTTACACCTGGAAGACTGTCTTGTGAAGGTCTTTCTGTGTGTGACTGAGCACGTTCTTCCCTTCTGAGTGGCCTTAATTGCTCACTAAGTGAGGAAAAAGTTCCTCCTGGTTATGTCTATATTGTAAATGTATCGCATGTTATGGAAAAGATCTGAACATGCCGTTTTCGCTAAGTACTTAGAGAGGCTAGTTTTAACACACGTGGAAGAAACTTGGTGTGTTATTAGATGGTGGGTGGGGAGTAGTATTGCCCTGGTATAAGTCTGCTTCTGTGTCTGACTTATCTTTTGAAGAAATATTGCTTCTCTAACAGATATCTCCTGTGATGGAAGCAGAAGAGTTAACTAATGATATGTTAGCAATAAAAAATATCATTCCTACAAAAGGTGACATTTGGGCCACATTTGAAGTCATCGAAAATGAAGAACTAGGTAAGTGATTTTCATGGTAGAGATTCTTAAATCCCTTATAAAGGATTTCTGTGACAAGTTATTACTAACATTTTATGTTTTCCTAAATATTAATGTCTCCTCATGAATTCCCTTTTACCTTAGTGTATGTGTTGATGTATATTATCATCTACTTATCAAAATAATTATTTTGTTGACTATAGAAATACAGTGCAAAGCATTAGGCATCTATGTTGCTACCTCAGGAAATGAGGCCTTTGTTTGTAAGGACAAGTAATTGGATTTGTAACAATTTTGTCATCATCACCATTCCTCTCCTTCCTGTATGCCACTCATTTAAATGTTGATTTAAAAGATTATTTATTAATCTAAAAAATAATTTTAAGCCTAGAAGAAGCTTCTATTTTGGCTTTTTTCTTTTCCTTTCTCTTTAGTGGATCAAATATTTTGTTGTCTGTCATCCCAAAGGCACTGAAAGATGAAGTGTGCTTTTAAAACACCTTGACACTAGTCTAGTAGTCAAGTGCTGAATAAGCTTAATATTCTAATGACACCATTTAGTTTGAAAGACTTTTAGGAAAAAAAAAATAAGATGCAGAATGTCTTTGTACCTTGACCATCTGTCTAGCTGATACCTACTAAGGTCTTGGGACCTTTTCAAGTGTAGCTGCCAAACTGCCAAAAGGAAAATCTCGCCACCCACAAGCTCAAGATCAAAATTAAAATTCAACGGTGAAATACCCCATAGCGTGTTATTAGGAGCGTTGCAGTCAGTGTTAAAATGAAATGAGATGGTCAAGTACTTTGTCTTTCATTATTCTGTCTTGATTTTTTTACTTTCTTTATTTCTAATGATCATGCACAACTCTTCAAAATGGGTCAAAAAGTTATTTTTCCATGTGCATTGCCAAGATCTGATGACTGTGGTGCTTGGTGTCTGTTCACAGTGTCTCCCTGTAGCTGGGCTCAGTCCTCCCCATGCAGAGATGCTCTGGGGAATGAGTCCTGTGAAAGCCACTGTCAAGGCCGACAGATTCACTTCCAGGTTAAATTTACCTCTCCTTTCTGCGGCATTTACTATTAATGACCACTTCTTTTTTCTTTGATAATCTTCACTCTTTTTTCAGTGCTGCCTGGATTATCCTCTTTATTCTCTGATTATTTTATCTCTTTTATAGTTTCTTCTTCCTCTCTCTGTCTCCTAAATGTTGAATTTCCCCTGCAACAATCTCCTTGGCCAATTTTCTCATTTGACATGTTGTTTTTTTTTTTTAAATAGATAATCTTTTCCAATTTTTTGTGCTTAACTGACATATATAAGCTGGTGCTTCCCAAATATACCTTTGTTCTCCCCCATCTGGCCCACCCAGTTACCTCTTTTAAAACCCGGACTAAGAGTTCCATTGCACTTTGTCTCATCTCTTTTTGTAGTGCCTGTTACCTGGATTTATGTTTTTCTTTCTTGATGGGAGCTCCCTGGAAGAAAGGAGAGACTGTCTTTTTTTTTGTTTTTCTATACATAATTTGTAGCACAGGACCTAGTACATAGTAGCCATGCAGTTAAGAGCTATTGAATAAGTGAAGCATAATTTTGTATGACTCTGTGCTGCAAGGGTGGTAGAGTCTTTCGATTTTTCTTTTTTGTTTAATTTTGAGCATAGTAGACTAGGTGTCAGCCTTATTGTATTTGTGAATAAAAGTTAAATGTCAACATTATTGGCTTTTATTATCTTTCCAAATCACAAATTGGATTATATTCCACCATTTAAAGCCCTTTCATTATTTCCTCATTGTCCAATTCAAATGTCCCTTCCTTCATGATATTCAGATGAGCATAGTTCACACTGATCTCTTTCTGACCATTTGCCTTGAGATCTGTAATACTACGTACTATGTGACTTGTAGAATAGTAATGTGTATATATCTGGTTCTGTTCTAGACCGTACTTCCTTAGGGCATTTGCTATGTACTTTAGATGTTTATTACTGTGTCTCTCACTACCTCTAGCATGGTACATTAATGTGGACCATGACCCACAAAAGCCTTTGTAACTGAGGTGGGGCTCTCTGGACCTGCGTGTCCTGGGCTGTGGCCCCTCATGTAAGTATCCAAATGTGGACGGCACACACAAAGTGATCTCCGCTTGTAGATTGGGAACCACTAGAAGATCTCAAGACTGTGGTTAATGCTTGGAATGCTGATTGTTTCCTGTATGCTTCTGTTTCCATTGTTTTCTGAAAAAAGGGTCACAGAAGAATACTGAAGCGTGGATTTGGGGGTAGGCATTTTCTCCCTACCACACTTGTCCTCTCAAGGATTGAGTAAATTAAAGCGTATCCCTAAGTCATGGCACTGGGGCTCTGTGTCTTTGGCTCCTGGTCCTCCTGAGAGAAGCAAGCAAATGGGTGAGGATGCAAAGGAATTACATAGAGCTAGAAGAGAGATTGCGTTACCTATGGAAACATTGTTTTGAAACTTCATCTTAGAAAATCAAAGGATGCTTACCCCTGAAGTGACTTGATTATCAGCTTGCATGTGGTATTAGTACATCACAAATGCTAAGATTAGATTATTTTATTATTATTAGTTCTTCTCTGTAATAAAAATAAAAGAAAAAAACTATCTTAATGAAGATATAAAAACACTAGAAGACATCAAGCTTTGATTTATGAATATCTGAATGTATAATGAAAGAAACAACCCACATCAAGAAAGTACATCAAGAAAGAATACATTTGGAGTTAAGAATTCAAATTTGACGTGGTCTTAATGTTTGGTCAACTGTAAAGTAGACATTGCCAGAAAACTAAAACTATTTCCGCTGCTTCTAGAAAAACAATGATAGGGAAGCAACAAAAAGGCCTGTGATGATGTTGATCTGTGGAACTCATATGTACCACCTGATCTAAAGTGTTACAGTCTTGATTTTTAGCAACATGCATGGAAGATAAATATAAAAAGGAAATAAAAGGCATAGATCGTAAGAAGATTATAGTTGATAAGAATAATGTCAGCAGGCAATTGATGTGTTTTCTAATGTAACAATAAAACCTCCAAGTAACAAAGTAACCAAAAATGAGTGAATGAATAAATCGATGTATATATAAGTAAACCAGAATGCTAAAGTTTAAGTATCTGTAAATTTTAAAGCAAGAGTTCTCTATTTTCCCATATCCAATGCCCCCTTTATGTAATAAGTATTGTTTATTGTTCCCTATACTACTCTGAGATAATGTATTTTACTCATTTAAAAAATAATATAATACATTAATTATAATATAAAAATAAATAAGAGGAACATATGCATTTTAGTGTAAATGCTGAGATACTCCTATATGGCCGAAGATGTTTAAAATAGATTCCTAAATGTATCAATGAAATCATCATGGGTGTGACAGCTACAAATACAGGTTGCTATAAGCATGTCAATTTCATAGCTCAAATACCATTTCACATTGGTGAAATGGTGCACAATTCTTAGGAAGTTTTGACTAAAAGCACAATCTTTTTTTTTTTTTTTAATATGGTAGCCAGATTCATGGAGTTACATTAGAACTATATAAAATATTTTGATATTTTGATATTTTGATTTTGTATTACGACCATATAAAATATACATTAAACTGAATCTAGGCTCAACAAATTTGTAAGTAGGGTTTGCCTCTAAAGGAATGCCTGGTGGTACACTTGAAATTTGTGCTGGATCAAGAACAAATCTTTTTTGTCTCACCCTTTGAAGGACATCAGGCATTTTGACCCACTGCTGCCAATCATTAGGATAAGCTGAAATCCCTCCTAAGAGAGGGTATCCCTTTCATTAAGAGTTAATCTTCCAGGCCGGCGCGGTGGCTCACGCCTGTGATCCTAGCACTCTGGGAGGCCGAGGCGGGTGGATTGCTCAAGGTCAGGAGTTCGAGACCAGCCTCAGCAAGAGCGAGACCCCATCTCTACTAAAAATAGAAAGAAATTATCTGGCCAACTAAAAAATATATATAGAAAAAAAATAGCCGGGCATGGTGGCGCATGCCTGTAGTCCCAGCTACTTGGGAGGCTGAGGCAGTAGGATCACTTGAGCCCAGGAGTTTGAGGTTGCTGTGAGCT
This sequence comes from Lemur catta, assembly GCF_020740605.2. Lineage (NCBI taxonomy): Eukaryota > Metazoa > Chordata > Mammalia > Primates > Lemuridae > Lemur > Lemur catta. The sequence continues at coordinate 104,027,976 of NC_059131.1, read as the reverse complement.
AGGCTGACGCCACGGCACTCACTCTAGCCCGGGGCACTCACAGTAGCCTGGGCAAACACAGCGAGACTCTGTCTCAAAAAAAAAAAAAAAAAAAAGAAGAGTTAATCTTCCATAGTATGCTATTATTTTAATGCTTTACCTTAAAACTGAATTCATTCTTTGGCAGTGTAGCCCTCATACCCTCTAAGTATTTCATGTCTTGAAAAAAGTTAATTGCTGTAGGGGCTTCGTTTAAGTGGGTTTCACTGAGAAGTTCAAGTTGTGAAGCAGTTACTTTCTATGCAGTAATATCACAGCAAATTTTTTTTCTTGTTTCTTCCTCATAACTGCTATGATATGGAAGATCTGTTTATTTTTCATCAGGATTCTTTCTAGTTCTTCTGATTGACACATAAAGTGCCGTTACCTTCTGTTTATGTGGACAGGATAGAGAAAGGCTTGTGCAGCTCTAAGTTTGGCACTAAGAATTTAATTGCTGGGGAAGTCATAATTGTCTCTGAAAATCTTGTGTTATTATTGTCAGAAGTTTAGGGATGATGGCTGCTATTTCAGGTGGAAAATGGGTAGCTCTGTATTTAGCAAGGGAGGCCAGGTTCTGTGAACAAGATTTCAAGCAGTTAATAACATTTTGTTTTACACAACTAAGGAATCACCTCCATAACCTATTCTTCTCAAATAACTACACTGAATTTTTTTGCAATTTTTATTGTATAGATAGTATGCAAAAGAGTTCATTTCTAGTAATGCCCCAATGCCAGAGGACTTATGTACCATATAATCTATCATGACAGGTGGTTGTAAATGTATAAATAAAAATTTATTTGTAGGAAATTATTTACCAATAGTGTTTGATGACTCAGTTTTTTCCTGCTGCTTATTTCTTTCTTAAGGTGAATATTAATGCCATTTTATAGTTGTAGCATTTGACAGTCTAAATATTTATCTTTTCATCTCGTTTTTTAAACTCTGTTCTTTATCTAGGAACTTGGATCTACAGAATTTTTACTCTCCTGAAGTATTTCATACTATGATGCCAGTATGAAAGCATATTTGACTAATTTTTTGCAACCAAAATTAATCGTGTGCCCATACATAAGCTTCTATTTCTGTTGTGATTTATTTCAGTATGACTAAGAACACTGTAGAGCTATCACTATAGTAATGATGATGTCTATCGTAATAGTATGTGATACTGACCCTCTTTAATAGAAATGTCTGACATTTCAAAGTCTCATTAGCAATTTAATCTTGTAATAAAGGAGAGTTTTTATTTCAACCCAGACACTGTATTCCATTTAAGGATGTTATTCTCACTTCTAAGTCAACTCCAGTATCATCAGTTTCCTTACACACAGGATGTTGAAACTATCTGGCTATTATTTCCTTACCATCTTTTCACTAAGGTTGGGGAATTGATGGGGAACAGAGAAGGGAAAGTCTGAACTGACATTGGTTTTCACTTTACTTATGTTACCTTGTTCAGTCCTCAAAAAAAATCTTGGCAAGTTGGTACTATTTTATCCACATTACATTACTTTAAAGTCAGATAGGTTTGGACTTCAAATCTCTGTTCCTCACCTTAGCTAGCTATGTAACTTTAGGCAAGTGGCTGAATCTCTGTGATCCTTAAATTCCCTTTCATGTAAAATATGAATAGTTATAGTTTTTATTGAAGAATGTTATTGTGAGAAGTAAAAGTGATAACTGATTTAAAGTCTCCAGTATCTATAATGTCTGACGCCTAGGTGTTATTCCATAAATGGCAACTGTTAATGAGATCAATAGTGTCTCTGAGCTTGCGAGTAGTGGAATCAAGTATCATTTAAAACTGAATGTAAAGGGAATGCTTATTCTATAATTAGTTGTACTTTTAAGTACATCTAATTTCAATTTTAAAACAACCAATTTATGGGTTAATTAACAATTGAATTACAACATTGACAAATTATGAGCAATTATGATTTTGCCCACTCTTAGAAAATTATTTGAAGAAAAGCAATATTAAGATAGCACGAAAGATTTTACCTGGTTTTAGAGTTATATTTTGTCTGCTGCTCTGTGAATATTTTCTGTGAATTTATGGATCACCAAAGAAATCAATAAGATAGTTCATTTCTCAAATATTTATTGAGTATCTATTATATACTCAGTACTGTGCTGTGTGCAGGGGGATATATAATAGTAAAAAAAGACGTAGATTCTTGATTTCAAGCTGTGTAGCCTAGTGGCTCTTTTTGTGTGTGTGCCATTATTATGACTAGGCTAGCTCCAACAAGCACAGACTGCATTTCAGTTTTACTGCATAGGAAGCAAAAATCTGGCAATTATGATGGAAGTGGAAAACTACTTTTCTTCTTTTGTAGACCTTGGTTTATTGATGACTTCTGGAATGATGTGGCCATAGCAGGGCCAGTAATCCTCAGTATTAGAGACGATGTGATACATTTGGCCTTTTAATTTTGTTACCAATTACAGTATCATGGTTTACATATGAGTATGATGCTATTGAGATGCTCTTTCTTGTTTGTCAGTAGCAATTACTACTTTAACCAAAACAAAAAAGCTCAAGTGCTATGTGCTTTACATTAAGGAGGGTATGAAAGAGGTGAGTTGATTTATATATCACTACAGTCCTAGGAAAGCAGTATTGACATCTGTATGTCAGGGCTTCCAATTATGCTATTTTTAGTGTGCTGTGGAAAGGTTTAAATATCTTTTTTCCCCAGCATTTGCTCTGTTGTTACATTTTATTAACTGATTGGCATATTTTGATTGGCAGAAAACTTTTCTATGAAGTTTTGATTATATTTCTAAAACTTGTGGAGTTTTCTTTTTAATTCTGCTAAGAATATGTGTTACCTTTAAAAATGTGGTTGTCTAAGATAAAATGTATGTGGATGAATATTCTTTGAGGAACGGCTGCCATTTAACTTCTTGCTTGTTGGCCTGTTGTGTCAACAGTTAATGTCTAGTATTCCCACATAATGTTTTTGATTGTTATTTCGTCTAACAGTTATATCTAGGTTACTCTGTACTCTTTTACAATTATTTTCAGATGTTCTCTATAGATGTCATATTTTATAATTTCATCTTGATTATGAGAATATCAGCTATAAGTTGCTCACTAGTACTGATACTAATATGAAATTATAATCTAATTTTATTGGGATAAAAAAGAATTTATGCTTATTACTTAGTAATGGACAAGATTAACTTTGCTAGTCTCTTTACAATTATTTAATTCCAGTTGCACATAGACAAACCAGAATGTTATCTAAATTAAAAAGAAGATAGAGTAAGATACTCATACATTGTACAAAGGGTAGGACTTTGAGATTTTATATAAAAGGAAGCACTTCTTTTTTTTTAATAGATGAGTAGCAAACAGGGATTCCTGCATATATTCATTTATATAGTAAATATATAGTAAATTTTATTATGTGCTTAATGGTGTTCTAGATGTTAGTGTATCTTGTATATAGTCCTAATGTTATTATTGTATAAAGTAAGATATGATTATCTATATTGTTGCATACAGATATTTTCAAAAGGATTTTAAAAATTTATTATTATAAATATTCTTATCTTAATACTTCTCTTTTCCCTTTGGTTTGGGTTTTAATTTTTACAGAGCGACCTCTTCACTACACAGAAAATGTGCTGGAGCAGGTGCTTCGGTGGAGTTCATTAGCTGAACCTGGCTCTGCCTATCTGGTGGTGAAGAGATTTTTAACCACTGACACAATTAAACACTACAGCGGTAGGTACCATTACTTTACATTGCAACTACGATTGAAATTCAAGTGGTTAAAGGATAATTATTATGGCACAGTAGGTATTTGAAAATGTGAAAAATGAGCAGGTAAACATAGAATCTACTGACATAGAATGGAGAGAAGAAAGAATATATGTATAGGAGGAAATTTTCCTAGTGTGTAGCACTATTGGAGATAGTTGACTAATTTGATAGTACCAAATTAAAGTTTTTTGAAAGGAATGGTTCATATTTTTAAGAGTTGTTTGCTATGGTTATGCTTGTATGTTTTCCTAATTTTTAGATTGATGATGAATCTTCTCTGTGAATTATATTTATATTTGAAAGCTTTCTGGGCATTCAGGAAGTATAAATTATGCAGGCACTGAGATTGAGTGCTTGCTATAAGTTTACTTTTTCCATGGTGATATTGGAAAACAAATATATATAAAATAAAATAGTTCCAAGGATACTTTCCATCCACCTGGAAGAAGGCAATGAACACACATGATTAAATAAGAAGTTAACTATACAAGTGAACCATGTAAGACAATCTCTAAACCTGTATAAGATATCAGAAAAATTTTATTTTGAAACTTTTATTCTACTGTTGAAACTTTGACTCAACTGACAGATCAGAAAAAGAAAATTCAGCCAGGACTATATACAAACTAACCTTAAAAGCTAAGGATTCAGGTTTTGTAAGATAAAATGTACCACTGCTTTTATGATTAATATTAATAGTAACCATTACTATTTATTAATCACATATCAGCCAAACTTTATATACACCAAAGCTCATTTTTTAACTTCTCTGTGAGTTTTATTGTCTTTGAATTTTACAAGTGAGGAAAAGAAAAGCTCGGAGAGGCTAAGTAACTTGTCACAGATTGTACGGTTACTAAATACTGGATTTGAGAATGGATTGGTCTTACTCCTAATTCTAATAATGGAAAAAAGGTAGAGAGGTTGGTACAGCTCTTCAGTGCTGTAAAACTACTTGGAGTGATTGCTGGCTCTCTAGCTAATAGTCATAGGTCAGTAAGCTCTTAATCGTACAGAAGTTAATCTGATAAATTTATGATTTCATAACACTGTTCTTTATATCTTATACTTACATGAACAGATTTTTACAAAATACTGGCAGCGTAAAAACATTTATGTCGTTCTGTTTTTGCGGAGCATCTAAATAAACAAAATGTATTTTTCTTTTTGTTGTAGAAATTTAGCGTTTCAGAGACCTTTGTCTTATTCAAATGTCTTCACTACTCCTACATATGGTTTTGACCATATCCTCTCCATGTCGTCTTAAGGGTTGCAGTAGGAATTCTCTCTAGTTGTATGAATGCGCATGTATCAATGTCATAGATTAGTGGTTCTCACGTAGGAATGATTTTGCCCGCCAAGGGACATGTGACAACATCTGGAGACATTTCTGACTGTACAGCTTGGTAGTGGGGTAGGGAGGTAGGACTTCTGGCATTTAGTGGATACGGAACAGGGATGCTGTTAAGCATCCTAAAATACGCAGGACAGTGAAGGAATATCTGGCTAAAAATCTCAGTGGTGCTGATGTTGAAAAACCCTGATTTAGATAATCTATAAAAATCTGTTCTAGCTTTTGAATTCTGTTATTCTTTTATTGAGAACTTTCTTTTTTTCCCCTAATATTCCTCTGAAATGTCTGTAATTCTCCACATTGCAAAATGTTTGCAGCCTACATCTAGACATAATACCTTTGCTGTTATTTGAATAAAGAATTAGATCCTACAAGGCCATGATGTAAAGGAAGGTTTTGTATGGTGGTGGGGGGTACCCAAAACAAGTACACCGTTAAATGCTGTTGATCTTTTGGGAGGGAAAGCCTTGGCAGGGTACAGATGGAGCCTATTTAGCATAGTCATATCTGAGTAAAATCTTTGTTGTGTAAGGGTAAGAAGAAAGGGTATAATTAAAAGCCATATATTGGCTCTGTCCACAAACTGGCAGGAAAATCATGTGTTATGATGTTTCACATAGTCCATTGCATCCTTTTGGTGAAGATATGAGTGAGTCCTTTTTTTGTAAAAGCATCAGGCCTCTATAAGGTCTAGAAAAGCATCTTGCATAAGAACTGGAGTAAGCTTGGGTAAGCAGAGGAAAAAAGCTACAGACTTGAAGTGATATTTTCAAAGATTTGATTGTAAGATTCTGTAGAGTAAGATATCAGCAAACTTTTTTGCTACTCCCTTCCTTCCTTCACTTCTCTGATAGGATAGAGCCGTAAAACACATCTCTGTCCCTGAACTATCCCTTCCTCATTTTACCAGACTGATACGTATGTTGTTTTTGTACTATATGGAGTTCTTTCTACCAGGAAACTAAGCCTCATTGCATGAAAAAACAAAAACAAAAACAAAATTTACAAACAAAAACCAAGTTTTAGGAGAAAATCATCAGCAAATACATTAATTGGATCATTTCATATTGTAGTTACATCTTTCTGATCAAAAATCTATGAAATATTCTTTTTAGCCCACAAAATTTTTATGATTTATATTCAGATTATAAAGCAAAATAATTTATTTCATTATGGTTGGTTCTCTGAATTTAGGGTTGTTCTTTAAAGGAATCTATAGTCTGTTTTTATTAATCATTTTTTTAAGTCATGATTTTTCCAGTAGTTGTGTCTTACAGCAACCTGGAGCTTATTACTGTGTCTTATAGGGTATATTTTGTGATAGATTTTGGATAGGTTAGACATTCAATCCACTTTGTCCCTGTCTTGGCAAATGTCTCCTAAATCAATCACAGTGACTACCTACTCCAGAATTATTGCTCCATTTATCACATCTGCTACACCTCAAAGTTGAGATCTAAAAGGAAAATAACGAAAGTAAATCAAATGTAATTTCTCCGTCAATTTGTTAGCAGAAAAACTGAAACCATCCTAGAAACATTCAACTGCTGTTCAAAGCAAAATATAAACAATGTTAAAGGTTTGGTTTTCTTTCTTAAAAATGTCTTATTACAACCTAAAGCAAAGTAGAAATCAGCAGAGTTTGAAAACGAGTAGTTGGTTACAACTACATTTTCTCTCAGTAACAAATAGCTAATGTGTTAACATTGTATTAAAACATAAAGTTGCCTACAATATCCTTGGCAGCCTGCCTCCTGTATTTGATACTTGGCTGCCACAAATTTTACTATCTCTGTCCCTATCCCTATATCTGCACACAAATGTGTGTGTATACGTGTATGTATGTATACTATATATATATGACTTGCATTTCATTAATTCTATGAGTTTTTCTGATTTGTGGAGCAAATTATAAACATATACTATTGCTTGACATGTTTTTACCACTTTCTTACTAAAGCAAGAATTTTATCATGTAAGTATTTGCTGTAAGTTAGGGGTTTTAATTTCCTCAATTTTCTCACTTTATCTAAGAGATAAAATGTAGATTTAAAATGTAGATTTCATAAGTAGGAATATATTTTAGAATCACTCTGCACTTAATTTCTGCTCATTCATTTAAGGTAATGAAGAAGCATACTTTACTTTTATAGAGGTGTATGGGAGGAAGTGAGTTTTCTGTTGCTTCTGCTTAAACATTATTTCTGTGTTTTCTGAAAGAATTTTATTTTTTAGAAACATTTTGTGCCATTGCCATTATTGTAATGAGGAGTTAACTAACTTGAAAAGAAAGATAATAGCCCTCAAAATGTTTTTCTACTCCATGGATTATGACTGAGTAATTGAGATAGGGAGAATAAAACTTCATTTAAATTGCTATTTAGACTTTGCCGTAGCTTCTCTAATTAGGCAGTCTTTTATTTCTTTTATATTGGTTTAAGTTTTAGCATCTCTATCACAAGTAAACTATAAATTTATAGCTTCTATAAAGCTCCAAAATAAATAATTTTATGTTGCTGAAGTTTTATTTTAAACACTAAAAACTTTTAAAAATTACCCCAATAGAATATGAGACATAAGAATCAAGTCTTAATGATCTAACTGGGGGAGAAATACTTTAAGGAAATGTAACTCAAATGCACATCCCTGTGGGTTTCTAAATTTAGGTAGTTGTATGTGACAGATGCTTCGGAATTACATTTGCATTATAATAGAATAATTCAAAATGCAACTGCTTCTAGCAATTCAGACCTGGAAAGCTGACCATTGGCTATTAAGGGACTTAAGAACAATAAAAAAAATAGCCAAAATAATATGAGTCCATAAATCTTAGTCTAGCTGAAATAATTTATGTCCTACTCCCCATCAAGTCTTCTTAAAGACAAAGATACGTATGGTATGCAAGGTAAGACCCAGCTTCAAGTGGAAGGTTTTTTGAAATTGATGATAGTCCTTGATATTTACTATTCAGTATCAGTGTCCTGACTTTTTCTCATAGTATACTTCTTTAGTGAAAAAACTGTTGGAAAGGTTTTATTAGCTCTGTGTTTCATGCAGGAATTTACTGTGACAAATTTAAGGGATTCTTAAGCGTTGTGTTTACCCACAGAAAACAGAAAATCTAACTGTATGAAAGCTATTTAAATATGACTAAAAACACAATGTGAAATAATTGACTACTCCAGGCCAGGATGTTTGTGGAAAACTTTTACGCACAGAAGAATAATTTAACTAGATGATTATAGACATTTCTTCTAACACTGTATGTCTCTTATTCAAGGAAATATCATTCCTTGTTTAGTTTTTCTTGTGCATGCTATCCTCCTCTAACAAAACTGTGTTATTTTGTTACTAAAAGTATGTTAAGTATACTTAAAAAATGCATACATACATAAATACATACGTACTTTGTAACTAAGCAAGTGCTGACTAAATTTCAGAGATTTGCCTACTCACTTTTATCTGGACAGTTAGGGAATGCTTTCCTGGGAAATATCAATGGTTCTCAGTTTCTTAGTTTGGATGCCTCCTAAGACGTTAAGTTAGGAAGAATAGAAGAGGTTGCGGGTTAGTGGTAACATAGGGATAGGGTCACTGAATTCAGTTGTGGATGTGTTAGGTTTTAGGTGTCTGAATGTGTTCAAAGATATATGTCCATAAGTGAATAGAGTATTTATAGCTGTGGAACTCATTGTATGGAAAGTGGTTTTAGCATTGGCAGATTACAAGATCATGTAATTTTAGTGCTTGAGCAAGAATATCAAAAGAGCTGAACACAACACCAACAATAAGGAATGGATGTAGCGAAAGAGGCCTGTAAAGGGACAGTCCAAGAACACCAGGAGGAGGGAAATGTCATGGAAATCATCAAAGGAGTAAGTTTTAGGAAAAAGAGTGCTTAACAGTATAAAATGAATCATGAGGTCAAGAAAGGCACCCGGACATGTGTTGTTATTGTGGTTGATTATAGTGGTAGTGATCATGATAATCATGACCATCACTTAGAAGTGTCCCAGGATAGAAGACTAAATTCTATTAGATATTAAGAGATCTGAATTCTAATCTTAGTTAGTCGCTTTCTAATCTTGTCACATCATCATTGTGAGCCACAGTTTTCACATTTATAAATGAGATAATATTACCCCCGCTCCCTACTGTGTGAATCACATGAAAGAAAATATACAAACACTTTGAAAACTCTGAAGTGTTATCTATCAAGAGTTTGCTGTAAACTGTACTTTAGAGCAGCGGTCCTCAACCTTTTTGGCACCAGGGACCATTTTCATGCAAGACAATTTTCCCACAGGCCAGGGAATGGGGCATGGTTTGGGGATGATTCAAACCTCTCTGCTAATGATAATTGGCATCTGTAGTCGCTCCCCAGCGCTAGCCTCACGGCCTCAGCTCCGCCTCGGGTCATCAGGCGTTAGATTCCCATAGGGAGTGCCTGACCTAGATCCCTCACATGCACAGTTTACAGTGGGGTTTGCCCTCCTATGAGAATCTAATGCCACCGCTGCTCCGACAGGATGCGGAACGTATGCAGTGTTGTGAGCGATGGGGAATGATTATAAATAGAGACGAAGCTTTGCTCGCTGGCCAGTCGCTCACCTCCTGCTTTGTGGCCTGGTTCCTAACAGGCCACAGATCGGTGTCGGGGGTTGGAGACTGCAGCCTTAGAGAATACTGAAAATTATACCTTAATTTAATATAAAAAATATGTCACTCATTGTACTAAATTATATTTTAGGAATAGTTTATGATAGTTCGATGTAATAAAAACAGAATGGAAAAGTAATTTTCTGCTTTTTGCAATTTGCAGCATCGTCAATAAAATGGCAGAGAATCTCTGGTGCTTTTCTCGTCAGTCCTGTTCTGGTAGCAATTGTAACTGTAATTTAACTACTTGCAGATAATCTAATTATAGAAGGGTATCAATAGGCTATGGGTTCTGCTAACCAGTGCTTCTTCAATATACTCTTCCTTCAGTGTCCCTGGGGGATCGGTTCCAGGACTCACCACCCCTGCACTGCAGATACCCAAATCCACAGATGCTCCAGTGCTTTATATCAAATGGCATAATTATAACTTATATACATCCTCTCCATCTCTGAACTTTAAATCCTTTCTAGATTATTTATGATACCTAATATAATATAGATGCTATGTTATACTACATAGTTGTTATACTACATTGGTTTTTTATTTGTATTATTTTTTATTGTTTTTTTCAGGATATTGTCAATCTATGGTTGGTTAAATCAGCAGCTTCAGAGCCCACAGATACAGATGGCCAACTGTACAAGTAACCTAAAGGAAAATAGATTATGTGGGCAGAGAGGGGACCATATTTGGCTTATCCTAAGAGGGACTACTTTCTTAGGATAACTTAATTTTTATTATCTACTACAGAGTTAAGGAAGAAAGTTTTTACTATGTTCTTAAAATAAATCTTCAACTGTTAGTAAGAAAAAAAAAGAAGGAAAGAAATAGTTTACTTTCAAACAGCTACTATGTCCAGTTTGTTCTCTACTCAATGGTAGAAGTAAATTTGACTACAATGCATTTTGAGTGAATGCCATTTAATAAGTGAAATATATCAGTAATTCTGTGTCCTCCAGATTATAATGAATACATGTATACATTCAACTCTGAACAAAGCCATATATGCATAATTTTGAATTTGGAAGAACTTCTTAGATATTAGCTTGCACATATGGCCGAATGACTTGGTCTTGGTGTATTTTCAAGGGAGTGTCTCTCATGGGCACTGCTCATTTTTGTCCTTCAGCACTTAGGACATGAGGAAGAGTAGAATTTGGAACAAGGAATTTTTTTTAGGTAATGCACCAGACTGAGGAAATAGTCTTTGCCAGCAAGAGAAGAGACACACATATAGACCATGAAAAAAATAGATTCATTTGTCATGTATTCCCTTGATGTTGATCAGATCATATATAAGAGATAACAATAGTTCATAGTTACTGTGCATTTACTGTGTGCCAGTTGCTGGCTAAGTGCTTTACATACACCATTTCATTTATTTGTGCTAATAATCTTAGTAGTTGTTTACTAGTACTTACTAGACCTCTTACAAATGGAAAAACTGGGGCATAGAGACATTACATAACTCTTTCAAGGTGACCTGTTGGGAAGTAGAGGAACAGACATTACAGTTAAGAGCTCTCCAAATCCAGCTCTTATATTCTGTCCTAAACCCCTTACCACCCTGAAATCAAGGATCAATAAGAAGTTAGGTTTTTAGACGCTTATAAACACAGTGTATAAATCATCAGACTTTTGGAAGGGTACTTCTCTCTGTATTGTTTACTACAGACTGCAGTACAGAGAAAAGTGATGTCTGCCCTCCATTAATTAAACAAGAACTTACTTTCTGCTAGCTATGTGCCAAGTACTCTTCTAAGCACTTTACATACCAAATCTGCTGTGTACTGTATGTATTTCTGTCTTGCAGATGAGTAAACTGAGGTTCAAAGATGACTGCCTGAGATCTAGTAGAGAATGTGGTTATCAGTCAAGCCCAGGCAGTCTAGCTCCATAGTGTGCTCGTAGTCATTGTGCTGTGTCAGCTCTTACAGGGCTTGGAGAGGGAAGACCAAAGCACACATTATTGTAAACAGCAAATAGGAAATGATTATGTACTTAACAGTGAAATTATAAAGCAAATATAACTTTTTATGCATTGAAGAGCAACATTATATCTCATAGTTTAGAGGCATGAATAAAAAATACGGACTTGAGCAGTTCAAAAAATCTTCATGGATGTGTTGAGTCCAGAAGTGGGTATAAAATTTGTGTCAAGATGACTGGAATTTCTCTCCAGTTCATTCAAGGGATCAACTGAGTCATATCATAGAGATGAGGATTGCTTTTGCAAACAGTGTATTATGATCTACTGAATTTCAAACATTAAACATTAATAATTTATAAAGATAGGTGAGAAGGATCTACTTTATTTCACATTTTGAAAGTCAAGAAGAGGAGTTCAGGCTTTTAATATTATGGGAATAAGGCTTTAATTAGTAGAGAAAAGTAGAGCTTTAGACAGGCCTTTTTCAAAATGTTGAAAACAGCATTTTTGTAATAAGAATCTGGAATTGTATGTTGGAGTCAATAGAAAGGCAAGACATGGACTTACAGAATCCTGCAGTCCTGGTATTAGATAGAAAAGGCAAGGGGGGAGTTTGATGACAATGGGAACACGGTAGAATTGAACCCCCAAGAGAAATGCTGAAAGAACAGTGACCCAATTGCTAGCTGACCAGAAATGGAGGGGGGAGTATATGTTTTAGAAATACATATTTTAGATATATCATTCCTAGATGTATGTTTCTCTCTCTCCCCCCTTACCCTCACCTCCAGTCTCATCCACTGTCCTCCACATATTGATTATTTTATTGGGATTAGAGGCCACTATTTAGGAGTTACCATTTTTGTATAAGAACTTTAAGTTTTCAAATGGCTTAGAAAAACTTTTTTTGTGGGGGAAAGTCCGGTATCAGTTTTGTTTTCCTTGGTTGCATGATGTGCCTATTCTGTTCGAATAAATTTGCCATTCTCTTCTGTTTCACACATGCAATTCTAAGAGCTTTTCTGAGTTAATAACAACTTCACAGCTCAATATAACTAGGAATAGCAGTTTGTTTTCTTAACCATGGTGTTAATTCTGAAGACTCTTCAATAAACTCCAACCTAACCTTCCTCATCCCAGCAACCACCAAGAAGGGGGGAGGATTTTATGATTGAGTAGAGGTAACAGCGTGCTGGAATTTGATTGAAATGAAAGACCAAAAGGTAATAAATGCAACATTACCTATTAAGACGCATCCTAGGGTCTATGTCTGGGGAAACCTGGTGCTTTGTGGAGTGAATTAAATCTTCAGAGCTGTTACATGTAAAAAAATGAGATGATTTTCCCAAGATTTTTATTTAATGGCTTCATTAATTATGTCTAATAACTGGTTTCTTCTTCAATTAAAAGCAGATACGTATATTGCGTCCTTTAGTGATTTGTTTTTTAAAAATTCTTATTACAAAGAAATTTTCTATACCTAACATATAACATCATGGCTAGGATTTCTATTATGTATTATGTATAAAATCAGTCTTTGTGATTACATCAGATGGAGCCAATGGATGTAGAATGACTGTATAGCAAAGATATGGCAAGAAAGATTGCTTATATGGCATTAGAAATATTAGTGCTCTGAAGTTAGGAACAAGAAAAATTTGGCATCTAGAAAAATCAGTGTGTTTAGAAGGAATCAGAGGATTGCAGGATTCTGGAGAATACAGAAGCTCAAAGCATAGAACAGAGACAGGAGTTCTGACTAAAACTCAAAAATTATTAACCGAGAATCCTACCGCAAACATCTGAATACCAGGAATTTGAACTCTGCTCAAAAGGGACATGCAAAACATGGAAGTTTCATGTTGACAAACCAGAGTTGAACCCACATCTGACAAGGTCTGGACAGCAGGTGTGATGGACACAGCTGGCAGGAACTTTGTCCTGAACGGTATTCCTTCGGAGCGAGGGAGCTTTCTGCCCAGGATGAGGTCAAGAGAGTGAAAAATATGAGTCAAGTACTCCAAAGTTGGGGGACGAATCAGCACCTGGCCTGTTTGGAAGAATGAATTACTGGAAGCCATTCAATTTATAACCTTGATTTTGTTACATACAGAGTCACACACAATGTTCTCCAAAGCGTGTAGCTTTATTTTGGCCTTTAATTAGTGGGCATCTTTCTATTAATTTTAAAATTTTGAGAGCAGACAGAAATTCAGTTGTGAGAGCTTTTAGAAAGTCTTTGAAATCTTAATATTTAGCACAGAGCTTCATGTTTCAAAGTTCTTTTTGTTCTTCCACCATCCTTCACACATATTCCTCTCATACCTTTCCTCCTGGGTCCCTTAATAATGTGTGCTCCAAGATAACTAATACACTAAAATACATACGATGATTATTAAACTTAATTTTATTTAGCAATATTTTTCCCTAAGACTGTTTTCTCTTTTGACCTATGAGTGGTTTACTGGACATATGCTTATTTATTACTGGTAAAATTTGAAAGTTTTATTAATTTGAACCAGAATTTAAATGAAAAAGGAACTTATCAGAAGGGATGGAATTTGTCTAACTTAAGCCGTATACAAAATCTGTACCTCCCAACTTGATTATAACTTGTTTAATGCTTTTAAAAATACTTTCCCTATTTCTAAACCAACAAGGCATTGCAAATGCCGTTCTCCACATTCCTCTTCTAAATTAGCTGAATCACCAAGTCCATCCAATATTTTCCAGATTGCTTACTTCTTATTTAGCTATAAAATATCCTTTAAAATATTTCTCCATGGGTTTAATATTAAGACATTGTACCAGAAGACAAATTTTAGCAATATGTTTTTCATTAATTGTTTTAGAGTTATATAGCACCTAAACAAAACTATTAATATGATGGTGTGATTTTAAAAATTCTGTCTCGCTAGGTGCAGTGGCTCATGCCTGCAATCCTAGAACTCTGAGGTATCTCTGTATTGATTTCCACAGAGGTTGCACTAGTTTGCAGTCCCACCGGCAGTGTAAGAGTGTTCCAATCTCTCCACATCCTCACCAGCATTTGTTGTTTTGGGACTTTTTGATAAAGGCCATTCTCACTGGAAATAAATGATATCTCATTGTGGTTTTGATTTGCCTTTCCCTGATGATTAGAGATGTTGAGCATTTTTTCATGTGTTTGTTAACCATTGGCCTATCTTCTTTTGAAAAGTTTCTGTTCATGTCCTTTGCCCACTTTTTAATGGGGTTGTTTGATTTTTTCTTGCTGCTTTTCCTGAGCTCTATATAGATTCTAGTTATCAGCCCTTTATCAGATGTGTAGCATGAAAACATATTCTCTCATTCTGTGGGTTGTCTGTTTGCTCTTGTGATAGTTTCCTTGGCTGTGCAGAAACTTTTTAATTTGATCAGGTCCCATTTATTTCTGGACCCCTGAGTCAGAATTCCTGAAGACGTTTTCCTTTATATCTGTATATTTGTATTGTTTATACTAGTGCTGTTCGGAAGAAATATAGTGTAACCACGTACGTAATTTTATATTGCCTGGTAGCCACATTTTAAAAATAAATATACAGAAACAGGTGAAGTTACTTGTATATTTTCTTTAATCTCACACATCCAAAATAATACCATTTCAACATGTAATAAAGTATTTTATAATTATGATATTTTACTTTTTTCCCTCATAGAAAGTCTTCAAAGTCTGGTATGTATTTTATATTTATGGCACCTCTTAATTCAGACTAGCTACATTTCATGTGGTCACTAGCCTGTGGCTAATTGAACAGCACAAATAGCCGTATAAATAGCAATACTCCTGACACTCTGAGTTCCCAGAAATTCACCTCAGACTTCTTAGTAGTAGCAGAAAACAAGTTAAAACTGAAAATATACAAGGGTTTTATATTGTATTCCAAATAAGCAAAAATGTACCCAACTTACAAAAGTAATGCTTTATTTTACAGAGAGGAGTGCACTGGAAAGTGTCAAAGAAGGAGTCTTGAAAGTCAAAGAAGAACCATCTAAAATACTGTCTGGAAATAAGTTTCAAGACCGGTATTTTGTTTTACGAGATGGATATCTCTTTCTTTACAAGGACATGAAGGTATAGTGTTTGAACATGTATACATTTTTATTTATGTTGCTATGAACATTCTTCTTTTATTCCACTCTCAACCATCTCTCTTGGAAGTCACAGTTTGTAGAACATAAAATGCATACATAGTAAACTGATGATTTCTTTCAGCCTCTGGGACGCGACATTAATGCATTTGGTAACACAGTGAAGAACTTCATATGGCTTTTCCAAGCATTTCGCATTTTTTTAGGACAGAGGATGACATAAGCCCTGAAGAAAAGTCTAACACGTGTTACATAAACTAGCATATAAGTTAGCATCTCAGTCAATAAAATTAAGAGAGAATATGCCATACGCTGAGGTAAAAGAGGCTTCAGGTTAGCTAATGGAAATTAATAAAAAGTGGAGTAAAATGGCATACCTAAAGTTAAAATAAATCTTATTAATATCTTTCTTATACACTTGAATGAATTGACTCATGTAATGGTATATTTATTAATGAAATCTTATTATTGTAGTCCCTATAATTTAATCCCTTAAAAGCTTTTATTAAATAATTGTGGAATGGGGAAGAGCACTATAGATAAAAAGGGAGTAGATAAATGATGTAGCTATAAGAATATTGAACTTATCAGAAAATCTCATCTATGCTAAGAAGTGGGTTGTATGCATAAGTAACTTAACCTCTCAACCTCAATTTCTGAATCTGTAATGGGATGATGATAGTATGAGTTTCAATGTTTTAATGCTTAAATAAGAATATATATAAAGGTTCTTTCTAAACAGTGAAACATTTTATAGATATGTACAGTGATAATGCCCACGATTAGAAAAATGTTATAATCATGCAACAGAATACTATTCAACAACAAAATAAATGAATATTAATGCATATAACAGTATTGGTGAATCTTTAATACCTTTGAAACAAAAGCTTGACACAAAATGGTGAAATCTGAATCTGTTCACAAGAAGCCTAGGAACAGGCGAAACCGTTCTGTGGTGACAGAAGAAAACGTCTGCTTAGGTTAGGGAGAAAGGTTGCGGCAGAAAAGGGTCAGGCGGCACTTTCTGGATAGGAACGTTCTTTTATCTCCTTCTGGGTGGTGGTCACATGGGTGTATACAGCAACAGCTCTACTCTGAGATTCAGGCAGCACCAAGGCCTTTATTTTCAATGTAGAATGGCAGTCAGCAAGACTTGGAGAATACTTTTTTATGTTGAATTATAAAATTCACTTCAGTAAACATTGCTTGCATACTTTAAGTGAGTGGTGCTCCTCTGTGTTCTGTTGTGGAGATGTACAAAGACCAGCCTATAGCATCTGTTAATATGTTATGAAGAAAGAATTGTTAGACAGCTTTCTGAAGTGCGACGGCGTGTGGGGGGGGGTGTGGGTGTGCACGTGGCTTCTGTTCAGCTGTCCACATGCTTGAACCCCTTCCCCGGCATATTCCTCCAGCAGAGAAGTCTCCACGTGGCGTAACTGAATCACAGTAGCATTCCTTCTTTGTGTGCCCTATGTGCGCTTTCCGCAAGGACAATGGAATGTCCAGGCAGGAGACTAACAAAACAGCCCGAATTCTGCAGCCCTTATCAGAGATGTGTACTAGATGCTGTACTTGAACTCTCACCTTATTATTCCACCTGGCAGACCCAGAAGGGAATCTGTCTTGATATCCAGTGGTTATTATGGTTTACGATCATTCTTCAGTTTTATTGGTAGAGGAATAGTAGAGTTTGTAGAAATAAGGCACATAAGGGTTTGGAGGTATGTGAACAGAACACATCAGATTTTAAGGGTCATAAACTTTAGGTTTGTGTTTTGAAAGTAAAGGCTAGATTTCACACTTTGTTACTCTAGTCATCTAGAACTGAATGTGATTTAATTTTGCTTGGTTCTCTGCAGTAAGCCCACTCACCTTGATCTTCAAAACACTGATTTTCTTAATCCTTGTCCTTTGATATACATAATATATTGGTTAAGGGTTGATTTTGCATTTGGATATCTGGCTGGAGTATTTAAAAATCAACCTTTCACAGCTTCTGTGGCTGTCTTTAAAAAAAAAAGAAGAAAACCTAAATTTTTTAGCCCCAACAAGAAACTGAAGCCTCAGCTCTGTGGCAGTAGCCAGCTGCTGGCAACAGCTGGCAGCCAGCGGGAGCAGCGACCCAACGTTGGAGTGGGTGCTCTGTGGGAAGCAGAGTTCTGTGCATTTCATTTGGATTAGCTCATTTCATCTTTATAGTGACCCCGTGAAATTGGAACTCTTATCATTCCCACTTTGCAGGTGAAGAAACAGAGCCACAGAGACATTACATAACTTGTCCCAAATCACATACAGTAGGTGGTCGAGTCAGAATTCACTCCAGGCCTCTGACGCCAAAGGCTCTATGCAGGAACTTACTAAGGAAACTTAATAAGTGTGTATTATCTTAGCTTCCTGTTCTTGCTGACAGAATTTTATTTATAGAGGATCAGTCCATTTCATTAAATAGTATTCAATATTTTCAAATATGGAAACAGATACAATTCAGTTTTTATGGTATTTTCCGTCAAGCTGATGTGCACTGTAATACCTGCCACAGGAAAGCCTGTTGATGGAGAAGTGACTCTCACAGATGGATTGTTTCTAGGACGTGAGATGAGGAATCTTGTATCCCTTAACAGAATGAGTTTTAAGGATTTGTGTCTTTTTGAAAGGATCATCCTGCTCAATCTAATAATTCAAAAAAACTGGTAGGCAGGAATAGTCTCAAGACTTTGTCTAAAGACAGTGCTCTTTGACACCAAACACATTTTTTTCAATAGTAACCTCAGGTTATGGAATTATTCTCTAAGCATTAAGTGTTTGAAAGTTATATCTGTACATCTGTCAGAATAAATTAATGTAACTGATACTTTAATTTGGACATTAAGAAAGGCAGACAAGAGATTTATATTAATATTTTTTCTTTAAACTCAAACTACAATTGTTTTTAACACATGATTTTGTTTTGCTGGTTATTTTTTCATGTTACTAGTCTGCCCCTGTTAATATTGATAGTGCAATCATTGGCAGTGTTAACTTTTCAAGTGATTTTATAGTAAATAATCAATGGTAACATCCCCTGACTTATTCGAGTAAAGATTTGGCTCTGGTTCTAGCGGTTGCAATTAATATATGTGTGTTTGTATATATTTAGAAAATGATTTACTGAGAAGGGAGTAAAAATTACAAATTGAGAAGTGTATTTAAAAAGACTTTGTGCTAATTAGAGATAATTTATGAATGCTCATTAACAACAAGTTAGGGTAATATGCAAGGGAAGATATATTTCGTTTTGCAAGTTTTCCCCGCACAGAAAATGTTAATTGTTTTCTGACTTGATTTACATAAAAGGTGAGAGGTTTCAAAGAATATTACCATTATACTGTTAATGGTGTGAAAAAAGCAAATGGGTAAGGGCAGCCATTAAAAGTTGCATGCACTAATAAGCAAACTTCTTTTAGCAACAGGAATAATTTTTTAAGCACACTCATTTAATTGGCTTAGTTAAAAACTTTCCTTTGAAATATAGTGGCTGAAGCAACACATTACAGACTTTATAACAGTCTAGTATATTGAACTTTTTGGAGGAATTCTCCAAAATTACACATACCAAAAGAGAAAGTTGTAATAAGCCAACAGTAAAGTTATCTTGCCAAATGAGATTTCTTTTTATAGAGCTTTCCATTAAGATCTATATAGTTCCTCTTTATGCATATTCAGTTTTAAGATCAAAATGGAAAAGATTTCTTTCTACAGTTGCTGATCTCCTATCAAATTATATACCCTTTGGTTTTTTGGACAGGCTAGAGTTTAAGTAATGAGCTTGCATGCCAGGGATGGCTTGTGGAATCAGTTAAATTACTGCAGACTCCATTTGTTACCAAAAGTTCTTCCAAATGTAGGCAATCCTGGACTCATCAATGTCCTGCATGAATGAAGACTGTCTAGTTCAGGCACAGTGTTTTTGATTCTCAAATATGCAAGTCCGTCTTCCCCATACTGCTGGAATTGCTGTCTCTCACCCTACCCTGCTGCTGCAGTTGGGACCGTGTTGGGACATTGACCTCAGCTGTAATCTGATTTAACTTCTGACAAAGGTGGCCAGAAGTCACCTCTATTGGACACACTCCTAACAGTCAGCTCTTCTCTCCTAGAATGTATCCTATAGTGGGGTTTTTATTACCTTACAGAGCTACGTCACTGTTCCACAATGTAGACAGTTCAAATTGTTAAAATGTTCTTCCTTAAAATTCAACAAATTAGCAGGCTACAAAAATCAATATCCAAAAATACGTCCCCGCTGGAGTTTAAAGAGAAAATTCATAAACTACCAGAAAATAGCCTTAACAAGAAGCAGAGGCTTATTTGAAAAAAACTACAGAACTTTGTTGATAGAAATAAAATTGATGTTAAGTCTACTGATACTGATTTATAAGTTTAATAAAATACTTTTCAGGGAATTATTTTTATGACTTTGCAAAAATAATATAATTCACCTCAAAATATAAATATATAATAATTAAAAACATTTGGGAGGAGGATAAAATATAAAATAGATGGGAAGTATTTTCACAACCAACTATTAAGGCATACAGTCCAGTTATAATAGTTTAAATGTTATAATCCAGATATAAAAGTGAAACAGAGAGTAATGGTACCGTGAAGTCAGGTAAAAATTGTATATCAGGATTTAATTTTTGATAAATATGCCATGAATAGTGCATGTCTAAAGGAATGTTTGTTCAATAAATTGGGGTGGGATAATTGTCAACAACAAAAAATTCAATTTAAATTTTCATTTGTACTATAAAAAAATTAGAAATATTCCAGATTGATGAAAGAATTATAGCCTAGAAAATAACAACCCTTATAGTTACAAGACCATGAAATTGAGTATTTATCAGCTATGTGGGGACACTTTAACTTGAGCAAAAGTTACAAAAGTCCAAAAGAAAATATGATTATATCTGATTTCATAAAAATAATGAAAGAAAACAATGAGCAAAGTGAAGGCAAACAGCAACTTGGATAGAATATTTCATTACAAAGACAAGGCAATTTCATATTTAATATGCAAAGAGCTAGTGCAGACATATAAGTAAAGACGTGAATAAATTACTGACCACATCAAAACTGAAGATAGCTAGCAAATACATAAATACACATTTAAATGTAAGTAAATGGACCCTGTTTAGCCAAGATCTTTTTTATTTGCATAAATTTATAGGATACAAGTATAATTTTGTTACATGATTTTTAGGTATCCATGACCCAAATAATGTATATCATACTCATTAAATAATTTCTCATCATTTACCCCCCCTTCCAAGTCTCCAATGTCTGTCATTCCACACTCTATATCAGTGTGTGTACATTATTTACTTTCCACCTGTAAGTGAGAACATGTTTTTTTTTCTGTTTCTGGGTTTCATTTAAGATAATGATTTCTAGATCCATCCATCTTGCTGCAAAAGACATGATTTCATACTATTTATATCTGAATAGTATTCCATTGTGTATATACCACATTTTCTTTATCCAGTCATCCATGGATGGGCATTTAGGTTGATTTCTATCTTTGCTATTGTGAATAGTGCTGCAATAAACATGCAAGTGCAGGTAGCTTTTTGCCCTAATGATCTCTTTTCCTTTGGGTAGATACCCAGTAGTGGGATTGCTGGATCAAATGGTAGTTCTATTTTTAGTTCTTTGAGAAATGTCCATGCTGTTTTCCATACTGCTTTTACTAATTTACCTTCCTACCAATAGTGTATAAGCATTCCCTTTTCTCCACATCCTCGCCAACATCTTTGTCTTTTTAATAATAGCCATTCTGACTGGTTTAAGATGGTATCTCATTGTGTTTTAATTGACACTTCTCTGATGATTAGTGATGTTGAGCATTTTTTCATATGCTTGTTTGCCATTGTATGTTTTCTTTTGAAAAATGTCTTCCTGACTTTTGGCTATTTTTTAATGGGATTATTATTTTTTGTTATTGAGTTGTTTGAGTTACTTGTATATTCTGGATATTAGTCCCCAGATGTATGCTTTGCAAATATTTTCTCCCATTCTGCAGGTTGTCCACTTGGTTGATTATTTCTTTTGCTGTGCAGAAGCTTTTTAGTTTAATTAAGTCCCATTTCAAGATCTTATTCTTAATCATATTGCTAGCCTCTGACTCAGTGCTTCCATTTCTAGCCATAGGGAAAAAAATCTAAAATGTTTTATTAAATATTATCTACAATAATAATAGCAAACTTATTAATAATAGTGATTAGGAGTAAATTCATCATGTAAATTCCAGGCCTTTGGTCACCACAGCATTGTTCTTGATTATCTACCTGAATACTTTTTCCTCTATATTTTCTTTATATCCTCCTAATTTGTTTGCTCTATGAAAACTCATTTTTAATTTTATAAACATATTTCACTCCCCTTTACTTTTTTTTAAGGATAAAATATCTTAACTATCTTTATTGATGTCATTTCTATTCGTCCATGTATGAAAGCTCATTAAAATTAATGTTTCAAATTTCTTGGATTTTTCCCTAGTGAGTACCAGACTCATGAAAGTATTTTCACATACATATTTGATTCTTACATATTTAATATATATTAATTTGAAATTTGTTTCACACAAGTCTGTGGCTTAACTACTTTTCAAGACAAAGATCACATATTAAAATACAGAGTATTCAAAACATAAAAGTACACAGTTGTAAAGAATGTGTTTTATAATATAGATCTTGCAGACAATACAGACTACACTATGATTTGTCTATTTGAAAACAGAAAGCTGTGTATTATACTGAATTCTTGTGTCAGGTGCGCAGGAAAACTTGTTTACAGTCCTCCTTTATAAGATGATAAATACCAAACTATTTCCCACATATATTACAACCATATTTGGTTTAAAAATCACAAATTGATAACATATAAATACAAAATGCTAGGAAAAGTTTAATATATAAGGGAAAAAACATGTCTTGTGCATTGTATTACTTTTCAAATTTGACTGCTTTCATAAAGACACTGGTAATATTTTAACTTATGTAGAACTTGGTACTTATTTGAGCTGTGTATTTGCTACATGGGCTTTTGTGCATTGTCAGGATTGCTAACAAACATCCATACTGCAATTTCTATGAAGCAACATGTTCTAGATTTATAATAATAGTAGCTGTTATTTCCTGTGAGCCTCTTTTATGCCCATTACTGGACTAAACCCTTTATAGGCATTTTCTTGTTTAATCTTTACAATAATCCTTCACAATAACTTTTTACTTTCTCATTTAATCATCACGATAACCCAATGAGGTTGTTAGTGTTTTTATTATCCCTATTTACCAGCAAGAAAATGAGGGCAGAGAGAAGTAAAATGTAGTCAGAAGTTAGCAAGCCAGATTTCCATCCAGGTCTTTATGACCTAAAACACCTTGCTCTTAGTTATAAATGCCATCTGCATACCAGTTTGAAGAAAGAGATTTCCTTGAGGATTTTTAGGATATGGGAAATGTTGTATTCTAAATTAATTCCTTGGTTATCATCTGTAGAAAATCTATTGCAGGGGTATCCAAGGGTAAATAATGAAATGTGTGAAGTTTTGATATTAAGTTTTTAGATTAGAATATAATGATTCAATTTTACTTCTGTCAGACAAGACAGAGGTAATGTTTTCCATGAGAAAACATATTCAAAGATTTTTAAAATTGTTTAAATATTTACTTATGCTTGAATAAATATGTTGCAAAGAGTATGGAGAAAATATACTCGATCTAGGACCAACTGTAAATTTTTAGAATCTACTTTAACGAATTTATTAGTGATAATTTTCATTAGTATGGAAATGAGGTAGTTCAATATCTATCCATACAGATTTACAATCTATTTTCTATAATTCTGAAATTCAAAAAGTGCATAAAATCACAACTCATTTAGTGGCAAAATCAGAACCAAAACAACATGGAGATATTTATATTAATAGCTTTTATTTATTAATCTCACACCGTATGAAATGTCATGCATTTAAGTACAGAAATATGAGTGTATTTGAATACAAGTTGCTGTCCCAGACAGTACTGGAGGTGTGTGGAGTCACATAACATATGGCAGATACGTTGTATTTTATTGCATTGTATTTTCAAAATATGAAAAAAATCACTTCTGATGCACATCTGACCCCAAGTGTTTTTCAATAAAGAAATATGGAGCTCTGTGTATGTGTGTGTTTGTATATACACATATACAAACATACACATATGCATATATCCAAAATTATCCATTTAAATATATATATTTGATTATATGGTAATCAAAATAGTCTCCGTTTACTAAAGCTTGTTCATGAAACATTAAAGAAACTGAACAATTCAAAACCCAGTCATAAATGCTTAAGGAAAATCTAAGGAAATTTATGAAATCTGTTTAATTACACATTATTTTGTTTTCCTTACAGAGTAGTAAGCATGACAAAATGTTTCCCCTCAGTTCAATGAAGTTTTATCTTGGAGTGAAGAAGAAAATGAAGCCTCCAACAAGGTAAAGTTTGAAAGGAAAGTGCTGTTGAAAGGGAAAAATAATGGGAATATATGTCTAAGGGTTTAGGGAGCAGTAGGATCATTCTAAATTTTTATAAAGAAAGTTTTAGACAAATTTCTTAATTTGCTTCACCTGTGGCGGGGTCCTGTGGAGATCAAGAAACTAGTATGAGTAGATAAGGAGGCAAGATGTCCACGCTGAGACTGAAGTCAGCTCCTTGGTGATTATAATCTCCTTTATATAAAGCAGGAAACGGTGATTATAATCTCCCCTCTGGAAAGCAAGGAATCCCCAGGAGGCCCTGTCTACCGGGAAGTACTTGGGTTCCTCTAAATCTCCTTCCTTGATCAGTGACATCACAGGCAGGTCTGCACACAAGGGGGAATGTTCCAGGCCCGTCTGCACACAGGAACAGGGAAGCAAATGCTAGAGCAGCCTCCTGCAGCCTGGCCTTTAGAGTGTTTTCATCCTGGCTCTGTGATTTTCCCATTTTCTTGTGTGGCATTTGGTACTCGACCCTTAGCATATCGACAGTAGAGAAGGGGTGGACCCTTCTTACACATTATGTGCCTCTTTAACACTGAATTTGCCCCAGCATTCGTGTATAGTACAATTTCTTATCACAGATGACTTTGAGTAGCTAATAAATGTTTGCACTAATGCTTACGTTAGTGAAACATCATTTTAATGAACTGTATATGCCTCTTTCTCTTCTCAGAGAGTCCCCCACCCCCACCCATGACATCACAGGACTTCTTCCCTTTGTCTCCTTTAAGCCTGAATAAATTCATAGCCAAATCCCTCAACATTTATATTCACTTCTGGCTAAATCGTACCCCTTGAATCATCACTTGTGGAAATCAGTTCTAGTGTACATTGCACTATTAAATCTCACTTCCTGTTTTCAGTCTTGTAAAATGTATAATTTTTAATGTACGTTTGTGTATTTTTTTTCCTACGTGATACAGTTGGGGATTGACAGCATACTCTGAAAAACATCACTGGTAAGTTAGCAGCTGCTGCCTTTTGGACTTGATATATTGGTGTCAACTTCAGTAAAAGAATAACTTCAGTATTTGCCAGATAGAACTACAGACAGAAAACGTTTTACCTCAGAGAAATTAAAGTCTTTTCTAAATACTTGGAGCCTGAAAAGAGGAAAACAGATTTGCATGAGGGTGCGGGTCGTTTCAATCCTGTGTATCCTATATGGCAATGCCTCGTAGGAGAAACTACATTTGACTTCTTTGATAGTTAC
The DNA here is from genome assembly GCF_020740605.2 of Lemur catta. Taxonomy (NCBI): domain Eukaryota; kingdom Metazoa; phylum Chordata; class Mammalia; order Primates; family Lemuridae; genus Lemur; species Lemur catta. The sequence continues at coordinate 104,002,334 of NC_059131.1, read as the reverse complement.
TAGTGTGGAATCCAGCTTTTAAGGGGTAAGTGGGCAAAACTCAGTTTTAAAAAAGGATAAGAACTAGCTAAAATCAGATTTAAGAAAAACATATATTCTGGTCTCAGAACCTGTTCTTTCTGTGTATGTATTTTTTCCATATACTGTCGCCAGTATCCCTCCGTCTCCCTAGAGATTGCATCAAATGTCTCCTCCCCCTCACCCCTCTGTCTAAACCGCAGAGCCGTATCAGGTCTGCCTCTTCATCATCCTCCTCATCCACCCATACCTCTCTGTCTTTGGGGCCAGGCCTTCACTGGTCTGCGTGGGTCATTCCAGGAGTCCTAAGTGCTCCTCTTGTCTCCGCTTTTGTTTTCCAGTGCGTTCCCCACTCAGCCACCACGGAGACTTTCTACACCGTGTCACGTTTCTCTCTTCCTGTGACTCTTCTGTGAACCCTGTCACCCACAGGATGAAGTGTAGGACTGTCGGCGTGCTGTGCAGAGCCCTTTGCTATAGGACTCCATCAACCTCATCTCCCATGGCTTTCCCTTTTTACTTCAGGATAAAACTAGCATCTGTCTTTAATACCTGCCTTGCTCTTTCTGCTCTGCGTGTGCGGTGAATGTGGCCCCTTTGCTGAACCCTCATCCATGTCCTCCGTCTTCTCTCTGGCGACCCAGCAGACCCAGCTGTCACTGTTCTTTCCAACCAAGCTCAAATGTCCCGCAAGTCTTGTCAGATAATGCTCACCTCTGATCGTTATCTATTTCTTCTTTGCACCTACAATATTATATATACATGGGTACCTAATTCAAATGATTTGTGGAGGGAACTGTTTTCTGGAACACGGTCGTGGGAAGGGACGACGTTTCCATGAAACTCTAATGAAGGAAACAAGCATTGTCTAGAAATTTCATTCTAAACATGTGTTTTCAACTAAATTATTTCAAATAATACAGGAATATAAAAAATATAATTACATTGAAATATCCATTCTGTTGTTCTAGTACCAGTTACAAAATTTTCTTCTTATGGAAAGCAACCGTCACCTCATCCTCAAGTCTGCGGTTTCTGTGTTTGTGCTCAACTTTATTTTTGCTTTTTCTCACTGTGTTACAATTTATTTGTTAACACATACAGCTCCCCTAATGGACTGCACAAGCCTGGAGGGCAAGATCTCTATTTTATTTAGGTTTTCAATAAAAAGTTACCGAATCAGTGTTATTGGATATGCAGCAGTTTCTTATGTAGTTTATTTTTCAGGAGTCTGTGGGTATTAGTGTTTATAATCATAGTGATGAAGACTGTATCTAAGGCTTTTTAAAAAATCTGATCTTAAGAGAATGTGCACATATATTTCTTCTTAGGTTCAGAGTATCTGGGGAAAAAGATGTTTTATCATCGCATACCTGAAAAAGCAAAATGACATCGACCTTTCCACTTTTCCAAAAATACTGCCGATCATTTTGTAGCAGTTACCAAAGCCTTTAGCTATGTTTTATTTAAACTAACATATTTACAGTGTTATAATATTTTGATATTGTATACTTAGCAGAAGACTGAAACAACTTGTACTGAAATATTCCACTTTTGATTACATTAAGTCATTACTCAGAAACCCAGAGAGATTTCTGATGGCTAATTCACCACACAAATACACTGGAGAATACTCGAGTATCTTTTTAAATAATATGTTTCATAAACCTTGTTTTTCAGGCACCTGTGTTGTGACAGTTCGCAAACTCAGATGGAATGGATGGCCGGTGTTTTTATTGCCCAGGTATGACATTTGTTTCCGTTCTCTAGTGGAGTGTAATAGCTTTGTTTACAGGAAATGTTAGTGTGGTGCTGATTTTCAAAGAATTTTTAATAAAAGTTTTAGATGGATACACTTGACATAAACTTTTATTCTCCCATTCATTTTTTTAAAATATTGTACAAAAGTCCAAATTTATCCATTACCTTTTGAAAGAGAGTTTATTCTTGTTCTGAAGCCCCTTTTTTGCCAGCCCTGCAGCTCGTCAGCTCAGGAGAGTGGGAAAGAGGGAGCTGTCTGAGCCGTCATCGTGCTGGGAGTCCCACCGAGATCTCCATTTAGAAAAGTGTCCTATTTCCCTTCTTGTTCTCCCCTCTCCCCACCTCTGCCTTTCCAGAAACAAGGACAAGAACCTACATTTCTTTAAGACATACTGTGTTCTACATACTTCGTAAGGGTAACTTACTTACGTATTCCCTTGCTACAAACAGTGCATGACGGTGCTTGGCTTTACAAGAGGAAGGTTCCGCTGATGGCTCAGGAGCACATATTTAGTTACTAGTTTAAACTCAGGGTGTCTGAGGCCAATGCTTATACTGGATTCTGCATTTGGCCTCCTCCCTAGAGGAGGACTCACCCTTTGGGGAAGGGTTAATAGTCCCATTAATTGGATTGATTTCTTTCCCAACCTTGTCTTGTTGAATTCCCACCAATGTTTCTCACAGAGCATTGAAATTCATTGGTAACGATTAAGTTGCCATTCTTAATTAGTGAGGAGGTACTTTCCTGTTTCTCTTATAAAGAAGTAGTTAACTCACCCCAAAATCTAGTTCTTATTTGTTTTGAAAACCATTTTCTCTGTTCATTTAATTTATTAACCTTTCAAATGGTTAATAAACATGGCTCTTTCCAGCCTATTTTTCCTTTTACTACCCGGGAATATATTTGCAGAAAGAGACTGGCTGCTAACTTTTTAGAGCCTTTTTTCTTCTTTTTTGTAACTTTTTAAAATTCAGATATTTAAACTCTACTTTAAAAAAATTTGATTTGAAGTATGTTAGTAAAGTTGAGATCATAGAATCAAAAGCTATTACAATGTCTGTCTGAGGTACAACTAAACTGATGTTTTTGTCTCTGATACTGAAGTCAGTAGACTCTGTAGTTGAAAGTCAAGGCACGAAGAGCCAGGAAGCAGGGCCTGGCGCACGGCTGCAGTATTTCTCCCGGTCTCACGTACCTTCCTTGTCCCGGTCCCACAGACTTAGCCCAGTTACCTTTCCTCTGTTCATTTTACTTCTTGGGATTATTCGACTCCTCCCTTAAGATAAACACAGAGACCTTCTAGGATTTAAGGATTTTTGGCTCATCTCTGTAGGGAAATAAATAGCAAAATAGCAAATGTTAATATATACATTAATACTGCACACACACAAATACACGTGCTAATTAATGGTAAAAGCCCCTTACAATCAGCTCTCTCCTCTACCTGGAATACTTTTGTAATATCCATCCCCATCCTTAGCCCTGCCTCAGAAGTCCTCTAGATTTTAGCTTAAATATCACATTCCCAGAGAAACTTCCCCCTGACCGCCAGACCATGAGACCTTCAGGCTGTCAGCCCTCCCATCCTGCCCTTCTCCACTGCAGCACTAATTTAAAAACATGTGTAATTAGTTATGTCATGTCTACCTCCCGTACTAAAATTCCCTGAGAATTCCCTGAGAAAGGGAATTATTTGACTTGTACATAAAGTATTTCTAAAATAGGAAAGAGGGGAAGAAACATAATCAGATAAAATTTCAAATGGATGTCAATGTGATAACATGAAACAATCAATAAAATGCGGTGCATAAGGAGGAGTGTGAGTGAGGTAAGGAAGGGCACGAATTCAGAAAGGTTCTCAGGGTATAATTTTACGCATTGGTGACCAGTGAGCTGGGCTGAGACCCTTCGGAAATGAGGGGTGAAGCCTGCAGGTGTCCAGGAGGGGTCATTCCAGGTCAGGGACCAGTCCTGAGATGTCCCGGTCTTGGTTTATTCCATGAACATCATGAAGGGAAGATGTTAAGAGATGTTTAAGAGTTTGAAACAGGGGAAGGATATTACCTATTTTAAGGAAAAAAAAATTTTGGTCACATTGTTGAGTTTACCATGTAGGGGGTCAAAGATGGAAGCAGAACTAGCAGCTGCATGAAAGAAGATGGCAGCTCAGACCAGGGTGGTATAGTAAGACATATTCAGATTCAGGAATATTTTGAAGGCAGAGCCAATAAGGCTTTCAGGTTCATTGGCTATAGCAGTTTGAGAGAAGGGGTAGGAATCAAGAAAGATTCCCACATTTTTGACCGTGGGCAACTTAGGAATGTAAGTGGGATTGTCGGAGATGTAGAAGGAAATTGAGAGTCCTGTTTGGCCACATGAAGTTTGAGATGACTATTTGATACATAAATGCATATGCTGAGAAGCAGATTGGATGTTTGGATCAAAAACTCAGGCAAAAGTTTGGGGCTGAAATGTAAATTTGGAGGAAGTCACACTTAGCTTGTATTGCAAGCCATAGGATTAGATGAGATGTGGGGGAAAGTGTGGGGGAGAGAGCAGACAAGCCCTGGGGCATTTCAAAATTTAAATGTTGGGCAGAAGATAAAAAACAGGAAAAGAAATGATAAGGGGTGTGGAAGGAAGAAAGCCAGGCAATGGGTACAGAAAATTCTGTCAAGTAATTTGCTATGTAGATAAATGAGGTTGTGGCTAGATAGGAACAAGAGGGCAAGGTAGGTTTTGAGGTTTTGGTTTGTTTGTCTTTAAGGTGGGAGAGTGTATCCTTTCATATGTTCTGATGAGACAATCCAGTAACTGGAGGAAGAAATTGATAGAGAAGGAAAAAGATTATTAAACCCTCAGAGGCCCTGAGCAGACAAAAGCAATGTGATAGAGTACACAGTTGTTCGTCATTGCTGAAAGTCATTGCACAACAGAGAGTGTGGCACACTTATTCTCGAATTATTGACTACATATTCTGGCCCAGCGAGCAATTAGAGATATGACTGGAAAAAAGTTATTTGCAATTAGAGCAAATACTGATTACAAGAAAAAAGAAGCTCATTTATGTGGCTGCAGATGCAGGGAGATTGGTACATTTCATCACATTTTCTTAAGTGATTACTAAAAAATTTTTTTAATTAAATCAATGAGTTCACTACACGTGAGGCAGGGAGGGATTTTAGAAGTGTAATGGAAGAGGAAAAGGAGAGAAATAATCTTGAGAGAGTGAGGAGGCCAGTTGTCCTATGGCAGAACTTCAAGGTAGTCCTGAGGGTTCACTTGAAAGTGAGATGACCCTGCAGAGTGATCTCCCAGTTTTGTGCCCCATCAACTGGCAGGTGCCCGTGGAATGAGTACTGCCAAAGGTTTGGGGCTTTGCCAGGCGAGTATGATAGAGGAAGAAGGAGCAAGAAAATAAATAATCAGATAAAGTTTTGACCAGAAAGTGAGTGTACTGACTGACCAGGAAATCTGAGCCCTGCTGTGCGTGAAGTGGGGAAAATGTGGCAGGAAGATTGGTGGTGGTCAGCGGGTTGGAGTCTCGAGGAGGCAAAACCTAGTGAGTGAAACTAAAGTAAGTTAGCTGGAGAGATAGGGAGGCCAAAGTTAGAAAGTGAGAGGCAGAATGGAGATTTTGAGGTGTGATTTTTGGGTGTGAATAAAGTGAAAGTATGATCCTCAGCATTATAATTCCTTCTATGGACTTCTGAAGTCATTTACAAATAACTATAAATGTTAACTCAGAACATACCACTTAGATCTAAAGGTTTCTGCTGTTGGGATAAAATGCCTCTTAGATCTATCCAGTGAGAACTAATTAGCCAGTATTCACACTGTTGTATATTATTTCATAAAAAATATGTACTTGGGAATTGCATTTTCTCTTAGGATTCCCAAAATATCATTTGGCATATACATCAATGACTTAGAAGTATAAGTATAATTCATAGAATTTCCTAATTCCTTCTCAGCCAAGTTTTCTCGCAGCCTTACATGTTGAGAATATCCCAATTATATAATATCAGTGTTATTTTTACCATGTTTGGTACCATGATATAAAAATAATACACAACTTGTAACTTTCTCATTGAAATGTTGCATAATCTGCCATTACAGATTTGCTGAACCAAGGAAAGTTCTTCACCAAAATCCAAGTGATGCACATATCTAAGGCTAATAATAATATAACCGATATAGTAGGATCATTGAGGATTATATGCAATAATATATGTACATTCATAAGTACAAAGCCAGGCTGTATGTCCCTCAGTAAAAATTAGCTGTTACATAATGGATACACAGCACATGTTTGTTTAAATGAATTATTTGGTATAAAACAATACATTAAAACACTTCAGACATGTGAACAAGAATCTGCTGATGTATCTTAAGAATTGAGGAAAATAAAGAGTAGGCATTTAGATATATAATTTTAAAAGTTCTTCATTTCATTAGAACATCTGTAAACTTTTCATTTTATACTGGCATTTCATATTTTTTCTTAGATTATTATATGAAAAAAAAGTTTCCTTGTCCCAGTTTCAGAAAGGTTAATCTACCCCGAGGGGGAGAAAAATTCTTTAAAGATTTTTCTTTTATATCTCAAAGATTAATCACTCAACAGCTTATATTTTTACCTGTGGATATTTATCCCCATTGCAAAATTAGCTTTTCTTCACTCAGATCTATAATTGTTTAGTGGGCCAGAATATATAGCCAATAATTTGGGAACAAATGTGCCACACTCTCTGTTGTACAGTGATTTTCAGTATAAATGTCTGTGTAAAAAGGTAACATTTCTTTGGAATTCAATTAGATGAAAAAGTAACATTCTTCAAAAGGTCATGAAATGCGTGTAATTTTTCTGATAGCCATGCCTTAGGTTGATTTTGGATATATATTTGGGTCAAATTATTTTTACACTAAAGTCATCTTTGGTGTAGAGAGAAAATAAATGTATAAGTTCTTAGATTACAGGGCCTAGAAATGTAAAACTAGTGTATTATTTTTGTTCCACAAAAAGATTTTCAGGTTTCTTCAAATATTTTCCCCCTTTGGGTTTGATAAATAGTGCAGGAGGCATGTATTGGAAACTTAGAAATTGAACTGAGACCTCAAAGTTCGCTTTGCTCAAGAGTCTCATGTCCTCGAGCGCTGTCACCACTAGCGTCAGCATCACAGTTACAAGTGGCATTCTCATGGGAAGCAGACCATGTGATGTGGACATATGGAAAAGGAGCCAAGTGACTATATAACATGGTATACGGCATAATAAAATCACACACCAACAGCAAGAAATTGTATTTCCACAGCATGAAAATGATATATGGCCACCAGCTGGAAAGGAACGGAAACGTTCAATAACCAAAAATCCCAAAATCGGAGGTTTGCCTCTAATTCCCATCCAACACGAGAAGAATGCAACCCAAGCCAGGAGAAATATTGAGGTAGGTAGAATTTTGTTTGCATGATATTAAATTATAGCATTTGTTTTCCTATGTCTTAATGTGATTAGGTGTATTAATTACCTCATTGGCTTCAAAAGCATAGTGATAATCCCTTTGAAAAGCTAAGTAATAGTCACATACATCAAGAAAACATTATGAAATACCCTACACCTTTTAGTTTAATATCATCGACCACCCAATTACATATGCACAATAATACTTATTTTCTTACTTCTGAAGTAGCCAAGAAATTTTAAATATGTGTGTAGAAATCCTGACGATAAAATCAAAGTCTCACATTAGTCTTACAAGTTTACTTATGAAAACCCTTAGAGTGAGCCCATGGCAGAATATGTCTGGAGCCATGGTAACTAGCCTTTCTAGTAACATAATCAGATTTCAGGGGTTTGGGAAGCAATACGGTATCTCAGTTAATTTAAGGAACTACAAGATGACCTCTGAGCATCAATAAAGATTTGGCATCATTTGTGAAGGTTTCTCTTTGTTTTCCTTCTTACCTTGAGGACTGGGAGAACAGAAACAGTGTCAGTCTTGACATGAAGTTCAGTCTTTTCAGCAAAGGACATAGGCTATTTACTCTCAAAACTCATTAGCCACCGTAGGACCAATGCATACTTCAGTGCCTTAATTGATTCCTCTAAGTGAAAAGAAAAGCATTTAATAAGTGTTGTTTTATCTTATTTGAGCCTAAATTTGGGATTAAGCTATTTGAGTTATTTGCTGTCCAAACAGAAATAACTTTTGAAAGACTGAAGGCTTTTTAAGCTAATGATCAGATTTAAAAAAAAAATTGTACATATCTTTTCTTGAATATTTATACCACTGTAAACTCCTTCTCTAAAACATAAAAGCTTCAAAGATAATGGACCTTTGTTTCCTGTTCAGTTCTTCTGCACTGATATAATCACAGGAAAAACTAAATCTCCAAGAAAGTACGACCTTGTCCGTCTTTCCTTTCTGCACCTACAGTTTTTCTTGGTAGTAAATGGCTCTGCAGAGCTATGGGCTCCTCAGATAATCTAGAATCTTAAAATTCTAAGGGTCACATAGGAACCCAGGTTGAACAAGTGAAGCTGTCATCGGGAGTGGATATGCCCTACGGTGACTCCAGCTTCTGACATTGCCTTGGGATCAACTATGGAGCAAAGTGAAAGATAGATTGTTAGGATCAAATTACCTCACCCGCATTCAGTACAGATGATGATTGAATATACAGTAGTTTATTAACCTAATCCCAAATCCACAATTTCGGAGAATCTTTAACATACTTAGACAGGAAAACTGATGAACTAAAACGATGAAGAAATTGTTAAAGGCTTTTAAAAGAATTCCATGCAATATTAATTTCTGGAAAATTTATGAGCCATTAAAATAAACCAAGCTTTTTTGTAAAATTAGTAAATGTGTTTTAGTGATTTGACAAATCAATGGCTATATTCAAGAATTGTTTTCTCAAACACGTTGTTGCCAGATTGGTAAATCTGGTGAATTGCCCTTGCTTTCATATGGCAGTACTCATCCAGGCAGGGAAGGCGTTGTGGAGGAAGTGGTTTCTAAAATTAACCAAGGAAATGAATAGTGAGCCAGCTGAATATGCCAGAGAAAGTAAGTTGTTGAACAAAAAATAAAAGAAATAAAAAATCGCCCACGAAGAGCCAACTCGATGTTTACGAATATACGAGCTAGATACTGCCTGTGGCTGTCCCGCTTATTCCGTGCCAAATCGTGGGCGTCTTACGTAATTCTGTTGTCCTCAGCTTGTTTATCTATAAGCAAGTGGGGCTAATAAAAGCCCCTACCTTATATTGTTGATGTGATGATTAAATGAGTTTATGCCTCAGAATTTACAAATATATGCCTGGTATATATTTAACATATATTAAGACAAAATAATAAGGAACTTGGAAGATGATAGTTTTCAAAATTGCCATATAAGAATGACATCTGTAAAACAAATAAAAATGATGAACAAGGAAGAATGATGCAGTTGAAGCAGAAAACAGTGACATTAATCCCCTCTTCCCTGTTAGTATCCTGGAGCACAGTTTGATATGATAGAAAGAATCCCATTGGTTTCAGAAAGGCCAGGCTGGGATCCCATTCCAAACTCTCACTTATGTGACCTTGGGCAAATTATTATTTCTATTTCTGCATCTTAAAATATAGATGTACTTTAAACTGTGAATAATCATATAAAGTTTAAAACATCCAAAGCATTATTATGAGGATTAAATTTCATGATAAGATTAGATGTTTTGTAATATGAAAATTATCAACTAATACAGTGAGTTTAGTAACAGAAGTCATTTAAGAAAGTTTCTAGTGTAATCTGTACATATTGGTCATACCACTTTTTGGTGTGTTGGGACCTCTGTAACCATCGGCCTGCATGTCTAGATTTAATGGAAAGTATGAAGACACACACTAAAGCCATGTGAGTGATTTGCTCTGACAACACATTCACTGTACCCAGCTCTGGCTATGACAGTAGTGGCTGTTCTCTCTGCAGGTGGGGGGAGAGAGACTCCATTTCACATCATTACTTCCGTCCAAACAACTGGTTTTCTCTAAACACCCTGTGGCATGAACTGGCATTGCCTGGAGCAGCCAACTCCTGCTCTCCTACTTTCACCCCTTATCTGTATCTCTCTTTACATTATGGACTTCTCTGTTCAGGATGGTCCGTGTATAAACTGTGTCCTCCTTGTCCCAGTGTCCGTGCCTTTCTCTTTCTTTTCCCACAACACGCACGGCGCTCCAGCGCACCGTATCAGCCATGCACAGAGCACCTGTGGTCTCCCGCTCTTCCTCACTGTCCCATCCTCTGACTCCTAACAGTTCACTTCTGTCATATCTCCCCACCTTCGTATAACACTGTATTATTTAGGCAAATATTATACTTGAAATTTCAGCATTATGTGTATTACTGCCTGGCCTCTAAATTCCGCATCTAACAGAGGCCCCGGAGTCTTTCTGCTGATAGTTGAAAGATAATGAGAACTATTACTCTGATATGTAAAACCACTCCATATTTATCCTTAATTTTCCCCCAATTAATAGATGCCAAGTGAAACTTTTAACAAGATTAATGTTTATTTATAAAGTGTTTCATTTATTTTTACTTTGTTATGGTAAAGTACATATAACGTGAAATTTTCTATTTAACCATTTTAAAATACACTTCAGTGACATTAATTACATTCACATTGTTGTTCAACCATCACCACTATCTCTTATTACTTTGACATATTCTATGAAACTTTAGAATGAAGCTAGATATTAAACCTTTTTTTCCTGTAAGTTTTAGAGTAGAGGAAATATATTTAGCTTAAAATTTATAATCATAGTCAGAAAATTCCAAATTTAAAAATTATTTATAAATTATATTCATGCATATATTTTTATTCAGCTTGAATTTTTCTGCTATAATTTTATGTTGAGATCTGAAATTATGGAAAATAGAACAAAATGCTATGTATTTGACATTTTTTAACTTTTTTTCATGTACTCATTCAAAATTTATTGATAATTTCCTATGTGCGGGTACTATACTAGGTTCACACTTCAGATAAATCAAACAAAAGCAAAAATTCAAAAGCCCAGTTTGCATTGAATTGACTTTTTAGCAGGGCATTCAGACAATCACAGAAAATGTGAGTAGCATATCTGGTATGTTAGAAAGCAGTAAGAGCCATAGAGAGAAACAAAATAGGGAAAGGTGAGATGTTGCCTTTTAACATTATTATCTTGGGCATCTTTAATTACTGTACTGTTTATGCTACTCTACTTAATGTAGTTTTCACTTCATCTTCTTGCTTTCAAGCATTCATAACTTAATAAAGTCTTCTTAGATTTCTGCCTTTAATGCTTCACAATATTTACAGAGAAAATTTTTAAGAAAATTGGGGAAAAAAACAAACGTTTTTCCCTACCCCCACCTGCAACCTGACCCAGTTTATTGGGCGGCCTCTCTGTGGCTCATCTCCCTGCACGCTTGGTTCGTTCTGGTGTCTTACACTTGACCGAGCTGTAGTCTCCTCTGAGAATCTGACGGAAGCTCCGTACACCAGGTGTTCCAGTCACACGGTGTCCTGCATGCTAGTTTAAAAACTCGACTTCTGTCCCTCTGCAGGGGTCCTGTGGCAATGTACTTCTGGTCCCCGCAGGCCCTTACAGTTCACCGAATGAATGTGCACTCTAATCCACTCACACAAAAGTGAGTTTTCATACATGAGCATATAAACATTTCAGTCTTTTAAAAAAATATACCTGGGCGGTTCTGATAGGCATTATGTGAGGGAAAAGGTTTCGTTAGTCAAATATGTTAGAAGGAGAAAAAAAAAAGAAAAAACAGAGAAAAGAAGCTAGGCAGGTGGCTCAGGCACAGCGCTTGCCCGCAGCTTTACCGCGCCGGCCTGTGCATGGCTGGACGAGGGCGGGAGGGAGCGTGTCCTCTTTCCTCAGTGCGGTGGGTGTGACGCTGTGGGACCTGCAGACACACACGCAGATGGACACAGCCAAGCAGGCGTGAGAGGCAAGTTTGAAATGAGAGTCAATTTGAAAGACTAACCCGAAAGACATCTTTGAAGCGGTATGTTAAATGCATGTTAAAATCAACTTCAGTGGATTACATTTTACGGACGCTCCTCAACTTATGATGGGGTTACAACCAGTGACCCCACCGTTAAGTTGAAAACATAAATAGAAAATGCATGTAATACACCCATCCTACACCATAGCTTAGCCTAGCCTGCCCTGGACACGCGGGGAACACTCACACTAGCCACAGTTGGGCAAACTCATCTGGCCACACCGTGCGCTGTGTCGGTCACCTGCCCTGGTGATCACGTGGCCGGCTGGCAGCCATGGCACTGCCGCTGCCCCGTCTGCAAGAGGGTATCCTGCCACCTGTCACTAGCCTGGGAAAAGATCAAAATTCAGAATTTGAAGTATGATTTCTACTGAGCACATATTGCTTTAGCACCGTCGTAAAGTCAAAAAATCATAAGTCAAACCATTATAAGTCGGGGACTGTGTGTACTTGATTTTGTAGCTCTAAGATCAGTGCATAAATTCAGACATGCCACTTGTTATCAAAGTTAGAACCTAAATCATAGAAATAAGCTCTTTTGTAGGAGGCATCAACTTTTATGTGGAAGGCATTTTTTAAACTTAAGTAGTGCCAACTCTTGCTTTCCTGTGAGACATTGAATTTTATTTTTAGAGTGCAAGAGCAGAACTTGAAAGGCTGCGGCTCAGTGAGAAGCATGAGAGGGAGTCTGTGGACTCAAGCTTAAGGGAGAGGGCCTCCATGGTGGCCCAGTGCCTGGAGCACAAGGACGACAGACTTCGAACCCGAACCCGGAAACATCGGAGTCTCAACTGCCTGGAGGACACAGAGGCGGAGGCCCCACAAGTACATCAGAAAGGCCATAAAGGCCTAAAGACATTGAGGAAGACTGAGGACAGGAATAACAAAGCTACTTTGGACTCTGATCATAAGTTACCATCAAAGGTAATTGAAGAACTTAGTGTGGTTCTACAACGGTCAAGAACCCTTCAGAAAGAGTTGCAGGATGAGCAGACTCTGCAGAAAGAAATAAAATGAATTGGTCTCCCAATTTTTATTTTAATATTGTATACAATGTGTGTAAATCAGAAACCAAACTATAAGATAATTCATAAGAATTTATCTGTCTGTAGGCAAATGTGTCTATACTCAAGAAATTTATCTATACTTACGCATTTAAAGAGCATTTTAAAATATGTATATATGTGATTAAGTGTAAGATTAACTTTATTTTGGTCTAAACAAAGCTTGTAAAGTTCAATTGTATTAACCTTGTGTAAGAAGGCGTTGCATTCCTTTAAGTGGTCAGCCTTTTAAAGCAGTCTATTATATGGTGTAATTTATGAGCAGAAATCTCAAACTGTACTGTATTGTATAAAATGCTGTGTTTAAATGAAGCCTATGAAACTATCTGTAACATAGTTTGCACTTTGAAAAACCTTGTATATTAAATTACCATATGTTTTTAGGTTTACATGGGATCCACCTTAGGGAAAAGTAAGGGAAGTAAATTGAAAAGGGGGGAGTTTATTTTACTGGCTGCCTAACAAGCAACACTGGGGTTTTAAAAAGAGGCAAAAAGTTAACAAATGTCCTACAAAGCAAAGAATTGAGCCAAGATTCATTCTAGTTCACTAATGAGCAGAACTTGTTAATGAGAAACTGCTTGTTAGGAAAAAAATCCACTGTTTTCCCAAGAGTTGTATTCAGCCAACAGATGTGAATAATGGCACTGGCCACTCTTATCTATGGTGTCAGAGAACCAGCCACGTCGTACAAGTCACTACACTGGGGCTCTTTGCCAGTTGCTGCTCAGAGGAGACTTCCGCTGCGTTGCAGAGATCGTACTCACAGGCCCTGGCTTGAGGGCCACGTGTGCTGTTGCTGTCCGCAGGCAGGTTTTTGGAGTTCTGAACTATTGGTACGAACAAAATTCATCACAGGGTCTTGTTTCTGTTGTTGTTTGGTTTTTTTATTGTTTTATGTTTATGTCTTATTATTTTAAGTTAGGTTGTAATGTCTCTCTCTGGATTGCCAGAACTAATTGGAAGCACATAACATATATGGCCATGTTGGGGTATGGAGATAGTTTACTACACGTTTGGCAGCTACCTGTTCACATTTAATCTAGTCTTTTTTTTCTTTTTTTTTTTTTTTTCAATAAAGCAGTGGTATCCTCCCTGTGCCTAAAAATAATGAGCCCTTTATTTTTGTTTCCATATAAAGATCAGCTAATGAATTGGCGATTTTCCTAAAAAAGATAATGCTATCTAATTATACTTTATGTTGGGACATTTTTCATCATTTTCTTTCAAATTGTATTGGGTTTGGTATTAAAAATTATTTCATGCAGCTAAGTTTTATTCCTAGCATTTCTTTTTTTCCTCTCTGTTTTTAAAGATATTTTTCTTATCAGAATCTGTCTATATACAAAGGCCCACAATTAAGTCAGTCCACTCATGGTAAAGTAATGTTCTGTTAAATGCTATGAATTTCTTTATTGCAAAATGCTGACCACTTATGTTTGGTGGTGATAAAAAAAATAGCTTACCCCTGGGTATGTGATATTTATTCTTTAAATAAATTAGAATTTTAAAAAACCCACAAAACTGCAGGACAGTTTATGAAGTAGGTGGCACTATTAGGGAGCCTTCCTTTAAAGCAAGAAATCATGTTATTTAGAAATAAAACTAATCTTAAATATACTATTTCTAATAAATAATATTTATATTTTTATGAAATATATATGAAAATCAATGTGTTTGCCAATGTTGGCCAGTGGGAAAGTATCGGGGGTTTTTACCTGCCTTATCTGAATTTTTCTTGAAACTTGAGCTTAAAATCCAATAGTTTTTGTGTCCCTTCCTTTCCTGAACAATTGTCTCCATTTTTCAAGTGTGTAAGATAAGGGCTAACGATGACATCTCATATATTTTGAGTAAAAATTAAAATTGTTTTACAAGTCCTCCTGAATGTGGCTATTGTCTTCCTCCATTATCTTCAAAAGTTGAAGGTTATTGTGAAATAAATCAAATAGAATATTTCTCCTTTTTTCTTTTTCTTAAAATTTGAATTTAATATATGCTTCAAACTTGCTCTATTATTTTTCCAAATACATCAATATGAATATTGTTTTATTTTATGGGATGAATATATGCAGACATGACACAAACAGATTGAAGACATTCTTTCATTTTTATAGCACTAAAATTAATTTTTAAACAGGATTTTTAAACATGTGATTTCTAAGTCATTACCTGATGATTCATCATATTGTCACTGAGAACTCCAAACCAAGGAGAAATAATTGAAGCAAAAATATGACTTGTGTACATAATTAGGTAGCTGTTGATTTTCATTGTTCAGATAACAATTTTAATTCTAAAATATACATAAACTATATATTGCAAAAGGAAATATTTTTCAAAATGCATCAAATCTATTTGGGCAGGTTATAGCATCCAGATATTTGCATGTTTTCTTGATGTTTTGATAATCACTCTGGGGAGAATCATCTTCTAGAGAGAAGATGATTACAACTTCACCATCTCGTCAAAATTTGCACCAAGACTTTCATATTATCACTCACTCAAATCAAACTTCACTTAACAGAAGAAAGAATGAGGTTTAAAATGTGAACAAGTTTCTGTCATGTCTCTGTCATTACATTTATCTCTAATTAGGAAAAGCAAAGCACAGGTAACCACAGTTCATCTTTTTATGGTGTATGGTTATTTTAACAATGTTTTATTTAAAATGTTCTAAATTATACTGTATATGCCTCTCTTCTCTGTCATGACCACTATATGTTGAATGTATATGATGAATGTAATGTTTTTAATAATTCAGATACCTCTGCAGATTTAAGACTTTTATGAATTATTAGATTAAAGTTCAGAGCCCAAGTGTCTTCATCTGAGAAGTGGTAGTAACTACCCTGTAGGCTTTCTCCAGTGACATACGTGTATGTATTACCTACACATGTGCACACATTATGGGTGGGCCAGGTATGTGGAATAATATATATGGTAGCATAGTAGAGGTTCAATAAATGTTAGTTATAAATGTATTATTCTAGTTCTCATTTGATCTAAGTTGACACTTCTTATTACTGGTTTTCAAACTGCTTTTAGCAGTTTTTTTCTTCATCCTTTTTAAAATATGCTATGCACTTATGAAACAGATTACTGCAGGTATGGCCTGAATTGTTTTCCCCCAAATTCACATGTTGAAATCCTCACTCCCTTTACTTTAGAATGTGACTATATTTCGTGATAGGGCCTCTAAAGAGGTGAATGAGTTAAAATGAGGTCCTTAAGGCAGGCCCTAATCTATTCTGACTAGTGTCACAGAAGAGGAATTTTAGACATTTGGAGAGTCACCAGGGATGCCCAGAGGAAAGGCCACGGAGGACATGGTGAGAAGGCAGCCATCTGCAAGCTATGGGTGGAGGCCTTAGAAACAGCAAAACCTGCCGCCACCTTGATCTTGGACCTCTAGCCCCCAGAACTATGAGAAAACAAATTTCTGTTGTTAAGGCCACCCAGTCCATGGTAGATTGTCAGGCAGCCCTAGTAAACTAATACACCACATTTTCTCTTGTGTTAACCTGTTAATATTGACATCCGATGAACAGAATACTCCCTGGTATTTGCAAGAATTAGTCCGCACAGTCTTGTTGCCCCAAACCTCAGAATATTTCCTAGCATTACATCAGAATTACAGATTTCCTAATGACTAATGGAGGATAAGAGAGATATGTTGAGATCTAACTGCTGATAAGCCAGCTAGCTACTTGAGCACCAAAATAATATAGCATAAAAATTCAAAATTGTGGCTCAGCAAAATTAGAGTTTGAGCCTATGATTTTTCTTGTAAAGATTCAAGTTCTCTGATACAAAGAACTACCAACTATACCAGCAGAGTAAAGATGCTTAATCCTTCACAACATGACAGAATATTATTAAGCCTTTCAAGGAACAACCAAGAGAGGTTAAACAACAACCAAGAGAGTTGTTTAGTTAAACAACTGAACAATAAAGTAGGGAGAGATAAAAGTTATTTCCATCACCCCAGATGAACTGAGGGATGATTCTACAGTCTAAGATTGGCTCAACAAAAACCTTCGTGAGAGTAAAGTGACATTTGCATCTACCTCACCGGAGAGGATCGCATCTTCCCCTCCAGGTATTGCCTCATTTGTCTGCTCCTGTTTGCAACAAGACTCTTCATAAAATTTATCCAACTTGGTGCCTTCTCTTTTTGTCTTCCTCTTCTCTCTTTGAACCCTCTTTATTCAGCCTTTTGTTTCCATTTCTCTACCATAACTGCCCCCAGTAAGGTCAGAACAACCTCAT
Source organism: Lemur catta (assembly GCF_020740605.2). Lineage (NCBI taxonomy): Eukaryota > Metazoa > Chordata > Mammalia > Primates > Lemuridae > Lemur > Lemur catta. Next base: position 103,985,156 of record NC_059131.1, on the reverse strand, counting down.
TGCCCGCACTTATGGCTGATTTTCAGTTACTGTATTTGACCCCTAACCATCTGTAGCATTTCGCACTGTTAATCACCCCTCCTTTATGTAATACCTTCTAGTATTGGTCTCTTGGGCACTACTGTCTTGAGATTTTCCTCCTTCATCACAAATCGGTCTTCTCAGGTTCTGTACTGGCCAGCCTAAATCCTAGAGGAAAACATCCAGTGTCATAGCCTTAACTATGGTACATCTTCTGACAACCCATATGTTTAACTTCAGTCAGAACCTACCCGTGGAGCTCCAGAATGTAATTCACATTTCCACTTGAATGTTCAGCTAGCATCTCAAATGTATCATATCTAAAGCTCTTTACGTGTTCCTCAGCCTTTCCATTTCTAAGACTTAGGTACAGAGAGATTGGGTAGGATTCTTCAGCTACTGACTGGCAGAGCTGGTGTTTCAACCTAGGCAGTGTAGTTCAAGAGTCCACGTTTACACTTTGCGTTAGATTGTCTAGGCAACCGTTATCTCTTTCCTGAATGATTGCAAAAGACTCTCAGGTTGTCTCCCCAATTCCATGCTGCCACATGGAAAGAAGCAAGAGCCAGAGTAAACTTTTTACATAAAAGATCTCCTAATAGCTTCCTGTTTCTACTAAGTTAAGAAGTCTTTATAAATACAAGCCCTGAGATGATTGGTTCCAAAATACCGCCTGGTACTTCTCAAATACTCTTCACCTCGCTCATTTTGCTGCAAGCAGACTGTTGGTCAAGTTCGCCAGGCATGACAATGCCTTAGGACTTTGCACTTACTATTTCCTCCATCAGCAACACTCTCCCAGACGTACACGTGGATCACTCTGTTAACTTCCCATAGATTTCCTTACCAGGCAGACCTATGAACATCCCAGATAAAGCAGAATCATCACCTTCTATCCCCTTTATCACCTTACTTCATAGTATTTATCACCAGTTGACAGTTTACATATTTATCAATATATATTTTAATGGTTTGCTTTCATTAGAGTGTCACTCTGCTAGTACAGACTCTTAGGTTCTCCACTGTATCCCCAGCATCTAGAACAGTGCCTGTACCATAGCCCAGTCACTACTGAAACATGTCAAATGAATGAAGTCATGGTATAATGCAGCAGCTTGAAGAAGAACAATCCCACCAAGAGCTAGAAACAATAGATTAAAAACAAAAACGAAAAAGAAAAACCTATGTAAAGGCTGTTGCTGAAATAAGGAATAGAGGTGGCCAGATTCTGAGAAAGTGGGAACATTAGAGAAGTGAGAGGACATTGTACAGCTGGTTTTATGGGGGCATTTAAAGAATCTATACACAAGGCAAAAAGTTGAAAATCTAGTCTTTGCTCAGGGTGAGGGATTCTTTTTAAAGACAGAATAAACAGCAGAGTTTTTGTAGCCTTATGTAATTAAGGAGACAACACTGGTGACTGAAGGGACTAAGATCTCAGTGAGAAGGGCAGAATGGAAAACTGACTATAGCTGGTTTTCCTTTTAAGACATTTGCTGAATTTTGATGCAACATAGAACAGTAAGCTAATAAGCTCAGCAAACATGTCTCATAGTAAAGTGGAGTTGTTTGTAGTCTCATGGTACTAAAGAGACGAGTGTTCAAGATTATTCACTATCATGGAGAGAGACCCTTATGAACATGCAAACTCTCACTTGCAAGCATTGCAGAGCCATATGTTGGAGCAGGTATGAATTGGAATCTTGACAGAATGTCATCAAAACTGTCCCACCTCAATTCAGCTCAGTCCCATTGAATCAGTATCATCACATCCTCTCTAGCAAAAGCTGAAAAGGTAAATCCTTTTGGAGGAATGTAATATGATCTAGAGCTTCTATAATTTTTTCAATGGCATTTAAAAACAATTTAAAAAGCATTCAAAGATACAAGACCCTGTGACCAAAAAGCTAAGAGAAAAAATAGACAATAGAAAGAGATCTACAAGTGATCAAGCTATTGGAATTACCAAATAAAAAAATCAATGACAACCATGATTAATATTAACAAGAAAATACAGGAAAAATTGGGATAACTCTGCCAGATAATTGGATTTTTAAAAAATGTAAAGTGAAAAAACAATGACTAAAGTTAAATAGGTTTAACAGCATAGTAGATATCATTCAAAGGTTAGTGAGTGGATGAAAAGTTAATAAATAAATACAGTATATCCAAACTGAGCACACAGAAAAACAAGTAAAAGATATAGAAAAAAGAGGCATGTGGGTCCCTCTAACAAGGTCTAACATGTATGTAATTTGACATCCTGGGCTGGGTGCGGTGGCTCACGCCTGTAATCCTAGCACTCTGGGAGGCCGAGGCGGCAAGATCGCTCGAGGTCAGGAGTTCGAGACCAGCCTGAGCAAGAGCGAGACCCTGTCTCTACTAAAAATAGAAAGAAATGATCTGGACAGCTAAAAATATATATAGAAAAAAAAATTAGCCAGGCATGGTAACACATGCCTATAGTCCCAGCTACTCAGGAGGCTGAGGCAGAAGGATTGCTTGGACCCAGGAGTTTGAGGTTGCTGTGAGCTAGACTGACACCACGGCACTCTAGCCTGGGCAGCACAGTGAGACTCTGTCTCAAAAAAAAAAAAAATTGATATCCTGAAGAAGAGGAGGAGGAAAATGGGGAAGAGACAATATTGGAAGAGAAAATGACCAAGAGTTTTTCAAAATGGGTATGAGATGTGCTAAGCTACCCAAACTTTAAGTAAGGTAAATACAAAGAAGACTGCACATAATTACATCATAGTAAAACAATGAAAAAGTCAATGAAGGAGTCTTAAAATCAGCCAGAGAATAAAGAAACACTAAAGTAACAAGAACACAGTGACAGTGGCCCCTCACCATAAAAGGTGAAAGCCAAAAGGGAATAGAATACAATTATTAAAGTGCTAGAAGAAATTATCTGTCACCTATTATAGAATTCCCTACCCCTTAAAAACAGCCTTCAAAAAGCATGCCAAAATAAAGGTTATTTCAAATAACAAAGAAGCTTTTCCTGGTCAACCTATGCTGAAAAAAATACCAAAGAGAATTTTTAGATAGAAAGAAATTGATCTCCGATTGAAGTGCCAAATTCAGGAAGACTAAAGAGCAAAGGAAAGGAAAAAAAAATGTAGCTAAATATAAATGAATGTTGAGTGTACAAAATGACGATATACTGTCTTTCAGATATAAAACATACGAAAAATTTAGGCACAGTAGCAAAGAGGTATGAGAGGTTATCTATACTTCAAGTTTTCTAAGGTTTAAGCATTATCAGGGAAGAAGTGAATGTAATAGTTAAATTATAAATCAAGGATATATGTTTTAATCTCTAGGATACCTGCTAAAGCAAAAGAGAAAGAATGTATGACTCTCATGTTTGTAGAGAAGAAAAACAGAAAAACAAAATATGTTTTAGTAATTTGAAAGAAGAAGAAAGAAAAAGGAACATAAAACAGGTCAAGCTGAAAGCAATAGTAAGGTGGTAGATATAAGGCCAAATATATCAGCAATAACATCAGATGCAAAACACTTCAATTAAAAGCAAATGATAAATAAAACCTACACATATTCTAGTTCTCAGAGACACTTTAAATATAACAACAGATATTGAAAGTAAAAGTTTGAAGAAAATATATGCTGTGCAGACACCAATCCAAGGAAAGCTAGTGTCCCCAAACTAATATAATACAAAGTTGTCTTTAAGGCAAGAAAAACTACTTCAGATAAAGAGAGAAATTTCTGATAAAGGAGTGTAATTCCACCAGGGAGCTATAAATGAATAAAGTCTTTATACTTTCTGCACAACTGTGAGCTTCAAGGGTCACAGTCCACATTCACATTCACACTGTGAAAGATGCCGCCGGGGACAAGTGCAAGTGCCGACTGCCGCCCCCGTCAGACTCTGCAAATATGCTTTGCCCCCCATGCAAGGGTACGTACCCCCACACACTTTCCACAAATAGTTACCCCGTGAAAGAATTTTTATACTGAAAATAGATGAGGACCTATTGAATGTGACCAATATACTTGAGTAAATTTGTATTAATCCTATGTATCTTAATCATTTTCTTCTCAGCTTCTCAATTGCCTAATAAAAATAATAGGTAACCTTTAATGAAATCTATTTATTCTTTATTAGATGAACTTAGCTTTGCTCTGAAGGGATTTGTCTGGCTTCTGCTGTCATGTATGCATTATTCCGGCTATCCACCAACTCTTGTCTCTCTCTGAAATAACATTGTGAAATTACCTTACATAAGTACCTGGAATAGAATAGTTTAATCAGTCATCTTCCCACTGTGTAGGGTTGCTGAGTTGAAAAAGGAAATTAGACATCTAACTAGTATTTTAGAACTAAGTTCAAAATGACACATTGACATGCTAAATCAAATTACTAATCAAAACTAAGATGTGATATTTCTCGTATTATGTTGCAAAAACATAATGACCTTCTATTTCACTCTATGTCATGAAGGATAGGGTGTGCTCACAGGCAAAGAACAATCTGCACATATGCCGGGTAGATCAGATCTTACTCCAAGATTTTATAAAACAAATTACCAGGATTGAGCTTTCCTGATAGGGCTTTGGTGTAATAACTAAACCTCCTGCAGTGACAGATGATATACCCAATTCTACAGAGGAATTCAAAGACTTTTAACATATTTGAAATGCACTCATACAACCAATACAATTAAAATACTGGAAATGTTTAAATCATTTCTATCAGATGACTATTCAAATGCCAAACTCAACACTGGGAGTTTTTGCATATTTTAAAAGATATAACCTGCAATCAAAGTCATTAAACTTAAATTCCTAGCAACATACATTTTGAATTACTACTGCAAAACAAATTCCAGATCTCATCTATAATCAACAGTCATTTTGTAATGTCCCCTTAGTAGCCTACAAGCCCTTTAGAGTTTTCCTTTCATTCCCCAGGGCAAAGTGCATAATAAATATTTCTTTGGAAATTACATATAATAGATATAAGCCATCATCAGCCTTACAGTTACTGAGTATTACTTCCATATTTTGATAAATACTTCTCTGGTAGTTTGTGGCAATGGTGTAATATTTTTTGTTTAATGTTATTTTGTGTATTCATTTGTATGTTTTGCCATTTTTCTTTTCTTTTTCCTTTTTGCATTTAAATGAAATATCGAGAAAGTCTCTTTCATGTGTTCTTTGTAGACATCATTTTATACTAGAAGTCCAGATCTGGTATCCCTTAATTCTGATTAAAATTCACTTTCCAGCTTGATTTTTGAAGATTCATAACCTTGTAAATTTCCAATCTCACTTCCCAAATGGATTAGAACATAATTGCTTTTAATAAGCTGCATTAAGAACGTATAAATTCCACTTATCAGAAATTTTATAGTTTTTCTGCTTACCAACTATAGCAGAAAATATTATGATCCTGAAATAAAGTTGTTAAGTTTTCCCATTTTTAGAATAAGTGAGCAATAACTGATTAGCAAATGCCAATGTTTTATGTTCATAAAACCTTTCCTAAACTACTCCTCTCTGGTTCAGAGAACTTTGGGATATAAAAAGGTTAGTGTTAAGGCTATGGCAGATGACTAATCCAGTTGCTGTTCTGATGTTCTTGGAGATGAAAACTCCTTAGCGTTTAAACATTTGAGCAGTTTTAGTGATGCATTTTAGTGGTTGTAGTGATGTATTGGACATTTGCATTGTGCAAGGTATTAGCAAAGAATGCCTAACTTGCAGGATTATTTTAAGGAAAAACAGGGTAATTTATTTAAAACATGTAGCATTCGGTTAGTCACATGTCCTAAACACTTAGGGAGCATTAGTTCCCTCATTCATTCTCTTGCTCTTTCATTCATTCTTTTATCCCATTTAACAGATATTTATCATACATCTACTGTGTGGTTGGTATTGAGCTAATTAGCAATTTCATAATTGGATCTCAATTTGTGAGATAATCAACTAGCTGAGAAACAACACATGTGGGCATTATTCATCCTTAATGCAAATAACTTGCCAAAATGCTTAGATTTGATTAGAAATTGCCTAATTCAGTCTCCAAGTAAACACAGGTTCCATTTTAATAAATTATTTTTACTTTAAAAACTCTGATTTTACTCAACTATTTGAAAGGTACATGAATATTTTACAAGAATAATTTGAAATATTTTTCTTTTGGTGAGAAATGATTTTTTTCTTTGAAAAATAGAAGCCCAGGAATTGAAGATACAAGTAATTCCTTTATACTTAATAGATCATCACCTTTATAAAAGTTCAGCATTTTGGTGGAAAACATGGTAAGAGTGGCTGTCTTGGGCAGGCATGGAGATTGCCTAGGAAGATAATGAGGTAACTTTCTGGAGTAAATGGTAATATTCTGTATATTGGTAGAGGTTTAAGCTACACAGGAGCATGTATTTATCAACACTCAAGGAATGTACATTTAAGATATGTGCATTTCATTTTATGTAAATTGCATATTAAAAAACTGCATGCTGAATTATTCAGGGGAAGTTGTTGAGATGTTTACAATTTACCTTAAGTAAGTAGAAATAAGATGAATTCATGGATAGATGGAGAAAGGGATAGATGAATAGAAAACATGATTGAGCAAGTATAGTAAAATGCAAATGGTAGAATATGGGTAGTAAATTTTGGATTGTTCACTAAAAAGTTCTTTCAAATTTGCTGCAAGTTCAAATGTTTGCATAATAAGTTGTTGGAAAGAAAAGAATTCAGCATTAAGAGCATGTATAATTTATTCTTTCCAGCTAGCATTTTTTATGCCACTAAAAGTATTCAAGACTGATTTAAATTGTATTTAATTTCAAAGCTGCCTTTTTATATGTACCCACTATTCATAATAGTGAAAGCTGTTTCCTGCATGTGTTCCTTTTAGAACGCAATTGACATTGATTTGTCCACTGTTGCAGACTATATTAACACTAACAGCTTAAAATAAATTAGTGTTTGCTCTTCATGAATAAGTTCAATAGCTTCCTGCTTTCATTCCTACATCCTTTCCAATGTATTCTAATTAAAAGCTATTAATGTTTGTGTTTCCTGGAAATTTTATTCTTATATTCATATTCAAATTACATTACTGATATGTATATTTTTTCTAATAAATGTCAGATTTTATTGTTTGTTATTTCTATTTGAGGGTAATGTCTCTACTCGGATGTTCAACATTTAACTTTTAAAAATAATTTTTTATAGTTCATAGATTTAACATGCCCTGTTTTTCAGGTATGAACTATTCTAATGGGAAGCACAAGATTAGTGGTCAAGAAAACGGTTAGATTCATTGAAGGTGTCAGAAGAGCATATAAAAAATACTATCTGCGTTTATTTTTATTTTTAAAAAGCTTTATTAATATGTAATTCGTAGATTGGCCAGGACATACTCACAGACAGTCACATGTCACATATAGTATTTGAGTTTCCTGAAGACTGAAAGCTTTGTAATGTGAAAGTGTTAACAGCTAAGCTCTCTGTATTACATTGTAGTTTGTACTTGACCATTTAAATGGATTTATAAATATTCATTAATTTTAACTAAGTTAACCTTTAGAAAAGGATACTTGGTTTAAAACATTTCTAAAAGAGTAGGCAAGAAAAGAAAGAAAAAGAAAGAAAAGAAAGAAAACCTGTTGAAGGAAGGTAATACTAATAATGTGAAGTTAAGAAAACAAGAAAGTTAGAAAATCAATTTATCTTCCTGACAAAATTGGACAACTTCACAGCCATGTTATGCATTAAAAATAATGATGTTCTCAAAGTCATCTGACAAAAAGTTTACCTAAACTGTAGTTATTAAGAAGACTATCATGTCTACTAACATTAATGATGAACACAGCCCTAAAGAAATGTCATGTCTTGTGATACTAATTATAGTACGAAGTTGCTATGATCATCAAGAGACTTTTTAAACATGGAAAACATGAAGCCAAATCTCTGCAATTTTTTAGAAGGGATTTTAAAAGTTATTAAATACTCATTATTGTACTTTACAAAATTTTACTAGCATTAATAATTAATGTTTAGAAGTCATTTTTGAGAGACAGAAAAATCAAAAAGAGTGGGAAATACTTGTTTTTCATGCACTCAAGAGTTGAAATATCACATTTTAAAAACCATAAATACATTTATTTGGAAGACAACAGATTGAAAGATGATTTGAACGAACAAGTATTTTGTGGGAGATATGGTATTCAGTGCTCTGAAAGTACCTGTATTTCAAATCTGTCCCAATTAGCAGTATTTTCTAAATTCCACTTCAGTAATGAAATATATGAAAGGCTACTGTTATGTGATCCTCTTAAAAAAAAGTATAGCAGATAAAATAGGTTTTCGATAATGCCTTTAATAAAATCAACATTTTCTTGAAACACCTATATAAATATAACTGCTCATGGAGCAGCTGCTTTGATGAGAATGAAAAGAAAATTCCAGGATGAATTTCATTCTGGACATGAAATTCATTCTGTGCTTATTCAGAGGCAAGCTTTGCAGTGCAATGTGTTGTTCCAGGTTTGTGCGCTTCAGCTGGGAATACCCTCATTCTGGGAGAGAATTCCAAAGAACTGCTGTAAGAGTTACCTTTGCACTAATTTTATGCTATTAAATTGCCTGAACTTTTAAGTAGCACATTACCAGCCATGAGTTTCAGATGACAGGATTTTAACCTCCTCACTGAAAACCACGGCTTAGACACTGGCTGCAGACACTCTGCCAGAACTGCCAGAACATTATGTACGTATTGTATTCAGAACACAAGGCAGTTAGATAATTACACTATTGTGGTTAAAGTTATTAAATGAGGTGCCTCTAAAATATAGTAATGTCTTGTCAATATATAGAACCAAGGTTGGGAGACTCCTTTCTAAATATGAAAACTAAGTCTCAGGCCATCTCCTGTGCAGCTTTCAAAACCACTTTCTATAGAAGCTTTCATTAAGTCCATACTGAATGAATAAATAAACAAATTACACACAAATGACTTATAATTTCAAATACAGTCAAAAAGTTCCATTATCTTTTCTCTATTAAGATTGTTTTATTCTTTATTTATTATTTTTATTTTTAAAGACAGGGTCTCACTGTTACCCAGGCTATAGTGCAGTGGCAGGATCATAGCTCACTGTAGCCTCCAACTCCTGGACTCAAGCAATCCTCCTGCCTCACCTTCTAAGTAGCTAGGACTACAGGGAGTGCCACCATGCAGGATATTATTTTTATTTTTTGTAGAGATGGGGTCTTGCTATGTTGCTGGACTCAAACTCCTGGTCTCAAGCAATCCTCCAGCTTTGGCCTCCCAAAGTGCTGGGAGTACAGGCATTAACCATCACTCCTGGCCAAGATTTTTTTTTTGGGGGGGGGCAGAATCTCACTTTGTTGCCCGAGCAAGAGTGCCATGGCGTCAGCCTAGCTCACAGCAACCACACACTCCTGGGCTTAAGCGATCCTACTGCCTCAGCCTCCCAAGTAGCTGGGACTACAGGCATGCGCCACCATGCCCGGCTAATTTTTTCTATATATTTTTTTAGTGGGCCAGATAATTTCTTTCTATTTTTAGTAGAGACGGGGTCTTTGCTCACGCTGGTCTCGAACTCCTGACCTCGAGCGATCCACCCACCTCGGCCTCCCAGAGTGCTAGGATTACAGGCGTGAGCCACCGTGCCCAGCCAAAGATTGTTTTAATAATTAATTCTAAGAACAGCAATGTAGCTATGAAAAACATTTCAAAGACAAACTCTATAATAAAGAAATATACATATCCATTCTTCTGTCTGAACACCAGTGAAATATCATGCATGATATCCCATGTTCATTGGCTTCTTGTAACTGTTTTTAGAGTGAAGTGTTTTCCTTTTACCTTTTTTTTTAAATTTATTAAATATTTAATACATGATATTAAAATATTTTGACAGTTAAAAAAACTAAGGTCAATTTCTACTGGATGGCATTTCATTTAGACATTTATGTATATAAATGTAGTAATTTTCCTTAAAAATTACTGAGGAACATGTATTTTTTGAAACATGAGTTGAGGTGAATACTTAGTAAGAAAAAAAGAGCCATACCAAAACTTTAAAATATTACCACATTTAAAATAGTAAAACTTAGATAATATTAAAAACAAAAATATGAAACTCACAATATCAGAAAATATTTAGTATACCAAAATAGAACAATGAAAGCTGCCATTAAGATTTTTTTAAACTTCAGCATATTATGGGGGTACAAATGTTTTGGTTACCGCACCTCTCTTTAATTGTCATTTATTGAGAGCCCAATGTATACTAAGTTATGCATTAATTTCATGCATGTTATTTTACTTTAATTAGAATTGAATGCCAACTAATCTATGAAGCAAATCCAAAGCTTTGACATTTTCAGATTTAATTTTGAGATAGCATAACTTGAAGTAACTGAATGCATGAATCCTGAAATACTTAAAACAACTGCAGGAAGTTTGTAACAATCAGCCACTCCTCAAGAAAACCACATTAGTTTATAAGAGGCAAAAGCAGCCTCTCATTAGATGCCTGTAGCGATCGTTTCCAATGAGACTAAGGACTTGGATCCAGAGGCCCATTTCTAGAACAAGGAGAGCACCTTTGCCACTGATTCGGAGTTTTGCAGGAGGATTTCTCCCAAATAACCTCTTTTCTTAAAGAATGATGAAATACTTTTTTGGGGGAAAAGCAAACATTTTAAAATTATATAGGGAGCAATTTTCTGACAGAGTCAGAAAAAAATGTCAACTTCAGTCTTAATTAAAGTTAAAAGCAATTTATCACTATTGAAAAACACAGCATATCCCTATCAAAATCCCAAAGACCTCTTTTTTACAAAAATAGATAAAACAATTCCATAGTTCATATGAAACTACAAAAGGCTATGAATACCCAAATCAACGCTGAGAAAGAAGAACAAAGCTGGAGGCATCACATTTTCTTATTTCAAAATACATTATGAAGATGCAGTAATAAAAAGAGTATGGCACTAGTATAAAGGCAGACATATAAGGCCAATAAAATAGAATAGAGAGCTCAGAAATAACCCATGCATATATTGTCAATTGATCAATTTATATGAAGCTTTTAATAGGTACACGCAGCACTATCCCTAATACATTTCACTTAGTAACCTCTGATTAAAATTTGCTTTTATATGTTATGTATATCAGAAAGACATAGTATTATCCATAAGAATCCAATGTCTGATTCCCTTTGCCTTCAGAGTTCTCAGTGCCATCTTTGCTGTAATATATATTCTGACATACTTTGTATAAAAGGAAGGGACATGTCAGCAAGAGGAGGATTCTGACTGCATTGTAGGATTGGGCCCAGCTGTTGGAGTTTTTTGTTCTATATCTTCCTAATTGTGTGGCTTTGGAAAATTTAATCTCTGTGCTTCCATTTTCTCGTCTGAAGAATGTTAATAATAATACAAATGAGATTGTGTGAGATAATATACTGAAAGGGCATTGCATTATGTGCTCAATAAATATTATTATTAATATCTGGATATTAGGATATGTGAGTCACAAGAGAATGAGCAGGTCCACCTGAGGGGATTGGAGAAGTGATAACCTCAGAATAAGATGGATTTTAGTTATGCCAAAAGGGGAAAAATATTGAGGAATAAATGAGTTAATAATCACAGAACTGGAATTTCTGTCAGCACAATGGAGAGTTCAGTAAAGTGAGCAATAAAAAGTCATGAACTTAAAATTGGTACCTAACAGGATGGCTGCATTGAAAAGACCAGACAATTAGAGTGGCCTATAATTCAGGTGATGGCCGAAGTTATGAAGATAGGAAAGCTGGGTAGTTTTAATATGGTCTCCACCTGCTAATCTGTTGCACAGATGCTCAGGTGGAGAGAAACCTGATGTGCAGAAGATGAAGACCAAGCACAGTGCAAGTGTTTGTACCCTTTGACTAGCATCTCATCTTTGCCTCTTTCCCCCCTGCCTTCACTCCAGCCTCTGGTGACCACCATTCTACTCTGAATTCTACAAGTCTGACTTTTTTAGATTCTATTTTATTCTTTCTTAGATATAAGTGAGACCATGTGGCATTTGTTTTTCTGTGCCTAGTTTACTTAATGTCCTCTAGATTTATCCATGTTGTTCAAATGACAGCATTTCTTTCTTTTTAAAGGCTGAATGGTATACCATTGTGTATACATACCATGTTTTCTTTATCCATTTATCCATTAATGGGCACTTAAATTGTTTACATAGCTTGGCTTTTGTGATTAATGCTGCAATGAACATAGGAGTGCAGAGATCTCTTTGACAAGCTGATCTCAATTCATTTGGATGTTTACCTGTAGAGGGATTGCTGGATCATATGGTAGTTCTACTTCTAGTTTTTTGAGAAACTTTCATACCATTTTCTGTAATTGCTGCACTAATTTACATTCCTACCTACAGTGTGCAGAGGTTTCCTTTTTTTCCACATCCTCACCAACACTTGTTATCTCTCATCTCACCATCTAACAGGTGGTATCTCATTATGGTTTTAATTTTTATTTCCTTGATGATTAGTGATGTTGAGGCTTTATATATACATATATATACATATACATACATATATATATATACACATATATACATATATATATATATATGTTGGCCATTTGCATGTCTTCTTTTGAGAAATGTCTGTTCAGGTCCTTTGCCAAAGGTTTGAATGCCTTAAATATTTTGGATATTAGTTCCTTATCAGATGGAGAATTTGCAAATATTTTCTCCCATCCTGTAGGTTGTCTCTGCAATCTGTTAATTGTTTCCTTTCACTGGGCAAAAACTTTTTAGTTTGGTGCAATCCCATTTGTCTATTTTTTCTTGTGTTGCCTGTGCTTTTGGGGTCCTATCCAAGACCTCATTGCCCAGACCAATGGCATGGAGGTTTTCCCCTATGTTTTCTTCTCCTGGTTTTACAGTTCCAGGTCTTACATCTAAGTCTTTAACCCATATTGAGTTGGTTTTTGTATGTGGAATGAGGTAAGAAGAGTCGAATTTTATTTTTCTGCATGTGGATAGCCAATTGTCACCGACATACAAATATGTTATAATAGCTTTCATCTTAACTAAAAAAAAAAGAAAAGAAAAAAGAAAACCCCCTCTCTTGATACCATATACTCCTGCTACCTCCCAATATCTCAGTAGAAAACCATATTAAAAGATCCTCTTTAAAGTGTCTTATTTCCCTTTTCCACTGAATTCTCTCTAATCAGACTCCCCCCTCCGCACCAGCAAAAACCAAACTATTTTTAATCAAGATCATGAATGACTTCTTCTTCACCAAATAAATTGTCTAATTCTCACACCACAAATAACTGATTCAATCAGTGGCCTTTAACACAGGGGTCTAGGATTGTTCCTTTTCAAAATCCTTTTTCACTTGGTAAATGGATACTAGGTGCTAGGTAAATAAGTGAAAGGTGCTGTGATCATACTTGAGAATTAGCCACTGCAGCCTCAAACTCCTGGGCTCAAGCAATCCTCCCTAATCAGTCTCCTGAGTAACTAAGGCTACATGTGCACACCACACCCAGCTTCAGAGAATTTTCTTCATCTTCACATAGAGTGCCTTTAGCTTCTGGGAAATTTATGTGTATCCTTATTATAAATTTATCAAATAGTTTCTGTTACTTGTAACTCCAAAGTCCAAATACAGTTGGCTAATTAGTCTTCTGAAAATGTTGTTCCTGATGTCTGGACTAAAGTTCCTATACATATATGTGTGTGTGTGTGTGTGTGTGTGTGTGTGTGTGTGTGTGTGTGTGTGTGTGTGTGTGTGTGTAGAGGCACAGCCAGGGCAATTTTCAACAGAATACCCTGGTTAAAATGTATCAGTGGAATATGGGAAGAAAAATGTAAGTCTTTGAGTTTTCCTTTAGTTTTCTTTTTTATTAGCAATAATTAGTTCATCAAATTAGTAATTATTTTATTGGAATACAGAGATTTAAACTTTGAGGAGATATAAGGTATATCTTTGTCAACATAGTGAGGCTACTTAACCATGGGTATGATTAGACTGAAAAATCAAGATAGGTAGGGGTCAGCATATGACAGTCCATAAAAATATTTTAGAGAGAAGGATACACCGAAGATAATGTGTTTATTCATTGAATGAGTAAGTGAGTGGCCAACGGACTCTAGACCAGAGGGTGCCATTAGCATGAGATTAGCATGAGATCCGCAAAGGAGACATTAAGTAGTTATCTACTGAACCATATTTAAAAGGCATACTTGAAGGGTTTTTTTTTTCCAGCAAGTTAAACAGTTCTCATTTCATTTGAAGTAATCTCATCAAACATCTAAGGAATAGACAGAGTGCAGGAACTGGAAGAAAGATATTATAAAATATTAAATTTGAGAAGAATGATGTTAAAACAATTACAAATACCTAATCTTTTTACAAAGTAAACACAAGAGACAAAGGTACACTGGAACAGTTCCATAATTGTGTTAAGTCTCTTAAGGTTAAAGTCCAGCACATTAAGCATGTTATAATTGAACTGTTGAGAAACAAATTAAAATTTTAATGATCTTTCCTCCCTTTGGAAATAAATGTAGTTCCCTATTATCAATGCTGCTAGAACTCATAATATTATTGTCTAATCAGCACTTAATGACCCACTCTTGGTGCTTCTAATTTCACATAATTAATGTGCATGGAAAAGAGGCTTGTAAACATTTTATTATCATATGCTACATGTTGGATAAATATAAGCAACCTACTATTAGATTCGTTGTTTGAAATCTCCTAAGATCTTCGTTAGTATTTTTTCATAGATATGGTCAGCATATATATTTTGTGCCTACATGGACAAATTTGTACATTACAACTATTTTCTTCTGCTCACCCCTTCCCCTCCCCCCAGTCTGTTGGTCATCACCTTTTTCATGTCATTGGAAGGAATAACAAAGTGAATAGAATGAAGATCTATTTTATGAGGACAATATATTTCAACTTGCAAATGCTAAAGTTTACTAATTTTAAATAAAATTATTCTTTCTTTGTTCAGTAATAATCACAGAAGTACACGTGTACATTTTTATTTATCTGCTTTCTCATAACAAATCCCTCTAGCTATAAGTCTAAAACTTCTTTTAAAATGGCCATCTCCTTAAACAACTTTCCCTAACTGAAAAAGTCTATTACCTATTTCATAATTCTCTGTTTTCTTTTCTTCCTTGGTCTTCATCTCTTGGCAGTCTAGTTTGTCCCCCAAACAAACTTCTTCAGCTGAGTTAATATGTTTTAGGGCATGAAGTTTGTCCTCAGAGCTGTTCCATCCTTATCTGCCACGTGGTCCATCCTTCCTTCCTTCCTTCCTTCCTCCTTCTTTCTTTTTCTTCCTTTCCTTCTTTCTTTCTTTCCTTCTTTCTTTCTTTCTTTCTTTCTTTCTTTCTTTCTTTCTTTCTTTCTTTCTTTCTTTCTTTCTTTCTTTCTTTCTTTCCTTCCTTCCTTCCTTCCTTCCTTCCTTCCTTCCTTCCTTCCTTCCTTCCTTCCTTCCTTCCTTCCTTCCTTCCTTCCTTCCTTTCTTTCTTTCTTTCTTTCTTTCTTTCTTTCTTTTCTTTTAACAGGGTCTGTCACCAAGGCTAGAGTGCAGTGGCACAGTCACAGCTCAAAGCAACCTTGAACTTCTGGGCTCAAGCGATCCTCCTGCCTCAGCCTCCTGAGTAGTGAGGACTATAGGTGCATACCACCATGCCTGGCTAATTTTCTAATTTTTTGTAGAGACAGAGTCTCACCCTGTTGATCAGGCTGGTCTCCAACTCCTAGGCTCAAGTGATCCTCCTGCCTTGGGCTCCCAAAGTGCTAAGATTACAGGTGAGAGCCACCATGCTGGCCTGGTCTTCATGTCTTTCTTTAAGGAAACTCCTCCAGTCCTGCTGTTCACCTTCGTCATGGTGACTTCAAGGAATTTGGAAGGCTCAGAATAATTTGCGGTCAAAGGCCCCAGGCATAGACTCATTCAAGGAGAATGTTTTAAGGGAACGAGGGTGAGGGGGATAAGACCACCGGGGCTTAGCGACCCCATTTCTGAGGCCGTGGGAGAAGAGGAGGTGAAGGGATGCTGCCTGAGCAGAAGCCGGAGACAAGGACAGAAGTTAACAGCCTAGTTGGGGGACATTCCAGCGATCTGGGAGTACAGCAAAACAGACTCCCACCTTAAAGACTGAGGGCCTCATACCTAAAAAGCTGTGGAGTGGCTTGACATGAAAGCCACCCATGGCTGTAAAGGAAGATTGCAAAATATCAGCCCAGGAGAAGGGACCCTGGCTCCAATTCTTAAAAACAAGAATTGTCCCTGTTGGTTGAGCTCCTTCTCTCCCCATTCTCAGTAGAACGCTTCAGTTCATGGAGAGCTAACCTCCCAATTAGAAGTACTAATCTCTTTGTTCCTCAATCGAAAGGGCCACAGCTGCTGAGTTCAGAGATACTATCTGTACATACCTTAAGGCATAGTTGTGCTTAGTAATGAGCTATGTGTTCCTGCTTCTGTAGATAAAAGAATAATTAGCAAAGACATCTTGTGACTATTAGGGGAGACTTGAAATTTCTACACATTGTAACCCACGAGCTTTCCATGTGAAATCATTGTAATCTATAGCATGAAAAGGAGAATAAAAATGGGTGCTAGATTTTAGTCAGTGCCACCTGGCTCACGGGAATGCTAGTGGTCCCTTGATCTTCCCTGAACCCTTTCACTTTATTTTTTGTGCCCATGTCTTTGTCTCTCCCATCTCTTACAGTGCACATTGCCAGGGACCCAGTTATATCAGGGGCATCACAAACCCCCGATATGGGGGTGAAGAGTTGTCACAAGACATGGCAATGGAGCAAAATTAGAGTGTGGGTAGAGTGTGGGTATGAGGCCAGCTTGGAAAAATAAACAGGGTTTTCAGGCTTAGCATTCAGGCAGGGATAACTTCTAAAAGTTCTAGCCAACCAGGGAGTCACAAGCAGAAGTAGATGAGGGCTGTACAGGCTGATGTTGCACAGGCCAAAAGGTTCGGCACCAGCCCCGCATGTTGAAAAGCAGGGCTTAAGCAGGAACACACCAATTACACAGGCACCAATCCAGCATTCAAGCTTGGTCTGAGAAAACTCTAGGAAGCAGATTTTTTAACCAGATGACTAGTAACAGCTGTGCAGAATCTGGAAGAGATGTACAGATTTATATAAACAGTGTGGGGCTGGTGACACCAGAACAGGAAATGATTTATTTTTTGCCATTGTTTTTCGTCACTGTTCAGTCACATCCTTCAATGTGACTCAGGGATGGCAGGTGCGGAATGCCTTCAGAGGGGGAGAGCTCTGCAGGTGCTGCTGTTTGCAGCAGAAAACAATTCTTCACAAACTGTTGCTTCCTCCTCAGCTCCCTGTCCTTGACAAATATCTTGAATCCCCTTTTCCTCCTTCACCTGATTTTTCCTTGTCTGTATCTGCTGAAAAAGACAGAAGGGTAATTATTTAAATAATATGACTATTTGTCAAAGGCATTTAGCCACATTATTTTCCCCTTTAATGAGGTAGGAGTGATATTGGGGAAATTTTACATTTAGTTGGCATAAATGTTCTCTGAAAATTAAAATAAATGCAAAAGATGACATTTTACAAGATTGCTTTCCATTCTTGACATAATGAACAATTCAGTCACTGTTGAATAGCCCAATCTATTTTATTTCTTTGAACAAATTCCATTGTAAGAGCCAACATCATCCATGTGCTTCCAAAGCAGAAAGTAATTATCATCACAATTAGCTTTTACAATGATACACATTTTCCTTATGGTGTTGCTTCTCATCTTCACCTTCCTCTCCAATTTGTATTCATATCTTCAGAGTGGCTGCATAAAAAAGATTATGCTTTTCTGCATGTACTTATATAGCTCTGGTGAGGAACTCTGTAGAGACATTAAAATATAAATTACAGTTGCCTGAGTCATCGAAGTTGCATTTTAACCAATATGTAAGGTCAAGACAAGTTGTCAGGGTCTTTTGAGATTCTGAGGGAATTTCAGAAATATAGATGTTACCTTATACTAAGAAAAATATATTCAAAAAATTTCTCTTTGGATATTTATGGAAAACATGAGTCTTTTAAACTGCTTCTCTGACCTCCATTATTCCCTGATACTTTACGGTCTTGCGAGACAAGTGCTTTTACCTACGACTGGATATGCCTTAGAAAAGATGAGAAGCAAATGGGAGGTTGGACAGATGAGACTTGCTGCCCGCACTGTAAAGCTGCATATAGCCCACTCTGAGGTACTGAGGTGCTCTCTCTAAGCTATGCCAGGACATCCAAAGGGCCAATGTTATTCATGTGACTCCTCTGGTCAAGCTGGCCAGAATCCACTCTGGCTTCTGCTAAATGGTGACAGAGGGAAAAAGCAAGAAAAAGCACAGAAAGGATCTAGTGCAAGAATGCGGTTATATTATAATTTTATTGTTATTAGCTAGTTATTTCGTCTTATAATTTTATATGGGTGGTAATGAGAGGCTCCCTAAGAATTTGGAAAACAGAGAAATAGGATTATGCTCTGAGGGTTCAATCATAAAATCCACTCAAAATTATGAGAGATTAACAGTGACCTTAAAGAGACAAATTGGCTTCCCATTCACAGCAAGATAAAAGAAATTAGTGAATCTAGGAAAGATTTATTTTTTAGAATAAGGGATCCATTATATACAGAAGAAAATAGAGAAAGGCAAAAAGAGTCCATTAGGCAATGAATGACCAATGGTACCAGTCTCTCCCACTAGGCTTCCCTGGGAGAGAACACATTGACACAAAGACTCAACCTGCTTGGCTTTGGTGGCAGGTATGTCTCTATTCTGATAGGGGGTGAATCCATCTATCAAAATCCTGATGCAATTAAATATTGAGATGCTGAACTAATTCCACTTACCCTTATTTTATGCTTACCAATCAATTTTAGGATTATAATTTTATTTTGCAGGAGGCAGTTTTCCCTGAGGGAGAGAAGACTAGCACGAGTGCGCTCATGGCTAATCTTCTCTTTCAAGCTTAGTTACTGTGATTACAACCCCAAAGCATAGGTCCCTACAGCTGCCAAAGTCAAGATACAAGGCAGGCAAAGCTAGGGAATGACAGTGGTGAAATCAATAAGGTAAATAACGATTTGGAAGGCCGCTGACTGACTGCCAGGCAGCCTCTCTGATGACATCACAACTTCAGTGCATTAATGATGAAAACAGAAGAGCTAGTTCAAAGTGAGTCTACTTTTGTTTTTCTGAAATAACAGGCGCTCCAGTGGTGCAATTTGTTAGCGTGGTGCTTATATAACAGAAATAACAGACGCCATTCTGAATAACGTGACGGGTGCATGGGGGTCCTGGAGTGCATTCAGAGAACAGTGACTCATGAGGCACAAAGGCTAGAAATCATAACTTACAAAAAATTGGAGAAGACAGACCAGAGAAAGGAAGGGAAGGAGAACAAGGACACAAAACATTCCTTTATAATCCGAAGGGTTACCATATGGAAGAAGACATAAACTGGTTCTGTATGGATCCTGGATTAGAGTAAGAACCAAAGGGTTAAAGTTATATACAGAGAATTGTTGGATCATTATAAGGAGTAAATCTTTAATAGGTGGAGCTTCCCAATGATGGAAGCTTCTGTCCCATGAGAAAATAAATTTTCTGGTTTTGCAGCCATTCTAGCAAAAGCTGTATAACAACAACTTTGTAGAGATATTGCAGAATAGATGCCTGAAGTAGATCCATTTTCTAGTCACTTTAAAATTTCATTTTGTAGAATCCCATAATTAATAATTTTCTACATTTAAAAATGTAACTGAAGGACTGAAATCTAAATCATTGAGATATTTAGTGTAGCATATAGGAGAATTAGTTTTATTCATAAAGTGACACATTTAACCTTATTTTCACAGAATTATGTTCATCGTTATCATTCATTCATCATCTATCTTATCATTGACTAAGGATTTTTATTTTTATTTATTTGTTTTAAATAATGTAATGAATCCAAGTAAGCCACAACCACAACATTAAAAACCAGCAAATATCTAGGAATAAATCTATAGAAAATCTTGTAAGACCTCTACATGGAGAACAATAAATGTTTTTGAGACAAGTTAATGAAAAATTTAAACAGATGTATATGCCATGTTCATACATTGGAAGATTTAAACTAATAAACATGTCAATTCTCCTCAAAATAATCTATAGAACCATTTGAATCCCAGTCTAAATCTCAGTATCCGTAAGGCAAATGTTTGCATGTGAGCCTCTGTGTGTGTGTGGTGTGTGTGACAATGTGAATATATTTTGACAAGATAATTCTACAATTTCTATGGGAACACAAAAGGCAAAAAAAAAAAAAACCCAAAAAAATAGCCAGTGCAACTTTAAAGAGAAGCATGAAGGTGAAAAACTAACTCCACAAGATAGCAAGACCTGTTTTAAAGCTGCAGTAGTTAAGACAGTATGGTGCCATGGCATAAAAAGAATAACCATCCAATGGCATGGAGATTCCAGACACAGATTCACACAGACTTGTCATCTGATTTGTGACAAAGGTAATATTGTATAATAGCCAGGAAATGATTGACTTTTCAATAAATGGTCCTGTGTCAGTTGGATAGCCATGTGGGAAAAAAAATCCTAACACCAACCTTACATCCCACACCTGCCCCCCAAAATTCCAGTGGATTCAAATCTAAATACAAAAGAGAAAACAGTAGGAGAAAATATAGAACACTTTAGCATCTTGGAGTAAACAAAATATCTTAAACAGAAAATTAAAAATTGTTATTAATGAACAAATTGCTAAATTGGACTCTATATATGTACAGTGAAGAACATTGAAAGTGCCAAGTGTTGGCAAGGATATGGAGCAATGAGAACTCTCATGGACTCTGGTGAGAATGTAAACAGGCACAACTACTTTGGAAAATTGACCCAACAATTTCACTGTTAGGTATATATCCAATAAAAATGCATTATTGTGAAGCAAAGACATGTGCTAGAACTGTCATAGCATCACTGTAGTAGCTAAAAACTGAAAATATACTATCCCATCAATGGTAGAATTGATAAATATGTTCACATGATAATGTAACTTAGATCAACGAGAAAGAACTTTCCATAGTTATGACTAACAATATGAGTGAATCTTGCAAATATTGTCGAGAGCCAAAAACCTGACAGAATATGATGTCATTCATACAAAGGATTGAAAAAATCGGCAAGGTTGTATATGTCATTAATGTCTTTGGCGGGAGGTGCTGACTGGGAGAAGCTGCAAGAGCAGCTCCGGGGAGACAGGTTCTGTTTCTTACGCTGGGTCCTCTCCAAGGAGTGCACAACATGCAAACACTTGGTTTGTTCCCTTATGATGGGGGCACGTTTCTATTATATATTTATTATATGGCAATAAATGGCTCAACATTTTTAAAAAATAAAAAAAATTGCAAAGAAGTATTTTAGGTACATGCTGTTACTAATATTATTTTAAATATTATATTTTAAATTATATCATCCAATATGTTTGTTGAAATGTAGATATGCACTTGACTTCTGCCTATAAATCTTTAATCCAGCCACCCTGCTCTCCCATTTTCTTCCTGTAATTTGTCTATACATTTCTGTTTTCATTCAATATAAACAGGCATATCATCCTCAAAAATGACATTTTTTACTTATTCCTGTCTGAACTGTATATCTCTAATTTTCTTATTTTGTTTTATTACACTGGTGAGAGATACATTGTGGAAGAGCAATAGCAGTAGTGATTATTTTAGTGTCTTTCCTGATTTTAAGAGAATGCATGATGTTTACTTTGGGACTTTTTTATTTCAATAGATTTAGAAGTACAAATGGTTTTTTGTTACCTGAATGAACTGTGTAGCGATGAAGTCTGTGCTTTTAGTGTACCCATCACCCAAATAGTATACTTTTATGAATATACATCATTAGGCTATAATTTTTTTCTATTACTAATTTGATAAGAGTTTTTTTAAAAATAAACTTATTTTGAGCCTTTGCAAATGCTTTTCCTTTATCTATTAAAATGACCCTATGATTTCCCAGTTTTAATTGGTAGAAGTTGTAAATTATATTCATGGATTTTCTAATATTAAATAATTCTTGCATACCTGGGAGAAATCAGACTCATTCATGGGGCATTTTCTTTTACATTATACTGTTGGATTTTATTTTATTTTATTTACATTACATAAGAAATTTTCATCAATATTTGCAAGTAAACTGGGCCTGTAATTTTCTTTTATTTTTATGTCCATGTTGACTGTTGACATCAGGGTTATGTTGGTCTTCTAAAAGAAGTTGTGAAGTTTTTCTTCTTTTGCCTTCTCTGTAAACATTTTTAAAAGATTAGGATGACATTTTCTGTTTTGAAAGTTTCTTGCTTGTATAATCATTTGGGCAATTTGTAATAATTTCATGATAATATTAAGAGAAATTAAACCCTTTTAATAATAAATTGATGTTTTTTTTTTTTTTGAGACAGAGTCTCACTTTGTTGTCCGGGCTAGAGTGAGTGTCGTGGCGTCAGCCTAGCTCACAGCAACCTCAGACTCCTGGGCTCAAGCGATCCTACTGCCTCAGCCTCCTGAGTAGCTGGGACTACAGGCATGTACCACCATGCCCGGCTAATTTTTTCTATATATAATTTTAGTTGTCCAGATAAGTTCTTTCTATTTTTAGTAGAGACGGGGTCTCGCTCAGGCTGGTCTCGAACTCCTGACCTCAAGCCATCCACCCGCCTCGGCCTCCCAGAGGCTAGGATTACAGGTGTGAGCCACTGTGCCCGGCCATAAATTGATTCTTATACTATTTAAACTCTTTAGAGGAGTCAAAAATTCATCTTGATTATTATAAATTTCTCCTATTTTTGCTTGTAATTTGTATTCATTAAGATCACATTTACCTATAGCATCTTGTTTCTGTACTTAAGTTTATCTACTGTCAATAATGAAAAGGTGACATTATCTTAAAGAGTAGAAATTAATATTTTTGATGGCTTTGACAAAGATACTCTCCTTGGCCAAACTTTATTAGGCTCCTCTAAACTCTCTTTGACTAGGTCTTAACCTTGGCCTGTCTTCAGCAAGAATCTTGCTAAGTCATTTAGCAAGATCTGGTCAAGTTCCTCACTCCCAGCCTTGATGACTGTGTCCTTGGCCTACTTTTAGTATAATACTGTTAGGCCAGTTTAGCAAGTATCCCCTACTCTCAATGTCTCCTCTTGGTAATTTTTCATCCACTGACCCCTTCATTATGCTAATATAAATCCGCACTTTGCTTGTTGTATCTGTAGTTAAGTTCAGTTTTTCTCCCTATTGCAATAGTCTTACATAAAGTCTTCTCTATTGTTTTAGCAAATGTGAGAATAATTTTTAATAGTTTTCAATATAAATACTAATTATCAGTACAAAAACTTGATTTTATATCTCTAATTATGAAACGATTTTCTTTAATATATATCAGATTCCTTTCTATTTACTAAATATGAGAGCTAATTTAGCATATTTCTTGAGAACTGGTATAGGTACTGGCTATATTAACTAAATTTGTGATCATGGGAGAAATTTCAAACATTAACGGTTATTTCCTTCAGAAGAAAAAACAAGAGGAAATACCCTATTTTTCCAGCCAAGTAACAAGAGTGAAGGGTTCGTGTTGATTACTAAGCTTCTTAGCATAAGAAGGCCTTCTATGAGTATAATGGAGTACAGTTTTATTATCTATGGTAACTTATTTATTGGGGAGAGGTTGTATCCAAGAAAAATAGGATATTTTCAAATGAACAGAAAATGACAACTAATACCCATACAAGGGAAATATAAAAATAACTTATAAAATGAGAATAAATTATTTCAGGTGAAAATTCTCCTTCAAAATCAACCATCATGCAGATGAAAACACCTTGAATGAGAAATTCAAATACTCATAATGGAAATAGTAAAAAAGAAAAAAAAACCCAAAACTAGAAAATGTTAAACAAGTGTTAACTGAATATAAGAAAGAATTGGAGAAAAAAACAAAATAATCTTAGCAATTGAGATTAAATTAAAAGCTAATCAAAGTACAGTAGAGTCAACTAAAAATATAATAAAAGGATATGAGAGAAGGTATGAATATACTTACAAGATTAAAAGAAAACAAAACAAAACCTTAAAAAATAGCTAAAAAGAATCAGAAAGAATGATGATTTTTTAAGGAAGATAGGAAAAAAGATCTAACATATACACAGATGAATTCTATGAAGAAGAAAAACAAAGCAATATAAAAAATTAACACTTAAAACTATTCTCAAAGAAAACTCCATGGAAATGAAAGAAGATCTACAATTACATATTAAAAAGATACTCAGTGCATCTGGAAAAATTAACTCAGAATGTCATCTCAAAGACATTATAGTAAAAATATTTAATGTCAAAGGATAACAAATTCCCCTGGGACATCAATAAAATATAAAACAAAATAAAAATAAATCACTTACAAATAAAAATCATTTTTACCTCAGAATTTTTGACAGTGTCATACAAATGAAAACAACAATAGCATTTTCAAAAAAACTTAAGGAAAGAAAAATGTGAGCCAAGAATTTTTATTTCCAACCAAGCTTCAAATATTATGGTTATAAAGACACAAATTTAAACATGCCAGAACTAAGTGGATACTGTATATAAAAGCCTTTTATGATTAATTTCCAAAAATAGAGTGTAATATAATCAAAAGTTGACTAAGAATATTTTGGTAAAAAAATTTAGGGTGATCACTGGATATATTTAATTGTGTATCTAGTAGATTCAGGGTGGAAGAATAGAATGTAATTGTTACCTGTTCTGACATTAAAAAGGAATCATGCTACAAACAGGATAACAGGAAGGCAAGAAAAGGTTAGAATAAGTTCAGCAATGGTCATACAAATAATAGGTGGAGACGGTGGGTATATTGTAAGCTGGTAAATCAAATAGTAGAAACCTAAGTAAGGGAAAAGTGGACAAAGGACATTATTAAAGGTGTTATTAAAAAGGTAATTTCTGGAAGAAAAGTCTAAATCTTCATAAATAACAAAAGACACAGAAAAGTAGAAAATAAAACAGAGCACATTCAGAAAGGAAAAAGAATACACAAAAAAATTACACCCAGTTAAGCAGTTAAGAACAAACATATCAGTCATATCAATAAGTATTAATGAACTTAGATCACCTATTAAAGAAATAACATTATAAATTGCCTTACCAACCAAAAGCTGATAATATGTTTTAGATAAAAGATATACTAAAAGTAAAGTTATTTAAATAAGACTAAAAATAGAGGGATATGGCACAAATGTACATCTCAAAATAAAACCAATTGGAAACCACAAGTTTTAATCCTAATCCAAGATGAGGTCAAATCCAGTTAAAAAGCATTAAAACTTACAGTGACAACACCTTAAAATATTACATGCCTAAATGTACAATGATGATATAGTTATAAGTATCTATTACATAAAGTAAAAGCTATAGGCAGTATAAGGAGAAACAAATAGAAATATAAACAATAGGAGATTTTAACTGACAATACACTATGCTTAGTCCAAGACAGGGCAAGCAAACAAAAAATAAATAAGAATATAGAAGATATAAATAGCATAATCAATAAGGTAGATTTTATTAAGATGTGTGTGTTGGTGTTTGCTTATATATGAACTTTACATGCTTATAATATAGAATATACATTTTTTTCCCAAGTACTAATTTCTTTTCACAAAATTGATTATGTATTAAGTGTCAAAGAATGCCTCATTAAGTCCCTTAAGGTAGAAAAATAATGCAAACAATATTCTTCAATCACAGTGTAGTAAAACTAGAATTAACAATAACCAGAAAAATATGACCCTTTCATCTGGGAGGGGAAAAAACCCACTCTATTATACAACTATAGGACCAAAGAGAAAATAGAAATCAAAATTATAAAATTTCTAAAAAGTGAAGATAAAAAGAATCAAGGACATTAAATAAAGTATTAAATCCAAACATAAAATTTAATAAGATAAAAATAAACTAAAAGTAAATATAAGAATTTAAGAAGTAAACATAAGTACCAGGATTAGTGAAAGAAAACAGGAATAAATAGAATTAATAAATAATTCTTTCAGAAAAAACAAAATAGGCAAAACATTAGCTAATTTAATAAAAACCAAAAAGGAGAAAGTACAAATTTATAAGTTACAAATGAAAATTTCTGTTTCAACCACTGAAACAGAAATTTAGAAAACTCATGAGAGATCACTCTGTGCAAATCCACATAAATATATTTGAAAGCCTAGATGAAAGGAAAATATCCAATGAAAATTAAATGATTCAAATTTTATTAGAGAAGAGATAAAATGGGTAAGCCAATCTATTTTCATAAAGAAATGAAGAACATTTTTAAAAGAAACTCTACTCAAAATAGTACCATATTTAGATGTTCTAATGAAGAATTTCTCACCACATTGTATCCTAGATAATCATAATTATAATGTTACATAAATTTTCCATAGTAAAAAAAGGAAATATTTCTAATTCTTTTAATGAAGCACATATAACTTTAATATCTACATTGATAATAATAGCACTTAGGAACATACATGTAAAATTATAAATAAAACATTAACAAGTAAAATCCAACACCACATTCAAAATATAATAAATATATCATAAACCAGTGAAATGTATTCTGAGAATGCAAGAATGGTTCAGCATTAGGATGCCCATTTACGTATCTCAGTTCTAAAGCTAGTAACATGTTTAATGGGTAAATATTTAGTGGCATTCCCATTGTTTCCTGCAAGGGCTGGCTTCATGGGCATGTATGCAGTGTTGTCACACAGGTATTCATTCTAAAAGGGCCTTGCATTTGGTTTAATGTTCTCTTGTCTGAAAATTTTAATAATTTTTTAACAAGGGTTATTATCAAATAACACATTTCACGTTAGGCAGAGGCAGATCTGGGCTTAAATCCAGGCTCTGCCACTCATTATTCATCTACACTTGGGCAAGTCACTTAATCTCTCTGTGCCATGATACTATGCGATACTACGGTGGAAGCTGAAGTTGGTATGTGACAATGCCAGGCACATAGCAAGTGCCATAGTAATACATATGTGGCAATTATTATTGCCGTTGTGGTTGTGGGCGGTGGTGGTGGTAGTTATTACTGTGGTTGTTTTTCCCTAGGTCTAGTAGCGGCTAAACAGGAAGGAGTAGGCAACTCTGATTTGGAGTATCAGAAATTACTTCGTAATAAAATAAATTCTTTAGCTGATTCTTAAAGGCTGAGCCCAATCAGCCATGAAGAAGAGGGGCATTCAAGAGGGAAGGAATAACAAATGCAAAGGCATGGAGGGAGTCCTGCCATCAAATGGGGATCTATGGGAGGAAGCGCTGGAGCCAGGTTGGGATAGATTTCGGTTAGAATCTTACCTCTGCTAGCTGTGTGACCTTGGGAAAATTACGTCTCCTCTCTATACCTTAGTTTCTTCGTCTACAAATGTTAGAGATGATAACATACAGTACTCACCTCATAGGGTTATTCTGAGAGTTAAATGAGTTTATATATACAACCTACAGAGAAAAGCACCTAACAAATTGTAAATATCAAGTAGATTATATATCATTATCCATGGAAATCTGAGCCGGGCAAGAAATTAAAAGACTTAGGCAAGGGGCAGTTCACGGAGGATTAGACTCCAATGCTAAAGCCCGTGAATGTAATCTTCCAGGCAATGGAAGACCACAGACATGTTTGAGCACAACCGTGACATGATCTGACCTGCCTTCTAGAAAATTGCTATGACAGCATTATAGAGACATGAAGAATTGTGGAATAAAAGTTGATTTGTATGGGCTGTTGTTTTCCCTGCTCGCACACCTGGCAAAGACGATTTCAGTGTCTCGTATAAGTGATGGTCAGGATCGAGCAGAAAAATTCTCAGCTCAAGAAAGTGCCTTCTGGCCACGGCGTCTGTCCTGGGAGGGACGCTGGCGGAGGCTCATCCATAATTCACGTTGTGAACACTGCTTGGACCCTGCACTCAAGAAAGTCAAAATATGTTCTCCATTTCTTCTCCTCATGCTATGTTTTTTAAACCAACTCCAGGCTTGTGGAGACAAAGCTTATCTCCCGCGGAGGGCTTTAACACTTCCAGCCCCATGATACCCAGTGTGAAGTCCCCACCCTTTGCTAGAGCTGCCAGAGTGTCCTTGGATGCAGGCCAGTCAGAGGCATCAGCATCCACAACAGATGAAATGGCATCCAATCAACAATGTTTATTGAGCACCCACTGTGCTTAGCGTACAGAAACAGGCTACAGCCAACTGCCACAGCAAAGAAAGCAGTGGGTAGCACCCTTGTGTGGTGTCTGACACCCCTGTCAATAGCGTTAGCTCTTCCAGGCCATTAAGGATTAATCAACACTGAAAATATGACTCATAGACAGCCCCGCTGCCAATCTCTGTGGTTTCTGACAGCTAGGGATTTGCCAGACATTGGACAATTCTAAGAGAGAATTCTCAATTCTCTTTATGAATCAAAGAATCTGTCAATTTATCATGTATGATCAATTATCTCTGTATTTCAGTTTGACTGACTCACTCATTGGAGTCTGTTTTGACCAGCAACAACTATTTAAATTGTGAGAACCAATTTCTTGAGTATCATATTTCATTTAAAAACGTTCAATAGCATCAATGTTAAATATGTTATTTCCTCCAGCAGTTTGGGAGATATTGTTTGTTTTGTGAAAATAAACCATAGTGAACTCTCACAGAGGGGGAAAAACATGGTACATACAATAAAGCTACATTTTAAAAGTTAATTTCTCTATAATTTATCCTGGCATCTCTATTCCATTATTTAAGATTATGTTGGGGGAAAAAAATCAAGAACATTTAAAACCAAGTTTCTTGGTCATAAGTAGAAATATAATTATCTTTTTTTTTTGTTGTTATTTTTTCCTGAGTATACAAAAGCCATTTTACATAATACCATTATCTCACTGTCAATCACTAGGGAATGTGGGTGGTTACTTTCTGCATTTCAAGTTTTCTTTTTTCTGCAAAATATAATTCCCCACAGCCATTCCATAATTATATTTACAAAGATAGATGAGGGACCTTGCTACAGATCTCAAACTCGTCCAAAAAATGAGATTGAACAGGATGTCAGATTGTTCAACTCTTCTGAAATAAAAACATTCTGGAGATTCAGTTTGTGTGACAACAACATGCATTTAACAAAACAAAAAATAATCGATTCCATGCCAGTGACAGGAGGTGATTCAGCTAGCTGGCTGGCAGTAAAGGTTGTTTAGCAGGTTTCAAATTCCTAATTGGGTGTCTAGCTTGCTAAGTAGCAGCTGGTTTTTAATTAGTTGAAAAATTATTACCACTAAGAGTTGCTTTAAAAAAAAAGAACAAAATAATTAAAATGTTAGAATCCATATGGTGGGTGCTTATCCTCACTTGTCAATAGCTGTTCTCCTTCTTTATCACTAATAAGTTTTAAAATATTCCTATGCCACTTACTTATAAAGTGTAACTCACTTTATGTAAATGTAAAATCCCCAAAGACTCCCAGAATCGAATTGCAAAATAATAGCTACTTGTCATTTAATAATTCTTTTTGCCTATGATAGTATCTCCGATACTAACCCCCCCCCAGATTGAATATGGGATTGATAAGTGAATCTTACAAAGGACCTCATTATTGAAGAAATTAGTAAATTCTCTGACTTGATTTGTTATAATGCCACTAGTGAAAATATCAGAATCTTACAGATGACAGGGAAGTTGCCTCTGCACATAGATTCCTTTTAAGGATTAACAGGAAGTTAATTTTGCCTATACTTACAGAAAAACCACATTCGCCATTATTTTGTATTTATAATTCTACCCTATTTAGAGATAAAGTTTTGTAAAAATATAATACGTGTTATTTAGAGAAAAACCAGTCTATACATTGAACAGGTATTGAAATTCTGTGTTTACTCTGTGTATGTGTGTGTATATATATATATATATATATATATGTTACAATGCTCTTACCCCTAATGTCGACAAAGTAGTGTTTCTTACACCAAGTATTTTAAAAAACACTTTACTCATCTTTGGCTCTGTTTTTCTTCTCCAATGTAAGTATAATGAAATCCATCCTGTCAGATTATTGTGAATTCTACAAAGGACCTAACATTGTTTCTGGAATGCATCAATAACTCAATAATTGCTTTTCTTATGCTTATTTCAATAGAGATGTCATGCATTTCAGTTATCTGGAAAAATAAATTATTGGGTACACCTCATGCACTTATGACACAGTATCAGAGAGGAATGCCTTACATATGTCATTTTGAATAAATATATCATTTATTCACAAATCTTTGAGACTTGGCCAGTTTGAATTTCTATTCCATTCATCTCATGATTGCTAGAGATAATGAGACTGACTTGGATGGAAATTCTGGTATGGCGTTTACCCTTCATCATTCTAAAGCATCTAACTCACATAAAAGGGAAAAGTTCTCATGTAGGTATCCAAGTTAGTTCTTTAAATGTATACATGTTTTAAAGTGCACCCAACCCTGTGGTCCTGTGTGAATACTTCAGATCAACACACTTTCTCTCCTGATAGAATCACAAGCTCATGATTTTTTTTTTTACCTTTAAATTCTTCTTTAAACCACTTCTATTTCTTATTTTAATATCCCTCTTCAAATTCATTACAGGATACTAAAAGGAATAATTTCCAGTTAAGTTTTATATCAACCTTTGTGCCCACTTTTCTGCTTACTTTTCAGCACTGTCTAAAGTCTTTGTCCATGAAATTTCTCCATCCTGATGTTCTGCATGTTGCCAAGTTCACTGCTGATGTCCAGTAAATATCAAATTATTGTGATCAGGCAATGCCAATTGGGAAAAACACTAACATGTGGTACAGTAACATGCAAATCAGGCTATATAGATTAATAGCAAACATTTGGTTGACATCTCTAATTTTGCATGGGTTGAAAGTAAAACTTTATTGCACTTCTCTGTGGTCTGCCACACTGCCAGCTGCCTTTCCTGCAGATGTTCCCAACATACGAAGGGGACTCTGAGCATTAACCCCCTGCTGCATACTAACAAGATGCAGATAATTTGCTCCCTTTTCAAGACCTAGCTTTTGATGTGACATGATGGAATACCTCAATGTTATACACTGTTACAAATGTCTGCAATTACTTCTGCTGTACAACCAAATGATTCGACTCATCCATTCCATCACACTCAAAGGGTACCCAAGTGACATTTTATTATCCCATGACCTTGGTTTTTTCCAATTCATGGCAGCTGGAAAACTCTTTGGCCTAATCACAAACAGCCTAGGTAGGAGGACATTTAAGTTTTTATTATGTCTAGTTCATGGGGTGACAGTGAATATTTTTGAGTCGGTTAAGGACCAGATATAAACAATACTGGAGGATGCCCTGGCAGCTGTGTCCTGAATGGACCAGGGGAGGGAGAGAGGACAACACTCCACAAAGGGCTTTATGATAAACATAAATCAAAGAAAATCACAGAGAAAGGAAGGAGGCCTGTCTCAGAGATTTTGGTACAGTTTCTTGGATTTTCTTCTGCATGTATTCTCTGATGATGCCTAAAGACACCAATCCTACAAGGAACTCCTGAGTTTTAAATTTTTTTTTCTCTCTTACAACTATATGCCAAATCTATGTTATCCTTGCTCACCCATCAAAATGAAGTGTTGTGTGTTAGCCATTCTTCCTTCTGACCTCTTTTGTTTGAAAATAATAGTTTTTCAAAAACTTAAACTCCCATTGTTCCTTTCTGGCCCCATCTTTCCATCATGCTCTCCAGAACTTGACTTTTCTCTGAGGAAAATGCATCCTGCGACTTTCTTGAGAAAAGATTACTCTTCTGGAACCCATCTTGCGATGTGTAGGTGGTGGCCTGGTTACTCCTGTGTTTGATCTAGATGATTACTTCTTCACCCTGACGTAAACGTAATGGCTTTTGTGCATCAGCCGCCACCCCTCTCCAAGCTGCCTGCCTTTGGCTGCTTGCTCCCCATGCACCGAAAGCATCAGCCTGGCTCTTAGTCCTCTTTTTCCTGCCACGTCCTGCCAACCTCTTGGAGAAGATTTACCCAACATCCTCGTCTCTCATTCATTAATGTCTTTATGTCAAATGATCTTATCTTCCACTTTATAACAGCCACCTATGTGCATGGCTGTAATCCTTGAACATAATTTTAATTATTTTAAAATTTTATTTTCTCATTATTAGATCAAAAGCTCTGAAATTTGAACTATGCCTGCCTTGTTCACCATGTAAACTTCAGCTTCCAGTACTTTGGCAAAGATGAGCATTAATAAAAGAGTTTTTTTCCAACTGAATAATAATGCATAATCATCCAACTATTGACAGTGTATGACACAACAGCAAAACTCCCCTCACCAGGAGCCGTATCAGTTGGGCCATTATAACATCTTCATTGTAACTTCAGTACTGTTGAAGTTGCGCATAGCGTAACTAAAGAAGAAAACAAATTATGATAGAGATAACTTCCTTTTATGATAACTTTTAAAATGAAGGTATTTTAAAACTTTGTATACTAGTTAGGATATAAATTCAACAGCTGTTATCAGCCCAAATCAACATTGTCTGAAAGACAGAATTTATTTCTCTTACACCCAAAATTTCAAGCTGCTCTTCTCTGCCCAGCTGCCATTTTTCTTCTGCTTGGCTGTGCCCAGGGTGTTGACCTCATCCCCGTTGTTCATGAAGATTCCACTCTGTTCACCTTCAAGCCAGCAGGAAGATGGAAAGAAAGAACAGGAAATTACACCTGTACTTTTTAAGAACACGGCCTGGAAGTTGCTCGTGTCACTTCTGTTCATATCTGATTGACCAGAACTTCGTCACCTCGCCACACCTGGCTGCATGAGAGGCTGGTAAATGTGGTTTTTATTTTAGGAACGTTTATGCCCAACTAATGTTCTATTTAGATGGAAAGTGGTAAGAATAGATGTTGGGATAAAGTAGTCTTATTCATACTTCCATGAATATAAGTGTGCACACAATTTATTTGCTAAATATCTCAAACCAGACAGATCACTGTGTTGTGGTGCTCTCATTTAGAATGTCGGTCTGGAGGTATGAATTACCTTGATAATTTTTAAGCAATTCTAACGAACATATACTTTACTTTTCAGCTGAGCTTCTGAGAGGTATTGAGTGAGTTCTGTCTCATACTCTGTGAAGTATGGAGGTTGCCACAATTCTAGGCTGCTGCTGGTCGAGTGCATAGCCAGGTGCTTTATAGCAAATACCAAATACTAAAACAGGTGGGTGGGTCGACAATCTCTGATATATGGAGGACCCTAACAAACACCCAAATCAGCATATGCCATTCCAACTCTTGAAACAGGGCCTGAGCCATAGTGCTCTTCAATAATTTCTGGATCTGGGCCTACTATAACACAGGGACAAATAATTAGTAGAGGCATCCAAATGATACACTTCATGGCTACAATAGTTTTAGACTAAAAACATTTTAAGTTAGGTACACTTTAAATTACACACTGAAAAACTAAATAATTTCATTATGAATTGGAAACTGTGTTGTGGGGAGCGCGGATGCCATTACAAGATGGCGCCGATTTCCGGTGGCTTGGCTGAGGTAAACAAGTGTGGCGCATGCGTAGTACATCTGTAGGTCTGTTACATAAGTATGCATATGAGGTTTTCTGACTCGGCCTATTGGTGACCGCTTGTGATTGACTTTGACCTATCTCTGTTACTTCCTGTTTCCCTGAGGGTATATTACTGTGTGAAAGCTTGTGCTCAGGGTCTTCTGCATCTTGAAGCTTAGAGGGATCCCCAATAAAGCACTGTAGAAGAACTCCTGTTGCCGCGTCTTCCTTGCTGGCGAGGCGGGCGCGACACTGTGTAACTTTCATATGGCAAAAAGGTATACATTTAACTCAATTTATGTGTAATCATACAGATTTTTATCTAAAATATTGTGATAAAATCCAAATAGTCATACAAGATTTTGTTATTATATTTTCTTCTACCCCCAAATATCTTGTTACTTCCAGCCACCATCTTCTCTTGCCTTCCCTTCCTGCTTCCACACTTTCTTTTCTACACGCTATTCCTCTACTCGGAAATCCTCACTAAACAAAATAGCCACAGTACGTACAAAGATCTTTTAAAACTGTCCCACAAGGTCCTAGTATGGACTTTTAAAACCCTCTGGCATCTCCCCCACATTCTTCCTTCACTCACCACATTGCAGTTGTGAAATTTACTGGGTGCACCAAATATATTTCTCCTCAAGACCACTGTACATGCTGTTCTTCTGCCTGGAACGTTCCACAGAAAGCTCTTATTACTTTCTTAGGTCTCTACTTAAGTATCAGTGTATAAATTAGACATTCTCTGACAACCACTCTCTGTAAAGGAGTAACACCTCCCATCTCCCTGCTCCTATCCACCTCATCCTGGTGCTTTTTTCTGCATGTTGCTTATTGTGATCTGATATATAGAGTTGTTTGGTTGTTGACTGTCTCTGCCCAACAACATATAAGGTACATGTAGAAAACGACTTAGTTTTGTTCAGTGCTATCTCCCTAACTCCAGAAACAGAGCTTGGCACGCAGGAGGCTCTCTAGGGCATTTATGAAGGGCACAAATGGATGAGTCTATCTCATTTAAAATGTGTCATTAGGGATTTAATAAGAAAGATATCAAGTTTTTGTTTTTAATTTGACACTGAATTGAATATATATATTTGAAAATGAGCTTCATGAAAATTATGCATTTATCTATCTATCTGCCTATATATCTATATATCTATTTAACTTTTCAGCTGTCACTTTTTGTCCTGAGCTTCAGGCTTTTCAGGCTCCTCTGATTCCAACCAGCATATTGCAAAACAAATGAGCATGGGTTTGACACAACCTGACCTTTAAATGACAGTGAGAGTGGAAGGGCAGAATGAATATGGCCTTGTCAGACTTATGAGAATAGAAAATTTCTAGCAGCCCCAGCGAAGGTCAAAAAAGTGTACCATAAATGGAATGAGGATCCACTGAAAGTTTTTCATCGAAGGAGGGTGACAGACAGAGGTCTCTCAAAGAATACATAATGAGGATCATCCAAGTCATTCAAACTGAAGAATGGCCAAGAGGTTGTGTGATTCATCTCACATTTTCAAGCCAGGCATGATCATTATGGAGAAATAATATATTTTTAAAAGTAACACATGATCATGGTATAAAAATTCAAAGAGTATCAAAAAAAGTATAAAGTGCTAAGTCTTCCTTACCCTACATACCCTTTGACTCTATGTTCCCTTCCTCAAAGATACCCAATGGTACTAACTAGTTTTATAAACTTCTAAAGATATTCTATGCAAACACAATCTGCGTTATATTTTACTTAAAATTCTCTTACCTTTGAACAACTTCAAGCAGGCAAGAACTATAGAGGATAAAAGAACAGACACCAATGTACAGATCAAACAGATTTTATGAATATTAACATTTGTCCAAAATGCTTTAGATATGTATATTAAAAAACAAAATGTTACAGATACAGTTGAAACCTCTACTATATTCTTATCCTTCTACAACCAGAGGTAAACATTATCTTGAGGCTGATGTGCATCTCTCCTAATAATTGTTTTATACTCAAACTTATATATATATGCATAACAATAATAGTATTGTATGGCTTTTTAAATTTAAATAAATCCTATCATACAACATGTATCCTTTTGTTTCATTTGAGATTTTTGTTTCAAAAATAATACATATTAACACATATGTCTCTAGTTCATTTTAACTAATTACTGTACTGTTCCTTGTTTATGAATGTACTCTGATTTGTGTATCCAATCAGTGGACATTAAATTGCTTTCCACTTTTTCCATTTACAGACAATTCTTTAATACCATCCAAATACCATCACATTGGGGAATTAGGGGTTAGGACTCCAACGTATGAATTTTAGGGGGCACACAAGCATTTATTCCATAACAGATAGTGACTGGGATATTTTATTTATATAATCTTGTTATTTGCTTGTTGCTTGCATTGAATGTCTGCCTCTGATATCAACATTATTGAATTTGTTTATTTACTCTAATAGTTGGTAGAATTTTATAAACTTTTATTGTCCAGATAATTATATAAACTGTGAGTGAGGACAACTGTAGCTCTTCTTTTCATTACCCAGCTTCTTTTGCTTGTTTTTTTATACCAATTAGGACCATTAATAAATTATTGACTAGAAGAGGTGATTGTTGTGGTTGGTACTTATTTGTGCTCAACAAGTTGATTTTCCATTGTCTTCTGTTTCAATTTCTCTTGATGAGAAATTTGTTCCACCTTATTTAATGTTTTTGATGTAACTGCTCTCTCTCCCCCTCCCCCTCTCTCATTAGAGTGTCTTTATCTTTGGTGACTTACTGTATGGGTTCTTCTGTGCATATGTTTTGCCTATAATTTTTCTTTATGAGATTTGGTGTTGTTCCCCAGTTACTGTCTTACGATGATTCTGTTATGTTAAATCTCAGGGGAGCCTGAGTCACATTTTTTTTTTTTTAATGTCTGCTAACTCTCCCTCATATGAGATCATTTCCTGATATGATCTGCAATAGTTTTCTTAAATTTCACTTGTTCCACCAGAACATACACTAACCTTTTATCTAAATCCATATATGCTACTTTTCTTCCTGTAATATAAAATCTCACCTACCCAAACACTCTGTTCCTATGATTCTCCTTTCTCTTTCTTTGCTCACAAGTTTCTTTCTCTTCTCTATTATTTCAATCAGCATTTTAACATGCTAAAATATCTTGAAGCCACCTCAACATTCAACCAATTCCTCACTCTCTACCACCATTTCAGCAAGAACTCCTGGGAAGAGATTTTTACACTAGCTATAACCATTTCTTATTCTTCCTTCTTGCATTCAATGTGGAACTGATTCCACAACATTTGGTTAAAGGCAATCATTTACCCAATGCTGTATAAGTCACTTTATAAAATTCCAAATTTTGATAAGTTCTTTGGACTTTTTCTGGTCTTTCTACTCTTTTTCACTGGCCGTGGACCAGCACTACAATTTGTAAAACAGAATCTTTACATACCGGTTTTGAATCTGGAAGACTTAGTCCCCTTCACTGATTTCTTTTTCTAGGGTTTTGCTACATATTTTTGCATATTTATTTTTTCATATTAACTTTATAATCAATTTTTATAGCTCAAAAATACAAATGCTTGCTGATATCTGGTATTTGTATTGGGTTCATGTTAAATCTACATATTTGATATACAGGGGACAGAATCTTTTTGAATTTGAATTACTCTACCCAAGGTAAAGGGATGTTTTTTATTCATTCAAGTTTACTTTAGTGGCTTTAAAGAGTTTTTAAAAAATTGCTTTATATGGGTTTAAATAATTCTTATTACATTTATTTCTAGATATTTTATCTTTATTGTGCTATTGAATATTGCTTTTTCTCTTCCATTGTATCTTTTAAGTTGAAAAAATAAAGGCTATTGATTATTAATTTTATATTCTGATACTTTACTCTTTCTGTTATTGATTCTTCAAGAATTAATGTCAATTCATCAGCTAAAAGAAATAATTTTACCTCATTTTTGCAAATTCTTATGCCTTGGCTTCCTTGTCTAACTCCATTGACTAATAACTCCAGTGCAATG
Source organism: Lemur catta (assembly GCF_020740605.2). Taxonomy (NCBI): domain Eukaryota; kingdom Metazoa; phylum Chordata; class Mammalia; order Primates; family Lemuridae; genus Lemur; species Lemur catta. Next base: position 103,947,320 of record NC_059131.1, on the reverse strand, counting down.
AAAACAACAGTGGAAAATGTGGGTATCTTTGCTTTATTCCTAATTACAATGAAAAGACCAGGACCTTTATGTTACCAGTATCTAGCAAAATTTCTTGCACGTAGTAGGTGTTCACTAACTGGCTTCGAGTGGGTAATTTGTCCAAATATGATTTGAGAATTATGTATGTTTCTGTTTCCCCTTTAAATTGGGATGAACATAAAGTTTGCAACAAACTTGCTGAGACAATCCTTTAAAGATGTGTTAAGAACCGAATTCTCCAGCATTTCTCACTTTCTTCTATAGTGAAAACATCTTGAGCAAATTGTATGTTATAAAAATTCTGTGGTCAAAATAGTTTAATAAAAGAGAACCTACAGAGAGAAATTTCACTAAAAAATGTTTTGCATCCCTTAAAACCTGATACTGATAATTCAATAAAAATATCCTTCAGGGAGAATAAAACTTCATCAAACTACAAATATATCCAATATGTAAATACTATACGTGTATTGACTCTTTAAAAGTCTTTTCAAACACAAACATATTTTGTTGGTTCAAAAGGTATTACATTTACAAGACAAAATAATTATATATTTTTATTCATTTTTAATGTGTTACCTGCATAAAGTTTGGTAAAACAGCAGACAAGACAGTGCCACTGTTTCATGATGATTTTACAAGCTTGATATCATGAGTTTTTGAGAAATCTCTCTATGTTCACCACAGGAAAAGCTGAGGTCAGAATGAGAAACTCATCCCCAGGGGAGTTCTGACCACCAGTAACATGCACTACCTGGTGTGCACTCTGTTCCACAGCCCTGGAATCTCCTTTCTACTTGGAGGGACCTGCATGTACAGCGTGAAGAATCATGCCCTTTGAAAATGTCAATGAATACAGCGAAGGGCTCTACAGCCTTTTAAAACAGTTCTGATCTCTCAGGAGCTGTACATTTTGAAAAACACGAGTGGATGGGAAGCTTGATGTGCATTGTGTGTGCTTCTGCAGGAGATTTTATGAAATTATACAGGCTGAGATCAAATGTGTAGGACAAACCATGCAGAAAATATGTCTGTCATATTTACATTGAACTATTCAGACCCACTTACATGCATATTAATAAAGCAAGGTCACATTCAACACTAAATGAAGATAAAAATAGTCAATATTAGAAAGATGTCAATGAAGACAACTGGATGGCTAGAGTATTTAAGATAACATGTTTAGCAAAGAAGAAATGGCATGCTTTCTACTTAAGCAAGTATAATTTATTGACCTAAGGTTCAAAGTGCACCTGACAAAAATAAAACGTCTTGAGCTCATGAGACTAATACTTTTTGCCTCAGCAAAATTTTACATCTACAGAGTTTCCAAGTGAAAGCCACAGCATTTGTTAAAAAGGCTAGATATCATAATTGACATATTCTGAAGAATCATAGAAATTTTAATTCACACATTATAAAAATTTTAAATGAAAACTCTCCTGTAAATTATTTAATAAAGATAAAACTTGAACTTTTTCTCAGAGGCCACTTCATCTATGATCATTCCACCATTATATTTTAGAATTATTAACACATCTAACACATTATTGCTTTAAATTGTGAGATAATAATTTATTAGTATCTTTTATAACCTGACATCCATAACTATTTCCCTGCAAAGAGAGAAATGCAGCCCTCTCATTTCTGAGGTTTCCCTGATTCTACTAATGTGCTGTTTACGACTTTTTAAAACTGTGAAATATACCTCACATTCTAAAGGGTATATATAAGTACATGTATGATATAAAGAATAATGATACTAGGAATACCTGTATGTGCAATTCCCAACATGAGAAGGAGAAGGAGGGTGGTTTTCAAGATCCTGTGTGTACTTTGCAATTGCATCCCATCTCCTCCCTGCCAGAGGTGACGAGTCATCACAGACATTGATATCCTGACCATCAGCGTGCTCTGGGGGTGCTTCTAAGTGTCTCTGGAAAAAGAGTTCAATAGTAAAATAGAGCTGGAAAACGTACGGTGTGAGCCAGATTTTAAGGCAGAGTTTGTTTACTGTAGGAATTCACAGAGCCTTAACATGCATTTTAATCAACATGCAATTATATTTTCTGCAATTTTATTTCATTTTGTTTTCTGGAACATATTTTACAGAATATTCCCTGAGTATTTTATAAAACATTAGTTTAATTCATAATGAACTAAAGATCAGGCAAATATGGACATGCCTTTATAAAACCTGAAGAACCTTTAATGGCAGCTGAGACTGTAAAGTGGATGAGCAAGGTAATGCTTTAGTAGCAAAACCGAACGTCTCAGTGGCATCAGAGAGTCAAAGATGTACTTCTCACTCACAATATGTGTCCATCATAGGTTTGCCAGGAGCTCTGTTCTGAATTGAGTTCACTCTGAGCCACTCTCTCCTGGATGTTGCTGATCAAGGTGCTTCTGCTCAAAATTCACTTGGCAGAACTATGTCAAATGGCTCCACCCCAATACAAGTGGGCTAGGAAACGCTACATTAACACGTACCTTGGAAGGCAGAGATGGAATACTTGGAAAACAGAATTAATGATTATTCTCAGAGGCTGGGGGAAGGCCACTAGTCTGTGGAAGGGGTTGAGTTTGCGTGAAAGGCAAGAACACTATTAGGTCACTGGGTTTGAAAAAAGCCTTAGACCTCACATGATCTGATGAGAGAGCATGAAGATGGCAGCTGGGTGAGAGAATTCTTGTCTTCGGTAACCACAAATGTCTCCAGTGCCTAGGAGGCTGGTGCTTGCATGTGAATCAGAGTGTCATTTCACACACAGAGGTAGAACTGGGACAGGAAAATAAAGCACTTGGACAAATCCATAAAACATTGTACAACTAGGCAGTTGATGTCTCTTTAATGGTCATATGGTCAGGGCAATCCTAGAAAGCATACTAATTAATAGTAGGGTTAGACCACTGTGCAGAATGAACAGCCTGATTTCTCTGTTTAGCCTTTTCTTTTTTTCCTTTCTTCATTCCATATAGTATATATACATAATATGTAGTATATTATTACATATAATTTTTTCTGAAAATGTTCACCCATCTCAGTTGTTATATATATCATATATATAATATATAATAATTAGCAGATAACATATAATATTTAACATATAACATTAAAATATATAACTATATCTTTATATATAAAATCTTTCCTCTGAAAATGCTCCCCATCTATGCTATGCTATTCTGCAAAGGAAGAAGGTACTGTCTACCTTTGGATCAAAGAGTGAAAAGAGAACTCTCGAGGACAGTGTACATATGATGGTGGCAGCAAAATTACTAGAAGAGGGAAAAAAAAAAAACTCTACAGAACATAGAAATGCAGTATGAAAGAGCCTGGATAGTTTAGAAATTTTTCACTCATGTTCCCTCCTCAGAAAAGCAGAGTTTCTGCATTTTATTTCAGCAAGAGTTAAAAGCTTTCCTGTATGGAATCACCTTCCCTGTCCCTGAGGATTCCCTTTGTCTATCTCCTTGCTTCCAGGGGAACAGCAGTTGATGTTCTCAGACAGACAAGAAGCTACCAAGGTTTAAGACATTGCTTTTCAAAGTTGTGATTCCTTATAAATGGACTTAGTGGACTCTATGATATCTTTATACTTTCATGGTTAAAATTTCAATTAAGTGAGATTAATTTTTTATTAGTCTGTGTTTATATGTGAACATATATTATTATTCTCATGTTAACACTGTTATTTTTGCTCATGAAGAAAGCATAGTATATTTATGAATAATGACAGTTAATTTCATTGAGATTCAACTGCCAGTTCAAATTATCCTTTTATGGGCATATTGAAATATCTATGAAGGTAGGTATTTTATTAGCCTAGGGTCGCTGTAACAAATTACTTCAACTTGGTAGCTTAAAACAATAGAAATCTATTCTCTCACACTTCTAGAGGCCAGGAGTTCTAAATTAAGGTTTGGTAAGGTTTTTCTCCCTGTAAAGAATCCAGGAAACATCTTTCCTTGCCTTTTCTGGTTTCTGGTGGGTCCAGGCACTCCTTGGCTTGGGGTGACATAACGTCAATCTCTGCTTGCATTTTACATAAACTTTTGTTCTCTCTTCTGTCTCTGAATCATCTCTTCGTATAAGGATACTTGCCTTTGAATTAAAGGCCGACCTGGCTAATCCAGGATGATCTCATCTCGAGTGATTCAACTTAATTATGTCTACAAAGACCCTTTTCCCAAATAGGTTCACATTCACAGGTCCCAAGTGGACATATCTTTTGGCGGCCACAATTCAACCCACTAAATACATTGCACTTTGACATCGTTCCATGATATTTAGGTATTGTATTCAAATTTATATGGATATAATGCCAATGGTAGTTTTAGAGCACTCTCTGAAAAATTTTATCTGAAATTTTAGTGAATATTTTATATGCACATATGTAACCAAGTAGTTAATATATTTTACTTGTATATTTCATAGACAAGGTCACTTACGTCTGACCTTGCAAAAGAGTTCTGTTCTTTTAGCATGATTGTCAACAATATTTTTTATATTTTTCTAAACAGCCTACCCTCACATAGAGCAGATTTTCTTAAATTTATAAAAATCATTCCAATTTATACTTTATTTTCTGTTGCAGAGGCTAACGAATTTGGAAGTCTTTTTTAAAAGCTAACTAAGTGTTATAAAATATTCAAATTGTTACAAAGAACATTCCATTCTAACCCCCTGTGATTCATTGATAGCCGTGAAGAATCTAGACTTTGGAGCCAGAAATCCTGGCTTCAATTGTTAGTTCTACTAACAATTGGAACTATTAATAGTGTGGCTAGTACATATAACCATATGACCCTAGACTAATTTCTTAACCTCATTTCCTACCTGGCATAATAATGCCATCAACTCATGAGTAATTGCTTCTCAAGGGTTTAGGACAGGGCTAACAGGCGATAAGAACTCATTAAATGTTCATTATAATTATTACCATTGTTATTGAAGACATTAATTTCTAAAAATCAAGACAGTGCAAACTTCCTCTTTAATAGTCCATTTTTCTGCTAGACTAGGTTCAAAATTATTTTGTAAGGGACCCCTGGCCCTGCATAAAATATTCACCTGACTTCCCTCCCAGAGGAGTTAGAGCAGCTGTCTCTTCAGAGCACACCCATGTTGGGCTCCTCATCCCTGAACACTTCTCTGTTCTCATCCGTCAGTCAAGGCTTTGTACGTAAGTGCTAATGTAGTATAGAAGGGTTACATGTTAAGAGCCCATGAATGAATATGGAATCAAATTCCCTGGCACATTCTAATTCTCAAAAGATTATCAAAGAGAAGCAACAATTGTATGGAAGTGTTGCCTGGAAGTTTGGGGCATAAAATAGTTCCTTTTAAGAAAGTAAATAGAAATATCATTTGATCCAGCAATCCCACTACTAGACATCTACCCAAAGGAAAAAAAAGGCATCGTATAATATAGACATCTGCACTCGAAAGTTTATGGCAGCACAGTTCACAATTGCAAAGATGTGGAAACAACCCAAGTGCCCCTCAAAACATGAGTGGATTAATAAAATGTGGTATATGTATACCATGGAGTACAACTCAGCTACAAGAAACAATGGTGAACTAGCACCTCTTACATTACCCTGGATAGAGCTTCAGCCCATCCTCTGAAGTGAGGTATCACAGGAACGGAAAAGCAAGTACCACATGTTCTCGCCATCAAATTAGTACTAACTGGCCAACACTAAGGTGCTCACGTGGTAGTAATATTCATTGGGTGCTGGTCAGGTGGGAGGGGGTCGTGGGGGTGAGTAAGCTCACATAATGGATGCGGAGCACACTGTATGGGGAAGGGCACACTGTAGCCCTGGCTTGGGTGAGGCAAAGGCATTATATGTAACCAAAATGTTTGTACCCCATAATATTCTGAAATAAAAAAAAGAAAAAGAAAAGGCACTTACATTTAATGCCACTGGTCTACTCTGAGAGAGTCTCTGAGAAAATAGAGACCCTGATATTTGAAGATGTTGCTCACTCTATTACATAGGTCTTCATTTTAACAACCTTAGTTGATAATTTTTTTGTTGATATTAATATTAGAAATAATTGTGATTTTCCTGTGCATCTGGCTTGGTATTTATCTTACGAACAGTGTGAAATATATGACTTATTAGGTTTTCCTCCCTGAATTGTCTATTAAACAGCTTACAGACAAAATTGTGGTCAGCTCATGGCAAATGTACAGAATTTTGTGGTATAAAATATTGGTTAGACTCACTTGCGATTTGATTTTTATGTTTTATTTTGTTTTATATTTGCTTAATTTTCCTCACTTTATTAAATTTATTCTATTTATCCACATTGTATGTTTCTTTTAAAGCCAACTGAAATTGTTTTGGGAACAAAGTGACTTAGTAATTAATAACTACATCATTTATAGGGAAAATCATAAGGCTTTTTCATAACTTTATAGATTTCTCCAGCATCATGACACCTGATTGATAAAAACTAATAATTAAAATAGAAATAGTTGTTGAGATAAAGAAAGTTTAAGGAATGTTGGAGAATGATGCAATTCTAACTTATAGGCTCTATCGTAAAAACAATAAATTTTTTTTTACCACATTTTAGTTTTAATATCTATTGGATGGTAAACATTATTCATACAAAACATTTGAAACTGCTTTGAAATACAACAAAAATAAAAACTTACATATTAATGACATTTGGCTTTTCCTTTCATAAAATTTTATTTCTTCAGAGCATATAAGTTGTTGCCATATATGTGAAAATTTTCCTATAGTTTTCTTAGAAAAAACATTCTAAATGCCAGATAGTAAAAATATGTAAGGTAAGTTAAACACAATTTATTAGGGAAATTACCTTTCTTTTATGAAGTATGTCCCTTCAATTAAATTTTACAGTGCAGGATTTTAGGTTAATATCAGGTGAAAGGTTAAAATTTGCGTGTTAATAAGAATATTTTATGAAAAAATCTGCCAGCGTAGAGTTATATAGCTCTTTTCTTATCCATTTTGACAAAATGCTAAATTAAGAAACTTGAGGAAATATGCTTTATCAGAACTGTAATTACACAAAGTGACTATTATAGTCATCTTCCATAAATTATGGGTAGGTATTAATTAAAAAAATACATGACAAGCAAATCATTAGAGAAAAAGGTAGTTTCTTGTGTTGACATACATTTGTCAAAAGAAATTGTCTCTCTTTTAGATCTTGCTCTTTGAGCACTCAGAAATGACAAGCATTTGTTACATATGTTCAGCTGACAATGTGGCTGTGTCATGTGAAAGATAAGTGAAAAAAATTGGATTAATTTAGTTATAAAGAGATTTACATTTTGCTGGTTCTAACATGTCTTTGGAGATTGATGAATAAGAAATGAGATAAGAAAGGCTTTCAGAAGCTACTATTGCTGAATATGGTAGAAAAATTGCTCTTGTTGGAAGATGTATCAAGTTTCTGTCAGGTAAAGCCAGGGAAAATTCTCTTGTGTTATCAACTAATCTTACCAGAGAAAGAATATTATGCAAGATGTATGACATTGCTTTCTCCCTCTCCCAGAAGTCAGGTGGTTGTCACTATGCCAATCTAACAAGATTTCTGCACCTTCATTTTATTTATTTACCAGCTTAGCCATGAGTCTAAAATATTGTCTGATCTTTCCTGTCCACTAAGCTTCTTCTGGAAGGTTTCCACCACTTAAAATTAGTTATTAAATCTTTTATGACAACATTAAAGCTCAATTTACTGCAGTTATTTATTTGTTCTGTTCTTTTTTAATTTTCTGATTAAAATATCTATCAGTGAGAAGGCAACTAATTTAAATTCAATGAATATGTATTTTGTTATTTTGCCTACCTACAGTCTTTGAAGTGCATGCCTTTCTGATAAACAGAATCTTAATTCTTTTTCTTCAATAGCCTTTATAGTCAATATTTATAATAGCACAAAATCACAAAACTGTAATTCTGTATAATTCTAATATACTATGGATTTCACTAGTGTTTTGCCAAGCACAACAGCTGCAATAAAAATCAACTTAGTGTGAAAACTCATTCTAAGAAAAATATTTAAATAGTCTAGACTTAAGTATTCTAGAATAAGCAAACATGAGAAAGAAAGTGCCCATTGCAAACAGCTGGGATATTTTTCAATCCCCACAGGAGCTATTTAATGCAGTACTTCAGTGTCTTGAAATAACACTCTTTGAGAAAATTTGGAAGGCCTTTGGGTACTTGTAACAGCTGATCTGATAGTGGTACCTCAGGGGGAAAAACACATGATTCAAACACCTCTTAATATTGAAACAGATAAGAATGATAGCAACGAGGTCATATCATTCCTTGCTTAAAACCCAGGAATGGTTTTATTTTATTTCACATAGAATAGAATCCACGTTCCTTATCTTGGCCTTGCCAGGCTTTCTGCACTGCCGCCTGCCTTCCATTGCCCTCCACTTAGTCCTCAGTGTAAAGCCCTCTGCGTTGGACTAGCTCTGTTCCAGTTGCACTGGGCCCCCTCGTGTTCCTCCAGTGTGCAAGTTCCTGCCTTCGGGCCTTTGCACTCGCTATTCTCCCTGCCTGGAATGTTCCGCCTTGAGATGCTTTATCTGGATTGCTACTTTTGATATTTGGGTTTCAATTTACATGTTAGCTCCCCAGCAAATCCTTCTTTTATCATTCAATCTAAAATAGACCTTCAACCCCTTTCCATTATAGCTGGGTCTTTTATCCCACATAAACCTGGTACGTTCCCTCCTGTTTTTTGCTTATCTCCTGCTGTTGTAGCATTTGCCTTCTCATACCAGAGACCTTGTCTGTATCATTCATTGGCCAGCATATTGGTGGTGCTCACTATAATAAATATATTTTAATGAATAAATATAAGCCCTAAATTAGGAAAGAGATAACTACCTTGATATTGTATGGTTTGTGGTGATGGGACATCACCATGTCTCATTTTAACGGTAATTTTGGCTTATAGATGAAATTGTTGAAATTTCTCAGTTACACATATGAAAATGTATGAGTCTTTTGTGTTTTGCCAGACTAAGCATTGTTTGACTACAATAAGTAATGGTGGAACAGAATCACAATGTACTGTCCTCTGATTAAAACCCTGGCTGTGTTTATTATGTTCTGGATAGTTCAGGTTCTATTACTCTTTTTTGAATTTCTTCTATATGATAGCTATTGGCCTAGATGAGTCTGTATATTTTACTTCTGCACAGTAATTATTAATAGTATCATTCTCAATAGTTAATATTACTCCCTTGCATAATCTCAGTGCAAGAAATAAAATGCATGTCTTCAAGGTTGTAGTTAATTTCTGTAATTTTAAGTTGCTGTGGCTTCCATGATGAATGTAAGTTTATCTTTCTCATTTCAGAAACAAAGCTTAAACACCTTTGACTCAGTTTCCAGTTCTGCACCCCCCACCCAAGTCTTTAATGTTGTCAATTCAGATATTTGCCTTATATAACTGCCTCCTGGTGACTATCTCACCCTGGTACACATAAATATTAGGTTATTAAGTATGAGATGTCCTATTTCCTTAAGTAGTACATTTGACAGTTGATATCTCTGACATTTTACTTTGACACTTGTTTTATTTTTATTGTGAAGATACATCTTCATTCTTTCAAATGCAGTTTGGTTTATGGTTATCTTTCAAAATTTTTTACAGCAATTTTTGTGAAACCATGGTTAAGTCAAAAATTCGTGTTTTTCGAATATGAGTTCTGTCATGGAAACAATGAGGCACAGACAGCTCAAAATATCAATGAAATGTTTGGGAAAGAGGTGGCTAATGAATGCACAGTACATTGATGGTTTGAGAAGTTCCATTCTGATTATTTTAATCTTGAAAATGAGCCACGTGGGCAACCAGAGACCAAAGTGGATAATGATGAGCTGAAAGCTGTAGTGGAAGGGAATCCATCTCAACCTACATGTGAATTAGCAGCAAGTTTTGATGTTACTATTCCAACAATATTGGACCATTGAACAAATTGGCAAAGTAAAGAATCTGGATAGATGGTTTCTGCATGAATTTAACAAGTGTCAGAAGAGACATCGTCTGGAAGTTTGCCTTTCTTTGCTGTCACCACATAAAGACAAACCATTTCTATATCATATTATAACGTGTGATGAAAAATGGATTCTTTCTGACAATCACAAGTGTTCGGCACAATGGTTGGATAAAGACAAAGTGTCAAAATACAGTCCAAAACCCATTATTCATCAAAAAAAGTTAATGGTGTCTGTTTGGTGGTCCAGCACTGGTATTATCCACTACAACTTCATGAAACCTGGTCAATCAATTACAGTGGCTGTCTACTGCAACCAATTAGACAAAATGATGAGGATGCCTGTGATTAAGCAGCTGAGATTGGTTAACAGAGACAGGCCAATCCTCTTACAAGACACTGCTCGACCACATGTCACACAAACAATGCTGCTCAAAATACAGAGGCTGAACTAGGAAACTCTCTGTCAGCCACCATATTCACCAAACCTTGCACCAACTGACTGTCACTTCTTCCAGGCTTTGGACCACTTCTTGCAAGAAAAAATATTCAATCCTCAACAAACTGTGGAAAATGATTGTTGAGGTTTCGTGATTTCATGGCCACTCTCTCTCCAGGCTCCTTTACTGCTGGCACAAGCAAACTATCATTAAGATGGAAAATCTGTATCGATAGTTTAGGTGAATACTTTGATTAATTTTATTGCTTCTTGTTAAAATTATAATAAACTATACTTTTGATTTGAAATCGGACATTTCATATTTAATGACCTTAATCCAACCTAGTTCACTTGCACTACTAAACCCATACCCTGCATGGGCTTCACAGATATGCCCCAGTGAACAACACTCAGTCATAGTGTGGCCCCAGAGAATACACACCTGTGTGATTTAGACCCATTTATTGTAATTCCCCATGGGAAGCCTGCTTGGGTTATTTCCTGGACACCAATAAACACTGCCACCCATAGATCCATCTCTCTCTGGCTTCCCTCCTGCTGGTTGAACATATTGTCTTTGAGACCTTCCCACTGACCCTTATCAGTAATACTCTTCTTGACTGGTGAGTAATAAACTGCTTCTGTTATTTCATGTTTTTTTCTTGTGTTTCCTCGCCTGGTGTCACGCAGCAGACACACCCAAACCCAACTTTTCTTCCAGTCAGGGCTCTCCTAGAGAGTATATATCTTGGCAGAAATAAACTGGACACAGGTCAGATAAGAGCCACAAGGGCATCTGCCACTATAAACAAATTTCCTGTAAGAGGGACACCTGGTCCTGGTTGGATACTTAGGCATTAGGCCATCTGCCAGAAGAAATAATATCCTATGAAAGACAAATCGTAGTCATCCATGACCAGATCACCCGGAACCGTCAGGGCAGAGCTAGAGTTTATAGCTATTTTCCAGAAAGAGAGACCTCAAGACAAAATTAGAAACACAGCAAAGGTCAAGATTCTTTCCACAATATCACTCATTATTTTTTAAAATTAAGGCATAATAAACATCACTTTTCCCCCGTATACTCCCATGACAATAAGCGTGAGAATAGAGTAAAAAATGTTAAATCATTTATATAAAATAAAATAGACCCTAATGCACATACTTCCTAAAGTTAAAAATCAAGGTGAAGGCATAATATTGAATAAAATATTATTGGAGTTTCACTAAATAGAAAAAATAATGTGCTATCTGGAGATAATAAGGCAAATTTGTTTGGTGAAAGAGAACTGGATGGAAGAAAAAAGAAAACCAAAACAATAGAATAAAATATAACCAAATAAATAAAAAATCCCAGCAGCTTTTACTTTTGAATCTGCATCAGTGTTGTGATGCAAGATTGCATGATTATTTTTATGTTGCTTTTTTCTTCGTTAGTGAGATAAAGATCACCCATTTCTTAGTAGTCTTTAAGTACTGCAGAAGGAAGTTGAAGTAATACAAAATTTACTGTGATAAAGCGGAAATATGACTCTGTTGGAATGGCAGAGAAGCAAAGTGATGTGTCACTTGAAGCCTCTGGTCCCCCTTAGTGAAAGTCAGAGTTCACAAACGGAGACTTGCTCCTTGTTTAGGGAAGAAGCTTAGAGTGACTATTAAAAGTGAATTTTTAATCAAATCTCCTTTTTATTTTAGCTATGAAAAGCCTTAGCATTAGGACTATTTTAATGGTTACATACTACTTTCTTCTATAAGTGTTTCATATATACTAATGTAATATAAAATAATTGAATTAGGAGGGGGCAAGATGCCAATGAGAGACATTGGCCACCAGTTTGTCCCCAAAAGAAGAAAAATTTCAGTGAAAAAGCATAGCCCGGGTGAAATACCGAGGGAAAGATGCCAGAACTTACTCTGACCAGTGATACCAGGGGAAGAAGCTGAGGAGCAGAACAAGAAGGAGTGAGATGTTGGCAGAAAGGGATCCCTAAGGGACTCAGAGCCTGGCGGAAGGGTAGGTAGGAGGGTTTAGTTTCCCCCCTTCACACCTGTGGACGTCTGCCAGCTCCTGACCCGTTGGAGAGTCCTTCCACCCTGATGATCCCGGTGCTGCTGCCACTGGTGAACTGAGAGCTCCTTGGGAGGCCAGCAGGGGGCTGCGGGCCGTGCGGGGCGCTTCCTCCCACCGCAGCCGGAGCTGAGATGGCGGGTGCCGCGTTGCCTGTGCGCACACGCTGGGCGCCTCTATCCTGCCGAAGTCACAGCCCCTCAGTCTCTTGTTACTGTTACTCTTGTTACACCAGAGCATTCCCCAACACCTGCTTCAGCTGTGACAATCACAAAAGAACAGGGAGACGAGGAGTCCCGCAGTATTCCCCAAATTCTGACCTGCGGGGTGGGCTGGGTCAAGAGGACTGGGAAGTTGCGTGAGCACTTTAGGACAGGAGTAGTGGGAACGTGCACTCTCTTGCAGCTGAGAGCCCCTGGCTGGGGATCCGCAGTTGTCTGCACCCCTCCCAGCGGACACATGGGTGCAGAGAGGAGTCTGCAGTGTAGAAGAATGTCCCCACTCAGGAGCAGAAGCGGCACTGGAGCCTGGGAAGGGACATGGACATGGGGACCTCCCCTCCTCCAACCACCCAATGCTGTGGACACAGCTGCCTCTGCTCCCAAGCACGAGATTTTGGCCCAGGTGTGGTGTAGCGCGCTCAGTTCTAGGCTTGCAGGGGGGCCACACCCCCAATAATACTGTGCTCATTGTGCCTGGGAACAGGCACTGTTTGTGAAGCTGTCCTGATCCAAGAATCTCGGGCCCTGTCTCGACATTGCTGGATCCTCAGCCAGCGCTACCCTGCACCCATTCAGAACGCAGCAGCCTTGCAGGCCCAGTGGGTCCTGGGGCGCTGAGGGTCCCCTGGAGCCTGGGCCGCTGAGGGTCTCCCGGATCCTGGGGGGCTTGAGGGTCTCCCGGAGCCTGGGGACTGAGGGTGGCTGCTCCCAGCTGGGAGGAGAGTGCCACCCGCCAGAGGGCGTCTTGGGTCAGAGGAGGCCAGGGCACCAGCTCCTCACCGTTCAGATCTTTCTCCCCTCCCTCCTCTCACCTGCTGCCGCTGTGGAAGCCACGGCTGTTTTCACTCAGGACCGATGAAGGTCCCACAGGGGACGATTAAGTCAGAGCACTTGGGAGTGGCTGTCCCACCTCTGACAGACTGCCTGTCACACCCAGGCTTCCGTGGGGCTTGGTGCCCACTGCACTGCTCTCTCTCTAAAACGCACAGAAAATGCTTTGGTGCGCCCCGAGGACAAAACTCACTGCCCCTGCGGAGGGGGCGCCGGGCCAGCAGTCCTCTCCCGGGGCGGCCTTGCCCGTCTCCCCCGGAGGCAGGTGCCTGGCACAGCTACACCTTCCCTGCCAGAGCACCGCAGCCGCAGCCCAGCCAGCCTGGCAGCCCCTGGCAGCGTCGGCTGAGCCGCCTCCACCGCCTCTCCTGCAGATGCACCAGGGTGGGAGCTAGGAATCTGGTCGCTTTTGTGCCCCCTAAGGACAGAGGCTGCTGTCACTTCCGAGAGAGGGACGTGTGAGCAGCTTGTGCCCCCCACAGCTGCCGGCCTCTTCTAATATCATCAAGAGGGCCCACCCCTCCTACTGTAGCATAACAACACATTAGCCCTTCTCCTGCCTAAACATGCGTCTGGACCAGGAGATCACTTGCCCCGCCCTATAACAGCCAGAGCCTGAACTCACGGAGGCTTGGGTGCAAGTTTGCCAGCCTACTCTTTGTCTGGTCACCCCAGGACTCAAGCATGCCATCCAGGGGCCTGGAGAATGGAGATTACCTAATCTAGTCTACCTGCTTGCACTTGAACGCCCATCCAGGGGTCCAGCGTCCAACTGGCCCAAATTGCCAGCAACATCACAGTGAGTACCCACCTGCGAGAGCCAAAAGGCCGTGCACTTACCCTGCCTACACTGAATAGCAGGGTTCCTGCAGAGAGAAACACAAAGCTATGTTTAGAGCTGACAGAAGAGGTTCCAGATGAAAAGAAACCAGCATAAAATCTGTGGCAATATGAAAATCAGGTTGTTTTGACACGCCCGAAAGGATCATACTAGCTCTCCAGCAATGGACTCCAAACAAAAGGAAACTTCTGAAATGTCAGATATGGAATTCAAAATATGGATCATAAGCAAGCTCAATGGGATCCATGAAAAGTTGAAAACCAACACAAAGAAACCAAAATGTTATTCAGGACATGAATGAAAAATTCACTAAAAAGATAGATATTAAAAAAAAAAAACAGAACTTCTGGAAATGAAAGAGTCATGGTACTGTAGCAAAAGTAGATACACAGATCTATGGAACAGAATAGAGAATCCAGAAATAAAACCACATACCTAAAATCAATTGATCTTCAACAAAGCAGACAAAAACGTACACTGGGGAAAGGACACCTTATTCTCACTCTGCACAAAAATTATCTCAAGGTGGATTAAAGACTTAAAGGTAAGACCTGACACTATAAACATTCTAGAGGAAAATGTAGGAAAAAACTTTTCTGAACATTGGCCTAGGCAAAGAATTTATGACTAAGACCCAAAAAACAAATACAGCAACAACAAAAATAAATAAATGGGACTTAATTAAACTAAAAAGTTTCTGCAAAGCAAAAGAAGTAATCAACAGAGTAAACAGACAACTACCAGAATGGGAGAAAATATTCACAAACTATACATCCTACAAAGGGCTAATATCCAGAATCTCTGAGGAACTCAAAAAAAATCAGCAAGAAAAAACAAATAACCCCATTAAAAAGTGGAAGAAAGACATGAGCAAACATTTTTCAAAAGAAGATTTACAAATGGCCAGAAACATGAACTAATGCTCAATATCATGAATCATCAGGGAAATACAACTGAAAACCACAATGATATATCATCTTATCCCTGTTAGAATGGCCACTAAAATGTTAAAAGGCAATAGATGCTGTCATGGATACGGTGAAAAGAGAACTCTTTTACACTGTTGGTAAGAATGTAAATTAGTACAATCACTAGGGAAATCAGTATGGTGATATCTCAAAGAACTAAAAGCAAATCTATCATTTGATCCTGCAGTACCACTACTGAGTATCTACCCAAAGAAAAACAAGTTAATATGTAAAAAAAGACACTTGTGCTCACATGCTTTTCTCAGCACAATTCACAATTGCAAAGATATGGAATCAAGTGCCCATCAACTGATGAGTGGATAAAGAAAATGTGATGTATGCATACACCATGGAGTACTACTCAGCCACAGGAAAGAATGAAATAATGTCTTTTGCAGCAACTTGGATGGAATTGGAGGCCATTATCCTAAGTGAAGCATCTCAGGAAGGGAAAAACTAATACCACCTTTGCTTACTTATAAGTGTGAGCTAAATAATGGATATACATTGGCACCCAGAGTCATATAATAGACTTTCGAGAGTCAGAAGGAGGAAGGTTAGGAAGGAGGAAAGGGATCAAAAATTACCTGTTGGGTACAATGTACACTATTCAGGTGATGGATACACTAAAAAGTCTGATTCACAACTATACAATTCATCCATGTAACAAAAAAACACTTGTACCCCCTAAGTCTATTGATTTTTTAAAAAAATTTAATTAAACTTAATACAAGCAGTAAATATATCCTTAAATAATGTGGGTCAAAGAGTAAAAAGTGGCGTAACATGGCTGAGAGCTAGTCACATACTGCATAAGTTCTGAAGTCAAATTCATGAGCATTTCCCCTTTGTTTCAGGGAGGTGGCTGGTAGGCATCCAGGTGGCCTTGTTCAGACTGTTTTTGGCCACAGCAGCTACTGATATGATTTCAGCTCCTCTTCCCTCTCATACTGCTGTCACCCATGACTGCTTCCTACTGAAGTGGTGCTAACTAGTTTTTCCTAATAGAGTGACTTTTCCCTGGAGCAGAAGAAAAAAGTGTTCAAATCATACAGCCAAGCGTTTCAGTTTATAAGTACTGAAGCAGCTAGCTGTGTTTGACAGAACTACACAAAAACTATGGCATTGTACTCTCTCAACAGTGACCATCCTCGTTATAGAAAAGACCCTCGCCTTGATGTTCCCAATTTCCAATTTCAGCCCAAAATATTAACACTTAAAGCATAAAAATAAAATAATAGTTTCCATGGAATTACTATACCACCTTTAGATCCATTTTCATGATTTATAGTGATTTGCTCATGGAAACAAGATGCCTCATTTGTCAGTGAATAAAGTCAGTATTTCTGGGTTGATCATTTCATTTTATGTTTTAGCATTATGATAAAGTCAGAATTTATGTAGCCAGAGAAGTAATATTAAGTGGGATAAATATAAAAATGAATTTGGTTTGTTCCACAGTGAAAAATCAACATAGAAAGATTTACTCTAGGTACTGGATCTCTTTTTGAATATAATATATTATAACTGAATATAAGCTTTCATTTCAAAAATCCATTTTTGTCTATCACATACTAGCCATGTTACCATTGAGCATGGTTCTAAAACTTGACCGTGTATCAGAATCATCAGGAGAGCTTGGTAAAGCACCGGTCTCTGAGGCCCGCCACCGGGGTTCTGAATCTCTAGGTCTGAGTTGGGGCCCAAGACTGGAATTCTAACAATTTCTCAGGAGATGCTGATGCTGCTGGTACAGTGACCACAGTTTGAGAAACTCTCCCTCGGATGAACCATTCAATGTTTTGTCTTTCTATCCCATCTGTACAATAATGATGTTAAACTGAAGGACCATTCCACAAATGTGTATTAAGTGACTTATATGTGTCAGCTACTATGCCAGGCTTGGTCCCTGCCTTTGAGAAGATCACAGAGAAGAAAGTGCCTAGTTCTCCAAGTGATACAATAATTTGGAAACACTTCATAGAGGAGATGATAAATTCAAAACCATTGAAGCTTGTTGTAAAAAGTTAAAACATGCAGAAATACATAAATTTAGAAAAAGTTAACTCTTTTTCTCCATCCCCACCCCTACCCCACCTCCCAACTCCCACTTCAGAGATATAACAAGTTTATAATAGTTTTATAACAAGTTTTAAACAAGTTTTATAATAGTTTAATGTGAAATCTGTCAAAATGTCTTCAAGTTCTCCAACCTTCTGGAATGATTCATTAAATATCTAAATAAAATGACCAAAGCTCTATAGCTCATATATTATGAAAAGTTGAGCAAATGTTTCCAAATGTTTCCTTGGATTCTTCAATATGTAGAGGATATATTACCATTACTTTTAGCTCCAAATTTTTTATATCAATTCCATTCTTATTCTGCGGTCTTAGTTTTTACTCCTTTGGCTGCTGCCTTATCTTTATCCTGCATTACTTAATGCACAGACACATTTTTCCCCCAAACCACCACACATCCGAGGCTGTTGGGTATAACAGAGTTATTACGTTAAATATTTTTGGCTCACAGAAGATAATGTTAGCACTGAAAAAGAAACAATTTCAAAATCAAATGTCAAGTATCACAGTTTCCAAAGATGTGCTAGGTCGTCTCTACAACAAGGACACTTAATGGCCATGTATGGTTCTCACAGCGCCATGTTGTAAGGACCCTTCTCTTCCGTTCTGAGAGCATAACTGATGTCCATGACACCCATTTTAATTTAGGGGCAGCCCGTGGTTAACCCCCAAATTCTTGTTACTCTGTCATGCTAGGCATATTTTTATTATGCTAAGAAACAATCTCTTCTCAATTAGACTAATTATATGCCTTACATTTTATAACTAAAATCTATTATTCTCTTAAATTAGGCCTATAGCCTTAGTAACACAAAGCAGAAAGTTTACCAACATCAATTTATTCAATGACTAATATTGTCTGGTTTATTTATATGTCACAGTTACAATTCATTTGAAATTTTTGGATTGCAAACAATTCTGTAAAATACATTCCTAGAAGTGGGATTGCTGAGCTTATTATTTTTTTAATTGTATTTTTAAAAAGATCATTCAGGCAGCAAAGTTAAACGTATATGAAAGGAACCCGAGGTAACTTTCTGGGTAAGCAGCTAGGAAATAACATTGATGGTCTGGATGAGAAATTATAAAGATATGAATGAGAGTGGTGAAAATGAATACAAACTTTGGATTCATGATATATTTGGGAGATAAAATTAATACCTCTATATGAAAGATTGCATATAAAGGATGAGAGAGAGGTAGGGTTAGAAAATAAACCCCATTATTCTTTTTGAAGTTACGAGGTAAGTGGTTATGTCATTAACTTTAAATCTCTATTATTTGATATTTTAGGTTATAGTTTCATGTCAATTATGTGATTGAGGATTGAGATTTATCAAAAATGTGGCTATATAGAGGAGGGGCATTAACTTACTTTAGGCACAAAAGTTAGATTGAGGAATGCAAGGTTCGTATTTAAACATTATGGATACATTTCTATATATCAAAATTAAGAGCTAATTTTTAAAATTTTTTTTATTTCAGCATATTACGGGTTTACAAATATTTAGATTATATAATTGCCTTTGCCCCACCCAGGGCAGAACTTCAAGCGTGTCCATCCCCCAGACGATGTGCACTGCACCCATTAGATGTGTGTAATTTTTTCCTGGTTGAAAATAGTAAACAGTTGATAACAAATCATATTTAAACAGGAGTAAAATGTTTACCACATGGTTTCTAGTGATGAAAAAGCCAAGTGACATAATTGGATCACATGAAGTGCTGCTCCAATATATACAGGACAGGGCATGCGTGAGAAGATCCTATACAAGGTATCAGAGGTCGGTAAGGACCCCAGGAAATCCAACACTGCATGCGAAGACAGGTGCAAATTGGCAAGGAAGTATAACTAAGGTAAATGAGAAAACAGTGTTTTCTTAATCCAGATAGATTATTCTAAAGAAAAATTAAGAACATAGGCTATTAGAGGTGAGTTTATAACTTTATCTATTTCAATGGTCTTTTTTTAGGGCTGAGGAAAACCTGTGCCAGAATTTTTAAGTGACTTGTGATGGATTAAAGTTAAAAATTGCAGGATAAATATAAGATTAAAACAGTATTATAAAGCAATGCTTTTGAACTCTCATGTACCCTTCCACTGAAGCTATGGGTGTCTCCTCAAAATAATGCAAATCTATATAGACATATAGATTTGAAGGATCCCTAATGGACTGCTGCTTTAACAAGCCTTATTTCTAGCTGTGTGTGATAAATACTGCTTTATATAAATATCTAGGAATTGAAGCGTCATAGAAATAATCCTTTCCTCAACCTGCAACTAAGGGAGTTCATCACATGATAAAAGAAAAAATCATACGACTTTTGCAAGGCATTATTCTGTTATAAAAATATATCATTTTAAACACCTGCACCTAATGTCATGAGAAGATTGTTATGCTTTGGGGTAAGTTTCCACAGATTCAAATGCTTCAAAAAGGTCTAGGATTTCCTCAATTCAATTTTATGCTCTAAAATCCAATATCTTGAGAATATTTTCCCCTTTCATGAGACTAACCTCTTAAAGTTTTGTTAGTCTTAAAGAACCCAAAGAAATTTTATAAGAGTGGAATCCAGTTTTGCAGGCATAATTACATTTCTTTTATGGTGTCTGACCAATAAATTATTTCCTTTGCTAAAAAATACATATGCTACTGTTTTTTGTTTATTTGATATTTTCTTTGTCACTTATGTAAAAAACTTCACGCATGAAAATAAAAATCTTGTTTACTTTAAGGCTTTCTCTTGATTACATATCACATTGTATTACAGTTTTAAAACAAGTTTATTGAGATACAATTCACATACTGTAAGATTCACTAAATCTAAAATTCAGTAGCTTTTAGTATAGTGATGGAGTTGTAATAAGTTTAAAATACTTTCATCATCCCCCAAAGAAACCCCATTCCCATTAATTGTCGCTCTCCACCACTAACCTTCCAACCTCCCGGCCCCCTAGCCATAGGCAACCACTAACTTACATTCGGCCCTATAGATTTGTGTGTTTGGGGCATTTAATATAAATGGAAACATACAAGATGTGGTCTGCTGTAACTGGCTTATTTCATTTAGTATGATGTTTTCAAGTTCCATCAGTGTTGTCATATATATTGGAACTTCATTCCTTCTTACTGCCAAATAATATTTTGTTTAGCCATTCAGCAGTTGATGACATTTGAGTTTTTTCTACTTTGACATTTATAAATAATGCTACTATAAACATTTGTCAGTTCTGTACAAGTTTTTGTGCAGAAATATGTTTTTATTTTTAATTTTTTGCATATGTACATTAAAGTAGGATTGTTTGGATCATATGTAATTCTGTTTAACGTTTAGAGGAAAGACCAAGCTGTTTTTCAAAGGAGTTGCACCATTTTACATTCCCACCATCAATGTATAAAGGTTCCAACTTATCCATATCCTCCCCAATACTCGTTATTGTGTCTTCCTATGTTATTGTGTGTCTTCTTGTTACTGTGTCTTTTCTACTAGTGGATGTGAAATGATATCTCACTGTGCTTTTGATGTGCATTTGACTAATGTGTTTATTGACCTTTTGTATATTTTCTTTGGAAAAATTTCTATTCAAATCCTTTGCCTTTTTAAAAAATTGGGGTTATCTGTCTTTTTATTATTGATTTGCAACAGTTCTTTATTCTGGATACAAATCCCTTATCATGTATATGATTGGTATTTTTTTTTTTTCTCATTTGATGGGGAATCTTTTCACTTTTTATATGGTATCATTTGCAGTACAATATTTTTTAGTTTTGATGTAGTCAAATTTATTTTTTCTTCTGTTTCTTCTGCTTTTGGTGTCATATCTAAGAAACTAACGCCTAATCCAGCATAATGAAAATTCACTCATATGTTTTGTATGAGAGTTTGATAGCTTTAGCTTTTACAGGTAGGTCTGTGATCCATTTTGAGCTATTATTTTTTTTATAGTGTAAAGTAGGAGTTCAAGTTCATTGCATGTGGATATTCTACTGTCTCAGCACCACTGGTTGAAAATACTTTTTTCGCTCTTTAATTGTCTTGGCACTCTTGTGGAAAATCTACTGGTCATTAATGTAAATGGTTTATTCTGGACTCTCAACTCTATTTCACTGATCTATATTTTTATTCTTATCCAAGTATCACATTGCATTATTAGTGTAGTTTTGCATTAGGTTTTGAAATCAGGAAGTATGAGTCCTTCAACCTTATTATTGTTCAAAAAATTTGGGGGCTGTTCTAAATTCTTTGCATTTCCTTATGAATTTTAGCATCACCTGATCAATTTTTGCAAAAAAAAAAAAAAAGAGAGAGAAAGTTGGTAATTTGATAGGAATTGTATTGAACCTATGTATAAATTTGGAGAGTATTGCCATCTTAACAATATTGTCTCCCAATTCATGAATAAGGGATATCTTTCCATTTATTTAGGTCTTCTTTTATTTATAACAGCAATGTTTTGTAGTTTTTTGTATTTAAGTCTTGCATTTCTTTTGTTAAATTTATTCCTGTGTATTATGTTCTTTTTTATTATATTGTATATAGAATTTTTCTTAATTTTATTTTTTATTTTAATTTTATTTTAAATTTTATTTTTGTATTAATTGCTAACATATAGAAATAAGATTGTGTGTGTTGATTCCATATCCCATACTTATGCTAACCTTATTTATTACTGCAATATTTTTTTTGTTGGGGGGGTTCCTTAGCATTTTCTACATACGTGATGATGCCATCTATAAATGGATAACAGTTTTAATTCTTCCTTAGTTTGTTGAGTATGTTTCTGATGGAAGTGTGTTGCATTTTGTCAAATGTTTTTATTGTATCTATGTAAGTGATCATGTGGCTTTTGTCATTTATTCTGTTATATGGGGTATAACATTGATTAATTTTTGTGTGCTAAAGCAATCTTGCATCCCTGGTATAAATCCCACTTGGCCATGTTATACAATTATTTTTTATGTTTAGGTTTGGATTACTAGCATTTTACTGAGGATTTTTGCAGCAAAAATTATGCTGTTCTATCTTTGCATTGTGATGTCTTTGTCAGGTATCAGTATCAGGGTAAAATTGGTCTCATCGAATGAGTCGGGAAGTAATCCCTCCTCTTCTAATTTGCAAAATTTATGAAAAATTGCTGTTAATTCTTCTTTAAATGTTTGATAAAATTCACCAGTGAAGTCATCTTGGTCTCAGCTTTTCAGCATGGGAAATTTTTGATCACTAAATCAACCTTTACTTGGTATAGATCTATTAAGATTTTCCATTTTCTTCTTGAATGAGTTATGGTAATTTGTGTGCTTCTAGAAATTTTTCTATTTTATGTAGGTTATCTAATTTATTGGAGTACAGTTTTTCATTGTATTCACTTTTTATTTCTGTAATGTTAGTAGTGCCCTTCCTTATATTATTCTTGATATTAATAATTTGAGTGTTATCTTTTTTCATGGTTACTCTAGCTAAATGATTGTCAATTTTGTTGACATTTTCAAAGAAACAAATTTTAGTTTTGTGCCTTTTTTATTTTTTATTTTTTTAGACAGAGTCTCACTCTGCTGCCCAGGCTAGAGTGCCGTGGGGTCAGTCTTGCTCACAGCAACCTCAAATTCCTGGGCTCAGGTGATCCTTCTGCCTCAGCCTCCCAAGTAGCTGGGACTACAGGCATGCTGGCCACCATGCCCAGCTAATTTTTTGTATATATTTTAGTTGTTTAGCTAATTTCTTTCTATTTTTAGTAGAGATGGGGGGTCTCAGTCTTGTTCAGGCTGGTCTCGAACTCCTGAGCTCAAACGATCCACCTGCCTCGGCCTCCCAGAGTGCTAGGATTACAGGCGTGAGCCACTGCGCCCAGCCTAATTTTGTGCTTTTTTAAATTGATTTTCTCTTCTCTACTTTATTTCCTCTCTAATCTTTATTATTTTCTTTCTACTTGTTCTTGGTTTAACTTGTTCTTCGTTTTCTAGTTTCTGTAGGTAGTTGGGGTATTGAATTCAGATAAATTTTCTTTTTAATATAGACATTCAGAGCTATAATTTTTTCTCTGTATACTACTATCACTACATTCCATAAGTGTTTGTATGTTGTGTTTTCATTTTCATTCGTTTCAAGGTGTCTTTGAATTTCACTTGGGATTTCTTCTTTGACCTATTGGTATTTAGTAGTAATGCATTGTTTAACTTCCTCATATTTGTGAATTTCCAAACTTTCTTTTGTTATTGATTTATACATTAATTTTATTGTGATTGCAGAATATATATACTTTGTATAATTTCAACCCATTTTAATTTGTGGTTGCAGAATATACTTTACTATTGACAGGGTTGAACTTATATCTGCCATTTTGCTTTTTATATTCTGTGTGTCTTATGTTGCTTTGTTTTTCTGTCCCTCTAATGACTTTATTTTTAAATGAATATTTTCCAGTGTAACATTTTAACCACTTTATATTTTTTATTATATTTTTTAACTATGTTCTCTGTGCTTTTTCTAGGGCTTACAATAGACATAATAATTGACCAAAATAAGTTCTACTCAGCCACAAAAAACAGTGGTGATCTAGCACCTGTATTATCCTGGACAGAGCTAGAGCCCATTCTACTAAGTGAAGTATCACAAGAATAGAAAAACAAGCACCACATGTACTCAACATCAAATTAGTATTAACTGATCAACACTTATGTACACATTTAATAGTAACATTCATCGGGTGTCAGGCAGGTGGGGGGAAGAGGGGATGGGTATAGTCACACCTAATGGGTGCGGTGTGCACCATCTGGGGGTTGGACACACTTGAAGCTTGGACTTGGGTGGGGCAAAGGCAATATATCTAACCTAAACATTTGTACCCCTGTAATATGCTGAAATTAAAAAAAAAGATTTAGAACAACTTTACTCCAATGGATGATAGAAACTTTCTCCTACATATCTCCATTCCCTTCCCCTCTTTTTGGTGCTATTGTTGTTGTAAATACTGTGTTGCATACATCACAAACACAACAAAAATTGTTATAATTATTGCTTTATGTAGTCCTATGGTGTCTTGTAAAGAAGCTGAGGGAACATAGGAGAGCAAACATACATTTATAGAGTTCGTTATATTAATCATTTTATTTGCCATTCTGATTCTGTTTATTTCTGTGGATTCAAGTTACTGTCTTGTTCCATTTCCTCACTCTGTTACAGCTGTATTTCTGCCCACCTTCTTCTGCTGTTATTGACAAATGGATTTCATTTTTCTATAAGTCCAACAATACAATTATATTTATGTTGTGTTATGCAATTACATTTAAAATTAGGAGAATTGAGAAAAACATGCTATAGTATTTTATAGCATATATATGAAACTTTTCCCCATTGTTTCTAATGAGAAGTCAACTGTTAATCTTACTAGAGTTTCCTTTTAAGTGATGAATCATTTTTCACTTCTATATTACCAGATTTTCTCTTTATTTTTGGCTTTCAACATTTTGGCTATGATATGTGTACATGTGGGTCTCTGTGGTTATCCTACATATAGTTCATTGGGCTTTTGGGATGTGTAGATTACTGGTTTTAATCAATTTAGAGGGATATTCAGCCATTATTTTTTCACATTTTTTTTTCTTTTCTTTTCTCTTTCCTCTCTTTCTTCTGGTAATCCCATTACATTTATGTTGGTGAGCTTAATGGTGTGCCATGTTTCTCTGAGGCTCTATTCATTTTTCTTTATTCTTTTTACCCACTGATCTTCCACCTGCTTCATCACTGTTGATCTGTGTTTGAATTTACTGGTTCTTTCTTCCACCACCTCAGATCTACTGTTGAGCCCCTCTAGTAAATTTTTTATCTTATTATTTTAACTTTCTACACTAGATTTTCTGTATAAGTGAATGCTGATCAACGGACAAACTGGTGTTATATATTTATTTCCATTGACAAAATTATTATTTTTTGGTAAGATATGGTATTTTAAATTTACATGATTATAGATATAGAAACATTTCCAGTTAAACAAAAATATTTGGAATAATAAAACAATGTATTTCTATTTACTGATCTTATTGTGTCTTTCAGCAGGTGTGTGTGTTTATGTTTATGACAAATATCTGACTATTTTAATAATGGTTGGCTATAGCATTTTCTAAATTTGATAGCTAGTAAGAAATAAAAAAATATAAAGAATTATTTAAAGTTAATAGATTTTAAAATGCTTTATATTACTGTGAATGGTTCATGACATACACATATTTCTCCCTGATTTGTTAATATTACTTAGCAGGATTATATGCCTTCTGCAACATTAATTTGTTTTAATTAAGGCTAAATACTCCTATTTTCATTAAAATTCTAAAGCAAAAGATTTGAATAGAAAGTTCAAGTCATCCTAAATAAAGTCAGGATCAAGTAACAAATAAAATTATACAAGCAAAAATAACTCACAGCCTTTACCACAAAATCATCCAATTAGATCACAAATTATGTCTTAATAACAATGTATAGGTATTTTATAACAACTGTCTTGAAGATGATTGTTTCCTGTGCTTACAAAACATGCTGTGTAGATTTCTCAGAGGAAAATATTAAATACAGACTAGGTATCTTATGTGTGAAAATATTGCTTTTAAAAAGAGGAAAATTAGAGTTCTTAGAAGTCAATAATTTCCACTCTAATCTCAGATGGTAAACCTTTTTAAATATTTTCATTGTTTCTGCTGAAATATATAAAATAGTAAACTCATATTATAGGAAAATGTTAATAGCTAGTTGGATAATTTACAGTACATTGTAAAATCACAACTACCATATATTTAATTTTTTATTGACATTTTCAGATATTGGAAATATAAATGTCTACAATTAAGATTTTTTCAAAGATTTACTTAATATGTACCAAATTAACTTTTTCTTTTATCTTTAAATTTTTTAGTCTTTTATATATTTTCTATACTTTTTTTCTTATTCAGTCTATGATAATATTTGAAATAAAAAAATCTCAAATTAAATGTTTATTAGGAGCTAACTCTCTAATAAATGCCACATAACTGGTACAAACCCAAGAGGAAGATTCTTACAGTTCTCTTCCCTCAGGGCCATGTAATAAGTTGTGAGTGGAATGAAAAATGGACTGGTATAAGTTCAGTTTTCTGTTTTTGACTATCTCAGTGATAGCAGGGTGACCTTGGAAATGACCAGTCTCATAATTCTCTCAGCCTCATCTGCCAAAGAAGAGAGAGGCCTTGGATTGATAATCATTACCAGCCCTTCCATTCCGAAGTCAAAGAACCCTTGACAATCTATGCAGTTGTGTGTGTACGTGTGTGTCTGTCTCTGTGTACGTGTCTGTGAGTGTGTGTGAGTGTCTTCATGGGCATGCACAAGTAAATGCAATAAAATCACAGACTATATTGTCACCGAGCAACTTTACCTAAAATCTTTCCCGTTGTCCCTGTTCCTATGGAAGCACTTATTACAACTGTATGCTAAAGTGGTTAAAGGGAAGGAAAAGACTATAATGCTGGAGACAGAGGTAAATTTGCACTCTAGGCCTGCACTGAACAGGCACTTTATTGTGTTGCATCGCTAATATCACAGAAACCTCAAGAGGAAAGTTGCCTGATCCACATTTTACAGATGAGAGAACCGAGTTCTAGAGATACCAAGTCAGTTGGTCGAGGGCACATAATTACATGATAAGAACGGAAGAGAGAGGCAGAAGATGTTGGAGAAGAAAGGCATCACAGGGAAGTCAAAGAGGTGGTGAGGAAATAGAAGGAAATAAGTCAGAGTGACCTAATCAAGCTTTTAATTAAATCTGATGAGTTGGAAAACTTAACCCATCAAAAAGAAAGCGTCCCTGTGGTCCACAACTTTCCCAGTGCTAACTGAAAGCAATCAGTCTAGTCATTACATAATAATGAAAAGAAAATTGGGCCACAGAGAGAAAAAAAAGACTGGATTTTTGGTCACGGTTCTGCACTTTTTAATAATATTCACTAATTCTTATCAAGTTTTAATATGCCTGGTGCTGTTTCGTATTCTTAAATACTAACTCATTTAATCCCAGTAATAACCATTTCAGGTAAAAAACTTTTTGTCATCATCTTTTCTTTACATGTAAAGAAACTAAAAACACAGATTTTTGGTAATTTGCTCATGGTTACATTGCCAATAAAAAATGGAGCCGGGATGAAAATTCAGGCATTTTGTCTGTAGAACTGCACTGTGCAATATGGTAGCCACTAGCCTTCTGTACCCACTGAGCAACTAAGTAGGGCTAATACTAATCAAAATGTGCTGTAAGTGTAAAATGAACAATGAATTTTAAAGACTTAGTATGAAAAAATGTTTATCTCTTGGTTGCATATGAAAACCATTATATTTTATATAAGTTGGGTTAAATAAGTTATGTTATTAAAATAAATTGCACCTGTTTACTTTTTTCATTTTGGAAAATGTGGCTAATTTAATTTAAAAATTAAAAATCACATCTGTGGCTTGTATTCTACTTCCTTTGGACTGTGCTGCTCTAGAGCACCAACAAAGATGTCTTTATCACCATGCAGAACTCCTTCCTGTTATCTGTGTGTAACAGGACAAATCTATGTTTCTGTTATTGCTTTAGTCCACTGAGTAAACTTTTTTTGAAATAATTTTATAATTGTATTTTATTTATTTTCTTAGTCTTTGAGACAGAGTCAGCCCCGGGTAGAGTGCAGTGGCATCATCATAGCTCACTGCAACATCAAACTCCTGGGCTCAAGTGATCCTCCTTCCTCAGTCTCCTGAGTAGCTGGGACTACAGGTGCACACCACCATGCCCAGCTACTTTTTCTACTTTTTTAGTAGAGTCGGGGGGATCTGGCTCTTGCTCAGACTGGTCACCAACTCCTGAGCTCAAGCAGTCCTTCTGCCTCAGCATCTCAGAGTTTTAGGATTACAAGTGTGAGCCACCTTGCTCAGACTGTGTAAGCTCTTACATGCTCTTGGTGGAAGTGAGACGGTGTGCACATTTAACTATGCAAATGTAAGGCAAATGGGACCTTTTTGAGCTAAAGCTTGTTTAAAAATGGAATCGTTCAGCAAAGGCTACTTGATTGAGATACAGAGTTAGCAACTGGACAGAGAGTAAATAAATTTTCATTAGGTGCTCAGGACATTCTGAGGGGAAAGGAACGAATATCACAATTTCAGTATTCTAGGAGTCTAAGTTAGAGAATTAGTTGGAAGTAAAAGAAAATGGTTAAGTTTATGGCCAGTAATCTTTAGGGAGAATAATTAGGCCCAGAAATTAAATGACCCTGAGGACTAGGAAACCTAGATTCATGAAAAGGACTAAGATTTTATGTAAGATGATTGTTTTTGGCATAGGGTATTGCTGAAGCTAAAGACCCCTTTAAGATACAGCCAAATTTGAGAGAGACTGGGGGGCAATGGGTGAAACAGTGAATGCAAGTGACAGAGCGGTGACGTTGGTCCCCAGTGTGGCGGGCCCGTGCAGTACCAGCAGGGAGATGAAGGAGAAAGCCACCACTCGGGATACCAAGCATTTGCCCCTCCCTTGTTCCTCAGCAGCAGTGCTGGTGTCACCAGGGGGAAGCAGAGGCAGTAGTGAGCTGATCAGATTTGAACGCTCCCTTTGCTCCACTTCTGGAGCCGGTTCCTGAGGCCTCTGCCAGTGTTTCGATCACCTTCTGTTTAGCCTCTTGGTGAAGGAGGGATCCCCTACCTTAAATAGTACAAAATAACTGAACATAAAGCACCGGACCCTGAATGGATGAGACAGACAGGAGTATGTTAGTCACACATACTCACAGCCCAGGGGAGGGGACCCTGCACACCACGCAGGGCCACATGGGGACTGCACTTGGGAACGGCATGAACCAACAGCAGCTGTGGGAGGAAGGTTTTGTAGTGAAAAGAGAGGGAGATGTCCCCTGCTTCCGGCAGGAGGATGTGATTGGTTTGAATAATTTTTCAGGCTGGCGGGAGAGTGAAACCTGGTAGGCTGAGAGCCAGGTGAAGGGTGACAATCTGATAAAGAACCTGTTCTTTCCTACTGGGTGGGGAACTCATCTGGTCAGAGCAGGAGAACTCACAGTCAGGCCTCTGGGGACCAGGGAGACTCAGATGTCAGGGCAGCACATGAAATTTTCGGCTTTACAACAGAGCTGGAAAGTTTCCCCAGTTTTGGACTGAAAAGTCTATAATTGTTCATGTGCCCACCTGAGCACATGAGCAATTAATTGGAAAATATTTGAAGTGTGACTGTCTTTATTTTCTTGAGCATAAATACTTGGGGAAGACAGTTCTGGTTTACACAGTGTGATGCAATTTTCTGTTTTGCTCTAGAGTATGTGAAAGAGCTTCAGAAACCATAATGTGCTCAACAAATTGTATTTTTGTGAGGAAACATACTAGAATGGCATTTTGGATTCTTTTCCTTGGAATTGTTCAAGCTTGAAATGGCATTCCAGAATCTCATTTTAAGATAAAAATCAGTTCAGATGTTGTATAAAGAATGCATGCTATATAACAATGGACGTTATTGTATAAATCAAATAAAATATTTCTATGCATTTACAAAGTTTGTCTTCCTGATTTATTTAGAGACCATTTAGTTACAAAAACAAAAAGTCCTTCCAACTAGTTTATACACAAGAGATAATTTTAGTGAAAAAAAGGTATTTTATAAAGTTGATGAGTAAGAATTATAATGAAGCAAAATGAAGGACTGGAACTGGAACCCGAGATGTACAAACCCCTGATATAGTGACAATTTAGCAGAAAGGTGAAGAGAGTGAAAGAGAGTTAAGATTTATTCTCTAATTGTTTACTCCAATTATAATTTGTGCTTTCCTTTCCTAGCAATGGAACTTATAGTTACTTAATTATTTGAATTAAAAAATGTCTGTCTTAGTTTAGAGTTGAAGCTCCATGAGAGCAAGAATCATGTTTATCTTTTCATTACTACAGTAGCTTCACCATCTGGTGTGGGCCAGACACAGGGTAGGGGGATCCAAGGACGCTTGCCATTTCTGTTATTGAAAATATGGTGTTTCCTGTGGATACTGATTTAATAGTTGTCTGTTTTGTCTTATAAGAAATTATACCTATTATGTTACATTATTAGGGATAGGCTAAGATATTCTAATAGAAACCTAAAAATTTAGGGTCTCAACCAGGATCTATGTTTATTTTTCTCCAGGATAACAGGTTTCTCTGTGCACAGAGGACATCCAGAGATGCTCTCTGCCTGGGGGTTTGCAATTCTCAGTATGTTGCCTCCGCCTCTGGGTTTAAGGAGACTGTTTACATGGTCATGATTTCTTAGCTAGTAGTAAAGGAAAGAGGAGATCCTAGTGTAAGGGGCTTCCTTTTTAAAAATATGACATGGAAGTCACATGTATGTCTTTTCTTTACATCCTTTTAGCCTGAAATTAGCGGTATGGCAACATCTAGCTCCACAGAGGGCTGGGAAATGTGCCCGTCTCTGAGGGTTCTGTTATTAAAGGGTGAAGGACAGAAAGGACCCTGACAGACAGTCTGCACATACACGTGTGAAAATTTAGCTGTCGTGTGTATATTGTTAAAGTACAGGCTAAGCTGCTCCAACATCTATGTCTACATCTCATCTCTATCTGTATCATCTACATCTGTATCTCTGCTGTCCACTGTATGAAGAGCAATCATTTATTTATGTATTCATTTCCCTACAGGGGTCTATTTCATTGGAATTTGTGTTATTTGAAAGTTCCCCCGATAATTTTAAGAAGCCATCCTCTCATGAAGTAGCAATTTTGATGAACTTAAAGGATAATTGTAAAAAAGGATAAGGATGTAAAGGCAATCAAAGGATCAAATGTAAGGTGAGTTAGTTATATTCCACCTGTGCATATTATAGTACAGCGTTAAAAGCATTGCCAGCCTAGGCTTCTGAAGTGCTGCCCCTTCGTAAAGCCCGGTGCTAGGTGTAAGTGACACGGTGAATGAAGAGAGAAGAGATGGTGTCCCCTTAGAACATGGGGTCTTGTGGTTCTGCTGACTGCCCAGTAGGGCAGCAAAAACAGGTATTTTTATTACTATTTATAGGTGAAAAAAAAACTGACAAAATAATAGCAGAAGAGTAGGTTTAGAACTCAGCCCTCCTGACTTTTAGTTCAGGAATTTTCTTTACCTTACACTGCCTTATAGAGGACAATCATATGTCCACACCAGTGAAACTGAGTGGCAGTAAATAATAATTTATTTTTGTAGCTTCTGTTGTGTTGATGAGAGTTCTAGAAGGAAACCAGCAGGAAACTTGAGTTTCTTGGCTATTATGATCTGAATATTTGTGTCCCCCTAACATTCACATATTGAAACCCAATCACCAACGTGGTAGTATTGTTAGGAGGTGAGGTGTTTGGTAGGTAATTAAGTCATGAGGATGGGCCCTCATAAATGGGATTAATACCTTCATAAAAGAGGCCCCAGGGAGCTGCCTTGCTCCCCTTCCACCTTGTGAGAACACGGCAAGAAGGTACTATCTATGAATGAGGAAGCAGGTCCTCATCACACACCAAATCTGCTGATGCCTTCCCTGGTCTTGAACTTCCCAGCCTCCACAGCTACGAGAACTAAATTTGTTTATAACCCACTCAGTCTATGGCAGTTTGTTATAGCAACATGAATGGACTAAGACATTTGCAGACAGTGGCTTACCCTACTCCGTAACTGCCACCAAATATGACCCTTTCACTACCCACCTTGTTTGAGTGACTGTTCTAATCTTGGAGAAATAATCAAAATGAAAGTGAGTATGATACAGCTGGGAGCTCCCTGCTGGGGTGTTAATGTCATTAAGATGCCAACACAAGGATTATAATTGTCATAAGCATTAGGTGATGGCCCACAGAAGCAAATTCATTTATTTAAATCCTGAAAAGTTTCTTCCATTCCATCAAATTATTTGAGAATTAGGTTGAGAGTCTAAGGTCACTTCTAGGTAAGAGAGTTTAGGAGCTTTAGAGAAAATGACAACAGAGTCTATACCAAAATTGTATTTTTTTTAAATTCTGGTATAAACTCATGGATATATTTAATGGTTTATCTAGCTCAGGATGTACCTTTGGTCTGATCACACTGACAAAATGTTGATACAATTAGGTCACCTTTGTCTCGATTTGTTTCCACTGAAGCATCACAGCTAATGTGAGCAAACATATTTTTTCCTGTGAATCATTTAAAATGATTTTCCTCCTATTTGTGTTGACTGAACCCTTCCATATAGTTCTCACTCAATTTCTATCTAATATGAGTCTCACACTTTCCTCCTGTGGTTGGTTGAGCAGGTGTTTTTATCCTAGTTTTATAAATGAGGTAAGTGGGTGTCAGAGAAGTTGAGATAATTCAAACATGGTACCACTGCAGGAGTAGAGAAGCTAAGGGGAAAACACTGCCTGTATCTTCAGCCAGTAACCTCTGCTCTGCTCTAGTGGGGTCAGGTCTCTTGCTCCCTAAACCCTTGTTTTCCCCTTGTAACTCCAAACACTCTATGGCAATGGGGAATGGGCATGTGAAAATTCAGCTTGCTAACAACTGGTCATTTGTTGAGTCCGAACCACGTGCTAGGCCTGGTGCCAAGTAAATTAGAGGCATAATTAATGTTCACAGGCACCCTGTATCATAGATGTTTTCATCCCTTTTTGTATAATAGATAAGGAAAATTGACTCTTGGAAAAGTTAAATTACTAGCCCAATGTTATATAGCTACCCTCCAGTGAATACCAGAAAATTCCCATTCTCTCTGATACATGGCAGAAACTTGGGAAATGAAGAGTAAGAATTCATTCTACTTTCTAAGAATGAAGCTTTAAATTTTTATTACTTTTTCATATTTGGAGAAAGGGAATTATGGAGAGGGAAGGAGAAAGAAACCTGAGAATCAAGGCAGCATTCTGTATCCCTTCACCTTTTCAAATAGTCTTTCAGTTCATTGAGTAGCAAAGATTCATCTTATTCATCTTTGAATTCCTATTAGTCTGATAATTTGAAAATAGTAGATGCTCATTACATATTTGTGGAAAGAATACTTTCTGAAGCACAATTCTAAATAAGTTGTATATATGAAATTCACCTTTTCAGGGATTCACTCATACCTCTTGGCCTTCTGTTGCTCTTGTATACACATTTGTCTTCCTATTACAAACTCCCGCTGCTCTCTGCAACGAGGGCAGACAGGCATGGACCTTGTGCAGGGCAGGCCGAGAATGCTTGAGAGTTGACGTCTTCCAGAACAATGACAAACGGGAGTCATTGGAAAAATACCCCACTGTCTTACTCCTTGGGTAGGACAACACTGAGGGATGTTCTAGTGTTACTCAGAGATCCCCAGCTGGACCGAGTCCCAGCTGCACCTGTTGTATACCTGCTCACTTACACATCTGCTTTGGCTTCCTTTCCTTCTGTGTCTTGTTCAATTCTCCAGTCTACCTGTGCTTCCTGAGATCACCTCTTAAGTAAGGTCCTTGCACTAAAATCCAGGGTTTATTTCTGGGGGAACCTGACAGACCTATCTTCCTCAAAGTTTAAAATAAGCTACACAGATGGCTATATGCAATAGATAATAACAGCATTTATTAATGAGCATTTACTATATGCAAGATATAAATCTTTCTTGTCCTTCTTAGTATCCTAATGGGAAGACTAGCAATTATTGCCATTTTACAGATGAGGATACTGAGATACAAATCGATTAATGAGCTTGCTCAAAAATTACAACTACTGATGATTAGCAGTAGGATTGAAACTCAATAATAAAATCAGCTTTTTGATTTTAGAAAAGGTCTTTCCCTAATTGTTATTAAACATAGTTGATTTACCCTCAGAATACTTGCTGAAGATAATGCTTTGGAGACTTGATTATATACCTTTGTTTAGGTGTTGCAAATGTGTGCATTTATAATTCAGTATATGTGATTGTAACATTTATTATAAAAGCAACTTGTGTGTAGAAATGCTACCAACTATTTGACAAACCTGAACTGTGAAGAGATATTTTGTGTAATTTTCGCTTCCAAAAAAAGCACAATTGAGACATGAATTTTCAGAGTTGATTCCATCTGACTTGATTCCCTGTAGTCTTTCAGTTCTATAATTACCAGTTTTCTTCTTATTTTTTTCTCTTCCCCTTCTATTCTTTTTCCTGCTAATCTTCCCTCATTATCTTCTCCCCACTTGCACCACCCTTACTCTTTCTTTGCCTCTCACTTTGTATTTTTATAATGGACCCTAAGAACTTAGCTAGCTTCCTTCCTTCCTTTCTTCTTTTTTTAAGTAAAGCATTACAATTTTAATGATTAAAATTCAACGATGAAATATAAAACCAAGGAAAGAATTAGACAGCTACTAATTATCATTGATTCAGAATGCAAAAAAGACTGCTATATACACTAGGTTTCATGGAATAATGTGCCTGAATGGTTTTTGCTTTTAGTTTGACACAGCAAGTAGAAAGGAAACGCATCATTAGCTACAAGATAATCATATAAGAACAAAATGACAAAGTAGCCAACTGTGGACAAACACTACACATTTAAAATATTACATTTTCAGAGACAGCGGGAAAGATGTTTTTGTAAATGCCAAGAAGCCAAATGTGAATATAAGCCAAATAAGTGTAAAAAATGTAGGATTGGAAGTAGGAGGGGAAGTATGAATAGCACTCTTAAAACAGTGAATATCTATTCCTGGAAATAAAAGATTTAACATTTGGGTAAGTACACTATTTAATGAAAAATTATTACCTGGAAGAACTAGCTATCTAAATGTTATCAATAATTTTTTAGCAAAGAGGTTACAAAGAATTCAATTTATTCCTAGAATTAAAATAGGTTTACTTCAGACTTAAAATGTAACCCATCATAGAATTTC
This sequence comes from Lemur catta, assembly GCF_020740605.2. Classification (NCBI taxonomy): domain Eukaryota; kingdom Metazoa; phylum Chordata; class Mammalia; order Primates; family Lemuridae; genus Lemur; species Lemur catta. The sequence continues at coordinate 103,911,947 of NC_059131.1, read as the reverse complement.
AGGAATGTAACCTGGTCTTCAGCCTAGACTGTTGAACTTTCCTTAAGTATGTAAGCATTATTAAAGGTATTTCTTCACTCCACTAATATTCATTCTTATGTTAATGAAACCAAATTTTTTTATGAAATAAAATTTTATGAGGAATTCCTTATAGCATGAAGAAGTAAACTTATATAATTAAATGTTTATGGCAATTCAAGATTAATTTGCATCTACATATATATTTTGGAAGAATGTTTCTATTTGTCTGTCTATCTCTCTCTATATATTGCTTTTAGTAGCTGTAATATATGTTCTTTTTATCAAAATCTTGCTTTCAATGTTCACAATATACATAGTGATATGTCACATTTTTGGACTCATAGGACACCAGAGTCATCCTTGTGGTTTTTCAGCCTTCTTAGTGTAACTTCTCTGGTGATGGAATGGAATGGTTTACAAGATAACTTCTGATAATAGAAGGGGGAAATAACCGCAAGACCAAGTGTTTTTGGTGTCCTGGAAACCCTGACTGGGAGATTGACTCCTGGATTCCTAGTTGAGGTTTGATTTAGAAAGACATAATATATATTTGTAATACATATTATGCACACGCATTAAGAAATACAAGGTCTGTCCAGAAAGTATTCAGCCATGTAATATGAAAAATAGAGACATTTATTGAAGAAGATACAAGATACAAGAAACATTGCACATAGGACAATCACGCCTCGGTCCCCTTCAAAGCAGGCACCCTGGGACCTCACACAGTTCTCCCAGCGTCTCTTAACCTGACCTGTACATGTTCAACATCCTCAAGTATTCTGCTTATTACAGGCCTTCCAGAACATGGATCACTTTCAACAGATTCTTGACATCTTTGAGCATTTGTGCCACACTTTTGTTTGTGCTGCACCTATTGTATCATCCCCGAAAGCCTTTTGAATCATCTGAATAGTTTACACAGAAGAATGTTCAAGCTTAATGCAACATTTGATGCAGATCATTGCTCTACTCGCTCTGTTATTATGACTGTGACGGCCACACAGTGCACATACTTACTCAAGGGCTTCCAGCACCCACTGACCAGTACAGTGAAGTCCTCATTATTCATGTGTACACATTCCAGTCCTCCCTCCTTGGCTGCCAGGCTATATTGATGTTGCACAAACCACTCTCTTTATGTTAATAAGGGCTGGATACTTTCCAGAAAGACCTCATATATTACATACTACATGTCTGAAGGAATGCAATTTGTGCTTTTTCTTTTAGAGGTATGTTTCACGCGGTCTACTATGTTTTCAGTTTGTACAGTCTCCCAGACAAGTTTCCAATAGGTTTTTTCCTCAGTGCCTTTATCATTCCCTATTTTCTCCTCTTCTTTCTAGAATAACTTCCTCTTCAGACGTTGTCCGCCACAGATCTCTGCTTGGTTGGATTGGGGACCTGCCCGGAGTCTAGGCAGAGCTACTGAACCAAACAGCAGGCATGGGGGGGATCAGACCGCAGCTAAAGGCATCCTGAGCTCTCAGGTGCACTGTGCCAGGTCTGCACTGGGCTGAGGAAGGAGTGGACTGACTTGTGGCTTCCCTGAGCCATAGCTGCTGACTTGAAGCCAAGCGCTTCTCTGCTAGAGTGCAAGGGGAGCTGAACACAGGAACTGACCAGGGGGCGGCAGGCTCTGACCTGAGAGGCATTGAGCAACCACTTTGGCAGGTCCTGGGTGGGGAGTGGAGAGCTCCACGGTTCCTGGACCATTGGAACTGCCCACTGACTCATCATCTGTGAGGCCCCTGAGGCTGAGAAACAACCTGCCACTTGTTTGACCTCAACTCCACCCTCCAGGCTCTAATTGCCTTCTGCCTGCTTGGTCCTGACACTGCCCTCCAGGTTAGATGTGCCTAACCATCCACCCAGCTTTGCTTCTAGCTCCTTGGCCCTGCTCAGAAGATCTGTTTTTGGCTCCTCCTGAGTTCTGGCTCTGAGCCTCTCATACTGGAGCCTGAGGCTCCGCATCTGAGCCTCCAGAATCCCTGCCAGACCTGAGACACCATCCTCCAGTCTCCAGCACTGAACCAGGGCTAACCCCAGCTCAAAACCCCAGCTCAGAGCATCCTGCACTGAAGCAGGGATAGAAGAACTGCTCCAAAGTCCAATGTCCTACCAGGAACCCCCCAGCCTCAAGCTGCCAGCACACTGAGACATGGGTTGAGCAAACATACACAGCCCAGGAACCCATGACAACTGCATCCAGCTGCTGCTTGAGGAGAGGCAATCATGGGCGAGCAGAACAAATCAGAGCATCGCAGGATTCTGGTGCACATGCCCCTCTGCTGCACCAACATTCAAAAGTGGGGAGCGGGGAAAAGCATCATCTAGTGACCTCCTCTTACTCTAATCAGGCAGGAGAGTTTCCAGAAAAGATAGGAACCCTGAAAATGTATTAGCCCTCAGTTGAGAAAAGAGGTGTCAGATGAGAAGAAACCATCAAAGAACCCTATCAACATGAAAAATCAAAACAAATCAACCTCCCAAGGGATCACAATGGAGCTACAGCACTGAACTACAACTACAAGGAAATTGTCAAAATAACAGAAATGGAATTCAGAATATGGATGGCAAAGAAGATGAACAAAATTGAAAAGAAAGTGAAAAACCAACAAAAAGAAGTCCAAAAAATATTTTAGGAAATTAATGAAAAATTCACTAAATAGCAAGACAAAATTAGAAAAGATATAATAGAACATAAAGAAATGAAAGAGTCATTAAGGGGTTTTCAAAACACAGCAGAAAGTTTCAGCAACAGATTAAACCAAGGAGAAGAAAGAATCTCAGAGCTTGAAGACCAGACTCTCCAGCTAACCCAATCATTTGAAGAGGCAGAGAGGAGAACAACAAAGACAGAGCAATCAGTTAAAGAGATGTGGAATTATGTGAAGCAAACAAACATATGAATTATGGGTATCCCTGAGGTAGAAGATAAAAGTACTAAAACCATGGAAAATCTATTTGAGGGAATTATGGAGGAAAATTTCCCTAGTCTCTCCAGAGATCCAGACATCCAGATACAAGATGATCATCAAACTCTGTGAAGATTCATAGCAAATAGGACATCTCCAAGATGCATAGTAATCAACTTGGCCAGAGTCAAAATAAAAGAAAAAATTGTACAAGCAGCTAGACATCAGCAATAACTGAGCTACAAGGGAAAACACATCAGGGTAACAGCAGACTTCTCATCAGAAACCTTAAAAGCCAGAGGGGAATGGAACCCATCTTCAATCTTCTTAAACAAAATAACTGCCAGCCTAGAATTTTGTACCCTGCAAAACTAAGTTTCACATTTGATGGAGAAATTAAGTCTTTCCCAAAAAGCAAACACTGAGAAAATTCGTCATAACTAGACCTGCCCTGAAGGAAGTACTCATATATGCACTATACATGGATCAAAACAATAGACATTCACCATTGTAAAATTACCCAAAAGCTAAAGGTCAAAGCCCAGATGCCACAACGGCTCAACAGATAAAACAAAGCAATAAAATTCTATGCAACAAGATGAACACAATTCTACCCCACTTATCAATTCTTTCAATAAATGTGATTGGCTTCAACACCTCACTCAAGAGACATAGACTGACTGAATGGATAAAAGATATACAAGCCAAGTATCTGCTGTCTTCAGGAAACACATCTAACCCATAAGGACTCATTCAGACTCAAAGTGAACAGATGGAAAACAATATTCCATGAAAACAGATACCAAAAGAAAGCTGATGTACCCATTCTCATATCAGATAACACAGATGTCAAATCAACAAAAGTAAAGAAAAACAAAGAAGTCATTATATAATGGTAAAGGGAACAATTCAATAAGAAGATGTAACAATCCTAAATATTTATGCACCCAACAGAAGTGCACCAGATTTATAAAGCAAACCCCACTTGGTTAAACAAAATGATAAACAGCAGCATTATAATACCCAGGGACTTCAATCCCCACTGACAGAATGGGACAGATCCTCCAAGCAGAAAATAAAAAAAGAAACAGTAGACTTAAATGGGACTCTAGAACAAATGGGCCTAACAGACATCTACAGAACATTCTACCACAAAGCTATTGAATATATATTCTTCTCATTAGCTCACAGAACATTCTCTAAGATTGGTTACATCTTAGGCCACAAAAAAATGTCTCAACAAATTAAAAAAAGAAATTATACCATGTATCTTCTCAGACCACAGTGGAATAAAATTAAAAATAAATTCCAACAGAAGCACTCAGCTCTACACAAGGTCATGGAAATTAAATAAGCTACTGATAAATAGTTATTGGATAAAGGAGGAAGTTAAGATGGAAATAAAAAGGTTCTTCAAACTAAAAGACAAAGGGGACACAAGTTACCAAAATCTGTGAGACTCAGCAAAAGTAGTAATAAAAGGAAAATTCAGTCATAAATGCCTACATCCAAAAGAGAAATATCACAGATCAACAATCTAATAAATCATCTCAAGGAATGGGAAAAGGAAGAGCAAACCAATCCCAAACCCAGCAGAAGAAAAGAAAGAACTAAGGTCAGTGCAGAACTAAATGAAATCACTTCCATAAGAATTATATAAAAGATTAATAAAACTAAAAGTTGGTTCCTTAAACACATAAACAAAATTGACAGGCCTCTAGCTAGATTAACCAGAAATAGAAAAGAAAGGACATTAATAAACTCAATAAGTAATGAAAAAGGAGATATTACAACTCATACAGTGGAAATTCAAAATATCATCTATGGATCTGATAAAACCCTCTATGCACATAAACTTGAAAACAGTGAGGAAACGGATAAATTATTGGAAACACACAACCTCTTTAGGCTTAATCAGGAAGAAATAGAACTAGACCAATATCTAGTAGCAAAATTGAAGCAGCAATAGAAAATCTTTCAACAAAAAAAAGTCCTGGACCAGGTGGTTTCACAGCTGAATTTAACCAGACCTACAAAGAAGAACTGGTACATATACAGCAGAAATTATTTTATAACATTGAGAAGGAAGAAATCCTCCTCAATCCATTCTACAAATCTAATATCACCTTGATACTAAATTCAGGAAAGGGCACAACAAAAAAAGAAAACTATAGACAAATATCCCTTATAAATATTGATGCAAAAATTCTCAATAAAATCCTACCAAACCGAATTCAACTTGATATAAAAAAAAATTCCACCATGACCAGGTGGGCTTCATCCCAGAAATGCAAGGATGCTTCAATACATGCAATTCTATAAATGTGAATAGAAACAAATGTGAATAAATAGAAACAAAAACATAGACCATATGATCCTCTCAATAGCTGCAGAAAAAGCATTTGACAAATAGCACCTTTTTATAATAACAACTCTTACAAAATAGACATAGATGGAACATGCCTAAATATAATAAAAGCCATATACAACAAAGCCACAACCAACATCATAGTGAAGGGGGAAAAAATGAAAGCATTCCTACCTAGAACTGGAACCAGACAGCGATGCCCACTGTTACCACTTCTGTTCAACATAGTGCTGGAATTCCTCCTATCCAGAGCAATCAGGTAAGAGAAGAAAATCAAGGGTATCCAAATTGAGAAAGAAGAGGTCAAACTGTTGATCTTTGCTGATGATATGATCTTATATTTAGAAAACCCCAAATATTCTGACAAGACACTCCTGGAATTGATAAACAAATTCAGCAAAGTGTCAGGTTAAAAAATCAATATACACAAATCAGTAGCATTCCAATATACCAATAGCAGTCAAGCTGAGAATCAAATCAAAGACTCAATACCTTTTACGATAGCAGCAAAGAAACTAAAATGGCTAGGAATATATTTAACAAGGGAGGTAAAAGATCTCTACAGGGAGAACTATGAAACACTGAGCAAGGAAATCACAGAGGATGTAAACAAATGGAAAAACATACTGTGATCATGGATTGGCAGAATCAACATTGTTAAAATATCTATACTACCCAAAGTGATTTACAGATTCAATGTAATTCTCATTGAAATACCAAAGTTATTTTTGCAGATCTGGAAAAAATAATTCTACGCTTTGCATGGTGAAAAGAGGATGGGTAAATTCACAACTAACATGTATGATGCACACTATCTGGGTGAGGGAAACACTCATAACTTTGACTCAAACTGTACAAAAGCAAATTATGTAACCAAAACTTTTGTACCCTGATAATATTCTGAAATAAAAAAAAATACTTTTAGTAGTTTTTGCCTGGTGTTATATTTATATTATATGTGAACCTATATCAATTTCTATACTGGGCATAATATGCCCTTATATATTCCACAGTATATTTGCACAGTATCCTGCAAGTGTTAGGCACAATGAAATATTGAAATAATGAATAAGAGAAAGACTTGATGAATGGGTTACGTGATTCAGAGTTAGTAGAGTGGTGTCCTGGTTTTTATCTGCCACTCAGATCCTGTTAACTGATGGCAAGTCCCTGCACTTTTCTGGGCTAGACTTCCTAATTTATAAAATAAAGATCTGGGACTGGATGCACTCTGAGGCCCTGACTTCCTATGAATTTATGAGATACAGAGAGGCAGGATAATGAAAGTTCAGGGAAGAGAAGAGGTTGTTATTACAAGCATTCTGATAAACAAATCTTGGTTCTTGTTAGATTTCACTGGAATAAACTCCATTTTACTGAGATGGTAATCATCACAAACATAGAAAATTATTTTTACTGATTTCTTGCTATGTTTTACTTATTTAAAAAAAATTTGATTATAAAAGAAATACATGTATCTATGTTAAATATTTTAAATATGGAGGAAAAGGAACAAAAAAGGAAATAGATTATTCATAATTTCATCACCAGATATAACTTGTTAATATTTTGGGGAATTCTATCATTTTAGTATATATCTATATAGTTCTTAAAAAAATAAAGATCATGTTCTATCTACCTATGCATCTGTTTATTTAGCCACCTATTTTTCTATCAATAAAGATAAATATATTATTTGCAGACATAAACAGCACAGTATCTAATGTATGTATTTAATATTTTCCAATTCCCAATCTCAGGTGTGTCATTGAAGACTTTTTTTTGACAGCCATTATAGTGGACTGGGATGGCTAAAGGTCTTATCAGTCCAGCACTCTTTAATTTCTCCTCTCTCCTTCTTTTGGTAATAGATATTTTTTCTTTATTAGGAATTCATTCCAAGTAGTTCAGACCCACTGCCATATGTCTGGGCACATGACTGAGCTATAGCCAATCAGACCACTACATTCCTTACCTGAGTAGTTCAGGGAAAAGCAAATGAACAAAGAAAACCAGAATGGATGAGTACTTCTCTGGAGTTTTGGTAGAACCAATGAAAGAAAGGTACCATTATTTCATTAGGATTAGTAACTATAAAATTCATGTAAGCCTGTTTGCTGATACCCACCCTTGCTAGAGAATAAAGTCTATACAGGAAATAACAGAGCTGAGGGATGATATGAAGCCAGTAAGACCTTTGATGATATCTTCTGATGTTCTGGTTCAATCAGTGTCTAAAGCCACATAACTCTGAACTTCCCACTGTGTGAGTCTGTGGAGGTCCCCATCATTTCCTTTCTTAACTGAGTTAGGTTTTCACACCTTAAAAAATAAAGTGTTCTGCCCAGTGCATTTAGATATGTGTTATGTGGAATTTAACAAAAATGACCTGTTTCTAATATTAGATATATACAACTTTTTTCTATAATAAGCAATATAATAATGCATTTTTATAAATTATTTTTCCCATATATCTGAAGAAAGTAGGATAGTACAGGATAGTTTTTATTTCTTAAAAAAGAAATGTAAGAAATGAAGGGTTTGATTTGTTTTTTAGACTATGTCTGTCATCAAAATGCTGTTCAGAAAGCTTGACAGCTTGAATGGCACGAACAATAATCTTTAAGATATATACATCAGGGCTAATAGATTGCAACATAAAGCACCTCTATTTTTGTCATCTACTATCACTTTAAATTGATTGAGTGGGACTAAATCTTCCTTTGTCCCTGGATCGGGCAGCTCCCTGATTTTAATGCTCACTCTGTCATCACACAAAGCCATCTAGTCAGTAATTAAAATGCCCAGACTTAGGTAACAGTCAGACATTATCCCCTAGCCCAGCTTGTTTGGCATAGACAATGAAGCATCAACATCAAGAAGAACACATGAATGGTTTCTTTTCTCTTTCTCCACCTTGATATTTTGCTCTTTTGTCCTCCCATATTATAAAGCAAAGATTCTAAATGTCACATCCCCCTTCTCACTAGGTGAAGTGGGAATAGGAAGAGGAAATCCGAAAGGAGAAGGGAAGATTTTTTATTACTGCTACTTTTGTGAGCTGATGTTGATTTCTATGGACCTGGAAGTTTAAATATTAAACACTCTTTCTCAAGAGCTGTTGTGGGTTCTTTGGACTCCCCCACTAACAGGAGCCCCACCAGCATTGCTGGTCCCACCACCCAGAGTTGCGTTGATGGTGGCAAATACTCTGTTAGCACTGGTTGCCTATTCCTCCTACAGCCACTGTTACTTGGTTGAGATGGTTTGTTTTGCTATGAGGCATGTTTATGTAACACATATTAAGTAGTACATGATTGGTAAATGATATCAATTTAACACAGAAGTCTCAAGGGGTCATATGTGATTTTGTTTTTTAACATACTAATATTTGGGGCCAACAGTAACAGCAGTTGAATGCAAAGTACACTAATAGAGTTAATCACAACAAACTACACAAGCATGAAGTCCAGGACATGGTGTCCAATCACCTCACATTCTCCCTCTGGGCACAGCTTGACCATATGCTCTGTCTGGGAAGTGCTTATTGCATTATCATCTCTATTCTTTGTTCGTTTTGTCCTGCTCTCCATAACTTAGCCATCTCAAGCCTTCCTATGTGTCCTTCAATTGAGTTACCTTTATTTTTAAGATAAAATCCTTCATTCACTATAGCATACATTTATTCAGAAGTTAACATGTCCTTTGACATGTTAGAATTATTTAGTTCTTTTGGAATTATATATGTTTGAGTATATATAGATTTGCATTCTTTCCCTAATATTTTTTATCCCATAAGCTCAGGTTATTTTTGCAGATTATTCAGGATCACATATATTATTATTGCAAAATGTCTGTGCCTTTATCTTCTCTCAGATAAAACCTGTTCTACCTTCCAGTTGACCCTTTTTGACAGCAGGACTCAAGATGAGTTGATTCTCTTTCCCTCCTACATTTCATCCACAGGAATGGTGATGGTGTTTTTTCCTCTACAAACCTTTGGAAGAAACTTTGAAAGTGTGAATAGTCACAAGTTTAGAAGTATCTCTCTCTCTTTTTTTTTTTTTTGCTTTGCTATAAAAATGGCCAGTAATCTCATATCTTTCCTGTAATCTTCCAGGTGGGTGGCAGACACAAATCCACTGCATTTTCTAGCGGGGATGCATATTAAGCAACATGAGTGGTATCCTTAAAGCCTTTCTCTTTACTTGGAGTTAGTAGTTAGCACAACTGACACATCCTTTTTGGGGGTGTATATCTCCCAGAACAGCTGTTCCCAATGACTCTTCCTCAACATTCCTGTTTCTGTTTGTATGTTTACCTGCTCTATGATCTCCTGACCCTTATGTATTCTTGTTGTGGTATGGGATTTAAAAGTCATTTAATCCATTCTTGGCCATGTGCTTTTTAACTTCTATACCACTTTGGAAACTGCTGGTTCTTGTGCATTCTGGAACTTCCACTCTAAGTTCCTGTAACATATATCTCTATATATGCACATATCTGTAACCATTTTGAATCATATTGCAGACAAGCTGGTAAATTAGTACACTTTATTTAAATCAAGAAACATGTAAAGCTTACATTTTCTTCCACTTAAGATTGCTTGTATTTTTAAGATACAGAGTGATTTAATTTAAACAGCCAGATTGTGATTTATTTGAAAAAGTGCTATTGCTCTGAAAACAAATGGAGATACCTTAAATGACTCTGTGAGTTATGAACACGTGGCTCAGTGTTGTAGAGTTTTTATAAAAGGATGCATCATATCCTTCAGAGTATATACACTTCTTGATTACTTTGGTCAGAATAAATAAATGTTACTAGTAATCATAGACTGTGTTTCCAAATATATACCATGTAATCTTTTCCCCTCACATTTTTCTTCTTGCTGGGGCATACTTATCCTGGAAGCTATGGTTTCAGTCTGTCATTCTCAGTTTCCAAAGGAATAAAAACCGAAAAGCACCAGCCATACAGCATAAGAACCCTGTGTGTGTTCTGAATCACTTTCTTGAAATAAAAGTAACACCAGTATACAAAGACACACTATCTGGTTTAAGATTTCTTTATTCACCTGCTAAAGGATAATTTTTTTAAAGCACAAAATCATGACTTGCAGACAGATAAAACATGTTAAAGATTTTATTTGACTCATTAAATAATGAGGAAAGCAGGAAGCTATGACAACTGATTTTCAAAATAACTCAAAGGTCTGCACACTTATAGTCAGATAAGGAATACCGAAACAAATTTATAAATAGATGCAAACTGGCAAAAGTCTTGAATATCTACAGGGCCATAATTCATTGCATTGCATGATATAATTTGAAAATTATATGGATAGGAATTATTACATCAGTATTAGTGTACTATAAATTAATTTCTCTCTGTATAGAATAATAAAAATAGCCTAGTCAGAGGCAAAGATAAAGAAAATCCCTGAAAAATGAACTAGCTAAGACACACACTAAATTTCAAAGCATTCTGCAAATTTCTTTTAGGGAAGCACATCTCAGATCCTTCTATAAACTACTTCACATATTTGGTGAAATGCTAAATGCCTTATATCCTACGCATACACTATTAGTTAAAGCTTCGTGGTAAATCACTACCTTCATTGAGAATCATCTAAACTGGCTCTACAGCGTGCTTTGCCTCCTAGTCGGAGTTCTGATCGTCTTTTTGTTTGATCCCCCGCCAAAGTGAGGGCCCTTTGAGGTCAATGACTATGCTTTATAGACACATCACTTGGCCTGATCCCTGATTCACGTCAGGTGCTTAGTTAATGTCGAACGCAGGCATAAATGATTTGAGAAACAATTATTCTAAGGTCACATTGTTAACTTAAAAGATATTTCTTTTCTTCTTCCTTAGAAAATTTTAGTTATTCACTGCAAGCATTTAGTTATTCACTGCAAGGAACCTCAATATACATCATGCTTATTAATAGAACAAGTAAATGTTCAGTTTATTTTTTAGTTCATAAATATTTTTGCTTAGAAAAACATTAGTTGGAGACAATTGTGCATACTTTCAGGTATATGTCACATTTCTTCTAGGATTCAAAGAGTTCTTTGTCTTTACTTTGGAGCATTTGGCATTTGTGCTCCAAGGAGCAGCTCTGATAATGAGAGAATATGTTTTGTGCACTCCTGGTGCTGTCAGTAATGTTTTCAAACTAAAAATTAATTTTTAAACACTAGGCTTCTGTGACCATGATACTGTTATTAAAATTTCCTCTTGGCACAATATTCAGCTTTCTTAAGTCATTGTTGATGCTTTTATTTTTAAAAAGCTATATTTTATGCTACATTGGTAACTTTTTCCCAAAATTAATATTTAATCCAAAGTATATTGGAAAATAAAATAGAAATGCATTAACATTACATAAGCCTGAAGTTAGTAGGATCTTAAACTTTTATTTAGCTAATGGGAACAGGGCATATTTTTTTTTCTGGAAACAAATAAAAAGTATGAGAAAGAAATGTCCTAAGAAAAAATAGATGAGGGCATTCTATAATATTTGGAGCCAATGGTAAATTAATAATAATAATAGTAATATACATACATGCATTTCTATAATTAAAACAGATTGAATATCTTAGGAATTATTATCATACATAACTGTAATATGTGCTTCAGAGATGTTAAGATTTACAAAGGAGGAGAATATCAGAATTGTTTCTGTGAATTATCTAGAAATTATTCCTCACTGAAACTCTCACTTTTAGTTTTAGGATAATAAACCTTGCTTTTAAAAGCAATAGTAAGAACATTTAGTTGTAAATGGTAAGTCCTTTTAATAGTAAAGTTAGATTGCCAGGGGCATTTGCTGCTACTTTGTTTGAAATTTGACTATTAGTTTCCAAGTTGATTCATTCCCGTTTGAAAAAAATAGAACTTCTAATCTAAGTATGCTTCTTCCAGAGAAAAATTGCTGCCTAGTTCAGTTCAGGCTAGTTCATTAAGTATCTCTTGACAGTCTATTATGTATCAGAACTTTTTTGTAATTATAGGGGTACAAAAATGAATGACACTTTCAGACTAGTGAGAGAGATGAACACAAATATAATTTCTTGTTCAAGGGCATAGGATGATAATGAATCAATCAAAACCCCCATGAATTGAAGAAAACTTTTTGGAATATGTCACTGCTTGGCTGGGGGTTGAGCAACAAACAAGTTAACAAGGTGGAAAGGTGAGAAAGGCTTTCCAGGTATGGTGTGTGTGTGTGAGTGTTTTTGTGTGTATGTGGGTGTATACGTCAGGGTTTTTCTTAATTACAAAAGTTAAGTGGTGTAGTGAGGTAGGGCAAAGAGATGTGGTGGATGAGATAGGAATGGTTTGTTTCTAGCGAGAAGCTGCTGGTCCTGCCACATGGTTTCTCCTTTTACGGAACTTCTACTCTTCTGGGGGTATAAATATCAAAGAGACTTATTATTACAGGGAAAGTGTAGGCAACTGCCAGAATACATAGGAGGGACTCTTAATTTATTTGGGCTTAGAGTAGACTTTCTGGAATTGTGTAATGGAAGACAAAAAGGATGAGGATGCACACTAGCCATAAGGATGAAGGTGGAGGAAAGGTTTAGTAGAGGCAGCACAGGTGTATAAGATAACATGATAATGTAGGATCTGTTAAAAGTTTGGTGTTTTTGAAGTGTGGTGTGTGCCAAGAGAAAATGGCAAGACATGAGGCTCAACCTCACGGGAACTTTATACACACTCACACACACACGTACACACTCACACACACATGCACATGACTATATAAAATTTTTGGTAAATTAACCTTTTATTTCAGAACAGTTTTATATATACGGAAGTATTGCCAAGAGAGGACAGAGAGTTCACATACACTCCATACCCAATTTCCCCTATTATTAACATTTATATTAGCATGGTACATTTGTTACAATTAATGAGACAATACAGATACATTACAATTAACTGAAGTCCTTACTTTACTCATCCACTCAATGCCATTTTTCTGTTCCAGGATCCGGTTTAAAATGCCACATTACATTTTGTCATCATGTCTCCTTAGGCTTTGCTTGGGTGTGAGAGTTTCTCAAACTTTCCTTGCTTTTTTATGACTTTGACAGTTTTGAGGAGCGTTAGTTTGATATTTTATAGAATATCTTTCAATTCCAGTTTGTTTAATGTTTTTCTCATAATTAGACTGGGACACTATGTTTTGGGGAGGAAAATTGCGTTTCTCATAACTTCATATCAAGAATACATACTACCAATATAATCAATCACTGTTGATGTTAACCTTGATTACCTGGCTTGGGGTAGCATTTGGCAGATTTATCAACATAAAGTTACTCTTTTCCCCACTTTCTATATTGTACTTTTTGGAAGGGAGTCACTGCATACAGCTTTCACTTAAGAAGTGAGGAGTTATATTCTCCCTCCTTGAGGGAGGAGTAAGTATCTATGTTAAGTTATTTGAGATTCTTCTGTATGCGGTATGTGTTGGTTAATCTCCCATTATTTAAACAAACAGTGATTCTTTTTTTTATTTCAGGGTATTATGAGGGTACAAACATTTTGGTTACATTTTATGTCTTTGCCTCACCCAAGCAAGGATTAGAGGCATGCCCTTCCCTTCTACAATGCTCACCACCTCCATTAGTTGTGAGTTTACCCTCCCAACCCCCTAATCCCTGGAGAATGTTACTACAGTGTGAGCACCATAGTGTTGATCAGTCAGTGCCAGTTTGATGGCAAGTACATGTGGAGCCTAGTCCTCTGATCTTGTGATACCTCACTGCAGATAATGGGCTTAAGCTCTATCCAGGAAAATTAAGAGGTGCTAGATCACTGTTGTTTCTTATAATTGAGTAATATTCCATTGTATACGTATACAAAATTTTAATAATCCACTCTTGGATTGGTGGGCACTTGGGTTGTTTCCACATCCCTGCAATAGTGAATTGTGCTGCCATAAACATCTGGTTGCAGATGTCTTTATTCTAGAATGTCTTTTGGTTTTTTTGGTAGATGTCTAATAGTGCTATTGCTGGATTGAATGGTATTTCTATTTTTAGCTCTTTGAGGTATCTCCAAATTCTCTTCCACATAGGTTGCACCAACTTGCAGTCCCGCAGCAGTGTAAGAGTGTTCCTGTCTCTCCACATCCTCGCCAGCATTTGTTGTTTTGGGATTTTTTTTGATAAAGGCCAATCACTGGGGTTAGATGATACCTCATTGTGGTTTTGATTTGCATTTCTCTAATGATTACAGATGTTGAGCATTTTTTTACATATTTGCTGGTCATTATTCTGTCTTCTTTAGAAAAGTTTCTGTTCATTTCTTTTGCCCATTTATTGATGGGGTTGTTTGATTTTTTTTTTTTTGTTGATTTTTCTAAGTTCTAGATAGATTCTTGCTATCAGCCCTTTATTGGAAGTATAGAGAGCAAATATTTTCTCTCATTCTGTAGGCTGTCTATTCACTCTAATGATAGTTTCTTGGCTGTGCAAAAGCTTTATAAGAGCCCACTTATTTATTTTTGTTGCTGCTGTGATTGTTTTGGGGGTCTTCTTCAAAAATTCTTTGTCTAGGTCAATGTCTGAAAGGGTCTTCTCAACATCTTCTTCTAGAATTCTTAAGGTTTCATGACTTAGGTTTAAGTCTGTTATCCATCTTGAATTGATTTTTGTGAGAGGTGAGAAGTGGGGATCCAGTTTCAATCTTCTGCATATAGTTATCCAGTTTTCCCAGTACCATTTATTGAAAAGAGATTCTTTTCTCCTGTGTATATTTTTGTCTGTTTTGTCAAAGATTAGATTACTATATGCAGATGGTTTCATCTCTGCATGCTCAGTCCTGTTCCAAAGGTCTATGTCTCTGTTCTTGTGCCAGTACCATGCTGTTTTAGTTACTATAGCCTTGTAGTACAGCTTGAAGTCTGGTAGACTGATACCTCTCAGTTTGTTCTTTTTACTTAAGATTGCTCTGGCTATACAAGGTCTTCTCTGGCAAAATATAAAGTGCAGAATGATTTTTTCTAGATCTGTAAAAAATGATGTTACTTTGATATTGATTGCATTAGTTCTGCATATCACTTTAGGTAATATGGACATTTTAATTATATTGATTCTACCAATCCATGAACAAGGTAGATTTTTCCATCTGTTTACATCTTCTACAATTTATTTTCTTAGTGTTTCATAGTTCTCCCAGTATATGTCTCTCATATCTTATATTAAATGTATTTCTAGATATTTAATTTTTTTGAGGCTATTGTAAAAGGTATTGCATTTTTTATTTGAATTTCAGTTTGACTGTTATTGGTGTATGTGAATGCCTCTGATTTGTGTATATTGATTTTGTATCCTGAGACTTTACTGAATTCACTTATCAATTCCAGGAGTCTCTTTGTTGAATCCTTGGGGTTTTCTAGATATAATATTACATCATCAGCAAACAGTGAGAATTTGATCTCATCTGCGTGCATTTGGACGACCTTAATTCCCCTTTCTTGTGTAATTGCTCTAGCAAGGACTTCCAGCACATTTCGAATAGAAGTGCAGATAGTGGGCAACCTTGTCTGGTTCTGGTTCTAAGTGGGAATGGTTTCAATTTTTCCCCATTCAGTATGATATTGGCCATGGGTTTATCATAAATGGGCTAGGTAATTTTAAGGTATGACCCATCTATGCCTATTTTGTTAAGAATTTTTTATCATAAATGTGTGCTGGACTTTGTCAAATGCTTTTTCTGCATCTATTGAGAGAATCATATGGTCTTTGTTCTTGTTTTATTTATGAGGTGAATTGCATTTATAGATTTGGGTATGTGGAACCAGCCTTGTATCCCTGGAATAAAGCCCACCTGGTCATAGTGAATTATTTTTTTGATATGCTGCTGAATTTGATTTGCTAAAATTTTGTTGAGGATTTTTGCATCTATAGTCACAAGGGATATTGGTTTGTAGTTTTCTTTTTTTGTTGTGTCCTTTTCTGGCTTTGGTATCAAGGTGATATTGGCTTCATAGAATGAGTTAGGAAGGAGACAATCTTTCTCAATGTTGAGGAATAATTTCTGTAGTATAGGTATGAGTTCTTCTTTGTATGTTTGGTAAAACTCTGAAGTGTAGCCATCTGGTCTGGGACTTTTCCATTTTGGGAGGTTTTTAATTTCTGCTCCAATTTCTGAGCTTGAGATTGGTCTTTTCAGAAATTCTATTACCTCCTGGGTGAACTTAGGGAGGTTGTATGTTTCCAGGAATTTGTCTATTTCCTCCTCATTATGTAGTTTTTGGGCATATAGGTTTTTATAGTAATCGAAAATAATATTTTGTATTTCCGTGGTGTCTGTTGTGACCTCTCCTTTTCCATTTCTAATTGAGATTATCAGAGTCCTTTCCCTTTGAATTCTTGTCAGTCTCACAAGAGTGGTGCCAATTTTGTTTATCTTTTCGAAAAAACAGCTTTTGGTTTTGTTGATCTTCCGTATAGTTCTCTTGTTCTCAATTTCATTTAATTCTGCCTTGATCTTAGTTATTTCTTTTCTTCTGTTAGGTTTGGAATTGATTTGCTCTTCTTTTTCCAATTCCTTGAGACTGTTTATTAGATTGTCTATTTCTGAGCTTTCTGTTTTTTGGATTTGAGTGTTTATTGCTATCAGTTTTCCTCTCAGGTATGCTTTTGCTGTATCCCACAGGTTTTGATAACTTGTGTGTCCATTATCATTTAGTTCAAAGAAACTCTTGATTTCCCTCCGTATTTCCTCCTTGACCCAGTAGTTATTCAATAATAGATTGTTTAATTTCCAGGACTTTGTGAGGTGGTGAGCATTTCTGTTGGAATTGAATTCTAATTTTATATCACTATGATCAGAGAAGATACACAATGTAATTTCTATTTTTTTGAATTTGTTGAGGTCTGATTTGTGGCCTAGCATGTGATCAATTTTGGAGAAAGTTCCATGAGCTGATGAGAAGAATGTATATTTGGCTTTATTTGGGTGGAATGTTCTGCAGAGGTCTGTCAGACCCTTTTGTTCTAGACCTTTGTTTAAGTCCTTTATTTCTTTGCTTATTTTCTGTTTGAAAGATCTGTCCAGTTCATTCAGTGGGGTGTTGAAGTCCACTGCTACTATAGCGTTATTGTTTATCATGCTATTTAGATCAGACAAGGTTTGCTTTATGTAACTGGGCACTCCTGGGTTGGGTGCATAAATATTAAAAATTGTTAATTCTTCTTGTTGGATATTCCCTTTTACCATTATATATTGAACATCTTTGTCCTTTTTTACCTTTGCTATTTTAAAGCTTATGTTATCTGAAAATAGTATAGCTATCCTTGCTTTCTTTTGACTTCCATTTGCCTGGAGGATTGTTTTTCATCCTTTCACCTTGAGCCTGAAGGCATCTGTGTGGGTTAGATGCATTTCCTGTAGACAGCAGATACTAGGCTTATGGATTTTTATCCCTTGTGCTAGTCTATGTCTCTTCAGAGGACAGATTAAACCATTCACATTTATTGAAAGGATTGAAATTTGAGGTAGATTTCCATTCATATTGTTCAGTGAAATCCTGTTGTTTTGTTTTATTCCTTGACCCATCATGAATTCCAAGTTCTAGCCTTTAACTCTTGAATGATTTTGCTTTGAAGAGTGTCTATTGTGCTGTTCAGTGTATAATGCAGGTCTGAGTACTTTCCTTAGGGCTGGTCTGGTCTTTGCAAATTCCATCAGTGATTGCTTGTCTGGGAAGGACTTTATTTCTCCCTCATAGATGAAACTTAATTTTGCCAGATAAAGAATTCTAGGTTGGGCATTATTCTGTTTTAGAATGTTAAGGATAGGCATTCAATCCCTTCTGGCTTGTAAAGTTTCAGATGAGAAATCTGCAGTTAGTCTGATAGGTTTTCTTTTGTAGTTTATTTGTTGCTTTTCCCTCACTGATTGGAGAATTGCTTCTTTCATGTTTTCTTTGGTCAGCCTAATAACTATGTGACGTGGTGATTGCCTTTTCACATTGAGTCTCCCAAGAGTTCTGTGTGCTTCTTGTATCTGGATATCAAGATTTCTGCCCAGGCCAGGCATATTTTCCTCCAGTATTCCATGAAATAAGTTTCCCAGCCCTTGTGTATTTTCTTCTTCTCCCTCTAGGATGACAATGATTCTTATATTTGGCTTCTTTATGTAATCCCACGTTTCTTATAAGTTTTGGTCTTGTCTCTTGTTTCTGTGTTCTTTGTCTTCATCCAATTTGTTTAGCACATAGGCATTATCCTCAAGCTTTGAGATTCTTTCCTCTTCATGACCCATCTATTCTTGAGGCTTTCCACTGTGTTTTGAAAGTTCGTTGAATGTCTCCTTCATTGCCAAGATTTGTGTT
Source organism: Lemur catta (assembly GCF_020740605.2). NCBI lineage: Eukaryota > Metazoa > Chordata > Mammalia > Primates > Lemuridae > Lemur > Lemur catta. The sequence goes on along the minus strand of NC_059131.1, from coordinate 103,893,280 downwards.
TGGTTTTTCTGTAGTATTTCAAATTCTTTAGAGTATTTTTCATTCATTTCCTGAATTGTTCTTGTGGTTCCTTTATGTTGGGATTCTATTTTTCTCTTCAATTCTATTGAGTTTTCTTACTATCCATATATGGAATTCTTCCTTTGTCAGTTTAATCATATTGTGTAAGTTGGTATCTATTGATAGAGATCGAGTGTTTTCTTTTGGAGGTGAATTTTCTCTCTGATCTTTCATGTTTCCTGTGTTCTTTCACTGATTCTTTCTCATCAGGATACTTTGTCAAGTACTGGGGGTTCTGGGACTGGTTTATGGACTTAATTCTGGGTCCCCAAAGGGATGTTCCTTCACAATGCTGGGGAGATGCACTCTAGCCCTGTATTGTCTTAGAGGTGTTCTAGCTTGTTGAGTTATATCTGACCTGTTGTCTTCACCTCCTGCTTAAGGAGATTAGTGAGTTTGGATCCCTTACTTAGACTCCCAGGAGTTGGATCACTCTTGTGTGTGACTCCACTGTCGACCAATAGTTTGAGGTGGAAGACACTGTGCTGGGCTATGAGGTTACCCTCTCTTTTATTGCTTGTAGTTTGCATGGAGGAGTCAGTTATCAAGGTATTCCAATACCTTTGCATTGAGCTCTAAACCCCCAAATGGGAAATACAGGTTCCTCAGTCTTTGGGGAATCTCATGCCAATTCCGAGGGTTACTTGAGCCCTGTTACCACTTTAGGTGGGGTGAGAAGAGCAACAGGTGCCAGTGGGCCTAAGAGTGTATACTTCAGATGTTGCTTGGCCTGCAGCTAGGGGAGAGCTGCTAACATGTTAATCAGGGCTTTTTTGCCATTCTTGTGAGGCAGCTACTGACGGGGGTGTCAATTGGTGCAATTGCTAAGGACTCTGGTCAAGATTTTCCTTCCCAGACCACAAGCCCCTAAGCTGGCAACAGCCCGGGCATGAAGGGCAAGCGCTTGTGTTATGATCTTGTCAGATGATCAAAACCAACCCACTGTACCAAGTCAGCAATCTGTCCCCTTTTGCTTAGTTCCGATGTCCCACAGATTCAAGCCAGTCACACAGGGAAAGGAACTTTTCTCCTTTCTCCCTGCCTTCAAGGGCTGAGTCTGTCCTGACGGGCTGGGGGAGGGGCGTTGGCTGAGACTGCTGCAAGTCCCAGCCCGGAAAACGTTTTCTCTCATTTCTCCCCTAGTCTAAGGGCAGGATCTGCCCTGCAGAGGGGAAGATAAGCCGCTGGACTGGGAGATGGGCACTTCCTGGGGCCACTGGGCGTCTCAGCCCAGGAAGTGGTTACTCTGCCCCTCCAATGGCGGGGTTTGTCTTGTGGGTACGAGGTACACACCTCAGGGCTGCTGGAGAAGCCCTGCCCAAGGCCCCTGAGGGTCTCAGACCAGAAAGTGGCCTGCCTCGCTACTCCGCCCTGCCAGAGGCTGGGTCAGTTCCTTCAGTGTGAAATACCAGCGGGCAGGTTGCAGCCAAGGGCCCTCGGCCACTGAGACAGGGCTCAGCCCAGAAAGCCGCTCCCTTCGCTGCTCCGCCCTTCCGGGGCGGGGTCTGGCCCTTTGCGTGAAACCGCAGGTGGCTGGGTGGGACGAGGGGCTGCCCGAGACCGCCTGGAGACTCAGTGAAGGAAATGGCTTCTCTTGCTATTCTGCCCCTTCAAAGGCGGGGATTGACCTGCCCGTGCGAAAAGGCCGGCGGCGGGGTTGGGACAGAGAGCGGCTTCTCTCCTTCCTCCCCTCCTCCAAGGCCGGGCCTGCTCTGCGGGCGGGGGCGGGGCGTTGCCGGAGTCCGTTGCCAGGGCAACGCGCCGGGCAGTCTCAGGCTGTGGACCCCAAAGGGCGCCGCCCACCCCGCGCCCGGCTGGCGGGACTGCCCGGAGGCTGGCGGGGCGGGGCGCAGTCTGGAAGAGCCGCCCGCTGAGCCCGCCGCGCCCCCGGCACCCCGACCCGCCACTGTCAGTCAGGGGATCTGCGCGCCGCCCCGCCCCGCGCCAGCCGCGTCCCGCGGTTTCCGAGGACAGAGCCACCTTTCTGGTGTCCCCGCCTTGTTCTGGTCCAGGTGGCCTCCAGCGGCGAGAAGCTCGTCCCCGAGCGCCCCCTGCGGGCGGGAAGGGTCCGCTCGGCGCAGGGCAGGCCCGGCCCGGCGCGCCGGGGAGTTCGCAGCGGCTCCTGCTCCCATCTCCGCCCCACGCGGCCCTGCGGCCCCGCCACCGCCTGGCACCGACGTCGGGCGCTTCCCCACCCGCGCGGGCGCGGGGGTCGGGGGAGGGGAGTCGCCCTGTGGGTCGGACTGCACTGCCCCGCTGGCGGGTGTGGGGGTCGGGGGAGGGGAGTCGCCCTGTGGGTCGGACTGCACTGCCCCGCTGGCGGGTGTGGGGGTCGAGGGAGGGGAGTCGCCCTGTGGGTCGGACCGCACTGCCCCGGCTGGCGGGCGCGGCTGTCCTGGGCTCTATTCCCTGTTGCATATCTCGCACTCTCAAGACTTTGCGGCTGATGCTCCCATTCACTGTGTTTTTTCTGGCGCTGCTTGTCCCGCGCTGCTTCTCTGCAGATTCACGATGCGGATCCTGTGGGCGAGCGACCCACTCGTGTGTAGCTGTCTGCGTTCTTCAGCCCCTACTCTGGGAGCAGAGAGCCAGCAGGTCAGTCCAAGTCCGCCATTTTCCCCAGAAGCCACGAACAGCCATTTATTCTAATTAGGATAAACATTTGGATTTTTTAAAACTTTGGGCTATAATTTAGTACTACTTGATTTATTTTGTTCTTCAAATTAATCCAGTTTTGGCCATTAGGAGGTTTTTCCTTGATTCCTGTGTCTCTTTGAAATGCCTCCACCATTGTGGTTTTATTTATTCATTTTCACCACTTTTTTGAATGCTACAGATGCTACAGGTTCATCTTGTACATTTTCCTTCTTCAGTCCTAGAATCAGCTATTTCTCCAAGGAGCTCTGATTGCTTTCGTTGGAGGATGGTATTAGAAACCAAGATCTGGGCACTAGGTATGCTCAATGATACTGGGGTATTGTTGCTTCTAAGGTCCCTTAGCTGACAGAAAGAGGAAGTATATGCATTTGTATTAACCTGAACGTATACACATATCTATTAATATTTCTATATGTAACCATCTGTATCTATATTAAGCTAAGCATGAGTCTATACTCATATCTCCAACTATAATCGTTTACCACATGAATCATTCTAGCCTCCTATCCTTGCTTATCTGTAAACTCTCACTCCAACAATGAGAAACCTGGCTACCACCATGCACTATCCACTTACTTAAGCGGTCAGTTCTAGCATATATGTACTGTGGTTTTGGTTGTTAACCCATGCTCCTGTGGGAAACTTTACCAACTAGAGTACTGTACTTACTGTAACAGTGCCTTTGGCCTTGCACGTGTTCCTTATTTCCATAGTTACATTGGTTAACATCTCCCTACTGCCCCTTTTCCACCTTCAGTGAGGCCATTTCATACATTTGTAATACAGTTAGTTTGTTTTGTCACATTTCGCATTATATTCTGAGATTTCCTGGCCTGCTAAATAATTTTTAAAATTTGCACACGTGTGGTTTACTCTGTGTTGTAAAGTTCTATTGATTTTGACAAATGTATATTCAGTATTATAGTGTCATATGGACTAGTTTTAATGCCCTAAAAAATCCCCTATGCTTCATCTATTTAACCTGCCCATCTCCTGCCAACTTGAACCCCTGGCAACCCCTAACCTGTTTACCATCTCTATAGATTGCTCTTTCCAAAATGTCATATGATTGGAATCATACATTTTATGGCTTTTCCAGACTGATGTATTTCACTTAACTATACATACATTTAAGGTTCACCTATGTTGTGCCATGGCTTGACAGTTCATTTTTTTTAAGTTGCTGAATAATATTCCATTGTACGGATATAACACAGTTTTGTTTACTGCATTGAGGAACATTTTGGTTGCTTCCAAGTTTTGGAAATTATAAATAAAACTCTTATAAACATTTGTGTGCAGGGTTTGTGTAGACATAGGTTTTCAAATCAGTTGAGTAAATACTGTGGTGTGTGATTGCTGGATTGGATGGTAAGAGTATGTGTAGCTTTGTAAGAAACTGGAAAACTGTCTTCCAAAGTGGCTTTACCATTTTGCATTCCCATCAGCAATAAATGAGAGTTTCTGTTGCCTCATATCCTTAACAGCAGTTAGTAATGTCAGTTTTTGGATTTTAGCCGTTCTAACAGTTGTGTATTAGTGTCAGATTCTTGTTTTAATTTACAATCCCCCAATAAGAAATCATGTTGCACATTTTTACATACATATGTTCCATCTACATATCTTCTTTGGTGAAGTATCTTTTCAGATCTTTTCCTTATTGTTGAATTTAGTGATTTCTTTGTATATTTTGGATACAAGTACTGTTACAATATGTGTTTTGAAATCTTTTTTTCAGTATGTGGTTTGTCTTTTTGTTCTTAACATTGTTTTTCACATAGCAGTAGTTTTTAATTTTAATAAAGTACATCTTATCAATTTTTATTTCATGGATCAACAGTCATATTTAAACATTCATCACCTATGAAAATATATTCTCCATCTTATGTCATCAGGGAAAGACAAATTAAAACAACACTGAGATAATGCTATACACTGATCAGAATGGCTAAAATTCAGAACACTGACAACACCAAATGCTGGTGAGAATGCAGAACAGCAGGAACACTCATTCATTGATTGTGGGAATGTAAGATGGTACAGCCACGTTGGAAGGCAGTTTAGCAGTTTCTTACGAAGCTAAATCTATTCTATCTATTCTATCTATTCATATGAACCAGCAATTGGACACCTTGGTATTTTTCCAAAGGAGCTGAAAACTTATGTCCACAAAAGACCTATTCACAGATATTTATAGCAGCTTTATTAATAATTACCAAAACTTAACAGCAGCTGGGAAGTTTTTCAGTGGATGAATGGATAAATAATCTGTGGTACATTCAGACAATGGAATATTATGTAGCACCAAAAAGAAATGGACTATCAAGCCATGAAAAGACATGGAGAAAACTTAAATGTGTATTACTAAGTGAAGGAAGCCAATCGGAAAAGGACGCATATAGTTTGATTTTAACCACAGGACATTCTGGGAAAAACAAAACTATAGAAATTGTAAAAGATCAGCGATTGCTAGGGGATGAGGGGAGGGAGGGATCAATGGGCAAAACACACAGGATTTTAAGGCAGCGCAACTGTTCTGTGTGATACTATAATGCATGTCATTATATACGTGTCAAAACCCATAGATAGTACAACACCAAGAGTTAACCCTAATGTAAACTATGAACTTTAGGTTATAATGATGTGTCAAGGTAGGCTCATCCATTGTACTGCTCTGATGGATGATGTTGATAATCAATTACTTATTCAATACCTTTATTATATATGGAACTGTTCAAATTATCTATTTCTCTTTATGAGAGTTTGTTAGTTTGTTTCTTTTAAGAAATTAGTCCATTCCATCTAAGTCACCAAGTTAATTTATGAGAATAGAGTTGTTCATAATATTCCTTTATTACTCTTTTAATATCACTGAGATACACAGTGATGACTCCTCTTTCATTTCTAATGTTAGTAATTTTAGTTTTTTTGGTCAGGCTTACTAAAATGTTATTTATTGTGTTGATCCTTTCAAAAGGTATATTTCGATTCAATTGATATTTTTCTATAGATTTCATGTTTCAATTTCATTGACTTATACACTGTGTCTTTGTTCTTTTCTTTTGCTTACTTTAGGCTTTTAAATGGCTCTTCTTTCTCTAGTTTTTTAAGGTGCAAACTCAGGTTGTAGATTTTAGATCTGTAATGATATAAATTTCCTTCTAAACAATGTTTTTACTGCATTCCACAAACTTTGGTAAGTTTTATTTTCATTTGGTTCAAAATAGTTTTTAAATTCTTTTGAAATTCTTTGAGCTGTGTTTGTTTAGAAGTATGTTGGGACCTTTCCCAGCTATCTTTCTATTATTGATTTCAATTGTGGTCTGACAACATAGTTCATACGTTTTATTCTTTTAAATTTGTAAATTTGTGTTTTATGGGCCAGAATGTGGCCTATTTTGGTGAATGTTCCATGTAGTCATGAAAAGAATGTGTACTGTTGTTGGATGGAGGGTTCTATAAATGTCAGTTCTATCATGTGGATTGAAAGTGCTATTCAGGTTAACTCTCTGCTCACCGATCCTGTATCCTTGATCTGCTAGTTACTGAAAGAGGATAGTTGAAGTGTCCATCTATGAGTGCATTTGTCTATTTCTTCTTGAAGTTCTATCAGTTTTTGCCTTACATATTTTGATGCTCTGTTTTTAGTTGCATAGGATTGTTATATCTTTTTGGAAAACTGATACCCTTATTATCATGTAATGCTCTTTTCTTCCTGACAAGTTTGTTTGCTCTGAGGTTTTCTTTATCTGAAGTTAAAATAGATACTTTAGCTTTCTTTTGATTAGTGTTAGTATGGTAAACTGTCTTCATAATCATCTGTGTTATTCTTTATATTATACTTAATGTGTATTTAGTATGGAGAAGTTATATTTGGTTCTTGATTTTTTATCCATCTGATAATATTTGTGTTTAAATTGGTGCATTTAATCGATTTTCATTTAAGGTTATTGCTGTGGTTTGAATATGTCCCCCAAAGTTCATATGTTGGAAACGTAATTGCCATTATAACAGTATTAAGAGGTGGGGTCTTTGGGAGGTGAGTGGGTCATAATGAATGGATAAATGCCATTATTATGGGAGTGGGTTGGTTATCACAGGAACAGACTCCTGATAAAAAGGATAAGTTTGGTCCAATTTCCTCTCTTTTTATCTTGTGAGCTCACTTCAGCCTTCCTCCTCTCCAACATAGAATAATGCAGCACAAGGCCTCAGGAGATGTCAACACCATGCTCTTGGACTTTCCAGCCTCCAGAACTGGAAGAAATACATTTCTTTATAAATTACCCAGTCTATGGTATTCTATCATAGCAGCAGAACATGAACTAAGACAGTGATTGCTAATATGTTCGTTTTAATATCTTGCATGTTTGCAGCTGTTTATTATCAATTTTATTCTATTTCCTTTTTCCCCTCCCCCAGGCTTCTCTGATTTTAAATAAACATTTTACATGATTTTATTTAGCTTCTATCTTAGCACATTATTCTTTAAATTTTTTTGATGGTTTTCTTAGAGTTTGCAATATATGTTTATAATGAATACTTATGTTCACCTTCCAATAACACTACACCACTTTATGCATAGTACAAGTACTCTATAGCAGAGTCTTCTCACATCCTCTCTTCCCTTATAATATTACTGTAATTCATTTTAATTATCCTTATGTTATAATCATCAAATCTTTGTTACTATTATTTTTAAAAACAGGTATCATTTAGATAAGTAAAAATAAGAAAAAAAAATATTATTTTACTTTAATTTATCCCATTCTTCTGCTTGTCCTTTTTATATTTAGACCTGAGTCTAACCTGTACCATTTTATTTTGCCCTGAAGAACTTCTTTTTACAGTTTTCTGTTGGTGATAAATTCCTTTAGCTTTTGTTTGTCTGAGAAAGTCTTCATTTCTCCTTCATTTTTCAAAGATAATTTTCATGGACTTAGAATTTGTTTTTCTTTCAACAATTTAAATATTTTTCTCCACTCTCTCTCAGTTTGACTGATTTCTGATGGGAAGTGCAATGTGATTCTTACCCTTGTTCCTCTATAGGTAATTGTTCCCCCATCCTTGGACTTCTTTTTATGATTTTGGCTTTGGTTGTCCACAGTTTAAATATGATATCCCTAGGCATGGTTTTCCTCCAATTTGTTTTGTTTGGTGTTCTTTGGGATCCTGGATATTTTTTTTAGTGTATGCTATTAATTTTGGAAAACTATTGATCAATTTTGCTTCAAATATTTCTTCATTTCTTCTACTCTGTTTCCATTTCCTGTCCTTTTGATATTCCAATTATGAGTATCTTTTGAAATTGTCCTATATTTCTTGGATGTTCTTTTCTGTTTTTGTCAGTTTGTTTTTGTCTTTCTGTTTAATTCATTTTTCTTTTTGCCTTTTAGTTTGGGAAGTTTCTTTTGATATCTCTTCGAAGTTATTGCTTTTGTCCCTCATTTGAGTATACTAAAGCCATCAAAGTATTCTTAATTTTTTAAAAACAACGTTTATAATTGCTAGAATTTCTTTTTGATTTTTTTCTTAGATTTTCTGCCTGTATACTTTCATTACACACATGATCTTGCATGTTGTCTACTTTTTCTATTATAGCGCTTAGCAAATGAATCCTAAATATTTTAAGTTTCCTCTCTGATAATTCCAACATCTGTGTCAGATTTGATCATGGTTCTGATACTTTCTTTCCCTCTTCACACACTATTTTTTATTTGCCTTTTGGCATAACTCATAATATTTTAAATTGAAAGTTGGACATGTTATCTGGTAATAGGAACTGAGATAAATAGGCTTAAATTTGAAAATTTATGTTAATATGGTAAGAAGTTGGGTTGTGTTTAATGTTTGCTGTATCAATAAATGCCTGACACTTCAAATTCGTATAGAATTCTTGCTTTTGTGTCCCTTCTTGACTTTGAGCTTCCCTAAGTACTGCTCTCCAGAGAGCGCCTGTGTTTTATAGCTCTTTCGGCTATAATATGCTATTGTCATACTTGAGTCATGCTGGTTTGGTGGTAAATTATGGGGAGAGGGATTATTCTATAATCTCCTCCACTCTCCAGTAATTGAAGTAGCACAGGCTGGAGTGAGAGGAATGCCCTTACACCATGCTCTGGGCCAAGACTTTGGTAAAGTCCAGTCTTTTCCTTTGAAGAGTAAGCATTTGTTATGAAGAATGTTCTAGGTACATTTCCCAATAAATACTCTTCCTCTTCTCCTGCTAGATCCAGGAAGGGGTCACTTTAGGATCTTCACTGTGAGAAACTGGTGAAATTTCTGAAGGTACAGCCTATGAAAGTGCTGGGGTCTGCATAATACTATGGTTTGAGTTTCCAACTCTCACGCTAATCCACAGTCAGCCTCCAGCCATTTGACAAAATTGTCATTTAAGTTTTATGTCCTTTTATGGCTCCAGTGGCTTTTGTTCCAGGTTATCAGATAGATCTCTGCTGTGATTCTCTGAATTCAACCATCTCTCTAAATTTTTATGGTAGTGGTTGGCTCTGCAAACTCAGTTCTTTTATAGGTCCAAGTAAAGTTATTGATTTTCAGTTTATCCAGCCTTTTATTATTATAAGTTTCAGAATAATGATTACCAAGATTTTTACATATTAGAGCTGGAACTAGAAGTCTTTACATATACTTTAAAATTTTTCTTCATTCAAATTAGCTTTTACACTGATCTTCATTTTACTAAGATGGGGGGAATCTAATTACAATATTTTATCCCTCAGAGTGAAATAAAATAATCTAATGTCTCACATAATGTCAAAGCATTGAGATGATCTCTCATGTCTTTTTTTTTTTACCTACCGATCTTCTTGCTGAGAAGCCCATTACCCTGTACATTTGGATGACTGTCACCCTCCTGCTTTTGGTCAACTCGGGGCACAGAAATCTTGGGAAGGCTGATTGCTCATGTCCCCAGGATTCAGTCATTTCTCTCAGATGCATTGCTCTCCCTCCTAGGCATTGTTGTAGTGTGGGAAACAGGGTCTAGGACACAGATAATTGTTGACCATAGAATACATAAACCTCCCTCTCTTCCTTGTCTCTGGGTAACTCAGCCCTGCTTATTCTAGACATTCTATTCTCTAGCCTTTCCTCTCCCTTTTCTCATAGGAAACACTCTTCCTTGTAGTTTCAATATATTAAATGTTTAAATATCTCTTCAATATATTAAATATTATTAAGAAAGTAAAAGCCAGAAATAGAAATGTCTTTCTGAAGAAAACCTAAATTTCCCCTGGGCTATATCCTTAAATTCAACAGACTTGAAATTTTCTCAGTATAACATGTACCATAGTATCAGTAGTTTTCTTTGCCCATATATGAACACATACTTGAAAGTAAATGTATTTAGGAGAAGCAAAAAACATGGGAAGAATATTAGGAAATATTTACATTTAACAGTAGTCACTGGGTTTTGTTTGCTTGCTTGTTTTTTTTTTCATTACACTGTCTTTAACCTAGATTTCCAAAGCAGAAAGAGGAATATCCAGAAAGTTAGCTATTTTTACATTTCAGCACACATGGACTTCTAATGACTAAATCCCTGATATGGGAATTAAAAGTCCAGTTGAATTTGATAAGATTAAAGTGAATGAATTCAATGTTCTTCTCTAATTTTTCCTGTATGGAATTCTAAAATTAAACTTCTACAACTGTGTTAAATAATAAATAAATTCTTAAAGTTTTTCCTTATTGCTCTAATATTTAATATAGCCATACACATTTTAAAAAAGTGCTCTTGTCAAGAGTATAGTATAGAATCCAGAGTAAATCAGATTTATTTGACATTTATGAGGCTTATAAACACTTTATTTATTGAACATAGAGAAATTAGCTGCAAAAAATATTGAGTAAGAGAAGAATGATATAAAAAACAAAACACAACAAAACACAAATTGTAGCACAATGGGAACAAACTGCTGATGCTGGAAACTGAAATCCCATCTTCTGCTTCCAGAAGAAATTCTCTTTTCACAATAACTGTCTGTTTTCAAATAACTTCCATGGCAGTTTTACTTGGTATATATGTATGGTAAGGTTGGGAAAGAATGGTTTTGTGTCTGTTTATGTGTACAAACATACAATTTAATAGCAAATATTTATTTAGCCACGATAACATGCTAAGGATGTTTTCTAGTACATTACATATATTTACACATTGTATTTTTTACAATCCTAGCAACATCACTACTATTATCATTCCATTTTTACGGATTGGATACATGAAATAAGTAACTTGCCTAAGGTTACATAGCAATAGACAATTCAACCCCAATTAATCTAGGATGTAAAGCTAGTTAATCTGGCTCCAAAGACCATGCTCTTCTTCTCTCTGTGGCTCTTCATGCTGGGCCTAATGCATTATTTTATTAATGTCTATGTGAGTAACAGCACAAGACGAATACCATATTTTATTTGCCTACAATCCATCACAGTTTTTCATTGTGAAGTAATGATTTTAAAGAATGACAGAGGATTGTTTTGCCTCGTTTCCAAAATACTTTGCTATACTCTGTTTCACTTTGATTTTTAGAGCTATGAAATAATAATGCTATCAAAATAAGACATCAATATAATATTAATATTCAGTTTAATATATATTATGTTAGCATTATATATTATATAAGGTATGTTATAATAATAATAAATATTATATATTATTCTTAGCTATTGAGAAAGACCATACATGGATCAAAGGGTTTGCTTTGTAACATGAGGAATTGATTTGAGTAACTCATTGTCAATGCTTCATTCACCTACACAACCTCTAGATGCCTTCCAATAGTTTCTGTTAACTCATCATTCAAATTGTAATCAAAAAGCCAAACTCCAAAACGTCAACAATTTTTCACAATGGATGTATCATGAGAAGAAACCATATTTCTTGACTCTGGGATGTCAGTGCGTCTTCTGGGATAAACGGTATTTTGAATATGTTCCCTATTAACTTTCCCTTCCAGAACACAGATTGGGCTTGTTATCAGTTATATTGATGGGTTGTCCTCAGATGGGTGAAGACTGAGGCTGCAGGAATGATTGAAATCTGTAGGCGGAAGAGACAACTGCAGTCCCCGGAGGTGTTAGAAGTCTGCAGTTCTTTGGAGGTCTGGTGCTGCCGTTTATATTTCTCTTCCCTGGAACTCTTCCTTCACAACAGATTTTGAACTAAAAATAAAGAAAATCTCCCATACTCTGCTAGAAGTTTAATTTTTCAAAGAAATCTTGCCGCCTCCTTTGAGAAAATTTCTAATGAATTTACACCCTTTTCTCCTTTTATTATTTCTGTCAATCTGGCTGCACATTTCTTTTAAAATAAGAACATGAAGGTCAACAATGCCTTTTATTTTCACAACTAATCTGTGTCTTTTCCTTCTACCAATTCTCTGAATCTTTGAGTTCTTGAAGCCAGTGTTTATTAACTGTGTGCTATGATTAATTTCTCGACTTCTATGTGATATTTAGTAAAAACTCTTATGTTTAATCATCCAGTACATTACTCTTTGTGTGTATATGTGTGTATCTGTGCGTCTGTGTGAGGCACAAACTATTGAGATTTTCTGTTTGTAAGTTATACAAGCCAATGAGCTACAAATAAGATATGCTCATATTTATTTTGCCACAGACAAGTTAAGATGTTTTTGGATAGATCTTTATTGTTCCACCGGAAGTGCATATTGAAATACCTCAAAGTATTTTTTAAATATGTATTCTTTGTCGCTCATTTGCACAATTTATACTGAAGAAGACTCTCTAAAGGGTGAGATTATAGAAGCTTTTTCAGAAGAAGGCAGACCCATATTAAAACTACCTGAGAATCTATATGGTTATATGTAAAAATTATTTAGTTTGAAAATATCCGTAACTTTAGAGACTTATGATGATTGTATATGACTCAGACATAGTTCCAAATCTGTAGTTTCAGGCACTGTACCCAGATGTTCTCCAGCTGGAAATTAATTCTAAGAAGCAGAATTAGATGAAAAAATATGCTAGTAAAAGTGGCCTGCTTTGGACTTTAAATGCATAAATTCTAGACTAATTTGGGAATTTTGAAAGTTATAGTAATTTTTTGAATGCAAGCGTAATATCTTTTGAAATAAGAGGAAGAACCCTCTATAGCAGTTTCTGAGAGTCTACATTTAGGCTTTGATCATATTTCCTGGGCAAAATATTTTTAGAGACAGATTATCTTACAATCAAGGGAAAATCACAGAATCTTATGTTGGAAAAAAATCTTAGAAATCATGTGGTCAACTATGAACCCAGTTAGAAATTACCTTTGTTATATGCCAGACCACGTGGTGGTCAACCAGTTGCTCTTTGGATACATCTACCAAAGCTATTTCAATCTCTTTTAACAGTGGCTCTGATTGTTACTGAGCTTTCAGTTACTTGTCATTTGCCTTTCAGTAATTTCACTGGACAAAAATTCCACTCCTGAGTTCTGTTCTTCCTTTTGAATGTAACATGGAATAAGCCTCATTCCTCATTGATCTAATGTACTCTTATTTGTAAATAGCTAAACTGTTCACATTATCTTTTGTTTTCTTCCCTAAACTTAGCTTAGTCATTTAGATGGAAGAATACTGAAGAGACTGTTAGTCACTGTTCTTCAGAGTCCTGGTTCTCTAACTTATCTCCTTCTTAGGGCACCTCTCTTCCTCATGTCCTCTCTTTCCTTGATTATGTTAGTAACTATTTCTTATTCCATAAGTTCCTTAATTTACATTTTTGCTGAAATAAACTAGAATTGCATTTCATGGATTGGGATTAATAAACTTCACAATAGAAGAGTTATCAGCACCACATCATCATCATCATCATATGTGGATTAAAATTATACATATTTTGCATTTAACTCTTTCATGTATTGATTTTATCTTTTAAAAATATTGTTTTGGGTTTCTTTTCATTGCAAATTCAGAGAAACGACATGTCCCCCAAATGTTTTGACTGTCTCATGACTCTCACTCTTGGGATAAACACAGTTGTGGCTCCTTAGCAAGAGGGATGAGAAAGGCCGTGCAGGACTGGATTTAACATGTAGTCAGCAAAGGTGGACTTGATTTGATTCCTGTTATGCTTGAGATACATGATTTAATTGTTACTACAAAGTAACAGCTTAGATTTTAGTAGTTAAAACATGGGCCTGTTTCTGTCTTACATGTTTTCCTTAACCAGAAAACACATCACTGATTAAGCTGAATGCTATTTGAGGTATTCATCACTAAAATTCATTCAGTAATTGATTCTGGCAAGGTACTTGACAGCTAACATGGATGAACAACGGCTTCAAGACTTATTGTTATTGCCAGAGCATCTAATCTTCAGAAATACCACATGCTGGCTCACACCTGAGGAAGAATGGTCTTAATTCCTATACATCGACAATTTTTAATGTAGTAACCTTTTCAGTATCCACTAAGACACATACGAAATAGTTAAGCCTGTCTGGCAGGCACATTCAACCCTGCAAGCCTGACTGAGCTCAGCTGGGTTCCAATGGGATGATTCAAAGCAGGATATGAAAAACAAACAAACAAAAATGAACATTTAGTTAGAAACGACATGATCATGAACATTAGGCATTACTGAGTATGAACAATCCTTTTATGAGTTTTGCTTTTTATTTTCCAAAGAAAGGATACCTGAGGCACCTGCCTGACAGTGAATATTTTACCCATCTAGAAGGAGTTATAAACAGCTTTGTCATTATAGCTCTAGTTTTGTTTTGTTTTGTTTTTTCTTAACAAGTTCAATGATACCCACTTTAGTGGCGGACGTAGAATTGACCATGCAAACACAGTTATCAATACACTCAACTTTCCATCCTAATTTTAATGTTGGATGCAGAGTATATAGCAAACTGATAGATATTTATTGGGACTATATCTTTTTCATTTTCTCAGGGGCCAAATAACCACATTCAATTTATTTTTTATTTTAAATGCTTTTAACTGGCCCAAATGAAGGGAGTTGAGTATCTTCTTTAAAGAGGATGTTTTCCCAGGTATGTGTAGATAGATATAAATATACATAGGTATACATGTACATACATACATATATAAAACAAAAAGAGGATGATAAAAATGTGACAAAATGCTAACAATAAATGTGTCTGTGCAAAGGCTATGCAGAATATTTCTGTATTATTCTTATAACTTTTCTGAAAGTTTGCAATTATTTAACATAAAAAGTTAAAAATAATGTATTTCAGATGTGTGACAAACAAGCCCAAAAAAATCTCAAAGTGTCTGTTAATTCACCTTGAATTCAAAACAAATTAACTTTTTTGAAAGAATACATTCGAGAGTAGTTTGCATACATCATGGCCTTTTGCATCTTAACATTTCAATGAATATTTCCTAGGAACAAGGATATTTTCTTACTCGATGACAATGCAGTCATCTAGTTCAAAAATTTTAACATTTAAACTTTATTCTATGAGTCATATTCTGATTTTGTCCCCGTAATGCTCTTTATGGTACTTTTTACCCGGCAAGAATGGGGTCCAAGATCACATGTTGCATCTGTTGCATTTACTGCATTTAGTTTCCTTGAATTTGGCCGTGTATCTGAGTCTGTCTTTGTTTTTCATGACATTGACATTTTTGAAGAATCCAGGCCAGTTATTTTATAGAATGTTTCCAATTGGTGTTTGTCTGATAATTCCTTATGATTTGATTCAGGTTATTCATTCCTGGCTGAAATATAACAAAAGTGATGAGTCCTTCTCAGGATATCAGATCTGGCGGGAACACTATCTAATACTTGGTTTTATTTTTATTGTTTTCTACTGTGGTTCATATAATTTTTTCCTCCCAATACCCAGTGGAATTTTAATGAGTAAAAACAAGAGGTGAGGCAGCTGGGATTGGATTTTTAATAGTGCATTGTAAAACGTATTCCCATTGGAAAAGGTATTTTCAGCTTGGATCCTGATTGGGGAATCATTTTTTTCTGCAGAGAATATTGAAAGCAATTTCCACACTAAAATTGCATGCCTTTTCTTTGTGTGTGGCTACAACATTGATCAAATGGAGCAGAAAGCTCTAACACTGAGACAGCTAACCACTGCACTCACAGCAGGGCCCGGGGGGAGAGGTCTACGCAGTGTCCAGGGTGGGCTGTCAGACAGAAGCACCATTCCCATAGGGGCAAGAAATTAGCAGCAGGTATGTTTATCAGAAATAAATATACTGATGTTTAAAATATAAGTGGTGAACAGCAGTCTCCTGAAAAGAGAGATGTGGATATAATTTTTATTTATTACTTATCCTGTTTAGAGACTGTTTCTGATGTGTAGTTTTTCTGGTCTCTGGCATCTGAAAGTGAGCAGAAGCAGAATGGATTTGACCTAGAACTCCAGCATACTCAACGCTAATTCCGGCTCTAATATTAGTTCTAGCTTTAGCTCTAACTCTAACTCTGATTCACTCCACCTCAAATTTACTCTTACTTTTGGCTCTTCATGTGTTTACAAGATTGCAAGTCAGTCTGCAATTCTTAATGTCTCTCTCTTTCTCCACAAGTTCTGGTTTAACTGTAAGGGTTTTCCCCTAAATGTTATCCACTTAACTCCTTTGTGCCTCTTTACCTTTTTTGTTAGATTTCACCACTTCACTACTTCCTACTGACACCCCATAGACTACTCTTACTGCCATGCATGGAAAGTTTAATTCATTACTTTCTTAATGAGATGATAATTAAAAATACATTATCAGAAAACATATAGTCCATCTTCCATAGTTTGTGGTAAATAGTTTTGTAGCATGCCAATCTTTTATGTTATGTGCATAAAGGCTATAGATAAGGAATGTAATAGAATTAGATACACAGATATCTGAAATGAGTTAGATTCTCCAGTGCTTACAACATTCACAATATGGTAAATTGAGATATTTGGATAATATCTTAATTTCTGTTGAGTTGTGCCACATGTTACAATTAATGATGGGTGACATTAAAACAACTCATCTCTACAGTTTAAGTGCTTAAAATAAACTGGACAGAAATTAGAATTATTAAACATGTAAGATCAAAACATTTAAGTGACACTGTATTTCCATACCTCAAGGCTGTCAGGCCGTTATTGAGGTTGAGTATCACGCTTTACTATTGCTATTAATATTCATCCCCCTCAATTCCACACTATAAAATAAAGGCTTTAGAATAAGACACAGAAATAGAATTATAAAATATGTAAAAGACTTAACATGAAATGGAAGATTGTGATAACTTGAAAACTACTTCTGAAGAAAGTTGACAACATTTGTCATAGTTAGATTTTTTATTATTGAAGTAAGTGTTGCAATGCAGACTTTAGGGCACAGGCCATAGGCAAAGGCTTAGGTGACTTGGATCACCGTGAATCTGTGGCTCACATGATGATATTTTATATAATATCAGGACTTGGGAAATGGTGCACATCATTTTAAGATGCAATGAGAAAAAGTTTTACTGTATTTATTTTTGCTCTTAGTGATTTTCACATTTTGTTTCAATGACTTTAAAGGGAACAGAATAGAAGGGTGGTATCGCCATTACAGGTGGCATATTTTGCTCTGATGATCAGGTATTAGACTTGAATAAGAAAATTGGTGTTCTTATTTTATCGGTTACTATCTGGGTGGCCTTGATTAAGGTATTTAAAAACGCCAAAAATCTGTCCAAGAGTTTCCTTGTCTAAGATAAGAAACTGGACCAGGAACACAAGCTCTGATTCAAGCAAGCACTTTGCAAAAGCATTGGTACTTGTCCTCTGCTTCAGGTTCTATTGTTGAGAAACTGATCATAATGAAGTGAAAGTGTAGGAGCACTTTTTCTAATGTAGATTATCATTTGGGTCACCTGATTTTTTAAAATTCTGCCATTTTTTTTTTCAGAAATTCTGCCATACACATCCCCGGGGGAGAAAAAATTGCAGATCTGGCAAACTACAAACTTAAAATGGAGCAATTGCTCCTAAAAGACACTTTTTGTTTAATTCTACAATTCTGAGGCAATTTTCTTCTTTCCGTCTATTATATTCTCTAAAGCTAATATACTTAAAAAGGTTCATTGTCTGAAAATATTAAGTGATATTTGTATCAGCTCTGAGTGCTTTCCTGTCGTTCGGGGAAGTGATCGCACATATCCAGTACGTGGTGACAGTGACAAGACTTTGGCTCATTTCGAAATGGTGCATCAAAGGCTCATTTCAGTTCTTTAAGGATCCATGTTTTCCACATTGGGCTCTTTCATCAGGGGAAAAAAGTTAGACATAGTGTGGACTCACTTTATTTTCTGCAGATTGGTCCAATAATGCAGTGGTCCCCAGCCTTTTTGTCACCAGAGACCGGTTTCACAGAAGACAATTTTACCATGGATGGGGGGTGGGTGCGGAGCTCTGCGGCCAGGTCCCTAACAGGCCACGACCGTGGCCCGGGGTTGGGACCGCAGGGATGAAAACCTCAGGCACTACTGAGGTGAGAAAAGTGGCCCCGCAGGGAAGGGCAAGGAGGACACATAAAGAAAGAAACTGAGAACAGTCTAAACGATGAAGAAATAAGCGCCGAAGACTGAATCAGAATCACTGACATCGGGACTTTACTGTTTGTTCTCTCTCTCCTTTTTTTTTTAATATTGCTTCACAATTGTGCCAGTTTCCCCATCTTTCTCTTACTTGAATTCCCTGAAATTAACTGAGGCAACCTGGCATACAGATTGTATGAATCAAAAAAAAAATTAATACTATAAAAAATCCACATCTTTATTTTATTAGTTACCTGGGGCAGCTGTTAACTGTGTAGCACAGTTACATCAGAAATTTATTTTCTGAGTGGTTTATACATCAGAAATTTATTTTCTCATAACTCTGGGGGCTTCCAAATCCAAGATCAAGGTGTCAGCAGGGTCTTGCTCTGTCTGAAGGGGTCAGGGAAAATCTGTCCCGTGCCTCTCTCATAGCTGCTGGTGGTTTGCTGGCAGCCTTTAGGATTCCTGGTTTCCTACTTCATCACTGCGATCTTTGCCTTCATCTTCACATGCAGTTCTCCCTCCATGCCTGTGTTCGAATTCCCCTCTCTTGAAAGGACACAAGTATAATCCCATCTTCTCCAGTATGACCTTATCCTAATTTAACAAATTATATCTGCAATGATGCTACTTCCAAATCAGGTCACATTCTGAAGTATTGTGGATTAAGACTTCAACATATAAATTTTAGGGGACATAATTCAACTCTTAAAAATTATATACTAGAAAATGATTTCAAGTATGGCCACCTGCTGTGCTGTGACTTCTCTCCAAGATGAAGTCACACCTCACACTGCTGATAATGCCATGCACTTTTGCTATCCAAGTATTCCTGTTTTGCCTCTCTCATTGTTAATATTAAATCCCAGTAACTAGTGCAGTTGCTGGCATATAGGATGTCTATGAAATTGAAATGAAATTGTTAATACTATTGAAACATATTTTCTTCCTATTTCCTCTACTTTCCCTCTGTTTCAAAGACTGTACTGCTTTGTCCCTGCTCTGGTCATCTTTTGACTCCCCTTCATTAATCTTATTTCCATTCTGGTAAGGAAAAGTCCATTTTGTTGCCAGAACCAGCATCCATATATGAAAGTCTGAGCATTTTTAAAAGAATCATGTGAGATGATTCCCATTTTATGAAATAATCCCGATTTCCTTAAAACATTGATAAATCAAAACTAAATATTCCTTTTGATGTGAATATTTTCATGACCACATTGATCATAGTAAATAGACTTAGATTATTTTAAAGTATTTTAAGTCGGTAATAGATTTTTTTAACCTTGTGATGTAGAGCAAGAAATTTTGTAGACCATTAGCTCTTAATGGATTCTTGTTGTCAATCGTTCATTTGATGTGAAATAACATAGAAAAATAATTGCAGCCCTTATCTGGCTGTGAGGACCAGTAGTTTATATGACTTCTGAATTTGAAATCAATGTAGGGTTGATGCTTTACAATGTAATGGTTTGTAGAGATCCTAAACTGGAAGGTTAAATGTAAAATCCATTGATGATGACAAGGAACTGAAGTTACTTTTTATTTATTAAGGTGGTCAAATCAATCCAAAGACATTTCACTTTTAAAAAAATGGTATATTTTCCAATTAAATAATTTTAAATGGTCAAGGCAATATGGGCAATACTTTTTAATGAAATGAGGCTGCTCTGTTTGTCCTCCAAATGACTGTATCACCTTTGGCCAGTCAGCGGTGATTTCAAGTAACCTTATCTGGCAGGAAAGCAGTGAGCTCATGAACGCTTTGGTCTTAGACACAGGGCTCTGGTGCATGCTTGATTTGTCGGATCTCTCATAAGACCAACACTAGCTAGTGCTATTTTTCATTTCTGCAGCAGTTTTTATCCAAGAAACCTGGAAATAATAAGAATTTCAAAGAAGGTGCTAAAAAAGTGAGTGCTGGTGTTCATGTTCTTAGAGAAAAGAAACAAGAAATTTAAGGGTTGTCTCTAATTCCTGATTATTATTTTATATTTCATTTATATGCTAACTACTTAAGAAGAATCCTCTGTGGTTAAAAAATAGATGCTATAAGTTTTTCCTTATTAATACCTCAGAGACTCTATGCCTATATACATAAACAAATCTATAACAAAACAAGAAAAACCAAAAAAATGAACTGAGCTTCTGTAAAATTTCAACAGAAGTTTATAATCTTAGGATTTGCCCTAAACCTGAATCCATTTCTGATATTGAAGCTCATACTCAATTTGTTTGACATTTATTCATACTTGATATGTTTTTATTTGCCTTACATATATTTCATTATATTTTCAATCTGTAAAAGATATATAACATGGGGTTGTTGTGAGAGTCAAACAAACATCAATTAATATTTGAAGATAAAAAATATTATTTTATTTTTTGAAAAATTATTTCATTATATCCAGTCCACCTACTTGAAAAACATGTTAAAACACGTAAGAAACAACGATTCTAGTGCATTACTACATAGATGATAATCATAATCATTTATAATTACACAAACTCACTTCACCTGTTTAATGAAACCAAAAGCTAGTAAGCAAGATTCAGTTGTCATTTCTTCTCCCTAGTTTTCTAGTTTATTATGAACTGATGTTCATAATTCTTTTCTTTTCTTTTCTCTTCTTTTCTCTTCTTTTTTTTTTCTTTTCTTTTCGAGACAGAGTCTTGCTCTGTCTCTCCAAGTAGAGTGCAATGGCATCATCATAACTCACTGAAATCTCAAACTCCTGGGCTCCCACGATCCTGCCTCAGCCTCCCGAGTAGCCAAGACCACAGGCAGGCACTGTAGTCTCATTTCCTTACCAGGAATGACACCTGGCTAATTTTTCTATTTTTGGTAGAGATGAGGTCTTGCTCTTGCTCAGGTTGGTCTTGAACTCCTGACACAAGTGACTCTCCCGTCTCTATGTCCCAGAGTGGGTGCTGGCCTCAGAATTGTTTCTGGATTCCTCAAAGCAGTGCTCTTTAAATGCTTTTAATTCTTTCCCCAAAATTTATAATCTGCATTATATTATAGCTGGGGGAATTAAAAAAAACTAGATAATCGAGAGTCTCAACTCCAAATCTTTTGCTTCCTGTCATTCATATTTAATGTTCTCTCCTGCCATGTAGGACTACCAACAAAATCAAAAACATGAAATGAAAGAGACTTAAGAAATCTTGCAGTTTACACACCTCATTAAAGAGGTGGCAACTAAAGTCAAGAGAGGTTAAATGACTTTTACAAGGTTACCCTCTTAGGAATGGCAGTTATGTTTGGAATCCATATTTCTTAACTCTAGATCCATTTTTTCCTTACATTTTATTCTCTATAGTTTTATAATTTTCACATACAAAGGAAAGTTTAAAAGCTCTTCCCAGAACATATAAATATTATCACATCACTATGGAAAATTATTGACTTTCAGCTTATATTCTTCTTATTAACATAAATAGCAATAAATAATTGATCTCTTGTTAATGTTGGGCAAAGGGAAAAGAAATCATGAGATGCTGTCCTTACCTGTGAAAAGTTGGAGGGAGGACAGGCATGTAAACAAGTAATGACAGTTATGGGAGGTAAGTGCTATGCAATAACGCCAATTGCAGAGTATTTTAGGAGAAATGAAATTAATATGTGAAACAATAATGGAAAACATAAGAACTATCCTGTAAACATTTCAATGAATGAATTTGTGTTTAGTTAACTTCCTAATATGGGCTATATTAGTCGGAAATACATTAAGGAAAACGGAGCAAATGCAGAGGGTTTCACACTTTTAAATTGTGACTTATGATAATAAATTCATTTTATATTGTGATTCAGACATACATTTGCATGCACAGTAGATGTATCTGAAAGAAGTATCATGAAAAAAATCTTATCCTTATTGAATATGGTATACTCTGACTCATTCCATCCCATTCTGTTCCATGTCAATCTACTCCATTCCATCCCATTCCATTCCAATATTCTGGTTGTGAACAATATTATTCATTTCACAATCTGTAGTCTGAAATATGCTGAACTAACATGTATCAAGCATCTATTATATATCAGCCTCTTGGCTTAATTTTTCCAGCACTTGGTATGGTAGGTATTACCATGTCTTTTAGAAATGATGAGTAAGCTAAGTGACATTCTGAGGACATCCCATGGCAGAACCAAATCCAAAGCTGCCGTGTCCGATGGCAAAGTTTCTGCCCTGGTGAGCAGCATGAGCATTCAAAAAAGCCTGACTAAGGGAGGACAAGGCATGAGAAGGGAAAAGGAAGCTTGGCCCATCCCTCCTGAACTCAGGCACATGGCTTCACACAGACCCGTTGGTTTTGTGGCACTCTATCCCACACTTATCAATTCTGTTGACTTTATTTTTACGCAAAAACCTTTGTTCTTCTTACTTTTTTTTATGGGGCATCTCTGCTCTCTACACCAGATTCTAGCACCTTCAAGATTTTTTTTTAATAATTAACTTCAAGCTAAATGCACCTATCTCTAACGGCCCCACTGCCCAAAGCCAGGCAGATGTGCCTTAGGAGCCAGGCAGACCTGAGTTCAAACTATAGACCTAAAATGTATTGATTATGTTGCCTTGGCCATATTGTTCAATCTTTGTGAACATTAATTTCCTTATGTATAAATGCACCCACCTTGGAAGTTATTCTGAAAAATTAAAAATTGAGCACAAACTGTCTGGCACAGAGTGAACCCTCAAAATATTATAGCTGCTCTTCTTGGGCCTGTGCTCAAGGGGAGGTCTCTTGTCCATGGCACTGAACAAGCCTGGGGGGGGCTCCTGGAGAACCTCAGCGTCCTCGCTGTGAGGGTGTTGCTCACACAGACGCGCTGTCTTGTCCTTGTGTCCATTTGCTCTTGGGGCACACCCATGAGCATCAGAAATAGCCCTAACTTTCAGTCCTGCTGACAAAATGCCACCTTATTGCAAATTCCATAGGGAGGGAAACTATGTCAACATTTACCTTTTCATGTCAACAGGTAATAAGTTAGAGCTCAATCATTATTTTTAGAATGAATGAGGGCAGAAATGCTTTGAATTACTTTCTTTCTGAACTTCTCAGTGCCTAATACTCAGAACAAGCCTGCTTCATTGATAATAGCTAACATTTCTTGAGGACTCACTCTGGTCCAGGTGGGTGCATTATGTCATTTGTTCTTGACTACAACACCCGTTAGACAAGTACTATCATTATTCCCATTTCACAGATAAAGGAATTAGTGCTGTGAAGTAACTTGCCTCTGATGACATAGCAAAGACTTGCTCAAGTTTTTATGGTAAGCAGTCTGGCTTTAGACACTGCCTTTAATCACTATACTGCACCACTGCCTTTGTGAAAAAAAATAATTGTCTACAGAGAGATTCTGTGAAAATGATGAGCATATCTGAGGAAGATATAAAAACACACTAGGACTCAATGCAATTGTATTCCCATCACGTTACCTGTGGCTTACAAATACTGAGCAGGACGGAGGTACTAGGACAGGGGAGAAGCACACTGCAGTGAAATGTGCTTCCACATTAAGGGGCGGGGTGAGCTTTAACATAGTGTGTCATCCTGTCCAGGGCTAAGGCGAAGGAAACTAGATGAACAGAAGCAACCACCAAATGGCAACTCATCCTTCAGGAGCTCTAGTGGAAAACATTGATTGTGTCTCATCTAATTAGCTAGAAAAATAAATTTAAAAGGGTAGTTATTTAAACGGTGAAAGTGTATACAAGACTTAGAAACTGAGAGACAGAAGGGAGCACACAAATAGGCTACTGGAGGGAAAGATTTTCTAATTTGACACTCAGATATAGTTGACAGTTAACTAAAAAGCTTTTTATTTTTATAGTAGCCAGAATATATTTTGAAAAAGTAGCTATTAATTACAACAGCCATTCACTGCATGCTTACTATAGGTTGGGTCGTTATTAGCACTATCTGATACTCCCTGAATGATTTCTCATAACCATCTACGGGGATATGTATTATAATCCTCATTGAAAATATGAGGATGCTAAGGGTTATTGAGGTAAATCAACTTGCCCAATGAATGTTTAGGATTTTAATGTCTGAGTTGAGCCTGATGAAACTGTCAATTTTGGCCTATTTTGATTTATGGAGAAACACCAAACACTGTTTTCTTTAATTTCAAAGTTTATTCCAAATATTATTTCAAAGTTAATGACATTAATCACTGGGTTATACTGCTTCACTCAAGGGAAAAAAGAATGGAATTTTAGAATCACTAGAAAGACTCAAATTCATTTTAATTTCTCTGGTTCTTTCATTTTTCTTTCTTCTTATTTTGCCTGAGGACTTAGACCAAGATGCCAACAAGATTATGAAAACTACTAGAAAAATCTAATTCTAGAACTGGTCCTGAAGTGGTCTTTATTTCTGTGGTCTCTGTAGTGGTTTTTTTTTTTTTTTTTTTTTTACAAGATGCCTATTGACTGAGCTGTAACATTTTTCACATATTTTTTAAGACAAAAAGCTGAAATTATGTGCAATTCTTCTTGTATGTAAAAGGTTGTGAAAATGTTATTTTTCCAATGCATTTCCTTATTTTCAGCTTCTATTCTTAAGAACTTTAACTCGTATAACTTTAAAAAGTCAGAAAGACTGTGTAAATCTGTTTATGATTCATAATTACAGGTAATTTATAGAGGCACTATGACTTGTCAGTTTCAGGGCAATCAACATTAAAAAAATCTTTATTTCTTTGACTTTGCATTCTGCTCTAACTTTGGCTCTCACAAAATTTTCCAGAAATTGCAAAGTTCTTAATTTTAACCTTACAATCAGCATCCCTTAAAATTCATCTATATTAGAAATCGTACCTAATGTATACTGTACAGAATTCATCCATAAGAATAAATTTATAAGAAGGAACAAAAAGGCATTTTAATTCTTTAAAACAGATTGATCAAACTAGGCTCATGTTTGCTGACAAAAACACAAGGAAAACGTGGATAGAGCTGCAGAAAAATATAATTTTATGTCATTGGATAAATAAGTGATTCCACTAGGTGGCAATGTTGATTCATCTACTCATGTAATTTGGACAGAAATTTTTATCTTGAAAGCAGTAAGAGTCTGAGTTTTTTCCTTTCCTTTTTTTTTTTTTTTTTTTTAATCTAATGAAAATTCCTGCATGGGAAAGAGCTGATTCGAGCAATTCTGAACTTGAAAAATGGGTGCTTCTTGCCATTAGAAACCTTATAAATAAGCCTGCACCAAATAGGTTAGTTCTTTTGGCACACAAACAAGAAGGTTGGTGACATATGTAACTTCCATCTGGATTCAATAGGTTTAGAATCAAACTGTTTTTATCTCATCTATTTCTCATTGTTCGGAGATTGTTTTAAATAGGACTTATGTCATTGACATATCTTTTCTTGTTGTTACCTGCTTTCTTTGGTAATAAGAGACTCTGGCATGTCCAAGGAATCCAAATTTTTAATGGCTTTCTAGCCTATGTTGAAAGAGACAATCTACCATAAGCCCTGCATATTCTTGCTGGGTATTCCAAGAATGCAAGGCCTTAAGCACCGGAGCCATCTCTCAGGGTTGTATTTAAAGCAAGCAACCTTGAAGGATGAGGTAATAGGTTTGCTATCAATTACTATGAAAGTGGTAACTCCCTGAAGCTCAGCATACCTCCCCAGTAACTCAAGCACCTGTAGTGGGTTCTTGTTGCCCTCCCCTTGGGACGTGGGGGACATAGGGAATTTGCAACAAGTATGAAGATCTGGCTACTGCTTTTGCCATAAACAATAAAGCCCTTTGTCTCCAATTCAGTATTCTCATTTCTTTTTCTGCCCCCATCCATGAACCAGTAAATCCCAGACCTTACACAGTTTCTGACAGTATACCCTGTTCTCCTTCCTCTTTACAGCCAAACAGATTTTGATTCAGAATGGACCAAGAGTCATCTAGTGGAGTTGAGCTTTCTAATCTGACGGAGGATTTCCACAAGTTCTCTGAGCAGTAAATTGCTAATTCCCAGGTTTAACCATTCCAACAAGGAATTTAATGTGTTCAGTAGCTTTTTGCAATATAGAATAGTTTTATTAAATAGTTATTCTTTGTGATGAGCCTAATTCTGTTACTGCATGTCCTTCTCCCTGTAGAATAAGTTCTGCCTTCCAAAGCTTCCTAGGTAAGAGAACTTTCCAGTTGTCTCTCTTTTGCAGGCTAAATGGACTCTCTTATTTCATTCATTTTTTCTACGTGTTGGTTCTAAATTCTTTTTCTATTGTGATTGTTCTCCATTTATTACGTACCGGTGTGTTGATTTTCTTTTAAAACACAGTCCTCTGATATAGTAAAAATATAGATTTTAGAAGTGATCTGACTCTTCTTCACCCCAAGCACCTCTTCCAATCCCTTTTCTCCTCAGCAAATTAACACACCATTGCCTTATTCTACCTCATCTTTGAATGACAGGTGCTAAGGACAATGCTTAGCACTTGGTGAATTCTGAAAAAAAAAAAAAAATTCTTAAATAGATGAAAGAATGACTCGCACCAATTGGACTACTATCACTGCCACTATTCTGGATATTAGGCGTTTAGTTACGTGACCTGACATTTTTATTTTATGAAATTTCATTACTCTATTGAGTCATACCAAGAAGTTGGGCAGGAAAAGGAAACAAACTCTCACACTCTTCTTCTGCTACTCACTACAAGTGTGACATGGAGCAAGTAATTCTTCACTCTGCTTTACTCTCCTCATTTGTAATATGGAAAATAAAGAATATCTACCTCATAAGATTTTTGTGTAGATTACATGAATTAACATACATCATGTAAAACATGTAGCCATGTGCATGGCTTAGGGAGGTGCTGTGTAAGTGTTGCCTATCTTGTTATAAGTTGCCATGGAAGCACACATTACCTACAATACTTCTAAGTGTAGTAGAAGCAATGAAAAGAGTAGCATGCACATGTCCAGTGGAAAAGGGGACAGTTGGGAAAGGCTTCAAAGAGGAGCTGCCATTTGAGGGCGTTTGATAGTATAAAAAAGAGGGCAAAGGGCTCCATGCTGAGAGATCTGAATGAGCACAGTTTTAGAACTGGGAAATGTTTTGTCTTTTCTACCACCACTATTAATTAACATAATATATGACATGTATGTTTTAAAATAAGGTACACAAAAGAACAAATTTTTAAAAGAAATGACAAAAATATCACCACTTGCAGATGGCACAGATAGAATGAAAAAACTATAATTCCTAGTTCATGGTCATTATATGAACTATCATGCAAATAACACTTTATAGTTTATAAAACAGCTTTACCCACATCATCTCACTTGATTCTCAAAAATAGAAAAATTAAAGCAAAAAAAACAAAGGAACAAATTAATACTGCCCTGTAAGGTAAGCTTTACTTTTTTTCTCATTTATGAGAAATAATAGAATTCAATGTAATTGATAGAGAAATAATAGTATTCCTATTAGCCAGATAGATGAATAGTGCAGTAAAAACAATCTCCATTTACAACAATAAAAGAACATAGAATATGCCAGACTTCCACACAAAGGAGCTCAGCAAAGTTTTATGGAAAGAAATAAGAGCACCGGAATAAATATAGACACAATTCTAATTCCTATATGGGAAGAATAGAAGCAAATATTAAAAGTGACATTTCTTTCTAAGCAAATATATACGTTTAATGCTATGTCAATAAAAACATAAACAGTACCCATGTTTCTAGATCTGTTTTAGTTCTACACTGTTGAAAAATATAGTAAATTTGTCCTGGAATAAGTCAGTTAACAGATGTTTATAGAGAACCTTTCGTGTGCCAGACTGTACCAGATACTGCAGAGTAGCTATGAACGAGGCAGGGCCTTGTTCTCAAAAACCTTACATTCAACAGTGGAAGAGGAAAAAAGCTAACGTGTAAGCAATAAATTAGGTAATATCACATATTGATAAATCCTATATAGAAGATGAAGTAGTCTAATATGGAAGAAAGTAATTGAAAGGTACTTGCATTAGCTAAGTGGTTGGTGAAAATCTTTCTAAGGAAGTGATATTTGAGTTGAAACATAAATGATAAAAAGGAAGAAGAAATACAGAGATCAGAAAAAGGAATGTTCTAAGAAAAATGAACAGAAAATGCAAACATCAAGACATAGAAATAAGCTTGAAGTGTTAAGGAAAACAAAAATTTTAAATGTAAACCAAGTGATTATAAATAATGATGGAACAGAGACAGATGATTTCAGAGATACAGCTCTATTATTAAGATATTATAGATCGAATAAAGAATAGTATTTTTTAAAATGATAAATTGGTAAGATGATAGACACATTAATTAGCTTGACTGAATATATCAATTATGTATACATGTATCAAAAATCACATCGTATCCTATAAATATATACAATTATTATTTATCAATTAAAATCAGTCGATAAAAATAGTACTTTTAAGTAAAGATATTCATTTATTTATTTGAGTGTAACATGTAAAAGATGGAGCTTGGGAAGTAGTGGTGGTAGTTATGAGGGTTGTTAGGGAGCTACAGCTGATTGTAGGATACCTGGAGAAAGGAGAAGACGATTGGCATTTTAGGAATGGACTTAGGGTTACATTATGGAAGAAGAGTGACAGGCCTTGCACATGGGAAAGTTAGGGATGTGACAAAAAGGGAAGGATCAAGAATGCTGCAGGTTTTTGTTCTGTATAGTTGCAGAGTTGGTGGTACTTCCTAGAGAAGCCTTCAGGCATTGGATTTGGAGGGAAAAATACAGGGTGATGTTTTGCCATGTTGCATTCAAAGTGCTCAATACGCAGCCAAGTAGAAATGGAATATTGGCACCTCGATATACCAGTGTGGAGTTCAAAACAGACTTTTGGACCAGAACCATAAATTTCATGGTTATCAGAACATAATGGTATTGTAAATAATAAAAGCAGATGAGCTTTCCCAGGGAAAGAATGTAAATAAAGAATAATAATAATAGTGTTTGGATCAAGTTTTGGACCACTTGGTATTATATTTGTTCAAGAGGAAGAACCAGTAAAAGAGATCAAGAAGATAGAGGCTTCAAGAGAAGAGTCAGCCAATTTGTTTGAGGTATTCCAGGCACCTAGTTTAATGTTCAACCTGGTCATATGCTTCCCGGAGTTCAGAGTTTATGTCCAATGAGAACAAGAATGAATCACAGACTCCAATACGCATTAAGAACAGAGTTACTCATGTCTGAGATTTTAAATTCAGAATGAAATATACCAAAAGTACATTGAGTTTCATAATAAGTGATTGTTTTGGATTTTAATTTATCTTCAGTATTCATTCCTAAGAACTTTGTAATCATTAACTTTTCCAATAAAGTTTTGTCGTTATTTATGTTTGATGAACAAATGCTCATATTTATAATTTCTCATCACTAATTTGCCTTGGATTTAAAATGTGTTGTTATGGATTATAAACAATAAATAACCCAAGTATATTTTTAATTCAAATGGAAATAAATCCTTGTCAAGCTATTTGTGCTTTAGTACATTTCATCATATCATCTACCATTTTTTTTCTTTCTCTCTCACTTTGTTTTTCCCACTTTTCCTTTCAGTTAAAATTTTTTCTTTTTAATATATTTTTTCTTTGAATATTTCCTTCTAGTTTCCACTTTCTAAAAGCAATTTTGGAAAACCAAATGCACGCACATACACACATACACTCCCCCCACACAACTTTTAATCATCTCTGATGCACTTAGAGAAAAAGACAAGTCAAAGCACACACATACAAATGCCACTAAAGAACCATTTTGACCAAAATGAAAACATTTTAACTGCATCTGCAGCATCAATAAATGGAAGTGATACTTTTTTGGTAAGAAAAATAAATGTTTTGCCTATGAGAAACTACTTAGAGAAAAATAGTCACTTTCCTTTTTCTTTATTTTTATTTTTTTATTGAAATATAAATTCTTCAATTCCATTTCCTTCTCAATCCAGTTAATGTTGTTAATAGAAATTGTAATCTTCAAGAAAATCAAGGTCTAAAAATACACAAAGGTTTAGAAACTAAGGAATAATCTTGAATATGCTCTGGTAAGAAATCTTCACATCTGAGAGCCTGAGTTTCTATGTTGTCTAGAGACTTTTTTAATTCTCTCTTCTTTCTGTTTTCCTTTAAAAATGAGTGAGATCACAGTTCTCCCAACTATGTTCTTTTCATCTCAATTAACCACTAATTTTTTGGCAATGTCAGGACAGAAAAAAATGTCATGCTCTAGCAGTGAACCATGAAAGAGTGATTTGTAAATTTCTCTAAGTCTTTAGTCTCAGCCTCCTCACTTATGAAATAGAAATAACCATAATACCTGCTCATCCTTCCTCAAGGTTTGGGTAAGAATTGAATGATATAATGAAGGCGACAGTGCTTCATACATGGGAGAATGGTACTAATGTTAATTATGTACATTGTCATTGTATCTCAGCTTTATGTAAACAAATTTTGAAATAAAGTACATGTTGAGGCCAGGCACAGTGGCACATGCCTGTAGTCCCAGCTATTTGAGAGGCTGAGGTGGGAGGATCACTTGAGCCCAGGACTTTGAGTCCACCCTGAACAACATAGCAAGACCCTATCTCCTAAACAACAAAGACGTGCTGATTTCATCAAGTTAATTTCTATAATGATAACATAGTTACTTCGTGTGTTTGTTTCAAGAATTCGTAATATATTTTAATGAAAAAGTAAATGGATATTGTGTTAAAGATCCCGAACTCTCTAGATCAATTGTATCAAATTTTAATATGAATGATAATTTTCTGAGGTCCTTGTTTAAAGTAGGTTTTTAGGTCCAACCTTCAAAGATTTTTGATCTAGTAATTCCAAATGGAGTAAAGGAGTATGTATGTATTTTTAACAAGGCCCCCAGGTGATTCTAATGTAGGCCATCTGGAACCCTACTTCAGCCGAATCTGCTCTAATCCTGGTCTATGGAACTCTTTGCCAGTGTTGTCCTAGAAATCCGTGTGCTTTGGAATCAATGAGATCAGAATTTGGAATCCTGATTCATCACTTTCTACCTGAATGACTCAGCCAGACTGCTCAGCCTCTTGGGCCTCTGTCTCTGTCTGAGTTTTCTACAGGTGCCATAACAAAATTCCACAAATTGAGTGGGCTTAAAGCAACAGAAATGTATTCTCTCACAGTTTTGGAGGCTACAAGTCTGAAATCAAGGTGTCAACAGGGCCATGCTCCCTCTGAAGTCTTTCTGGAAGAATCCTTTCTTGCCTCTTCCAGTGTCTGGTGGCTCTGGACCACCCTTGGCCTTCCTTGGCTTGTAGCTGCTTCACTCTAATCTTTGCCTCTGCCTCCACATGGCTTTATTTTCTCTGTTTTGCTCTTCTTGTATGTATTTGTATCCTCTACTCTTCTTATACATTTACCAGTCGGTGGATTTAGGGTCCATTCTAATCTAGTGTAACTGTGTGAGATTCTTCATGGAAGCTTTTGAAAAATACAGATTCTAGGCTTCTTATTATAGGTTATTGTTATTCAGTAAGTATAGGGTGAGGCCAAAAAGCTGTATTTTTTTAAAGGTTACCCAGGTTATTCTGATGTACTTCCAGGCTCAGGAATAAATTTCTTTGACTAAGAATTTATTACTTCATTTATAGAACTGGAACTTAAGGATATCTCATTTGAATAAAATTTGCATAAGATAAAAAATATGTACTTCCTATAACCCGCATTTATTTACTAAATGATGTTGGCAAAAATACAACCAAAATTTCAAAGGAATGCAAAGTCCTTACACAGTTGTACTTGAGAGTAAAATTTTACCTTTCTGAGTCCAGTTTCAAATATTAAGGAAAACCTTTCTTTTCTTGGTTATGAGCTTAAATGAAACATACTATAACTGGAAGAAAATTATAATAAGGTCCAAATGTTATGAGCTACACTCTCAAACCACTGTTTTCTTCTGCATGTTCTGGCTATTTTTCAATTGAGCTAATGAAGCCTCACATGTATTTTTTCTACTTCTAATGAGATCATTTTTACTAATGTTGAGTATCTTCTTTAGAATCTCAGTAGTTTATAACTTGCCTTTTTCTGGAAATTCCCCATTTGCTTCGTGAATTTTGCACAAATTATTTCTTACCAAGTCATACTGAGCACAGTGGTTTCCTCACAGCCTAGTGGGCCTATAGGCATCAGAAGTCTTTAGCATTATAAGCAACGAAAATCGTACTGACAGTGAAATTACTGAAAATGCAATTCAGTTTAATGATTATAACACTCATCCACTCCCAGGGTACCCTGTTCTATTGTCACCATCAGTTGTCACACCTAGTTTGAAAGGAATGTCATGGTTATGTCAAAAGAAAAGATTAGTCTCACATAATAATTCACATCTTTAAACTACTTAGAACTTAAAAAAGAATATTCAGCTCACTTTTCCTTCACCTTTGTGTATTAGCTTTGGCAACTGGATCTGATGCATTATAACAAAATGTGGATATCTGCTCTTTCAGCAAGACAATGCACATTTCTTGCAAAGACTTGACTAGATTCTGCATGCTGAACTCAGGAAGATAAGCTAACTTTCCCTGAGTTGCCAAGGGCAACTTGATTGCACATAAAATTAGGAAATACTCTGAGAAAATAATGTCTAGACACATTCTTATATTTCATTTCAGGGAAATATTCAACTAATATCTGTTATCTCCTGGTGTCAAAACACTACTGATGAATACTGCCTATCCTTGGAATCACATATCTGACCTCTATGAAGGAGTGAGCATAATAGAAGTGAAAATATTTCCATGTAGCAGGAAACCTCATTTCAGCATAGAATTGTCGAGTAGCACTAATACATTTGATTTCTTATATATATATTTTTTATGTTTGAAATTGCTGACGTGTGCTCAGGTTATGCCTCCACTTATTTCATGACAAATGCTGCACCGTTGAAGATTTCCTTCTCTGCCACTCTCCTGTTTTTGTTTTATAGTCAACTCCTCAACCTGCAAGTTACAACCATGATTCTTTTTCACAATAGCTGGTAATTTATGTCATTTATTTCTTCTCTATACTTAACTACTATTCTACTTAGAATATGAATATTGGTGTACAAAAGTGTGATTATAACTACTGTGAAAGTCAAAGAGACATACGATGTCAAAGATGGAGCCTGGTGAGCCTCCGGGCAGGCCTTTTTTGTATAGCCATATCTAGGCAGTTATCACGTCTCAACCTTTGACATGTAGGTCTAGAATCACTTAGGCTCAGAGTGAGTGAGAAATTAGCCATGACTCATTAAAACAAAACCCATGAAGGACTGATGTGTAAACTGTATATTGAAGGAGTCATTTGTCACAATAAATAGCTGGCAAGAAGATCCTAATACTTATACCAGCCCTTCAGGGCAGGTTCGAAACCTACCTGGTGGAAAGTCTATCCAAGAAGTCAATTTATACCCTGGAAGTGGGGAGGTGAGCACGAATTAGAGCAAGGGGGGATATCAGAAGTGGGCAGCACATCCGGCTCTATCTGGGATGTGCTTGCTGACCCTGCAGACATGATCAGCAGAGCACCCTTCACTGGGGCAGAGTTGAGACACACTGACAATTGTCCTTTCTTGGGCTCCTTTTTGTAATTTTCTTTGCTTTGGACATCAGACACACCACTCTTCTAATTATTTCTTAGATATGTTAGAGTTTGACTTTATATGTCATTACTAGATGTTTATATGTCTTGACTAGATTTCCAGATCCTATCTTTTTCTGCTGGGTCTTGGAGATGTGTTTTGTAAGGTGATGCTGGTGGACAGTGGTTCTCATGTGTTACATCCTTACTGTTTCCAGTTTAACTTCCAGAGGTTAAGCTTATTTCCCAGTGCCAATGACACTCGATAGTAGCTCCCCTCATGCCTGTTTAATCCTATGTGACCATCACACACAACTTTTCCACATCTGGGCTTTAAGTAGTGAAATCCTATAATTCATTATGGGCTTAAGACTTTGAGGCATCGCTTGTTGACCTCTCACACTGCCCAGGACCTGTGCATTCAGAATGCTTGTTATGTTGAAGTGCAAACTGTTTATTTTGGTCTTGACATCAGCATGACAGATGGTGAAACTGTTGTGGCAGAGGGTACAGCTGGAAGAGCTTGGCGAGGCATCTTCCATCTCAGCATCTGGAAGAAAAGGAAATGATACGATGGAACAGAAATTTTGAAGTTATATGGTAAAAAAGTAATTAAAAATAATATTTGTAAAATCTCTTCAGTAGCACGTTTACAATTAGCTAGAAGATGAGAAATCTTCAGGAAAGAGGAAGAACTTTGGGAAAACTGCTGTGAGAAATGCCATGGGGGAGGTATAAGGAAATTTCCACTTGCTTTAGATGGTGATGAATCCGGAGCCTCACTGGTAGCTACTCAAAGGGACTCTCTGTGGCTCAGGCAGCTGGCCAACGGACCCAGCACTGCTCCTCTGGGTGCCCTCTCATTTTGGAATTTTCCAGAATTGCTCCATCTTAAATTGCATGATACTTTTATTCATTCCTTTCATCAACACTGAGAGAGGCTAGCATTTCCAAACATGTTTAACTAAATATATTCTCTTTTCTGGAAAAAATAAGCCTAAAATTTCTATGGAACCACAAAAGACCCAGAACAGCCAAAGGCAACTAAGAAAAAATAATAAAACTGGAGAAATCACATTATCTGACTTCAAAATATACTACAGAGCTGTAGTAAGTGAAACAGCATGGTACTGGCATCAAAACAGACAGATAGATCAATGGAACAGACTAGAGAACTCAGAAATAAATCCTCACATCTATAGTAACCTTATCTTCGACAAAGTTGTCAAGAACATACACTGCGGAAAAGACAGTCTGATCAATAAATGGTACTGGGAAAACTAGATATCCATATGCAGAAGAATGAAACTAGACCCTTATCTCTTGCCATATATAAAAATCAAATAAAAAATGGATCAAAGACTTAAATCTAAGACCTGAAACTATGAAACTACTAAAAGAAAACATTGAGGAAATGCCTCAGGACATTAGTCTGGGCAAGGACTTCTTGAGTACTACCCCCAAAGCACAGGCTACCAAAGCAAAATTGGACCAGTGAGATCACATCAAGCTAAAAAGCTTCTGCACAGCAAAAGAATCAAAGAGACAACCCACAAAATGGGAGAAAATATATGCAAACTATCCATCTGAGAAGGGATTAATGACTAGAATATACACGTAGCTCCAATGATTCAATAGCAAAAATTCAAATAATCTGATTTAAAAAATGGGCAAAGGATCTGAATAGACATTTCTCAAAAGGAGACATACAAATGGACAGCAGGTATATGACAAAAATGCTCAGCATCATTAGTTATCAGAGAAATTCAAATTAAAACTACAGTGAGATATCATCTCACCCCAGTTAAAATGGCTTATATCAAAAAGGCAGTAATGAATGCTGCTGTGGATGTAGAGAAAGGGGAACCCTCGTACACTGTTGGGAATGTAAACTAGTGCAACCACTATGGAAAACAGTAAAGAGGTTTCTCATAAAACTAAAAATAAAGCTACCATATGACCCAGCAATCTCACTGCTAGGTATATATTCAAAATAAGGGAATTTAGTATATCAAAAAGATATATGCACTTCCATTTTTACTACAATACTATTCACAATAGGCAAGATCTGGAATCAACCTAACTGTCCATCAGTGGATGAAGGGATAAATCCTGGTACATATATATAATGTAATATTCTATAGCTATAAAAAAGAATGAAATCCTAACATTGGCACAATATGGATGGAAATGGGGAACATTATGTGAAATAAGCCAAGCACAGAAAGACAAATCATGCATATTCTCACTCATGTGGAAGATAAATATTAAAACAATTGATCTCATGGAAACAGAGTGCATGATGGTTACCAGAGACTGGGAAGGGCAGCAGGGGGTAGGAAGATAAAGTACAGATATGGTTAATGGGTGCAAAAATATAGTTAGATAGAACAAACAATATGTGATAGCAAGACAAAGTGACTATGATCAACAATAACTTAGAGTTTACTTTAAAATAACTAAAAATGTGGAATTGAAATGTTCCTAACAAAAAGAAATGATAAATGCCTGAGGTGATAGATACCCCAATTACCCTGATTTGATTAATTCACATTGTATACCTGTATCAAAACATCACATATACTCTATAAAGGTATACAACTATTATGTACCCATAATAATTAAAAATTAAAAATATAAATAATGTGAAGAAATTAAATAGTGAAACCATTAGAAATCTAAACAATTATATTTTTAAGAAAGAGGCTTGAACTCCCAGGTTTATTGGCTTCATCATTTTATACATGGAACCCCAAAAAGATTCATGCCATGCTTGTGTCTCTTACTTTCTCATTTTTGCCCACTGCCATCTGTAGCCGCTAGCATGTAGGAGTACCATTTTAGCCACACATGGAGAGTATAGAAAAGAGAGACTAACTTATCCATTGCTATTTAAAGGTTTAATTTTCCAATATGAATAGTAACTACTTCTTCAGATGACTGATA
This sequence comes from Lemur catta, assembly GCF_020740605.2. NCBI lineage: Eukaryota > Metazoa > Chordata > Mammalia > Primates > Lemuridae > Lemur > Lemur catta. The sequence continues at coordinate 103,856,464 of NC_059131.1, read as the reverse complement.
ATTGAAGTAAACTCACCATTCAAAACAATCTTTACATTTTATTTATTTTTTATTTTTTTATTGGTATTATTTTAAATTTTATTTTTTAATAAGTAAATAAGAATTGTACATATTCATGGAGAACATAGTGATATTTCAATAAATATAATGTATAGTGATCAGATCAGGGTAATTAGCATACCCATCATTTCAAACATTTATCATTTCTTTGTGTTGAGAATGCCCAACACCCTCATTTTAGCTATTCAAAGCTACATATTATTGCGAACTATAGTCCTCCTACAGTAGTATAGAACACTAGAACTTATTTGTGGCAACATGGATGGAACTGAAGGACATTATGTTAAGTGAAATAAGCTAGGAGCAGAAAGTTAAACACAGCATGTTCTCACTTACATGTGGCAGCTAAAAATGTTAATCTCATAGAAGTAAAAAGAGAACAGAGGATAGGAGAGGTTGGGAAGGGTAGGGGGACAGGGAAAGATTTGTTAAAACATACAAAATTACAGCTAGATAGAAGAAATCTTTACATTTTAAATACATAACTATACAAACTATAACATATAGACTATACAGTAATCCCACTTATCTGTAGTTTCATTTTTCATGGTTTCAGTTACTCATGGTCAACCATGATCCAAAAATATTAAATGGAAAATTCCAGAAATAAGCAACTCATAAATTTTAAATTGCATGCTTTTCTGAGTAGCATGATAAAATCTCGTGCGGTTCCGCCCCATCCCATCCGGGATGTGAATCATCCTTTGTCCAGCGGATCCACACTGTGTAAGCTACGGGCCATCGCTGTGATCAGATTGACTAAGCTGGTGTTCCAGTAACTCTTATTTCATTTCATAGCGGCCCCAAAGTGCAAAAGTAGTGAAGCTGGCAATTCAGATATACCAAAGAGGAGCCACAAAGTGTTTCATTTCGGTGTAAAGGTGAAAGTTCTAAACATAATAAGGAAAGAAAAAATCATGTACAAAGATTCCTAAGATCTAGGGTAAGAACAAATCTTTCCATGAAACTGTGAACAGTATATTGTCATAATTGCCCTGTTTTATTATTAGCTATTGTTATTAATCTCTTGCTGTACTTAATTTGTAAATTAAACTTTGTCATAGGTATGTATACATAGGAAGAAAACATAGTGTATATGGAGTTCAGTAGTATTCATGGTTTCAGGCATCCACTGGGTGTTTTGGAGCATATTCTCCATGGATAAGGGGTGACCCCTGTAGATCTGTAGTCCATAGATTAACTAAGTAGTTTTGACATTCATGTGGGAAGAATTATATCTAAACTGTTTCTTATAGTCAGTAAGGAGTTACAAAAACAGTGCTAGTCTAGGTAATCAGAAATACTTCAAAATACAAAACTCATCAACATACTGTGTAAGATATAACACGCATGAAATACTGGTACACGTGTAACAAAATCATAACTGAGCTATTAAAAAATAAGCAAAATACAAAAAGGTGAAAAAACTGGGAGAAAAGCTCAAAACCAGAACGGGGGCATGAGCTGAAGGTTGCGCTGCCTGTATGGACTTCTGTTTCCAGCTTTGTTCACTTCTGTAAAATACTGTTCAGCACAACTAAAATGTGTGTTCACTAAGAAAAATGCTTCATAGCAGGAAAGGGACAAAAGGGTGAACAAAGGAAGGAATAGATGAACATGCACATGTATACGTATGAGAAAAGCCTAGTGTTTAAAGTACTTTTTAAGTGCTTACTATTAGTGTTAACTATCCTTTTTTTTAGCTGAAAACTTAATCTTAGTTTTCATTTAACAAGATCGTTATACTATCATTCAGTTTTTCCAATCTAAAAAATGACATTTGCAGACCATGATTTGTAACTGATTCAATTAATATATAGTTAATTGCTTCAGGCACTTCAAAACATGAAGCACTCAACCTTTATAAGAAATCACTTAGGGCTCAAATTTCAGCCTAGAAAATATTTTCAAAGAAAGTGAAAGAAATAATGAATCACTTTTGGCCATTCCAATGAAAAATTCAGAGTTAGAAACAAGGAATAAGAAGACTGAGAATCTCTGAATATTACTGGGCTCAGCTCTGATTTTGTTTCTGACCTTGTGAAAGTTCCCTCTATCTTTCAGCTCTTTGCTCTTCAAAATGAAGCTGTTTTTTTCCTCCAGGGTTGTTTCAAAGAGGAGATAGCTAAGGTACTGCCGCAAATAGTTTTTAGAATGAAGCAGACTATGAATTATTAAGTAAATAACATCTGTTTATAGTCTGGAATAAAAAAAAGTATTATGGGTCTAAGAAAAAAAGCCTTTCTGCTCTATTTCTAATCCATGAGATGAAATTTTCTCTTCTGTGATTCTATTCTCCTTGTGACCCTGGGAATTCCAAGGAGATTACATCAGGATGAAAACTTTATCATTATCTGCTTAGAATAAGGCTGGATCGGGGTAAGTGTGAGAAATACAATGGAAACATGTTAATAAATCTTTTCTATTCTTTTTTTTTTTTTTGCCTCTCCTTTATGGACCCAATTAAAATGTTACTTGAATTTTATTGGAACAGTTGTTTCTACTTTTGCTGACTGGGCATTTTAGGCTATATAAGTAGGCACTGAGAAACAGATTGATTATTCTGCCCACTCTTGAAACTATGAATATGTGGAGACTTCACAATTTAAAAATATTTGGAAGGAATGTCTGCATTGGTCACAGTTTTATCTAACAGTCAACACCATAGGAACAAGCAGAATAAAATACTATGTTGTATAGTAATTATAATATTTATTTTAAAAAGTCAGCTACATATTTTTCCTTTTACATAAGGAACTACATGTATCTATATCTACATATACACACATATATCTCCACCCTTTATTATCTTAGATTCTATTTACTATTTATATTAGAATCTCTAACTTTCTCACTATAAATTAGAAAACATAAAAAGGCAATTTGTCCATTTTAACCTGGCCTTGCACAATATAAACTTCTAGGGTGTTTATTAGATGAGTTACTTTACAACTTTCCTTATTTCTCTTTCCTCCGGAACACATCTTCATACTTTTCTGCTTAAACTCATCGTAGGAATTTCCACATTCATTCTCTGAACACTTTAGGATGGTCAGCAATCCCAGTAACTCTTATGTGTCCTGGATTTTTCATATTCTGGGCAGGGAAGCCCATTGTTGCCTTCAGATTTTTGTTTTTTGCTCTGACTTATTAAAATGTGTTTTTCCTGATTAATGCTATGAAAGGTAATATTTTTAAATGAAATTTTAAATTAGAAAAGTCTTCTTTTACAGTTTATAATTACAGTTACCACTATGAATCAATTGCCAGGTACCTTCTCTTGTCTTCCTCTGCCTGTCTTAGGGTCACCCACAACATTTCTTCTGTTATACTCTACATGTTTCTTAGCACTTTGAATAAAGCTCAAAAAAGTACCACATTCTTTAATTAATGATCTCTTATTAAGTTGTTTTTTTTTTTCTTCAAGAAAGGCATTAATTCAAGAAAGGGATGAACTTTTTTTTTCTTTTGGTAAGTTTCACATATAATTTTCAACTAAGTTGTATTCTTGGGTAGGAGGGTATGGCTGTTTAGACCCCACCATTCCCATGACTATGTTTTACTCAATCAAAACTAAATTTGTTTCACTTTTCTTGTCTTAGAAAAATGTGAAATCTGTTCACTTCTTTTCCATGCTTCTCGGTGCTGTAAGGCCGAGACCCTTAAACCCTTACTAGATTAGTAACTATCCCAAGTTTCTTCTACTACAAAGAATCATTAGAAAAGCTTTTATTATGAACATTTTTCAACATACCAAAAAGTAAAATAGTAAAGTGCATCTTCGTAGATATCCATCACCTACCTACCTACCTACAACGATTATCAACATTTTGACAGTCTTGTCTCATCGACCACCTCCCTCTCACTTCTTTTCTTATCCTAAAATATTTTTAAGAAGATCCCACATATCATGTCATTTCTCCCATAAATTCTTTAGCATGCATCTAACTGAAAAGAGCTTTAAAAATCCTATTGCATTATTACCCAAAGTTAAAACTAATTCTTTAATTCCATTAATAATCATCCACATTTATATAGAACCAATTGTCTCAAAGCTGTTCTTTTAAAGTTAATTTGCTAAAATCAGGATCCAAATAAAGTCCACGCATTGCCTTTCTTGTTGTTCCTTTTTAATGTCATTGATTTGTTGGAGACATCAGGTCATTTGTCTTTGTAATATATCTTAAATTTGGCTTATTGCTTCCAGTGATGTCATTTATCTTGTCCTGCTATCACACATATCGCCTGAATACTAGTAGTTAGATCTGGAGGCTTAATTAGATTTAGGTTCAATTTGTGGGGGGAGCGAAAATTTTTCATCTAATATCATATCAGGAGTCACAAGATATAATGTCTCACTTCTAGTGATGCCTCAGCTGATTAGTGGGTTCAGACAATGCCAAGCGATCCCTCTTTCATAAAATTCCTTGTCAAATTTTATTCAGTGGTTTTAGCAGATCATTATTGTCAAGATCCATTATTTCATTAGGTGGTACATGATGATAATTTTATAATTCTATCAGGTCTTTTGCATTTATTAGCTGGAAAACTTCTTTAAAGAATTTTCACACATCATCTATTTTCTTATCTAGAGATATATTTGTTCAGGGAAAGGCATTATACATGATTGATTTGTTCACTTTATTATTAAGTTTTTAAAATAAAGAGTTCATTCATTGGGAACTTTCAGTGGAGACCTATGTGTTTTTGTGTGTTGGAGGGAGTTAGCATTTTGAATCCACAAATTTCGTATGTTTGATGTGATTCAACTTTTTGAGTTCAGTATTATTTTAACATTTCTTGCAAGGCAGACAGACTGGTCATAAATTCCCTCAGTTTTTATTTGAAAAAAGTCTTTATTTTTCTTCACTTTTGAGGGAAATTTTTCTAGACATAGAATTCTAGGTTACAGAGTGTGTGTGTGTGTGTGTGTGTGTGTGTGTGTGTGTTCCTTTAACACTTTAAATATTTCACTTTGCCTTCTTCTTGTTTGCATGATTTCTTCTATAAAGAAGATATTTTTCCCTCTGGCTTTTTTCAAGATTTTTTCTTTGTCTTTGTTTGTCTGCAGATTGAATACGATATGCCTAGGTGCAGTTTTGTTGATATTTTCCTGCTTAGTATTCATCCCAGCTGGGATGAAGCTCTGATAGTTTTTTCCCCTGAAAGTAGGATTTTGTTATGGAAAAGGCTTTGGAAATATTTCACAATAATTCCTTTCTCCCCCACACCAGAACCCTGAGGAAACTTTTCTTATGTCTTTACCCTGAAATCCTGATGCAATTCCTGAAGGTAATGACCATGAAAGTATGGGGCTTCCTAAGACTGTGGCCCCCAGAAATTTTTTATTTTCATACTAGTCCATGCTCAGCTTCTAGCAATTTTTCAAAATTACTATTTAAGTCTTCCTACCAGTTCATGTGTAGATAAGATCTTGGCTGTGACTCTCTGGATTTACCTGTCTCTTTAGTTTCAGAGTGGCAGTTTGCCCTCAGTTCTCTGATAGGTCCAATAAAAGTCATTAGTTTTCAATTTTCCCAAATTTTTCTTGTTGTAAGAATGAGAGTGGTAATTTCCAAGCTTTGGATGTTGGAGCTGAAACCAGAAGTCAAATTCAGTATTCTTGTTGAATCTTTAAATTAATACATTCTAGACTGGTAGAAACTGTAGCAAATTGGATCGTATATCATTTAGCTATGACTTCATTTGTATTTCATTGATTCCTTTCTTTCTAGCCTCAGTTATTCCAGGCTCATTTTTTACCATATTCTTTGCCAAATTTGGAATGAGCAATTCTCCAAGGAGCCCTGAAAATACACACAGACAAAAAACAAATAAATAATTTTCATATTTATTTGAAGATATAAATTTGTAAAGCATAATGTATTGTTTATGAAACATGGTTAATAATTCATCAATAAATCCATAGTGTTTATTTAGCTCCTACTCCGTGCCATGCACTGTTCTAGATGCCTGGAGGTATATCAGTAAACAAAACAGGACCTTTGCATTCAGGGCATGTCATTATATAAAGAACAGAAAAAACACAATAAACACTAACAAATAAGTAAATTATTAATATAGAAAATGTTATAAGTTGATAGACACTATGAAAGAAGAGAAAACTAAAGCAGAATAAGAAGGATCTGAAATGTATGCATGTGTGTCATGAGTTGCAATTTAAAAAGACTGTTCAGAATAAGTCTTATGTGGTGACAAATGTGTCAGACTTAAAATGGGTGAGGGGTTAGCCACGCTGATATCTGAGGGAGAATGTTCTAGGCACATTTCATTGCTGCATAGCTAACAACTACTTACATGTCCAATTAAATAATAATGATGACAATATTTCTCCATTCTTGGATTTAGATAGCAGGGAGACACCACAGTGGAGACATTCTATAATCTCTTAGAGATCTGAAGGTACCAAGAAGTTGAGAAATTTTGGCAGTAGAGAATTTGATGTTCTCTGCTTAGAACAGAAATAAGTCCTAATCTATACAAGAAGGAAAATGATTATTATGTAAAAATATTCTCTAACTTTCAAGGAGCATTTAAGAAAACTTTCCAAATCATAATTTTTGCTGGCTATATCTACAATGAGTTGATAATGATACCATGCCTTGGACCATCAATTTCTGACATTTCCTTCACAGTCACATTTAATTAAAGAAAATGTTCTTGTTAAATAAAAAATTTATCATGTGCATAAAGAAAGCTATGATAAATCACTAATTATGACCTTCAATGCAAAAGAGTAATTAAGACAATTGTTAAATTAACAATAAACTTTACATATATAACATTTTCTTATAAAAGTAAATAAAATGACACCTTTTGGCATAACCTTGGAGAGAGATCCTGGGAAACCAGCAGGGTAAGAAAATCTAAAGGAGTATCATGAATCAAAAAGAAATTTCTGAACGTGAAACAATAAGACAAAATCATCAGGTGTACATTATAGTTATCATTTTTTTCATGTATTATTCCACTTTGACATTTTAACACATCTTATGAAGTTGCATATATTAATGTATAATGTTTGAAATTAGAATTTTGATGAGTCCAATCATAATATTCCTTCATACATAAAAGTCAAAAGACTTTAATATATACATTAGCTCATTAATTAGCCAAAATTCTAAGTTTTAGATAGGAAAGAGCTTATTATCCAAACAAGAATCAGAGATGTTAAAAGACTGATTCTAAGTTATAATAGAGCCAAAATTAGAAACCATATCTTACCGTCCCTGGTCTAGGGAACTCTTTAGTGAATTATTCTTATGTAAAATGGATCTTTGTCAAAAAGTCAGCCTGGATTACTGGCACATTTAAAACAAATGACTTTGGTTTGGGAATTTATGGGATAATAATGTGGAGAGGGAGAAAGATCGACTGAAACAAGGAAAAGAAATATAATTTATATTGTCTCTCTTAAGCTGATTGATAAATTAGATGTTCTTCTTAATGGCTTCTTAAAATACAGTAGAAGCAACAACAAAACAATTTTTCTAAGATCTGTGATTTCCTAGTGATAAGCTAAGAAGAGATATTACCAAGAATCCTCCCTATGTGGCAGTTACTGGTGGTTACAAATTTTTGTGATTTCTTCTACTGAAAAATGGAGTCCATGTCTCCTGTCTTTGAATCTGGGTGTGCTCTATGAGTGCTTGACCATTAGAATGCAGTAGAGGTAATATGGGACCATTCTGTGGGCCCAGTCCTTAAGAAACTGGAAGCTGCCATGTGAGTGGTCTTACCACTCTGCTGGGAAGACCATGTGCAGAGGCCCTGAAACAACATGAAGAGAAAGAGAGGGGCCCAGGTGAGCTCAGTCTTTCAGCCAACCCAGCAGTATTGTACTCTCCAGAGGTACCCAGTCAACAACTGAAATCCACCAGTGACCCTAATGGACACCAACTGAAGCAGAAGACTCACCCAGCCAAGCCCCACCCAATTCCTGACCTACCCAACAATGCCATACAATAAAGTGGTGATGGTTTCAGTCACCAGGTTTGGGAGTGGGTTGTTATGTAGCAGCAGATAAGTGGAACACCCCCTTCCCCTGCCTGGATTACTTACTGGATTTAGGACTCACTCAGATATTTTTGAATAAGCTGCTTATAAAATTTAAAAAGGGAAAACATTTTCCCTAAGGAATGACTGTAATGTTCTTAGCTAGGTACATCTCATGCCACCATGTAATCTTCTTTCCTTTTAGCACAGTTATTGACCAGAGCTTTAAATCTGACTTCCATAAAGGGAGTTCCCTGCTCTTTATCAGCATATGCACCCTGGGCCTCCCCAGCCCCTGAAGCCTGCACTCAAAGTAAAGGACACATGATCAGAACCTGTGAGCCTCATTTGTATTGTTTGTCTCTGTAGTTTTGTTTTACTGGCAAATTATGCCAGTAAATTCCCTCCACAGATGATCAGAACAAGAAGATATCATTGTGATATGCTGGTGCTGACTGTTCCTAATCTTACTTTGCTAATCATTCTCCACTGCTAGCGGCAAACAACCTATTTAACCAGTTCAAATTCCCATTTTCATTCAGAAAGTGAACTCTGCAACAAAGGCATTACCCCAGAAGGACACTCTTAAATTGGGTACATCCAGGCTGGAAGATTAGAAATAACTGAAGCTCTAGCTCAAGAGTAGCAAAGAGTCTTCATCTTGTGCATACATTTCTGTATATTGGTAGTGGCTGCATGCTGTGTGTTCTTTTGAAGAATTTTGACACTGGGCACAGAAAGAAGGAGTTCTGGAGTCAATTATTGATATCTTCTATGGGTACAAAAGGAAGAATTTGCTATTGTGGATAGTATTTTTTCATAGGTAAGAAAGACTCCAGGGGGAACACAGTTACGGAATGAAGGGGCACAGAACCCTGGCGAATTTGGTTTGCCTGGACCAAACCGGCTCTGAGGCCCGTGTTGTATGCTGGGGCAGGATTATGGATCTCTTAGAGTCCACAAGAAGGAAATTCTAACCATGTACTTTGTTGAGAAGTTGGCTTCTCTGCAGCTTCTCTCACAGTATTCAGTGTTAAGGTGAATGGCTTTCTTATAATAGTGATAACTTTGTTTTTTTAAAGTATATTCATTAACATCTCTTGTGCATTTTACCACCACCCTTCGACTACACCAGGCAAGAACTGGTGTTCTTTTTCCGTCAGAGAGGAAGATACATGAGGAGAAGAACGAAGATTTCTTGATGCTGGATTATTATGCTTTTTTCCTCCATAATGAAATCCTCAATCTTGATGTTTTGTCAGGACGCTCAAAATATTGTATTAACAGATGCTTTGCTCTAAAGTGTGTATTATGTCTTTGCAGTGAAACAGAAAACTTAGTATGAAATACTCATCTTTTATTAAAATTTTCTAGTATGTTTGATGTGACAACACAGGAAGTGGAAAATTTTTAAAGAACAGAATATGTTAGGTCTTCAAAGATTTTGAAATAAATTGTCATAAACAACTAGCAATACAAAACAGAAAGCATAATGCCCATAAGAATGTGGGCAAATATGTAGGGACCCTGACTTCTTTTCCACTGAAACCCAATCAATAGTTGAAAAACACTCTTTGAAAAATTAATGTTATAGTTATCAAAATAAAGCACAACTCACTTTTATTAAGAAAATCTGAATGTCAGCTTCCAAATGACATAGTTTAAAGATAAAATTAAGTGGATATTTCCCAACAGAAAATAATATCCCAAAGGCAGTATTCCCTAATGAAACTATAAATACAATTCTTTTTTTTTCTCTTTCCTGGTGTCTCTTTACTCTAATGTTCATGGGTCTCTATAGTCAAGCCTGATTAATTGTTTCAATTCCAGACTTTAGCCAATGAGGAATACAGAAATAATATTGCTTATCCCCCAAGATTCAGAATTCAGTACTATTATTTCTCTTTCTGTTTTATCTCTTGCTGCCTATCTCTGTCCATTGTTAGAAGTCGTCTTTGTTTCTTGCTTTCTCACCATGCTCTGACCTTTTCCCCTCAGGGATCAGGACCCTACTCCTGAGTGCAAGTCAAGGTAGAGACCATGTGACAGCTTGGTTCAAATTCCATCTGTTTTAGATATCCCCAGGACATATTTTACCCCTTTGATTGAGAAGCTGTGACTTGCTAGAAGAAACCTTGTCAACAACCTTTGGCTACAGTGTTCTGCATGTTCATATAATCCTTGATTGATTGGTGACGCACCTATACCTTCCTCCCAGTGTCATTTATATGAGCAAATGTATTCTCTGCCTAGATTCTTTCTTCTCCTGCTTTGTGTTGTATTTCGTCAAGAAAAAAGCATGCTGTCTTGGTTATGAGATGTCAATTATTGCTAACAACTATCAATTAGTCCTGCTTTATATATAGTGGAATCATAAATTTTCACAGTGAAGAATTGTCTCAGTGGTCATTAACTAGATACCCTTTGTGACACAACTTTACTGACAAAATATTAGAGTATATAATTAGAACAAGATAAATTTATATATTATTGCTTGAAACTAAAAGCTGTTTTTTATCTGTTTAGTTTTAAATGTATTTAGCATGTCTCTAATTTTTGCCTAAGAAACTCAAGGCAAATTAAGCAAATCAGAGATTTAGAAACATGAGAGGATTTTAATTTTTATCTTAGAGGACTTCGAACATTTTATTAAAGTAGCCTCTTAATGGTCTAAAATAGAAAATATGGTTTTAAAATTGAAGGTTCCTTTGGAAAATTAATTTATTCTCAATAGTTGCTTTCATATGGCACTCAGTTGCTAAGAAATTTGTAGAGGCTGCTCTTAGATGCCATTGTCAATATTTATTAAGCACCTATATGCAGTGCACAGTGAAGATATTAAATTAACACTTAATTTAACACAAGATACCTTCCTTCAAGGGAACTGTAGATGAGTGTCTAAACTCAACCTTTTGATACTTGATTTGGATCAGAAAACATACAGTAAAAGTACACAACAAACTAGTATTAGATGATTCATGCTGTAAGAATTCTACTACTAAGGTAGTGTCTTAGCCTGTTTCATGTTACTATAACAGAATACCTGAGACTGTGAATTTTATAAAGAAAAGAATTTCTGGTTCTAAAGGCTGAGATGTTGAAGGGCATGGTGGCAGCTTCTGGCAAGGGCTTTCACGCTTTGTCATAACATGGCAGAGGTGTGGAAGGGTGCGCAAGCATGTGCAAAAGAGGCAAACACGAGGGGCGGGCTCGCTTTATGACAACACTCTCTCAAGGTAACTAATACAGTTCCACAAGAGCGAGAACTCACTCACTCCCTGGAGAATTAACCCAGTCCCTAAAGAACAGCATTAATCCATCTTAATGACCTAATCACTTCTTAAAGGCTTCACTTCCCAACATCTCTACTCTGGGGACCAAATTTCCGTTATATGAATCCCGGGAGACACACTCAAACCATAGCAGGTAGTAAGTACTTTACAGAATTGTTACATTAAATTACATAGACTAGTTGAGGAAAAGGGTGTGATGAAATTTCCAGCATGAAAATGAACAAGGAGTAAGTATGCTGAGAGGAAAAGTATTCAAGGTATATTTGAAGAACAAAGGGTAGAGTTGGTTAAGATGCAACGGGAAATTGGCATGGTGAAAGAAGGGAATGAAAAGGAGAAAAGAGGTTTTACAGAGAAGAGCTGATACAGATTTGTATCTATAATTTCTAGTGCTGTATCTCTAGGCATGGGTACAGGTCCACATCATCTAATCATAGTAGGATAGGGTAGGAAAAGGTACTTGGAAAACTGAGTTGTCTGGAGATAAACAGTTAATTTTCAAAGAGTTAAGAGCAAAGGGAGTAGATGTTCAAGGAAATTCTTCAATTTGAAAATTAGAATAAACAAGCGAAAGAAGCCTCAGCCATCAGATTATGGATCAGGGAAGGGCTCCAGTACCAACTGTAGATTACAGTGCTGCTCAGAGCAATTGGACTCAGGGGAGGGCGGTGTGAAGGGATTCTCTTGGACAGGATAAACCTGAGGAGGAGAAGGGAGGACCAGGATAAGAGTTGCAATATGTTGATGCAGGTGTCCAGAGGTTACTCAGAGACCTTAACATCCCCTGCCTCATTGTCAACAAATGAGTTACTTTGTCTTAGATTTATGGTTTCCCATTGCATCTTGTAGGTTTATGTCTCCAATTGTCACATTTTTTTGTTTCATTTTAATTTTGACTGTAATATTTTTTCAGGTAATTTTTTTTTTCAGAGAGTGTACACTGATGTTTTACTTGGCAAATCCAAAAACCTCTCTTTTTAAAACAAAAATAATCTTTAAGTTTGCAATTTATGAATTAGGTCTTTTATTTTTATTTTTATTTTTTTTTTGAGACAGAGTCTCACTTTGTTGCCCGGGCTAGAGTGAGTGCCGTGGCGTCAGCCTAGCTCACAGCAACCTCAAACTCCTGGGCTTAAGCGATCCTACTGCCTCAGCCTCCCGAGTAGCTGGGACTACAGGCATGAGCCACCATGCCCGGCTAATTTTTTTGTATATATATTTTTAGTTGGCCAGATAATTTCTTTCTATTTTTAGTAGAGACGGGGTCTCACTCTTGCTCAGGCTGGTCTCGAACTCCTGACCTCGAGCGATCCACCCGCCTCGGCCTCCCAGAGCTAGGATTACAGGCGTGAGCCACCGCGCCCGGCCGAATTAGGTCTTTTAAATCAACTCTCTACATGTCTCCAAGTTAACAATACATTGTTGATTTTAACTGTATGGTTATGGACATATTTTTTATTACATTTATGGATTTCATTGTGAAGTTGGCCAACAATCTATGCTTATGTTTTATAGAAATAAAATAATTTTTAATGAATATAAATTGTCACAAATTCAACTTATTTCAATGAATAAATGAGAAAGGTTGTTCTAAATTAAAGTAGGGGACCAACAAGAAAATATTTCAATAAAATATCAAGAGATAGTAGTAGGTATTCTATCTTGGCAATAAAAGGAACAATTCTCCTTCCTAGCTTAGTTAGACATTCAGGTAAGCAAAAAATGCCTTTTAAATCTATAAGCATATATTATAAAAAGTTATTTTTCCCAAAATATCTATGTAGGCCAGTTAGGTATCTTGTCTATCTCTTATTCAAAATCATCTGATGATTTTGTTGAGGAAATATAATTAAGAACAAAATCTTCTGGTAAACCTCTCCTCCAAGGTAGTAGAAAAAGAAAGCACTTTTATTATGAATAAGCGTTACACCAGAATATGAAGCTCATCACATGCAGTCTCTTAAGAGATTGCAAAGACAGACGGGAATTTTACTTTTTCATACAGTCAAGCAGAAACAATAAGTTGTTCTCAAGTGAGAGGCCTTGACAACACCGTTTGTCACACATAATTCATCCTAACTTTGCCTGGTAATTGGGGTGAACATCTATGTTAGCTAATTTTTTCTATCCAGAAAATAACAAACCTCTCATAGCTTTATGACAGGAGGCAACCTGGAGCAAGGTGTCCGCAAAAGTTTGGCTCCTGTCCTCCCACAAAAGCTGAGAGATAAGGGTGCTATCTCTCTTAGGGTTTATGTTTCAAGTCCTTGACAAACACATTCCTGAGTCATAAAGCTGACACAGACCTATCTAGTCTTCCAAAGGATTTACATACACTTCAAATAGAGGAGAAAGTACTTAGAATTACAAGGTTTCTATGACAAGCCCTCTAAGAAAAAGGACTGGAGGGATTGCAGTGAGCCAGGATGACACGGCTGCACTCAAGGGCAATTCTGTCTCAAAAGATAAATAAATAAAAAGGAGGGGAAGGAAATCTTTTCCCTTATTTTCAACAGGGAGATTTAAGCCTCTTGTGTTTCATTTGTAGTTGTCCTTACAATCTCTAGACTGTATGATACAAATATCTAGTTTCTCTACAGTGGTTGCATCAGAAAGGAGTATGGAACATTTAAGACATTGGAATCTCCTTCCATTTTAAAGACAAAAGAATGTTACCGAGGTGGGGTAAGGTTATGTTTTCAGAGAATGAGGAGCTAGCACACTGATTTCAGTTATTGAAAAATACAGCCAACCAGATTTTTGTAAGATGAAGATGAAAGAGAAGTAAGAAAAAAGTATACAATCCCTTTCAATTATTTCACACAGCTAGAAGTCTGACATGAATTGGAACCAAGGTTGACTCAGGATTCCAGATAATTGCTACCTGTTCTTTTCATCTTTGATGTGATTTTAAGTCTCTTAGAATCAATTTTCAAATTGATAGTTTTTCAACTTCACATCAGATATCTCTAGAGCCCAACACATCAGATTATTTGGCATTTTGTGGCTTGATTTATCAGATTAAAATACATCAACATCATTTCTCAAATGTCTACTTGATTGTTTTTGTGCTGACTTTGGAACTCACTTTTAACTGGCTCTATGATCCCCCCCAACCAACCTCAGTGTTTGATTTCTACCTTCAAATTGTATACAATGTCAAAACACTGCCTACTTTGATTCTATTTACTTTGTATACATTCAAATCTCCCCAAAACAAATTCCTGAGGTAAATAATCAACTCATGGGTTAGCTATAATTTATTCACAATTTAATGAAATTTTCAAGCAACAATTGTATTTTTTTCATTGTACCAATTGTATACATAATTTATATCTTGTTTTAAGCCTAACAAATGTGTTTTCTAGAGATAAGAGCTCTATTTCCACTATATGTTTGTTCTCTGCATAGCCAAACTTTTTGAAAAGGTTTACAAATATTACTTATGGTATATTTGTTAATCATTTTTCCTTTTTAATTATGGATTTAGGCTCAATTTTGCATGCTGAAATTTCTGTCTCTGTTTTGTCACTTTGGTAATTAAATGTGATCAGATTTGACTTCCCATAATTTATTAACCTAATGTGGAATTATTCTTCCTCCTCACAAACACATGTGTGCTAACACCCATATTGACAATTTGGAGTAAGTTAAATGCAGAGTCTTATTGCCAAGAAGAAATTAGATAAAGCACAATTTTAACTTGATTTCATGATTTTTAGGATCTTGTCCCTGAGAATGTCATATTTTTGAATTTAGGTACTTTTTATCTATTTATTAGTAACAAAGAAACAAAGCTGATGAAAAACTTTCTGTAAATTCAATAGAGGTTGACTGTCAAGAGGTTGTGTAGATTTAAGTAAAATTTCCCATGAGGTTCTGAAACATAACAATGGTTATCTAATATTTGCTTTTATCACATTTGAGATTTGATATAAAATAACTCTTTTGAAAAATAAAAATATCAGAGTTATTGGCTTGCAAATTTTCAATATTTATCTAGTATTTTATTAGCTGAATGTGTCCTCAATTCATTTTAATTTGCAATTGTTTATGTTATTTTGTAACTATCATGACAAGCAGGACCTAACTATTAATAATTATTATCATAATGAAAAGAGTTACCACCTACTGAATTCTTTCTCTATGCTAAACATTTTGACAAGTGCTAACATACGTTATTTTATAAATCTTCACAACAACCCTATGGTAAGCACTTATTTCTATCTTTATGGATGACTAAATTGAGGCTCAGAGGATTTAGGTGGCTTATGACTGGTTACATGTACCACTAAGAAATGAGGCTTGAACTCTAATCCAGATATGTTTCTATAAATACCACCATTTTTAACCAGTATACTAAGTGCTTAATTTAGAAATTGACTTGCTGAATAATGTAAAATTAATTAGGTGAGAGAGTGTAATGGAAGCCTATGGAAAGTCAACTAATATTATATTTCCCTTCCCTGTTCTTTTCCCATACCCTTTAGAAATCAACTTTTATTTTTTCTTCCTTTTTGTATTGCAAGAAAAATTCCTAAATCTGGTTATTTATTCAGTTGCATCTTGTACTCTGTGCTTCAATATCATGTTATTTCATCTTCATAACTTTTCAATATGTGTCATGACTCTTAATTACGCAAGAGTGTATGGAGACTTAAATTGGTTAAATGAGTTGTCTAAAATCATATAGTATGTCACAGAACCAAGGTTTGAACCTGAGTCTTTGGAGTCCATATAGTGATTATTTCTTTATGAGACTATGATAGTTAATTTCATGTGTCAACTGGAAGCGTGTGTTTGAATGAGATTAACATTTAAATTAGCGAACATTGCCCTCTATTATGTGGGCGAGCTGCAACCAATCAGCTGAAAGCCTGAACAGAACAAAAAAAGCCAGCCTCCTTGGGCAAGTGGAGATTTTCCAGCAGAATGCCTTTGGACTTCATCTGTACCATTGGTTCTCCTGGGTCTCCAGCCTGCTGGTCCACATTGGAGATTTGAGACTTGTCAGTCTCCATAATCACGTGAGATAATTTCTTACAATAAATCTTTTTCCACACACACACACACACACACACACACATCCTCTGGGCTCTATTTCTTTGGAGAAGACTGACAATATAGACACAGTTTCTGTCTTATATTATTAATGTTAGAAAACTTAGCAACAGGCAATAAATCATACACCAAACACTCACTGTTGACCCTATCTGGGACTTCCTTTCAGGAGTCTGCTTAGCTCTGCTAAATATGACCTTCTGATTAAATAAGGAATTTAAGAATAATAAATATTTAGAGAAAAATAGTATTTGAAGAATATTATTATTCAATTACAAATGCTAATAAAATTAGCATATGTAAGCAAAATCTTTCATGTAAATTTTTAAAGTCATTATATAGGAGAGTGGGGAATAGCAGAGTATTTATTCTTTTAAAAAAGGGTTTGAATAAGGTACTGGGTAACTGAGCATAAGAAAGTTCTTTAATGGTCAGATGTTTATCTCAATCCATCAAATTTTACCATAGTGACTTTCTCCTTTACTATAACAAAAATTCAAAGATGTTTCTCAGGGATTATTATTAATTCTAAATATTATTTTAATTTTATTGGAAAATTAACCAAAATAATAAATATAAGCACATGAAAGGGTAATTTACATCTTTCTTAATTCCTGAAAATGCAGTGTCAGTTTCCAGAATTTTTTCTCTTGGGTTTGGCATGGGCAGAATCAGGGCATATGTGCATCTGTCTTTTCTTAAGGATAAACTTGTAAGTTATAGAAGAAGCAGCACATCTGTTAAATTTATGATTTAAAACAAGCAGGGTATAGAAATTAAACTGAATACTATATATAGATATAATATAATTTTAGGAAGATTGGGCAATACAAAAGTGGAGGCAAATCTATTGAAGCAGAGCACATATGGAGTGGATTTACTAAACAGAATAGAAGGAACCAAATAAAATATTTTATTTTTTCACAATAAAATCTAGAATATTATAATTTAAACAGAGGAATCTAAGATCAGAAAAGAAAATATTCTAATACCATCATAAAAAAATTTTTAAATGGAGGTAAAAGAAAAACTGTTCTACTCACAACACTCTGACACTAAATTGTGTGGGTTTTCCACACCAAGCAATTTTCCAATTTTCTGTGGACACCACCTGGGTGTCCTACAATATAATTCAATTCTGATACTAACTACACTGAGTTATCACAGACCCCACAAGTTAAGAGCTCAGCTCTGTGTGACTGTCCCCCCCTTCATACACCTACCACAAGCATTGGGTCCCCAGGTTACCCACATTTCGGTATGATTCAGCTAAAAATTGGGGGTTCCCATAACCCTCTTCTCAGATTTTGTCAGGTTTCAGTCTGAAATGTCAGGTTTCAGTTGGTTCTTAACGTGCTCACTGCTAAAGAATGGCCAGTCGCACCAAAGTAAGGCAAGCAAGAAAATGAAGTTCATTGAGGACAGAAAGAGAGGATTATAGGGCAAGAGAAAGGTATAGGTTTACAGAGCATGATACTTAGGCCACAGATGACGACCAGACCCAATGTCACAGCAAAGGGAAAGCAAAAGGAAGGGCACAAAAAGGGACTTGTTTGTGGTCTGCATCTTGTTTTATAGTGTCTGGATTGGGACCTCCCTAGTGGCTCAGATGTCACCATGGAACCACTTTGATTGGACAGTTGGAAGGCACAGGACATGCGGGTTGCTCTAGGTCCATTTCCAGACTCTATGGTACCTGTGCTGCTTGGCCCGTGGGCTAGAGAGTCCTCTGCATTCTTTTACATTTGGCATGCTAAATTCTGATTGATTTATAGGGTATTTCCTTCTCCCCGGGATGGCAGTCTCTTGGGAGATTAGGATGGGGCTGGACCGAAATGAGGGTCCTCTTCCTGAGTGAGGCAATTACCCCAAGGCAACAGCACCCACTTTCATCCCTAGGAGACCAGAATCCCTTGCTAACTACTTAACAGTTTCGTGATCTGTTACAACAGCTCACAGACCTGAAGGAAACATTTTACTCATGTTAGCAGTTTGTTATAAGGGATATTGTAAAGGGTTCAATTGAAGCCAGATGAAGAGTACATAGGGCAAAGTCTGAAAGCATCCTGAGCTCAGGAGCTTCTATACAGTGGAGTTGGGGTGTGCCATCCTTGTGGTGTGTAGATGTGTCCACTAAGCTGAAAGCTCTTCGAAACCCATCGTTTAGGGTTTTTATGGAGGTTTCATTACATAGGCACGATCGATTAAATCATTTGCCATTGGTGATTAACCCAATCTCCAGCCCCTCTCTCTTCCTTTGAGGTGGGTGGATAGGGCTGAAAATTCCAAACTTGTTTTGGTTGTTTCTTCAGGCAGCCTCCACCCTGAAGATATCTAGGGACCTCTGTAACCAGTTATTCATTAGCATCCAAAAGGACACTCCTATCACTCCAGAGATGCCTAGAGTCTTAGAAGCTCTTCTGTCAGGAACTGGGGACTCATAGCAAATATTATACCAAAAAATACTCTTATCAGCCCCATCACTCAGTACCTTACAAGGGTTTTAGAAACTTTGTGTCAGAAACTAGGGGTAGGGACTAAATATATATTTCTTATTATGTCATGGGAGATAATAATCATTTCATTGAATTTTGCAGGAAAAAAGGATGCATTTGGAGAGTAAGATTCTAGGAAGGTTGGGTAAGTATTCAGATGAATCACTATATAAATATTTAGAGTTAGAATTTTTTGAAAAGTGGTAGGGAGGTAATCATCAAATAAACACTTAAAAAAGTTTTCTGATCTAAAGAAAGATTTGAAACATCAGATCAAAAGGGGTCATAGAGTATCAGGCAAATTTAGCGAAAATAGACACCCCACATATCTAGCAGAAAAGACAGCTTGCCTTCAAAGGAAATAATTAGGTTGGTGTTAGATTTTTTTCTCCTGATCACTAAGGGTCAGAAATCAATAGGGCAATATCAGCAGCTTTGAAAGAGAAAAAGATTAAGACCTAAGAATTCTATCCCCAGAGAAGTCATTATTTATTTGCAATAGCAGGAGAGAGATATTCTCTGACATTCAAGGACATGAAAATTCTACCACATAATTGTTCATACTGAAAGAATTATTTGAAGATATGTCCAGCAAATGAAAACATGCATCAAAATAAATTTCTTAAGAATGGAAATTCATGATGTAAACAAAAAAATTGTGATGAGCAGTGAAACAAAAAAAAAAGCAACCCAGAAACAATTATTGTTTACATTATAAAACCTAATGAGATTTTTGTAAATAGATCCCTAAAAGAGGAGATTTGAAGGAAAACATTACTATTAAATTTTAATAAGGTTATTTCAATAAAAATTACAGGGAGACTATAGTAAAAAAGTGACATTACTTAAATTAGTAGAAGTCCATTATTTATCATTAATTATTTGATACTGACTTTTAAAAATAATAAAGCATTTGGCCAAGAAACATATTAAAAAATGCTCAACATCTCTAATCATCAGGGAAATGCAAATCAAAATCACAATGAGATATCACTTAGCTTCACAAGAATGAACAAACATGCACCACATGTACTCACCATCAAATTGGCATCAACTGATCAACACTTAAGTGCACATATAGGATTAACATTCATCAGATGCTGGGCAGATGTGGGGGAGGAGGGGATGGGTAAATTCACACCTAACAGATGCAGTGAGCACCATCTAGGGGATGGGCATGCTTGAAGCTCTGACTCAGGTGGGGCAAAGACAATATATGTAACCTAAGCATTTGTACCCCCATAATATGCTGAAATAAAAAAATAAAGAAAAATAATAAAGTATTTGTTTCCAAGACTAAATGCTCATCAGAATCCTCCTATCAAGTTATTAAACATATGTGTTTCCAGGACTCATCTCAGACCTTTGGGACAATAATTAGGTGTGGGGCCTGGAAGTCAAAACTGTTACATAAACTCATGACAGTATTTTTGTGTATGTTTGTACACCTGGCATATAAACATTTATATATAGCTTAGCATATTATAGCTCCCAATTGTTCTGGGAGATAACTGATAAAATCTCTCTTAACTGAACTTAAGATCCTTTTATAACTATGTAACTGATTTTTTTCCCTTACCATTTCCTTAAGCAATAGATAGAGATATGGTTCCCAGAAGATAACATAATATGAACAAGAACATATAATGTTTTCAAAAATTCTCTCTTTATTTTCTTTTATATTTATTTATTTATTTTTATTTTTTTATTTCAGAGTATTACAGAGGTACAAACGCTTTGGTTACATAAATTGCCTTTTCCCCGCCTGAGTCAGAGCCATAAGCCCGTCCATCCCCCAGACAGTGCTCACTGCATCCGTTAGGTGTGAATTTACCCCTCTCCTCCTCCCCCCCTCCCATCTGCCCAACACCTGATGAATGTTACTTCCCATATGTGCACATTATTGTTGATTGATTAGTACCAATTTAATAATGAGAACATGTGGTGTTTGTTTTTCCATTCTTGTGATGGGCTCCAGCTCCATCTAGGATAATACAGTAGATAGTTCACCATTTTTTTATGGCTGGGTAGTACTCCATGGTATACATATACCACATTGTGTTAATTTACTCATGTATTAATGGACACTTAGGTTGTTTCCACACCTTTGCGATTGTGAATTGTGCTGCTATAAATATTTGAGTGCAGATATCTTTATTATTTAATGACTTTTTTTTCCCCCTCTGGGCAGATACCCAGTAGGTAGGATTGCTGGATCAAATGCTCATTCTACTTTTAGTTCTTTGAGGTATCTCCATGTTAATTTTCATAAAGGTTGTACTAGTTTGCAGTTCCACCAGCAGTGTATGAGTGTTCATATCTCTCTGCATCCATGCCAACATTTGTTGTTTTGGGACTTTTTGATATAAGCAGCTGTCAGTGGAGGTAAGTGATATCTCACTGTGGTTTTGATGATTAGTAACATTGAACATTTTTTCATATGTTTGTTGACCATAAGTCTATATTTTGAAAAGTTTCTGTTCATGTCCTCTTCCCATTTTTTAATGGAGTTATTTGATTTTTTCTTGCTGAGTTCTATGTAGATTCTAGTTATTAGTCCTTTGTCGGATGTATAGTAGGCAAATATTTTCTCCCATTCTATAGGTGGTCTATTCACTCTAATGATAGTTTGCTTGCCTGCACAGAAGTTTTTTAATTTGATCATGTCCCATTTATTTATTTTTATTGTTGCTGTGATTGCTTTTGGGAGCTTATTCATAAATTCTTTGCCTAGACTGATGTCTATATGTGTTTTTCTAACATTTTCTTCTAGGATTCTTATGGTTTTATGCCTTAGGTTTAAGTCTGTTATGCATTTTGAGTTGATTTTTGTGAGAGGTAAGAGGTGTGGATTCTGTTTCAGTCTTCTACATGTGGCTATTCAATTTTCCCAGCACTATTTATTGAATAGATAGTTTTTTTCAGCAGCGTATGTTTTTGTCTGCTTTGTCAAATATCAGATGGCTATATGAGGATGGTTTTATATCTGGGTTTTTAGTCCTGTTCCATTGGCCAATGTCTCTGTTCTTGTGCCAGTACCATGCTGTTTTGGTTGCTATAGCCTTGTAGTGTAGCTTGAAGTCTGGTAAATTGATGCCTCCCAATTTGTTCTTTTTGCTTAAGGTTGTTTTTTTTCTTTTAAGTCTGCATTTGATTTGTAAGTGCTGTCTTTTTATTATTATTTTTTTATTTCAGCATATTATGGGGGTACAAATGTTTAGGTATATATATTGCCTTTGTACCACCCAAGTCAGAGCTTCAAGTGTACCATCCCCCAGATGGTATGTGCCACATCCATTAGGTGTGTATATACTCACCCCCTCCTCCCCTACATCTGCCCAACACCCGATGAATGTTACTACTATATGTGCACTTAAGTGTTGATCAGTTAATACCAATTTGATGGTGAGTACATGTGGTGCTTGTTTTTCCATTCTTGTGATACTTCACTTAGTAGAATGGTTGCTTTGGCTATATGGGATCTTCTCTGGTTGCATACAAAGTGTAGAATTATTTTTTCTAGGTGTGTAAAAAGTGATGTTGGTATTTTAATAGGGATTATGCTGAATCTGTAGGTCACTTTCGGTAGTAGAGACATTTTAACAATGTTGATTCTACCTATCCATGGGCATAGTGTGGATTTCCATCTGTTTATGCCTTTCGTTATTTCCTTCATGTTTCATAGTTTTCCTTGCAGAGGTCTTTCACCTCCTTAGTGAAATATATTTATAGGTGTTTCATCTTTGATTTGTTTCTCAGTTTGACTGTTGTTGGCATATAGGAATGCTACTGATTTCTGTATATTGATTTTGTACCCTGAGACTTGGCTGAATTTATTTATCAACCAGTGGTCTCTTGGTAGAATCTTTGGGGTTTTTTAGATATAAGACCATATTTTCAGCAAAAAGCCATAGTTTGACCACTTCTGTCCCCATTTGGGTTCCCTTGATTTCCTTCTCTTGTCTGATTGCTCTGGATAGGACTTCTAGCACTATGTTGTATAGAAGCGGTGATAGAGGGCAACCTTGCCTGGTTCCAATTCTAAGTGGTAATGCTTTCAATTTTCCCCCATTCAGTATGATGTTGGCTGTGGGTTTGCCATGTATGGTTTTTATCATTTTGAGGTAAGTCCCATCTATGCCTATTTTGTTAAGTGTTCTTATCATGTAAGGGTGTTGATTTTTGTTGAGTACTTTTTCTGCGTGTCTTGAGAGGATCATATGGTTTTTGGTTTTACTTCTATTTATGTGGTGAATTACATTTATAGATTTTCCTGTGTTGAACCATCCTTGCATTACTGGGATAAAGACCACTTGATCATAATGGATTATTTTATTGATAAGCAGTTTAATTTGATTTGCTAGGATTTTATTGAGAATGTTTACATCTATATTCATAAGGGATATTGGTTTATAGTTTCTTTTTTATTGTTGAGTCTTTTCCTGGCTGTGATATAAGGCTGATATTGGCTTTATAAAATGTGTTGTAGAGGATTCCTTCCTTCTTGATGTTATGAAATAATTTCTGCAGGATAGGCACCAGTTCTTTGTAGGTCTGGTAAAATGTAGGTGTGAAACCATCTGATTCGGGACTTTTTCTTAGGAAATTTTTTATTACTGCTTCAGTTTTGGTACTTGATATTTGTCTGCTCAGGAATTCTATTTCTTCCTGATTGAGCCTGGGATGTTGTGTGTTTCTAATAATTTGTCCATTTCCTCCATATTTTCAAGTTTATGTGCATGGAGAGTTTTGCAGTATTCATAGAAGATATTTTGTGTTTCGTGGTATCAGTTGTAATTTTTCCTTTCTCATTGTTTTCTGTTTAAAATTTTACTGAGAGAAGATGGATTGACATTTATGGCCTTGAATGAGGTCAACAAAGAAACAAAAAGAGTATGAATGGACATTACTATTGATCCTACATGCAAGGAGGTAAGAAATTTGTGATTTGTGGTCTTTGTGGTCACAATGGTTAATCTTTTCTACCTCAGAGGAAATAATACAAAGAGTCAGGACATCTTTCTAATTTGAGACTGACTGGTTATGATTTGAGATCTAATTGATTATGGGTAAAGAATGCTGGCTTTGCCCCAAGACCCAATAAACCTTTGCAAAAAGTGGAAGGCAGTAGAGATCAATGTTGCTCAAGGAATAAAGATTAGCATTAGTTAAATAGACAAAGTTACTGTAAAAAGTAAACCCAAAGTCTGTGACTCAAAACTCTAGCAGCTTGTTTTTCACACAAATAACACTCCTAAGAGGGTGCTATTTGTTGTTTGGTGGCACTCTTTCACTTGGTGATTTAGACACTGGAACTCTTTCTATCTTATGGCTCTGTCATATTTTCAAGTCTCCTCATAGTTTCCATTCAAATTAGCAGAATGGGGATCAAGAATGTTTCCATTAGAAGATCTAAAATTAAGACAACATTTAAATGTAAAGAAGGCTCTGAAACATAATTCTTAGCTAAATAGTCAACAATAGATGTCTGCTCCTGCCATAAAATATAAGACACTTAGATTGGTCTTTTTCAACATCTTGAAATCTTCAAATCATTACACTGAAAAGAGTTCCAATTGATACTAGTTCTAGGAAAGGTATCACCCTAAAGAATGCAGACTAAAAACTTATGAAATTAATTAGAAGAAGAAAATAATAAATTAATTAACTGAAAAATAGACAAAGGACTCAAATTTAGAAAAGCAGAAATAATGACAGTAAATATAAAACACTATTCAATTTCATTAAAAATCACAAAATACAATTGAGTCCTCATCCCCAAACTGACAAAGCATTTAATTCAGTAACATTTATTGTCAGTGAAATTGCACTATCCCTTCCTAACGATTGCTGTAAAATTTTTTAAAGAAAGTAAAGTCTGTTTCTTGCTTTCCAAAAAATAACTTGGAAATATGTATGCTTAGCCTTCAAATAATGCATACTCTTTGACTCAATAAATTCACTTCCAGTCACATACCCTAAGGAAATCAACAGAGATATGGATCATGATTTATGAATAAGGACATTCATTGCAGTATTATAATAATGAAAAATTGGTGGAAAACTTTAAGTATAGTGGGTTAACTAAATAAATTATGGTATGGTCATATGGTAGACTACCTGTCAGTTATTTAATAACATATTTCTAACAAGTTATACACAACAAAAAATCTCACAATATAACATTAATTTTAAAAAGTAAACTGAAAAAATATGTACATGATATACCATTAAATATCAGTTTGATGAGTAGAAGTGTGAAAACAAAACAAAAAATGAACAATACAAATTAAACAATATATAAATGAAAAAAGTCTAGTAAGATTTATGCTAAAATATTAATAGCATCTTTTCTTTTGTAGGTTTTAATAATGAGTGATAAATCTTTTCTCATTTATAAGCTTCTATATTTTCCAGAATATCTGTGGTTAATATGTATTATTTTACCATTTTAAGTCTCCTGTTAAAGAATAAAGCATTTTATAGTCATAGAAACTTAAATTTGGGATAAATTTTAGATGTTATATATTCTAAAGTTCTACCCAATGTAATAATCCTCTCCATACTAAACTAAATGATTACTGACCAGTGCTAGTAATCATAAATGGTTTCTTTTAGGTTTATAATCATTCCATATAAAACCAAAGTTAGGAAACCAGTAGACAGAACCAGGACACTAGTAATTCACTTTATCTGTTTCAAGTCTATATTTTTTCGTTTAGTCTCTCTAAATGATTATATTTTTCCTCATCAAAGAAATATTTGAATGAAAATTGAATACAATGCATAATTTGTAATGAATGCTTTTATTAGCAGATTAGATGCTTGTAGACAGAGATTTAAGATCTTTCTCCCTCTCTGTCTCTCTTCCTTTCTCTCTCTCTCTCTCTCTCTCTGCTAAATGAAAACTGCTGAAAACCTCAGTGCCTATGTGGTAAGAGCATCTCCTCCTCATTTTTAGAGATGTTGACTTTTTTATAAAAATCATTTTCTGTATAGAATTTCGGAAGATGCTTTTAGATAACTCTATTCTATTTGTTTTGAAAAAGTGCCTCCATAGTAATCTATTATAAAGTATGCAGTTTTCCAAAAGCCGCCCTAGTTGCCTAGCAACACACTATGTTGTGTCATATAATGAAAGCAATATGATAAAATGCTATTTTTCAGGTATTAATTTTTAAACACGTTTCTGACTAAAGGAATATATTTTGCAGATGGAAATTTTTGAGAGATGGGTCTTGTAAAAACAAAATAAAAGAGGGTAAATACCACACTAATTGACAGTTGTTCTCCTAATGACACAATATTAAAATTCAAGCCCAGCTGTAAGGGTTTGAACACTCCTTGCCAGGTCCCTAAGCTCTACCTTGTGCTCCCTGAAGCACTTGCTGCATTAAGAGCCCTCAGTAAGAGGATAAAATTGCATGTCTGTGAAGGGGACTTAATGGCATTATGACATTCAGGGAACACACAGGGTGCCTTAAATGTAACAGGAAATATCTAACTTTGTAAAAGTTCTTTATTTTTTTAAATGTCAAAACTGTTAGAGCAGGAACATTTTAAGAGCTAAATTTAAATGCGAGCATGAAAATCAGAAAAATCACCTCTTGGATTTTTTTTCCCCACTCATTGCTACTTTTTCCTTCCATCTCAAAGAGTTGGTTGAAACATTCTATACCCCCTACGTTTTTGATTTAAATATTTTCCTGATATTCACTAATATTATAGATCAATCAGACCTCCTAATTTTTTCTCCTTCCTTTTCAAAATTTCATCTGCTTTTGCTATTTCCCATAAGTCCCAACTTCTTTCTTCCAGAGTGTGTGTGTGTGTGTGTGTGTGTGTGTGTGTGTGTGTGCGTGCAGTTGTCTGTGGTGGTGGCAAGGCATGGTGAGGGAGTTCTTAAAAGGTGGGAGAATCTCTCAAACTAAAATACATTTAACCAGTAACTGAAGATACAGTCCCTCCTGGTAAGTTTGTTTGAGGGCTTAGAATTTAAACCTAGGCTATCCTGGTCAGAATCTTTCATTTTGATTTGATATCATTCCTTTGACATTTAATAGCTATTGACATACTTCTGTCCATTATAGTTTCATATTCCAAGATGTTATCAGCAAGGGGTGGAAAAGACAGGCAAGGCAAATTCCTGGCCATCAATCGTTTCAATGTTTTATTCACTGGCAAATTAGCCTTTACTTTAATGTTACAGTAGTTACCAAGAGAGCCAAAGTTTACGAAAAGCTCTACCCTCCCTTTCTGTCTTGCCAAGAGTTGGCCATAAAAGTCCTGGGGGACAGATAATGTTACACACTCAACAAGGAACTTCATCGCAACAGAGCTACATGCTTTACCTCTCTTATCTAGGTGGGTCACAGAGGTGATTCTGCCCACTGGCATGAGGGTGGTAGTCAGGTGTGCCATTTTCTGAT
Source organism: Lemur catta (assembly GCF_020740605.2). Lineage (NCBI taxonomy): Eukaryota > Metazoa > Chordata > Mammalia > Primates > Lemuridae > Lemur > Lemur catta. The sequence goes on along the minus strand of NC_059131.1, from coordinate 103,829,110 downwards.
CTGACACAGTAGAAATCCTTGTCTTTTGCAACAACACTGTAGTTCAAATATTGAGGATGGTGGCATCCAAGATGCAGGCTACCTGGGTCCCTGAGGCTGGGTGACCATTGAGAAGCAAGCAACCAGGAAAACTGCCCAGCCAGGAACATCCAGTTTGTTTTGTGTGAGAAATAACTTTTATTGTGTCAAATCATTAAGATTTGGGGAAATTTTTTGTGATAGCATTTGGTGGTATTCACACTGACTAAGGGCTTGGTCCTCTGAAGGTTCACTGAGAAATCAATTTGAAAAAGGCAGATTAATTGAAAAAAAGACATACAGATTTATTTAACATGTATATGCATAAGCCTTCAGAATACAGAAGAAATTGTCTATTTTTATGCTTAGGTTCAGCAAACAATGGGGACAGCCATGTAGAAATATGATTGGCAAAAAGGGTATGACCTAATGCTCATAGACTGAGTGGGGAAACCCAGCAAGGCCTGTCTGTCTGGATTCTTTTTGGCCTGTCTGAGCACACATTCCTTCCTTCTTGATGTGGGGCAGGACCCTCTCTGGAATGGGAGTCTTATGATCTATAGCCAAAGAAGGAAGGTCAGATAATTATAACCAGGTTTTATGAAGATAGAGAGGAGGGAAGGTTAGGGTAATATTTTTATGTTTTGTGTCTGGCTTTGGTGAAAAGGGGGTTCTAGTTTCTATGTGTAGCCTCGGGGGAGGGCAGGAGAAGATCAGAGAAAACTTTTGCTTCTGACACTACTTCTAAGGCCTTCATTTCAGAGAGTTGTATTCTGAGCCCGGACAAGTCCATTCACTTTGTGTTCACATAACTAGTCAGTCTGATGTTTACACCTGTGTACTATTATCTGCAGCAGCATAAGGCCTGTTTATGCCAAAATGTCTCCTCCAAAAGTCTATCTCCCTCTCTTCCATAACTTCTCATCTTTCAATCCTTCCCATATGATTCTCTTATTATATAAATTGCTCATTTCTCTCCTGAGGAAGAATAGGCAATTGATACTCATTTTCACATAATATGGCATTTCTTCAAGAATGCAGCATTAAGGTTCCTTAGAGCGTCCCAACCCAGGTGTGGGGTATGACAAGGAACAACTGATTACATGAGTAGGAGATATTAAGGGAGATTTGGGGTCATAGAAGCCAGGTATCATTTGTACACATCCTATAGTACCCTATGTGATATAGTGTTGCATTTTTGAAATGTTATTTGTACTCCTTGCTACTGTTGCTAGCTTTATTTTTCCCTTTGCCACCTTCCTTAATCCATCCCTTCACCATTTTAGGATAGTGCCTATTTCCTCAAGGAAGAAATGCATAGATAAAAAAAAAAAAAAAAAAAAAAAAAAACGAATGAGAGGAAAGAGTGGGGAGAAAAAGAACGGACTTCAGTCAAGGATAATATATTTTTTGGAAAACTTGGTAAAAGTGATGACTTTGGAACAAGTGTCTCTGAGATTTGTAAAGGTTCCTAGTCTGGGAGTCCAGAAAGAATTGGAGGTAAAACAAGATTACTTCCTAAATCCTATAGGATTTTTGGATGCAAGATCAGAGGAGAGTTGTGTCCCCAAGATTACATAGCTTTGTGACATGCTTAAATAGACATGTCTTTAGTCAGCTTCAAGGAACACTGAGAAAAGTACAAAAGCAGCAAAATTATTGCCATGCACACAATAGTGGCACGAATGTTCTGGAACACAGAGTCTCTGGGTAGATAGCCTCATAGGATGCTCCACACGTGGCAAATAAGAACAGCTGGGATGTGGGAGTGGGAAAGAACCATGTACAACAACATTAGAATTTGTACTAAAGAGGCAAAATTTAGAATTTTTACTGAATCAGCCCTATTTACTGGACTGATTAAAGCACTGCAAGACCTAAAAACATGAAATCGAGAGAAAACTGAGAAGTAGCCACACAGGAAGGATTAACTCTTAATGGATGTTTCACAAATTACATTAAATGAATGTGATGAATTCAAATAATTCAGTTTCAACCCTATCCCATACCTTGTTATTACATAAAGGCTCCAGATTTTAGAATTAGTTTCAATAGAGAGGATGTGGAACACCAAAAAGAATAAGATTAATTTCTTCCAAGTGGTGAAGTGGAGTTTTATATTAGAAGTTAATTCAGAAATAGAAATGAAGTTATGCCTATTGCCCACCTGACTTTCTTACCTAGAATTAAAATTGCTGTACAAAGTATGCTTACACAGATACACTTTCTCAAACTTTACTTCTTTGCTTACATTGGAGCTTCGTGCATGCTTAGGGTTTTCTCTGACATCTGTTTTCAGTAGTTTGCTGTGGAGTAGTTTTTTAGACATTTGGAGTCTATCCATCATTTACCGGCATCCTCCCAGATGAGTTATAATGCATTAAACGTTTACTCTGAACCTTCACACTAACTGCAGTCTCATAACTCATCCTGTCTTACTAATTGATGTCAAAAATAGTTCTTGGTGACTGTGAACCTCTACGAAGACAATTACGCCATTTGGAGCTGGTGGGAATTCAAGAGTTTCACTGATGTGGGAGAGAAGCATTTATGTCAGAATCACCAAGGGAGTTGTGTCAGAATTTCCCCCCATCCAAAGATTTGATATAATATTTAAATGTAGTTGGAAAAAGACAACAGGTTGAATGAATTTTGACAAAATTCCCTCGATAAAGTCAGTACTCCTCACTTGTGGTTATTAATACTGTTCCTGATGTATTCATGATATGCTTGGGAAGGTTGTTAATTCATTCAATACACATTTTGTATCTCCTCTGTGAAAGACAATATACTAGAGGTTAAAAATATAAAAAAACGAAATGAGTACACAAAGTCTTTGTTGTCATGAGGCTTATAGAGCAGTATTTGTCTTGAGAGAACAAAATGGAAAGAGATAAATGTTGAGGGGCAATAATGTTATAAAGAAAAATAAGGAAGGATGAAGAGGAAGCAAGTGGTCCTGGGTTCTCTTTATAGGATGGTCAGGAAAAGCGTCTTTGAGGAGATGGCTCTTTCTCGATATTTGTAGGAAATCAGGGTCCAAGCCACATGAATGTGCTGGGAAAGGAATTCTAGGAGCAAAAAAACAGTAAGTGTGAAAGTCCAGGTATGATAGTGTGCCCAATCATGTTGGAAGAATGACAATAACACTATTCATAGAAAATAACAGTTAAAACGTGGAGGAATGAGGTAGGTGATGAAGTCACAGTGGTAATGGGGTCTAGATCAAGTAGAACTTTTAAGGAATTATGCTTTTAGTATGAGTGTGATAGAAAGCTCCTGAGTGTGTTAAGCAAGGGAAGACTGTGATCTGATTTATATTTTGACAATATTACTTCTGATCTAAAGGAGGCAAGGGTTGAATCAGGGAGTCCAGTAGGAGGCTACTTCAGCAAACCATGGAAAAAATGATATTGTTTTGGGCTGGGACAGCAGCAGTGGAGGTGGAGGAAATATTCTGTTTCTGCCTTTATTTTAAGGTAAAGTTAACAGGATTTGTTGACATAATGGAGATTGGTGTGGCGAAAAGAAAATAATTTTGCTTTGATTATCAGATATAGGAAACTGTCATTTACTGGGATGAGGAAGACTGCAGGAGGCTCAGGTTGTGGCACAGATTGAATTATATTGTGTATATGATAAATTTGAGATTTATAATCTTAAATATTAAATATTCAGGAGAAAATGTTGAACAGGCCACTGGATAAATGACTTAGGGGCACAGGAGACAGATCTTGGTTGGAGACATAAATTTGAGAATTTCTAAGCATCAAATTGGTGATTAAAGTCATGGGAATAGATAAGTTCACCTAAGACTCTACTATACAGATAAGGAAGACATATAAAAACTAATCCCTGGGAAATTCTAATACTAAGACATGAAAATAATGAAGATAAAGGATAGGAAAATAAGAATCAGAAGCCAGTGAGATAAAGAAAAAACAATTAAAAGTATAGTGTCTCAGAAATCGTGATGAAAAAAATAGTCTCAAAAATAGTATTTTAAGACTATTAGAGTGATCAATATAGATGATCAAAAAATGTAGAGGTGGATTTAAAATTGAGCACTAAATTTAGCCCAAATCATCAATGACCTTTACAGCAGCAGTTCTAGGAGCTAGAGATAAAGATCTTAATTGATGTTTATTCAAGAAAAAAGGGGAAGAATGGAACTGGGAGGATTTTACTATAAAACAAAATAGGAGATTAAAGAGGTATATGAAGGAGAATTAAGGATAAAGGAGGTTAATTTTTAAGATATGAAACAATTTGTATATATATTTAATAAATATATTATGAATATTTATCATAACATATCCTTTATATATTTAATAGTGTTATGTATATAATGTGTATATGCTAGATTGGTCAGGTAGAAGAGGAACAGTCAGATCTGTGATCCATGAGTGACCTTGAATAGGAGGCGTGTTTGAATGAGTTTTCAAGTTAGCTTAGGTAGGAGAATGAAAGCTCCACCAAGGTGGAAAGGCAGAGAAAATCCAGGCTCACGTGCAATGAAGCTGATGGATTATACAGTGGGAGGATGTGGTAGCTCTCTACTGAGGGCTTTATATTCTTAGTGAAATAAGAACCCAAGATTATCAGTGAAAGTTATAAAGAAGGGGGGGGATGCTGGAAGGAAGGTGAGAATAGAGCAGGTATAAAACAGCCACCTCACTCAGTAGGAGAATATAATGCAGTAGTATTTTGAGCTAGCATTGAGACAGAGAACTCATGTGATATTTGATTTCAAAATATAAAAAGAGACTAGGTAACATGACGTTCTTTTCTTTTTTTTTTTTTTCTTCCTTGAGAGATGCTTAGCTGTTGAGTTCCAAAGAGGAGTAAGCAGAAGGGTAGACTGAACCAGACAAATTGCTATGACTGTGGCAGACATGGTTAGGGAGTAGAGACATCCATTAGTTAGAATAATCTAGACTGCTGTAAATAGACTCACAATGTAATGGTTCAATACAAAACAAATTCATTTCTCTACACATATCAAGTTGGTGGGTATCTCTTTCCCATTAGATGATTCAGGGGTCTTGACTTTTCCTTCTTACTAGCAGAAGGGGAAAGAAAGCCTAGAAAAGAAAGATTGAATATAAAAAAAAGATCACTGTGGCAGTTGCACAGGTCACATCCACTCCCATTCTATTGGAGTGAACCAATCGTATGACCACACCTACTTCCAGCATGCCTCGGGAAGGCAATTCCTGGCTGGACACCTGGTTTTTAGCTATACATTTATTTTTATAGGAGGGCAGGATAAATTTTAGCGGATTTCTAGTTGTCTCCACCATACTGATTATAGTGATGGGTAAGAAACTTAACTAGGTATGGAAGAAGGTAGGAATATAATGTGTTGCTGAATAGAGTTAAATGGATTGGAGGGTCTGATGACAGTGGAAAAATTGATGGAATTGGGCTACTAAAGGTATTGACCCAAAGGATATGACATGGTAGTTAGCAAGTAGAATACTTTCAAGGGTAAACAAATAGCCAAAGCCAATTGACAAGCTGGCTTCCCATCTGTGTGACTCACAAAGCCAGGGTTGAGTAATCCTAGGGGACTAGGCATCAAAGCAGATATGGATCTGGCCAACTGATAATATGTGTTCTGGGAGAAATTTCTTACCTTCCTCGAATCTCCATTTTAAAATGGAAGTATTTAAAGTGATCACACCAGATTATTGGAAAATTAAGTGAGAGTGAGTATAAAGATGATATGGACTATAAAACTTATACTTTCTGGTTGCTTATTTTTTCGCACTTTTAGCTAAATTTCAGGAGACTGCTGACTCCTGTGATTTTGAAATTCTTGTAAATATTAGAGTGAAATAAGGATTGCTTCTGACTTTAACGCATCTTTCCTGACCTGTAAAAGAATACACAATGGCTTCTCCAAAAGCCAGGTCAGAATATTAACATAGTAAATGAAGACTAGAGATCACTTCTCGGCCTTTTGGCTAAGATCAAGTGTAGGCAATGAAGACTAGAAGTTGGGGTAGGACAAAACTGTATTTTTACAACATACAACTGTGTCCACTTTCTTAGAAACAGTAATTCATTCATGGAGTTTGGTTTTCTCCTTAGGTATACCATGCCAATAATATGTTCAAATGAAGAATGAAAATATTTTGTTCTGATAAAGATTCTTTTCCCCATTTGTTATAAAATAAAACTGGTAAGCTTTATTAATTCTAAATTTAAATATATGTTTTCCAACTTTGTGATAGATAGGAAAATATGTTAGCCTAAATTTGAGCCAGAGTAAGAAATGAAACTACCAAATATATTATTATGTCCTTTCCACTTAAAGAATAAAAGAAAATAAAATGAAAAATACTTGACATTTCTCCTTCTCTTTCCTTCTCCATTGTTCCCTTGAGAAATTCTGTAATAAAGTCAAACAAACAAACCAACCTGGAGAAGAGTGAAGATTGAGAGACTATCAACATTTCCACCATAAAAGAGGAGAGAATTTAGGGCAGAAGATAATACAATTTTCAGAGGAGAATTAAGGAGAGACAGAAAGTTAAGAGTTTATGAGGACTCCACTGGATTTTCATAAAAGATTTTATAGGAATTCTAGAAGGGGGAGAAAATGGATATTGAAAATATATAAATGTTTATGGTTTATACATGAGGGTATTGAGATTACAACAGTAGAAAATTTTAAAAAGATGACAGTGGAGATTGCAAATGGTGTACACGTGTGATATTTAAAAAAGAGAATTGCCTTGCAAGCCCATGATTTGGGGTCTGATTAAATGTAAGGAAGAGGGCACCGGCTCTTTCCTCTGCCTAAGATGCCTTCCCCATACAACCCTTTACCCCTCTTCACCTGTTTTTGACTCTTTTTACTCTTTTCCCAATCTTCAGACTTAAACTCAGTCATTACTTCCTCAGGAAAGCCTCCCCAGACAACAGAGTCTTAAATGTTGTCACAGAGTCTCATTGATGCCCTTCTCCAGACTAAATATCATTCTTATTTCCTTAAAATAGGTCTCTCCCACTATACGTGAGCTACTAGAGAACAGGGGCTGTTTTTATTCTGTTCAATGACTCACCACAATGCGTGATATACAGTTCACACCCAATAAACTTGTGTTCAAGAAATTAACGATTAGAAAGTCACAAAGACATCTTGGTATGTCCTTGGTAAGATACTGGTGTTATTCACCAGGACAGAGCAGGAATAGATATAGGAAGTGGGAGAAAGGTTCAGTTCATACTTTTGGTGTTGAGTATGAGATGCTTATGAGTCATGAAAGTGTCAATGTTGAGTCAGAACGTGGGTGTCATAGAGGGTGTTTTAAATGCCAAGATAAAGAATTGAAAATTCATTCAGTTGAAGCAGAATCCAGGGGGAAAAAAAGTGAGCAGATAGACAGGTAGGAGGAAAGTCAGGAGAGCACATTTTCACAGAAGCAAAACTGACAAGGGGCCAGAGCACTTAGCTGACACTCTCTCACTCATAAAAGGAGCTGAAGATGAGGCAGTTTGGATGGTGCAGCTTCTTAATATCCAGTCTGTTTCATAACAGTATAGCAATGTTAATAGTTAATCAGCATGTCCAACCCATGAAGACATTATTTCTCCTGTTTTTCTTCATGTTTATATGAATCTGCACCCTATAATTTTGTCAGATATGAAATAGCCAGAGACTTTAGTGACAAATCATTTAAATGTATATCTGAACCAAATGAAAACCTGAGAAATCAGACTAAAAAATGTTACCTAGGAATATTTTTGCACACATTATCAGGAGAAATGATTTCAGGCTAATTTGGATAACTTACTGGTGCAACACAATGCAATTTGTTAGGGTGAAAGTCAGTATTTTTTTTTTCTGTCAGAAACCTGTAAATGACAAAGGAATGATTTAGATAATATATTTGTTCAATTAATATAGCTAAACTCTTTGTTTCATTTTTGTTAAAGTTTTGAAAACTATATCTCACTTTCTCTTTAAACTAATTAAAAATATTTCTCTGCTATTGTCCAAGCAAAATTTGATTCCTTGTATAGCATCTTAAATGTTAATCAGAGACAAAGCTGGCTCTGGTCAGAAAGGGCATGCTTTAGAAACTAACATTTACACTGCATTTTCATTTGAAAAGCCATTTAGGAACATAAATTAATCTTTACAACACTGCTGAGAAGTAGCTAATGACAGGAAGGATGATCATTACTCCCATATTACAGATGAGTAAAACTACACTGCAAGTTTGGCGACCAAATTAAAATTATTACTCATGTGGCAAATCACTTATGACTATCCCCATCTGATATTTCATGCTTCAAGTTTTTTTAATGCATAATCATCTCTTGGATGAATAACTGTATTGCTCCCAGGTCTTTAAGAGAAAAAATACTAAAGTAATAAGACAAGGCACACGGAGTTTGGTCAGCACACGATGGAATATCATTACCCTCTACTGCACACACAGTGAGAGAGAAAACTTATACATCGCTGACATACTTCATCACTTCCCATACAGACATCATATTCGATTAAGCAGAGAGCTCTCTGTCAACAAACTTGACATGCTCACCTAGGGAACGTCACAAGCTCCCCCAGAATCAATATTCAAGTTATGATGGACTGACAGCTTCGCAGATGAATGAATGTCCCTTGATTTTTACCTATTTTTACTGCGGAACAGAGAAAAGTGCTCAAAGCATGAACAAACAAATTTAATTAAGCTTAAGGGATATGGTTGAGTAATGTAAATCCAGAGCAAACAAAGTCACAGAGCATTAAAGAACAGCTTAATGAAATTCTGATCAACAAGAAAAAAATGAAGAGCTGCTTCAACTGATTCAATAAAGTTGGTTCTTAGTGATTTAGGAAGGCAAACATTCACTTGTAAGTGGTTACTTTTGAGAAGTAATTTCCTGGAATCTTTAGACTGATGCATATCTTGAGAATTTCTATAGTTTCTAATATATTTGACAAATTGCTGATAGTTTTTCCTTTCTTCTTTGATCTATAAAATGATTTATAACAGGCCCTAGAAATGGAAAAGAAAAACACTTTAAAACTAGTGGGAAGCCATGAAGACTAAGATTATCAGAAAACACAAGTTTTCCAGCCTCAGAAGTTCTGACAGTTGTCATTCTCGGAGATAACTTTTCTTTTATGGTAAAGGTGTATTTTTGTGATAGAATTGAGTTCCTCTAAGTCACCGCTTTTCTGATTCATTCTTCTATTCTCTGATTTTTCCTTTTAGACTCTAATCTTGGGGATGTCATATTAGCCACTTTTTTGGGGTTAAGGTATTTGTGAACAATATTAGAAGGCGAAGGTTAGGACATCTGTAAACTAATCTAAGTTACAAATGGTGGCAATATTTACACCTTAGTATAAGTTGACACATGAGTTGCCAGAGAAAGCCCTCCCGAACAGGGAATGTGGCAAGAAAACTGCACTGGGAGAGGAAAAGGACTAGGAAAGTGTCCTCTGACACATACGGCCCAGGGTGTAGTGGGTTTCCTGTTCAGAAATTGTGGTTTCTCTAATTTTAAATTACCGAGATGACTTTGCTTTATGGAAAAAAATAAAGGAGGGTGAGAGAGAAAGAGAAGGAAAGAGAGATAGAGAGAGGAGAGAGAAATAAAGAAACACAGAAATCAATTTATATGACTGAATACAGATCTATCTATATGAAAAAAAAATAAAAACAATAAAAAATAAAATTGTGTTCATATTCAACTATAAATATACACTTTTTTCCCCATTGGATGACACCACTGCTTAGAAGGAAAACATAGAATAGACATTGACCTTTGACATTAACATAAAATGGGAAGAAGCTGAAAAGCCAGAAAAACTAAGATGTCTGGTAATTCCTGGTCCTCTAATGTAAGTCAGGAAGATAAAAAAAAAAGGCAGTGAATTGTCTAAATAATGTCACAAATTTTCACACGGAGTGACACACATTTATCATGCTATTTTTTTTTAACTCAGATTTGGTTAAAAATTTTCAAGCCAGTATCAATTAGATATAGAAAGTTAAAAAGGAAAGACATAATAGGGATTATGATTTTAAAGATATTTTAATGATGACTCTAAGTTATCAGCAAAAGCTTAAATCCTTCCTCCCTGTATTTTTTTCTATTATTCCTTCCTTTTCTTCCTTTTATGTCTTCATTGGTTCAATAAATATTGTGTGCATGTAATATACCAAGCACAGTAGCAGGCACTGAAGTAAGACATATTCTGTTATACAAAGGTAAGGCAGCTCCATGGCTTATAATTTAAGCCAATTTCGATAAAAATAGGTCAGAATAAATCTTTTCGGCATTTCACATTTTCATTTATTACTGGCTTTACATCCCTGGACAAGTTACTCAACATTTTTGATGTTTAGTTTTTCTTTCACAAAATTAGGGGATGAGAGGGTACTCTTAAGCACCTGATCAGCACCTGGCACATGACAGACATATGGCACAGGGTCGTGCAATTTAGCATTAGAAGTATAAATTTCAGCTATTCTGAAAATATATCTACTCAGACTCAGTTTACTTCCTAAGGATTTGTATACCTCACTTTTATGATTTTTGTCTACCCTCAGTTGATTCCTGTGCTCTTTCCTCCTTGCAAGAGATGTCAAGTGTAAGGCATTCTGAAGATAAGCAGGGAGTTCAATGTTCAACAAGAATTTGTGTTTCGGGGTGTTTGGAGGTTTCAACAATCCAACTTATTTTCTGCCAGATGATGCATTCACTACATAGTTTCTCAAATTCTCTATTTTCTATTTTTTTTAGAAACGAACCTATGCACCTAGAATTCCAGCTTTCATGCAAATGTTAGTTGTTAATCCCAATTTTGATATTTTTCTTTTTACTTAGAAAAGAAAACAGCAACAAACACATCAACTCTCTCCATAACAATATTGATTTGGATTCTTTATGATACATATTGTTGCTCCTAGAATCATTATGTTCATCTGCTAATTCCCAGAACCAAACTTTCCTACCATTTTAGAAACATAGCAAGCTATCCACAATGTCACCCAGAGCTGTAATTGTAATTATGGGTAAAAAATTCATGGCTTCAAACCAGTTAGATATATTTGAAGATAAACACAAACATAAACGTGGCACAGTATTAGCACCATGCCAGTCTCCCGAGTGCCGCCAAACATCTGTGTTGGAAAGTAAGAAGCAAACACACAACCAGGTCCTGGTTTCTCCATCTCCGCACATGTGTTCTGGATGACACACCAGGGTGTATGCAAACAAATAATGAGAGAATGTTGTGATCAGCACGACTCATTACCCAACTCTCATGCGGATTCCTGTTGGCAGTTTTGTTGCCAACTTGTGCCTCACTAGCTCTGTGGTCCTGAACAGAAAGCAAACTCAAATCAGAGTTAAAGGTAATAATATCTGTTCATTGTTAGGTATCTGAATGAAACTTCTAAGTTTATAGTTAATATTACATGAAATAGTGAAATATTGAGGTCAATTTCATTTATAATGAAGTTTACTTCTTTGTTACATTAGCTACATAATATAGTGCCTCTTAATATCTTCCTCCATTGGCAATTTTTATACACTATGAATATGTATTACACAAAACTTTGCACTTAGGTGCTCCACAAATACGTGCTGATCGTGCCCTGGTGGGGAGAGAGTCTATTCACCAAGCCACACTCCTGCGACTGGGCTAGGTGAGTCGGTTTGAGCCCACACCCTTCACCGTCAGAGTCAGCATTTATTAATTCACCCTTATCAGGTGTTAAATACTGGGATATAACGAGGAACAAAAATAAACAGGATTTCTGCCTGATACAGATAAGGGTCTTTTGGGAAGGAAAACTTTAATTATATAATCAAAAACTACAACTTTGAGTAAATGCTAACAAATGAGAGGTATTAAGTACTGGTAAACTGAGCAAAGAGCAGAAGGAAGTGCACTTTAGCCTGAGGAATCAGCCCTTGCGAAGGTCCTGTGACAAAGGGATTAAACAAGGACAGCGTGACTATGGTGGAGAGACTGAAGCAGGAGCAGAACTCAAAGTGAGGCTGGGGAAGGAGAAACCAAGTGGCATATAATATTGTGCTGTGGGAACAATAGGAAGCTACGAAGGACGCCTCATTGTGGCTGCTGGGTGTAAAGAACAGAATTGATTAGAAGGAAAGTGTGTATAAAGATGAAGCTAAAGAATTTGGCTTCACCCAAAAAGAGATTTGACATTTGTTGCTGACTCCTATCAGTTAATCTCTAAACCCTTAGAATTTTCCCAGTGATAAGAGTGTCTTCATTATTTATACTGGGCCCCCGTGGACCATATCTGATGGTTTATGCTAACGATAGGACCGATGGTGGTATCTTTAAGCCATGGGATATAAGCCTGACATCCAGGGAGGAGTGAGGGCTGGAGATTGAGTCTAACTACATGGAAAATTCATCCGTCATGCCTACATAATGAGGCCCTAATAACAACTCTGGACACCAAAAGCTTAGGTGAACTTCCTGAGTAATCAGCACTCCATTCACATTGCTACACGTTAACACCAAGAAGGCAACACATTCTGAGGAGACTCTTAGACCCTGCCCTATGTATCTCTTCCTTTGGATGATTTTCTATATCCTTTTCTGGTAATAAATGTACTTTTGAGTATAACAGGTTTCTGTGAGGCTTTCTAGTGAATTATTGAACCTTGGAATGGCTTTGGAAAACTTCTGGGATGGTTGGTTTTATGTGTCAACTCAGTTGGGCTTTGGCGCCCAGATATTTGGTCAAATGTTATTCTGGGTATTTCTGTGAAGGTAGTTTCTGGATGAAAGTAGCATTTAAATTGGTGGATTTTGAATAAAGTAGATTAGTCTCCATGATGTGGATGGGCTTCAACCAATACGATGAAGGCCTTAATAGAACAAAGACCAATCTACCCTGAGTAAAAAAAAAATTCTGCCAGCTGACTGCCTTTGGAGTGGAGCTGTAACTCTTCACTGGGTTTCCAGCCTGCTGGCCTCACCTGCAGATGTTGGACTTCCAAGCATTCTCATTGTGTGAACTTCACATTGCATGAAAGAAATCTCTTTCTCTCTCTCTCTTTCTTTTTCCGTCTCTCTGTTTCTCTCACATATGTGTGTGGCTATATGTCTGTGTCTGCGTGTAAACACATTCTGTTGGTTCTGTTTCTCTGAAGAATCCTGGACATACACCCACAAAACTTGTAGTTGGTGTCAGAAGTGAGAGTGGTCTTGTATGGACATTTCCCTCTGACTTTGTAGTGGGATCCTAACCTCTTGCTGTAGGGGTCAGAAGTCCAGAGTAGACTTGGCAATCTGGAGGACTGTCAGGATGAACAGATAGTCATGCGAACAAACTTCACACTTGCAGGCAGTTCTGAAAGGTGCTAGCTAGAGGAAACCACCAAAAACAAGCAATGAGTGTATGAAATTTGTAAGACATTTGAAAGAACAAACACTGAGATGTGCATTTCCTAGGGGAAATAAAAAATAGAGACATTTAAAAAGAAAAGATTCCAGTTCCATCGAAGTTGCTGTAAATGACATTTTTCATTCCTTTTCATAGCTGAATAGTAGTACTCCATGGCATATATATATACTACATTTTCTTAATCCACTCATGAATTGATGGGCACCTAGGTTGATTTCACATCTTTGTGATTGTGAATTGTGCTGCAATAAATATTCTAGTGCAGGTGTGTTTTTGATGCAAAAGTCACTGGAAATCAAGAATGGGGGAGGGGAGGAAAAGAGAGAGAAAAACCTACCTGTCGGGTACAATGAACAGTGGTCACACTAAAAGCCATGACTTAAGCATTATAAAAGGTATCCAAGCAACAAAAACGTTTGTATCCCCTTAATATTTTGAAATAAAAAAGAGAAAGGATTGTGGAAAGTTAGCAGAGGAAGAATGGAGATAAAGAACTTGTGAGGTTCCTGTAAAATACCCTCTGAAGGTGTAGGGGCCATTGCTTGCCCTTCTCCCCTATCCCAGTCGTCCATAAGTAAAGGGGCTTTTCTGAAGTATGCTTGGTGGACCAGGGACTCCTGCTCTGATTTGCCCTCTTCACCAGCCCCTCTGCCTTCCACTAATTCCCAGACTATCTATTTGCTTAATGTACCAACTGTCTGTATTCTTGAGTAAAGAACTGTTTAAAAGTACCTCCTTGGGATTCTCAGAACACTTTCTGGCAAAATTTGGATTAAGTGAGACAGTAACAGGGTTAAGTGGATAAGTGATGGTTTCTTCTTCCTTGGGTGGAGGCAAACTCTCGTAGCATCAATTTTTGATGGATTGTGTGGCAAATAGCTTCTTCCTCTGTGGAACATTCTATTTAGAGAAATTGTATAGTAAGTTATTCAAATTCTGCTCTCCCATAAATCTGAATGTGTGGTGATACATTCTATGGGTCAGGAGAACAATGAGTCTACCATATTCATTGCAATTACTTTATCTGTGTTTTAAGTTAGACTTACCTCTAGCATATCAAGATCTTTGGTGAGAAAATGCAATAAGAGTGTTCTGATTCTACTAGAGTTGGACAGGAAGCTATTACCTCCTGAGTTGACACACTAACTCATTTTGCAGATAAAGAAAAGGGGACAGGCATCAAGACAAAGGAAATTCCAGATGGGGGACAGAGTAACTCTTTATTAGTAATGCTGTTAGGAGGTTTCTGAAACGAGAATCAAGGGACTGAGTTCTAATCTTATTTGTTTACACCTTCCAACAAGAGCACTAGCAACCAGTGACCTAATGTAATTCCAAAGGCGACCTCCAGGGTCAGTTCATGACACATGATACAAGCTCGTCTGATCTCCTCTCCAAAGGATTCAAAACATTTCTCACTTAATAGGCTCACCCTTATTTCATACTGGAAAATAGCTGAAAGGAATGATTCTAGTGAGTAAACTGAATCCAAATAATGGTGAATGTATATTCCATGTTCTAAATATTTCTAATGCTGGCAGAAGGTTTTATGAAGGTTAAGTTTGAGAAATATCTCTGAACAATAAATTCTAATCATGCATGCATCAAGCAAATTTGTTTAAGGCAAAGACTGAATACATAAAGCCTTTTAAATGTGTCCAAATCCAGTGATAAAATAGTGTACATGGTTTAGTATTTTAAAATTGTTTACCATTTGAAGATTATGTAGGTTATACTGGTTAATGCTTATTTCTAGTCTTGCAAGCACATGTAGTAAATAGATTCCCTGGCCTTGTAAAACTCTATTTATCTAATATTCCACTAATGCAGTATAATATCTCTGGGCTTATTGTGAAAAATAACGGAGCCTCAGCTGTCTACTGTACATACCAAATGATGTTTAAAACTCTTTTCACACTTATTTTTAATGTAGATTTCTGATGAGAAAATACTACAACAACTTACCTGCTTCTTTAAACCTAGTATGTTTCATGTGAAAATAGGGATCAATTGTCATTTTAGCAGGGAGACTAAGTGTTGTCTGATCATCTTAAGGACTGTTCTAAGAAGGAAATATTTCCCTTGTATCATTTTGGGAGTCTGGTAACTTAATAGCTTAAAAGTATTATAAACTGTGCAGAAATGGAGGTGTATTTATTCTGGAAACCTTAAGAACATGTAATTGAGAACATTTTGAATTTGCTTAAGCTTTTAAAAAACAAAATGTAAAATGTACCTATATAACCCAATTATTTAAACTGTTAACAGGCTAGTTTTCCTCCAATATGAAAATATTAAGGTGACATTTTCACGAAACTGAAGACTTGGATTTGACCACTGGGAATTTATCAGGTTTGCGGGACATGTAGGGAAATGACAGTAGCTGTGGCTGTAAGGCTTTCTCAAAGCAGGCGTCTCTTCCTCTCTTGGTGTGTGTCACTATCACCTGCACAAGCTGGCGACCAACTGGTGTCGGGGGATTGGCTCTTTACGTGAAAATGAATTAACCCATCCAGGCTAGCTTGTGCTTTAATGAAACTGAGGCATGCAATATTAGTGTATTAATATTCACCAAAAGGAATAGGGGAAAATGTCAAAGCAGATGTGTTAAGTTGAAACTTTAAAGGAATTATTAAATGCAGTCAACGTGTCTGCCTCTCTCTCTCCTTTAGAAGCATTTAGCAAATTGAAACACACTAAAGAAATGTTAGTTACTATTATTTATAGATATTAAGTTCTAGAGTGTCATCAACATCATAAACTGCTAATAGATATTCTGTGAGGTAGTTGTAAGGTTAACACTCTAACTTAATACCTTCGTCTGACACATGAAGAAGCCGGCTCAGAGAGGTTATGAGACTTCCGTTCCTGAATGAAGGTCACACTGCAAGTCAATAGGAAATGAGATTAAAATCAGGCTTTCTGACACTCATTTAGGAATGATTTTCATATTATCACTAATATTGATTTTTTGAAATATTAATTCTTGAGCTAAATCTCTGGTTTTATTGCAAAAACCTGCCCAACTCAATATATTCCAACTTGTGTATGTATCGCTATGATGAGTATAAAAGTGTCAAGGGCATTTTTAAATTAAATTGGGTCTCCATTCAACAGTGAATAAACCAAGCCAGAGAGAGGCAGAGAGAGGGCAAATTATGGCTAAAGTCACTGGCCACAAGGGTTTTGGTGATGCTGAGCTCATGATCACAATTGGGGCTGAACCTCCACAGAATCAGAGCTGTGGGAAGAGAAAGAGTAGAGCCGGGGGTGTTGTCCGTGCTGGGAGAGTGCAGTTGGGTTCTGATCTTGGACTTTGGAAATAAGGGAACATGATTATAGTTGCTTTTTCATGCAAACCCTTCCTCTGTTCAGCTCAGCTCAAATGTTGTTCTGTCATCATAAAGGCAGCCTCTCCCTGAAGGAAGGAGTCATCTGGCTCAGGAGGTGAATAATTAATTTAAGACAGTTATGAAGTATATATTTCCCTTTGCCGGTGATAGGATTCCTAGTAGCTTTGTGACCTAAATGTGGCCAATAAGGTATAAAGGGCGTCTTCTAGGAAAAATTACCGTACTTAGCAAAAGAGAGAGAAGTGTGAAGAGAAAGCTCTCTGACTCTCTTCTGTCTGGATTTGAAGTCATTTAGGTAATGATGGGATGTTTGGAAATACAGGTTTTCTTCAATCGTGAAGGAAAACCAGCAGATTCTTGATGCAGTTCAACTAGTACCATGAGATTACTGAGCTGCTGAACCAACTCTGAAAGTTTCTATAATCAGACTTTATTTTTGTGGTTATAAATGAGAAAAATAATTACATTTTGGTTTAGCCACTTTTAGTCAGGCGATTTGTTACTTAGATCCCAAAGTGTCAGCACATACCTTGGATCCCGTTATCCTCCCTTTGCCCTCAGACCCGTTCAGTGTCCCTTCCTGTCCTGCTCTGTCCCTGGAAGGGTGAGCCCCATGGACTGCAGCACGTGGGTGACTTTGCCCTCTGGTTTCTGGTTGGCCACAGCCAATGGGAGACTCCTGAAAGTCAGAGCACTCTTTCCTACAACTGCGTGTCTGACTTGATGTGGTTCTGACCATGCCTTGCTCCCTAGATGGCATCTTTGTCTGGGAGTCTTTATATTATGGCTTTAGCTCTCCACCAGGCTTCAGGGACTCCAGTTCTGGTCCTTCTTCTTCAGTTCCGGGGCATGGTGGTACCAGCTTCTTGTGTTGCTACTTCCTGATATCTCAACGTATCTTGTGGTTTCCTTCAGCCCATACCTCTGTAGCTAGTCCCTTGATTACAAAAATCTCAGCTGCAGGTGTTGACTGATCCTCCTGGGAGACCGGCTGATGCATACACTGTCTGAGAGTTCAACTACAAAGACCTTTACAAACGAATCAAAGCAGCAATGAGTCACTTATTTTGAAGAAGTAGACTAATGCCCGGCCAGCACAAGTTGTTACAACCAAGTTAAAGTCTTGCCCTGTATAGGGCTCTCTAGAGCTGCCGTAAGAAAACACCGGAACTAGATGACTTAAGCAACAGAATTTGCTGTCTCTCAGCCCAGACTACAAATGTGGGATCAAGGAGTTGCCAGGGCTGGTTCTTTCTGAGGATGGTGAAGGAAGGACGTGTTCCAGGCCTCTGTCGTAGCTTCTGCAGACGGACTCGCAGTCCTGGCTGACACTTGACTTCTGCTGCATCACCGTCTCTGCTTTCATCTTCCTGTGTGCATGTCTACGTCCAAACTTCCCCTTTTTATAAGGAGCCACTGATACAGGACTAGGAACCGACTCTACTCTAAATTTCTAAATAAGGTCACATTTTGAGGTACTAAGAATTAGAGCTCCAACATTTGAATTTGGAATGATATAATTTTATTTATAGCACCCTGTCTAAAGAAACCAGTATGGACTGTTTTTTCTGCCTTGGAATAGAAAAGGGATTTAGAAACACTTGTCTAACACTTGCTACTCTAGACCAGGGGTCCACATAAATTCTAGTCTGAGTGGTAGATATGTCTCCATCTTGGGACATATCATAACTTCAACCTAATTCACCAAGAAATAGTCTGACCATAATTAACCTGCCCATTTTGAAATTTAAATATTTATTGAGCACTTACACACTGTTTAAATACTTTACATGTTTTATTTAATTCAATTTTTACAACACTGTTATGAGTAAGTTACTGTTAGCATCATTATTTTTCACATGAATTTTTGTCCTATCTTTTTTTTTTGGCATCAGACGAGCCCTGTGCCCACATCCTAACAAGGATTGAGGGAGGCACGTCTCACTCATGGGTGTGAAAACCCAGTCATCGTGCTTATGAACTACAAAAGGATCGTACATGAGTTTTTGGGTCAAGTCAATTGACCAAGGTCTCCCAGCTAGTACATAGTGAAGCCAGAATTAACATACAAGAATTCTAACTCCACAATAGCTGTTCTAAACTAGTACGCTTTGTTTGACCGAAGGAAGAGAAGAGGGTAACTAAGGATCCTAGTGTCATATCACCTTGGCAAGTTTCTTTTGCTTTGTTTTTTTATTTAAATTATGAAATTAGAAATCCCATGTACACATCAGTGTCAATTGTTTATTAAATGTTAGGCTTTCCTGGGATTGATTGATATTTTGTGCTGTCAACTCTGATTTCTGACACTGAAGTCTGAGGTTCATTTGTGACTCTAGTCACTGTTCATTTTCTTTAAACTTCCACAAAAGTTAATAGACAGCAGAGTTACTCTGAAAGAGATTTATCTATAAAAATACTCTTATCCATCAAAAATATAATTCCTATGCTGCCTTTTTTAGAAAAAATCTTTTATGAATCTATAGAGACTACATTTCAAAACCACTCTTATCCAACTATGTAAGAAATTATAACATTTTATAGAAGTAGACCAAATAGGTGTGGGAAACGGAAGAGAAACTGTAAAATTGTAGTAGGAATTCGGATATTTGATCTTTGGCACTGCCAAAGGGAAAAAAATAATTGAAAAGAACATCCTTCCCTTCATTCACTGGGAAATAGGCAGCAAAGAGGGATCCCTTTGTAAAGCAGATGGAATTAGGGGATTGAAAGATTAGCATCGCTCCAGCAATCAGACATTTCAGCCTAAATTGTTTTTCTTTTCACAGATTACTTACTAATGGATGTAATTCCTTACACTTAGCCAGAGAAAAAATTGCTTTATTGGGCCTGATAAACTTCCCAGGTAAATCTCATTATCTTCAAGGATGATTAGATGCCTGTGGTCAGAGTGGGTGTGTTTTTGCTGCTGTTTCACCATTTGTAATGTAGTTTTAAAGAATTTGATTGAATTTCAAGCCCATATTCTTTGCTTCCATCCTCCCACAATTGGGCTTTAGAGACTTGAGATACAGATTGGTCTAGATATAAAGTCATAAGTGGAAAATTTATGGAAGTCAAATGGAATGAAAAGTTTTGGATGCTCAGTATTTTGGAGAAATGGGAGATGAGTGTCCATGATGTGCCAGTCTATTTCTTTCACCCAGATGTATTTCTTTAATTCCCTCAACAATATTTGGAGATGGATATGCTTAAATTTATGAAGTTTATGAGAAAGCTGGCATTCAGAGACATTCAGCTGTCCAAATTCTCATAGGTAGTAAGCAGGAAGAGCTGGGAAAATGCACACACACACACACACACACACACACACACACACATCTTAGTCTTAATCTTTATAGGATAGTACACTACCTTATATGTGAAATTAGTTTCTTTCCAAATACACTGGAACAAAATATTTACAAAAAGTGTGTTTTATAGTGGTTGGTCCAACCGATTCATATAAATATATTTCCTTCCTTCCCTTTTTTCCCTCACTCCCTTGCTCTCTTCCTTCTTTCTTTCCTTTCATCACACATTTATAGTGTGCTACAATGAACCAGGTTATACTCTAGTTTCATGAGCCACAGGTCCATAAATCTATAATTCTCCAGGGATTACTATTGACTCGGGGTTTCCAGGACTTCCCAGATTAAAGTTCTGGGAGTATATAGTAGCTGAGCTAGAAAATCACATCCTCATAGTGGCCAGGTGTGGTGGCTCACGCCTGTAATCCTAGTACTCTGGGAGGCTGAGGTGAGAGGATGGTTTGAGGTCAGGAGTTTGAGACAGTCTGAGCAAGAGGGAGATCCTGTCTCTACTAAAAATAGAAAAATTAGCCGGGCATTGTGGCGTGCACCTATAGTCCCAGCTACTTGGGAGGCTGAGGCAGGAGAATTGCTTGAGTCCAGGAGTTTGAAGTTGCTGTGAGCTAGGCTGATGCCACGGCACTCTAGCCCAGGTGACAGAGTGAGACTCTATCTCAAACAAACAAACAAACAAAAACCCCAAACATCCCCATAGCCTGGGCAAGAGAAAGTGGACCTGGTGGGAGACAAGGAAAGTTCAGAGAATGGTGCAGTCTAGGCATCTCTCAATACAGCAATGAGCAATGTAGCTAGTCCTTCTTTTTTTTTTTTTTTTTTGGTGGAATCTTCTCCTTTCACATTGAAATTTTATTACCCTAATTTAGCTAATAGAACAAACTTAAGGCCGAAATATAAAGTAACACTGACAGTCTCATTCCATGCTTCTTGCTCAGTATTTGGAAGTCAGGCTGGGAATGACAGATACTGAACCTGGTGTGTGGCTGCTGGGCAGTTCTTTGCCCCACATCTCCGGAGCCAGAGTCAACACATTTTTGGCATCTTACTTCCCGTGCCCGAGAATGTTAATTAGAAATCAGTTCCTCTAGATTTCTTATATGTTTATAAGATATTTTAAATTAAGGTTCTTTATTTTGGCTCATTCATTGATCTATATACCAACATTATTAAGTTTTAACTATTTTCTCAGCCCAGTGATAGGCTCTGGAGACACAGGAGAGAAAAATACAGAAAGAATTCTCTTTTGCTGAACTCCAGTCAAAGTGTAGCTCAAAGCATGTGACTCTGGGTTATGCTTGCTGTATTTCCACATTCTCTACCCAGCTTCATCAGTAAGCACACCTATGAATATTATCAGAGTACAGGTATTGACGTATTTAATGAGAAGAAACATTTTGATGTATTTTCCATCTCTTACACTTTGAGTACTGAATTATTTCACCTATGTAATAAATTACACAATGAGATAGTGCATGTGATTAAAAAAAAATACACAAGTGTCTACCATTCAGATGGAAGTATTGGACCAAAAAGCTTATAATGGGACAGTCCCAAGACACCACTTAAAAATCCTTGAGAAGGGTCTGGAATGTGTTGATTGTCATCTTGAAACAAAGAAGTGCTGAACCTTGTCAAGATTCAAGCCCGTCCAACTACCTTTCAGCTCTTCACCTTCAGAACTTGATTTTTCATTCAACACAATCTCTTGGCATTTGAAACTCTGTCAAACTAAACAGCTCTGTTTTAGACACATGTTTTGAAAAGCTTCACAGACTTTCTGTTTGCACATACAGTATATCCTTTAAATAATATAACCTTGAAGCAGCACTGAGCTATTATTTTCATAAAAGAAAAACTAGAAACCAGTGACAGTTACAGATTTGCTGTCTTCACCGAAAAAAAAATGCACTATTCACTTTATTTTTACATTGTAATATAGTTCTGCCATTTTGAGACCATAAGCATGATTTTTTTTTTTTTTTGCAAATAATTCAGAGCCAAGATATGGGTTTGCTTCATTTCTCCCTAAACCTGAGAGCAAAGTGGCATTTTTATCCATAAAGCAAATGTATTCTCAAAAAACTGAAACTCTGGGACACACATTTAACTATTCTTTGTAGACCAGAATTTCAATGATTATTGGTAGCATATAGACTCAATAACAATATAGAGCCTACTATGGAATTTAGTGCGGACAGTAAGGGGAAAAAAAATCACTGTTTTGTGATTTTTCTTTTTGTTATTCCATGAGCCTATCTACTTTTGTATATTAATCTTAGACTCTTTCTAGGATTGTATACTATCTTATAAATATTCTATGTCAAAAATAGCACATTTGAAGTACCATATGAATATGATAGGAATAAATGTTTAGAATTTTCTGAAGGAAGATCTTACAATGTTTGTGTGTATTTGTGTTTGTGTGTCTGTATGTTTACATTTAGTTATTCTACATCCATATACATCAATCTGTCTGCAGTACAAACAGTCTGATAAAGAACTCTATGTCTTTTAAAGTCCACTTGGAATCATCAAGTTACATAGACTATTTCTATAATTTTGTGTATATTTTAGATGAAATTGCTGAAAACATTTAATAACTGAGAATAGCCCTACTACATCATATTTTGTTTAGCCTTACTTTCTAGAGTGGAATACACACTTTTAAAATGTGTCTAAATGGGATACAAATATTCCTAATTTATTAAGTTTTCTGTTGAATAGGGTTTATCCTTTTCTTTTAAAGATACTAACCTCACTGATTTATACCCTGTATGTTGAACAATACGAAGAGGAAGGAGAGGAAGAATACATTCCTTTGGAAACAGTTTACTGTTTTATCCCATTCCTGTCTCTTGGATCCTGTGCTGTGTCCGCCCTTAGCAAGTTTAAGTGTTGTCCTGAGTGTGTTTCCTATCAGAGGTTGCAAACTGGCAGCCAGAGGGCTATAGATGAATTTTGTTCAACTCATGCAGTGTTGTCCTACACAGTATTTATATTTTATTCTTAATTAAAGCTAGAAATTTTTACTTCCTATGTGGGTAACTGACTTCTCTTGAAAAAAATAGTAGAAGTTTTGTGGACCGGAGGATCTTTTCCTGAACCTAGAGATTACTGGTTGCATTGAGGTCCCCTTCCCCGTGGTTGATCACAGTCCACACCAATCCCTATTGCACCCCAATACTGAGGCCAGCTCTCAATTGTTATTTAGCAGAGCGCTTGTGCTATTGTTCTTCTTACTGCTGAGAGAGAGGGGAAATGAAATGTTTCTAACAATCCTGCCTCTATCTTGTGGAAGGCTACATTCCATATTTATATTACCATCCTCCCGTTAAAATTGTATGATTTTAAGACCCCTATTGGATAGTTAGCTCGCTGTAGTGAAAAGAATCAAGCAAATTTAGAGTCCGAAAGACCTGAGTTCAAATCCAAGTGCCATTTACTGATTACATAATAGTATATAAATTGTCAAGTGATTTAGCCTTGCCTAACCTTTAAAATATCTAAAAGGAAATATTAAAAATATTTCTAATCTTTTAAGGAAATTTAAAAATACTTAAAGAAATTGAACCTGTTGGGTTTTGTGAGGAATAAATGAGACAATGTACAATATCCTTGGTGCAGAATAGGCATTGTGTACGTATTTGCTACCTCCATGCTTTGATGGGACAGATTTCTTTGCAGGCATGTGTGAGTTTTGACTTCTCAGTATCGTAAAAAATTATCAGTGCTACCCCATCCTTCTGATGCCTTAGCATGAAGGGAGCAATCGTTAACAGGACTCACCAAGGAGCACAGCTACAAAAATATTGCTACTGCTGAATTCCTTAGAGGGTTGCCTCTATGCCATGCAATCCATTTGTTTTTTAATCTGTCCTCTGATTAAAATATATCATTTGAAAATATAAACTTTGTATACTTATCTATGCCTCATCCTTCTCATATTTAACTAATAATTTGTATTTTGGCCTTATTTCTTCCATCTATATTGAAGAAAAATCTCTATGCAATATTGTGATAATTACTATAAACAGGTTTATAGTGAGGCTGATTTCTTTATAGATATATATTTTTTACATATAAGGAACCACTGGAGGATTTTATTTCTAATTTTATTTCATTTTTAGAAATATGTCCTTCTGTGGGACAATACTTTTTTAACAGTGTAGATTTGTGAACAATACAATAAAGCCTTCTATCCTTTGATCAAGAGGGCCTTAATGTCTCCCTCAGCTTGACTAAACTTTAGACAGATTTCTTTCTGACACAAAGACTCTGATCTCTTTTTCATTGGTACATTCTCTTAGAAAACTTGCAATTATAAATTCTTTCTCTGCTTATTTTAAATGTATATAAATGTTCTCCCAACCTCTTGCCAGTTTGTAACCTAGGGAATGTCTTTTTCAAGGACCTGGAATCATCTCTTTGAAACATAACAATATGCTTCACACATCCCATTGTCTGACCTCCCCTGTTAAAGTTTTCTGGGACTTTTCCACTTGCTCATCCCGTGCTTAAAACCCTCCCACCTTTGTTTCCACAGAGAAGGTAAGTGCGGTCTCTCTTTGTTATTGCAATAACTTGAATAAAGTCTTCCCAGCCTCTTTGATTTTGTCTGGTGCAATTTTTGCTTTGACATGACTTTGATAAATCAAAGTTGATGCCTGTTTCCCAGAAGAATACTATGGATTCTGTACTATTTTTCTCAAATATACACCAATAATACTCTTTTGCATATCTCTTGTTTTGATTTTCTCATTTAAACATTTTATCTTGTTTTATTATCTAGACAGCAAATTAAATATTTTTGGAAAGATGGGCCAAATGATGGTTTCTTTTTCTCATTCCCATTTGTGACCATGGGCTGGAGATTGCACTGATGGAGACGTGCAGACTCAGTGAGGGAGACTTTTAAATAGCAAAGCTCGCAGAAAGCTGTGGAGATGGTTAGTGAAGCAAGCGGTAATACACAGCACCCTCTGAAAGGAATAAGTTCCTGGAGTCCGCTACAAATATAAGCAGCTACAAATAATACCTTCTGCCTGGTGGGGAGGGTGTGGAAATCTCCTTTGGATGTTTATTCTTTCAGTATTTTTTTCTTTCTTTATTTTTTTTTTGGTTAACATTTTCTAACTCCTGACTGTTCTACAACAATGTCCTCATGTGTGCTTACTCTTCAAGGGCTAATAATTGTTGCAAAAAACACTTTACTTCCCTTATCGCAAGATCAAATGAGGTGAAGTTCAATTTCCTTAGAGCCTCCCTTAGTAGGTCCAGGTTTCAGTCAGTCTGAAGTTCCTTTCTGCATCTCATATTAGGAAAATACCCAGAAGAATAATGTCTGGCAATAACCTAGCATTTCATGAGTATTAATACATATTCTCAGCAGGTATTAGACTGAGTTCAATACTGAGGAACCAATTCATATTTTAATCCTTGAATTTATGGGTGTCTCCTTCTCCCCAGCGATACTGAAATACATTAGTTAAGAATTAAATTTGTGGGAATATCTCAAAAGGAATGAGTCCCTCAGGTAGAGTACATGGCAGTTTTCCCCTGTACCTTTCCTCTTGTATTCAGAGTAAAATTCTTTTGCGATCATACATGGCTTTATTATCCTTGTTGTCATGGCAGCACCGAGTGAGCTGCGTAGCCACACGAGAGGAAATGCTCGGCCAGCCCAGGACTAAATGTGAGGAGGGGGATCCCGTCCTACACCAGGCTCCACTTTCCGGAAGGCCCCCCATTGCTAGTGCTCGTGACTCAGTGCGTGTGGTAAACTAGAGTGGGCCGATGGACATAAGAGAGGCACCTGGATTAATGATTTGTTACATAAAATTGCCAAAGTTTTATCCATCTAATGAACCGAGAAATATTCCCACAATTGCCATGGTAAAGAAACAGATTCTATTCATGTGTGAATCGTTTCTTCCAGATGACCACGGTGGCTTTTTGTCTATTTCAAGAATTCCCTTGACATTAATTGTAATCTAACATCATCTAGATAAAATTATAGGATCAATTGAACAATTACTGAGGAAAGAGTTTTACTTATCCAGTTGTAATTCAGAACTACCAGGACTCAGATCTCAGCTACAGCAGTGAATTCACTAGATCAAAAAAAAAAAAAATCATCAACAAGTACAACATAAAGATCTAAGATGTGTTAGAACTTTCAAAATAATATCACTAGTCGTGATCAAATTATTTTGTTAGTTAAAGATATAGATATCACTATCTCTGTAATGACAATGGTGTACTAGACAGGGAGAGGTATGATGAAATATATGATATATTTGAGGTACATTTATTTTGAAAGAGTATTGAAAGACATTCAAGGATTAAGATTTCAAAATTTGTTATTTTATTACAAAGCAATTGTCTTACTTTAGAGTAATTTTAAAGTTTTGCTGAGTTTATTTTATTCTAAGAACTGACCTAATTTTTTAGGTGGATGCACTTGATTTCATAAAATGTATGAACCAGAAAAAAGTATTTTGTTTATATAAATTCAGTGTACAAAGAAATGTATGTTGAGATCTATTTTTTTCCATTAACCAGATGGGTAATCGTCAATTAATATTTCCATCTTTTAGTATATTTACTTGCAGAATGGAAATTATAGCTATCTCTTTGTATTTAGGTGTCGCTTTTAAGTTAAAAAACCAAATGCAAGCTAACTGTAACATGAAAGGATGTACCATTTTTCTTCCCTGGAACTAGAGTCAGTCAAGACTAGATTAAGGACTCAAATAATGTCATCAGATCTCCCAATCTCCCCTGTCTCTGTCACACTCCACTGCTCAGCTTTGCTCCTTTCCTGGGGTGAAGATCATGGCCAGCAGCTCTGAAATTTACATCCTGGCAGCCTGTGGCACCGAGGAGAGTCCTTCTCGATAGCTGCAGCAGGGGGTCTCACGCAAGACGCAGACTGGTCCAGCCTGGATGCCGTCACCACCCCTGTCTCTTGTGACTGGCCAGGCTTGTGCCTCATGCTCACATCTGTGATGGAAGAGATGGATTGGGTCTGTTACCAGAAGAAAAATAAAAGGGAACAAAGAAAGGTAGCCCCAAACAATTATTACCACAGTAATCTAAGGTAAAGGGGCCATATGTCTTGGTTTAGACCTACTGTCCTGATATTTGTTCCAGATTTTTTATATTTTAAAGTAGTATTTGCATTTAAATAAAACAGGATAAACTTGATCAGCTTCCATTTAGTACTTCTAGCTTCTGCTGTGGTATTTTCTAGTACTGTGTGAAATGCATGTGCTGTGAACAGGAAATTTACCTTAAATATAGTTAAATGTGAAAAGCAAAACAAAACTAAGATAGCCTGCCCCTCTTTTTGTAAATTTTCCCAGATATAACATGGCCAATACCTCCTGCTTGGGGTAGCATGCCAGGCACTTCTGGATGAAGGAAATGAATTCAGATACAAGCAGCTAGAGTCAGCTAACCTCTGGTCTGGGGCAGTAGTAAGTGAAGTATTTGATGCCGCTGTTCCTGCCTGCACTATACCAGCTATTATGCCATGGTCCATGCTTGGCTTGAGAGATGCAGGAAGATTGCCAATTGATAGTGTCAACATTAAATATGGGAAATGATAGGTTCAGTACTCTTGAAATACATGCCAGCAATAGGAACCAAGCTGTCTTGCCATAGAGAATCAACTGAACACTCTTGCCTGGAGTGCTTTTGTCACATATTGTGTGGTGTAAATTAACATCTATTTATTTAACTTTCGGTGACACTTTTAAAAAAATTCCAATGACCCTTTCTGCAGTAACGAGCTAGATACAAATGAAAATGCATTTTTAATAATAAATTAAAATACTGATTTTTTATTCTTAAAGAAAGTTGATAATGAATATGCAACTTGCACAAAATATTTTTGACAATTACCATCCACCATGGGATTATAGTGATGTTGCAAATCATAAGAAATGCACAAGAAATGAATATGTGAAGAAGCATCAATACCAAGTCCACAAGTTAAAGGAGAATGTGCTCAAAGAAGATTTAACCTCATAAGATCTTTGTAACATTGTTTTTGAAAAACATGGCTTTTTATTTTGATCAGAACACTTTTTCTAAATGAAATTTGTTAATTTACAATTTCCTTATACATGTGTAACAAGGTGAGTATACATATTAATGTATCTGCTACGTTATTAGAAGAACTTCGTTGTTTTGTAAACAAGTCGATACTGCCAGCTTTATATCAGTGTTATTATATTCTTCAAGCCAACTTCAGCTAGCTTAATTCTAACAATGATTTGATTTTCAATTCAAAGAAAATATATTTGGAATTCCTCCTGTTGAAGCTGAAAGCATCTATTATTATTGCAAATACTATTATAAATTCTGTTAAAATTATTTGCTTTAACAGTGATAAGAATCCAGTTTTTGTTTGAAGACATTATCATACTAAAAATCAATGTCCTTAATAAATTAAAACTCTATAGAGCAGAAATGTACTTTGAATTGGTTGATGCACACACATAATTTATAATTGTCTCCAAACAGGCTGTAATATACTAGCAATCAACATAGAAGCTATAGTTGTCAAAACTGACAAACATTATAATGTAACAGATATATACACAGAGTATCTAAACTACACATTTTTTGAAACAAAGATGATGTTGAATACAAAATAGTGTGTCTGCATGAAAGCATGTACTTTCTTTGGTGACTATCATCAATTAGATTTTAGAAATATTTGAATCAACAGGATTGCTAAACACAACCTGGCAGAACCTAAGTGTTCTGCAATGACATTGGACATTTTATGAAGTCTTTTAAATTTGGTTTGCATTTTGGTCAAAATCAGTAGGAGATCTTTAAGCAAATTATTCAGTGAATCAGACACTCTGTAATTATTAAAAACAAAGCTTGCAAACAGAAAGTCATTAAAATTTATTCCTAAAATATCAAGGCAGGAACTGCAAATTAGCTTATGCTACCTAAAATCATATGTAATATTTATTCTCAAAGTTCTATAATTGCACTTTGGGATATCTTGACCTGTGTGGAAAGTATCTTTGATGGAGCTCTTGTTTTTAATTGGGTGAATTTATATTCTGCATGCCTAGGAAATAATGTTTTAAAAACCTATGCTTTTGCAGATCTAACTTTGCTTAAACATGATTTATTTGATGAGTTTGTTTGTCTTGTAAAGTATATTTGTCAAAGAAAGGTACTCTGAATGGAGGCAAATAGTATTAACTATGAAAATTTGGGGGGTAAAATATTTATACGTTTTAATACAAAAGTAGAATTTATAATATTTTCCATTTGGCATATTGGCTGTCTGTTTACATATGCTTCAGCACTTACAGTGCGAAGCGTTCAGGCCGCTCATAGCTGCCTTTGAAAGAAATGGCTGAAAGGAGTGTTGTTGTCTTTCAGCCTCCAGGTGCCACGCCTGTGGATCTGGTGTGGTTTTCGCGCTGAGGCCATCTGAGATCAACCTAGCTGGTATGGGTGGAATTGTCTCTCCCCCGGCCCCCTAAATTCATATGTTGAAACCTTAACCCCTAATTTGACTGTATTTGGAGGTAGGGCTTGTACAGAGGTAAATAGGGTTGAATGCAATGATAAAGGTAGGGTCCTGACCTGATAGAACTTGCGTCCTTGTAGGAAGAGGCACACACTCTCACCCTCTCTCTATCTCTCTCCCGCTCTCTCTCAATCTCTCCTTCTTTCTCAGCCATGTGAGAATGCAGGGAGAACACGGCCATCTGCAAACCAGAAAGAAATCCCTCACCAGGAACCAAATTTGTTGGTGATTGATCTTGGATTTTCTAGTCTCTAGATCATGAGAAATAAATGTCTGTTGTTTTAGCTACCCAATCTGTGGACTTACATACTTAGAGTTCAGGGATGAGGCTCTGGCTCTAGGTATGAATGTTAAAGTCATTATCACATTGGTAGTATTTAAAGTCAAGGGACCGCATGAGATCACCTAAGGAGTAAGTATAGCAAAGTAATACAGGTATTGCTGAGCGGGCCCAAGGTCACATTAGTAGGTAGTGACTAGGGCAATTAAGAGATAGAGAGTGAGAAGGAAGAACATGCATGAGAAAGAAGAAAAACCAGAAGAATGTAATGTCCCAGAAGCCTTAGTGAATGTTTCAAGGAAAAGAAATAAACTTTGTCAAATGCTGCTGGTAAGTAGAATGAGAACTAAAAATTGATCATTGAAATTAGCAACTTAGAGCCACTAGTGACCTTGGTATATGTGGTTACAGTGCAATATTGGAGCCTATGGTCTTATATGCAGGGTTGTAAGGCTTTGATATAAACCCATTTCCTCTTGTACATGTGTGGAGATAGGTATCTTCTTTCATCTCTCTTTTTTTCCCTTCCTCACTCCTCAGCTTTTCGTTAAGTCAAAGGGATGATATTTATCTGTCTTCATTTCCTTGTTCCTAAGTAGAAAACTACATAATGAAGTTTAATATGTAATCTAAGAGCAGTGATATACAAGTGATACATTCTGTATTTGTTACTTTTATATTCTTGTTCTATCTTCATAACCGTAAATATTTTAGAGTGAATAATTTAGATCATGCTTTTTTATGCATGCTCTTACATCTGATATAATACGTTAGAAAAAGACTTACATTATCTATGTTTACACAGATTATAGTATCTGTGTTTGTGCTATTCTACTCTCACTTTTAGTTGCATGAACTTTGCCGAGTCACTTAGTCACAATCAGTTGCAGTCTCTTCAAGTGTAAAATGAGCACACCATTTCTCAATTCTCTATATGAATGTAAAATTTGTTAATTAATTAAAAATAGTGTTTTAAGGCATATGTATATCCAATATAATTCTATAAATGTATTTATCATTGATGAGGTCATTTATCAGGGAGGTTATCTCTCAGATTATCATCATTATTATAAAACACCTCATACTTTTAAATTCTGAAGCATAAAGGCAGTATGATCGTGCCAATGAGCTATTCTTTGGTATTCACAATATAATTATGTGTTGAAGTTAATGACAGTTAACCTATATGAAACTAATTATAAGATCTATGTATGAAATGATTATCATTTTGTTTTTTGTAAGAATCTTTGTGATTTTCTCTCCAACATTCATTCTTATGAATTGTGGTTGTGATTGAATTGATACTGTTTAGGACTGATTTTTAATTTGTATGCCTGATTAAGAGAATCACATTCCCACCCCTAACGCCCAAGCAATCAGCTCATGGTGTTTCCTTATGCACAGGTATCAATTGAAAGATAGTATAATCTGTGCAAACCTCATTATATTTGATGGGGAGAATATCGTGTTGTGCATATGTCATGCCTGAAATACATGATTTTTCCATAATGACCAAAGTCTGCTTGAGAACAAATTCTGTGCTTAGAGTAGAGCAGAGAGAATTTCAGAGAAAAGGAGCAGGATCCCTTAACAAACAATACTTGAAACTAGCTCTGCTTCTGGACTTTTCAGTAATATAGATAAGCCAATACATTTCTTAAAGCAGTTTGAGTGGTGTGTTCTATAACTTGCAGCAAAGATACCTCAATTAATTCAGTTTTAGCAGCCAATGATGGAGGAAAAGCAGACTCATGTTCCCTGGCATGATTCCATTTGAATACAGCCACTCTGAAACTTCCAAATGACACTGTAGTCCCAAAGTGCCCCAAAACATGTCTAAGAATTTTTTTTCTGCAAGTATACCAGGTGTGGATTATTTTTATAAGGATGATTTCTTATGTAAGTAGAGAAAACTAGTTTATATTAAGTTATAGTTCCATGTTAATAGGATTTCTTTTGTGTGATGCTTTGTGATGGAATGGTCCATGCATGTTTACAGCATGTAGTTGGGTACAGATTGAATGACAGAAAGTTAGCTATCAAAAGAGTGACTTAAAAACTCATACTTTATCATCTGTTTATGGCAATCACAAAAGATCATAAAAGAAACTTTTTCTATTGTGATATGGTAAATTATACATATTTACTGAGTCCCTAACATGTATGGTAAATAATCTTTGGGATTCAAAAGTGTGTGGAGACCTCTTCTTTCAAAGTACTTACAATCTAGCAAGAGAGATGAAACACTTAAGAAACACAAGTGAGAAATCAAAGGCCATGTCTAATTAGCTGCTGAATTATGCCTTCACCTGCAATTCAGAGCAGAAAATATCAGTAAAGACTGAATAATTCAGAGAAAGGTGCCCTGATTTTTATTAGGTTACAGCCGGAAGTGTGTTAATATAAAAGTGTTACACAGTATGACGTGACATCCAGTATCTTCATGGAGGGCTCTCGTGGTCTGTAAGCAAGACCTCTACCCTTACGACAAGCGTTTTTGTAGTTATGATTGCATTTAAAAGAGTCCTTCATTAATTGCTCATTGTGTGTGGGTGTGTGTATGTGTGTGTGTGTTTTATAAACCGTGATATTTTCTAACACATATTCACAGGTATTAACATATTGCTAAATCAAGTGCTGAAACACCACCTGGATATAATACATTGTAAGAAAGGCATTTTGCATGAGTAAGTTGACTTCTGTAAAGGCCTATGCTTGGAGTGCAGAGAGTTGAAAACTTGGAAGAAAAAACTTTGGATTGTTTCCCAGATCTTGACATTAGCAGTTTTATGGACTTGGTTATGTTTTTCTCTGAGTTTTAGCCTTCTCATACATAAAAGGCAATAGTACTCATATCTATAGCACCAAAATTTTGGTGGTAATTATAGATTATGAAAGTACTTGAAAGCTGCACATATATATGAACATTAATTATTATTTCTGCTTGTCCTAGGAAGTTCATAAATTTCCATCTTAATAGCTGAGGTGAAAACTTATAGAACTACTTTCTGGTGAATAATAGATATAATAAAATCAAAACTATGAGAAACTTGGTCATTGACGGCTAACTTTTGTCTGAACTTTTAACCACCCAATAGAATCACTCCACCAAGTCTGTAACAAAAAGTTTTTTCTTTAATACGGTAAAGAAAATAAATCCCTTGTCCTTCTAGTATAAGGAAAATTCTCCACACAAAGCTGCTTCTAAAATATCAGCAAAAGTTGAAAATTCAACTGGTTGGAACTCTGAAGATTATATGCAGGAAAAACTTTACAAATAACAAAAGGAGCCAAGTCTAGCTCTGTGTGGGAGAGTGCACTACAAGCTGTGACCTTCCCATTTCCAATTTTTACAGTCATTTTTGTTTAATACTGTCAAGCAATGAAATCCAATTCGTAGAAATTTTAGAAAAGGTGATATAAGAACAAAACTGGGCTAGAGCCCCTCATCAGACATTTTCTGTTCAAACTAAACAATTTTGATATGTGCGCAATTTTGAAAACTCTGTCTAGAAAGAACAGCCAAAAATTCATATTCTTTCTATAAAGCAAACTTTTGTAAAAGAAGTACTTGAAGATTAAACAACTAAAAAAGTTTTGAAACCCTGATAACATCAAGTAACCAAGGTCAAGAATAAAATAGCTCTGTACTAAAGAGGTGCTATGGTCTGAATGTGTCTCTCAGAATTCCTATGTTGAAGCTTCATCGCCAGTGCCTTCATCTTGGACTTCCCATCCTCCATAACTGTGAGCAACGAATTGAAGCTGTTTATAAATTACCCAGTATAACATATTTTGTTATAGCAGCAGAAGTGGACTAAGACAAGAGGTATAGAAAATTACATATTTATTTTCACCTACACTCTCCACTTACTGCTGTTAAATCGAAATCTAAAAACCAAATAGTGCTCTTAGAAAATTATGATGCATGATAATTTTAGTCTTGTCTTACTTTCATGCAAACTATCTTCATATCCAATGTAGAAGAAAAACAGAAGGCAGAGGAGATGATGGGGTTTTTTTTTATTATTCATATATCATGAACTATTGCTCTTTTTATAATAAAATATGTTTGTGAAGAAAAATTGATATTCTTTGGAAAGAAGATATTTACTGTAATATTTCACTTAAACTGCAAAGAACAGTGAATAATGGACAATTCACTGAGAACTATTCTGGTGAATTTAAATGACTACCTTACCTGCTTTGTTATTGTTTAATTCACTCTCCATTGATTTATATTAGTCATTTCTTCAACATGCTCATATGCACAAACAGGATGGGCTTATCACACATGTTGAAAGATCACGCAATTCTAGACGACATTGAAATATGTTAAGGTTAGTACATAAACAGGGATCCCAGACACATTTCCATCATAGTAACAACAAGGAAAGTGTGCATATCTTTTTTCTGTTAAACAAAACTGTCTCTTTGCCCTGTGTTTATCATGCCAAAGTGACACAGAGTCAACGTGTTAGTGTTGATCAAAATCTTCCAAGTAGAGAAATATTTCCATGAAGAAAGATAGCAATATTAACAGAAATTCTATCAAAAATTAAATGAAGTTTTTCTAAATAGATACTTTTTCTTCCGTTTAAGTAATCATTGTTTATGTTGTTTGTTAATAAAATTGCAACTGAGTTTGGAGGAAGCTTGATAGAATATACCACAAACACTTTTAGATTATAGCATGAGAAAACTGTCATAGTTACCATTGCATTTCATTCACCACTGGAGATACGAGAAAATGTACAATTATTTTGTTACTAGGGAAATTTCTAACCCTCAAATAGATACATACGTCAGGTACTCATATTCACTCTCCATGCTATAATCACTCATGGAGTATCTTCTCTGTGTTTGTCACTTCGCTAAATTACATAGACAATGCAAAATAAGAATGGGAGGAGGCAGGAAAAGCTAATAGCAGGGAAAACACGCTGCAATTATGCACGATTGATGTAAGTAGAGCCGGCCTTTTTATCTTATGAAGCATTTCATAACTGTTATAGCCTGGTATGTCTGTAGCTCTCCTGAAATGTACAATTTAGTATTTTTACTGTTTATATTGTTTGTCATATTTTCACTTTATAGCATTGTCACCCCATGGTACAGACTCATTGAAAATAGCATTTTCATTTTTCCTCTGACCCTATTACACTTAGCACAGTGCTGAACACGAATTGCTGATTGTTAGGTTAAACATATACCCCAACCCATCATCAAAGTAAATACAGTAAGTTGAAAATACTTCTACTTTCATTGCAGTTCACAGAATATAAAGGTCTTCTAACATAGTCTTTTTTTTTTAGCAAATGTCATTGAGGTGCTTTGGTCTGAAGGAAGCTTTCACCAGCATCTGACTGAGTCTCAAACTGGTACAGATCAGAATTGAGTCAGACAGAGATCAAAGAATAAATAGGACTAGAACATTCAGAACAGAGAATTTCT
The DNA here is from genome assembly GCF_020740605.2 of Lemur catta. Lineage (NCBI taxonomy): Eukaryota > Metazoa > Chordata > Mammalia > Primates > Lemuridae > Lemur > Lemur catta. Next base: position 103,793,687 of record NC_059131.1, on the reverse strand, counting down.
TGGGATTCTTTGGATCCAGGCTGACAAGAAACAAACAATTTTAAAAATGTGTTGTGCTACCATGAGATTTGAAGTAGCACTTACATTGAGAATTTCTAAGTAAGAAGGGCATAAAGCTACGTTATGACTGGAAGTGGGGTGCTTAATGCCAAAGGAGCACAGCATTTTGCTTAAGGTTGGCCCTATGTCAGTCGTCCCTGTCAAAGATTGAACGGTGAAGCCAAGCTCCACAACGCCACTTGGAGCTCTCTCTAGGGTTTCACTTGCCGGTAAGAAAAGGAGTAGGGGCTCTTTTTTCTAGATTTTAAAGATATTCATTATCAGGACCATTCATAATTTCTTGAACCTCATACTATTGACTTCTTCAGACAAGAACAACATACGATGTAAATAAGCACTGCTTTTGATTTCCATTTTTTTTTTTGGATTTTTTTTTTTTTTTTTTTTTTTTTTTGAGGCAGAGTTTCACTCTGTTCCCCGGGCTACAGTGCCATGGCATCAGCCTAGCTCACAGCAACCTCAAACTCCTGGGCTCAAGCGATCCTCCTGCCTCAGCCTCCCGAGTAGCTGGGACTACAGGCATGTGCCACCATGCCCGGCTAATTTTTTCTACATATATTTTTAGCTGTCCAGATAATTTCTTTCTATTTTTAGTAGAGACGAGGTCTCGCTCTTGCTCAGGCTGGTCTCAAACTCCTGAGTTCAAACAATTCGCCCAACTTGGCCTTCCAGAGTGCTAGGATTACAGGCGTGAGTCACCACGCCCGGCCTCCATTTGGTTTTAAGCAAAACATAATCTATATCTTTCAAAATTCTCCATTATTTTCTATATAAAGTCAATAAATATATAAATGCTGTGTTGTATAATTTGAATTTAAATAAATTAAACCTCCCTGATTATTAAAATTCAGTCTTTGACAGACACTGACATTTCTCAGTTCATAAACTTGCATGTCATTTAATTAACATAATATTGATAGCTACCACACAATTAATGAAAGGATGCTCTAAATCTAAGGAAAGCACTAAAGTTTTATTGGCACAATCAAAAGTGCATTTTCTTAAGTATGTGAAAATGTAGTCTAATTCTGTTAGTTGTGTGATTCTCTCTGAAATTGTGCCCTGAATTAAATTTCAGATGAAAATCAGTAATTACTAAATTTCCGTAGGCCTTATTATATCTTCCAGAAACACAGATTACTATTTTTTTTTTACAAAAGAATGATTTAACTTACAGAGAAAAGATTATACTTATAAAAAGACATCCCTAATAGCAATGTCTACTATTCACATGTATGTTTTGAATAATTCAGTTGAGCTCAGCTCATTTTTATTTACTACCCTGCTCTTTTGAAGCTTTTATCAGTTTATAAATTTATATACTTAAGTTTATAAATTTTAACCTTCCTTGCATTCTCCTCTAGTAAAGAGGATAGTTTTTGTTGCTGCATGTATAGCTATGCCATCTTTTTCCAATTCATCAAAATCCCATCTGTCAATAAGAGATCTATGTAACTTGGGCCAATCTAATTCCATTCCTGCTTTCAGGAGTAGAGCACATGACTGAGGATAAACCTTGTCAGCCAATTTCATTCTCTGGCCAATGTGATTAGTCTGTGGAAGGCACGTGACTTAATCTAACAGGAGTCAATTTCAGAATTTGTTGTACATTTTGAGATAGAGCTACTCTCCCATATCTGCAGAAAATGAAAGAAGAAATTGTACATACAAGTAGCTGGAGACAGCATTTTGAGAGCATGAGGGTAATCTATAGCAGAAGACAAAGTGTAAGACAAAGTAGAGACAAGAAAAAAAAATGTGTCCTGTTTCAGTAATGATCCTTGGCTCAAGCCTCAGGATAAATGTTTGAATTGAGTTTTCTATTATTGAAACTGACAGCATCCAAACAGACTATCAGCATTATATTTTTTATTCATAGGTGAAATGCATTTATGATTGTATTTTAATTGGAACTAAATGCACGTGATGTGTCCTTCTGTAACTGCATGAATTCCTAAGCACTAGAGCTCCTCAGCCAAGATTAGAAATTAGCTCTCTTGGTATTCAGTACAAATCCCTTCTACCTACCTGAGCATTTCCCCAGTTGATGTCCCTCAAAACACCTGTACTAGTTAATAGGTTTTCCATGGAAATACCCTTTGTGCTTGAACAAATTTGAAAGTTTTATTCCACAGTTTTAAGCATATTTAAGAGAGTTTCCTTTCTGTATACATCTCATAGACTTTAATACAGTAACATACTAAATGAATCCATAGGAGAGATTAGGTTCAACATTTCCCAGTCCTTTGTGAATACCAAATTTTTTAAGGTACAGTTGCTAATGCCTTTAGATCAGGGCTTCAAAAAACAAAACTTTGATGGCCGCAGTCCTCTCTCATTCTTAATATTTTATACCTCCTTTGAAGGGATAGGCAATTTACTGTATAAATTTATTGCCTTTAATAGTTTTATTTTGTGTGATTTTGATGTTCAAGGGACATTGATTTGCTATGTGTTCTGCCCGTAGTAATGAGCTGTGCTATAGTGGGGCTCGATTTATATTTTTATATTGTAAAATAAAATTTACCTAAATTTAAATATCTTTAATGTGTTCATTCTTTGCTAGACAAATGTTGGAGGTGTTTATTCAAAGATAGCTTTGGGAAAAAGTATACGGTAGTTATATACGTTCACCAAATTGTTTTGCTGTCACGACTGGTGGGTGGACAGTAGAGGAAGCATAATAATAACAACACAACATGAAGGATCTAGGGAAGATTCACCATCACTGCATCATTTAACTAGTTGTCATCAGAGAGTTGAGTCTGGAAATACAGAGGTGATTTTAAGGTAGAACAGATAATTTTAAACCATAACAAATTTTACCATATTTTTTTAAATGTCACATTTAGTTTAAAAAGAAAGGAAAATAATGAATTCTAGAAGAAAATGTAGGAAAGACTCTTACAGACATTGGTCTAGGCAAAGAATTTATGAAGAAAACCCCTAAGGCAATCGCAGCAACAACAAAAATAAACGACTGGGACCTGATTAAATTAAAAAGCTTCTGCACAGCCAAAGAAACAGTCACGAAAATAAACAGACGGCCTACAGAATGGGAAAAAATTTTCGCATACTACACATCAGATAAAAGACTGATAACAAGAATCTATTTAGAACTCAGGAAAATCAGCAAGAAAAAATCAAACAATCCTATCAAAACGTGGGCAAATGACATGAATAGAAATTTTTCAAAAGAAGATATAAGAATGGCTAAAAAACGTATGAAAAAATGCTCAACATCCCTAATCATCAGGGAAATGCAAATCAAAACCACAATGAGATACCACTTAACTCCGGTGAGAATGGCCTTTATCAAAAAATCCCAAAACAACACATGTTGGCATGGATGCGGAGAGACAGGAACACTCATACACTGCTGGTGGGAATGCAAACTAGTGCAACCCCTGTGGAAAGCAATATGGAGATACCTTAAACAGATTCAAGTAGACCTACCATTCGATCCAGCAATCCCATTATTGGGCATATACCCAGAAGAACAAAAGTCATTCTATAACAAAGACACCTGTACCCGAATGTTTATAGCAGCACAATTCACAATCGCAAAGATGTGGAAACAACCCAAGTGCCCATCAATCCATGAATGGATTAGTAAACTGTGGTATATGTATACCATGGAGTATTACTCAGCTATAAGAAATAACGATGATACGACATCTCTTTGGTTCTCCTGGAGAGAGTTGGAACCCATTATATTAAGTGAAGTATCCAAAGAATGGAAAAACAAGCATCACATGTACTCACCAGAAGTCTGGTTTCCCTGATCATCACCTAAATGCACATCGGGGAAGGATACCAATTAGATATCAGACTGAGATGGGGGCTGGGGGGAGGGGATAGGTGTATGCCTACATGATGAGTGCGTTGCGCACCGTCTGGGGAATGGTCATGCTTGAAGGTGCTGATTCAGGGAGGTGGGAGGTGAGGGGAGGGAATGGAGGTATGACTACATGGTGAGTGCCAGGCACACTGTCTGGAGAATGGACATGCCTGAGGCTCTGATTCAGGGGGATGGGTGGGACACGGACAATGTATATAACCTGAGCTCTCGTACCCCCATGAAGAGCTGAAATAAAAAATAAAAAAAAAAAAAAGAAAGGAAAATAATGGACACTCTGGTGAGCTTTTTTTCAATCAGTTTCCATTAAGTACTCATTCTACTATCTAACATGTATGGGATATAAAAAATTATGCCATTTTAACCATGCTCTTGAGGATTTTAAGCTATATTTGCATAAAGAGATTGATATTCACAAAACTATTAGAGATAAATATCTAGTTACTAAGGGCTATGGAAATACAAGAAATAAAAAAAAAATACTATGAACTTGTGTAGTTAGAAAATCTTCCCAGAGGCACAATATAGACTGAGCATTGAAAATCTGATAACATCTGGAGAGATGGAGGAATGATCACATCTCAAAGGAGAAAACTTTCTAGATATTTTGAAGCATGGTAGGTATCATTAATTCATCAGCCATTTCATTTAAATGTATTAAATACAAGGGGCACCTATATGATGCATATTCTTCACTTAAAAGCTGTTACTGTTGACTCATATCAGGCAAATTTCTGTGGAAATTGACTTGCTCAAACTCTTTTATTATTAATATTTTCATTTATTGTTTAGGCTTTGCTCATCAATCTTATAATTGATTCTAAGCCATAAAATAAAAGGGACAAAAATAATTCTAGTGCTAAGAGATAGACACATACCATAAAAATTCTTTACTGAGCTATTACTAGCTTCTGATCATAGTTGGGAGAATTCTGCGATGATAATTATTTACAAAGCAAAATTCACAGACCATTTAAAGAATACATGGAACTTTCAGCCAATTTCCTCAAAAGTTCATTTTTTTCTATTGAACAAATATATTTTGAAAATCTACCATATGTCAGATGTTTAAGCAAGCAAAGAAAATTCTAGCTTACTGACAGAGAAGAAGAGAAAAACTTGCCACTGTAGCAGTCCTGTGACAAATTAACTTGAAGTTTTCTTGACTCTGGAATGTGCAGGAGATTTCAAAGCAATCTGGAACTGTGCTTAAACTACCTGTTTTCCCTTCTGTGTGGCATATATATAGAGAAAATATGATTATTAGGTTGTTTTGGCACCATGTACTATGAAATATATTTGGAAATTTGGAGGCAGCACATTCAAGCTGCTCATCTGAAATGCAACAGAATCTTCTCTTGCTTTGCCATGTATGTTAAACAGAGACCTCAGCTTATTTAAGAGCTGGCTCTACTCTATCAGAGTGTGCTTCTGCTGTGGGAAATACAGATGATAGATATTCCTGGGGATGGAGGTTATTTTAGATTGGGTGGCCTCGGCAGACTTTTTTGTGTAGTAATTATGCTGAGAAAAACAAAAACAAAACAATCAAATAAAAACAAAAACACATTCACCCCTCCAATGAGCCAAAGGTAGAGCCTTGGACAAAAGGTGAACAGTGAGGAAAATGAGGACACGTGCCATGAGGTTTAAGCAAATGTTTAATTAGAAGAAGTGTTAGAAGGTCATTTGGCAATGAAGGAAATGAGAGGAGGAAGGCACAATGATGAACAGTCTAATAAAAGAAATGTAACCTTTGATAGACATTGTGCTTGGCTTCTCAACATTCATGTTTCCCCTTCATTATTGATTAGCAACCTGAGAAGCAGTTGGATAGATTGATCCAAGAAAATAGGTCTATCCAGATAGTTTCATCCCCTTAACAATCATGTTTCAGAAACTGCGTGATTGACTTTGGAAGGGGCATGTTACCCCAGTCAAACTACAAAATATAAGAAGAAATTTGCTGGGAAATTCTATAGAAAGTTTCCTATTTCTCAAGTGGTAGCCACAAGAATAGATGGTCTGTATTTCTCTGGGCATGATTTTGCCATGCACAAGACTGTGTGCAAGACTTTTACTGCTATTTTTTGCTAGCTTCTAGATAGAGCTATAACAGGAGGAGCATAAAGTCAAGAGAACTGTTAGCAAAAGGAAGCCAGAGTTGTTGGATTAAGTCATATCAAAGGCCTGCCCTAACTTGTACTCTCAAGGTTTTCTTACCACTTAATAATAGCAGAGGTATGTTTTTTTCATTACTTCCAGCCGGAATCCTCTTTGCCAAAATAAAGCCCATATAGAAAAATCCATTCTATTTCCCCTGACCCTTAATACTAATGCTCAAAGGTTAATGGGGCAAATGATTATATTATTCACAAAAATCATAACTTAAAGAAACATTTTATTTAAATTAGAATAAAATTATCTTTTTAGAGTAATACAATTCCTTTGGAATTCTCATCAAGCCATTCTTTATTTCCTCTTTGTTACCTAGAGCAGTGCTTTGCAAATATTAACAAGCAAACAAATTAATTGGGGTGGGACTTGAGATTCTCCTTTTCCCACAAGCTCTGGGCGATGTTGATGCAGTTGGTCCATGGGCTACACTTTGAGTTTCAAGGAGGAAGCAGACAACAGACTTAAACCTTCTGTAGACAGTAAGATCAGCAAATATGAGTAATTATTGGACTTTGACCATGTATTGTATTCTATCTAAAAAAACCCAATGAATATACTTATATAGAATTCAATTCTAAACAAATTTCTATATTACACATTCATCACTGCCTCACTTATTAAAAATTCTCATCTCACAAATTTCTAATGCAGTATGGGAAGGATAGAGTGCTGGAGGGAAACTTCTTGATTAAATTTTCTTTTCTTTATTTCTGAAATAAATTGAATGACTGGAAAAAATGGGAAAAATCATTGACATATAAATTGGGCAAAATAAACAATCCCAAGATACTTACACAGATTTATATGAAGAAGTGATGTGTATAATATGGTTACTCAAATAGCTAAGCCTATTTTTCTTAGATAGGCTTAACTAGGCCTTCATCTAAATGCTTTCAATGTCCTAATTAGTTGTTAACATATTCTACACTCTCTTTAATTATTTGTATTGTTCTTTTTTTTCTTTCTTGAGCAAAACAGTACTTTGAATTTTGTGCTAATGTGAAAAAAACTACATTAAAATGGAGAAATTTTATAAAGATGTAATTTTTTTTGATATGTTCCAAATGAATAGCCTACATTCTGCAATGTTTTCCTTCTTCTAAATTTGAGGGAAGTGTCATATAATGAATCCAAGGTCGTTATATTGTACCACATTTTGGGAAATGTAAGAGAGGAATCCTTTTTTTTTGGCTGCATTTACACTTGTGGAAATGTAAAATATGTAGGTATATTATAAACATTGATTTAAATATATTTTATTGACTATCTACTTATATTAGTTGAAGTAACTAGCTGCTATAACACCTTAAACAAATATATCTTAACACAATAAAAACTTATTATCAACAATGTTTTCCAGTGAGAGTTCCCTCTGGCAAGAGGGTGGTAACTCACCTCCAGGTTGTTCTTTAGTAACTCAGACTTCTTCCATATTTTGACTTCTTTCTTTAGTGTCTTGGAATTCTGTGCATTAAGCTAGTGGAAGGCAAAAGTGAGAGTAGAAAATATCAAGTTGTTAAAAGCCCTGGTCTAGAAGTTATGTATCATCTTTGCTGAAATTTCATTGTTGAGAATTAGTCATGCACTATAAGGGAGCTGGGAAACAGTCCACAGCTGGGCAGCTCTATCCTAGTAACAACTCAACAACAAGAAAGGGGAATCACAAATTTTGACAGACAGATAGTCATATCTGCTCTAAATACATGACCTGTGAGCTAGATCAGGTGAGTCACCAGAAAGATGAGTAAGACACTGAGAATTACTAATGAGGTAAACAGTACCCAGACTGAGAAAAATATAGTATAGTCTGGTCAGTATGAGGAGCTTAAGGCAGCTAAAAAACAATGTTTCATCAGAAAATTTGCTTTGTGGATAGTTAATTCTGTTGACATCGGAAGAAAAACAGTAGGTTTGGAAGAAAGAAGACTCAGGAGGAAGTTGCTTATGTAAGTCTTCTCAAGAGCTCGAAGTAGGATATTGACAGTGTGAAGAGAAAGAAGATCCAAGAGACATTAATTCAGAAAATTTGTTTTAAATGGCCACTTATAATAAAAGAAGAAGGCACAATATTGCATGATTTAGCACTGACCTTGGGAAACTGGATGGATTATGACATATACTATTACAGGGAATTAAGAAGTCACAGTAGAACTGGAGTGAGTGAATCTTAATCAGTTCATTTAGCAACACTCAGTAAAGATACATGACAGGTAGCTACGCTTGTGTTCATTTAGCTCACAAGTACAATCAGAGACTGAGATAGAGAGAGAGGATTCAACAGTAGAAAAATAGTAGTTAAAGCCAAGAAGATAGCTGAAATTGTAAGGAAGTGCATGCATATCTAGAAGAGATGACTAAGGCCAAATCTAAACTTTGGGTGACAAATGTAAATGAAATAGAATCACAAAGACATTAGCTTTTCTGTAAGATTTTGCTGATTAAAGTAAAATAGATCAAGTCAGTCTTTAGAGAAGTAAATATAGTTGAATGAATTTTCAATAATTCTTAATGTTTTATGGATCATAGACATTGTGATGGTTAATTTTATGTGTCAACTTGACTAAGCCAGGGGATACCCAGGTAGATGACTAAGTATCATTTGTGAGTACGTCTGTGAAGATGTTTCCAGAAGAGATTAGCATTTAACTTGGTAGACTGAGTAAAGAAGATTATCCTGCCAAATATATGTGAGCATCATCTGATCTGATGAGGACACAAATAGAACAAAATGCAAAGGATGGTTGATTTTTTTTTCCCTCTGTATGACTGATTGAGCTGGAATATCAGTGTTCTACCTTTGGACTGGGACCATCAGTCCTCTGGTTTTCAGGCCTTTGGACTTGGATTGGAATTACACCACTGGCTTTCCCAGGTCTCCAGTTTGTAGATGAAGACTGTGGGACTTCTCAGCCTCCATGATCATGTGAGCCAATTCCTCATAGTAAATTTCTTCACATATATAGACACCCATAGGTTCTGTATCTCTGGAGAACTTTCACCCGTGCAGACATTTAATAATCAGTGAAAGTCTCATCTCTTAAAATATGTACATACACATATACACATGAATCATTCCAATGAATTCTAGAATTTCAGAATTTCATAGACTCCTGAAAATCCGTACATAGCACATGAATTCCAGATTAAGAATTCTAACTCTGTGTCCCTAAAGGGCTTAGACTATAACATAGTAAGCTTAAATAACATCACTGACTTGCTTCTCGTAAGGCCAGGAAAGTCCTGAATATGTTTTTGACAAGTTGAAAACTATAAAGGTGATACTATTAACTCATGGCATTGATATAAAACCTTTTCATCAGAAAATACAAGAATATAATGGAATTCAGATTTCTTAATTTCTCTTACTTTTATTTTCTCTTTTGTAGGGAAACCCTGAAATATTGTGGGGAAGAAATATATTTTATGTTGATGTTTTAGAGACAGATGTGTTACCTTCTACTTCTTTTAGAATGACATTGTCAGATTCATTATTGTTTTCATTTCATGCTTGGCTTATGTATAAAATCCTTCATAAAATGTACTGACTTTTTCCCCTTACATTTTCTGTTAGTAACATTTGACTTCAGCTTCTAGTTTTCTGATTATTTCTAATGGAAATTTGTAAAATGATCTTAGAATGGGTTGTTTGTTTATGCTCATTAAAAAAACTTTACAGTAAAAAGTAACGTCAACAATACCCGACACAGGCAAAGATAACCTCTATTAACCACTGAGCCAGGAAAAAAATAAAAGAGAATCAGAGAATTAGATCTATTTCAGTCAGGCTGATAAAGCATTTTCTGCCTTGTGCCTTCTAGTGTTTTGTCCGGTCTGGTTTTAGAAGACTAAAGTATCTGGTATTTTTCAATTTTTAACAGAAATATATTCTTTTGATTAATTTTTACTTTTTAATTTGTATTACTCATTCATTGATAGAAATTATGGGATATAGATTAATATATCTAAGTCATTTCTTGAAAGCTAGCTTATTTACTATATATTGTAGGTTATTGTAAATAATTAGTAAGAGCATCAACTTTAAAACATCAGCTACTTCCAATTCCTGATCATTTTTTCTTCTCAGTAAGTAAAATTTGTTATTTATTTTTATTTATTTTATTTTGTTTTTGTTTTTTAGCAATAGTTACTCTACCTGAACAAGTGATTACTGCACACCTTCATTTCAGGGTGGCAGGCACTTGGAGACACAAAGAGAGAGACTTAGTCATAACACTCCATGAAGTTTATTATTCCATGCTTGAACCCCAAAGGCAAGATCTCAGTTATACTCCAGCCACAAGCAGAACAAATAAGTTCTTGTTGTCAAAGGTCATTCATATAGTTATTATTTTATTTAGCTCACTTTTATTAAATGTTAATTGTACACTAGGAACTATGTTGGGAGCTGAGGAGCAGCTAGACAAGGTAACATATACTAAACACTGAAAAAAATGTAAGGAAGCTCTTAGTTCCTCATTGTAATAGAAACCCAGATTTTATTACTCATTTATTCAAACACTAGGTATTAAACCCCTTTTACCTGAAGTGCTGTCCCTCCCCATAAGCCCACTCAGTCAACGTTCTCCAGCCTTCCTGGCTCTAAGCTGACTGGATTTCCCTTCATGGTAGCAAGCTCGCATTTTGCAGGGAATCCCTTTTAATGAAAAAATGGCAAGGGGGCCATTTAAAAATGCAAAAGGGTATCTCTCTACATACTTGTATTGGTGACAATTCCTCACCCACAGAGATCACACTAAACATATGAAACAATGGGATTGGAAAGAGAATTCGGTAAGTAATAGGAGTTTTAAGTCTCTCAAATTGAGACAAAGTTTTAAAGGAAAGAGTGAACACAGCAGGGAGATCGAGTCTGTTTTATGCCTGATTCCACATCCCAACGCTGCCCCCAGCAAGCAAGCACCACTCCTGAGGAGGAAGGCTGCTGACAGGGACACAGCCAAGCCAAGGACAGAGTTTGCCCGTGTGTTGAAAGAGGGGAAGAGGTATTTATGTGTGAAGAAGAAAGAGGTTAAAAGCTCCGAGTTTCCCATGGCATTTTCTTTCAGGATTTCTTTTCTCTAGTGGTAGCTGGAAAATTTCTATCTAGCTGTCCATTCCATTTTCCGTTACTGCAGATGCTGGAAAACTAAAATCATCCATATTAGCAGCTAGGATTCTAAACACAAATTTGGTTTCATCAATTACATGACATGCATTCGCGTGAGACTGGAAAATAGGAATGGGAGCTGCTATTCTTTTGATTGTTTTCTGCTGGTCATGGAGAGGTGCATACAGAGTTTACTTCCATAGGCCTACCTGGTACAGGCAGTAGTCCCCTCACAGCTCCCTACGGAGCTGGGGTTCCACAGAGGAGCTTGAGCAGTGGGCAAAATCTCATAAAGTAGTAAACTGGCCTTGTACTGAGTGTATGTCTATTCTTCAAGATTCTGGTTATACTAGGTGGTTGAACAAAGTATCATTCACTGGGTATTGGGCTCCTGCACACTTCCCTTTCTACCCCAGAGCACCACCTCCTTATTTTGTGCTACTTTCTCGTCTCTATTATTATAGTTTTTTGTATAGGTAAATGGCTAATAGACTAGAATCTGAATTCTTTGATGGCACAGGTGAAGATATATATTTGCATCCATGATGCTGTGACAAACACATGTCACAGCTCATAAATTATTATTGAGCAGTCAATAGTGAATTAATGAATACTATGCACCAGAATTTTTTGTTTCAACAGTTCATCAAACTGCTTATAGTTTTGTCTAAGTCTTTTAGCTGTCATTCCTAAATATGTATGAGTATAGGAGTAGGAGTAGGAAAAGTATTTTTAGATAGATATTACGGTATGAATTAGCTAACATGAAGAGCAATAAGTATGTAGTCATTTTTTCAGTTTATGTCTATTAATTTAGTTGGGATTGCGACAATGTGTGGGTCAGAACCAGAAAGGAACTATGGAATCCTACTTACTTTTCATTTCTGGACTTTCAGATTTTTACCTACCCATAGAAATTTTATTTATTTTGACTATGTATTTAATGCACCACTTATTTCTGTGGTCTAAATTTCCTTAAGTTCATGTTTCCTATTTTTGAAGGTGATTTAAATTCAGAATAGAGGGTTGAATAGGCCAGTGGGTTACAAATTCATGTGACTCATCATTACTTTCTTGTTTATGATATATTTCTCCTTCACAGCCTTATGAGCCTGAACTTACACAGGCTATAGCATAAAAGCTGAATTAATATTAAGTTTTTGATCACTGCATGTCTCATTTTGTGGCTCAAGAATCTGAAGCAGTTAAGCTTACATATCCTGCATAGAGGCCAGAAAGCATAACACCTTCAAAGAAATATATTAATATACAAACATGTATTTTTCTTCTCTAAAAGCATTCCATATTCCATAAGAGTAATCTCACCATTTTCCAAATTGGAAAATATCAGGGCTTAACAATTGTTGTTTGAACAAGCAATACAAATTCATTTCATATCCCATTTTTTGGCATCTATCCTAGAGGACAATAGGAAAACTTGAATATACAGGTTGTACCTTCTTTAGTTTTCTTTCCAAGTATAACCTATGTCTCACCAGACATGAAGAAGGTCACATTATTGGTAATAAAAGACCATCTCTGTCTCCACTTGTAAATGCCAATCAACAGAAATTCAGAAACTCAGATTTGCTCCTAAGCAATTTCAGAGGATCCCAGGGAGATTGTCACATTTACTGTCTAACATACTGTTCTGTTACACATTTGTATTTGCTTTTCAAAATGACCTAAAAATAATTGCTCTGAAGTGAGTCGTTTAATATTACTCTCCTCTTCATGTATTACACATTTTAACAAGCATATTTTAGTGATATAAAAGAAGATAGAATTTTGTGGTTTTTGAAAAATCTTTTTCAAAAGGATTTTAAGAGAGGTCCTACAGTTGGACAGGGTTAGAGACCAGAGGTTAATCTTTAAAATAACAACTTTTCTGCTACTCCTTGTCTTTGGACAAAGCACAAGGATCCTGAGACTTTTTTCGCCTTTGGTGAGAATACCGTGGTGCCCCGTACACATGGGTGCCCGGGGTAGCCTGGTTCCAGGGCATCCCAACATGGCTCATGTGGTGGTAAAACCGCTGACACCAGGCTTGGCTGCCTCCATTTCACTGGAATGAGTTTATTCTATAAATTACTCATGTAGAAACTGACTTTTTTCCTTGATGATATAATCATTTGCAATCTCAGTTTCTAATTCACTGGAATACTAATGAAACAATATTCTGATATGAATAATATCTGTTTTAGTACCCTTAATATTGTTTTTACTCATGTTATGATTGTGTAGTTAAATGACTTCCTCCGTCTTCATAAATCTAGCACAATAGAAGACTCTTTTCCCCCCTTTATATGTGTTAAAAATAACTCCTTACTGTGGCGCCAAGTAATTCAGCTAAGTTGGAGATAAAATGGATATTAACAGTCTATGTGCTATACAACTTCAACTCAGTAAGTAAGATGCATGTGAAAAAGATTGAAATGAGCAAAACTCTGGGGCTGAATAGAGATATAATATAGATAATGCACATTTAAGTGGAACAGAGTTCCTGTTTTCCATCCAAATTCTTACAACATTATAGTTCTTTTTAATGACCACATGATTTGGTAGGTAAAACACCTCTCCTTCTCTAAGGAGAAAGCTGAAGATTTGATTCTAACTTGAACGAAGTTTAAAGTCAAAAGATGCTTTAGTTAGGGTAAGAATACTTGAATATATTTTTGATGGTGAATTAAACATTTATTGATTTTCTCACTTCATGCCTGATGTCATATGTGTTTGGATGTACCCTTTTCCCACACATGTCTCTAAAGCTTCAATGCATCCACATTTCATTTGCATAACTGCTGAAATTCTGGGTGCATGTTAGTGGACTCAGAACATGGGGCTTTTGAGTAAGACGAATTCTCAATGATCATTTAACTTGATCTCATCATTTTAAAGCATAAAAATTGGAGCCTGAGTAAGAGTATGATATGTCCTCAAGGTTAAACAACTAGTTTTGTAGCAGAACTTACATTTGAACTCTGATCTATGACATCCCAATCACCTATAATCTTCCTTGTGCTCTACACCTTGGAATCTATGACTTGTTAGAACTGTGCAATTTGAGTGAAAAAATATGCACATAAAATTATCTGTATCACTTTTGTACAAATGAAAGATGTTAGAATGAGAAAATATTACAAAAGGAGGAAAAAGTATGATTTGTGGCCAAAAAATGTCTAATGACCAAGGATTTGAGGAAATAACTGTATTTGTTTACAGAATTATCGCAATCTTACATATAAGATTTAAAAGAAATTAATTTATTAAGTCTGTTTCTACATTTTTCTCATGTTCAAATATTTTTATATTTTCTTTTAGATAGTCCTTAGAGCAGAGGTGGGGAAGCTTTTCATGCTGGAAGACCATATTAATTTAGCTGTAATCAAATAAGTCTGCATTCAAGAAACTTCAATTAGATACACTTAAAAATGTACATTATTTTATAAAAATTTAACTATGTACTTAATAATTTCAAAAAATGAAAACTATTTGTTAATTTTAGAGTTAACTAACCTTTTAATGACTTTGTTGTGTGTGTTTTGTTGGAAAGCTTTTGAGTATTTGGTTGCAGCATGGAGGTCTGCAGTTTCAATTGATCCTCTAGGTGGGTGTCAGTCATTTGTGACCTTAGGGCATCATGATTTGGGTTAGGTAGGAGAATGTAGATTCACAGCAATAAATGGTTGAAAAGCAAGATGCATTTTTCAAGCATGTGGCCGAAGGCATGGGTATTCTACTGCATTTTTCCATATTTCAACTGGATCTTTCTTAGCATCAAACAATGGCTTTAAAATGTCATCTACTAAGAGCTCAATCAATTCCATCTGTAGTTCTTTAGGTGCCTTGGTTATCACCAAGGCATCAACTACGTGAGGCTGAAATGCTAATTTGAGTGTGATGTCATGATTCTCTAAGTCAGTGAAACTTTCATTGTATTCTCCAATTAATAGGTCTATAACAGCTGTGTATTCTGCAAATTATTTGCATATATCATCCTTCTCATCAATGACCTTTGCTAACTTGGGAAAATGTTAATCCTAAATTTCCTTTTAAAGAAGAAGTACTTTGAAAAAAGGTGGCTCTTTTCAAATGCTTGGATTTTTTTGCCACATAACGTTTTTAGATTTAGTTTTGCCTTACAAAGAAATATTCAAGTCATTTTGATTTGACATGATATTACACAGAGAAGCTGCATTCCTATAGAATGTAGAAATATTATTTCAACAATTCACACTGCTTATTCAGTTCTTCATAAAATTTAACTATCTGTTCTCACAGAGACAAAATTTTGCGTAACACCTGTCCCTGCAATAGCCAACACACTTTAGAATGATACGGCAAATCCACACTGAATACCTCATTGTTCAACTTCAGCATGTTATGAAACTGACAATGCCATGTTGCATTTACACAAATATAGTTAAACATTTATAACTTGTTTGCAAAGTGTCACTTAAAATAGTAGCTTTAGCACAGAGGTTTTGCTGATGCAAGATACAATGAAAAGAAATGAGAGCATCTGGATCTGTTAATCCTTTTTTTATCTGTACAATAAACCCTTCATGTTTTCCTCTCATGGAAGGTGCACCATCTGTACATACACTCACTAAATTTACCAAATTCAGTCGAATTTCATGACATTATCTTGAAAGTTGTTGAAGATATCTATTTCCCATGTTTTCTTTGCCAGAGTGCCCAAAGTGAGTAACTCTTCATATTAAAAGCAAAGAATATCTTCTGTTATGACCCAAATGAAGTATAAAACCTGTGCCAAGTCAGTAGTATCAGTTGATTCATCCAAAGTGATTGAATAATATATATTTTCCTTTTGAAGTATTGCCTAAAGTGGTTCTGTTAAGTTGAAGGCTAATTCATACTGTCACTCAGTTATGGTTCTCCTTGAAAGAGACGATTGTTTGTACTTTGAAATGTTGTCAGGGTCTAAGCATCCTACAACTTCAACAATGCATTTTTTCACAATTTCGACATCACTGAATGGCTTCCCTTTTTTCCCAAGTATATAGGCTACTTTATAAGTTGTTTCAGTGACAATATTTCCTGGCCTTATTGCTGCTTGAAAGACTTGCCTTTGCTTTTGCTTTTTATCTTTTAATTTCTGCAGTACAACCTTTTGCTCCTCTTCCTCTAATCTAAAATATTTGTGGTTCTTATGAGTGTTATAATGCCAATGAGCATTGAATTTCTTTAATGTTGGTATTGCAGTATCATGAAGCAAGCAAATCATCTTATCTTTGGCAGAAACAAGATAATATTGCAATTCCCAATACTCACTAAAAAATCTGTTTTCTTCCTTCTGTGTTCTCTTGGTCTTCTTTGACATGATGGGCTGTTAAGCAGACAGAATTAAAAAGTACTGTTGAGCTATGCAACTATTCACAAATCCCACTTCAAACAGAAACAAGTACACCATTGTCAAAAGCTGATAACAGACTGGCGTACTCAACACCCATAAATTCTCACCACTTAACCTTGTGCACTAGGTGGTGACAGTCAGGCGGGGGAAGTTAGAACTAAATCATGAACGTAGCAGCTGTCAATTTAGCCCTATGGCTTATAATGTGCTGGTCAATCTCGGAGGATTATTTCATTGAAACTTATTTTATTCTTTAGTATTTTAAATAAATTCGTTTAAAAAGTAAAATAAAAATGTAAAAGACAAAAATAATGTATTAATAAAAATAATAAAAATAAAAGGATCTGTTCTGTAAAATTTGGATTCAGTCAAAAGGCTGCGCTTAAGGACCTAGAAAGCCACATGTAGCCTTAAGGCCGCAGGCTTCCTGCTCCTGTCCTAGAGTATAGGAATTGAGTGGCAAATGATGACTTTGAGTCCAAAATGAAAAAAATAAAACTCACTGTATGCTTTTATAACATATATTGTTTGGGACATGATACTCATTGGAGGGTGCAAAACATGTAGCCTGTAAGTAGTTCCTGCTTCAAATTAATCTGTTTATTATTTCTGTATGTAAAATAACCTATTCCACTCATTCTTTGTCCTATGCCTTTGTTTTGATTTCCATCTTTTTTCCTTTTTCCCACAGCATTCTTGCTTTACAACTTTTTGCTGTAAAAAGAAAAAAGCTAATCAAATGTATAAAATGTTTTAAGTGATTAGCAGATAAGGCAATTATCTGCCTAGAAATAAATATTGCCATCATTTGTATACAAAGAAGACACTGCACTGACTGTAGGATTTCGCCAACGGTAGGAAACCAAAAAATGAATGTGATTCTCCCAGTTCAAATTGTCCACAATACTCTAAATTAGTGCAATATTTGTGCTTAACTAATGATTACAGGTAGTGATGCTGGAAATCAAATTTTCAGTTTGTGTACCTTCTACCTGCTAAAGATTGAATATAAGCAAATATCTCTTGTGATTATAGAATCCCTGTTATAATGCTCAGTTACTTGGGTTCTGTTTGCAGCCCTATAGTTGACAGCTACACACAGGATACCCTGAGACATGTCATTCTTTAGAAATATTTACTGAACATGATTTACTGATACGTAATGCTCAATGAGAACACTTCACATACAAACTATGAGATTCAAGTCTTTATCTCATATTGAAATTAAGGAATTCAAAATTTGTAGGCAGCGAATTTATTCTCCAATACATGAATAATTGATTATCTGACTTTGCCAGTGATTTTCCCCTTTTAAATATTTCAGTCGTTGTTGAGACCTCTATGTACAAAGAAGTTCTGAGAAATAAGTATATGAGTTTATTCATCTTTGAGGATTTATTACCAATCTGCAGATGCAAAGGAACTAACATTGCTATTAAAGTTTTAGAAATACTACCCACACAGTAAGATTTCCTGACCTTGCAGGCTAATAAAATGTTTTAATGTATCAGAATCAGCAGAGCATGTGGGCGGATAAGTCACTGAGCTAATTAGTCATCCCTCTCCCGAGAGCTGTGTATGACTTAGTGGAGTGTGTTTAGAATTACAAGTAAATCGACATTGTTGTGGCAGAGAAGCATCGTTTCTGAGTCATTTCCATAACTCTGCCACCTTGACTTTCCAATAAAATCCTCCAAGTTTATGACTCTTATAGATTGTAAAGAGGGAATGTAATAAGGAGAAAAATTGATGCCACACATAATCATATGATAACCATAGTACATTCAGACTTTAAAAATCAGAATAGATTGCTGAGTGATGGAAATAAACGTGCAAATATGTCATTCGTGTACATAAATGAACAAAAGTGAATAAGTCACTTTTATTAGAATTGACCCAAAGCTATTTTGCTGGCATTTTTGCTTCTCTTTTACCCTTATTGTTTTAGGATGTTTTAGGCATAGTTGGCTAAAACAAGCAAACAAACAAACAAACAAACCAAAACAGCAAACTTGATATATAGCCAGAAACAGTTGGGACTGAGTTTCAGGCAGACCTTTGTATGAAAGTAGCAGAGAGGACTCTCATGGCTATCCTTGGAATTCTTCTAAGCAGCAGGTAAAAAACAGTCATAATATCACACATTAGTATTATATTTCAGTTGTTAATTTTTACATGTACATTCTATAAGCTCTTTCACAAACACTGCCACTTTGAATGCTCTGAGTGAGTGAACCCATAAGGTAGGCCAGGGAAAGACTATTATTATTATCACAATTTTATAGATGGAAAATGAGACGCAGAGAGATAAAATCAATTGCTAAAATTATATGCTTGAAATAGTCAAAGCCCAGTATACCTAATAATACCAACCTCACAAGATTCATGGCTGCATGAAGAGTTGAGAATTAAAAGGGGTTTGGAAAGATTGCAAAAGAGAGGGGTGAAAGAAACAGTTCCCCACGATTAATACTTTTTTTCTCTCCTGCCTTCTCAACTCTTTCTGTCCCTTTATATGTTAAATAAGCCAAACTTTGAGCCTAAAATTCATTTCTTTGGCTCTACTTTATCCACCATGTGACCCAGTCCTCCTCTTCAATTTCAAACATCTGAAAGAAACAACCTTCACTTTCTTGCCAATAATTCCCTTTGTAGACATTTAAAACCTGGCTCCTGCCTCTCATTATACTGGAATTGCTCTCATGACAGTCACCAGTGTTTATTTCTAACTCCAATATTTTGCTCTCAGTAATTCCTCCTTGCTCCTTGAGCTCTCAGCAACATTTAGAACTCCTGAAAAGTTGCTTACTTAAACTGTTTCTCTCTGGACCTAAATGACACTGCAAGCCCCAGGAAGAAAGAGCATGTTTCAGTTCCCACTTCCAGCTCTTCTTCTCCTAGGTCTCTAAATGAGGCCCTAAGTTTCTTTCTTTGACTTTTTTTCCCATTTGTCAATCTCAAATATTCTTCTGGCCTCAAATATCATCTTCCTGGGTTATTCCAAATTTCTTTCCTCATTCATTTATCTCTTGAGCAACTGGCTCATATTTCCAACTATCCGCTAGACATCTTCATAAAAACTCAGTTTAACTAAAGCTAAACTTATTGTCTTATTCTTCAAGACCATCTCAATTATTATTCCACAACCCACTTAATCACCTAGATCAAAAAGAAGATAAAACAAAAACAAGAAAACACACTTGACATGAAATCCTTTCTTCAATGTAAGCTTTTATCATTTCCTTTTGATTATATTTCTACCCTATCTTTTTCATCTGTTTTTTTTTTCTATTCCATTTCTACTATCACTTCCCTATGTCAGATCTGCCACTTAGAGTACTGAACTTCTCTGTTGCTTTAGTTTTTCAAGGACAAAAAAGAATTTGTATTATTAATAGTATAGTAGCTTATCACTGTTATGAAGAAGTTAAATAAACTGACACCCATAGAATACTTAGACCAGAGCCCAGTCTAGAACAATTGCTTAATAAATGTTAGCTTTGGCTGTCACTCCTCATCCTTTTCCTCCTCTTCCCCTTCCTCTTCCTCTTCCTTCTCCCCGTCTTCCTGCTACTACTGCTACTACTACTTCTATTACTATTTCTACTACTACTAGGACCAGCTACCTAATTTGTGGACCCTATTGCGAAATGAAAATATGTGTGTGGTGGTGGGGGGTGGGGGTGGGGGTTCATTCAACAGGGAGAAAAAAATGATTGAATAAGTTTGCATTGACTATTATGTTCTTAACCACATTTCCAAGGTGAGTTTCTGTTTTGCGGTATGACTGAGCAGTGTTGAAGATAAATTACTCACTAGCTAGTTGTTAAAAGTGCGAGACAGATTTCATTCAGACTACTGCGGTAGGAGAGAGATGCATCTGTGTAAACTGGCTCAACTCCACTGAAACAAATGGTGGGAGGGTTTTTAAATGCTGGGCTGTTCTAAAGGACAAGTATTAAAGGGTGTTAAGGGAGAGGTGGGCACTGTGATAAGCCATCTGAGTTTGTTAATTCATACTTATCTAGAGGAGAACCAAACTTTTTATATCTTTAGAATAGGAAATAGTTTTGCAAATTGGAGCAAGATGCCCACCAAAGTTAGGTTCTTAACTTTCCCAGAAGACCTGGGAGACAGGAGAGCTATCTCCCCGGGTTGATTGCATTTCAGATAGATGGCCCTCAGGTCCTTGAGCACAGGTCTGGGTAGGAGAAGATTTACATCTCAAAGGGACAGAAAAAGGATTTATAATTACAAGTTTCTAAAGTAACTGCTCTAAGAAAAGAGAAGTCAGAGGCCTATAGTTAGACTTTGACTGGAACAAACAGTAACGTCTTTTGGCAGCTGTATTAGTCAGAGTTCTCCAGAGAAACAGAACCATTAGAATATGTATTATATATAAATATATTTATGAATATATACTTGAATGCATATATATATGAGATTTATGATAAGAAGTTAACTGACATGATTATGAAAGCTGAGAAGTTCCAAAATCTGCACTTGGCATGCTGGAGACCCACGAGGGCTGACGGTGTGAGTTCTAGCCTGAAAGCTGTCAGGCTTAAGACCCAAGAAGAGCGGATGCTTCAGTTTGAGTCTGAAGGCAGAAGAAACCCACTGTCATAGCTCAAGGCAGTCAGTCAGGAAGAGTTTCCTCCTGCACATGGAGGGTAAGGTTTGCTGTTGTCGTTCTATTCAGGGCTTCTGCAGCTTGGATGAGGCCCACTCACATTAGGGAGGGCTTTCCTCAGTCTAGTCTACTGACACGAGTGTTCATCTCGTCGAAAAACATTCTCACAGACACATCCAGAATAATATTTTATCAAATATTGTTTGTTACATTCAAATTGTTGCCTCTTGATATCTACTCACAACTTGTCGAGCACATGATCTTAACTACTTGGAAAATATGAGAATAACGAACTCAGCAATACAGGTTTGTGATTTCAGAAAATATTCTTCAGGCAAAATAAATAGGGAAAGTTTTATATCATCTATAATTTTCCCTTTAAAAATCAATGTTCTTCAATTTACTATTCTTGCATACCTGGATCTTGTTATGAAATTTTATCAGTATAATTAAATGAATAATGAGTAGAGGAAATACTTAGTAAGTGCATACATTTTATCAGGCACTATGGAAAACAAATTTTATATCATTTTATATACATACCTGCAAACTCTTGAATACCTTTTAGTTTGAAAGCCCCTTTCCAAACATGAATGCTTTTCCCTTTTCTAAATGAAAACTCACACGTTAGGCAAAGTCTTTAACCCATGCACCCAGCAGTTATTTCCCCCTGTGGATTCCCTAAGATATCTATTTTTGAGCCTTTTAAAACTATCCTGCATGGTAGGAAGCAATCCTGAGCACAACAGAGCCTTCAAGGAAAGTCTTTCTCAAGATTTTGTTTTATGTCCTCTCGTTAACATATCTAAGCCTGTTTGAACCTATGTCCACAGATCAAGGCCATCTATAGTATAGACAATGTTCCCCTTTACAGGGGACAATTGCTAAAGTCATGGCAAATAGACCAATTTCCAATTTTTGAGATGAATTTTTAAGTTTTTATTTTTTGATACCACTTAATTTAGTTATTTATCAAATATTTATTGAGTTACTATAATATCTGCTACAGAAATTTATTGAGAGGATTTTTTATTAGGATTTGAGAATGCATCGGTTAATGAAAGAGAGCATGGTCCCATCCACATAGAGCTTTTTATTTTGGTAGGGAAAGACTGAGAGTAGTCATGTAAATAAATAAAACACAAGAGGAGTGATAAGTGTTATAAAAAGAAAGCAAGAGGATTGATAAATAGAGAGGCTAGGGTAGGCTACAACTTTTAACAGGCAAAAAGGGAGGATTTCACTCTTAAGGTGACATTTCAGAAAAGAACCCTGAGAAATATGTAAATAATCTTTAAGGAAATCGAGGAGAAGAAATTTCCAAGCACAGCTTATAGAAAGAAGTATGAATGTCCTGAGGCAGAAGTGAACTTAGTATGTTGGAGGAATAGCAATGAGGCCAGTGTAGCTAAAACAGAGTAAATGGTAAGAAATGAACTTGGAGAAATATTTCATAATGGTGGACATACTATTGTAAGGACATTGTGTTTCACTTTGAATTTTAAGCTATTAAAATGTTTTGTGCACACTAATGACATACATGACCTACATTTTAGAAAAGTTACCTTTGCTGCTGTGTTGAGAATAGATTAGAGGAGAGTGATTCTGGAAGTATAAAAGTGAATCAGATGCTATTGAGATAATGGTGGCTGGATTGAGAGTAATAATAGTGGAGGTGATGAGCATTGACTGGATTCTGGGTTTATTTTGAGGGTAGAGCTAACAAGGATGATAGAGCAGACATTTGAAAAATAGGAGAGTCAAAGATGAATCCAAAACTTTTGACCTGGAAAACTAAAAAAACCTACATATGCCATTTTCTAAGAAGAGGTAATATGAGGAGTTCTATGTTGAACATGACACTTTTGAAATTCTGTTATTAATATAAGTAGAAATGGACTAGGTAGTAGTTAGCAATGTGAGCCAACAAAGTCTTGGCTGGACATGTACATTTACAGGTTGCCAACATATCAGAAGTGTCAAGAACAATGAAGCTGGATGCAGTGTAGCTAAAAAAGATAAGAGGTCCAAGGACTAAGCCCTGTGGCCTTCACAATTGTTACAGGTTAAAGCCATGCGCAGAGTCTGGCACAGTAGACCACAGAGAGGAAATCAGGAGATTGTCCTGGAGCTTAGTGAATAAATTCTTTGGATTTAGCAAGGTAGTGATTGTTGGTGACCTTGACAAAAGCAGTTTCAATGAAATCATTTGGTGAAAGCTTGAATAGAGTTTGTTCAAAAGAAAATCAGAAGAGAGTCATGGGACATGGCAAGAATTGAAACTCCCGAGGTGTCGGTTGAGGTATGGTTTTGCTAATAAAAGGGACCAGAGATGTAGGATCAAGAGAGAGTTTATTAAAGATGAGAGAAATGGTATTATATGTAAATGTTCATGGGAAGAATTTTCCATTCTCTTTATATCTATAAAAGATAGTCCCTTAAGAATCTTAATATCATTTAGAAAGTTATTTAGATAAAAAAATTTTATCATGACCAGAGTCAGCTGGAGAGCACAAAAGAAACAGTAACCATAGAGAAGTTCATACGTGGGGCTGAGAAACAATGGAGGCTGATTATCAATAATTCTAGAAAGCTTGCATCTGAAAATTAGGAAAGTTTCATCTGCCTTCAATTTATGTAGTCATTTTCCAAGAGCATGTATATGTGTTATCTTCTTTTATATTCTCAAAAACACTGGTAGTAAATGAAAGGTATTATACTCTCATACTAAGACAAGAAATTACTGTCCCCAAAGTTATAGGGCCTAACTTAACCTCTCCAGAAATTTTTACTTTCACACGGTGCATTAATACCCCAACATAGACAAGAGTCCCTAGCTTTGCACTCCAAAGAGAAGATATATATTCTAGGAAGATGACTAGTAAAAAAGATAACTAGTCATTTAAAACACATGCAAGAGGTGAGATGAGAAAGATAGAAAAGTATATTCATAGTAAAGTAAAATATACTATAGTTTTGTGTAGGCCACTGACATCATAAATATAGCAATCAAGATAAATTTTGTAGTAGATTGTCTCTAAGACCATAGATACAGCCAAAGCATCTCTGAAAAGAACCTAAGATATAATTAGTTAGGAACTTTGACAGGGAGTTAATTATAGAGTAAACTCTCTGTTATCTGTTGTAGAGAGGGAATTGGCTGTCTTTGTTAAACAGATTTTTTAATTAATAAGGAATTATCACATACGCTGTATAGGTGGATTACCAGTTTTCCAAAGAATTAGAAAATAATGTAATATACTTAACACTAAATTAAATCAAATACAATGTAATCGTTTTAATGACTCCAAAGTTCACTGGAAGTACTTCACATAAGTAAATGAGATTCAGTAGCTGTAGAATATGACACAAACATACAGCTGTGCAATAAGAATCCCGGTTATTGATTAGATTCTAATTTGGGGAGTAGAGATAATAATGTTACAGTTCAGATCAGATAAATGTATAGGTATGTCAAATGTTTGTTATATAAAACAAGATTAGTTATGACTTAATTAAAACCATTCATTCATTTATTAATCCCACATTTGTTGTAAGTGTGTGGCAAGCTTGGCACTGCATTAATCAAATTGTTATTAATAGAAATTAAATTAACAAAACTTTCTATCTTCACAAAGTTGACATTGTATTTCAGGAGGCAAAAAAGTAAAGATAGGAGTATATGCTTGATGGTATGGAAGCACAGTAGAGAGCTTTTGACCAAAACTTGGGTTGGAAAAAAGAGAATTTCTGGGGAAGTTCACATCTCTAAACTTGAAATCCCGGAGTTTCTTACCACTGTATCTATAAGACATACAGAAGTATGTGTAATGGGAAGAGAGATAAGTGGATGTAGTTGAGTAAAAAGTTGGAGATGAAGGTCTTGGGTGTTGTCCGTTCAGACTATTTGAATATATAAAACAGAACAATTCCTCTTCCTAACCTCTTGGTAATTGAATAGGTATTGGAAACCACTTTTCACTGAGTTAGTGATGCCAAGAATAGCCCATTTTTTAACCTTTTGTTTTTAACCTAAAAAAGTAAAGTGTTTATTTTTTTTTATTCTTATTTCAGCATATTGTGAGAGTACAAAAGTTTAGGTTACGTATATTGCCCTTGCCCCCCGTGGCCCCCCCCCCCGAGTCAGAGCTTCAAACGTGTCCATCCCCTAGACAGTGCCCATCGCACTCATTATGTATGTATACACCCATCCCCTCCCCCATGAACATCTGCCCGACACCCAATCAATGTTATTCCTAAATGTGCTCTTAGGTGTTGATCAGTGAAACCAATTTGATGGTGAGTACATGTAGTGCTTATTTTTCCATTCTTAGGATACTTTACTTATTAGAATGGGTTCCAACTCTTTCCAGGAAAATACAAGAGGTGCTTATTTATATGCAACTCTGATTTCTTTATCAGTGGCCTATAGGTATTGAAGTTCAGCTAAAAAAATTCATAACAGGTGCTATATCACCATTGTTTCTTATAGCTGAATAGTACTCCACAGTATACATATACCACATTTTATTAATCCACTCATGAATTGATGGGCATTTGGATTGTTTCCACATCTTTGCAATTGTGAATTCTGCACTCAGCCACAAAAAACAGTGGTGATATAGCACCTCTTGTATTATCTGGATAGAGGTGGAACCCATTTTACTAAGTGAAGTATCCCAAGAATGGAAAAATAAGCACCACATGTACTCACCATCAAATTGGTTTCACTGATCAACACCTAAGTGCACATATAGGAATAACATTTATGGGGCGTCGGGCAGATGTGGGGGGGGAAAGGGGATGGGTGTATACATACATAATGAGTGCAATGCATCCATCTGGGGGATGGACACACTTGAAGCTCTGACTCGGGGTGGGGGGAAAGGGCAATATACATAACCTAAACATTTGTACCCCCATAATATGCAGAAATAAAAAAAAATTCATAAGAATTTGCACATTGATTATATGTGTCAATAAATAAAGATATGTAGGCAAAAGGATTTAAACAATCACTTATTAAACTGTAATAATGACATATGCATCATTCAGGGTCTAGTCAAGAGATCTAGAAGCTGCAACAGTTTTTTTTTATTATTGTTGTTGCTGTTGTTTGTTTTTAACCAAGAGTGTTTAATAGAAAGATTTGATACCAGTTATTGGAGTTCTGCAAAGGCAGAAAGGGTATACTAAAGTACCAGGGATATTAACTATTGAAAGGTGGCTTCTACCTAAACCTGGGGCAATTAAAGGTTGGGATTATTAAATTTTTGGAAATGGAGTAGGGAATCTGCAGAGCTGAAACTCAGAAGTTTGAAACTCAGGTGCCTAAGGAGGAGTTACTACTCTTTCTGTTGAAGCTGATGTTTCTGAGAGGGGGTGATGAAGTTGGTTCTGAAAGTGTTGGGAAAAGTGCAAAGTGAAATTCACTGTTGCTGCTGAAATGAAATGTGACCATAAAGGTTTGAAAAGGATCTTGCTGCGGTAATGCTGAGAGGAGCAGGAAGTAAAAACACGAAGAGAAAATAAACAGGAAGGAGTGTGTCCTCCTCTTTTCTAAATTCACCAAGTGCTTTTCTAGTACCTTCTTTTATATATATACATATATATGTAATTTCTTTTTCCTCAAGCCATGTTTTCAGTTGCTCAGGCTAGTTTCAAACTTGTGGCCTCAAGAGATCCTCCTGCCTCAGCGTCCCAAGCAGTTGGGATTACAGGATCAAGCCACAACATCCAGCCCTTTTCTAGTACCTTCATTTGGCAGAGACTTACAGGAGCCAATGGAACAGAGCAGATATGTGCTCAGCAAGTCTCAGCCCCAGACCATAAAGGGTGAGTTTGAAATTGGTAGTGAAACAATAACTGGAGCAGAACTTAGAACTCAGATATCTTAGCAGTTAACCTATTTGAACACATTTTTTCATTAACTCCACATAATTTAAGTTGTGAGATAAAATTTGAATTTTATCAAGAATTTATTCTTGCTTCTATAGAATTGGATGGTTATTTACTCAGTCAATACATTTACACTTTTTAAAAGATTGGTTTGACAAAAGATGTAGAATATTGTCAATTTGCTTTAAAATACAGAAAACTCAACTGAGTGGATGATTCTTTCTTGAAGTCATATTATTCTTCCTTTGCTATTTTATGTAAGATTGCTATTTAATTTTGTTTCTTGGAGTTCATTGTGAAAGTTTTACCTTAATTAGGTATATGAGAATATAAAATACAAAATATGTATCAAGCCAATACATTGTTTTTGTATTTCTTTCCTTTTTTATGTTACTTAAAAATGAATGCTTTGTTTTTAGTTCTGAAATGGTCTAATTTCAGTCCCATCATGCTTTCATAATTTTCTCAAACATCAGTCAACAATTAGTACCAGGAAATTAGTAGTGGGAAAAGGTGAGAGAAACTGGTCATATGATTATCCCTGTAAAAATCTGAGCAGAGCATGAGATCAGAATAGCCATGGGCTAAACTATTGGAACTCCAACAAAAGCTATACAAACTGCTCAACTCAAAGAAGTCACTCAACAATGAAATAACATTTAGAGAAAATTATTTTACTTTATTAATGTTGGTGTTTAATCTTTCAATTGGGCCTCATGTCAAAATTGAGCTTTTTGTTTCTTAAGGGAAAAAAGGTAGGCAAAAAAGTTGATCAAGCAAAACAATAAGAAATAAGATTTTGTAAAATAAGTAGATTTTAATTGCATCAATTGCCAGAGTGTTATTTTTCCCCAAGTATTCTAAGTCAATTTTTCATATGCACCATTGCATAACATCAAATTATTTATAGACCATATTTAGGTTTCTGCCTCTATTCTTTTGGCTAAACTGTTAAGTTTATATATATTTTACCTGGCTCTCAAGATAATGTACTAGATTTTTCAAACATATTGATTCAACAGCTCTATTAGCTACTGTGGGTTTCTTAAAAGTATTATGGATTTATAGAGTTCTGGAATTTTGTGATTTATTCTCTGGTGATATTTCTGCTTTGAGGGAAATTTAACATTAAGTTGGAAGTTTATACCTAAGATAAATTGTAATATATATTTTTGAGATAGAAAACTGAAGAAGACATTTATCTTTTTAGTTTTTAAGGAGTTCTCTTTTTATACCCTTTTGGGTAGTTATTGCATTATTTTTTCAAACTAGGTAAAGAAATAGTAACATGCTTTTAGTTTTGATTCAGTTAAATTAATACACGTTAGGCTTGGCTTAAAAGAGAAAAATATTAAATGCAAAGTTTATAATCTGTTTTTAAAAGTCACAAAAACACATTTAAAAATTCTTATTTAAAGCAAAGAATAAATTATGGCATTCCAAATTTTTCATATGTATTGAATAACATGTTTTTACTGCTGAATAAGTTTATCTCAGTGTCAGAAGTAATAATGTAAATACTAACAACAGTAATATCAGTACTAGTTATCATTTATTAAGAGATGACTCTCTTGTCAGCACTGTGCTAGACTTTATTTATGCCTTTATTCAACAAAGATTTATTGATTGATTTTTGTTGCATTAGACATTAAGACAATTCATACCTCAAATATTAGTAAGGAAAATCTACCTTCAAAGAAATAACAATATAATATGATAAGCATAGCACACTGAAATATGGTTTTTAACTTTCTCTTTCATTTCTTTATTCATGTACTCATTTAAGAAGTATCTATTTTGCTAGACATTTGCTGAGTAGTCATAAATCAAAGGTGAACAGATGCAGACCAAATACTTGCCAAAGAGCTTGTGCTATGATACAGAAGACAGAATAAGATTAATATATAAGTAATTCTTAAATTGAACTATTATAGACCTATAATGGAGCTACATGGCACTATGAAAGTATATGACAGATGTGTCTGCCTTGCTTAAGGAGGGTAAGAAAAGATGAACTAATTTAAATCTGAATGATTAACTGGAGAAACGAAATATTGAGGAAGGAAGGAACTAGCATTTTAGGGAAAAGACCAGCATGTATTATATGAAGGCCCTGTGGCAGGGGGAAGAAGGTACATTTTACAATGTGAAAGGAGACAAATTGTGACTATTTTGATAGACAAAATGCAAATCTTGCAGAGCTTTTGAGTTCAAGTTAAGAATTTTGATATTTTTCCTAAAAATTTAGAGAATGCTGATATGGTTTACTCAATTGAGTATACTGGTATTGTTAAATCAATGTAATTTTCATTTTAAAAACTTGCTCTGAATTTGACAAAATTCAACACACTTTTATGATAAGAATGCTTAACAAAATAGGCATAGACGGGACCTACCTAAAAATGATACAAGCCATATATGACAAACCCACAGCCAACATCATACTGAAGGGGGAAAAATTCAAAGCATTCCCACTTCGAACTGGAACCAGACAAGGCTGCCCACTGTCCTCATTACTTTTCAACATAGTATTGGAAGTCCTTGCGAGAGCTATCAGGAAAGAGAGCAGAATCAAGGGTGTCCAAATAGGGAAAGAAAAGATCAAACTCTCACTCTTTGCTGATGATGTGATGTTATATCTGGAAAACCCCAAGGATTCAACCAAGAGACTCCTGGAATTGATCAATGAATTCAGTAAAGTCTCAGGTTACAAAATCAATACACACAAATCAGAGGCATTCATATATGCCAATAACAGTCAATCGGAGAACCAAATTAAGGACTCAATACCCTTCAAAATAGCAACAAAGAATATAAAATACCTAGGAATATATTTAACTAAAGAGGTAAAGGACCTCTATAGGGAGAACTGCGAAACACTGAGGAAGGAAATTGCAGACCATGTAAATAGGTGGAAAACCACACCATGCTCGTGGATCAGAAGAATCAACGTTGTTAAAATGTCTGTACTACCCAAAGTGATCTACAGATTCAGTGAAATTCCTATTAAATTACCAGCATCATTTTTCACAGATATAGAAAAAATAATTCTACACTTTGTATGGAATCAGAGAAGACCCCATATAGCAAAAGCAATTTTAAGCAATAAAAACAAAATAGGAGGTATTAATTTGCCAGACTTCAAACTATACTACAAGGATGTGGTTCTTAAAACTGCTTGGTATTGGCACAAGTGCAGGGACACAGACCAGTGGAACAGAACAGAAAATCCAAACATAAAACCATCCTCATATAGCCATCTAATCTTTGACAAAGCAGACAAAAACATACTCTGGGGACAAGAATCCTTATTCAATAAATGGTGCTGGGAAAATTGGATAGCCACATGTAGAAGACTGAAACAGGACCCACAGCTTTCACCTCTCACAAAAATCAAATCACGGTGGATAACAGACTTAAATTTTAGGTGTGAAACCATTAGAATTCTAGAAGAGAATGTAGGAAAGACTCTTTCAGACATTGGCCTAGGCAAAGAATTCATGAAGAAGACCCCTAAGGCAATCACAGCAACAACAAAAATAAATGAATGGGACCTGATTAAATTAAAAAGCTTCTGCACAGCCAAAGAAACAGTCACAAGAATAAACAGACAACCTACAGAATGGGAAAAAATCTTCGCATAGTACCCATCAGGTAAAGGACTGATAACAAGAATCTATTTAGAACTCAGGAAAATCAGTAAGAAAAAATCGAACAACTCTATCAAAAAGTGGGCAAATGACATGAGTAGAAATTTTTCAAAAGAAGATATAAGAATGGCTAACAAACGTATGAAAAAATGCTCAACATCCCTAATTATCAGGGCGCAAATCAAAACCACAATGAGATATCACTTAACTCCAGTGAGAATGGCCTTTATCAAAAAGTCCCAAAACAACACATGTTGGCATGGATGTGGAGAGAAAGGAACACTCATACACTGCTGGTGGGACTGCAAACTAGCGCAACCCCTGTGGAAAGTATTATGGAGATACCTTAAACAGATTCAAGTATAGACTTACCATTCGATCCAGCAATCCCATTATTGGGCACCTACCCAAAGGAATAAAAGTCATTTTATAAAAAAATACTTATACCAGAATGTTTATAGCAGCACAATTCACAATTGCAAAGATGTGGAAACAACCCAAATGCCCATCAATTCATGAGTGGATTAGTAAATTGTGGTATATGTATACCATGTAGTATTACTCAACTATAAGAAATGACGGTGATATGGAGTCCCTTTTGTTCTCCTGGATAGAGTTGGAACCCATTCTATTAAGTGAAGTATCCCAAGAATGGAAAAACAAGAACCACATGTATTCACCAGCAAATTGGTTTCCCTGATCATCACCTAAGTGCACATTTGGGAATAACACCAACTGGGTATCGGACTGAGGTGGGGGGTGGGGAGAGGGGATGGGTGTATACCTACATGCTGAGTGCATTGCTCACCATCTGGGGAATGGTCACGCTTGAAGTTCTGACTCAGGGTGATGGACGGGACATGGGCAGTGTATGTGGCCTGAACTTTTGTACTCCCATGATGATAAGCTGAAATAAAAAAAAAAAGAAAAAGAAATTTTCATGCAAAAAAAAAAACAAAAACTTGCTCTGGTTCCAGTGAAAATTTGAAGAAAGAATTGGATAAAAACAAGTCTGGTGCTGGGAGACTACACTGGAAACTGTACTTACCAATATTTGCTTTCAGTTCAAAGGGCTTATAGATCTCTTGGAGATAATCTATAGAACAAAGGACTGGTATTCTAGAGGCTTAGTAATTGAAATAAAATGTTATAAAAGAGCCTGGTAAGACTAGTAAAGGAAGTTGAAGTCTATTTTTTATCATTGAGGTAATGAGTAGAACAAACTCATGAATTTTGAACTCTTTCTATATACTGTACTTTTTTTTAATTTCAATAAATTTGGGGAGTACAATTTATTGGATGAATTGTATAATGGCAAAGTAAGGCTTTTAGTGTACCCATCTCCAGAATCGTATACATTGTTCCCAATAAGTAATTCCTGATCCCTCACACTACCCCCCTTTTCTTAGTTTCCAATGTCCATTATACCACTTTATGGCTAGATATACCAATTGTTTAGCTTTCACTTGCAAGTGAGAACATGTGATATTTGTTTTTCTATTCCTAAAATACTTAGGATTATGGTCTCCAGTTCCATCCAAATTGCTACAAAAGACATTATTTCATTACTTTTATGGCTGAGTATTATTATTCCATGATGTGTGTGTGTGTATGTATACATATACACAATACTCACCATATTTTCTTTATCCACTCATTAGTTGAGGGGTACTTAGGTTAATGCCATAACTTTGCAATTGTGAATTGTGCTATGATAAAAATTTAAGTACAAATGTCTTTTTGATAAAATGTCTTCTTTTCCTTTGGGTAGATACCCAGTAGTAGGATTACTGGGCCAAATGGTAGGTCTACTTTTAGTTATTTGGAGAAACTCCAAACTGTTTTCCATAGAGGTTGTACTAATTTACATTCCCACAAACATTGTACAAGTGCTCCCTTTTCATCACATTCACACCGACATCTATTGTTTTTGACTTTTTAATAATGGCCATTTTCACAGGGGTAAGGTGGTATCTCATTGTGCTTTCAATTTGCATTTCCTTGATGATTAGTGATGCTGAGCATTTTTTCATGTTTGTTGGCTGTTTGTAAATCTTCTTTTGAGAAAAATGTGTTCATATCTTTTGCCCACTTTTTGATGAGATTATTTAGGTTTTTTCTTACTGATTTGTTTGAGATCTTTGTAGAATCTGAATGTTTGTACTTTTTCAGATGTGTTGTTGAAAATATTTTCACTCATTTTGTGGTTGTCTATTTACTTTGCTGATTATTTCCTTTGCTGTACAGAGAATTTTGTAATTTTTATACAAGAGCTCACAACTGAACGTCTGAGGCCATTCTACCTTACAGGTATCTGTCCATTTTATAAAATTTTTCTTAATGTCCATGAGATTAAGAAACACATCTATACTGCTATTTATCTCAGGTATTTAACCACCATTGGTTTTGCATTTCTTTCTTATAATTTAGAGTCCTGCTGTTATAGGGTGGGTGACCTCCTTCTTCATTTGAATCCATAATGATGGATGATATCAATAAAAAAAAAAAAAATAACTAATATTTAGTTTGTACATAAAATACAATAAACACTATTCTATGAATCAGTATTTAAAAAAGTAAAACTCCAAGGTAAAACTTTTTATTATTATCCTAATTTTAAATATGAGAAAGTTGAAACTTGGAAAAGTAACTCACATAAAATTATATAGCTAGTAATAAGAAGAAATCGAATTTAAGCCAGTGTCTCTTTGACTCCAGAATTCATATTCCAAACTATTTTCATACTTCCCCTCATTAGGAAACAGGTAGGGGGTTGTCAAAAATTGTGAGTGAAATTATTGTCTATATTGCTACTTTTAAGCCAACTAGTTTATAGAGGTATTAAGTACAACAAACAAGGATAATCTGAGGCATAGAATAAAGCAAGTATAATAGAATTTTAATAAATACTGGAAGAATTGTAAGAATGTAGACATTCTGGATCAACACAAAGGTCAATATTTTCAACTTCTTGTTTTACAGGCAAAAAATGTTTAAAACAATGAAGGCAACTACTGAGAAATTTTTCCTCCTCTTCTTTTCTCATAAGATTCAGATAGGAATATAATATCTCCCTTTTATTTTTTTTCCATCTGTTTGCCAACTTAAAACTTTCTATAGACAATTTTGTTTCTCTGTAAATAAATGAAATCATTTCACCATCATTTAATTGTACTTTTTTAAAACTTTCTGGAATATTTAAATAAGTAATAAAGTGAAACTGGGTTTGTTTAGATAGTATACCAATGACAACACAATATTTTTATCTCTCTGTCTAGAGTACATTCAATGTTATAACCAGAGTTGGAAATAGTGTACACAGTAGATGGAAGTTAAATACCTTCTGTGGTTTATAAAATATAGTGTGAGGGGAATATGCCATGTCTATTTGCAAATATTAAAGATTAATTCTGAATTTAATGATTTAAAACTTTTTTATAACTTAGTTGATGTCATCTGGTTTTTGGAAAATATAACCTTTTCTTTTCTTTTCTTTTCCCTTAATGCTGTTCTCCGTTATTAG
Organism: Lemur catta; assembly: GCF_020740605.2. NCBI lineage: Eukaryota > Metazoa > Chordata > Mammalia > Primates > Lemuridae > Lemur > Lemur catta. The sequence goes on along the minus strand of NC_059131.1, from coordinate 103,759,402 downwards.
TCGGTCTTAAAAGTTAAGTTTTATAGAAAAAGTAAAAACAAGAAACAAAACCTGAGTATATCTCTTTAACTTTCCACAAATAAAAGTCCACTCATATTACAGGGTATCTATCTCATCCCTTCCCTCTTTAATGATAGGTTCCAACCAATAGAAATATCTAAGCTATGTTCAAAGTCTATTTTAAGTTAAGAAGCTAATGTGCAAGATAATGACATAGCTTATTTAATGCTGGCAAAGAGAGCACATTCCTGTCACTGGAAAATTATATGTATAATACCTAGCATTTTATTAACACTCTAGTATATACTCCAAAGAAGTTCATAACTTGAAGACATAAAGTTCTGTTTTCTCTATTCATACATTCTTAAAGCACTCTGAAAAGAAAAATAACATGCTAAAATTGTTTTGTTCTTTGTAAATCTACTCAGGTCTAAGTTAAACCCAAGTCTGCATAATTCCCTCCATGTTTTGGCAATTCTCCCTCTGCTTAGTGCAAACTCAATAAAGCTTCTCTGCAAGATAAAGGCTTGCTTTTGGAAGCCAATTGCAGAAGGCTGCTAAACAACAGTGAAATGAGCAATGCTAACCTCGATTTGTTAATTGAGGTCATTGGTTAGCTTTAGAGAATACTGTATACACAATTAAGCAAGCATTTCACACGGCTCTTCCTTGTTAACTGGTTTTGAGATATTCCGCTGGACAGAAAATTGATAGGCATGGTAAACACGCTCTAGTTGCCTAATTAGCTCAGGTAGTACAATTACTGGTGTTCAATATCTATCAACAAAGCAAAGGTGCTTTAAATGTCATATAAACACTAGAAATAAAAATAAAGCACAAAGGGATTTCACACAACTAATGGTCTGAATAAGAGTTGACTTCTTGTTAATCCTGCCTTCTGATGTATGAAGCTCAACTTAGGGAAAGAAAGACAGAAAGGCAAAACCTTCTTTGATTTTAAATTGTCATTTCTGAGAATCAGAAAGGCATTTAAGAGGATGTTTTCTAGCTTTATGAAACCTCAAGTTAACTTGGAATATTAAAAATAGTTATTTAAATAAATCAACTTAAATGACACCACCCCAAATTCTCCCATCCTGAAGTCTTTCCCTAAAGGCTATAATGGTCTATGAAGTACTATAAAGTCTATACAAGTACAAACATGTTGGGCCTCAGACTCAATTCTTTTCAGGTATAAATTTCTGGAATGTTGTTTTCTTCTAACATCATTTTACCAGTTCTCATATAAAGCCTTCCTATTTTCCTGCCCTTCATTTATTTGGTTATTAAATTGGTATTTTTTTAAGTAGCTACTTTGTGCTAGGGAGAGTGGTAACATATTTGAAATGCTTTGTATGCTCAAGGATGTGCCTGTATAATGGACAGGTCGTAATGGAGAGCCCTGGTTAACTTTTCAGCGTCCATCCTCTTTTCCCTTCTTCCTAGTGCAAGATTCCTAGAGCCTTCTCCGTGTACAGCCCATGTGACTCAGGGAAACTTAACTCTATCCTTCGCTCCAGGTGATGGGGTCTCAGGGAACTTCCATCCTCCCTCCAAGAAGGCTCAATAACGAGCCCATCACCCAGTGAGCAACTGAGTCATTAGCAGAGATTTGCTGGGACTTTGGCAAAGTTATTCCTAACTTTTAAATTCTTATGGGAGAGTTTTCAAAACCCTTTTTCTCTGGATCCTGTAAACTATAAATATCCACCCAGAAAATGCTTCAGTCATCTTTTGCATGAGAAAAACAGCCCAAAGAAGAAACATACCCAAAGAGGAAATCACATTCAAAGTAACAGTAGCACAAAGAAACCAGAACCACAAGATTAAGCTGACTCTTAGGAAACCCACCTGAGATTGTATTATTTTTATGTCACTATGGTTTTTTTCGTTTTTTGTTACTCTGAGTCATAATATTTTAGCTGATAAACCAGATAAATTCCTATTTCAAAAAGACCAATGTAATGTCCCTCTAATTATTCAGAACTGTCTTGTTCTCTCTCTTACTGTTTTTTCATCTTTCTGCCACAATTTACCATCAAAAAGCCAATATACTTTCTCCTTCTAACAAATCAAGACCATCTGCTTAATAGTGTATTATGCAAAGGAATTTATTAGTTTATCATTTTTTGTTATTATAACATGTGCATATAGTTTATGCATCAACTAGTGCTGAAATGCTTATATATAATGTTTGGATGCAATTTCTTTTTTTAATTTTCTGAGAATATCAACTGATAATTTTGAGAAATTCTTGTATTCCTGGTATTTTCTGAGTTTCCTCTAGTTCCTTCCCTTTTTCCCTGTTGAGTTTAGTATTTGTTTTTTAATAGGAGATTTTCATCAAATATCTGGCAATTCTTGGCTATTGGTTGATAGCTAACATTAAGATACTAAAAAATAATTGAAAGCTTTTAACAAAAACATTTTAAAATACTTTAATCAAGTAACTTCTTTTTTTTTTATTTCTTTCCTTCATCATAGGTTTCTGTATCTTAATCTTTTTCTCTGGCTTCCCTTGTTCACCAGTTTTAAATTCCATTCTCTGCTGAAATACTTCACTCTCAGAGACTTCCTTGAGAAACATTGAATATGCTAGACCCCATCAGCTATTCTCTATTCCTTACATTTGGTCCTTCAAAACACTGTTCTCTACTGAAAATTATATTAAACATCTTTATGGACTTATTTATGGTCTCTCCCCCTTCTTTGGCGCCCAAGTTCCATAAGGGCACATATAACATCCTCTTCTAGTCTGCATTGCCATTTACTGTAGTGCCTGGCACATAACAGTTTTTCATTACACATTCAATTGATGAATGTATTCCACCTAAATCAGTACGAGGTTCAGTGTGAAGAGGGCAGATTGTTTTTCATTAAAACTTTTTGTCAGGGAGGGGTAATTATAGAAAGATTGGCCCAGAGGAGATCTCAGAGCAGCCACTGTACTTCCAGACCCCCTAAGTGTTTTGTTCTCTGTGTGTGTAGCAAGGCAGTGTAACCATTGCATCAAAAAATCACAAGGAAAGTTTGCTAGCAGACTTTTGTAAATTAATCTCAGTGCCCGTAAGTTTAGCTTTAGGACCTAGATGACTGGAAAAGTAAAATAATTCCTCACCAAAAAATAGTGATGTGTTCAGTGACTCTGTCATTCTGTCAGATAAAGAACCAAGGGACTCTTCTTGAGTCTAGAGAATTTTTAAAGCAGTGTCTTTGGAAAAGTGTTCATTTTGCTTAAAGCTGCACGTGGTAAATGATGTCCAACAAGGCAAATACATTCAGTTCCTTGAAATTATTCCACTTGTTAATGGGTAAATCATTAAGAAAGAAGAGAGAGCATTCAGATATCATTCATAGCAAAAACTGGGGAGTGAATATTCCCTGTATTCAGGAATTTTACTAATTACAGAAAGATGAGAGGTGAACTGACAGCCTTTGTTATTGTTCTTTTCTTCCTGTCAAATCAGATATCAGATTTTGACTAAATGTAGCAAACGTTTATTGACTGGCTTTTGTGTGAAGGTGCTACTGGCATTAGTTACTGGGGATACATAGTCAGTGTGGGAGACTTTTCCTCATAGGATGAACTCAATACAAACACGTTTGCAACACAGATAATAAAGTAGTATATGCGAAGTCAAATGGAACGGAGTGAAACAGCAGCAGCAGTTATTTCTGATTTGGAGCATATATGGGTAAGGACATTCTAGGAAATTTGAATAACGTTTGTAAACTCTGAATGCTTGTTGGAGCTTTAGGGTCCATAGGGCGTAATTCGTATTGAACCATTCCAATTGGGAAGAGTTTTACTGGCTTCAAAAATTTTGAGTTTGAGTTTTCTGTGAGCAATAGAGGCTGTCGAACAGAACAGTTTGCATGAGTGTATACATTTGTGTGCATGTTTGTGTGCATGTTAGGGAGAGATAGAGAGAGACAGACTCACTCTTGTGACATTTGTGCAAAAGGACTGTTACGTTTTAAAATGGACTTAAAACTTATAAAGTTTTATTTACAGTTTTGACAACTATAATTCAGGTTTTATAGCAGGAATCTAAGAGGTTATTTCAATATACAACTCCTATGTTTTAAAATAATCAAGAAGGTTAAAAAGTCTTTATAATTTACATGCTTTTAAATGTAGAAGTGAGATTCTCATAAGCAACTCAAACTGTTTGTGACACATATGTGTATCCTCCCTGATTATATTTACATTTTCTATAAAAGGGAACTTAAAAGAGTAAGAAAAATGCAAAGCACCAGCAATTATTCTGTGTTTGAAGTAGGGAGGAGAAACAGGATTGATGTGTGTGAAGCTTCATGCAAGGGCAGTAGTAAATTTTCCCAGATTGGTCGTCATTCCTCCCTCTCCTTTAACCTTGGAACATCTTAGGTTTTACTCCTCTGTGGCTTACAAAGCACAGCATTTATTAGCTGAATATTATGCACAGTTGTTACCATTAATTACTTTGATAGTAAATCTGGATAATAATAGTCAATTTTAAAATAAATTAAAAGTTGCTGTTATTTTTTCTGGAGTCTTGACTTGTCAAGAGAAAAAAAAAGACTCTCCTAAGTTTACAGAGAGAGAGCAAACTTCTAAACAGAAAACAATCTATTCTTGAAGCAAAACAAAGCAATAAAATGTGATTTTGGGCCTCAATTTGATAATTTATATTAGAAAAACCTTAAATTTTACATTAAGGTGAAAGAATTTATTGTGTACTAACTACATATTATGTATGCTAGTTGCTCATTTCTTATAAAATATTAATATTCTCATGAGACAAAATAAAATAATTCAGGCAATGCATGTGCCAATGCTTGGGTTATATATTGTTTAAAATATTTCATTTCCTTTACTTCTTGTAATTGCTAGGTTAGGACAAGATTTTAATTTGGCTTTTAAGGCCTTTACTTCTGAACGTAAAAAAAAGAAAAAAATGAGTCTATGTCAGTGCTTATCAGTTTGAAAGCTGTCAGACTTTTCTGAAAAGGCATTTAATAATTCATGACAAATAGGAAACTCTCTCATCCATGGGCGTTTGGTCTCAGAGGTATAGACTGAGGTGTAAGACCAAAAAATTTATGGAAACTTACACAGCTACAGGCTTCGTGCTGGTCTGGTGATCTGCAGCCCTGAAAAAGACAGGCTTCCTCCCTGCACAGTAACAGGAGACGAAAACCCAAAAGGCAAACAGTTTTTATGAAAAATAAGGACATGGCATTTGAAAGTGTTTTTAGTTGTAAAGAATGCTGCCTGAAAAGTTGAGTATCTCATAAGACTTTATATCCTCTTAGCATGGAGTCCATACATTTTTCCAACTATGACTGTGGATTATAAAAATTGTATTTCCTTTCCTACAATTACCATTTCTCTTTACCCCTTGTTATCCTCATTGTGAAACATTAGCATGATTTACAAAATAACAAGAGAAAATATAGAAGCCAAAACATATCCTACCACTGACATAAACACCAATAATATTTTAGAAATTTGCTTTCCATACATTTTCTGTGACTACACATATATATATATCGCATCATATTATCAACTACTTTAAGAATATAATTCATTTTGCATACTTTAAAGATTATTTTTCTTTGAACTTCCTCCTGAACTTTATATAAGTTAACAATCTCTCATGAATCTTTCTATAGCTTTTCCTAGGCTCTTATTACAGGAAAACATTAACATGTAGAGGATTTTGGTCATTGTTTAGTATGTGGAGTCACATTTGACACACTTCCTTGCTGTGTACCCTCAATCACACTTCTTAGAAATGTTTTCGAATCACCTAATGTAAAACTAACCAATTCTATTTAATGGTATTGCTAAATATAAGTTTATCCATTCTTTATACTATTGATAGGCATATATTTAGCTTCAAATGTTTTGTAACTGCACAAGATGTTGTAACAAACCTTGTGAAGTAAATATCTTAGAGCAAATATTGCTTGTGATTCCATGAGAGAGATATGGCATTTTTAATTGAAATGCAGATTGCTAGTTTCCCTTCCAAAAAGATTAATTTCAAGAAATTATCTGAGATATTACCTTCCATTTCACCTCATACATCAGTAGTTATAATTACTCTATTTCATTTTTGTCAATATGATAAATGAATGGTAGATTATTTTTGCTTACTGTTCATTTTCCTAATGAATACTGAGTTTGAACCTGTTTTTACTTATTTATTTGACTTTTACTTGGCTCTTTTGTGATATATATTTTTAATTTTTTATCCATTTCCACTAGTTTTTTTGACCTTTCAAAAAGCAGTTTATTACTGTATTTTATATTAGAGATAATTTTCCTTATTCATATTGCTAAATATTTTCCTCAGTCTCTCAGATGCATTTGATTTTGTTTAAGATATATTATAGCATGTCAAAGAATTCACTTCACAGTAAAACATATTTATTTATGATTTCTTAGTTTCCTTACATATAATCAATATTCTTATCCTTAGCTTATATTATCCCAGTTGCCTACAAATCTTTTATTTTATTCATTTAATATTTGAGTTCATATTTCATCTGGTTTTAATTTTTTATGGTGTGAGCAGGTGAGATTTAATGTTATTTTATTTTAAGTAGCCAGTTTTATTAACACTATTTATTAAATAAACATTTTCCCCACTGAATTAAATTCTAAACTTTTTAATAACATGAATTCTAATAATGAATATAATATATTAAAATATATATTGAGTATATTCTTTACTCTCTTCTACTGATTTAGTTTATTATTTTCTATAACAATGCCATACTGTTTTGAGTACAGTATATAATTTTATACTATATTTTAATAATTGGTAAGGAAAAGTACTCAGGATTATTATTTAATTTTATAATGTTCTTGTCTGTATTTTAACATGTATTTTTCCACATTAACATTATATTAACTTCATTCTATTCCCCTATTCCCGCCCCACTAAATATATTGAGATTCAAATTATAATTATATTAAAATCATATATTAATTTGGGAAGGGTTGATATTTATCTTTCTACTCAAGAATAATGTAGGTCTTTCTATTTTCAAATTTAAGTTGTTTACCAGTAAAGAATATCTGTCATCAAAGACAGGGTTTTTAAAAATTAAGTTAGACATTTATATCATTGGGTCATGCTCTTTTTGTAAAAATTGATGCCTGCTTTGGAAGCCACATAAAATGCTGTAATCTTCTTTATTGTCGCCAACAATTCTTTCCAATGTCAACCAAGACTTTCTCAATTTTGACAATACTAATATTATCAAATTATTATATCTGTCATCAAAGTACAGGTGATTTTTCATCTAGCAGTGGCTCTTTGGATTTGTGATGTCAAAATGAAACTCATTTCTTCATTAAAATAAATACATACACACTTTTTTCTGATAGCTTATAGATGTTATTATTTTCCTTTAAATCCCTCTTTAAAATCTCTGTGATGTCATTTAATCTGTAATATAAAAAGTGTTAATCAGAAGAAAGATGAATTTTTTCACTAAATTTTAAATGTAAGACTATTGAGCTTAGCAAATCTAAGATTGGACCATTCCACACAGACCTGAAGAGTCTGAGCCTTGTGGGTCATGTTTTCCCATCTGTCTTTAGTTTTGTTCTTGTCATGAAGGCCAAGGGCTGCCTGAAAGCTGTCTTTACATAATGCCATATTTCCTTGTAGGTTTTGTTTTTTCCTCTTATTTCTCAATTCTTTCTCTTTGACTGACTTGTTTAGCTCAAAGGTGTTGTATTCAAGCTCTGAGATTGTTTCTTTGGCCTGATATAGCATATTCTTAAGGCTTTCCACTGTGTTTTGTAATTTCCTTTAATGAATTCTTTCATTTCCAGAAGTTCTGTTTCATTTTCTTTAATAATTCAGTTTCCTTAGTTCATTCATTTCCTGCATCGTTTTTGTGGTTTCTTTGTGTTGGGTTTCTATTTTCTCTTGTATTTCATTGAGCTTCCTAACAATCCATATTTGAAATTTTTCATCTGTCATTTCAATCTTTTCATTTTGGTTGGTATGCATTGGTAAGGAGCTGTTGTTTTCTTTTGGGGGTATCCTTTTGCTCTGATTTTTCATGTTTCTGGAGTTCTTTCACTGATTTCTTCTCATCTGGCCTTTAAGTTGGGACATGGGTTTGCTACGCCTGGCTTATGGGCCTGTCTTCAGGTCCCCAAAGATCAATCCATGAGCTTGCCAGGGAGTGGAGTACTGGTCCTGAGTTGCCTATGGGGTATTCTGGCAGGGTAGGTGTACCTCTCAGGTTACCTCTGACCTGCTGTCTTCATCTTTTCCCAACAGTGTGTAGTGAGTTAGGTTCCCCAGCTTAATCTCTGAGTTGGTGGGTGGTAACTTGTAAGTGTGAATCAGCCACTCTCTGTTTGCTTGAGTGGAAGGAGCTATGTTTAGCTATAGGGTTGTTCTGCCTGTCATTGATTAATGTTTGCATGGAAGTCCCAGCTGCCAAGATATTCTTTTGTGCCCGTGGTAAACTCTGGTCCCTCAGGTGGGGCATATAAATGCACCAAGCTTTAGAATGGACCCTGTAGCTCACAGGGGTTTGCTTGATCTCTACTCCTCCTGAGTTGGTGGGAGGTGTAAGACAAATCGTAGCTATATTGTAAAAGGCAAAGAGGCTTTATAAGGCCTCAGTGGGTCTCTGAGGTTGCTTATCTGGCTACTACGTGGAACGGCTGGTGTGAAGTTCCGGGCAATCTCTTTAAGACAGCCTGTTCCCAAGGGAGGGGCATAATCACTTGAGAGCTAAAGCCTCAAACCAGTGCTCTTTCCACTTTTGTCCACTAGCACAGTTTCTCTTCGGGGTGGGGTGGGTGCCTATCCTATTTGCTCCCTGTAGCTCCACAGTATAATCCCATCAGATCAATTCACCATGTGAGTTCTCTCACTGCCTGAAACTGGCTCTCAAACTACCCCTCAGTCTGTGTGTCCGACCCGCTAGCGTGCATCCCTGTGGGATGCTGGCGGGTGGGGGTGATCCCCAGCTGTGTGCACCTATTCTACTACAAGACTTTATGGGCAGAGGTAGGCCTATCTGTCCACATGGGTCTCTGCCAGGGGCAGGCTCCCGCCTGGGAGAAACAGTCACTCCAGAATTTTGTAGCTCAGACTGCACCCCCTATTGTAATGAGTGGGAGGAGGGGCCACTGCTTCTCTTCAGCTGGAGTACTTAAGGCATTTGGTTGTCATGGGAACCAGGGACTATGCTAATTCACTCTGAGTGACACATCCCTATCCAATATGGTGGTTCTCCAGTGAGCGTGGAGGATGGGTATGATCACAGATCCCTGTTCCTCAGCACTCCTCCACACTCTCCCAGTGGATATGTCCTTGAGGACTTCTTTGTCACCAGTGTCTGGGACTGAGATCTCTCCCCTGTGTCTCCCTGCGCTGCTCTTGTGTCTAGGGCCACCAGTTCCAGCCCACCTGTCTAAACCTCCAGCATGCAATTTCGCAAAACTCGCAGGAAGCTCACAAATTGTGGCAGCTCCACTCTTGGTGGTGGGCTCAGCTGGGAACATGCACCTGCTGTGGAGACATAGCCGTTCATGTGCTACTCAGTTCACAGTATCCTCACAGTTGCAATGGGGGGTGGGAGAGGCTGCAGCTACCAGCTGAGAGCTAAAATTAGTCTCTCTACTGCCAAGGTTGGAGGGGGTGCAGAGGAGGAAATGTCCAGGTGTAAGATAGCCAGCACACCTATCTCTTGTGGCACTCTCCTGAAAAGTGTTCTTTTGAACACCTGAACTCCCGTGGATCATTGGTTCACCTTGCTATTCCTGTTTAGTCACCATACCTGGGCTCATGAAGGGTGGAAGCTCATCCAAAATGCTTTATGTCCCAGTGCTCACTGAAGGGACCTATGTGGGGGAGGGGAAGCCCCCGCTTACTATTTTACTGTGCTCCAAGTCTCTCAAAATCAAATATTTTGATTTAGTTTTGGGTTTGGATCATGCCACTGTCTTCTCTTCTCTATTTTCTTCTTTCTCAGCTTCACCGTTTTTCTCGGTTGGGTCTCCAGACATCTCTGTTGTCTGTCCCTTTGATCCATACCTGAGCTGCAACTGCTCTCCACTTTCCTCAGTCCAATATTCTACCTTTCAGCCTCAGCCAGAACAATCTGAAAAGCAGTATCTCTAGTCAGCCATCTTGCCTCCTCCCTTTTTTTCTATCTCTTCACTTTCAGTCTACGCATGTCCTTACAGGTGAGATGAGTTTCTCATAAGCAGCATATAGTTAGGTCTTTTTTGTTTTTATCCATATAATCACTCTATGTCTTTTAATTGGAGAATTTAATTCATTTATGTTTAAGATAATTATCAACAAGTAAGGTCTTACTACTGCCGTTTTGTTATTTGTTTTTGAGTTTTTGGTAGTTCCTTCCTTCTTTTTTCCATCTCTTGTCTTTCTTTGTGATTAGGTGATTTTCTCTAGTAGTATATTTTGATTTATTTTTGGTGTATCTATTATAAGTTTTTGTTTTGTGGTTACTATGAGGCTTACAAAAAATATATTGTAGTCATAGCAAGTTATTTTAGGCTGACAGGAACTTAACATTGATAATAAAAATAGAAAAAGAAACAAACAACAACAACTCTATAATTTAACTCCATTTACCTCCACATTTGGAATTTTTATTGTTCTTCTTTACATCTTTTTATATCACCTATTGCTTGACAAATTAATGTAGTTATTACTATTTTTAATAGTTTTGTTTTTTACTCTTCATGTTACAGATATAAGTAGTTTAGGTACCACATTTTCAGTATTAGAGTATTCTGGGTTTGTCTGTCTACTTATTCTTACCAATGAGTTTTATACCTTTACATGTTTTCTTATTATACATTAACACCTCTTTATTTCAATTTGAAGAGCTCCCTTTAGCATATCTTGTAAGACAGGTATGGTGATGATAAATTCTCTTAAATTTTGTTTGTCTGGGAATGTTTTTTAATCTCTATTTTGTTTCTGAAGGATAGCTTTTCTGGGTATGGTATTCTTGGTTGACATTTTTCTCAGCACTTTAAATATATTCTCCCACTCCCTCCTTATTTGTAAGGTGTCTGCTGACAAGTCTACTGCCAGGAGAATTGGAATGCCTTTATGGGTTATTTGTTTCCTTTTTCTTACTGCTTTCAGAGTCCTTCCTTTGTCTTTGTTCTTTGAAAGCTTGATTATAACATGTCTTGGGATAGAGTTATTTGGGTTGAATCTAGCTGGTGACCTTTAACCTTCTTTTTCCTGGATTTTTTATTACATTAAAATCTTAATTAGATGTCAAAATAAAAGACATCTACTACATTTTTAAATATTGATTATATGATGAAAAGAGGAGAGCTGATCATTAAGTTATGAGCCAGCTATGCCACAGTGATTATTTTGTGGCATTTTTGAGTAAGATAATTAATTCAGTTCCTTGTGGATAAGAGATAATACACAACTAGCTAAGCCAAAAAGGGAGAAAAAATAGAAGCTAGTAGCACAGAAATGCTGAAATGTAATTATACTCTCTTCTTGGCTGGAATAAAGTGCCATTAATTTCCTGCAAACATTAAGTGATAAAAAGATACACTGAATTTTGGAGTCAATAAATGTTTTTTTTTTTTTAATCTCCTAGTGTTACACCTGTTTTGCTGAGTTTGAGGAAGCCAGGCTTTGCAAGTGTATTTTCCAATAAATCAAGGTTGTAAATCTGAGTACTAGAATTATTAATAGAAGCCCAGTATTCAAACTCCAGCTCTGCTACTTATAGTTTACGAAATCTTGAGTAAAGATAACTTCTCTGGGCTTCTATTTTTTTAGGCATAAAATTAGCCTGCTGCTGCTGCTACAGATACTGCTTACCTTATTAAGTATCCAAAAGAAAACATTAGATGAAGTATGAAAATGTTACTATCCAAATATTAGCTATCTCATTATTGCTATAATTATTGATAGTAATGTATGTGATAGAGACCTTTAGCATAAAATTCATGGTACGTGAAAAATTCATCTCAAAGCAGAAAACATAGAAAGAGTTACTATGATGGACCGATTTTAAGGTAGCCCTCATGATCCTCACCTTCTGATATTCACACCTTCCTGTAATCCTGAAACACTGGAGGAGCCTGGAACTTGCTTCTAACCAATGAAATATGACAAAGGGAAAGAGATGTCACTTTTGTGATTGCATTATACTAAAGAAGATTCTCTGCATAACAGATTCTAGAGTCTCTGTCTACATTGTTGGTTTTAAAAAAGCAAATTACGATCTGTTTGGTAAAGAAGCATATTAGCATTTGCTCAAGTGCTGAGAGACCTAATAACAGGATTAGTCAGGTTGTGAGTAGATCTCACTTCTAGCCACAAAAAAAGTGAATTTTGTAAACCTCAAGACCAACCCTTGAACTTATTCGACTCCCAATTGAGGCTCCAGTTAAGCAACAGCCCTAACAATCACTTTGATGGCTGCCTTGAAGGAAACCCAGGAAAGCCAAGCTCAGGTTCCCTACCCACAGAAACTGAGAAAGTAAATATGTGTTGTCTTAAGCCATTAAGTTTGTGATAATTTTTATTTATTTATTTATTTTTTTTATTTTATTTTTATTTATTTTTATTTTTATTTTTATTTTTTTTTGAGACAGAGTCTCGCTCTGTTGCCCAGGCTAGAGTGAGTGCCGTGGCATCAGCCTGGCTCACAGCAACCTCAGACTCCTGGGCTTAAGCGATCCTACTGTCTCAGCCTCCCGAGTAGCTGGGACTACAGGCATGAGCCACCATGCCCGGCTAATTTTTTGTATATATATTTTTAGTTGGCCAGATAATTTCTTTCTATCTTTAGTAGAGACGGGGTCTCACTCTTGCTCAGGCTGGTCTCGAACTCCTGACCTTGAGCAATCCACCCGCCTCGGCCTCCCAGAGCTAGGATTACAGGCGTGAGCCACCGCGCCCGGCTGTGATAATTTTTTATGGCATAGAAAACTAACATAGGAAACACATTTGTACAATGAACTAGAAAACATCTTTTAACAATTATTTTAATTTTGCTTTAGCTCTGTCAGTCATGATTATTGACACTAGAAGAACGATCTCTTTGTATATTAGCTAGAAATATACAAAAATGTCAATAAAATGTAACTGCGTATAGGCTCTTTATTGAGGAGCTAAATAGGATGAATTAATTAGAATTTTGAGGGTATACTTTATATGATAGCAAAAATGCCAGTAAAAAATATTCATCAAGGGGTCCGGGTATAGAAATGAGGGTCACTGCTTATATTTCATAAGACAGAAAACCAAAAGGTAGGTCATAGTTGGCATACTTCTCCCCTTGATTACAGTTTTAATGACTAGTAAAAAGTTATTTAACTATTATAGAGATAACTTTTTATCTCCTGACCTAGTTTAGTGACAGAAAGCTACAAGGAGCTATCAGGATTTAAAATGATTGCATAAATATTCAATTAAACCTAACACATAATTATCAAGCAGCTAACATTATAAGCCACCACAATACATTAACAGCTTAGAAGTACATATTAAAATATCAGCTTAAATGTCACCTCCTCAATGAAGTCTTATGTGACCATTCAATATAATCCAGTCTTTCTCAAGGACGTTATTCTATAGTTTATTCTTATATATTATTCAGGCACTTTTTAATCATGATCTGTGATTGGATATTTTCTCATTATATTTTAATTTTTCTGCCCATCATTCCCTGCAATAAGAATGAAATCTCCATGAAAAATGGGATCTTACCTCTGGGCTCAAATGATCTGCTGGGCTCAAATAAGTGAATAAAGTAATGAAAAGCAAACAGATAACTGAAACATAAAGTCTTCTCCAAAGTGAATTAGATGGGGGTATTGGCTTAAAGGGTGGAGAAATTACAACCAGTAGTATTAGTAGGACTAACTTTTTCTGTCTTTCATGTTATTTCTTTACTTGGAGATTGTGTCCACATTTCTCACATGTCCACAGCCCATATATTTACAAAAGTCTAGCATATATTTCACCTTTACACACAACTTTTATAAAGACTTTTCTATTTCTCTCCTCATCTGTCCAATGAAACCAGTTTCTTTCATTTGTTTATTCTGCAAATATTTATGAGATGCTTTCTTTTTCCTAGGTACTGTCACAGGCATTGGAGACATATCGATGAGCATGGGACATAGAATTCATGAAGCCATCTATTAATTGAAAAACCACACAAATAAGTGTGTAATTATAACTGTGATAGATATTAAGAAAGGAAGGTCCTAGGTGTTCACAACCTCATAAAATGGAGATTTAAATTACTCTTTTATTGGGATGTCAAGAAAGAATTTCTTGAGAAAATCGGGCCTTAGAGTCAAGATCTGAAGGGTGAGTGGGAGCCAATTTAGGTGGACACTGGGAATGGGGTTTAGGTAGACATTCTGCTGAATGAGAACAGCATGTCCAGAGGTTGGGAGGTTAAGATGCTGGTGGGAACTTGAAGAACTGAAAGGATGTTATGGGGCATGGAGGAAAATGAATAGTAGAAAAAAAATTATCGGTCCTTTATCTTGTACTTTTTTATGTTCTGTGTTACAGTAAAGATATTTTTTCAACCTACAGAATGGTAGAAAATATTCACATGCTACACATCTGATAAAGCACTGATAAAGAGAATCTATATGGAACTCAGGAAAATCAGCAAGAGAAAATCAAACAACTCCATTAAAAAGTGGGCAAAGGACATGGATAGAAACTTTTCAAAAGAAGACAGACTAATGGCCAACAAACATGAAACAATGCTCAACATCTCTAATCATCAGGGAAATGTAAATCAAAACCACAATGAGATATCACTTAACTCCAATGAGAATGGCTTTTATCAAAAACCCCCAAAACAATAAATGTTGGCATGGATGCAGAGAGATAGGAACACTCATACACTGCTGGTGGGACTGCAAACTGACAACCTCTGTGGAAAGTAGTATGGGGATACCTCAAAGAGATACAGGTAGAACTACCATTTGATCCAGCAATCCCATTACTGGGCATCTACCCAAAGGAAAAACAGGCATTCTATAAAAAAGACATTTGCACTCGAATTTTATAGTGGCACAATTCACAATTGCAAAGATGTGTAAACAACCCAAGTGCTCATCAATACATGAGTGGACTAATAAAATGTGGTATATGTATACCATGGAGTTCTACTTAGCCACAAAAACAACCATGATTTAGCACCTCTTGTATTATCCTGGCTAGAGCAGGGGCCCATTCTACCAAGTGAAGTATCACAAGAATGGAAAAACAAACACCACATGTACTTACCATCAAATTGGTATTAACTGATCAACACTTATGTGCACATATAGTATTAACAAACATTTATCAGGTGCTGGGCAAGTGGGACAGGGGAGGAGGGGATGGGTTTATTCACACCTAATGGGTGTGGTGTGCACCGTCTGGGGGATGGACATGCTTGAAGCTCTGACTCAGGTGGGGCAAAGGCAATATATGTAACCTAAACATTTGTAGCCCCCTAATATGCTGATATAAAAAATATAAAATAAAAAATAAAATTTAAAAAAGATGTTTTTTACTTATTCTGATATTAGAAAGATTCTTAAATATTTTGTTTTAAAAGTTTCATAGACTTTAAAAAAACTTAGGTCATTACTCACCTGAAATGAATTTTAAGTGTAGTATGAGGAGGCAACTAATTTTTTTCCTATTGGATATGGGACAGCAGTTCTCCCAGTGTCATTTATTGATGAGTCTAGCTTTTGTCCTGATTTGCAATGCCATTGCAGATAATTATGTGTGTGTATGTGTATGTTTTCTCCTATTTGTAGGTGTGTTTCTAGAATTTTTGTTTAATTCCATGAGCCATTCTGTACATAACTGTTCTGAAACCAGTGGTCATAATTATTTTAACTTTACACTAAATCTTATATTTTGTACACAAATTTACTCACTCTTCTTCAAAACTGCTTTGATTGAGATGTTCTCCAAAATAGATTTAAGAATAATTTGTTCCTCATAGTTTTGTTACTGAGTGGCTCCACTGGGCATTCTCTTCTGGGCCCTGTGACTCTGGCAATGAAATCCATCCCAGAACAACAGCTTATCTTATCACAAAACCTCCCCTTATGTAACAAATAGGCCATGAATGCTATAAAGAGAAGATATATATTCTTTTAAAATACTTAGTGGTTTCTTAACAAAAATAGTTTACATAATGATTTACAAATAAACCTCAATAATTGCCAAGAAGTATACATTTTCACAGTCACATCTCTGATTAAAATTAAGTGAATAACATTAACCATTTTGGATCTTCACTTTTCTATATGAGTAACTGAATCAGTTTTTCGTGTTACACATTATTTTGCGATTTTCATGAGGATAATTTTGAATTTATGAAGAATTAACATTCTTACAATCTTGAAGCTTCCCATTATAAAAAACAATGCAGCTCTACTTTCTGTTTCCTTTTACATTTTTCAATTACATTGTTTGCATCATTCTCCATGAATGGTCTTTATACTCACATTTTGCCATTTCAGTTCCTTAGTACTCAATGTTTTTTGTTGACATTATATCTCAGAACATTTTACTAATTATTTCTTGCCAATGTATAGGAATGCAGTTTTTTTTTCTAGGTTAATCTTGTTCATGAAACTTTCTGAATATTTTTATTAATTCTAATTCTAATATGTATAGATTTTATTGATTGAATCTCCTGGACTTTTGTCTGTTTTAATAATCTTTTCATATACAGCACTAGTTTGAGATTTTTATTGCTCTTATTTCTTAATTTTCTTTTACTTAACTTTCTGCTCTTTTCTTTATTATTTACTTCTTTTTCTTCCTTTGGATTTACTCAGGAGTTCTTTATCTAAATTCTTGACTTAGATGCTGTATCATTTTAGATGTAGTCTGTTGAAAGTGAGAACAAGGAGTTAAATTGTATGGACATGCATTATCTCAGTCATGAAGGAAGCTTGCTGTGAGCAGATTCAGGATTGTTTACCGATTACCAATTTCGTCTAGGACCAAAGCTCTTTCCGTACTTTCTCCCACCGATCCTTATGTTACATTTTCATCTTACACATGTTACTTGCAGGTGTCTTTAAAGCTGCTATAGCTCTAGGTATCACATTTTCATATCAACGTTCTTAGCAAGAAAGCAAATAGAAAAAAAAAAACACCCTTTCATCTTAATATTCAGTGTTGGTTAAAATTTAAAGCTGACTAATTTTATATCCTCTTTCAAAATAATATAAAATATCATAAAAAAATTTAAAGATTTTCAGTTTACTAAATATAATCATGCCAATGTATACCATAAGCCTATCACTTCTAAAAGTTTCCTCCTGACCTCTTTACTATTCTTTTTACTTTTGTGATAAGAACACTTAATATAAGATCTACCCTCTTAGCAAATTTTTAAGTATATAATACAATATTTTTAACTACAGGCTCTATGCTGTACAATAGATCTCTAGGATTTCTTTATCTTGTATAGCTGAAACTTTGTACCTTTGACAAATGTCTCCCAATTTGCCCCTCCCCCAGCCCCTTGTACTACTATTCTACTCTCTGCTTCTGTGTTTGACTATTCAAGATTGATTTCTCATATAAGTGGTATTACGTAGTATTTATTTTTCCATGTCTGGTTAAACGTACTGTCCTCCAAGTTTATCCATATTGTTGTTAATGACAGGATTTCCTTCATTTTTAAGGCTGAATAATATAGATAGTATTATATGTATATACCATATTTGGAAAATTTATCCATTCATGGACATTTTGGTAGCTTCTGTATCTTGACTATTGTGAATAATGTTGTGATGAACATGGAAATGCATATATCTCTTTGAAATCCTGAATTCAATCCTTTGGCTATACACCCAGAAGTGAAATTGATGGATCATATGGAATTCCGTTCTATTTTTAATTTTTTGAGGAATCTCCATATTATTTTTTATAGTGGCAGCACCAATTTACATTTCCACCAACAGTATACAAGTTCCCTTTTTGCCACATCCTTATCAACACTTGTTACCTTTTGACATTTTGATAATAGCCATCCTAAAAGATGTGAGGTAATATCTGATTGTTTTGATTTGCTTTTCCCTGATGATTATTAATTTGAGCATTTTTCAAATACCTGTTGTTCATTTGTATGTCTTTGTTTGAGAAATGTCCATTCAGTTATTTTGCCCATTTTTTAATCTTGAACTGCTTGTGATCAGCATAGGAAAAGTGACCTAGAGAGAAAGATCATTTTTGCCAGTTGAGTTAGGGATGGCAGATTGGGAACCTTGATCCATTGTAAGCAGAGGATTTTGAAAAGGTTATTTTGTACTACAAGATGGTGAAGTGAGTCAAATTATTGCACGGCCCATTGTCTCTTGGAAGATAATCTAAAATGTTGGACTGTTCTCATTATCAACACTGGGTGACTGACAATCTGATTGGGTTTGCCCTTTAGAGGGCCTTCATTTTGAAATAGCTTAAATGTCTCTCTTCATGACTCGCATTATTACTTCAATCATTATTACTGGCCTTAAAGTTTTATACCAGACTAGATTCTAAGGTTCTAAGAATACATTCTGGCATGCTTTCAATCCTATTTTTCTGTGCTACGGCATCATATTGCTTTGCCTCCTTGAATCTCC
The DNA here is from genome assembly GCF_020740605.2 of Lemur catta. Taxonomy (NCBI): domain Eukaryota; kingdom Metazoa; phylum Chordata; class Mammalia; order Primates; family Lemuridae; genus Lemur; species Lemur catta. The sequence continues at coordinate 103,740,747 of NC_059131.1, read as the reverse complement.
TTTTACTGTCCTTTGATGCTTCTTATAAAAATATTTTTCTTTCTTGGCTGTGCATGCCATAAATCTAAATTTATTACTCCCTCTGCTATTGTTTAATGTTTAACACTAATAAAAATGCTACTTAGCATTTACACAAGGTTCATATTTTTAAAGTGCTTTACAAGGACTATTACTCAGGTCTTTTTTAATGAGAGTATTTTCAGAGGCAATTTGTATGAATATTCAGGAGACATTATGAATGTGAAGCTAAAGCCCTGTTCCTGTAATGATTTGGAATTTAGATGTGTAATACACAGAAATAGGGAAGTGCTGATCTGGCAACCATTAACAAAAAAGAAGCATTTACAATGTATTATGGTCAGTAAAAAAAAAATTTTTGTCTGTAGATGTATTTATCCTTTATTCAAATAGAACAGTATCTATAAAATAGGGTTTTAAAAGACTTGAGTATATTCTTATTAATATGACATTTATTAAACTGAGACATTTTTATAAATTGAAAACAAACTTCTATTTGATTTAAGGCCATAATTTGTGACTTAAGTTTTCAGGTTGTTTTTGTATTTGAACTTCATTCATTATGAATATGATTTAATTTAAATTACACTGGTAGAGAAAGTGTTCTATTGTCCTGTTCAGATAGTCATAGGTAGTAAAATTCATTGCATTATATAATGCATTCAAAATGTCATCAGTAAGTACAAAAAATATATGTAGGCTGTTAATAATTCTATCTTTGGTTTTATCTTCATGTATAAATACACCAAAAGTTCTCTAGAATTAGTAATTCCATGTATCACCCAGAAGATTTTCAAACTACAAAAGAATTTATGTATAGAGAATAAATATAAGGTAAAATTATGGTTTTACATTATCTTTTATACTTGGGATTGAAATATACTGAGAAGTAGGGATGATGTCTTATTATTCATTGATTCTCCAGTGATTAACAGTTAATGGTATATATTTGGTGCTCAATAAATGTCTGTGGGCTGCTAGTTAACGATCATGTATAGAGGAATATTATTTAAAACAATACAAATATGTCTAGCAGAGTGGAGTGGCACAGCAGAAACATGCTGGGCCCATAAAACAATACAAATAATTTATGAAGGAAAATCCTGCCAGGCTCAGTGCTGATTTCTTGGATTTACCAGCTATCCACAGCTTGGAACCAGGCAGAAGCTTTCAATCCCACTCAGCATTAAATTTAAACTGCAAACCATAGTCTGCATGACCTTTTTCTGATCTGATCTGGTATCATGCCTTGTTTTCCTTGTCCCCAGAGTGCTAATCTATAAACCTGTGTTCTGTTTTTTGACTCACCATCTCATTCTCTTCAGAGACCATTTCCCTGCCCACAGACTGTCTCATGTGTGTTCACTTCTTGCCATCCAGATCTTAGCTTAAACTTTACCTTCTAAGAGGGGAATTCCTGACGATTCAAATCCTGAAATTCCGGATCACATTATTTAACTAAATGGTTAATTTTATGTCTCAAATTACCTGGGCCAATGGATGCCCAGATATTTGGTTAAACATTGTTTTGAGTATTTCTATAAGGGTGTTTTGGGATGAGACTAACATTTAAACTAGTGGACTTTGAGTAGAACAGATTGGCCCTCATAATACAGGTGGGTCTGATTCAATCATTTGAGGGATCTAAATAGAACTGGCTCAATAAACCCTTCCTCTCTCCTTCCCCCCTGGAACTAGAGAAAATCTCCAGCAGATGGCTTTCTTCAGACTTGAATTGCAACACCTACTCTTTGAAGCATTTTTTTTTCAGCTCTTCATGGGGGTACAAAACCTCAGGTTACATACATTGTCCGTGTCCTGCCCATCCCCCTGAGTCAGAGCCCCAGGCGCGTCCACTCTCGAGACAGTGCGCCTGGCACTCACCATGCAGTCATACCTCCATCCCCCCCCACTTTCCCGAGTCAGCACCTTCAAGCATGACCATTCCCCAGACAGTGCGCAACGCACTCATCATGTAGGCATACACCCATCCCCTCCTCCCACCCCCCGTCTCAGTCTGATATCCAGTTGGTATCCTTCCCCAATGTGCATTTAGGTGATGATCAGGGAAACCAGTTTTCTGGTGAGTACATGTGATGCTTGTTTTTCCATTCTTTGGATACTTCACTTAATATAATGGGTTCCAACTCTCTCCAGGAGAACCAAAGAGATGTCGTATCACCGTTATTTTTTATAGCTAATACTCCATGGTATACATATACCACAGTTTACTAATCCATTCGTGGATTGATGGGCACTTGGGTTGTTTCCACATCTTTACGATTGTGAATTGTGCTGCTATAAACATTCGGGTACAGGTGTCTTTGTTATAGAATGACTTTTGTTCTTCTGGGTATATGCCCAATAATGGGATTGCTGGATCGAATGGTAGGCATTTTAACCTGATAACCTTTGAACTAGAACCGCAGCATCAGCTCCTCCTGGGGCTCCAGCCTTTGCACTGAACCAGCAGCATTGGCTTTTCCTGGGTTGCTAGCCTACGAGCCCATGCTCCAGATTTTGAAATCGTCAGGCTTCATAATTGCATAAGCCAATCCCTTAAAACAAATCTTTACCTATCTATCTTATTGGTTCTGTTTCTCTGGAGACCCCTAACTAATACATACTGTTTATTACCTTTTCCTTCCTCACTAGAGGTATGTTCCATGAAAGCACAACCTTAATTGCCTTATTCTTGATTATATCCACAGGGACTAGCATGTATCTTGCCCTAAAATATATATAGTAATATATATTGTTAAATGTTTTAATTAATGACGTGGTGCATAGATATCAATTATAATGATACTTAAAGAATAAATGATAGTAGTTCCCTGGTGTGAATTGTAAAACCAATTATTTATGAACTCACATAACTATAAATAAATCTATTGAATGGAAGTAGTTTGAAGTAATTGTGCATTTTAGTTACCTTGTGCAATTATTAAGAGTAACCAAAAATAGCAATCACTGTATGACTGACAGTGTACACTTGATATGAATTTATAGATTATTAGATATATCTAATATATACAGTATTAGATATATTTAACAATTTAATGATACATATGTTTGGACATTATTATTCTCATTTTATCTCTGTTTATCTCAGTTTCCTCATATATAAAATAGGGACATTAATAGTATCTATCTCACAGAGTTATTGTGAAAATTAAATGAATTGAGATGGTGCTTTCTAGATTGTTTTAGCTATTACTGTTGTTGTTACAATAATTATTATTAGCCTTTAAGTCTTTTTCCTGGTGATCATTACCTAATAGGTCAATTTAACCTTTCCCTAATTAAGTTAATGGATCAAAGCTACTAAAGTGGAAATTACCTTTTATTTACTTTCTTTTTTTACTGAAATTATGGGAATTTTTTTATTTTTGATATTATTTTATTTTTCTTATTATATTATATCCTATGAGCTATGTTAGTAATTGCTTTTACTCCTTTCTCTTCATAGCTTTCAAATATTTGTAATTGTTTTTCTTCCTTTGCCAAATTATACAAATTTAGCTCCTCTACTTTTTTTCACTTAAGACATTGTGCTGGCTTCACTAGTGATTTAAATTTCTGTGCCCTGGATGCTCTCCAAATATCTCAAATTATTTGGAAAAGACATAGCTAAAACTAGATATCATGGAAATTTAAAACATATAATCTCAACCAAAGTGATTTCAATCTAATGTTTTTTGATATCCAGTAAAACTGTTCATCATGTCCTTTCCTTAAGTGTCTGTGTTTCAGACACATTGGTTTTTAGTTATTTCTTTAAATATGTCAGATCCTTACCTAGTTTATACAGGCACACCCACACAGGCATACTCACAGACATGCATCTTATTTGTAGACACACACGAATATACACAGAGATATGTTTCTACATCTACACATCCATGAATTTTTCCTGTGGTTGGATTAGCAAATGTTTCTGATAAATAAATTCCTTTAATCCTTAATAGGAAGTGCTGATTATCTTCACTTTCCACATATGATTACTGCGGGGTCAAATCATGAACCTAGTGAAAATCCTCATTTACAACTTTCATTTGCTTTAAGCTATTGGATTGACTGTAACAAAGTCTTTAGAGAAAATAAAAAAGAGACCTTGTGTATGTGCATCAGTTTTCTGCTCTGCTGATATATATTTGCATCTTAATTGCCTTAGAATTTAGCCCTCAAAGACCTTTCTGTGGGACTTAAAAAATGCAATGAAGATGCTGGAAATAATAATGAACTCAGTGAAAACTAGTATTGTTCCTTTTCTTGGCCACCATTGGATAATCTTCTGTGTAATGCTGTCTAGCTGGGCTTCCATCATTGAAACAAATCTGTCTAATGGCTTTTTTCTGGGACATATAGGATTAAAGACATGGCCTTCTCTCTTGGGAGAATACATGTCTGGTGAGATAAACAAATTTAAACATAAACATTACACAATCTTATTTTTTTTTAAGAAATACACACTACTCTTCTAAGAAGGGTGTGTTTAGTTTTTCCCATTTGAGGCAAGCCTGTCTAGTGTCTATATGTTGATGCTATGTATATCCTTACTAGTCTTTCTGCAGAAAACCTGGAAGCTGTAATACTGCATCCACAGACAAGGTAGTAAAACCATTCTGAAACAACAGTCAATCAGAGTTTAAAATGCATTGAACAAGCTACTGATTCTGTGACTTTGACTTCTGATCAGAATATATGCTGTTCAGGTGTCTCAGAACTTGGGTTTTTATTTGTCAAATGAGGGCAAAAATGATGTGTGTAAGAATTAAATGAAATAATTGAAATATGTTCAAGCATAAAATTGATATTATTGTTACGAAGATGTTACTGTTTCTCATACTTTTTTATGCCAAAGTATATATATATCACTAAAGAAATGTGTGTATTTTAATACTACTTTTACCATGTAAATCTGATACTTTTTCATTTTCATTTATATGCATATCATTTCTATTTTTGTTTCACTAGCTTTAATTAATCAATCATGTCTATTTATAAAGATATTTTCACTTCTGTCAGTCTTTTGATATCAGCCTAATGCTCCCAGAATTTGTCAAAATAATTAGAAATGTTTAATGAGTTGCAAGACAATTACCTTAATTCCATATGATAACTGCCATGGAGCTCAATTGATATGCCTGTGTATAATTCTTCTGAGTATTGCTTTTATCTTTGTGAAAAGGTTTATTACTTTGGAGAATTCTTTTACATCTTAGTGGCATTAAATTCACAGTTTCAACTTAAAAATTTAAAGTCTGTGTTTAATCATTATTTTTTATTTCTAATATTTTAAAATAATACTTTTTACTTATTTATTTTAAATTTGAGATTATTGTAGTTGTATGGAGAAGAGGTGTGATAACTTTTAAATAAGATTATCTTTCTCCATTTGTTTCTAGTAGATCAATTTTATCTATCTCATTTGTACATACATGATATGCTTAATTTTTCCATCTTATATTTAGTATGTATTTGGACATCTGTAGCAGATTACTGTTCACTCACCAAATACTGAATTTTAATTGCCCCTTTCATAATTTTATACTTAATGGATTCCCTAACTAATTAATTTTTAAACTTTTTGAATTATTTGCCATCTTGCAATAATTCAGATGTTCTTTTTGGAGAGACATAGTTGACAAAGACAAGCAAGTTCAAAGGAAAATAAATGTCTGCATCCTACCCTAGAAAATTTTCTATGTTGAAAAACCTTACCACCTTTCCACACTGTTTGAATATGTTAAATGAATCTTCAAATCTACTTTCTCCTTGTAAACTAAGAAATACAGATCATAAAATGATACTGAGCACCAAAGATCTGGCGAATCATACTTATCTCCCACAACCTGAAGTAAATCAACAGTTTCTTAGCAAGGAAAATGCTCTGATACTTTAATAGTTGGTCTCTCCCCCAGAGCCTGGACATTCCTGGCAGGCAGCCTTCCAGAGAGAGGGACAGAGATGACCACAGTGCTAGCTTTCCTCCATTCAGACTCCTTCACTCTCCTTGCCCTCCCCTGCCCATGGTTGCTGAGGCAGATAATTGAGCCAGGGCTCTCAGGAGCTGCTGCCTCCCCTCTGTTGTTGCATCTACAACACCAGGGCTTGCACAAAAAGTGGGGCTCAAACATTTCCTCTTAAAGACCTGCAGCACACTAAAGGGTGCTTGGGCTGCAAGTTTCCTGTTCACCAGCCCTCCCTGGTGCTGTTCACCCTGCTACTCCATCAGAGCATGGCATCCTCCAAGGCAGAGGGACATTAAACCTGGTTGAGAACCCCATAAGCAACTGAGAACCAGCACACTTTTCCCTGGCACAGTGAAGAATTGATCTCCCATTACCTGGGGACAGGCCAGTAGGCCAGATCCCATACACCTAGGGCTTGATCATGTTGCTCAGAGGGATGGAGGAGTGATTTGTGAACTAATCTCAGGAGAGGGGGAGCCTGCCTGGGCAGAACTAAAAAGAGAGTGCAGTGTGGGTCCAATCTGCAGTATACTCATGGAACACCCCTCCCACCAGAGGAAGGCCAAGCTCTCAGCCCAGGGTTGGATCCTGGACAGGGAAGCTTGTGGCCTGTAGCACCATCATGGGGGAGCTCAGCCAGCTTTAGCTCCTGCCTACTGGCAGATGCTGGAGGGATGCCACAGAGTAGGGGAGGGGAGAAGAGAGAAACCCATTTCTAACAGCCAGATTGTGATTCTCAGATGTACCCTCCTACCAGAAGCAAACTTTCTGACTGGGTAGGACCACTTCAGACCATCCCTGGCAGCTTTCCCCAGAAGCCTGGTAGCAGATCTTTGACCCTTCCTGAAACAGCTACCTTATCAGCTTTTGTGGACCCTGAGGGAAGCTTCACCAAATCCAGCCTTGCTCAGCCTCACTTCCCCACCTGCCTCTGCTGTGGTGGAGAATAAGGATGCACCTGGAAGTTCCAGGGCCCCACCTATCACCTGGGACATTCAAATGCTTCTCCTGAGGGGCTAGAGTCAGTCACAGGTCCCCAAAACAACATTGCAGCTTGTTCCTTATGGCAAGCACCACCTACTGAGAGGGAGGTCAATTTGCACTGCCCTTTACAGCACTTAATGACTCAATCATATAAGGTGTGGTTGATTCTTACCCACAAATACAACCTACAGTCTCAGAGATTAAACAGGGCATCTCAAATCAATTCATACCATTGAGAAGAACACAGGGCTGGGGAAAGAGAAAGGATTTCAAAGACATCAATCCTCCCTCATCAAAGAGAGAAAGGGAATCTGCGCACACACAGCTCCAACACTACTGCAGCCTATAAACAAATAGCAACTGAGAAAACCACCACACTGAGGATATTGATAGCATCCATCCAAAACCTAGATTGCAAGCACCCACATGCAAAGCCAAAGGTTATTACCCAACATATGCTACAGACACAACCTTATGAGTAAGGGGGGGGGCATCTAAACAAAAGAAAATCCAAAAATAAGAAGTGACAGCTGCTCCAGATGAGAGGAAATCAGCAAAAGAACTCTGAAAGTATGAAAAATAAGAGTGAAAGGACACTCGCAAAAGGGAACACCAGATCTCTAGCAATGGATACCAATGAGAATGAAAATAGTGAAATGACAGATGAAGAATTCCAGATATGGATCATAGGGAAGCTCAATAAAATCCAAGAGAAAATGGACAACCAACTCAGAGAAATCAGAAAAACAATTTGGAAAATGAATGCAAAATTCACTAAAAAGATTGACATATAACGAAAATAGAACTTCTGGAAATAAAAAATTCATTTAAGGATATACAAAACACAGTGGAAAGTTTTGAGAATAGACTAGACCAGGCAGATGAAAGAATCTAAGAGCTTGAAGACAATCTTTTCAAATTAACTCAGTCAGTCAAAAATAAAGAATAGAGAATTAAGAGGAATGAACAAAGCCTATAAGAAATATAGGATTATGTAAAAAGGCCAAAGATAAAAATCATAGTCATCCCTGAGGGTGAAGAAGAAAATGCACAATGACCTGAAAAACTACATGGGTGAATAATTGAGGAGAACTTCTCTGGTCTTGTTAGAGATTTGGACATCCAGGTACAAAAGGCTCAACAAACACCTGGGAGAGTCATTGCACAGAGGCAATCACCAAGAACATAGTCAATAGAATGGCCAAAGTCAACATGAAGGAGAAACTCCTGTGAACCATGAGGTGAAAACATCAAGGAACCCACAAACGAAAACCCATCAGGCTAACTGCAGACTTCTCAACTGATACCTTATAAGCCAGAAGGCATCAGGGCGATATCTTCAGTCTTCTTAAATAGAACAACTGGTAGCCTGGAATTTTGTATCCTGAAAAACTACATTTCATATATGAAGGAGAAGTAAAAACTTTTCCAGAAAACCAAACACTGAGGGAATTTGCCAAGACCAGTCCTGCAAGGCAGGAAATACCCAAAACTGCGTTATACATCTATTAGCACAATAGATACCCACCAGTATAAAACCATCCAAAAGCTAAAGCTCAAAGTTCATATAAAACAATAGCACAAGAGGTAAGATAAAGTATAATGTACTACCCAAAAGGGTGAACAGAACAGGATCCCACATACAATTATTTCAATTAACATAAACAGTCTTAATACTCCACTCAAGAGAGACAGGCTGCCTGAATATATGAAAAAATACAACCCAAATATCTTCTGTCTCCAAGAAACAAACTAACCCACAAGGACTCATACAGACTCAAGGAGAAAAAATGCAAAAAAAAAAAATTCCATGCAAATGGAAACTATAACAAAGCAGGTTATATCATTTTATCTGATATAAAAATGGACTTAAAACAAAATATAGTAAGGAAAGGCAAAGATGGTCATCATATAATAGTAAATGGAGCAATTCAACAAGAAGATACAATAATCCTAAATATTTATGCACATAACACAGGAGCACCCAGATTCAAAAAAGAAACCATACTAGATCTAAGCAAAGAAATAAGCATCAACATCGTAATTGCCTTGGACTTCAACAACCCACTGACAGATCTGGAGATGTTATCCAAGCAGAAAATAAATAAAGAAACACTGTACTTAAATGGGACTGTAGAAGAAATGGGCCTAACATTTAAAAAACATTTTACAAAAAAACTACCGATTATATATTCTTCCAATTAGCATGTCAAAAATTCTCTATTATTGACCATAGCTTAGGACACAAAATATGCCTCAACAAATTCAAAAAAATAAAAATCATACCATGTATTTTCTCAGACCACAGTGGAAAAAAAAAAAAACAACTAGAAATCAACTCCAAGAGAAACACTTAATTATAAATAAAGTCATGAAAATTAAACAACCTGTTGCTGGCTGATTATTGGGTCAATAATAAAATTACCATGTAAATCAAAAGACTCCTTGAACTGGATGACCAAGGGGCACAAGCTAGCAAATCTATGGAATTCAGCAAAAGCAATCCTAACAGGAAAATTAATAGCCTTAAATTCCTACATCAAAAGACAAAAAGATCACAAATTAACAATCTAATGACATGTCTCATGGAACTAGAAAAGGAAGACCAAACTAAACCCAAAGCCAGCAGAAGGAATTATTAAGGTCAGAGCAGAACTAAACAAAATGAAAAACAAAAAAGCAATACAAAGCATCAATGAAACAAAAAATTGGCTCTTTGTAAAGAAACAAAATTGATAGACTACTTGATATATTAACCAGGAATAGAAGAGAAAGGACCCAAATATGCTCAGTCAGAAATGAAAAAGGAGGTATTACAACTATTACCACAGAAATATAAAATGTGATCTGTGAATACTAAAATCTCTATGCACATAAATTTAAAAACATAGAGGAAATGAACAAGTTCCTGGAAACACACAGCCTCCAAGGCTGAATCAGGAAGAAATAGAACTCATGAACAGACCAATAATGAGCAAAGGGATTGAAGCAGTAATAAAAAAAATTTTTCAACAACAACAAAAAAAGCGCCTCAGAACGGACGGATTCACATCTGAAATTTACCATACCTACAAAGGAAAGCTTGTATCCACACTGAATAAATTATTCCATAACATCAATAAGGAGGATATATTCTCCAACTCATTCTACAAAGCCAGGATCACCTTGATACTAAAGCCAGGAAAGGGCACAAGAAAAATAGAAAATTGCAGACCAATATTCCTTATGAATATAGATTCAAAATCCTTAATAGAATACTCACAAACCAAATTCAACAGCACATCAAAAAAATAATTCACCATGATCAAGTGGGCTTCATCCCAGGTATGCAAGGATGGTTCAACATAGGTAAATCACTAAATATGTTTCACCAAACAAATAGAAGCAAAAACAAAGACAATGTTGTTATCTTTATAGATGCAGAAAAAGCATTCCACTAAATTCAGCACCCTGTTATGATAAAAACCTTCAACAACCTAGGCATAGAAGGAACATATCTCAAAATTATAAAAGCCATATATGAGAAACCCACAGACAACATCATACTGAGTGGGGAAAAGTTGAAAGCATTGCACTGTGACCATAAGACAAAGGTGCCCACTATCCCCACTTCTATTCAGTGTAGTACTGGAAATCCTAGCCAGAGAAATCAGGAAAGAGAAGGAAATTAAGGGTTTCCAAATGGGGAAAGAGGAGGTAAAATTATTGCTCTTTGCTGATGATATGATCTTACATCTAGAAAATCCCAAAGACTCCATCAAGAGATTCTGGAAACTAATAAATAAATTAAGCAAAGTTTTGGGTTACAAAATCAGTGCACACAAATCAGTAGCATTTCTATACACCAAAAACAGTCAAGCTGAGAGTCAAATCAAAGACTCAATACCATTCAAAATAGTTACAAAGAAAATAAAATACTGAGATGTATACTAAACCAAGGAGGTGAAATATCTCTACAAGGAGAGCTACAAAACACTGAGGAAATAAAGCGCAGATGATATAAACAAATGGAAATATATGTCACGCTCATGGATTACTAGAACCAACATTGTTAAAATATATTTACTGCCCAAAGTGATGTACAAATTCAATGCAATCCCCATCAAAATACCAAAGTTATATTTCACAGGTCTATAAAAAATAATTCTACACTTTGTTTGAAACCAGAAAAGGGCCCAAATAGCCAAAGCCATCTTTACCAAAAAGAACAACTCTCGAGGCATCACATTACCAGACTTCAAACTGTACTACAAGGATATAGTAAGCAAAACAGCATGGTATTGGTACAAAAATAGAGACATAGACCAATGGAAAACAACAGAGAACACAAATATAAGACCATCCACCTACAGCCAACTGATCTTTGACAAAGTAGACAACAATATACACTGGGGAAAAGAAGTCCTATTCAAGAAATGGTGCTGGGAAAATTGGATACACACATACAGAAGAATGAAACAGGATGCATATCTCTTACCAGTCACAAAATTAATTCAAGATGGATATAAGACTTAAACGTAAGGCATGAAACCATGTAAATTCTAGAAGAAAATGTAGGAAAAACTCTTCTAGATATTTGCCCAGGCAAAGAATTTATGAAGAAGACCCCAAAGGCAATCATAGCAACAACAAAAATAAATAAATGGCCCTGATTAAATTTAAAAGCTTCTGCACAGCTAAGGAAATAATCAACAGAGCAAATAGACAACCTACAGAATGGGAGAAAATATTCATAAGCTGTACATCCAATAAAGGGCTAATTACCAGAATCTACAAAGAACTCAAGCAAATGAGCAAGAAAAAAACAACCCCATTAAAAAGTGGGCAAAAGACATGAACAGAAGCTTTTCAAAAGAAGATAGACAAATGGCCAATAAATGTATGAAAAATGCTCAATAACACTAATTATCAGGGAAATGCAAATTAAAACCACGATGAGATATCACCTTACCCCAGTTAGATGGCTTTTATTTAAAAAATCCCAAAACAATAGATGCTGGCTTGGATGCAAAGAGAAAGGAATGCTTATACACTGTTTGTGGGACTTCAAATTGGTATAACCTTAATGGAAAACAGTATAGAGATTCCTTAAAGAACTAAAAGTTGACCTACCATTTGATCTGGCAACCCCACTACTGGCTATTTACACAATGAAAAGAAATAATTTTTATCAAAAATATACCTGTACTGAAATGTTTATTTCAGCACAATTGACAATTGAAAAGATGTGGAATCAACACAAGTGTCTATCAATCCATGAGTGGATTAACAAAATTTTGTATATGTATACCATGAAATACTACTCAGCTGTGAAAAAGGATGACTTAATGCCTTTGCCCCAATTTGGATGGAACTGAGGAACATTATCTTAAGCAAATTATCTCATGAATGGGAAAACAAACACCACATGTACCTGCTACTAAATTGGAACTTATTGATGCGCACACATGTGTACAGAAGAAAGTAAAACTCAGTGGAAATCGAGTAGGCAGGAGAAGGGATGAAGGCATGGGTGAAAATCTACCTAATGGGTACAATGAACGCTATTTGAGTGATGGACAACTTATAACCTTGACTTAAGCATTACAAAAGTAATTCACATAGTCAAAAACATTTGTACCTCTATAATATTTTGAAATAATAATAATAAAGAAATTAAAAATATATGTGCCATGAAAAGAGAAATATGTGGTCTCTTTCATTTCTTGCTATATGTATGAAGATTATGAAAAAATCATTCATATAAATTCCTTTCCTTGGCAAAATAAAATTCTGATGTGAAATTCTCAGAGTTTCTAGTGAAATGAATGAATGAAATATTCAATGTGATTCAACAACATTATCACTTTATCCATTTCACTTTTTAGCTTTGGGTCAAGTAATACTTAATAGAGAATTTGTAAGATCATGACATTAAATAAACACTGTATTTTAAACATTGACTACATGGCCATTTGATTCTCTGATACCAATTGCAAGATGATTTTATATTATCTACAGATATTTTTATTGTTGAAAATCTTAGAGCATGTTGAAAAAGCTCTGTGTTGCCACATTACTTAGTGTTGAAAAGTTAACCTTGTTGGTTAAAGCACAACTACTACTAAAGACTTTTCATTTATTTTTTTTCTTTTGTAAGTGATGGTAGCAATCTATAATTAATCGGTGGTAAGTGAAGTTTAGCTACTCTTCTGAAAACTCTCTATCAAACCATAATGGAAGAAAGTCTCAGATCAAATTTGGCTACACAGACAGTTATTAGCAAGCAGGCATTTAACAGTCCACAGCTTATTCTGTGAGCTCAAAGAAATCCCATCTAGTAAGTCTTTTTAGGTGCTGTAAGTACACTTTGCATAAATGGTTCTTCTTAAGTAAATACAATGATATTCTAACACAACAGTTGTCTAATCATCTATAAAGCTAGATAGATTCAAAATCTTTCAAGAATCCTCAGAACCAGCAGTGAAACAGAGTATGTGATAACACCTTTAGGAGAGTCTAATAAAAATTTTACATTTGGTTAAGGAGAATCTCTAATGATCAATACACCCACTTTAATAAAAAGCATTTTTCTCCCAGGAGAGTCTTTTTAAGTCTTCATTAGACTCATAAACAAGCTACTTATTTTCACCCATAAAAACTTATTGCTAATGTTTATGTTGTCAATCAGAAATATTTTTGGCATTGTTCAAGATAAGAAGAATTGAAGTTGTAGAAGCTGACTTAGAGTGGCCTTTCTGATTAAATGATAGCAGACCACCTCTGGTCTCTGACTTCCTGATTAGGAACTGACTATCGAGTGCAGCTTAAATTAATCAACACCTACATAATATTACACCTTCTACATAGGAGGTATTTCAAAGTAGATTATAGATATGGTAACATTGGTGTTTTCTGATTACGATTACAACATGTCATACTTTTTCATTTCCAACCAAACATAATCTTTGGCACACAGAAGACACTGAAGCAGCATAGCTTAAATAGAATTTCATGTGGACAAAAGTAAATAATAAAAATGAAGAGTTAGCTAAGAATGACTCATCCTATCAATTTTGCCACTGGTATAAGTAGAATTTGCTCAGTCTCCTTATAGACACCCTGCTTTATTAGATTAGTCTATCATCACTATCTTTAATGTCATGGATTTTTATAAATATAAAAGATGTAGAGATAATTCAATAAACAAATTTTTTTTAGTTTGTGCTGACTATTCAAAAATATTTATTGAAGAATTCTTATAGTATTACATCTGCATATTAAATGTACTTACTCATGTGACACTCTTGAGAGCACTGAAAATAAATTTAAGACATTCAATATTCCTAAAGCCAAAACAGTAATTACTATGTAATAGATGTGTTTCATTAGAGTTTGTGATTTATTATTTCATAGCTCTTCCTAATTCTATTGGATTTCTGCATTTTCTTCCAGTGTAAACTGTATGTATTGCTGGGAATCAAAAAACAATACCCCAAAATGAGGGCTCCAGAAGCAGTCTAAGAAGCAAAAGCTTTTCTCTGAACTTCTCCTGCCCTCCTGTCTCTGAGTCCCATTCTCCACCAAAGCTAGCTATAAAAACTAGAATCCCTCTTTCCCAAGGCTGGTCATAGAAACCAGAACTCCTTTTCCCCAAACCTAGCAATAAGACATAAAAATATTATTCTAATTTCCCCCCACCTTTCTGTGTAAAAACTGGCCATAAGAAATTATCTGACCCAGCTTTTTTGACTGTAGGTCAAAAGACCCCTTTCTAGAGAGGGTCTTGCCCAATACCCAGAAGGAAGGAATGCATGATCAGAGAGGCCAAGAACAATCTAGATAGACAAGCTTTGCTGAGTTTTCCCACTCAGTCTATTAGCATTAGATCATATTCCTTTTGTACAATCATATTTCCACACACTTGTCTATATGTTGTTGAACCTAAGCATAAAAATTGACAATTTCCCATGTATCATTTGGTCTTCATTCTGAAGGCTCCCGTGTCATGTACAACTATCATCAAATAAATTTATGTGCCTTTTCTCCTATTAATTTGTCTTTTGTCAGTGATTTTCTGCAAACCTCCAGAGGGCAAAAGGAAATTTTTCCCTTGACATGACAGTGTCTTATCTCTATTTTTAAAAATGGACATTATTATTTGTCATTCATTTTGCTTTTTAGGTGATTATATTTCAAATTTTTAATTAGTCTATTATATGTAAAGTATAACAAGAATAATATTGCATCTTGCAAATTTTCTTTTGCAGAATGTTCCTTTTAGACAATTTATATAAGCATTTTCACCTTAGTTTATAATATAAACAGATATGATTTAGATTATAAGGTATTTACAAGAGTAAAGAAACCCTATGTTGAAAGAGTTATATAAGGTGATATGTGCTTGCTCAGAATTTTCTGGAAGGTAGACAGTAGTCTAACTTTCAATTTGAGGTTAATATGATAGCATATTAATTTTATGGAAAAATTTTAGAATGTGTCCTACATTTTTAGGAAATGGAGTTTACGGGTGTGCGTTTGTGTAAATGAGTTTATCAAGATTATTATAACAGAGTCAGAGTTTTCTTAACAGCAGACAATGTAGTCAATGGTACTGTGCTGTCTGGCAATAAAGTAGATGTAAATTTCAAAAGAATATTTTATGTTTTAACCTTAATTTTAAGTCTCTTAAAATCTACTAATGAGCAAAGTTCTAACAATGTTGTAAAAATACTGTCTTTCCATTTGAAAAGATATGTTGACTGACGTATTCATTCATTCACTCATTAACTTATTCTTTATTTGGTGTTTACTTGCTAAGTTTTATAGGTAAGGGGCTGGAAGCACCCAGGGACAAAGGGATGAATAAAACTTGTACCTTGTTCCCAAAATGCTTTAAGAGGTCAGACATAAATTATGGAGAACTGAAAGAGTCAACTAAACATGTTCTCTTCTTTTTGGTTTTCAGTATACGGTTAGTTTCAATTAATTGCTAGTTTGAGAATTCAGTATGATTTTTGTCCAATGTGATACATTTAGAAATATGTTACCTGTTCTTCACAACCTGTGGTTTGATACTAAAGGAATTATATTTTGCATTTTTCTCTGTAGAAGTTGAATTAAGCAAAACATTCACAAATTTTCACTATGAGCTAGATTGATAGCAGCACCATTAAATATATTAATAGCAAACATTTAAAAAAAAAAACAAAAATAAATTCCCATAGAAATAACAGTGAACTGTGAAATAATCACATAATATATATAAGTATACAATTTTCAAAATGAATGAAAAAATGACATTCAATGATATGGATTAATCTTAGCAATATAAATAAGTGAAAAAGTAAATTCAAATAATCATGTATAACAATAATATATTTTTGTAAAATGAAAAACATTTAAAACATAGAGATATATAGATACACATACACTACTACATACACACATACACACATGTGTAGTCAAAAAATTCTCAAACTATAGCAATTAATTGAAACTAACCATACACTGAAAACTAAAAAGAAGAAGATATATTTAGTTGACTCTTTCAGTTCTCCATATATATATTACGGAAAATATTTATATTCCATGTTATGTACACACTTACTTTTTAGTAATGCATGTAGATGTAATATAGAATTGAAGATGCAGTAATAAACCTGGGATTCTGGGTGATTATTTATTGACTTAGGGAGGTGCAGGAAGCTGGGTTGATGCGGGGATTGGGACTACATTGCTGGATTTAGGTTTGTTAAGGTCTCAGCTTTTCTTTTAGGTGATGGACTTAAGGTTGTGCACTGAATTATTAAAAACAATGAATTGATGACTGACTAAGTAAAAGTGAACCATGCTTTAGCTAATCATCACTGAGAATGTGTCATGAATGAAACTCCTCTTTTTTTAAAAATTTTATTATCTTTGTTCCATAATTTTATCTTTCCTTTTCAGATTCTTCAGTTTTATATTTATTGGTTCATTTTTACATATTTTCTATATATTCCTTTTGTTTTGATAATTTTAAATTTTATTTCATTTTTTTAAACTATTTTGATTTCTTCTAAGTGTCCATTATTATATTTTCAGATAAATATTCCTCCATTGGTTATCTGTTATTTAGTCTTCAGTCAAGTGATATTTTGGCTGTTTTAAAATCTTCTTCCTGAACACATGTGACATATCACATATTCCTGTTTTGTTCTATTCATTTTCTAAGTCTATAAATTTTTGATTAAAGCTATTCTTTCATATCTACAAATACTGTTTAAGAATATTGTTTCAAGTTTGGATATTATACTAAAATTTTTCTCTGCTATATATTTTGTTCCTGTGAATGTTTTTACATAGTTAAATATTTTGACTCACATTTTCTATTTTCTCTTGATGACAGCTTTGTTTGAGTGCTGATTACTTTTTTATTTTAAAACTTCTTACTCTTTCATCCAGCAATAACAGTACTTCTATAGATTTACGGTGAGAGATTTTCATGGTTCACAAAGTTCATGAGTACCTTATTTTAAGAGACAATCTAGTGCAGTATTAATAGATTAAGAATTTTCTTTATTTTGGAAGATAATATTTTACTTTTGAGATACCCTCCTGCTTTGTTTGGTAATACACTGGTTTCTACCATTTGCTTTCTTCTTTCCTCCAACAAGCCTGGTATGAAGCTTCTCCTCAATGTGCCTCCTTCAATTCTACCACCAAAGTAGCATCTTCAGGAGACACCTACTGTCAGCTTTCACGTATTCAAATTCCTTCTTTTCAATTGCTTATTAGTACTTTTTTTACTCACTAGGTTTCAACTACATTCTGAGTATTTTTCCTAATTTGGGTGGGCATTTCTCTCTCTCTCACTCTCTCTCTTTCTTTTTTTCTTTTTAGTAATGTTATGTGCTTTCTGTCACATTCAGACTTTCAATAACTCCCTTCTTTTTCCATGCAGTTTCTACCTAATTCTGCATAGGTTTTTACCCTGGAGATGGCTCTGTAAGATTTGGATGTTTACTTCTTAAGTTAGATCTGCACAAGCTTGTAGTATTTTATTTCTCTAAGCTATTTTTGGAGCAGTATTATTGTTCTTCCTTTTGATCTGTATGGTGTTGGAGAATGGGTAGAGTTGGATTTAGACAGCTGCCATTATTCTTCAGAAGTCCTGAAGACCAGTATGATTTTTAAACACCAGTTTTTATTGACCAAAGTCAATGCTTTTATTCTCTTCTGTATATTTTGCAACACATGGCTGTGCCAGTGTCATACAGAGGCCATCTCTTCAAACTAGGTGTTCTGTGGTTGTTTTTCCTCTATAGCATAAAGTGTTCTTCCATTTACTGTTTTACTAGGAAGGAGGTTTTAAACCTATAAACATTGTCAGTATCAAAATGGAGTCACTTGTGTTGTTAATAAAAACCCTGACAGAGCCAGGAAAGTCCAAGGAAGGAGGGTTCTCCTGCACGAATGCTTGATAACAAGAACTATCACAAAAAACTCTGCAAAAACTATAAGCTTGTACAAAGGCCAGGCCGTCACTATCTCATACAAAAAATACGTTTACAAGGACATTTGTACATCAACTGCCAGTCCAACCCTTGGACTGGTGGCATCCTTGTTATTGATCCTCACAGCTAAGAATAACTTTCTCAAAACAATTATGTAATCCTCTTCATTTTTCCTTTAAAAATCTTCCTCTTCCTTTACTTCCCTGAATATGCACATAGTTTACTATGGCACACATACTCCCATTGCAATGACCATTCCTGAATAGACATCATTTTGTTTTAGAGTCTCCCTCTCTGTTTGTTATTTAGGTTGGCAAACTCGTTTTATTGGAACACAAAATACTACTAACTACCTGCACAATGTCAGTTCACTTCTGGACACATCATTCAACAATGTAGTAAAACTTCCCTTTCCTAAGGTTATTTGTGTGAATAAGGGATCTCTTCTTTTTGGCTGAATACTCTACTCTGAGCTGGAGTATTCAGCTTTGCATGTGAAGCTGGAGTGGATTTCAGACTATTTTCATCCTCTCAGTTTTAGGTCTGGCACATTCTGGGTAAACCTCATATATCAGCTTCTAGTCTTCAATCCCCGTGGAAACACAGTAACCTGAATCATTTTTTGAAATGTAAATATCATTTAGAAGGAATCAAAATGAAAATAATGAACTTGTTAACATACATTTTTTTAAAGAATAAAACTATCACTTCAATAGACAGTTGATATGAAAAAACAGGACAAGTAAAGTTCAAAGACAGATGGTAGGACAGTAAAACTGAGCATGTTAATAAGGCTGAGGATGGGCAAAGCTAGATTAGATATCAGAAGGGAGAGCTCTGAGATGTGCTCCTAATGAAGGAAATAGAATAGGGACATATATTTGAGAGGCAGCCCTCTCAATCCTTACATAAGTTTTGGGCTAACACGAAACACCATGACTTTGTAAAAGAAGTTACATTTCTATCTTCTGAGTACTTCTAAGTGTTGAATAGAATAGAGAGTAGGCTCCTGCAATCACTAATTGACAGATTGATTTAATATTGAATGACTATTTCAGCAATAACTTTGAAAACTGGTGGAAGGAAGTCACGGAAAAAATGTGGTTAAGGGCTGAATCACTGTTAGGGCATTTTTTCAGTAAGTGACACTAATTGCAAAATAATGGCCAGATACTTTGCCATCAGACTTATGCTGACAGATGAATGTTTTATTATTTTTTAATTTACCACCTTATAAATTCAGGTGGCCTGCCAGAACTCTTTTCTCAGTTCTCTTGGAAATGAGCCTGGGCTTTGTTAGCATGTCTCTGCTTGATACATGCCAAATTGTGGAGTCATCTCAATTTAAACCTTTATTATGGCAGCACCCCAACTACCATAACTAAATCTTAAGGATCTATCATGATTTCTCTCAAATCTCAGTTTCCAGGGGTTCTTAACTAAGCAGTAAAAATATAATTTCTCTTGACACTTGGCATGTCACATTTCTGGGGTAAAAGTAACTTTTTTCAGTATCTTTCAATTCCTATCCCTTTTCAGATATTTAAAGAATACAACTTAGTCCAATATAGCTAGGCATTGGGAAAATATTTCTTTTATTAATGTTAATGATTACAAGTTGAAATGTTGTTTTTGATAAAGTTTATATTGCTAGTGTTACACCTTATTTGTTTATTCTAAACACAAAGCATCTCCTTTAACGTATGTTTGTTTTTGTTGTGTGACATGCAGACAAAGTAGTTTCTGGAGAATTCTAGAGATACTTCTGGGAAGGCAATGCCTATGGAGCTCAGTCCAGTAAAAGAGTGGATATGAGTGTTTTGCTTTTGTCTCTTAATAGTATATCATTATTTCCCTCTTTATTAATATTCATGGAATTTTGATAAATACTTTCCCTTATGTTTCCAAAGAAGTTCTTCAGTGTCACTTTTTTAAAGCTTGTGTTTTCATCTTGTCCTGCTTGTGCCCTTGCAAATTACTGTTTTGTAAAAAAAATCAGTGATGCAGTTGACAAAGGCAGGTAAAATGTCCTTTGTTACAAATGGTTTCCCAATGGTTTTTGACTCATGTACATCATGTAATGGACAGAGCATAAGCTTTCCAATGTGGCAGAAGCAGATTTCAAATCTAACATGGTAACTTTTAAAAAATATAAGACAGCCGATCCATGAGCATATGTTTTTCCGTCTGTTTACACCCTCTGCAATTTCTTTCCCCAGTGTTTCATAGTTCTCCTCATAGAGGTATCTCTCCTCCTAAGGTAAATGTATTCCTAACATATGGAAAAACATACCATGCTCACGGATTGGCAGAATGCACATTGTTAAAATGTCAATACTACCCAAGGTGATTTACAGATTCAATGAAATCCCCATTAAAATGCCACCATTATTTTCTGCAGACCTCAGAAAAAAAGTTCTATGCTTCATATGGAACCAGAAAAGACCCTGAATAGCTAATGCAATCTTATATAATAAGAACAAATCAGGAGGCATCACTACCAGACTTCAAGCTATACTACAAGGCTATACCAACCAAAACAGCATGGTACTGACACAAAAACAGAGACATAGATCTATAGATCAGAACAGAGAACACAGATATGAATCTATTCTCATATCGTCATATGATATTTCACAAAACATACAAAAATATACACTGGGGTAAAGAATAACTATTTAATAAATGGTGCTAGCAAAATTGGATAGTGACATGTAGAAGACTGAAACAGGGTCTATATGTCTTACCACTCACAAAAATTAATGCAGGATGGATAACAGACTTAAATCTAAGAAATAAAACCATAAGAATTCTAGAAGAAAATGTTGGAAAAACTCTTCTAGATACTGGCCTAGGCAAAGAATTAATTAATACAGGATGGATAGCAGACTTAAATCTAAGAAATAAAACCATAAGAATTCTAGAAGAAAATGTTGGAAAAACTCTTCTAGATACTGGCCTAGGCAAAGAATTTATGAAGACCCTAAGGGGAATCACAACAACAAGAAAAATAAATAAGTGGGACTTAATTAAATTTAAAAGCTTCTGAACAGCCAAGGAAGCAATCAACAAAGCAAATAGTCAACCTACAGAATTGGAGAAAATATTTGCATGTTACATATCTGATACAGGGAATCTACTTAATCTATAAAAAACTCAAGCAAATCAGCAAGAAAAACTAAAACAATGCCATCAAAAAATGGGCAAAAGACATGAACAGAAGCTTTTCAAAAGAAGATAGACTAATGGCAAATAAACAGGAAAAAATACTCAATGTCACTAATCATCACAGGAGTGCAATTCAAAACCACAGTGAGATATCACCTAACCTCAATGAGAATCGCTTTTATCAAAAAATCCCCAAACAATAGATGCTGGTGTAGATGCAGAGAGAAAAAACCGCTTATACACTGTTGGTGGGACTACAAACTAGTGCAATCTCTGTGGAAAACAGTATGGAGATTCCCCAAAGAATTAAAAGTAGACCTGCCATTTGATCCAGCTATCCCCCTACTGGTTATTTGCCCAAAGGAAAAAAAGTCATTTTAGCAAAGAGACACTTGCACTAGAATGTTTATTGCAGCAAAATTCACAATCGCAAAGATGTGGAATCAACCCAAGTGCCCATCAATTCTTGAGTGGATTAATAAAAAGTGGTACATGTAAACCATGGAGTACTACTCAGCCATAAAAAATGAATTAATACCTTTTGCAACAGTCTGGATGAAACTAGAGACCATCCTCCTAAGTGAAGTATCACAAGAATAGAAAAACAAACACCACATGTACTCACTAGTAAATACAACTAACTGACCAGTACTCATGTGCACAGATAGAAGTAAAACTCAACAGAAATGATGCAGGTGGGAGGAGGGTGGAGGGGATAGGTAAAATCATATCTAACAGATACAATGTACACTATCTGGGTGATGGGCACACTTATAACTTTGATTCCAGCAGTACAAAAGTAATCCATGTAACCAAAATATTTGTACCCACATAATATTTTGAAATAAAAAAAAAAAAGAAAAAACAGAACTATGGCCTGGTTTGAAAGGATGGGGAAGTAAAGTCCACTGACACATATAGGGTTTGTTATATGTTTGCTGATATGTGTGGCTACGTCCTTCCCTTCGGGAGCCTGTGAACTCTCAGTCGGCCTGTGAAGGGCTCCACATCAGCACCTGCTTTCAGTTTATGCAAACCCAGGTGTTATACGTTTAATTGTGTCCACCCCACCAAAGAAGCTACGTTGAAGTCCTCACCTCCAGTACCACAGAATGTGGCTTTATTTGGAACTAAGACCTTTGTAAGTATAATTAAGTTAAAATAAGGTCATTTGAATGGGCCCTAATCCATCCACGTGAATAGTGTCCTTATGTAAAGAGCAGATTTGGACGCCGAGACAGAAATGCACGAAGGGAAGATGATGTGAAGAGATGCAAGGCGCATGTCATGTGAAGGTGAAGGTAGAGACAGGAGTAATGCCTCTACAAACCAAGGAACACCAAAGATCGCCAGTAAACCGCAGAGGTATGAGACAGGCTTGGAGCAGATTTTTCCTCACAGCCCTAAAAGGAACTAAGCCTGCCATGCCTTAATCTTAGACTTCACCTGGAGAACTGTGAGACAATGCACTTCTGCTATTGAAGCCACTCAGTTCGTGGTGCTTTGTTATGGCAGCCTTAGCAAACTGATACACCAGGCATAAGTAGGATTTTTACTAAAAGTCTGTTTGAATTCATCTTATTTTGAAAGATAAAAATTGTAAGTATCAATCTAAATTCTGATTTTTTTTCAAATATTGTGTTTTTCTTCATCTAAAAAGTAACATCACAAGTCATATTTACATGATCAATATTTACCAAATTTTTATATCTTAGATTAAAATATGTATGTAATGGTTCAAAGATCACTTTGAAATAGGCAGTATAACTTGTTCACAATAATATAAATTTTTATTGTGTTGAAATATACATAACAAATTCACCATTTTAACCATTTTAAGTGTACAGTTTGATGGCATTAAGTATATTCACATTGTTGTGAACACATCACTACCAATACAATGCTATTCTGGCATCTAAATTTAACTTGCTATAAAAAATTGAGCATTTGAACCCATCTAAGCTTCCATTTCCATGAATGACTTGGGGGTAAAACAAACTCTCCATTTCTAATGCCATTAAAAAGTTGTTCATGTGATCCCATGTGATTTAATTCAACAGAATGTCTTCCACAGAACAAATTTAAACCAAAACAGAAAAAGCAGGAGGAACATATGCCCATGAAAAAATGACTTCTAGTCTAAATTGGTCATTCATTTTATCTGTCATTACGTACATTAAGACATACTCACTCTGAAAAAGAACATTCATTTCATGGTAATTTCTTACCTTGGGCTCAGGTGTGGAATTTTAGAGGGATAGGGAATAAGTACTATTTCAGCTTCCATTTTTATCAGAATAAACAGGACTTTTATGTCTAATTACATGATATACTAAGGATATCATTCAGTAAAATAAGACAGGCAAGTGGGGTAAAATGAAAAGAAATAGGTTACTTCTAAATACATAAGCCAACTCAGAAGCCATAAAATGCTGTCAGCATTCGTGGTATACTAGCAGTTCCTTGATTCATGTGTTAACATCACTTACTCATTATATTTCAGAAAGGTCAGGACTAAGTCTTTTCCTCTCCGCAAGGAAGGTGTAAGGTCTACATATTTACAAGGCCAATATATATGAAATATACATACAATAGAGCACCCAATTTTCTGTTCTTCAGAGGAAGAACAGGAATTTTATCCACAGGAGAATAAGATATAAAGGTTCATCCTTGAAAAGTAAAATAGATAGAACTAGGAAGGTTTCAATAAGCATCTCACTACATTTAGTACTATAATTCTTTGATCCTGACGTTTTAGACACCATAAGGCATGGGAAGAGCATTAGCAACCATCCAAAAGTCTCCTGTGATTTCTCTTTGCTTTCTTGCTCAAAATATCATGTTCACCCTCTGAAAAGGAAAGAAGGAGAAGTGATATATGTATATATGAATTATAAGTCTATTGAGGAATTTTAGTGATAGTCAATAATGTAGATCTATTCTAAAACTGACATGCTTATTACTCAAATAGGATACGTGTATGAGTTATTGAGTTCTTATGGGTTAGATAGCATTCATGTAGCTTCTTATAATATAGAAAGAGAAAGAATATACTAACTGTCTATCACTCTTTGCCTACACAATGCCTGTCTCTGGTTTGATTCATGCCTCACAGGTCTAGCACACACACACACACACACACACACACACACACACACACACACACACACAGTACCACCTTAGAGATTGTTTCGGCACAACCTAGATCATTTAAAAATATGCTACTTAAAAGCATATTCAATAAAAGATCATGAGAATTTTTTCACATAGACTTTATAAACCCACAGCTTTATGATTAAGTCATCTGGGTATGTATAGAAGACAGAAACATTTTGTTTTCAGTTTGCTCCAAAATTATTATAGAGCTCTGTGGTGTGATCACCCCCTGCCTGTGATTATTTTCAATGGTTTGATACTTATGGGTTCAGTCTAGCATTTATCTGACTCATTAGCTTCTTAGCAAAACCACAGCAGTACCAAGAAGCTGTGGAGTTGTTTGCTCTTCACAGTCCTGTGTGTGGCTGGGAAGAAAACACTTCCTCGCTTGCTTTGGGTTTCTTTCCTCTACTGCCTCTCTGTAAAGACCAGGACCTTCCAAATACGGCGTTTAACACAGGACCGTAATTTCCTCTCTAAAAGACAATACAAAACACAGTCACGATAGAGTAGCTTTTTTTCTTTCTATTCTTGAATGATACTTTATTCAAAATTAAATTTAGGAAATTAAATTCCTCAGTTGTTTGTGAGAGAACTTTATTAAATAAATTAATGAATTTGAGGGATGACTTGAACAAAGAAGAGCTAATGACTCCTCTCAATTAATTTTCATTTTCAAATTCAAATTTTAAAGTTCCAACATTTTGGAATGCATATTGAACAAGAACATACTTTAAATGCTGTCTTCGAATAGAGCAGGACATGGCATCTCTAGACCATGATATCTCTTCTAGCTTTGTAATCAGTACTGACTCTTCATAAATCTAAATCAGTAAACAGCTTTCTCCTTGCTTCCCTTCTTAGCCTGACTTTTGATCTCCTCCACCGTCCCTTTTTATCCCTGCTCCTGGGTTTGCTGAATTTATTTGAATATCAAGTGCTAATATATATTAATAGCAAAATCCTTCATCCAAAGCCACAGTACAAATATATTCCTATAGCATTCCAGCAGTACCAGCTGCATTTATTCTAATCTATCCAGAATCCTGGCATTGGACCATTACAGAAAGTTGAAGGCACCAAAAGTCACCAGTTTTAATAAGTGAAGGCAAATTTTGTGTAGGAAAAAAATAGGATTTCAATTCATGGTTAAAAAACTTAGTTGAACAACATTTCCAGCATTTCAGATATGTGATCGTGGGCAAGTTACTTAATCACACTAAGCCCAAATTTATTTTTTTATTAGTTTTTAAATTTTTTAAAAATATTTAAAAAAAAATTTTTTTAATGTCAGAATTTTATGGGAGTACATATATTTTGGTTACATAATTTGTTCTTGTACAGTTTGAGACAAAGTTATAAGTGTGTCCTTCAGGCAGTTAGTGTGCATTGTACCAAAATTTCCTAACTCATAGTGTGGGAACAATAATCTGTCTTATATGTGTACTGTTAAGCTTAAATAAGATAATGTATAAAATGCTTAGCTTGGTGCCTGTATAAGATGGCTTCTAAAAAGTAGCTACAATAACTATATTAGGTGGCAATTAATTTTAGTCCTTAGTCAATTATTAATGCACAACAATTTGCATTTGAAAAACAAGAATTCAGGAAGTGTGAAATACTTTTTTTTATTTAGTTAGCTGCTCTTTATCAGTTTAGGAAGAAATAGCTAATATGTATGTTGGTTAATTTTTAAATGGCTATTGCTCTCAATTTGCTTTAATTCAGTATTATTAATAACTGCTCTTTGCTCAAAATTACAGCTATAAATCACTACTCAATTCTGATATGTTATGTATTTTAACAAAAAACCCACTTCTTTTTAAACTTAATTTTGGAAATGCAGCCTGAGGTCAGGATTTAAGAAAGCTCTATGAACTTTATTTTCACGGCAAGGGATGCTATGGAAGACTTTTGATTAGAAATGTGGACTTTTTTTTCTGAGACAGAATCTTGCTCTGTTTCCTGGCATCATCATAGCTCACTGCAACCTCAAACCCCTGGACTCCAGTGATCCTCCTGCCTCAGCCTCCTGAGTAGTTTGAACTATAGGTGCACCCCACAATACTCAGCTAATTTTTCCATTTTTTAGTAGAGATGGGGTCTCACTCTTGCTCAGGCTGGTCTCAAATCCCTGAGCTCAAAGTAATCCTCCGTCCTCAGCCTCCCAGAGTGCTAGGATTACAGGCGTGAGCCACCATGCCCAGCCTAGAAATGTGGACCTCTAGGTGTTATTTCAGGAAGATTAATTGGATGTTTTGGATAGATTGAAGTGAGCAGGCAAACAGCCTTCTCAAAACTGGTATTCCATGGAGGAGTGAAATGATGAAGAATTCAGTAGCAAATTAGGACACCTTTAGAAAGAACTTCTAGAGGACTTGGGGGTTGAATGTATTTTGCAATTTTTACAAAATAAATATTATATGCTACTTACTTGCTTAAAATTTTGATGACTTCCCAATACTCTGCAAACTATGCCCCAAATCCTTATTATCACTAAAACGTTTTAGCTTCAGATATAATCAGACTTAACTAAATATTACCAAAATGATAAGGAGTTTATTGTTTTAGAAAGAAAAAACTGACAATAAGACATGTCCAGAGTTGAGTCATTCAATGCCACAATGGTAACTTCCAATGTGATCCATCTTTCTGCTCTGCCGTCTTTCCTACGCAGGTGTTATGGGTGGAATTGGGTCTCCCCCAACCACCCCCAAAAGATATATTTAAGTCCTAATCTCGGGTATCTGTGAATGGGACTTTCTTTGAAAATGAGGTCTTTGTAGATGTAATCAAGTTAAGGTGAGGTCATACTGAATTAGTGTTGGCCCTAATCTGACACAATTAGTGTCCTTATAAAAAGAGAAGAGACACAGACACATACAGTGAGCAAAATGTCATGTGAATGCACAGACACAGATACAGGGAGGACCCCGTGTGATGCCAGAGCAGAGGCTGGAGTCATGGAGCTGCACTCCAAGGAACACCAAGGATTACTGGCAACCTCCAGAAACTAGGAAGATGCAAAGAAGGATGCTCTTCTGGAGTCTTTAGATAGAACAAGTGTTTTATAAGATTTAAATTCTTTGGATGTTGGAACACAATAATGCTTGGATAGGTAAAAGGCAGCACTCTCTGTTACAGCTCTGAATGAGAGAAGACTGTCAAACTGGGCCACATGGGGGCTGTACCCAGGGACAGAATAGTAGGTGGTGCTAGAGGGGGAAGCCTATTGGCAAGCCAGATGGGGTTCGCTTGCTTTTTCAGGCTCCCCGTAGATTGTCTAATTTGAATAACATTGCAGGCTCTGTAGGATACTGGCCTTCCCTAGTTTTCTGGTACCTAGTCTCTGGGGTGATTAGGGTGATTGCATAGTGGCCTGGAGTGTGAGAATCCAACACAGAAAATAATTGCGATGTGGACTCAATCAGCTTCTTAAGAAGGAAAACTGATGAGTCTTTAAGCAGGGCCTCAAAATTGTATCAAGAAACCATTAAAAAATAGACTATACTTATAGTACGATGCTGCCAACCACACTTTGATTTCAAAATCCTGTGCTCCAGAGCTGTGAGAGAATAAATTTCTGTTATTTCAAGCCACCCAGCTTGTGATACTTTGTTACCGTGGCCCTAAAAACCTATACAGTAGGTAATATCTGCACTCATGGAAATGACTGAGTGGACACAATGTAGCTCACCAACAACAAAGGAGAATCTGCTTCTCTGTCTCTTTGTGTATTAGTGAGGTAATCCTTTTCCAGGATTCCTGTGTTGATCAGGTAAGGCTGCCATAACAAAATACTACAGGTTGTGTGGCTTAAACAACAGAGATTTGTTTTCTCACGGTTCTAGAGGCTGCAAGTCCAAGATCAAGGTGTCAGCAGATTGGTTTTCTCCTGAATCTTCTCTCCTCGGCTTGCAGATGTTTGGCACATTGTCTGTGCACTGCAACCCTCGGTGTCTCTTCTTTTAAGGACACCAGTCCTGTTGGATTAGGACCCCACTCTTAGGACCTCATTTAACCTTGACTATTTCTTCAGAGGCCCTATTTCCAAATACAGTCACATTGGGAGTTAGGACTTCAACATATGAATTCAGTGGTGATGGGGGAGGGGAGGGGTAAAATCAGTCTGTAACATCTCCCCAGTAGAAGTTCCTTCATGTCCAGTGAGCTAGAATTTAGTAACATCCCTAACCCTAATCACTGGCACGGAAAATGAGAACTCCACGATTAGCTTTTTCTAAACAAGATTCAATGCTTGTACCGGGAAGGAAATCAACTTTTATGAACTCATAAGGGGGAGTATATTTCAACAGAATTGGAGTTCTTCTTGCAAGCTAGAAGGTGGAATGGCCTTGCAATGACAATAGACCATGACACACAGTCTTAAGGCCTTTTAAAATCTTGTTCCTACTTCTCTTTAGATTCATATGCTTCCACTTCTTGTCTTGTTCTCCTCTTCTGGTCACAAATTGTTTTTCTTTTGAGATATCACATCCTCTTTGTCTTTAATGACTTTATTATAGTTGTACATCTAACTGGAATCTTGTCTAGATCCTCAAATAGCACGCTCATTCTTATCGTTTATGTCTCAGGTTAAATGACCTATCCTCAGGGAAGCCTGACTTTTCACACAGCATGTACAATGCTTTCACAGCAACAATTTTTTTAACTTTATCAAATATATTATTTAGACAATATATTCCACACTAGACATAAAAAATCCATGACATGAGTGTCCTTAACTATCTTATTGATTTCTCAAAGTAGTGCCCAAAGCTCGATAAATACTGGTTGATTGATTTAATGCATAGGAGTAAGACACAGGGTATTAATAGATAATTTTGATTTTGAGCTTAAGTATTTCAAAATAGTTCAATCCATTAGCTGAGTTATGGAATACAAGTAGCAGAGAGTCTTTATTGACAGTAAAACATGTCTCCTTTGGTAAACTAATAATGTTCAGATATAGATATATTTTTGATGAATTAAATATATAAAATAACATGAAGTAATATATTTTAATATGATATACCTATATTATGTTCAAATTGAGTAAATAATAACAAGTTTAGGCAAACTGGTCATTTAATTTCAGGCAGATAAGTAAATTATTTTATTGAATTGGTTATTTTATTTTCTCTTTATGTTGCAAAAATATGGCACCAGTGATGACACTCTTTATATGAATTCCATTTAAATTGGACTGTTTTTTAAAGTATAAAATTAAAATCTACAGTGTGACATGTACGAGTGAAGCTATGACAATAGGCAGCGTTTTAGACAAGACCAGCTTTCCTTATGCTTAATCAGTCTTTGTTGTTGTTTTTCAAAATGCAAGGACACGGAAGTGTACTATCAATACAATAATGAAGTATTTATAATAATGTGCTAATGCTTAAATAAGGTTACTTTCTCTTATTAGGACAAGTTGATTCCAAACATTCTCCATGTAATGTGATAATCTCTAATGGATGGAACATTTTCTTGATTTCAGCTTTAATTTTGAGCTATTTCAGTTTGTTCTTTGCTTTTCTGGGTTATAAAAGATCCAGGAAGGTAGTTTTTGAATGATTTTTTTTCACCAAGGGCTTACAAGACTTTTTACTTATGAGGACCTCAAAGACGATCCATCCACTAAGGTTTCAAGCCAGATCTTATGGCTTCCATGATCTTTAACCCTTGTCATAGTAGCTTAAAATGTTGAAAGATGGTGACATGAAGCAAAGGAAAAAGATGGTACACAGGGAGAAAAGAGCACTAGAAACAGAGCTACTGTGAGAAAGCAAATGGCTCTGGAAAAAAAAAGACGTGAGAAATTTATGCATGTGAACTTTTGCCTTAATTCTTTTTTTTGTTTGTTTTTAATGTCAAGAACAGCCTCAATGATGCTTGTTGGATCCAGATGAATTTTACACATAAATCCTTTAAAGAGAAAAAGCACCCATATTGTTTTAACTCTTCTATAAAAAGAGATTGAAAGATCCTTCCTTAATTCTTAATGTGAGAAGAGAAGTACAGCCCTTGGTCTCATTGCATTGGCTTTGAACTTATAGACGGCATGTTTTCTGAATTTGTATTTATACATTAGCAACTACGTTTTTATTTACTCATTACAATGTCATAATTTTAATAATAATTTTGGCCCTAATCAAAATAAAAACAGGAATTAGAAAGGTTTATATTTGGATCTAATGGGTTTTCAGTGTATTTTGGTGGTGGGAAAAGAGTCATTTAAAAGTTGTGAAAAATTTTCTGTACCTAAAGGCAAATATGTTTGCGGCAGAATTTCTTTGTTTTGAGAAATCCCTAGGCTGGACTAAACTTATACATGATTTTTGAGAAATATTAAGAGGCTCCAAATTAAGGTGTTAAATGTTCTCTTACTGATATAAACCAGGTACATCATTACTAGAACTGTCCGTTGTCTTTGTGCAATTACGTGATTACTTCCCCAAGTGTGATTGTGGGGCATGTGTGTGTGTGTGTGTGTGTGTGTGTGTGTGTGTGTGTGTGTGTGTTTGTATTCTGAACAGGAGCTGTCTACAGGAAACAGAGCAGAAACTGGCTGCAGACCTGACAGGCAGATCTTTCCCTTATGCTGCTTGCTGTAGAGGTCTAAAGAGAAACAGGGCGTAGTGCCAAAGTCCATTCGAAAAGAACTCATAGCAACAAGCTGGATTTGGGGAATGATCTGTTGATTATTACCATTACCCTGTTTAGGCTTTGGAGGTCCAGCTCTTATTTGTAATAAAACCATATAAGAAGTGGAGGAGCCTGGAGAAGAAGCTAGTGTGAGATGACAAAGTGTTCCCCAAACTTTTGGGGCTATGAATACAGCTGACCTAGTTAACATGAGATCAGTGGGACTACATTGTAGAAATGTTAGGGTTCCTCATGACTTCCCAAAATTTGCTGAAGAAGAGATTTGAATTTCAATATTTGATTTTGTATGGTCCTTTGATGTAGTCTCTGACTATTTGGTTACCAAAGAGAACTATATATACTTAGGGATAAATGGGAGCTATCTATCTATCTATGTAGCCATCCATCCATCTACCTACCTACCTAACATGTCTGTATCTCTATCATCTATTTATCTATTTATACTATTTTTCTCTCTCTCTCCCTCCCTCTCTCTCTCTCTCTTCCTCCTTCCCAACAGTCAGTTGGAAGCAGCCTTGTAATTACACAGCTTTTTACAGAAACATGAAATGTCAGGGATGAAATGGAACTTAAAAAGATAAATGGTCCAATCAGCTCTCTGATATTTGATTAAACTTCTGATATCTGATATTTTGATTGACTCTTTCTCAAGTAATTTCCAACAACCACATTGTCAGGGATCTCATTAACTATTGAGAAAATTCATTCGATGATACTGAATATTATACATTGGCCCCAGATCTGTCTTTTTGAGCCTCTACCTATGTGTCCTTCCATCTAGGGCCATGCAGAGACATCATCTGATGTTGTTGAAATGACCTATCATGACCCACTTCTCTTCAATAGGTTATATATCTCAAATTCTCCAAACTATTTCTAGGGAACAGGGAATTCTCTCCATTTCTTACTTTACAACAGCACACTGTTACCTATTTAAAAAAATTTTTTTTTGAATGCTGGATCTAGCAGGACAGTAAAAGCCATGCACAGGTAAAACTATCTTATCATGGCTTTTTTGAATAACGTAATGCAATATAGTAATAATAGATACAGAAATATTTGTGATGAATGATTTGAAGGGCTCATACTCTATACTCTTGTGTATTTGTCAGCTTTTGATTACTATGTCCCAAGAACTCTTCTAACTGCTTTATCTACATTTGTAGTCAATTCTATGTTTTTGGTATTATCGTCCCCATTTCAAAGATAAGAAAATGAAGGCTAAGTGGAATTATATAACTTTCTAAAATTTACATAGCTAGAGCATAAGCTGAGTTTCAAAGGCTGATTTTTGTTTTTACTTCAAAGCCTATGCGTTTTATGTTTATGCAAAGCTGCAGGAGAGTGAGCAAATCATGCAAAATGCAGTCACAAATCTCAGTAGGTCCTGATCTTGATTTTAGTTATGCTGGGGCCAGGGGTGTAATCATCTGTATGTGTTAGACAATGCCTGATTTGTTTATGTTAGCCTCAAATAGCTTGGCATTAGCATCCAGAGTTTTATTGTGGCAACATCATTCTTAGCAATTGAGTGGAGAGTGTGTTTATAAACTCCACAGAATTCCATAGCTTGGTAAACAAGTTTGGAAAGATCTTTCAAGCACTTAAATCTCTTATTGCCAATGGAGGTAATTTGATTCTTAGCTTATAGTTCTTTCTCAAAAAGGGTCTTACCAGTAGTGGCAACCTCATATTGAAAATCCACAGCCTTGCAATGATAGTGGCAAGAGTGCATTTAACGCCTGTCTTATTCAGGATAGTTCTGACTTAATCTACAGGGTCACACAGAGCCTGATATAGGAAGAAGCTGGATGGAGAATGACTTAGATGTCATATGGAACGTGTCATGACCGAGACTTAGACATTACCTGGAAGCACAGAAAGAACCAGACTGCCACCAGGACTCATCACAGTGACAAGGCTATTGCCAAGAATTCATTGCAAGTTGTTGATAATGATAAAACTTGTCTTTATTGTTTTTTGTTTGTTGAGGGTCTCTAGTTAATTTAAAAAGCCATATGAGTGATTTTTCCAGAACACTTCATAGCACATTTTAGAAAGAGTGGTACTTCAGAAACAAGTGTGCCTCATCCACTTTTGCCCCTCCATCCCCGCTCCCACTTTAGGTTTAATTTAACCAACATATATTTATTTTTGCATTTATTAATTTGACAAGTATGTATCTAGTAACTTAGATAATATACTTGAAGTAATATACTCAACTAGATAGTTGCTATTCTCAAAGAGCTTACAGCCAACTATATAGGACACAGGCATGATTTATAGGGACATTATTAAAAGTGCCATTAAAGGCAATTAACAAATTTGGTTTTTATAATTTATATGGCGTATCTCATAGAGTTCAAGATTGCAATTGCTGTTGAACCTTAGAAACAATAGGAATCAGACATCGTTAGGCTCGTCGTCTCTGGACTCTTCTCTGCAAACCTGCTTTGTCTCTCTCTCTCTCTAGGTTTCAATCTTCCTCTTCCTTTTCTCTCACTCTTTCTGTCTCTTCCTTCCAGTTCATCCACTTTACATAAGGGGCATCAAACTATTTTTGTAAAGGGAAATATGGTAAATATTTGAGGCTTTGTGGTCCATATGGTATCTATTGTAACGCCTCAATTATGCTGCTATAGCCTAAAAGCAACTGTGGAAAATGTTAAGTGTGGCTGTGTTCCGATGAGACTTTATTTATGGACACTGCAATTTTAAGTTCATATAACTTTCCACACAAAATATTTTTATTCTCTCGATTTTTTCAACAATTTAAACATGTAGAAACTATTCTATTATAGTTCATGGGCTGTACACAAAACAGGCAGTGGGCCAGATGTGGCCCGTGGACCACAGGGTGCAACTCCTGCTCTACGCAGTAAAAACACGCGGCAGCTGTCAGCTCATGAACCTTCTACATTACAACTTGGATCAAAATAAGTTTTTAAATTCCCGACTTAAAATTCCTCCTGATTATTGGCCAGAGGCCAGGGATATGTACAAAATCATCTTCCCTAAAAGAAACATGCAGAACAGGATGTGAGCATGTGGAAACTGGTGCAAAAATGGGGTGAATTTCCAGAAGGTGAAACATTGTGTCAAGGTCAAAAATTTAAATAGGCTATTTCATAAAGAGACTTGGAGAGATTGTAGTTAAGGAGGCACAATCTTTATTTTCTGATTTTTATCATTAATTGGCCTGTAAGTATCCTTAAACTAAAAGGAGACATTAGTACGAAAGGTGTGATATATATAACCAGAGAAATTATACCGCTCTTTGTTCAATGATCTGGAGTCTAGACTGAGATGGGGATTATGCTAAAGGCAAGGCTAGGAAGAAAGCAGAAAGCAGATTGTCACAGTACCCCCTGCACTATGTCTGGGAGTTTGGACTTTCTCCAAACTCATGATGGCTATGGGGTGAATTGTGTCCTCCCCGCCCCTCAAAGACATTAAAGACCCAAGTCCCAGTATTTGTGAATGTGACCTTATTTGGGAACAGGGCTTTTGCATACGATCAAGATAAAATGAGATCATTAGTGCGGGCCTTAATACAACATGACTGGTGTACCTATAAAAAGAAAAAGATTTAGACACAGAGAGAGATGTGCATAGAGAAAAAAAAAAATGTGACTACGAGACAGGGAGAAAGAAAGCCACCTCCAAGCCAAGGTATGCCTGAGGCTGCCAGAAGCTTAGAAATCGTCATGGAACAGATTCTCCATTACAGCTCTCAGGAACCAACTCTACTGACACTTTAATTTTGGACATGTAGCCTGCAGAGCTGTGAGACAATAAATTTCTATTGTTTAAGCCACCCAGTTGGTGGTACTTTGTTATGGCAGTCCAAGGAAACTAAAATAGTGAGTCATAAGGCAGAGCACACTATTTCCTGAAGTTTTGCTTTGCATGGGTTACTGATGATGTTCACAATGAGAACAGTGATATTAAGTTCCAAGTTTGAGATTATATGCAGCAATTTGAAATCCTTAAAGATAAGTAAAAAATTATTTAGCACTAACATTCTGGAACAAGTATTAGAGGACCAGGCTGTGGAGCCCAAAACTGTTCACATCGTCATTTGCTTCCCATTAGAATGTGCTGGTTTCTTGACTTTACCAGAAGCAGCAAGAGCAGTACTAATATCAAGCTATCTAGCAGATTCAGCCACAGAGCCTACTATTAGTTCAAGGAAAATGAAACTATAAAAGTCTTTAATATTTGCTTGCTTGTTGTAAATGTTTTTGTTGTTTAGCCTTCAGGGGCTTCGTGATTTTTTGTGCCAATTCTGTCTTAATTTTCTTAAAAATATAATAATTGTGGACTTCAGAGTTTTGCAGACATATTAAAAAATAATACCTGCCATAAGCAGTCAATATGAATGTCAACCTTTTCATGGAGCCTGTCTTTCTACACAGCTACATGGCATGCACTGGCATAGCTTTCAAGTTAGCGTTTTGTTTTGAGTTTTTTTTAGTTAGTTTTGACTTGATTTCTGAGCCAGAATTCTGTTTCCTTAATGGTTGCAAACTTGAGTCTATTAATGAAATAATTCAGAGTAACTGTACATCTTAAAGAGGTAACAGTGATCACAGTACTATCTTAAGGACTGAAAATATTAAAACTGTAGAGTTTCTATGATACTTCTGCATTCAGGCTTCCCTTCTCTGCCTCCTTTGTTACATCCGATATTCTTAATTAATTCTGTTTGGAATGTAGAGCTGGAAAGTTGATGCCAGATCATCACGCGCATGAGATTGTTCTTTGGGAACAGTCCTTTAGTCCCTTTTTCTCATCTAATGGCTATGGAACTTCATCCTAGGTAATGTGCTGTTTATAGGGCTGGATATCTTTCTGCTGGGTGAGACGGGGTTCAGGCATAAAATGAAACCATGCAGAAAATCCCTTTGTAGTTGTCAACAACTTGTCTGCAAGTCTGGCTGCCAACAGTTCCTGCCATCTCTATTTGTGCATCTTTCCAGCCAGAGGTGAAGTCAGTTTTCCCTCCATTTGGGTCTGTGACTTGCCTTAATAGAATGTGGCAGAAGTGACATTATGCAAGTCATTCTGGGTTTAGCCCTTAAAAGGCCTGGAAGACTCTGCTGTTGCTCTCTTGCAACCTAGTTGCTGTGTTTTGAAGAAGTCCAGGCTTTTCTGCTGGAGAGAAAGACCGTGTTGAAAGGCCCTGGAGGCTGAGATATCATGCACATAGAGAGAGCCCACGTGGAGGAGAACAGAGACACTCGAGTCACCGTCGGCACTCAGGATTCAGAGACGTGAAAGAGGCCTCCTTGGCCCATGCAACCAAGTGCATCCAGGTTGAGTGACCTCACCTAATACTGTGGGGAGATCTGTCCTGTCGACACAGGGAATGGTGAGAAATAATAAATTGCTGTTGGTTTAAGCCACTGAGATTTGGAATGATTTGTCATGCAGTGAGTCCTATTATTGTACTGAGGTTGAAGAGATGTGAGTAACTTCCGTCTGGTAGAGGATATTAATAGAGGTGTAGATGGCTAGAGTAGTGATACGTAATGGAAAACAGTGTTTTCTGTTTTGAAAGGAGCTACAATAGCATAGCAGTCCTGACTTTCTGTGGCACCCTTGTTTACTCTGCCTAACAGGAGGTGAAGGGAATTATACTTTGGGTGAATTTGAAAGAGGAAATGAAGCCATTTGCAGTCCAGTTTTTCCTCTTCTCTTGGGCATGAACCCACGAAAGAACCCTCTGCACCCCTTCTCCTCTGCTCGCCCATCTCTTAAAGTCTTAAAAGGGATAATTCCCACCTGGCATGGACTGCCCTGTTCTTGTACTGTTGTCACTGAGTGTGCACATCTATTGAAATCTGAGGTTTGGAGTCAGTAAGACACTTTTCTTGCACATATAAGTCATATTCTACACCAACCCCATCAGTGAATATTTGACTCCCCTCCATCAGCTCTCTTGTCCAATTACTCAGTTGCTTAGAAGTTGAGTGGAATAGAGGCATGGTATTTAACACCCATTAAAGACTGGTGCTATTAACCCCAGATCTGAGATAATGTCTTAAAACTCAATTTATAAACAGAAGTTTTGTAACATGCTTATTAATTCCTGCTATTAATTCCTATGTAGACAAGAAGGTATTTAGTTCTATAAAATATTGATGTCCAGGTATTTGAAAATTATTTGTACTGACTAAATCAATTTTTTACCTTAGCTGTGAAATGCATTTGAAGTAACACTTTCTGATTTTAGGGAACATCCTAGTTTTTTTTTAAAAAAAAGCAAACTATGGCAAGCCATAGATTATTTAAAAACAATTTTGCAAGGATGAGGGCCTTTGTGGCATAATTGCATGAAAGTACGTGGAGTAGGAATCAGAACACCTAACACTTTTGTTTGTTGTATCTTTTCATTCCTTTTCTTTCCATTCCTCAATTTCCTCAGCTAATTAATATAGAACCACCTAACTCTCCAGGTGGTTGCAAACATGAAAAGAATAATGAATAAATATTCATAAAAATTTTTTTAAGATAATCACAAACACTAAAATATAAGATATTATTTAATATATTATCACAAATGTGTATTGTCGTATCTTTCTGGGAGTTAGCTGTCTTCAGGTACACACTCTAGGTTATGTGAAACTACATACTCTAGGCAATGTTTTTCTGTTTGGGACCCAAGTAAACAATTACTACAATTCTATCTGGAGTTAAAATGAAAGTTGAGTTATGACCATTACCAAGTGCAATAGAGGTTTCCATAGTTGTTTTGCTGTCAGTTCACATTTTTAAGTACTATATATATCCTATTTTCTTAGACCTTATGGCTTCATGGTTGACCACTATTCTCTGATTAAAGTTAAAAACCACAGCACCCTTAACAGGTCATAAATCATCTCATTCATAAAGGTGCAGGTTACAACAGGGGTGCAGCCTCATCACTTTTATGGATGACTGTTTCTTATTAGGCAAAACATACAGCAGGTATATTTTTAAGCCTATCAGATGTCTCTGGCTTACAGTGGTACAAAGAACATCTGTCATTTTCCCTCTCAAACATCCATCAGGCGAAATTATTATTTCAACATGCATCATTTTGTATAATAGAACTAAAATCACTGTTATAGAACATAATTCTGGGATTGATTTTCCCTGCTTTGAAAATAAACAATTTGGCTTCACATTCATGGTTATGTAACAGCAGGAGATCATTATCTTGTGACAAAACTCTATTTTATTGACATTATCTCTAAATGATCCCTTGGTAGGATATATAAAATTTAATATACATTCAATTTAGAAAGAATTCCATTCACACTGTACTGACATATATCTATTTTTCTGTTTATTTTACAGGCAACATTTGAATTCAAACAGCATTTATTTTTGTGATTTTGTTTACTTCCTGCTTAAGTCACTGAGCAAATGTAAAATCCTGATGAAAGTTTTGATCACACACACAGACTTTGACATCAAATGGCCTGAGGATGAATCCTGACTGCAGTAGTGTGATCTTGGGCAAAGAGCTCATTATCTCTCTGACTGAATTTACTAATTTGTGAAACAAAAATAGTAACAATAATGTGAAATTCATCTGATGATGCTTGTATTGAATGAGCTTATACATATAAAGTGCCTAGAACAATGTCTGGCACATGGTAAGAATGATATGACCAACATTCAGTTCATACTATTCACCCTTTCTTTCATTTTTCATTCATTTAAAAATTGTATGATCTAGAGAAACATATTTAAATTCTCTGAGCTACTGTGTGCTGATAATACCTACTTACCTTCCAGTTGTGTTGGGTGTTAGACAGGCAATATTTGTAAATTATATTTTTCAATGGTATAGTAAATGTCCCTTACATAAATTAGCCACAACAGTTTTGAAGTTAATTTTTTTTTTAAATTTTAGAGGGCCATAATATTAATACTACAGGAAATCACATACTGCAATGCTTTGCTTGAAAGTTGTTTCCAAATTGATTATACATTGCTCTATGTATTTTCTTTTCCCTCTTCCAGTTTCATTCTTTACTTTTCCTAATTCTACTCTGTGCCCTAGAAGGCTGACATCTGTGGATAGTATCAATCAACACCCTTCCCCTAGGGCTTCCTAGTGGGTTTGGCATAAAGGAGACACCAGTGGGAGATTAAAAGTCAAAGTTGAGGGAATTGAGGGTATATATTATATTGAGTCTCTCTGACAAGTCACAGGAAATTCTGTGTATCTCTTTAAAGAAGGCCACTGGTTCTGATAACTGCGTCCTCTCCTTGTCCTTTAGTCCTTCAGGGCAGTTCTGCAGGTAGTCTCTCTTTCTTTCTTATAGTTCTCAAAAATAGCTGCAGAACGTGCTGGGAAAGCAACAGCCTGAGATGAGGAGGAGCCAGCCGGGACAGCCTGGGCTCTGTTCTAGTCCCTCCCAGAACAGCATACTTTTCGGTGACTTAACCCAGCAAGTCACGTTTTTCTGGGGTATAAACCGAGGGTGGGCTGCTTCCCGGTGTCCCTCACCTGTGTTGCAAGTGGACACAGGCTGGCGAGATGTCATCCGCCCCACACAGCTTTCCTGATCCTGGGGGACCACGAATCTCAGGCTTCTGTTGTCCCTTCCTACGTATCTGTAGGTAATAAATCCACTTCACGTGACTTGTCGAATGTGTGGGTGTGTTTTTCTCACTGGACTCAGGCAAGTTGGTAACCAGTGCAAAGTGAGCCTGCTTTGTGAGACCTACAAGAAGCAGAGCTGCTGCCAGCAGAGGGAACTGCACTAACCCTCGCCGGTCCCCCCGACTCACCCTTTTGAGTACCACCTTTATTAAACTCTCTCGACTTGTTCTAGCTAATGACATACACCAAGATATTGCAATTTGAGTGTGCCGTCTGTTTTGTATCTAGATCCTCACTGATACGTGTATCCAAATTTGAATTGTAAAGAGTCATACCTGAAACAGGGGGAAATGTTAAGTGCTTCAGAGGGACGAATTTCATAGTTGTTAAAATTCTTCAGTGTGTTCAAAGAGGTAGTTGAAGTGCTTGTTTTATGTGTAACTATTTTGAAGATGTGAATGTATTGGTCACCCTCAATTTTATAAAAAGTGTTAAAAAGTATAGTGCCTTTCAGAAACATAAGGTCAGATTAGCATTCCTTTGGATTTCACAAGGTAACTGAACATGGATTTGAATTGTAAAGTAGCTGTAATTATCTTTTTTAACAGACACAGTAACTCTTTTTGGAAACTAGCACTATAATTATAGACATTGTGTTCAGTACAAACTTCCGTGTTTCTGACAGGGTAGAAGATAAAAAGACACACGAGGGCTTCCTGTTGTTAGTCTCACTTTTTGTCTCTTCACATGTCTTTACAGCTGAAACTATGACCCAAATAGGATTTACACTTCATTATTTATGACATATTGTACCCTTTAGAGGAATAAAGAAACTATGCATTCACAGAATAAGGTTGATTTTAGTGCTAGGATGCAATTTACTGTTTGCGTGATGATAACAATCTTTCTAAATAATAACATATACCAAGATACTGCAATTTTGGATAGGGAGAATAACAATAAAAAATAATAGTGAAAATGAAATCATTCCTAATAATAAAATATAAGAAATCAGAGACACTGGGAACCACCAAGCACAATATAAAGCTCAAAATAAATTCTTTTTTTTATCCAAAAGCCACAAGTTTTCAGTCCTTTACTTATGCAACAGAATAAAGAAAACAATATTCAGTTTTTGAATTAATATAATCACTCCTAGAAAATGTAGGTATTACTATAACAAATTAAATTTATGAAAGAAAAGAAAATATATATCATTTAGTGGGTTAAATACAAAATAAAATAAGCTTGCTGTTGATTGGACACATAAATCTACGAATGCTATTTATACTAGAAGTACTACTTAAGTTCAGAAACAACAGAATAGTACCACCTGTTCAGTTACCATCACAATTTGTGCTTCAGAAGACAGAGGATCATCCGTCAACATGGCTGATGTTCTCCATGTCACCATCCTGCCCTGACAGAATGACCCTATTCCTTAGCTTGTAGATTCAGGGGCCTGCTTTTCATCTCGAGTGACAGAGTTGGAAATAAAGAGTAGTTTCCATTAGATAGAGCATTTATCAATCAAATTCGAGGTTCTGAGTAATGATGAGTCCATTGGGGGCTTGAGAATTCAGATGATAAGGGCAGAACCAAGGGAACGGAGGGTTCAGCTCACATCTCTTAGTACGACTGCTTCTGGAAAGGCGGGAAAAGAAGAAAATCTTAAACATAGTCACCTATTGTGGTCACTTCTTTTTTCTGAATCATTCATATTTCTCCTCCTTTGCTAATTTTAAAATGCATTTCTGTCTGGGATGTCATTTTGGGGGTTTATGATATATAGAAGTCGAGTAGTCCTTTGCTATCCAAGCAATTCTGCCCCAAGTAGGGACAGAAATATTCACACCGAAGAAAATTCCAAACCACAGAAACACATCTCACTATCCTGATTTCCAGATCCCCAATTTGTTTCACACCTCACCTTTCTGGTGGATCTCAAACTTCCTACCTTCCCTCTACCAAATTGATTGATAAATGCTAATGTGTTTATGAATACCAATGAAAGATTTCATGTTATCTTTATAGAAAGAAAATCATATTAAAATAAAAAGAAGTGTCTCTATAAACTTCCTTTCTTTTCTGACCTGAGAGAATATTTATTGTAGCAATTAGCTCGGTATTTAAGTAATAGTTTATATATGCCAACGAGATGAAGAACAACATAATTTGTTTTGGAAAAAAATTAAATCAAAAGCAATCGAAGCATTGACTTAGCACTTTCAAGGAGGAAGTTTAGTGGAAGTTGAAGAAGTGTCCATGCTGTTCCTTCCATATACTTAACACATTTTAAGCTATTTAACTTTCCCAATAATTATATGCAACAAATAATTATATATAAAAACATTATTATTATCATCTCATCTTCCACCCCATCTACTTTCACATAGGGGGAGCAGCCTCAAATTTAAAAGACATGAAAAAAAATCCCTTGCTAAGGTTCCATGTAACCTGCAATTATTGCAACTCAGAGACCACATCATCTCTGGGAGTCAACTCATGGTGTTATAAATTGGGTGAGAAAGGAAGTTATCCTGTGAGATTTTCTTCCTTCCTTTCTTTATCTTTCTCTCTCTTTTTCTCTCTGCTTTCCTCTCTCTCTCTCTCTCTTTCTTTCCTTCCTTCCTTCCTTCCTTCCTTCCTTCCTTCCTTCCTTCCTTCCTTCCTTCCTTCCTTCTTTCTTTCTTTCTTTCTTTCTTTCTTTCTTTCTTTCTTTCTTTCTTTCTTTTCTCTCTCTCTTTTCTTTCTTCCTTTCTTTCTCCCTCTCTCTCTCTTTCTTTCTTAAGATTTATATGCAACCATGAAAAAATGTGATTAAATTTTGTATCTATCCCTAACCAATTTCTTCCACAGCAAATATATAGTCATTCCCACAATTGCATTATTATTTTTCTCTGAATAGTGCAAAGAAGAATTTATACATATTATCATAGTGTATATTTTAATAGTGCATATGTTTTATCAAAATAGTGAGGAAAATTAAAATTTTAGCTCTAAATTCATTACCTCAGTGTCAGAACTTGTCTCCCCTATTTGCAGCTAATGAGGGAGGAAAAAAAAGCAGTGCTGATTTTAGACTTACCTTCTAATCACTCTTTGTTTTACTGTAACTTTAAGCATGTACACTCATGTGTATAACTTAGTTTAATAATGATACATATATTGATAAATATTTATAGAATCCACCAGGAAATAAATAAAAGGTGATTTTTTTAAAAAAACAGGACTGGGACTTTTATTAACAAAGAGTAAAGAAAAATATATATTTAGAAAAAAATGAAAAAGTAGATATAAAGGTAATTTATGTTTTTAGGAGTATAAAG
Organism: Lemur catta; assembly: GCF_020740605.2. NCBI lineage: Eukaryota > Metazoa > Chordata > Mammalia > Primates > Lemuridae > Lemur > Lemur catta. The sequence continues at coordinate 103,697,372 of NC_059131.1, read as the reverse complement.
AAGCATTTTACGAGAAATTAAGAGGTAGATCAGCAATTAGAATGATCATATTGAGTTTTAAAGAATAGAATTTTGGGTGAGATGGAGAGATAAACAATCCAATACTTTCACCTGAGTGTTTAATGTTATTGTTCTAGCATTTCTTTCTTCCCACATTGTTATTTTTCTAAACTAACAAAAGGTACAAAACCATTTGATTTGAATAAAATAGCCTCCATATACTGCATATAGTGTTGTTCCTCAGGAAGTCCAACAGAATAAAGTCAAATCTCTTGGTTTTTTTTTTTTTTTTTTTAAATTTCAGCATATTATGGGGGTACAAAAGTTTAGGTTACGTATATTGCCCTTGCCACCTCCCCCCAAGTCAGAGCTTCAAACGTGTCCATCCCCCAGATGGTGCACATTGCAATCATTATGTAGGTATACACCCATCCCCTCCCGCCACATCTGCCCGACACCAGATTAATGTTATTCCTATATGTGCACTTAGGTGCTGATCAGTGAAACCAATTTGCTGGTGAGTACATGTGGTGCTTATTTTTCCATTCTCGGGATACTTCAATTAGTTGAATGGGTTCCAGCTCTACTTAGGAGAACATAAGAGATTCTATATCACCATTATTTCTTAAAGCTGAGTAATACTCCGTGGTATACATATACTACATTTTATTAATCCACTCATGTATTGATGGGCACTTGGGTTGTTTACACGTCTTTGCAATTGTGTATTGTGATGCTATAAATATTCGAGTGCAGATGTCTTTGTTATAGAATGTCTTTTGTTCTTTTGGGTAGATGCCCAGTAATGGGATTGCTGGGTCAAATGGTAGATCTACTTATATTTCTTTGAGGTATCTCCATATTGCTTTCCACAGAGGTTGCACTAGTTTGCAGTCCCACCAGCAGTGTATGAGTGTTCCCATTTCTCTGCATCCATGCCAACATTTATTGTTTTGGGACTTTTTGATAAAGGCTATTCTCACTGGAGATAAGTTATATCTCATTGTGGTTTTGATTTGCATTTCTCTGATGATTAGAGATGTTGAGCATTTTTTTACATATTTGTTGGCCATTGTTCTGTCTTCTTTTGAAAAGTTTCTGTTCATGTCTTTTGCCCACTTTTTGATAGGGTTGTTTGATTTTTTCTTGTTGATTTTCCTGAGTTCTAAATAGATTCTAGTTATCAACCCTTTATCAGATGTGTAGCATGTGAAAATTTTCTCCCATTCTGTAGGTTGTCTGTATGCTCTCATGACAGTTTCTTTGGCTGTGCAGAAGCTTTTTAATTTGATCAGGTCCCATTTATTTATTTTTGTTGTTGCTGTGATTTCCTTTAGGGTCTTCTTCATAAATTCTTTGTCTAGGCCAATGTCTATAAGAGTTTTTCCAACATTTTCTTCTAGAATTCTTATAGTTTCACACCTTAGATTTAAGTGTGTTACCCACTGTGAGTTGATTTTAGTGAGAGGCGAAAGGTGTGGATCCTGTTTCAGTGTTCTACATGTGGCTATCCAGTTTTCCCAGCACCATTTATTGAATAAGGAATCTTTTCCCCAGTGTATGTTTTTGTCCACTTTGTCTCCTGGTTTGTTTTGATAGACTTGGTCCAGCCTTTGTTTACATGCCAATCTTGGAAGTCAGCATACATTTATCATCCTCCTACTCGAGTACTTCGGGTATATTTCACAACCTAGTGAGATGAGATTTAGATGTATCACTGGCAAAAGTAAGTTGATTTATTATAATAGTTGATATTATTGTAGTTTCTGTCTCAGAGGAAGAAGTCATACAGATTTAAGGACTGTGACAATCCATATGATCCCATGAGGCTAAAAGGCAGGGCCATCTCGATCAGTTAAATTTGTGAGTAACTTTGTCAGGGACTGTATGTATGGGATATCTCGTGACATTGCACAGAAATTATAGAATAAGATACCATCTGTACCAGAACCTATTAATAAGAAAAATACATAATTGATTATCAGTCCATTAGGATATTGTCAGATCCATCAAAAATCTTGACATTTGCTCCTCTTGGTATCTTGTTAGCCCTGACAAATAAAATTAACATATTTAAATGTGGTCTAGACCACATACAGACATGCAAGAGGCTGAAGTCAAGCAGCACCATTAAGCCATATGATGGCATTTGCATAAATGATTTGGGGAGTAACTGCTATGCAGCAAAATATAAATTGGACTTTATTTTAGAAATCTAACTATCCCTCACAGCAGTGATTATTGACATTCTTGAGTCATGAGTAACCTCATGCAGTGGGTAGATACAGCTCCTTTGAGAGACATATGACAGCTTGCTAATGGGCTTTGTTGAAACATCACCATTGAGAGACATCAAATAATCTGAGGATGGAAATATCTTTTCTATCACAGGTGAATTTGAAAGACATTATAACAAGGATGGAGTAATTCAGCAAAGCTCACTGATAGTATGGAAATGGATTACAGGAATGTGCTACTGGTAGTCAGTAACACGAGAAGGTCACAACTCTGCTTTGGGACAGATGATAGAATCCCCAGAAAAACAGAAAGTTACTATTGATGAATAGTGTAAATCCTAATTATTCTCCATGCTAAAACAAAGCAAGCAGCCTGGTTGACTGATGAAAGTCTCAAGTTATGAGATGCAATGGCATTTGGAAGTCTGCTCTCTTACCTAGTGGAAGGTAGGACTTTTATTAAGAAAGAAAAAGGCAAATTTTCACAATGAGCAGAATGAGAACAGTATATTTGGTATTGGAGGAAGAATTGGGCTCTCCCCCCTCCAAGGTTAATGTTTGGGTTTTCACCAAAAGCCTTGTTTTATAGTCTGAAAAACAGGTCCTAAATAATTGGACATTTAAGAACACCCCCATTTAGAGAATACACTTAAGGAAATCTGTGTGGGAATTCTGAGGACGAATTAAAGTGGGTCTTGATGATGTGCAACAGTTGCTAGCTCAGAACCAATTTTAGTGCCAAGGCAGATAATATGATTTGGCCTCTAGAGACAGCTATTTAGGTATGTGAAATGAATAGACAGAGAACTACTCGTCCAATGTTGGATAAGATGATGACATATTTTTTTTCCCCAATGGCTAAAATTGTGAATATGGTTAAAGATGTATAGAATGCCGATAGAAAAGAATGGTCATCTGAAACTGCGGTAGACCGTCTTCAAAGACTTTTGATGAACCAGATACTTGCAGAATTTAGCTCTTGTCTAATCCTCTTCCACTGTGAATCTGGGCTGTCCTGTGACTCACGTTAACTGATAGACTGTGCATCACTGTACTGGTTACACGTTCATACTTCTGGAGGACAGGTAGCTCCTGTGGTTTTTGGAGTGCTTTCTAAACTTCTGAGATAATATGTAATAAGTATGGCTCCTGCACTGGAGTGGTTTGATGGAGCAGTCATATGGAGAAGCCAACTGGAAATAAGAAGCCTTCAGATTACATGACGGTGGGCAGGGATCCGGCAGCCCCACCGTCACAGTGGAGCCTCCAGATACTCCGGCAGCTGCCGCTCTCTGACTGCAGCAGCGCAGCGTGACACCGGCCGCGGGAAACCAGCAGAACGACTGCTCAGCATAACCTAGTGCATGCACAAAGCTAAGACAGATTTCTTTTAATACACTGACTGCCATACTAGAAAAAAAAAATTTCCCTGAGGCCCCAGTGTTTTATTAAAACGAAACAATCCTTTCTAATTTGTTTTTTATTGTTTTCTGTGTGTGAGTTATATGCAACACCATCCATATTTTTAGTATTAAATTGTCAATATTAATTGTAACAATAAGAACATCAACAATAAGATTTTCATGGACCAATCTTTTGCTTCATGTGGCCCTGGGCTCAAAATTAGCCTGAGTTAAATACAACTCATGGCAATCAGTGTGCTAAAGTTTGTATTTTAAGCCACTAAATTTTGGGGTAGTTTGTTCTTTATCAGTCAACAGTCAAAATAATGGTTCTGGATAATATTCTGAAAGCTATGTGATGTATTAATAGTAAAGAATTTGTAAGTTTACTTACAGAGGTAAATGAAAATAAAGAATAAGTGGGTAATAATCCCAGGATAAAAATATTTTGTCAATTTTTCCAATAGCCCCAAATGATATAATGTCTGTGGAGACTGATTCTCTAAAATAAAAAAAAATAAATTTAGTTTTGGGGTGGTTGTAAGCCTCTACTAATACCAATACAATGCACAAGTGAGGTATATGGGTAAATAGTCTAATTGGTAATGGAATATTAGAATAAAATTAAGCCTAAGTGCATCAGGTTATTTCTAGTTTCTGCTGGCTTCAGGGTTCCTGCCTACACAGGGATCCAGGACACCTGTCTTCTGAATTCTCCCTCAGATGTTCTCACATAAAGCAAAGCCTATCTCTAATTGTCCTGTTTTGCTTGCTAGAGAATCCTCCAGTGTCCTATCTTCTTCCTCCTTAAGATACTGACCATGTGCTCCTTTACTTGGGACCACAATTGAGTACCGAAATCAGGGTATTCATTCATTCCACCTCAAGGAAAATCAACATTTGTTATGAACCAAGCTGTGAATAAGTTACATAAGCTCCCTGATATCATTGAACTTATATTTTTCTGAAGGGAAACAGAAAAATATATGGTCAAGAAAATTGTAGAAACCGATGAATGTTAGGAAGACAGTAAAACAGGCTGACTTGGGGAGGAACATAGATTGGGTGATCAGATTAGGCCTTACAGAGGAGGTATATTTGAGCAGAGATGTGAATGAAAAACAAGAAAGCGAGATCTTCAGGGAGGACTGGACAGAGCCAGCTCTGTGAAAAAACAGGGCAAAAGCTCTGGAACTATTCATAGTAGCTGAGACACAGAATCAAGCTAAGTGTCCATAGGAAATGAATGGATAAAAAAAATGTGGTATATATACACAATGGAATACTATTCAGCCATAAAAAAGAACAAAATCCTGTCATTTGTGGCAACATGAATGAACCTGTAGGATATTACATTAAGTGAAATAAGTCAGATACAGAAAGATAAATATTGCATACTCTCACTCATAATTAGGAGCTAAAGAAGTTGAGCTCATAGAGTAGAATTGTGGTTACTAGAAGGGGGAAGGGTGGGAATGTTAGGAAAAAGCTGGTTAACATAAACAAAGTTACAGCTAGATAGGAGGAATAAGTTCTAGTGTTTTACAGCACTGTAGGGTGACTATAGTCAACAATAATTTTTGTATATTTTCAAATAGCTAGAAGAGAGGATTTTAACTGTTCCCAACACAAAGAAATGATAAATGTTTAAGGTGATAGAAATGCTAATTACCTTGATTTGATCATTACACATTGTATACAGGTATCAAAATACCATTTTGTACCCCATAAATATGTACAATTATTATGTGTCAATAAAAAAATGAACCCTTGGGAGAAGAACAGATGAATGGATTAGGTCAAAGAGCTCAGCAGGGAGCAAGTCGCCTACGGGTTTTTGACCACAGTGAAACATTTGGATTTGAGTTCACGTGCAAAGGCAAAGCTTTGGAAGATTTCAAGCAGAGACAAGACATGATCTGATTTATATTACCTAAAGGTCACTCTGGGCTTCTTTGGAATTTTTTTTTTTTTTTTTTTTTTGAGACAGAGTCTCACTCTGTTGCCTGGGGTTGAGTGCCGTGGTATCAGCCTAGCTCACAGTAACCTCAAACTCCTGGGCTCAAGTGATCCTCCTGCCTCAGCCTCCCGAGTAGCTCGGACTACAGGCATGTACCACCATGCCCGGCTAATTTTTTCTATATATACATATGTTTTTAGCTGTCCATAAAATTTCTTTTCTATTTTTAGTAGAGATGGAGTCTCTCTTGCTCAGGCTGGTCTCGAACTCCTGAGCTCAAACAATCTGCCCCCCTCGGCCTCCCAGAGTGCTAGGATTACAGGTGTGAGCCACGGTGCCCAGCCTTCTTTGGAATTTTATGTAGAGAGTGCAACAGGGCAAAGAGAGCAAGCAGAGAGATCTATTGCATAGCTATTTCTGAAATCTGCATGAGAAATAGTGACATATGGAGAGAAGGGAATACCTAAGGGATATCTTTTTGAGGTAGAATCTATAGGAATTATTTGTGAATTGCTTGCAATCCATGAGGGAAAAGAAGAAATTAAGAATGGTCCTACATTTTTGGATTGAGCAGGTAGGTAGGTGGTAGTTCTATTTATAGAAATGGGAAAGAATAGGAAAATAGCAATTTTGTCAGAGAGAGTTTGTTTTGTATATTAAATTTGAGGTTTTCTCTTAGGCATCTATCCAGTGGAGATGTCCGGAAGCCAGTTTAATATATGAATTTGAAAGTTAATAAAGAGTTCTAAGTTGAGTCCAAATATTGAGCATTTCTAGCAACTTCAGTATTTAAAGTTGCTGTCACATGAGGTCATGTGGCCTAAGACTATGCATGTAATATCACAACATTTAAAATTGGAGTAGAGGAGGAGATGGAGAAGTTGGTGACCTAAGAGGAAAGCTAGGAGGAGGTAGTAGCATGGAGAACAAGTGAGGAAAGCACATCAGGAAGCAGGGAGTAGCCAGCTGTGGATATTCCTACAGAGACTTAAGTAAGATTTAGGGATATATGCAAGATATCTTCTGTTTACCCTTCCAGTTCCACTTTCCATCCTTTCCTGCCTCCATTTTATCCCAGGAGGCTGAGATGGTGGAATAATCAGCAGCTTCCTTGATCTCTTGCTTCTGTCGACCCAGCTACCTGGGACCTCCATCATGATCTCTGATGGAGAGAGGACAGTAAATTCCAGGTGTTTATTTCCCTATCTCACTTCTTTAGGGCTTGCTTTGGACTGGCTATGTCCTTCTACCAGAGGACATAACTCCTCTCCAGGTGGTCTTTTTCCCACGACTCTTTCTTTTATGATTAGTAAGTGCATCCTCCTTCATTATTCCAGGATCAGGGTCAATAACAACCCCAACATTAATTGCCCCTGGGTGCTATGTTATCCTTGTGGTTTTCCTAGAATTGTCCTACAGTTTGTAAATAAACTCTGTATTCAACTTCTCTTGAATTATACTAGTTTTATTATATTATCTGTTTCCTTTTGCAACCCTGATTGTTGCAGTGCATAAAAATTATATTGGATTGGAGCATGGAAGTTGTTGCTGTTCTTGACAAGAGCAATCTCAGCTCTTGATGGGGATTGAAGCCTAATTGGAGAGTGTGCATAGGGAAAGTGATGTCAGAAATTAGAAACAGCAATAGTAGAACATATTTATAGGATGTTTTGCTGTAACTTGGACAGAGAATCGGAGTAATTTTTGAAGAGGGTGACATGTGGTAAAAGGGAATAAACTGAAATAAATTTCAAAAACATTATCCCCCTCATAGTGAGAATTTTTTTTTCATGTACGGTATCCATTTTATTTTGCCTTCTTATAGAAAAGGATCTTTGATGATGGAGCTCTAAGGGGGATCAAGAGGATGTTTTAGATGAACAATGGACAGAAAAAGTAGAAACTCTATTTCTCAGCTCAACTCCTTTTCTTCATCTTAGAACAAATGGAAAACAAAGGCAAAGGAAAGAATCTTTGACAGTTGTTAAATTTTCCTAGATTTTCCCAGTAGGAATGAAAGCAGAAATTAAGGGGACAGGCTCTGTTCACTGTTCCCTTTGTGAAAGTTGTATTTTGCTAACCTATTGAATGTTATATATTGTTGTGACATGAGCATCAAAGAATAGCATGCATGTGGATAATTCAGTACATATTTTATCATTTAATTTTACATAATACACTCTAGCTTATAAGCTAAAATTAACTACACTTGGAAATAACAGCTAATTTCAGACTTTAAAGAGTTGCTTTCAATTTCTTAAAATCTATGCTTACAGCAATTTGCAGTTTGCCTCATAAACAAAGGTGTTGGTGTAAGATACATCTGTGAGAAAAATGAGAGGAAGCAACTCGCTGTGAGATCAAGAATGCCTGGGGAGAAATAGGGTCATGTAGATTTAATTGCTGAGAATCACCCCTTAGTTCTCATTTATTTATTTCCCACAGAAATACATATGGGGCTTTAAAGAAGAGAGAAAACACAGCTGAGAGTAGAGAAATAAAGCAAGTCTAAAGTTTAAAGCTCAGTCAATAAAAAAGAACAAACCCCTAAGCTTCCAGCCTTGTCAAACAATGATCACAATGATCACGACCCTCTTCACAGGTCTCCTGTGACTAGCGCAGTTCTGTCAGATGCCTCATTAGTTCAGGAGAACTGGAAATGGCGTGCTACTACATGTGTACTACATTCAAAGGAGCTGCTCATTTTTATGATCAGCTTGACAGATTCATTTGAATCATGAAATTGAATTACAACACAACAAATATAAAGTTTTAACAATGTATTTATTTTATTAACCTGTTGTTGAGATTTTTCCCATAACATAATTACATAATAAAATATAGATAACAAATGAAACCTATCTAGGTCAAATATTGAAGCTATCATATTCTGAAGATTGGCAAAAAAATATAGCATTAAATAATATATTCATGTCTTTAGGTTCATGGGAGGCTAGAAATGAATTTGAAAATGTGTCAGGAAACTTGTGAAATTATGTTCTGTTTTACAAATGTGTCTAAGCTTGCTTTAATTATTTGTCCAATGGTTGTGTCTTCCATTTGAAACAATAACAAAAACATTGAACAAAGAGTTTATTATAACTTAAATTTTTTATTAGTAGCCTGTTTATCAATTATGTTGTGAATGCCAACAGATTTGCTGGCCATACAAATATTCAAAATCTATGATGCTTGCTTAAGAAGGCAAAATAATATTTCAGGTTAATAGGCTGATTTATTTCCTTCCAGGGAGAAGGCACAATGATGATGAGATAAGAGAACAATAATCACTGCATACAAGGAAAGTGCAGTTTTATAATAATTAGAATCACACAGACTAGCATACTGGCATAAAAGGCAAAATGCAATATATCAGAGATGATAGATTAAAATTAATCAATATAAAGAACTCATCTCTTGGGATTTCAGGAAACTCAATAGATGGCATTTCTGTTTTCTACATTTAAGTTCAAAACTTAAGGAAATAAAAAAAGGTATGGAAGACGAATATCTACGGGACTAAGCATGAACCTTGGGGAGTCATGCCTGGAGGTATCGTAGGCCCCTTGATGGTTGTTTCTGCTTTCCTTCTCCTGTGCCGTCATAACATTTACATTATTAAGGTCTTACATGCGTATACTCTGAGAAGTTTTGTGAGTCCCTCCAATCATCAGAACCTATAAAATTGTTGCATTAAAAAGGCCAGGAATTCTCCTCTGTTGGCTGTAATTGAACATAGGTGAAAGGGATGTGGTCACTGAACTCTAGCTCTTTGTTGTTAAATACCTGGGCTTAATCTTTGAAACTACAGTTGGTCAGAGGCAGAATGAGGATATCAAATAGAGGGAGTAGCCGTCTATCGGGACAGATCTTCCCCACTTACACAGGCCTTTTCCCCATTATTAAAACTACTTATTTTGGATCTTCTTAGAACCCCTTGTGGATTGTGTAAATTGTACTTCCTGAAGGTTTTGAAATATAAACATAGTAGGTGTATTTTTAAAATAGCTCCAAGGCCACTCCAACTAATATTAAAATTCAGTTTTTCATTTATTTTCTGGGTCAAATATAACCCATAAGAGGTTTTGCAATGAGATCTTATGAAATACCAAATAAATTCCAGTTATAGAATTTAAACAGTAAGATATGCCACTTTGAATATAAACACCCACTATAAATTTCCTGATAATATATGTACAAAAACTAATGCGAGATGGATTAAAGACTTAAGTGTAAACCTGAAAAAATAAAAATGATAGAAGAAAATCTAGGAAAAACTGTTCAGAACATTGGCCTAAGTGAAGAATTCATGATTAAACTCCAAAATCAAATGCAACAAAAACAAAAATAGACAAATGGGATTTAATTAAACTAAAAACCTTCTGCACAGCAAAGAAATAATCAAAAGGACAAATAGACAACCTACAGAATGGGAGAATATCTTCATAAACTATATATTCCACAAAGGACTAATATTCAAAATTTACAAGGGACTCAAAACAACTCAGAAAGAAAAAAAAACAACCACAAAAAGTGAGCAAATGACATGAACAGGCATTTTTCAAAAGAAAATATAAAAATGGCCAGCAACCATGAAAAAATGTCCAACATCACCAATTATCAGGGAAATGCAAATTAAAACCACAATGGGATACCAGCTTACTCCAATTAGAATGTTCATTATTAAGAAGTCAAAAAGCAATAGATGCTAGTGTGCAATGCAGTGAAAAGGGAATGCTCTTACACTGCTGGTGGAAATGTGAATTAGCACAATTTTTGTGGAAATTAGTAAGGATATTTCTCAAAGAACTAAAAGAAGATCTATCATTTGATCTTACAATCCAACTACTGGATATCTACCCAGAGGAAAAGAAATCATTATATCAAAAGATACCTGCATTCATATGTTTATTGCAGCACAATTCACAATCACAAATACACAAAATCAATATAAATTCCCATCAATCCATGAGTGGATAAAGAAAATGTGGTGCAGATATACCATGGAGTACTACTCAACTATAAGAAAGCATGAAATCATGTCTTTTGTGGCAACATGGATGGAATTGGAGGCCTTTATCCTAAGCTAAGTAAGTCAGGAACAGAAAACTAAAGGCCATACGTGCTCACTCAGAATTGTGAGTTAAGCTATGGCTATGTAAGGACACACAGAATGGTGTAATGGACATTGGAAACTCAAAAGAGTGAAGGGTGAGAGAGGGTGAGGGATGAAAAATTGCATATTGGGTACAATGTATACTATCTGGGTGATGAGTACACCGAAAACACAGATTTCCCCATTATACAATATTTATGTGCAATGGAATTCAACTTACACCCCCTAAATCTATTGAAATAAGAAAATCCCAGTAATAAACTTCTAGGATTAAATTTCCCTGCATTTTAATAGTATTTTGTTAATAAATATAAAAGATAAAAAACAATTTTAATGTCTAAAATCAGATTATTGTGTGCTCTAACATTCAGGAAAATTAAATTCACATACTCATGCTTTCCAATTACTTTTCTATAGGGTGTCAGGTAGAGGAGCTCTTGATAGCTGGGCAAAGTTAGTTTTTTGCAAATATTTTCAGCTCAGTGTATCTCATTCATTGTATCGTAACACTTACTATGAGGGAAAAATGGGTTGCTTGATGTTCCACCTTCCAAATATGGAACTCCAAATACAACATGAGAAAAAGTTAAAAGATTGATTCTAGAAAGAAATACCCATAGCAGATGTTTTCCAGAAGACATGAAAAAGGTTATTTAATATCAGGTTTAATACATTAACTACATTTAATGAAGTATCAGGGACCAATGACTGAGGCACCAGTGACAATTCTGTTAGAAGAGAAAGGAATGTAACAACAGGTAAGAAATTATTAGGGAAAATTTCTTTTTTTATAGAGCAGAGAAGTTGGAAGGATATATTTTTGTTCAAAAGCATTCTGTAAGTATTTACTCAACTAGATACTTAAAATGCATAGACGACTTTCTATTTCCAAGTTACTTGAAATTTATTATGAGAAACAAACAAAGAGAAGAGTATAATAGAAAAAAATTACATTGGCTACTCTGAGAGCCAAAAGGAAGAAAATCTAACACAAGCTAGCATATTAGTTTGAGATAGTTTTTAGGTAATGTACAGATTTTGACAGGTAAAGATGTTTGATAGGGGCAAAGAATATTCCTGGTAATTAATATGAACCACAGGCAAAAACAAAGGGACCAGAAAATGTAGATCTTTGGCAACACAGTCAGTGGTCCCTTTAGGCTGGAATTTATAATATATAAAGCTGGAATATGATCATATTCTAACTTTGAATGTTAGCCTAAGAAATCAGCAATGGTAACCCAGATTGGATTGGGTAATTTCATGCATTACTACATTAGCCATGCAGAAATCTTGAGGATAGATTCATTTCTTTTTCTGTTGTTTTTTTTTTCTATTTTGAGCAACACAAGTCTAACTCCAAAACTGCAGATTACCAATGGAAAATTTACTAACGCTTTGGTTGGGAGAAAAAGGAAAGTTTACTTAAACACCATACAAACAAAAAACTTGATTTACTGCTACCCCATGGGTATTTTCATGTAAACTGAAAATAATTGACTCTTCAAGGTGCATATAACCTTGTAGGCACACACAGATTGGTGAATTGACGATGCCATAGTACAATTTATAATGGCACCATTTAATGTAAGTAGCCCTGCAGTCTAATGGTTTGGCAAGAAGACCAAAGTCTATATATATAAATATCTGTTTTCACTCTCCCTGGGTCAATTGAACAAACTTCATAATCAAATTCAACTGCTCTTCAAATTAACCTAATTAATATTTTCTTTCTTTGACAAAACACTCCAAATTTTTAATGGATATTACATGTGCATGTAATTTATGGGTTTACACATGCATGTGTATTTCTGTATATGTGCATGTATGTGTCTGTGTCAAAGTCCATCTTATCAGTAACAAAATTTTTTCTTAAACTTGTGGGTGGATTTGATAGACATTGAAAAATAATGGGTTTATTTTGTTTTCTTCACAAATATCAATCTCACATTAAAAATTTTAAGATTGTAAAATGGAATTGTGAAATTGATTACAGGTTTCAGAACTTTCCCCTTTTCCTAATACCTTTCATGTGAAAGGATTCAATGAAAGCTATTATAAAAGTTACAGAAAGTGCCTCATACATACCTAACTCTCAGTAAAAACCCGTTCCACTTCCCCCCTTCTCTGATTTACTCTGGACCATTGGAGGGAAAGATGCCAACTCTGAAATTCCAGTTGGATTTTACTATCAAGTAGAGTTGGCGGCTTCTGAAATTGCCACCAATGACTTTTTCTGCATCATTTTCAGTGTAGATATGAGAAGTGTTAGGAGAAGAAATAAGCCTGCCATAATTTGGGAACAGGTCTTAAAAACCACAGTTGCCCAAAATTTCTTTGTGCTCTCCAGAATTCAACAAGTTAGCATATTTGTTCTTGTTGTTATCACTAGATTTTCAGTTTCACTTTTCAATTTTATACTGCACTATTTTTGAAAGGAAGTCTATAGCTTAAGCTTTATAAATATTTAAATGCTGCTATAAGGAGTTGAAGTATAAAGCCAGGTGAAAAGAAAAAAATGTAATTGGAGAAAAAAGATAAAACATCAGAAAAAGCTCAAACAGTGCCTGGAGGACTTAATAGGATAATGAGTGGATTGAAAGAATTATCTCCTTTAGGAGCTAATTCCAAAGCACTCAAAAGTTGAAATGGTAGAAACAAGATTCTAGTAAGTTTCTACTGAAATAATTTATTTGTAGGTCTAGTATAATCAAATTCCCTTTTACAAGTTTGAGCTCTGCTTTAGGATGTTATTAAGAATGGAGAGAGGTAGACACCTAATATATATCTGTTTATTTATTCTAGAAATAAATTGCAGTCATCCTTTGGTATAATTGGGAGATTGGCTCCAGGATCAGCCATGTATACCAGTCCATGGACACTCAAGTCCCACAATTGACCCTGTGGAACCCTGTGTAGGAAAAGTTTGCCCTCCTTATAGCTGAATCCTTTGGTTTAAAAAAAAAAAAAATCACCATATAAGTGGACCTGCAGTTCCAGCAGGAGTTGTTCAAGGGCCAAATGTAGTTGTTTGAAAATATTTCTCATTCTTTGGAGGAATGACAAATGGTTACTCATAAAGGTACACGTGTTAGTAATTATAATAAAAATAAAAAGTTAAAATACATTTCTAAGTGGCAGATATGACACTATGCGCTGCAGTTGCACCGTCTCATGCAGTCGTCCCCACGAGACAGGTCGACGAGACAGGTCTTACCACGTTCCACATTTTATGCAGGAAGGAACCGACATTTGTAGAAGTGAAATAATTTACCAGCTTCTCAAGTTAACAACTGACAAAGCCAGTGACTAACCCAGGTCTGTACCATCGCCAAAGCCTAGGACAGCAACCACGAAAACACATTTATGATCTCTCTTCAGCGGGGGAGACCCTAGCGCAGTCCCTGGGATTTCTGCCCCCGGTGGTCATGCCGAGTAGTCGCCCAGGTGAGAACGCGGCCCAGGTGACCACTGACGCGTCCTTGCAGAACACCCGCCCACGCCGTGCTCAGATTCCTGACCCACGGAAGCTGTGAGATAATTAATTTATTGTTTTTTATGCTGATAAGTTTCTGGTAATGTGTTATGCCACAATATGAGGCAAATGCAAAATGATTATAACTACATTATATTAATTATAAAGACATTTCTTAAAAAGAAAAGATTTTGGTCCAAATGTTGGGTGGTGTTCGAAAGTGGTATCGCAACGCTGCAGGACTCAATCAACCGGGTTAATGCGAGAGGACACAACATACGAGGATGAAGACGTGAAAGAAGCCATCGAAGGCTTCCTGAGAACCTTTATAACGACAGGATGTTTCGCGTTAAGAGACACTGGGCCTGACCATGAGGCAGCAGATCTTGCCCAAAGAACGGTGGGCAAAGCATGAAGAGTATAAATTCTACCTTGGACCACATCGGAAAGAGGTTATTCGTGAAAGAAAAGAGAGAGAGGAGAATGGGCAAAGAAGTAACTGTAGTTGAAATCTGTGGATACAGCTGTCCTCAGAGTATTTTTGTGAAGATGTTTAGACTTTAAACATAAAATTTAATAATTATTTTATCTGCAGATGTATTACTTTAAATAAACATCTATTGTAATCATTAGAAAAAGAAAGTTTTTTCATTTGGATGGCTGAATGTTTATAATCTTTTAAAAATCAATTTAGAAAGCTAGAGTCAGGAGATGGGAGGGATGAACAGAAAGAGCACAGAAGACTTTTAGGGCCGTGAGACTATTCTGTAGGATACTGTAACGGTGGACACGTCACGATACATTTGTCAGAAGCCATAGAATGCACAATACCAAGAGTGAACCTGACGTAAGCTATGGACTTTGGGAGATAATGGATTATCAGTGTAGGCTCATCGATTGTACCAAATGTGCCACTTTGGTGTGGGACGTAGATGGTGGAGGAGGCTGTGCATGGGTGGGGAGTGGAGAGGGTAAAGGAAATGTCCATATCTTTCTCTCAGTTTTGCTGTGAAACTAAAAGTTCTCTAAGAAATAAAGTATATTTAAAACAAAACCAAAAAAGGTAAAATTGGCTCTTTATGCAACATTTACAGCTAATAATCTTTATGTAAATTGTGCCCAGGGTGTACGACATGGATTTGTGCTGTGGTGGGGTGAGAAGCAAGCTCCAATAATCACGAATGTTTGCGTCACAGTGGACTCCACAGTCTGCTGCCCAGTTTCCAACTTCATGGGTGACAGGCAGCTGTGTTGGCAGCAGTGATGGTAAAGAGGGTGACAGTTATCTCCTGACCACTGGATGAGAGCTTCAGTGATATGACTTAAAATTCAAAGTCAGAGGCTTATCCTTTATCTTTCCAATGATTTTGTAAGCACCCTACTTGTAGTAAATCTATTTCTGCTTGTAATACCTTGATGGACTGTGTGTCCTTCGTCGAGCAATTATTGATACACTGGTGCAATAAACATTAAATAAAACATCAGTACATAGGTGATTTTCAAACTACTGAAGATACATCAAAGCCTGAATGTACTGAGCAACATCTTTGTAGAACAGGTTCTATTGACAAGTGACACGCTAGCTCTTGGTGTCATTGATCTGACTCATTTTTTAAAAAATAAACTCTTGTTTTAGTTGTAGATTTACAGATCAATGATGAAAACACTACAGAGAGTTCTCATATCCCAGAGTCACTTCCCCTATTATTAATATTTGATATTAGTATGCTGGATTTCTCATAACTAATGAATTAATATTGATCTGTTATTATCAATAGTCCAAACTTTATTCAGATTTCCTTAGTATCTACCTAATGTCCTTTTCCTGTTTTAGAATACCATCTAGGACACACATTAAATTTAGTTGTAATGTCTTAGGGTCCTCTTGGCTGTGACAGTTTCTTAGGCTTTATTTGTGTTGATGTCCTCGACAATTTTGAGGACTGACCAGGTATTTTGTAGACTGATGTTTTGATTGATGTTTTTCTCATAATTAGTTTCAGGGTATGCATTTTGGGGACCAGAACCAAAGAGGTAAAGTGCCTCCTTATCATATCATATCACATCATACCGTCGACATGATCTATTGTTGATATTAACCTCAATCACCTGGCTTTAGTAGTGATTTTCATATATATCCATTAAAAATTGCTTTTACCCATTTCATGTGCTGTACTCTTTGGAAGTAAATGATTAAGGACACACCAAATGCTCTACCTTCTTGAGCTCAGAGTATCTACATAAATTTTTTGAAATCCTCCTGCTATCTTTGTATTATTTTTTTCTACTTTGATTCCATTGTAGTTTGAGAACATACTTTGTATGATATCTATTCTTTTAAATTTATTATAATTCTTTTTATGGTCTATAAGGTAATCTATCATCGTGAATGTTCCATGCAAGCATGAGAAGAACATGTATTCTGTGGTGTTGGATGGTATGCTCAACAAAGGTCAGTTAGATTAGGTTGATTATAATGTTCAGGTCATCTATCTGTACATGCCTATACATACCTCTATAATGTATCAGGTCACATTATAATGTTCAGGTCAGGATTTTTGTCTACTTTATTTATCAATCACTTAAAGAGGGGTACTGAAGTCTGCATATAAAAGTGGATTTGTTTACTTCTTTCTATTTTGTTTTGTTTTGTGTAATTGAATATTCTTTTGTTAGCTGCATACACTGTTAGAATTGCTATGGCTTCTTTGGGTATGACCCCTTTATCCTTATGTAATGCCCCTCTTTGTCTCTGATCATTTTTCTTACTCTAAAGTCTGCTTTGTAACTGTTTTCTATTTATTGCATTTATTTTTTTTTGTTTCTGCCCCCCTCTTGCCTTCTCTGTTATTAAGCATTTTTTATGATTCTATTTTATTTCATTTTTTAACTTATCAATTATATTCCTTTAAAAAAAAAT
This sequence comes from Lemur catta, assembly GCF_020740605.2. Classification (NCBI taxonomy): domain Eukaryota; kingdom Metazoa; phylum Chordata; class Mammalia; order Primates; family Lemuridae; genus Lemur; species Lemur catta. The sequence goes on along the minus strand of NC_059131.1, from coordinate 103,680,261 downwards.
TCTAATGCTTGCCTTAGGTCCTGAAATACCCATTTACAACTAATATGAATCTACCTTCAAATAACATTAAACTGCTTTACAGGTAGTACATGTATCTTAAACAGTATTTCAAATTTCTCCCTCCAGTTCTTTATGACATTGCTGTCACTCATGTCACTTAAAATGCACACTCATTAGATTGTCCAAATGAATTCCCACAGGATTCCTAATATCAGTGGCAGAGAGTCTTTGGATCAGAAAGCAAGAAGTGCTCTGTGCATCTCTAGCTAGGTGCTATGAGGTCACTCCTGCACATAGCTGATTGCTGCAACAACTCAAGGGAAAAAAGCAGGAAGCAAGGAGGTGACGTAGGATTCAAGAGATGTGCCTTATAGCTCTGGAGCCAGACTAATTGGCAGAATTTAATGGCCAGTTTTATTGTTTTTAGTTAGGTAGCATTGGAAAACATTATTTAAAATTTCTGAACTACATTTTCCCCATCTGTATAAAAGACTAGTAATAACACAAAACTCATGGAAGTCTTATAAGAGATAAAGATATAGACACAAACAGGCAACACATTTCTGCATATATTAAATACCAAAAGTTTTGCTGTTAATACTCGTCATAATAAATAATTACATAATAAAATTAATTGTAATCTAGATTAAGCAATAAAATACAGATACAAATCATTGGATGAAAGTGTTAGAATATTATTAAGATGTGTGTGGGAAGATAATTGAAACAGTTTTGAGGAAAGCAACCCTTGCTAAGATCCTCATTCAAAGTAGGGTATGCAAAAGGTGCTAATTCTTTCCCAATTCTGGAGAATAGATACATAAATTTTAATGACTACTTTGAAAACACTGTGATTTAACCATTAATTGAATAAGACATAGATTCTATAGTTTTAAAGACACTGGAGAACATAAAAGCTGAAAAGTCTTAATCTAAGGAAATAATTTACAAGTCTTAGAAAAGCCAAGATGATCAAAGTAACATCAAATAAATCATTTATAAAGATAAATGTAAATGTGATAGGAATCACTTTTTGTAAATGAGGAAATTTGGCTGCAGCATATTTAATACCTTCTCAAATGTCATAAAATTAGTTGCCAAACATTTTTTATGTGTATATATGTATGTATGCAAATATATTTCATAAATATGTGTGGGCACATACATCAGATTTTGCCCAAAGGATTTGAAGTGCTTCACATGCCAACGTAAAATATAAAATTTAATTTGCACAGTTTTTGAATATTGAGAACTGTCAAACACAGATCTGAGAAGAAATATCTTCTTTCCATTGTGTCAGTATACTATATGTGTGCTATATATTTGTTTGGGTTATTTATCTTTGGAAAACAGAAAATACAGTGTCACAGTCTTTTCATGATTTCAGCATGTAATTTGGTGAAAAAGAAACATCACCTTTATTATATCATATAAAACCTTTATGAAAAGGTTGATATCACTGATTTGATAACATTTATTGAAGTTGTAAAGCATGAAATGAATTCATAAGTTTTATCTTTTACCCTTGCAAGTACTCCAGACACTTATTGAACTTAAGAGATTATTTCATAATTCTTATATATTTTGGCACTTTTCAATTCAAAAATATTAGATCAAAGGTCTATGAATCCTTAAGACAGAGAGCAATAAAAATGAAAAAAATTGCCATTGGTGATTGTTATGGACTTAAATGTGTCTCCCCCCAATTCATATCTTGAAACCCTAACTCTTGAAGTGACAATACTTGGAGATAAGGCCGTTAGGAGGTAATTAATATTAAATGAGGTTATCAGAGTGTGTCTCTAATTGGATAGTACTTGTGTCCTTACATGAAGAGGAAGAGACACCAGACATCACTCTGTCTTTGCATGTACGCGGGGGAAAGGCCGTGTGAGGACTCAGAAAGAAGGCAGCTGTCTGTAAGTCAGGAAGAGAAGCCTCACCAGAATTCAACCCTGCTTTCACTTTGGTCATGAACTTCCACCCTCTAGAACTGTGAGAAGATCAATTCCTGTTGTTTAAGCCACCCAGTCTGTGATATTTTGTAATGGCAGCCCTAGCTGACTAATACAGGATTAAAAATGAGAACATTCTAGGAAAGATGTGAACAGACAGAAAAGAAGACAGTCTATGGAAAATCTACTAAGGTAAAACGTAAGCCTTAAGTTTGGCAAATATGATATTTCTCAAATGAAGAAAATGATATTTAAGAAAATGGAAAGATTAACTTGAGTTTAAGCTAAGAAATATGTCAATTAAGTCTTATCATCAAAGACTTCAATTAGTTCTTCTCTAATGTACATAAATATAGCCAGAGGATGTAAGAGGAAGCATGCATAATTGCCAGAAATGAGATATTTAAAATTCAATGGACTACATTTTTGTAAATTTGTTATATATACCCTAACTTGTAAAAACCCTAAATGTGCAACTGTGCTTCAAAAAAGTGTGTGTGTGTGTGTGTGTGTGTGTACACCTGTGTGTATGAGTATATACTTTCATAGTCAGAATAATTTTTTAAGTTTACAATGCATTTTTTAACAGAACACAAATATATCTTTTATGTTTTATATAATTGATCTTATAAACAAGTCTATATGTAAAATTAGTATTTAAGAGCATTAAGGTATTTCTTGATAATTAACAAAACTAATTCATTTTAGATGTTACTAAGACAGTCAAAATATTTATCATAAGCATTTTCAAGCTAATCATGCTGCAGCTCTTATTATCAGCACTACAGATGATTTTCACTACACAGTATATGTATAGAAACATCAACATGTACCCCGTGAATATGTACAATTATTATTTGTCCATTGGGGAAAAAAAAAAGAAAAAAGGAATGTATGTGAAAGCCATAATACTTCTAATATTGTGTAGTTCAGGGATTTAACTCTAATCATTTATTTGTTCACTGGAAATAAAATAAAAAGACACATTATATTACCTCTTTATTCAATTAATTAGAAGAGGTCTTATTAAAGTAGGTTTTCAGAGCAAGGAGGGGCATCTTGCGTACCCACATGCATGGAGCTGCATGATGCTGTCCTTGGTACTGAATCACAGTATTTGCTGGGGCCTGGTGTTGCTCCAGCTTGGGAACATAGGCAGGTCCTCCCTAACTCTTCCTAAAACACTTTGGTTCTCATAATACTTTATGTTTTTTAAAAAATGTTTATGTAATTAGAGTTTTTCTACTGAAAAAATTAAAACGACTTATATTGTATTAACTTAAAGTGTTACCGTGTTTTCATTTTTTACACCTTAAAATGTTGCCCTACTTTTTTCCCTGTGTCCTAATAGCACATATTTGGCTATTGAAAAATAATATTTTTACTCTATCCTTCTTCAAGGCCCTTCCCACTGTAAATTTTGATGATGATATTCCGAAAAGACTACTTCATAGCTTTTCTAGGCATTAGATTCTTACATGAGGGTTGAGAAAAATAAGAAATTCTTCATTGTCATCTGCAAAATACGATGTCATACATGTGGAGACAGAGCATGTTAATGTTATCTAGTCTTTGAGCAATTTAAATCTAAAAAGTGACATATTTTAGCATAAATCTATAAAATAACCAGATTAATGAAAATAGGACATTATATGAATAATTGTGCATTGTGAAAATTTTCAGAATATCTGATTAATCTTAGATGGTCTATATGGGGAGTGGCAAAAGGAAAACAGATGAGTATCAACATTTAATCATAGAGGACTGATGATGTCAGGAAGAAATTATTAGAATTATTCATTGGATTATAGTAATACACTTTTAAGCTTTTAAACAGCCAAGTAACATGGAATAAAGTATTTTAGGAAAAATAATATAGCAGTAATGTACAATATGGGAAAACTGGAGGGAAGTAGATTAAATACAGCCCAAGTATTCTAAATATTAGGGAAGGGCTGGGCGAGGTGGGTCATGCCTGTAGTCTTAGCACTCTGAGAGGCCAAGGCAGGAGGATCATATGAGGTCAGGAGTTCGAGACCAGCCTGAGCAAGAGTGAGAACCCATTTCTACTAAAAATGGAAAAAAAATAGCCAGTCAACTAAAAATAGAAACAAAAAGTTAGCTGGGCATGGTGGCTCACACCTGTAGTCCTAGCACTCTGGGATGCTGAGGCAGGAGTGTTGCTTGAGCCCAGGAGTTTGAGGTTGCTGTGAGCTAGGCTGACACCACGGCACTAACTCTAGACAGGACCACAAAGTGAGACTCTGTCTCAAAATAAATAAATAAATAAAAATTTTAGGGAAAGGTATAAAGACAACCTGAATCTATGAAAATTAAAGATACAAAGTTTTGTTGTCTGAATAAATATAAACAGGAAAGAGAGAGAGAGAGAAAGCGCAAGAAGAAATTTGGGATTTAGATTTGGAGAAGTGGAAGAATGTGACACATTTAAGAAAAAAGAAATTAGATATATAGGGAAAATCTCATTCTCTTTTAGGTATATTGAGTATGGTATGGAAATGGAATACTCAGTAGCTAATTTACATATAGGACTTACTATATGCTACACATATTTCTAAGCACTTTACATACATTTACTAATTCAATATCAAATAACAATAATTATAATAACATGTAAAATTATGTTACATAAAATATAAGTTATATATTAACATACATTTAATACTGCTAAACTTAAAAAAGTGACAGGTTTAATACTCATAAAAGATGTATTTTGTAATTTTTCTAAGTTGAAATAATGGACAATTGCTCATATTTTTATTTTAAAAGTGATGAAATAAAAATCTTATGTCTATAGTGCATAGGAATTCTGACCCTCATGACCCCTAAATAGAAAATTTGTTGTTTAAGTTTTAAAATGGCATACAATTCTATTTTTTCTAGTTTATAATATTACCTAATTATTACATAATTTTGAAATTTCACAGGTGTTTTCTCTTTTAATATAAAGATAATAATCTAATATTATAATCTAGTTATTTCCTGAAAATGAAGAAATACAGTCTATTTGAAGATCTAAATTTAATGACATGCAAGTAATCAGAAAAATCAGTTTATATAATCATTGATATAATTTCACATTTAAGAAAGATATTAGCCATAAAACATTTTTAAAGCATTGTACTCTATTAAATACTTATCTGACCCTATTTATCATTTTTTGAGATGTAAGAACTGAGATACAGGGAGGCTAAGGAACTCCTATGAATCATTCTGACAATGGCATGGATAGGAATAGCAGCAGGCTGTGCTAAATAACTAATACTAAATAACTTTTCACTATTCTTCAAGCAAAAAGCAACAAACAAGTCTATAAAACAAAGACAAGGATTTAAAAATTATCTCTGTCACTATGGAAACCTAAGTTAGTGCACTAATCAGTAGTTCTTATTTTTATATCCCCCAATAGTTGAATTATATAGCAAATTTAATCTAAGTTCAGTTCCATTCCAGTTTTTTTTTTTTTTTTTGATGGCTGTGTGATGCTTATAAACCAGTTTTAGGGATAAACAATTATAGACTGATCCTATTGTACTGTGAAAAATGTTTGATGCATTTGCTTATCTTTTTAAGATTTGAATATGGTTTAGATTTAGGAAGATTTGTTAGCATTTTAAACTTAATTATAGCTATAATAAATAAAATGCCTTTAGAAACTATTCTAAGTCTTTATAATGTCCATTATCCTACAACCACTTGGATTTTACTGGAATATTTGAGACTTCCTTTCAAAGTGTCCTTAAATAAAAAGTATCTTGAAATTATTCCATCTCATAAATTCATAATTAATTAAATTTACCACTAAGATTTAGTACATGTACTTCATTTGTATAACCATCTGCTGTGTTTGCAAAAACACAACACAAGATCTATAACTTACTTACTAAAAGTAATGCACAGCATTTACAAAAAGCTGCTCCTCTGGGGGCTTGCCTAACATTTGTATAGTGTTCGCATTTGAGTTACCACATTGGTGATTTAATTACAGTCTGTAGACAATCTAGTAATGTGAGTAGGGAAAATCTTTTATTTATTAATTTTTCTTTTTTAGCATCTATTATACCTCAGTCAGAGCTGCAGTTTTCACTTGGAGATGCAGCTTATTCCCCTTACTGTTCATGTTATCTGTTGGCGGAGGGTGGTCATTACTTGCTACTGGCAATTTAGTTTTGGACATCTTAAAATCGAGACACCTCTTTGCCACCCATGTGGAAGTGTCAAGCAGATATTTGACCATGTCACTGTGAAGTTGTAGGAAGAGGTATGTGATGAAAATACCAGTTTGATAAATTTGGTAGATGATATTTAAGGCATGCTGATTATCTGGAAATTACATTTAGAGAAACTGAGGACTATGCCTTTAGACATTATGTTCAGAAACAGGAAAAGAAGGAGGAAACTGCAGAGGAGAATGAGAAGGTGTGGCCAATAACAGGAAAAAATGAAGTGACTTTGAATTCTTAGAAGCCAAGTGAATAAAGTATACAAAGGAATAAAGAATGATCAACTGGTTCAGGTGCTTCTGACAGGACAAGTAATATGAGAACTGAATTTGACCTTTGGGTTTTGCAAGCTAAGTAACACTGGCTACATTTAAAATAGTTTTGGTGAACCTGGGCAAATCTCTAGTTGAAATGAGCTTAAGGGAGAAGGGGAGAGAAAAATTAGAGAAAATAAGTACAGATACCTCTTTTGAGGAGTTTGCTATAAGAGAAAGAGCAAAGGACTACTAATAAGGGTGGAAATAGACGTTGAGATAAGATTTTTTTTTTACAGTGGGGAAATAAATGTCACATTTGTATACTGATAGAAATATATAGGGGAAAACTGGAGGTGTAGAGTGGGGGAGATTTTCTGATGTAATGTTCTTGACTAGACAAAAGAGGATAAAATCTGATATCAAAGTGGAGTGGGTGCATTAGCTAGGATCATAAATGGTCTTTCCAAAAACTAGAAGATAAACTGAAGTATAGTGTCATAAATGCATGAATGTATCTAAATGTGTACATGAGAGGTTTTGACAAATCTCCTCTGACTCAAACTGTAAAATCTGAAATAAGGTCAAAGCTGACAATAAGAATAAAGTGACACTAGTGGAGAAATAAAGAGAAAGGAAAAGATATGAAGCAGTAATTTATTAAAGTAGAAGAATGAGACAGGAAAATAAGAATTTTTTAGGAAGTATTAAGGGCCCCTTGATGTTACTTATAATGATATTAAAGGCAGAATAATCAGCTTTTTCTTTTTTTGAAAATAGTTTTCTCCAGATACATTCGGTTATGGGATACTCACCTGAAGTCAGTATACTGTTGGATTTAACCAGGGCTATGTTTTAATCAAGAGAGTATGTCTATAAGAGGGCAGGGAGCAAAGATGATGATGTATGAAAAGGATTTAATAATGTTCGGGATGAAAGTAAGAGAATGAGAGGTTTAAGGGATAAAGTCAATGTACTGTAGGTGCTGGAGCAGCCAAAGGTTTGTTAGAATATGAAACCACATTGAGTAAACCGAAAAATGGGAAGTGATAGTTGGGTAATTGAAGGTACAAAAATAAGATTTTTAAGGGGTGGTAGTTATTGTTAATAAAAATAGCTAAAATAGGAAGATGACACAATACTTGGAGGATAAGAGACAGAGAAATAGAGGTTCAGGAACCATAATTTTAAAGTACTGGAAGAATTATCATGATTGGAGTAATGCAGAAAAGGGTAACGATGATTTAGGAGACAAAATACTCAAAAGTTAGTTGAAAAGCCTCAGGAGTCAGTAAATGAAATTAACAAGGAGGCAGAGTAGATGGATGAGTCTGAAGATATGACACTTAAAGGTAAGTATATTTTATTTATTGGCATTGCTTATTGCACTCTCCTCTTACCATAAATTAAACTGCATAAGAACACAGATTTTTGTACTAGAAAAGTGCCTGACATAGAGTAATCATGCATTTGTTGAAAGAATACATCATCACAGAAATAAAAATTTAGGAGACAAATATCTCAAAAATTACATATATATAATTTTGGATTTTTTATTTTTTTGCATTTGTTCAGGGCTTGATGGTGACTCAGAGGAAACAGTAAATGGTTCTATCTGGAAAGAGTGAATCAGAAAAAGCCTTCCAAGAAAAGGTGATTCATGAACTGAATTTCTGGAATATGGTTAGGTGTTGTTAAGTAGAAGTGAAGAGAATAGGAGAGGTGACCATTAATCCAGTAAAAGAAAAGTTCCAGAAGAGGTATATGGTAACAAGCATGAATTATTTTATACTCCTAAGAAGTTATTGTGTTATTATTTCATAATAATTGTCATTGAACAAAATCAAAATATACTGACAAGAAAGAAAAAGACAATAACACTTGCAACCTACTTATTCAGAGATAACAATTACTATCAACTTATTATATATACACACATAGGCATGAATGGGTTTTTAAAACATCAATGCTACTATGCCAACACAAAGTTTTTCATGACTTGCTTTTTATTTTAATACATAAAGATCTACCTCATTATTTTTGATAACAGGATAGTGGTGGTGAGGTTTGGGTGAAAAATATGTGATAATTTATTTGAACATTTCCTTGTTCATTTCCCTACAAGTGATTGTATTAGAGTTTTCCAAAGAAACAGAACCAATAGGGCTGTATATACATACATATGTATACATCTATGTGTATGTCTAAGTCTATGTCTATGTCTATCTGTATTTCTATCTCTGTCTCTATCTCTATCATTACCTCTTTTTATTTCTATCTATCTATCTATCTATCTATCTATCTATCTATCTATCTATCTATCTATCTATCTATCTACCTATTCATCCATCCATCTGGAGAAAGAAATGTAGAGATAAACTTTAAGATTTTGGCTCAAGTGACTGTGGGGGCTGGCAAGTTGAAAATCTGTAGGGCAGGACAGCAGCCTAGAGACTCAGGGAAGGACTCATTTTGCAGTCTGGAGTTGAAAGGTAGTCTGGAGCAGAATTTTTTTTCTTTTCTTTTCTTTTTTTTGAAAGTCAATATTTTGTTTTTTATTTTGTTTTGGAACAGGAATCAGACAATTTGGTGCAGTCACACTGTTAATTTCATGCTGATCAGAAGCAGTCATATATGTCTCTTTTGAAAATTTAAAAATATTAATGGGGTACAAGTGTTTTTGGTTACAGGGATTGCTGCTGTAATGCTTGAATCATGGCTATAAGTGTGCCCACCACCCAAATAGTGTTCACTGCACCTGTTAGGTAAGTTTTTACCCCTTTCCCTCCTCTCCTCTCCACTCTGATTTCAATTGACTTTTACTTCCCTCTGTGCACATGTGTCCCCATCACTTAGTTCCAATTTAATAGTGAGTACATGTGGTGTTTGTTTTTCGTTCTTTAGATACTTCACTTAGGGTAATGGTCTTCAGTTCCATTCAAATTGTTGCAAAAGGCATTAATTCGCCCCTTTTTATGGCTGAGTAGTACTACATGGCATCCATATACCACATTTTGTTAATCCATTCACGAACTGATGGTGAGTTGGGCTGATACTATCTTTGCAATTGTGAATTATGTGGTAATAAACATTCCAGTGCAGGTATCTTTTTGATAAAATGCTTTATATTCCTTTGGGTAAATACCCAGCAATTGGATTGCTGGATCCAATCATGGGTCTACTTTTTGTTCTTTGAGGAATCTCCATACTGTTTTCCATAGAGGTTGCACTAATTTGCAGTACCACCAACCGTATGTAAGTGTTCCTTTCTCTCTGTACCCATGCCAACATCTATTATTTTTGGACTTTTTTTATTTTTATTTTTATTTTATTTCAGCTCATCATGGGGGTACAAAAGCTCAGGTTATATACATTGCCCACGTCACGTCCATCTCCCTGAGTCAGAGCCTCAAGCATGTCCATTCTCCAGACAGTGCACCTGGCACTCACCATGTAGTCATACCTCCATCCCCTCCCCCCACCCCCCACCTCCCTGAGTCAGCACCTTCAAGCATGACCATTCCCCAGATGGTGCGCAATGCACTCATCATGTAGGCATACACCCATCCCCTCCCCCCACCCCCCGCCTCACTCTGATATACAGTTGGTATCATTCCCCAATGTGCATTTAGGTGATGATCAGGGAAACCAGTTTGCTGGTGAGTACATGTGATGCTTGTTTTTCCATTCTTTGGATACTTCACTTAATAGAATGGGTTCCAACTCTATCCAGGAGAACCAAACAGATGTTGTATCACCGTTATTTCTTATAGCTGAGTAATACTCCATGGTATACATATACCACAGTTTACTAATCCATTCGTGGATTGATGGGCATTTGGGTTGTTTCCACATCTTTGCAATTGTGAATTGTGCTGCTTTAAACATTCGGGTACAGGTGTCTTTGTCATAGAATGACTTTTGTTCCTTTGCGTAGATGTCCAATAATGGGATTGCTGGATCGAATGGTAGGTCTACTTGAATCAGTTTAAGGTATCTCCATAATGCTTTCCACAGGGGTTGCACTAGTTTGCAGTCCCGCCAGCAGTGTATGAGTGTTCCTGTCTCTCCGCATCCACGCCAATATGTGTTGTTTTGGGACTTTCTGATAAAGGCCATTCTCACTGGAGTTAAGTGATATCTCATTGTGGTTTTGATTTGCATTTCCCTAATGATTAGGGATGTTGAGCATTTTTTCATATGTTTGTTAGCCATTCTTATATCTTCTTTTGAAAAATTTCTATTCATGTCATTTGCCCACTTTTTGATAGGGTTGTTTGATTTTTTCTTGCTGATTTTCCTGAGTTCTAAATAGATTCTTGTTATCAGTCCTTTATCTGATGTGTAGTATGTGAAGATTTTTTCCCATTCTGTAGGTTGTATGTTTATTTTTGTGACTGTTTCTCTGGCTGTGCAGAAGCTTTTTAATTTAATCAGGTCCCATTTGTTTATGTTTGTTGTTGCTGTGATTGCCTTAGGTGTCTTCTTCATAAATTCTTTGCTTATATGCCAATAACAGTCAATCGGAGAACCAAATTAAAGACTCAATACCCTTCAAAATAGCAACAAAGAAAATAAAATATCTAGGAATATATTTAACTAAAGAGGTAAATGACCTCTATAGGGAGAACTATGAAACACTGAGGAAGGAAATTGCAGAACATGTAAATAGGTGGAAAACCATACCATGCTCGTGGATCGGAAGAATCAACATTGTTAAAATGTCTATACTACCCAAAGTAATTTACAGATTCAATGCAATTCCTATTAAATTACCAACATCATTTTTCACAGATTTAGAAAAAATAATTATACACTTTGTATGGAATCAGAGAAGACCCCGTATAGCAAAAGCAATTTTAAGCAATAAAAACAAAATGGGAGGTATTAATTTGCCAGACTTCAAACTATACTACAAGGCTGTGGTTCTTAAAACTGCCTGGTACTAGCACAAGGGCAGGGACACAGACCAGTGGAACAGAACAGAAAATCCAAATATAAAACCATCTTCATATAGCCATCTAATCTTTGACAAAACAGAAAAAAACATACTCTGGGGACAAGAATCCCTATTCAATAAATGGTGCTGGGAAAACTGGATAGCCACATATAGAAGACTGAAATTGGGCCCACAGATTTCACCTCTCACAAAAAGCAAATCATGGTGGATAACAGATTTAAACCTTAAATGGGAAATGATTAGAATTCTAGAAGAATTTTTTTTTTTTTTTTTTTTTTTTTTTGAGACAGAGTCTCACTTTGTTGCCCGGGCTAGAGTGAGTGCCGTGGCATCAGCCTAGCTCACAGCAACCTCAGACTCCTGGGCTTAAGTGATCCTACTGCCTCAGCCTCCCGAGTAGCTGGGACTACAGGCATGAGCCACCATGCCCGGCTAATTTTTTTGTATATATATTTTTAGTTGGCCAGATAATTTCTTTCTATTTTTAGTAGAGACGGGGTCTCACTCTTGCTCAGGCTGGTCTCGAACTCCTGACCTCGAGCGATCCACCCGCCTCGGCCTCCCAGAGCTAGGATTACAGGCGTGAGCCACCGCGCCCGGCCTTAGAATTCTAGAAGAATTGTGTGGGAAAGACTCTTACAGACATTGGTCTATTTTTGGACTTTTTAATAAAAATCATTCAACTGGGGTAAGATGATATCTCATGGTGGGTTTAATTTGCATTTCCCTGATGATTAGTCATGTTGAGCATTTTTTTTATGTTTATTGGCCATTTGTCTACTTTCTTTTGAAAAGCTTCTGTTCATGTCTTTTCCCCACTTTTTGATGGGGTTGTTTGAGTTTTTCTTGCTGATTTGCTTGGGCTCTTTGTAGATTCTGGATATTAGTCCTTTATCAGATGTATAGTTTGGAAATATTTTCTCCCATTTTGTAGGTTGTCTATTTTCTTTACTGATTTTTTCCTAAGCTGTGCGGAAAGAAGCTTTTTAGTTTAATTCCATTTACTTATTTTTGTTATTACTGTAATTGCCATCGAAGTCTTAGCCATAAATTCTTTGCTTAGGCCAATATCTAGAAGAGTGTTTCCTACATTTTCTTCTAGAATTCTTGTGGTTTCATGCCTTACATTTAAGTGTTTTATCCATCTAGAATTAATTTTTGTGAGTGGTGAGAGATAGGGGCCCTGTTTCATTCCTCTGCATGTGGCTATCCAATTTTCCCAGCATCATTCCTTGAATAGGGCTGCTTTTCCCCAGTATATATTGTTGTATGCTTTGTCAAAGATCAGTTTGCTGTAGGTAGATGTTTTGTATCCAAATTCTCTATTCTGTTCCATTGGTCTATGTCTCTATTTTTTGTATCACTACCATGATATTTTGGTTGCTATAGCCTTGTAGTATAGTTTGAAGTCAGGTAATGAGATGCCTCCATATTTGTTCTTTTCACTTAAGATTGCTTAGATGCAAAAATCAACAATAAAGTGCTTGTAAACTGAATTCAACAGCATATCAAAAAAATAATCCACCATGACCAAGTGGGCTTCATCCCAGGGATGAAAGATGGTTCAACATATGTAAATCAATAAATGTGATTTACTACATAAACAGAAGCAAAAATAAAGTCCATATGATCATGTCAATAGATGCAGAAAAAGCATTGAACAAAATCCAGCATCCTTTCATGATAAACACCTTCAACAAATAAGACAGAAAAGAAACATATTTCAAAATTTTAAAAGCCATATATGACAAACCCACTGCCAACATCATGCCGAATGAGGAAAAATTAAAAACATTCCCACTAAGAACTGGAAAAAGACAATGGTGCCCACTGTCGCCACTTCTATTCAACATAGTGCTGGAAGTCCTAGCCAGAGCTACCAGACAAGGGAAATAAATAAAAGGTATCATGCCTTACATGGGGAAATAGGAGGTCAAACTATCACTTTTCACTGATGATAAGATCTTGTATCTAGAAAACCCCAAAAATTCCACCAAGAAACTTCTGGAATTGATAAATCAGTTCAGTAAAGTCTCAGATTGCAAAATCAATGTACATATTATTAAATCAGTGGCATTTTTATATACCAATAACAGTCAAACTGAGAGTTGAAGACTCAATTACATTCATAATACCTACAAAGAAAATAAAATACCTAGGATTATACTTAACCAAGGAGGCAAAAATTTTCTACAAGGAGACCTATGAAACACTGACGAAAAGAATCACAGAGGACCCAAAGAAATGGGAAAACATATCATGCCCATGGATCAGTAGAATCAACATTGTTAAAATGTTCACACTTCCCCAAGCAATTACAGATTCAGTGCAATCCCCATCAAAATTCCAACCTCTTACTTCAAAGACAGAGAAAGAATAATTCTATACTTCATTTGGAACCAGAAAAGAGCCCAAATAGCCAATGAATTTCTTCTTTCTCAGGGAAACTCAGTCCCTTTTCTTGAGGCCTTCAACTGGATCAAGCCTTTACACATTATTGAGGGGCATCTGCTTTACTCCTATCTATAGATTTAAATGTTAATCATATTTCAAAAATATCTGCACAGTAATATCTAGGCTAGTGTTTGTCCAAACACTGAGGGCTATGGCCCAAGCCAAGTTGACATAAAATTAGCCATTATAGTGTTTTAAAGTTTACCTGCCATTATAATGTAAAGATCTACCTTTATGGGTATATGTATAGAATATTTTTGTAAAGGTGGAATTGTTGGGAAATGTGTTAGATGTTAAATATGAAAGACATTGCCATCCAAAAATTCTGCATCAATTTACACTCCAACAGTCTTGGAAATTGCAAGATGCGTTTAACTATTTTCCAGTAATTCTCTGTGATTGCTATCCATGAAATATATTTTCCTTCATTCACTGTTCATTCCAATATATAATTATTGAATGCCTTCTATTCAAGAATTGGGGAAGTAATCATATAATTAAGCTATTGTCCTAAAGGAGCTTAAATCTAGTGGTGGAAATTCATACAATCAGATAATTATAAATGATGTGAAAGTGCTATTATAAATACACAGGATGTGGCCGCATGCAGTAAGTACCTTCTCATTTCTCTTGGTGTTTGGGAGGGAGGGGCATCTGAGTTGAAACAAAAAAATTAGAAGAGAGCCTGTAAAAAAGAAAAGGATGGCATTTCAAAATAAGACCATATATGAGCAAAGACTTAGGGGTTAAGAATTATATTGTGTCCTTGGGAACTCTATACATAGTTTTACATCGTTAAAGCATAAAGTGTGAAATCAATCCTAGTAGAAAATGGGCCTGCAAAGCTGGACTAGGGTCAGATTGTAGGTGACCTTGAAAGCTGTTTTTAATGAGCTAGCATTTTATGTGCTAGATGATAGTGAAATTTTACAGAGTGTTAAGCAGGATGTGGAAATGGTCATATTTTAACTGCTGAGACACTGGGTGGAGAATGGGTTTGAGGAGTGCAAGAGTGGTGGCAGAGTAATCAAGAAAACCAGTGTAAGAAAAAAGGCTGAGATGGTAGGCAATGACCAGACAAATGAGAACTTTATTTCAATAAGGAATTTCAACTTCATCTTACCTGCAATGGATGCTTCCAAGCCGAGGATTAATATAATTAAATCTAAATGTTAGATCACTCTCACAATGATATGAATGATCAATGGCAGTGGTGGAGGTTATTGATTTGATGAAATGCTAGTTAATCATATTTTCCAGACAAAAGATTGCTGTCCATAAATAAGAAAGATGTTCTATTAATTAGTGAAGAAAGATAAGCAACTCAAAATTAAAGAAACACAGTTTGTTTTCATGTAATTTTCAAATTTTCTACAATCAGCATATTTCTTTTCAATGTAGCAGGTTGTGAGAAAGTACAGGGAAAAGTATTCCTGTCTTTCATGTTCTGAGCCAATTGGTAACTATAACAAGAATCATTAATAAAAGAGTAAAATGTAAAATTTATTACTGATGAAGGCAAAGTATCTAGGGAAAGTGGTTTTTAACTCTCAGTTACTGCTTTAGAGGAAAGTACACTATAAGGAGTATACAAGGGACATTGAGCATCAGTGTATCTTATCCCCCAAGCTCCTGGGATACGTCACTTCTCTGGAAGGTACAGAATCAAGTGTGGAGGGAAGAATCACTTCTAGATTTTATTTTTTACTTTCAACACCTTGGGTTTAGCCATAAATTAATAACTGATCAGTAGTGTAGTAGCAATGGTTACTATTAATACGTATTAGAATGATACAGATCCAACATCATGAGGCCATTCTCAAAGTACCAGTGACTGCTCATTTAGGTCTCTTCCTTAGTCTACTGGTCAGCAAAGAAGATTAAGTTTACAGCCTCAGAAATCTCTGAAATGGGTCATATTTATCTTTTAGTTAAGCTTCTTTCAGGATTATGCTGTTTGCAAGGCTTAAAGTTTATTTTTCGTTCTGTTTCCTATGATAAGGTTTGCTCAGCCACATTGTTCAATGTAGTCTATTAGAGGTTCTCCAGTGAAGTTAATACTGTTGTAAAGGAGCTCTAACATTAAAATACTCATCACCCCAATAATAAAATGTCAGCCATATTGAGATGCCCCAAATTTTAATGAAATCTTTTCTATTATCATATTCCAAAGATAAATGGATCTTTAAAAATTGGAATTCTTTTGAAAAATTAAATCCAGAAACAAAGTCTGAAAGAGTGAAATTTTAAAGTCCAGTTCAATGGCTCTTCAGTTAATAGTCTAAGGTCTAAAATCATTCAGTTATTTTTTTCTAAAGTTCATTCTCCCTACTTTTTTTCTTATTTTGGACAAATGGAACAAGAAAGTTCTTAATGCCATAGTGAGGTTGGGATTTGTTAAAAGCTACATTCTTAGCTGTCTTTCATTGCAATAGATATGATGACTTCAGGGTCTTGGGAACTGTATTAGTTCAACATCAAGTATTTTGTTAGCTTCACTTTGAAAAAATTTAAAGAGTTAATAAGATCAGCAAGAATATCCAAGCACTGAAGATATGCTTCCCAAATAAGAAAAACAAGCATATTTTAAGCTCTCAGGCTAATAATCCCAAACACAATTATACGATTATGTTCCCAGAACTCCAGTGGTTTTTAAACACATGCACAAACACACACACACACACACACACACACAGACACACAAACACACACACTGTGGTACAAAGCCACTGGTATCTTACTAGAATACTAGTTGTCCTATGCCAGTTGTCTGAAATTTATGACCTGTGAATCTAAACTTATTTAGGTTTTATACATTTTTAGGGAGTAACAATCTCCATGTCTACTCTCTCAGAGTAAAAATGGAGACATTTGAGAAGTTGATGACTTCTCATAAAAGTCAGAAGTTTATAGTAACTGTGCTCATATTTTAGCACTTTTCTTTTCTATATTTTTTCCAATCTTTTCCCTCTCCCAGTATCCATAATGAACTGTGTGTAGACCATGAATATATATTTTTTAAAACCTCCCATGTTTCTGAGAAGGTGTTCTAGGGTCCTGTGCTGCAGTATTTTCTACTGAATCTTGTCACTTAGGCCTCAAAAACCTGCCTCCTAAGAAAGAATGTTTCCTCTTATGTAATTAATCCCTCTAGAGCCAGACATAGTCTTTATGAACTGGGTGTCTCTTAAGCATGTGTTCAAGCCACAGGAATTCAAGTTTAATAAACTCTTCTGCAGTTGCCTGTTTGGACCTGAATACTAATAGAATTTAAGATAACAGATCTGGAGGCGCTATATCCTTGGTGATCCTCTGTAGGGCTGTACAATGCAGCTGGATCAACTCACAGTTTAATTCAGCAAATATAATCCCACTCTATAATGTCTCAAAGGCCTCTAAAATGAGATAACTCTCTTCTACATATAATGAAATCTTTGGCTCAGCTTAACCTGCTTACTAAGACTCTGTGGATCTACCTAAGTCAACTGCTGCTTGCTCACATTTGCCATGGGTATTTTAAGTTCAAGATAGGACAGCTGGAATTCTAAAGTCCTTTTGTGCCTTCTAAAGCCTTCATCTTTGCTTAGGTCTCCGAAGCTATGTGGCCTGCACTTTAAGGTTGCCAATATTAGAAACATGTACATTAGAAATTATTCATTGCTTAGTAAAAATTCAAATTTAACTGGCCATCTTATTTTTTATTTTATTTTTTTACTATTTTAGAGGGTTAACCTGTTACCATCTTGTGTTTTTAATTGCTAAATCCAGCCAGCCTACTGCACTCATTTGCTAAAGTTTGTATAGCCACCTCTTTTTCATGTCTGTTGTGAACCAAAGAAGTCCCTAAGCCTTTGGTTTCAGCCTTTGTTTTATTTAAACCTGGCAGCTCAAACACCATTTGTTTGAAGCTGCTTACACCCACCCTTAACTGCAATCCATTCTCCAAAAGAGAAGAGGGAAGGGGAGGAGGAAGAGAATGAGGAGGAGAAGAAGATTACCTATGGACAAAGTTGCCAGAAACTGGAATGATCTCCCAATAATGTAAAAGTATGAAGTCCCCTAAAGTTTTAAAATTTTCTTCCTGCCTAAGTTGTGGTAAATAACAAGAGACTGAATAAAAAATTCTACACACCACTTAATAAAGAATTTGCTCTAGAAAGTGTCAGCTGTATCTCCCAATTGTCTTTACCTTTGAACCAGATTTTGAGGTGATAAGGGCTTGTTTGCTCAAAAGTGCAGGTCACCAAATCCCCATAGAGAAGTCATCTGCCTCTGCCACTGCATAATCTATGACATGGGGCTTGTGAAGGGGAGCACATGCCATCTGTTGGTAGGCACGTCTGAGCTTAGCATGCCCCAGTTTATTCTCCCCAAATTGACTAAACAGTGAAGTGAGCAAAAAGCAAGAAAGAGAAGGAATTAAATCCAGCGAGGTCTCTGTACGGGGAACGGAAGAGTATGATTGGGAAAGAAGCGTTCCTGCTTTATAATAGTCAGAGATATAGTAAAGCTAAAGAAAAACAGTAACAACAACAGAATACATAATATATAGAGTGCATATTTTTATTGATAGTAGAAATAGCAAAGTTACATAGAGAATACCTGACTCAGTAGCTAGTGCATGATATGGGGAGAATGTTAAGTGAGCCTTGGAGCCAGACAGCTTGGCTTTCAGTTCAGGATTGTCTTTCAAACTGAGTAATTTTGTGAGAGCTATTTCATTTCTCTGCCTCAATTTTTTATATTCAAACAAAGAAATAGAAACAGAGCCTCACTAAAATGGTGTTGTGTACCTTAATGAAATAATAAAAGTGAAATGTTTAGACCAGTTCCTAGTGCATAAGTGTTCGTTGTATAATTAAGCTATTATAAATAACACCTTTTCCCTGAGTATGATTTTCATTCATTCATACACCCACTCATTTGTTCATTTAGGCACATCAATTTTGCTGTGCACATATGTGGTTTCCTCACTTGTCTTCCATTTTCTCTTTTACCCTGAAGAGGAACAAAGAATTAGAGCAAGTTTTCTCAGATACCACTAAATGGTTTAAAAAAATGGATAGGCTACATGCCTCAAGGATATTGAGAAGGAAGAAAATTTTCTGAGATCCTAATGAGACTTAGACTCATTAGCTACCTTACTAAATAAAAGAGAAGATGAACAGATGTCATCCTATTTGAGGAAGCTTATTAAGATGTTAGTGAGAGTTATTCTCGGTACAGGATGGCACAGTGTTCTGTGTACATTTAATTTGATTACTCTCAGAAAGCTCTGTGTGTCTACTCTCACCTCTCAAACTAGCTGTGGCTCTGTAGATAGTATCTTAGCAGATTTAGGTAGGGATTTTTGGATAACTTTTAATAGCTTTAAATTGCTGAGAAAATTGGATGTTCCTCCATTTCCCCTATCCCAAATAAGTTATCAGAGAAATCGTAGTACCAGGGTTGTACAGCCTGCTTGCTCAGACAGTGGGTTTCTACTCCTTAACATGAACTGAACAGTCAGCTGGGCATTCAGGCTTGGTATTTTCTACCTGTTATGCTGTTTTCTTAACCTCTCTACTTTCGATTCAATCTGCAATTACTTTTTTCGTCAATTATTTGGAATGAACGGAGTTGTAGCAACAATGGAGATAGCCTATTCAGGAAAGCTAGATATAAAATATATTAATAGATGCTCATTATCAAATTTATATATCCTAAAACCATCTTTGCTTTATCCTTATTATTGTAAATTAAAACACATTTATAGGTAAACCATCATAAACAAATGTGTAGCTTATTGAGTTATTATAAGGCTAACTCCCTTATAATTTATTTTCACCTGGATCAATAAATAGAACTTTGCCACCTACCCCAGAGGCTCCACATGGGTGACATATAATGATATTTCAAGCTACAATCAAATGCTAGAAATTCCCAAGGCTTCCACGTTGGTCATTGTTTACAAATTGGCCATTGTACAAGAATTCAAGCTGTTAACATCCAATTTATACTTAGGCCTAGGGTTTAAAATTTAACCTTTTGTATTAAATCTACCTTTTTTACTCTAAGAATTTTTGTTCTAAAGACGTAATGAATGAGAGAATTAAAATATGCTATAGATATTCATTAAATTTATACCACATTATGCACACAGAAGTCTTAGAATAGCATTACACATACTGCTACTTCCAATATAATCACTAAAAACAAGTAAGAAAATTTGGTATTTGTTTTCTTCATTCTCCCTTCCATTACTTTTATACACTTGCCACATATACATCATCTGAATATTTAGCTTTTTAAAAACATTCATTTGGCTTTAATTGTACAATTATTAATAATTTTAATGTTCACCCCCATTGGTTTCTTTGATGTCTTTCAGATATTTTGGTTGCCTGAAGCTCATTCTCTAGTGAAGTCCCCAAGAAGGATTCATTGGCATGATTCCTATGTTCTTGCCTCTGGAAAATAATTGTGCCCTCTGTGTTTGAAAGTCAGCATTGCTGGATATTAAATCTTGGCTCTATTTTTCCCCTTGAGTTATCTTAAATATGTTGCTACATTTCTTTGCATAAGGTGTTGCTTTTGATGAATCTTATGATGGTTAAGTTTTCTAGTGTAAGTCACTTTTTATTTTTTGTTAAACCTACATGGCCAAATGAAATTTTTACTTAAAACTTCAGTAATCATACTGGATGCATCTGTTTTTTTTTTTTTTAATTTCAAAAAAGTTTTGTTGTAACATATTTTTGCATTTTCTGTGCTCTTGCTTTTGTTTTGTTCTTCAAGGATTTCAATTTTTCTATTTTGGATTTTTTTTTTTTTACCTACCTTTAATATTTAACAATTTCTATCAGTTTTTTTTACCTTATTCACTACTTTTTTATTTACATTATTTTCCTCTTTTTATAGTTTATCTCTCTTAAGGCTTGACATTTCATATCTGAGTCTCTTAAATTTTGTTTTTTTCTGGTCATTTTATGTCATACTATTTTCTTATCATTATTAGCTCATTTTGAAACAGAAGATTACAGTTTTCATTTGTTCTACGGTAACGTCTTACATTTGTTCAATGGAGATGCTCTCATTGTAGGGATTTTAGGCTGCCCTTTTTTGTTGTGTTTTTTTCCTAATGTCAACTTTGTATGGAATTTGATCTTTGTATTAGTTTGCTAGGGTTTCCATAGCAAAGTACCACAAACTGGATGGCTTAAACAACATAAATCTGTTGCCTCACAGTTCTGGAAGCTATAAATTTGAAATCAAGGTGTTGGTAGGGGCTGTTCTGTCTGACAGCTATCAGAGCTGTTCCAGGCTTCTCTCTTTAATTCTGATAACTCCTTTGCCTGTGGCATAAAAACTTTAAATCTTCACATGGCGTTTTCCATGTGTGAGTGTCTACCTTCAAATTTCCCCTTTTTGTTAAGACACCACTCATACTGGATTAGGGCTCACACTAACGACTTAATTTTATTCACTGATTACCACTGTAAAAACCCAACTCCAAATAAAGTCACATTCTGAGATAGTGGGGGTTAGGACATTAACGTATGAAGTTTGTGGGAACACGATTCAACTCATAAGAACTTTGATACTTTTACATTGCTTAACTTTGTTTGAATCTGGTTTTCCTAAACTTTTAGAAGTTCAGTTCATCTTCTCTACCTTCACAGACATTCTTTTTCTGGTTTTTCAGTAGGGAGTGACCAAATGCATGGTGACCTGAGTTTTAAGATTTCTTGGCTCTTTCACCTCTCCCACTTTTTAGTGGACTTTTGCTTTCTAGTGTCTTTTTCTTTTTTTTTTTTTTTTTTGAGACAGAGTCTCACTTTGTTGCCCGGGCTAGAGTGAGTGCCGTGGCGTCAGCCTAGCTCACAGCAACCTCAAACTCCTGGGCTCAAGCAATCCTCCTGCCTCAGCCTCCCGAGTAGCTGGGACTACAGGCATGAGCCACCATGCCCGGCTAATTTTTTTGTATATATATTTTTAGTTGGCCAGATAATTTCTTTCTATTTTTTTAGTAGAGACGGGGTCTCACTCTTGCTCAGGCTGGTCTCGAACTCCTGACCTCGAGCGATCCACCCGCCTCGGCCTCCCAGAGCTAGGATTACAGGCGTGAGTCACCACGCCCGGCCTAGTGTCTTTTTCTTACTAAATTTTGACTCCACTCTTAGCATTTTCTCCACAACATGAGGTGCTATCCTGGAAAGGAATTCTGAACAGTGTCGAGTGCTGGTAGATGATTACTTTAGCCCCTACAGATCTCACCATGGACTGCTTGTGCTCACCCTTCTATGGATTGGGCAACATCCCTAGCCCTCTCAGCTGCAACGGTGAAGTTGTCTCACGTGCCTTCCATCGAGTAACTATGGATTATTTTGGACCACTTCTTTCTCAGGTCCATCAGATACCTGTTGCTACCTTTCGCCTTCTCCTGCACAGATTCTAATGCCACGCAAAAAAGAAAACCATTTTTTTTTACTGTGTATTTTATTTTGAGTATATGAAGATACTTTGTTACCTGGTTTAGTTTTAAGAGTTGTTCCTGAGCTTTTCATTTTGCTATCTATTTGCTCTACATCTTTTATTTAGGGAGTTGAAGAAAAGTCCACAATTATGCTGTTGTTGCTATAGTCTCAGAATCACTCCTATAGCAAGGCAATTGTTTGTTTTATATTAACGTATTTACCCATTCCAATATTCCTTTCCCCTTTTTATCGTCCTTTAATCTTTACTACCCCTTGTCGTTTCAACCGTTTAGGGCTTTCTGGGCAATGTAGCCTCAGCAAATCGTAAAGGAGTCATTATCGCCTTTTGAATTCCAAGATAGTGTTTTAAAACCCCTGAAAATCATTATAGTTTGAAAAAAGGATGTTTTTTTTGATCTCCTAGAGTATGATTTTTACATCTTAAATTTGAAAGTTATTTAACAACAAACACCAGATTTGGAAAGAATGTTTGCTGATTTATGGGCCAGATTTTCTACTCTAGACTTGGTAGAGAATTCATGGCTGGGCTGGAAGTGGCATAGGGAAAAGGAAAACTGCATCTAATACTGTTGGAAATCTCTGGGAAGGGACTTTGGTCTGATCTCTGGGGTTCAGAGTGTAATAGGGTGCATATTTTGGGAAACGAGAGTGTAGAGATGATGCCTACCTTAATTCCTCCACAGAACCCTGGGAGACAGTGGCTCCGCAGAGGCATCCTTTGCCAACATGCTGTAGTGGCAGAAGAGAACTGGCTTTGGTAGGTGCCAGTGGTATGGAGAGAGAGCCCTGTTGCGATTCCTGTGGGATGGATGAGAAGAGCAGCAGCTTGCCCAGGGGCCTTGGAGAGGGCCCCTCCATTTGTCAAGTCAGAGGCAAGTACCCGGAAGTCTTTCAGCAGTGATAAGAGGCTACACAAGCAGCGACTGATTTGGATTGTAGCAGCAGAGTTAAGATAAGATTTTTGTGGAATGTCAGCAGAGAGAAGAAAAAAGCCAAGGATGGTGCAGTATTGGCATATGTCAGACCTCAGCAGACGTCAATGGGTGATCAAATACAGGCACCAATCTTATTTCAGCCCATGGGGAAAGATAGCAGAGGTAAGTTCCTGTGTAATTTTGAAAGCACTGAAATGACTGTATTTATTTTGTTACTATAACATGGACTAGTGCTTAAAATAATACTTGAGTTATTGGTGAAACACAAAGAAAATAAATTTTTTTTTACACATTTTCAAAATGTAAAAATTGACTATTTTGTTTTCTGGTGTTCTTCTGAGGCTATCTTTCCCAGACAGCTCTCAGTGGTTGGATGGTAAGTGAGGGGTAGTAAAGCCAAAGGATGGAAAAGAGGGGAAGGGCTTTTGGAATGAATCAATGTGTTAGTTTATATTGATGTTTATGACTTGAAAATACTGCCTTTCTATGTTGAGCATTGTAGATAATAATGTTCATATAATTGATATAGAGTATACTCTCTTGGCATTTGTCTTTGATTTACAGACAACATAGAATCTTAACTGTCTGGGAACTCCAGGGAATAAATATTGAAAACTGTTAAAATTTTCCCTAATAACTGAAGTTTCACTTTTTAAACACCAACAGTTTTACAGTTTTAGTGACTTGAGTTCCTTTCAATATATGTTACAAATTTTCTATAATAATAAATAATATAGAATAGTATGGAAATATAGTTAAAACTTTTCTTCCAGGCCCATGATCTCAAAGGCCCAAACTAATTATTTTATAACCCTTGTTTCTCTGACCCTAAGCAGCAGTAGTCATCAGTGACAGACGGCGCTGTGACAGGTCAGGTTCGCTAGTATCATTTCCACCGGAGAGTTTCTTAGCCTTTGAGAAGAACTGTCCTAAGGGAACCTTTCTGCAGGAGGTCGCAGAGTATTGGCACAAGAGTAATTACTTACCTAATAAAAATGGTACATTTGTCAAATTAGACTCATACGAATCAGAAATCTTACCCAGTAACAAGCTTTACTAGCAATTTCAAATATGCAAGCTGTCAAGAGGCACAGGGAACACACAGACACGCAAGGGTGGGTCCTAGAGCCTGCCTGTGCTCCAGTAGTTATGTACTCCCTGACTCGGAGCGTACACAGTTGAGTCTCCAAGTAAAGAATGTGAAAAATTACCTCCCACAGCCTGGAGCATTTAATTTACGAAACTGCTCCACTGTACACCAGCTTATATAAGATTTTCCATAAATCTATAGTTGCTGAGTTTATTTACCAAAAGCAAGAGCACCTTATTTGGATAGGAATCTTTCTCCTAGCAAATATCATCAGTCTACTACCAAGAAGGACAGTTATTAGTGTATGTTACAAGGGGAGTAGGCTGTGCTGTGTAATTTTCCCCCAAAGCCTCCGCCTGCCAATAAAAGGAGTGAACGGATTACGAGAGAGTTTCTTTCACCCCTGCCGCCCCAACGACCAACAGAGACAAACAGCCCCTGCACAGACCTTTATTTATAACTCGCATTTAATACCAAATATATACTTATGTCTCTGTAGAAAAGGACTGTTATATTGGAAGGAATCTTTAAGACTACCCTGTCTTAGCACTTCAACAAGCACACACAGGCACACCCCCCACAGCATTATCTCATAAAGATCAACAATCTCCATTCTAATTGGATTTTCTCTCTGTATCTCTGTTTCTCTTTCTAGCAGCTATACTGTTGAAGTACTCCATATTTTCTGAAATGCCTCAGAAACGGTCCCGTGTAAGGCCGCTTGCTGACTTGTTGAAGAGCTTCAGGGCTCAATTCTGGACTTCTTCCTTGTGGTTTCTCATTCAGTCCCATGGTTACAAATATCATCAATATGTCCCTGAAACACCGATTTTTGTAATTCTTTCCTGAGCTTTAGACTGGTATGTCAAGCACCTTCTATATCCCCCCACTTGAGGATCTGATATGTACATCTGATTCACACACACACATGCACACACACACACACACACACACACACTTCCCTCCATACCTCACATTTGTTCTTTGCTGTTTTGCCAGCATTATGCATTTTGATTGTCACCGCCATTTGCCTCTATAGTTGTTAACATCAAAAATACCAGAATTATAACTGAGTCTGTCTTTGTTCATCCTCCATTTTTAATTCATAACCAAGCCTGGTCCATTCTCATCCACATATCTTGTCTCAATCTTTACTGCTAATATCTTGGCATAAGACACTAACTTGTCTTCGCCTGAGCTATGGCAATCATTTCCTAAGTGGTTCCTTTCATTCTTGCCCCATTAATCCCTTTTACTACAGTGTGGCAAAGATACATTTAATCCTACATACACTCCACTACCTCAGAATGTGATATTATTTGGAAATAGGGACATTGCAGATGTCATTAGTTAAGATAAAGCCATGTTGAAGTAGGATAGGACCCTAATCCCATATGTCCTTAAAAGAAGATACAGAGACATAGGGAAATGCCACAGGAAGATGGAAGCAGAGATTAGAGTTGTGCTGCTACAAACCAAGAAAAGCCTGGGGTACCAAAAGCTGAAAGGAGCAAGAAGGGATCCTCCCCTAAAGGCTTAGGAGAGGACATTTCTTGGCTGACACCTTGATTTCACAACAATAAAATCAAGATGAGAGAATAGATTTCTACCATCTTAGACCCTCGGAAACTAATACACATGTAAATCAGATTATGTTATTCCTCGGCTTAAAGCCTTCCCCTGAGGTACTGAGATCTTATCATGGCTGCATGTCTTCCATGATCCTTTCTGTTCATCAGAACTATAACTCTTGCTCAGTGCACTCCAGCCACAGTAGTCTCTTCTCTTTTCTTCCTCCACAGACCAAATGTTTTATTTCCTTCCTTGCCTTTCTTTGCACTGAGGATTCTTTAGGCTTTTTCCATGGCAGGCTCCTACCCAGCACTCAGGTTACGGTTCAAAGGATACGTCTCTAGAGAAGGCAGTTCAGGCCATTCTCCCTGTGTGGTCTCCTAACCACGCTTTGTCACATTAGTTTATTTCTTTTATAGTACCTTTTGCTACACAATATTATTTTGTTTATTAATTTTTGTCCTTCTAGTGTAGAATAAACAAGGACATTATCTCTCTTGTTCAATATTGCATTCCTAGAATATGGTAGGCACTCAATGAATTCTTGTTATATGAATGAATAAGATCCTTTTATAATATTAATACTAAAGGAGAAAGCTCAACATAATACCACATATTGTCAACTTTGTTCATTTCCTTATTCTGTCCCCTAAGGTAAGACATGTCACCTTGTCTTTTCCCTACTTATCTCTCCAGTAAAGAGTACTATATTTGCTCAAGTTTCTATATTCTTAGCCACCAACTCATAATTTAACCTGTATGAATGGGGTTCACTTTTAAATGCATCTTTAATTGTAGTTACTTTTTTATAGTAGCTATTTTTTATTTGTAGTTACTTTTTTATAGTGGCTATTTTTTATTTGTAGTTATTTTTATAAACACCTTGAAATTTTTTTGCTGCTGTTTAAAGATTACTGTTATTAGAAAGATCACATGCAACCAAAATGTTTGTACCCCCATAATATCCTGAATAAATAAAATTTTAAAAAATTACATTTTTGAAGCATGTATATGTATAATTTTTGATAAAAATATCTAAAAATATTAAAAAAACAGAAATTCAATTCTGAGAGTGACTGTCAATAAATAGCAGCCTTTCTTCTTTATCTTATGCTTTTACTTCTATTCTTCTATTAGTTTTCAAAGGCAATAACAAGACTTGGTAAAATAGTTTGGAGAATAATAGCAGAATTTGAGGCTGGTTGCCTCTTCTTTTTTTTTTTTTTTCACTTATTTTTTTCCTCCTGGTTGCCTTTTGTATGGCAAACCCCACAAACCACACTCATGAAAATTGAGGCATCCATTTTGCTTTTTAAGGCACTTTTTTCTCCCTGGTCTTTGACATTATTGTCTATTGAAATTCTAGGAAAGTTAAGGTTTGAATAATTGAGCCATTATATATTGCTACTTTGCCTATCTTCCTATATATCTATCTCTAGTTTTGCTTTATTTTCTTTTTACATTTTAATCATGTTCCCCCAAGTACAAAAACACATATATGTATAGACATGTGAGTGATATGAGGTGACCAACTGTCCTGGTTATCTAGGACTAAGAAATTTTACTGGCTGGACGCAGTGGCTCCTGCCTGTATTCCTAGCACTTTGGAAGGCCAAGGTGGGAGGATAGCTTGAGCTCAGGAGTTCATCAGCCTGAGCAAAAGCAAGACCCTGTTCCTACTAAAAATGGAAAAAATAGTAGTCCCAGCTACTCAGGAGGCTAAGGAAGGTGGATTGCTTGAGGCTAGGAGTTTGAGGTTGCAGTGAGCTATGATGATACCACTGCACTGTAGCCGGGTGACAGAGCAAGTCTCCCCCCAAAAATTACTGGTAAAACTAGGATAGTCTGGCCTTGGGAAAACTGAGAAGGCTGGTCACCATAGGGAACTAAGTATATTTGTCCCTTACA
Source organism: Lemur catta (assembly GCF_020740605.2). Lineage (NCBI taxonomy): Eukaryota > Metazoa > Chordata > Mammalia > Primates > Lemuridae > Lemur > Lemur catta. Next base: position 103,652,412 of record NC_059131.1, on the reverse strand, counting down.
TAAATATATTTTATGTATTATCACTTTTAACATGTACTCATAATAATTATATAAGATGGAAGTTTTTTAATTTCAAAATATTAAGGGGGTACAAATATTTTTGTTACATCAATACTTTTTATAATGCTTAAGTCAGGGCTTTAGTATGTCCATCATCCAAATATCATGCATTGTACCTGATAGGTAAGTTTTCATGCCTTCCCCTTCCCCGCTTCTTGATTTCCAATGACTTTTATATCGCTTTGTGCCTGTGCATGCCCATTGATTAGCTCCCAATTATTAGAAAGTTAATGTGGTGTTTGTTTTTTCATTCCTGAGATACTTCACTTATGATAGTGGTCTGGTCTCCCTTGCATTCAAGTTGCTGCAAAAGACATTATTTCTTCTCTTTTTATGGCTGAGTACTCCATAGTGTACCACATTTTCTTAACCTACTTATGAATTGATGGGCACTTAGGATGATTCTACATCTTTGAAATTGTGAATTGTGCTGTAATAAACATTTGAGTGTATGTGTCTTTTTGATGAAATGAGTTCTTTTCCATTGGGTAGATCCCCAGCAGTGGGATTGGTTGGTCAAATGGTAAGTCTTCATTTATTTCTTTGAGGTATTTCTATATTGTTTTCCATCGAGGTTGTACTAATTTGCAGTCAGTGTATAAGTTTTCCTTTCTCTCTGCATCCATGCCAATATCAAATGTTTTATGACTTTTTAATCATGGCCATTCTGACAGGGGTAGGGTGGCATCTCATTGTGGTTTGAATTTGCATTTCCCTGATGACTAGTGATTTTGAGTATTTCTTCATATGTTTGCTGAACATTTGTCTATATTCTCATGAAAAATTTCTGTTCATGTCTTTTGCCCACTTTTTAATGGTGTTGTTTATTTTCTTCTTGCTGATTTCTTTGAGTTCTTTGTAGATTCTGGATATTAGTCCTTTACTTGATATATAGTTTGCACATATTTTCTTCCATTCTGTAGGTTGTCTACTTATTCTGTTGATTATATCCTTTGTTGTGTAGAAGCTTTTTAATTTAAAGTCCCATTTATTTATTTTAATTGTTGCTGTATTTGCTTTTGATGTCTTAGTGATAAATTATTTGCCTAGTGTTGATGTCTAGAAGAGTTTTTCTTTCATTTTCCTCTATAATTGTTATGGTTTCATGCCTTACATTTAAGTCTTTCATCCATCTTGAATTAATTTTTGTATATGGCAAGAGATAGGGGTCCTGTTTCTTTCTCTGGCATATGGCTATCCAATTTTCCCAACACCATTTATTATTCCCTTAATCCAAATAAGAATTAAAGAGCAATAGCTACATGTCCTACACTAACCAACAAAACTGCCGAAGCTTGAGGTTAAACTTGGCTTTGTCTATTTTCAGAGTCTGAGATATTTAGATTGTGCAGGAATAGATGGATTCCAACCATATCAAATCATGACTTATTAAAAGTGACCTAATGAAGATATACCTGACAAATAACTAGTTTTTCTGTGGCCTAAGTATTCTCAAGATTTGTACTGATATTACTGATTTGTTATAACTGCATCATTTTTACAAAACTGAAAGAACAACATTTTATAAAATCTGCCCCCAAATTAAAATGTTTTTGTCAGAATTGTTCTTTCTCTGAAATCTGTATACATGCTTTTAAACTGCTGCAATAATGTTAATATTTCATTAAAAAGGTCATGATTGCAAATATGATTAAATAAAAACTTATATCTAGGTTTCATCATAAAAGTTGCTTGGCCTTTGAAGGTTAAAAAAAAAATCCTCATATATGTCTATCCAAAATATCTACAATATGATGTGGTAAAGTGAGTTGATTAAAGATTATATGTCACAAATTGGATAGTTTTGACTACCACTAGATTACCTGTACATATTATCCACACATCACAATAGCTAGAAAATGAAAAATAAAAAATAGCAATAGTCAATTTTAATAACATTTCATATTATACCTTAATTATCATAAATTTCTTAGGCATGTAATATTATCAGAGAAATGTTTCATATCACTAATATTTTAAACAAATTATAAATGCTTTTTATATTTGGCACAATATAACACAAAAATAAATCCAATAACCATAGTTAATATATAAAGATTTGGATTATACTTTTTAAACAATTTAAAATTCAAAGCATTCATGCATATTTCAGTCTATATTTCTTTGAAGCAAATATTTCCAGTGGTTGTTCATTTCCCTACAGCATTGTATTTTTATCACGAACATGGCCTCTGTGTCCAGACAGTTTGTGTTTGAATCCCAGTTCTGCCAAATGCGAATTATGTAGCCATAAATAAGTTACTGAACTTCTCAGTGCCTTGGATTGCTTGTCTTAAAACTCTTACTCCTTCGAGTGGTTGATTAAATGAGTTAATATCTGTAAATCACTCAGAACTGTGGCTGACATAATGAGTTTACTGATGTGCCATTTTATATATAGTCTTTGATTTTCAAATAAACTTATAGACTGTGTTGCAACATTGTATTATTCTCAATAAAGGCTTTATTTTATTTAGTATAATTAGCACATTTTGAAATATCTCAACTATATTGGTGAAATTAGAACTTAACCAATAAATGGGTTTGAATTTCTTCAGTGAGGCTGACCATCAATATTCACTTCCTTACATCTAAATTGCAGCAAAAGTGGCTATTTCTCTGTGTTGTTTAAGTGTACAGCTGACACATTCCACAGACTTGTGGAAAGAACTGTCCCAGAGGCACAGCAGTCAGCAAAAAGGTTCTCAGTCCTGTTAGCCTGAGGAATGTGTGTCTCTAACAGATTGCCAGGAAAGATTAACGGCTGCAGGTAGAACAGCTGCTGGTTCAAACAATTTTGATCTTTTTATATCTTGTGTTCATTCTGTTTCCGGGTGGAATTGGCCCACTTGTTAAGGAGAGCCGCAGGTAGTCCAGCTGCCGGTTCAAAGAGTCTGGTCTTCTATATGTTTTGTTCATTGTGTTTTGACATAGAATTGGCCCAGTTGTTTTTGGAAAGCCCCCAAGGGAAAGTTTTTACAAAATAGTTTCATAACCTTTTCACAGAGACAAATATACCTCCCATTTTTACTTCCTTTGGCAAGTAAAATAGGCCATTCAGGAAACCCCATTGTAAAACTTTGCCTTAGAATGCATCAAAGAGAATAGTATGTAGTTCAATAATTTAATCAGCAAATAGATAAAAATAAAGACTTCATGCTCAACTTTTTCCTTTTTTTTTTAATAGGACATTTGGCCATTACCGTAGAGATGCCTACTTTTGTTTGGGCAAAGGAAGGTATTGGTGTACAGTAATTTCACTGAAATAAAATTATTTTGCTGAATCAAGCTTTAGAGGAAATTAATTGGCCTTTACTACAGGACTTTGCCAAACTCATAGTAAAGTAAAAGTGCTTTGGGACTGTGTACATCACAGTCTTTTAAACATTAGGAATGAAAAAATGGAATGTGTAATTCGTATGTGTATATTTGTACATGTGTATATTTATAATAATGCCCAGATGCTATAATACATATATCTGCATGTTATTAAGGTGAAAATTCTTCTGCTCCTCTGGGTTTTAGATTCTGTGTTTTCTAATCCAATTCTAAGTTTCATGACCAACCTCCAATGAATACAAGTCACATGCAAAATTAATGTCATAATGACTAGAGAAAGAACTTTTTGGCACGGTTATTGTTCTTTATGGAAAATTACAGCACTATAATAGACCTAATATAAATCTCTTACCTATATTAAAATCCTTAGCTGACTCACTTATATATTTTTGGTATGCTTGGGACCTTTGTACTTCTCAAATAGCAAAGCTTGTTTAAATCCTTTGCGAAAAGAAATATGTCATGAAAGCCTAATTTGTGGGTAAATATTAGTAGCATAAAATAGTGTACATGTAGCTTATTAACTCATTTGTTTTCAAAAAAAAGGTTATTATTTAATCAATCGTTGGATGAATGACCCATCATAAATGTAGAGAAAAATGGTTATGAAATATGTTTTATCTCATGACTGCTTTATACCTCACATAAAGCACAACATATGAGATAGAGTAAATAATAATTAGTAAGGCAATTAATAAGTAAAATGTGTAATTTATTAGCAATAACATTCTAGAAATAGAAAATATCTGTCAGTGGATTAATACTGTTGCAGATAACAATTGCAAACAATGTACAAAATAAATGATTAACTCTCAAAGGCACTGAGGGATAGCCAAAGCAAGCAGATCTTAAAAGAGAATCAACCCTTGAAAGAAGAAAGCCATATGTACACCATCATTTGAAGGTTCCCCAAAGTCACTTCTTAGTCACTGTGATACTAAGCAGAGTGAACTAAGAAGCAGGAAGTCCTAATTTTATTGGTTTGTGTTGTCAGAACAGAGATTTTAGGAATGGTGAAGTGGCTGAAAATTGATGGGAGAATCCAGGAAAGAAAGGAGCCCTAAAATTTGCATATCAGCTCTCTTTAAATCTTTACTTGTCCCTGAAGTTCATGTGTTTACACATTCCTGCTTGTGTCTGTCCGTATGGGCTGCTGCAACAGGACACCACAGACTGGGATCCTTAAACTACAGAAATTTATTTCTCATGGTTTTGGTGGTCAGGGAGTCTGAATTTGGAATACCAGCATGGTCAGTTCTAACGAGGGCCCTTTTTCTGGTTTGCAAATGGTTATTTTCTTATTTTCATCATATGAATTTTAGGGGGACACAAACATTCAGTCCATGAAACTGCTATGTTCCAGCTGCCACTTTTCATGTAGAAAGAACTTGGCAAATGTTTTAGTTGATGTTTAATCCAGGAGAAAAAAATTTTTCCATTTGAGTTCTGCCTAGTTAAATGGACTTGATAAACATATCAAGCTTTACACAGATCTGCATTATCCAATATTAAAATCAAACCTCTGCACCTGCAGTCCCCAACTCCCATGCTGCCGACCGGTATCGTGTGTGGCCTGTTCGGAAGCGGGCTGCACAGCAGAAGGTGAGTAGCTGGGGAATGAGCGAAGCTTCCTCTCTATTTACTGCCGCTCCCCATTGCTCGCATCACCACATAAGCTCTGCCTCCTGCCAGATCGGCAGTGGCATTAGATTCTTACAGGAGTGCAAACCCTATTGTATACTGTGCATGCAAGGGATCTAGGTTGTGCGCTGCTTATGAGAATCTAATGCCTGATGATCTGAGGTGGAGCTGAGTGTCCATCAAAACATAAGTGGATTAATAAAATGTAGTATATGTATCCCGTGGAGTACTACTCAGCAGTAAGAAAAAATGGTGACCTAATACCTCTTGTATTAACCCGAATGGAACTGGAGACCATTCTAAGTGAAGTATCACAAGACTGGAAAAACAAACATCACATATACTCACCATTAAACTGGAACTAATATACTCACCATTAACTGGAACACCATTAACACATATACTCACCATTAAACTGGAACTAATAGCTCAGCATTTATGTGCACATATGGAAATAACATTCATCAAAAATCAAGCAAGTGGGAGGGGGCAGAGGGAATGGGTAAATTCAAACCTCATGGATACAGTGGACACTATCTGAGGGATGGGCACACTTTAACTCAAATGACACAAAAGCAATTTATGTAACCAAAACGTTTGTACCCCCATAATATTCTGAAATAAATAAAAATGGACTATGTGGGGCTCATAGTAGAAGTGAGGGTATGTTAGGTATCTCTTGCAATAATACAAGATAGACTGAACTTTCTTCTTGTAAGATGGCATTGCAACAGTTAAATTGCATTTGCCTTTCTGGAATATAATGTGACCACTTTAGGTCATTTTTCAGCTGTTTATTCTGTAGAAGGCCTAAAAACTGATTTATGTATTAACGATATTCCAAATCATTAGGATGCATCATTTGGCATAGGTAAAATGAAAGGACAAACCAGATTATTGTTTGTTTGTTTTGTGTTTTTTTGCTTTTTAAGACAGTTTGGCTTTGTTGCCCCAGGTAGAGTGCAGTGGCGTCGTCATAGCTCACTGCAACCTCAAACTCCTGGGCTGAAGCCGTCCTTCTGCCTCAGCATCCCAAGTAGCTGGGACTACGGGCGCACACCACAATGCCTCGCTAATTTTTTCTGTTTTCAGTAGAGATGGAGTCTTGCTCTGGCTTAGGCTGGTCTCAATCTCTTGAGCTCAAGCGATCCTCTTGCCTCAACCTCCCAGAGTGCCAGGATTACAGGCATGAGCCACTGTGCCCGTCTTGAACCACTGTGTAGTTTTTTTCTCTACTTCTTATGACACACACTTTCAGGGCCTTGTGGAGAGACAGAGTTTCTTTAACGTATAGCAAAATTACCCATTTTTCATACTTAAAGATGGTGAAGGCCTTCACTCTTCTTTACCTAAAGTTATGGCATTTTCTTACAAATTTAGGTCAGGCCCTTGTTTTCCAAATACAGAAGCATTTGGAAGTGCTTCTTCAAGTGGAAGATAAGCACAATATTCAAGCATTCAGATGTTTTATCATTCACCTTTCATAAACTTATCACAAAAACATGCTGATGTTTTATACTTTTTGTAGTAAAGATGTCTTTCACTTTTATTCATGCTTTGACAAATGAATTATGTTTGATGGTTAATTAATGTGCAAGGCTGCAAATGTTCAATCAGTTGATCAAAATTGTGTGAACAAAGCTCTGCAAATGTGCTAGCATATCAGTCAAGAATGCAAGAAAACACCCACACACCCCCACACACACTCTCTCTAGTCACAACAGTGACCTGATTATTATGTATTCTAATGCAAAAGTGAAGTTGGCTCTGACAGCTTACATTTCTGCAGGGACTACTGGCTTTCCTTGGGCTAAGAGTTATTATGTAGAGAATGAATTCAAATTTAAAATGTTCTTATATCCTGGTATCAGAGTAGTTAAACACATTTTTTATTAATGCACAGATATAAGTTCAAATTAAAATTTTGTACTTAACATATATGTGAAATTAAAAAAGTCACTAAACCTCCCTAAATTCAGTTTCTTCTTCTTCAAAATGGAGAAAATTGCAGTCTCTGTTTCATTGACTTGAGAAAAATTAAATGGGACAGTACATGTAAAACGGTTAGCACACTTTCTGTCACAGAGTAGGTATTCAGTAAATGCCAGCTATCTTCCCTGCTGTCATCATCAGACTTCATAGTAGGATTATTGTTAGTATTATGTGTGGAATTTTCACCACACAGGAAAAAGCAGCATCTGCTTCTCTCAATAAAGCTGACTTAGCTTGAAATAAGCATGAATATAATAAATAAAAATAAAGACAATTTTTAAGTAGTTGTATAAAGATACACAAAGTATGTCAAATCAAGTTCAAAGCAAAGCATGTCTTCTTTAAAGGGAGATTTTATATATACATATGTATTTTTTTAAAATACCAGGTTATGCTTTCTTTAGCACACATTTATACCCTTGACCTCAAGACACTTAAACAGGGACCAAAAATATGTATTCATATTTTACTTGTCAAAGAAATAGATACATAAAGCTTGGGCATAACAAAGAGATAATTTACTTCTGGTTTTCAGGATGAGAAAGACGGAAGAAAAATATGTATATATATTTCTTATATATATATATATATCAGATATATATAAGGTATTAGCAATACACTGAGGAAGATCATTTTATTATAGAAATGTTTATAGTGTACACTGTACAGAATTATACTTTTTAAAATTACTTCTTTTTTAAATTTTTTTATTTCAGCTTATTATGGGGGTACAAAAGTTCAGGTTATATATATTGCCCATGCCCCCCATCCCCCCGAGTCAGAGCTTCAAGCGTGTCCATTCCCCAGACAGTGCACATCGCACTCATCATGCTTAAACAATTGTTTTAGAAAAAAATATAGTAGGATGAAAACTCAAAATATTTTTAACTATGTGTCACCCGTAGATGGGTAAATTATGATAAACAGAGGATGGACTGACATATGTAGGGTTTGTATATAGAATTTCTCAACCAAATAAAAAAAACAAATAACAAGTTTTAAAAACATATTGAGGAGTTTACAAAAACTTGTAGAACTAATAGATTTACCAGCTTAAAATCCATAAACAAGAAATCTATATTATTTAACAGATCATTAAGTATTGTTTTAACAAAGATTATACAACTTTACTTCTAAATTCTGCATATTTTTAATGTTTGCAGGAGGATCCATATGCGTTTATTAGGTTTTTTCACTGCATTATTTGTGTCTTTGCACTTTACTGAAGGAAGGGCAGTTGTGAACTTTTGATGACTTAGTATATACTGTTGAAGAGGTGTGATCTGAGTAATTAAATGTTACTTGAAAAAGAAAATAGATTTACCTACTGCTCACACCTCTTCAACTCTTTTTTTTAAGCTTTAAGAACTGTTGTTCTGAGATAATACTGACATTTCTGTTAACCTCAATATACAGTGTTAGGGGAAAAATATAATTTTGATTCCTATGCTGTTATATGAGTTATTTTATAGACTATCTCTTTTTCTAGTTTGGAGAGTAAAAATCAACACATAATAGAAATTTAGAATGCAAATACTTTGTCTTTACAGATAACATATTGAAAATGTACCAAAATATCTCAATGGACATTTTTGTCCCTAATACTGCCTATATTTGACATTTTTGACAGTTTTATGAGATATTTGAGTATTAGAGCATTTAATGAATTCAAATGCAGTAGAGGCTTGCTGACTCTCAGATCCTATCCTGAAGCATGAAGGCTAATTACCTTTAGTTTATTTAGATGGCTACAAACAGCATAATTGGTCATAAAGTTATATAGTCCTTTCCAAAATTCAGACATGATATTTGACTCAAGAACTTCTTGCATCAGTGAATTCCATTTTTGTTTTGGAAATGAACCAATTCTTTTGAGCATTTGTATATATAAAGTTTATTTATATTTACTTTCTTTTATTGAAATAGATACATTTTGAAAGACAGTAAAAAAGAGGCACAGATTTGTTTTTTGTTGAAGAATAATCTGATTTTTTATTAAAAGTAATCAATAAATTCCATTAATTTTAAAACAGAAATATTAATTCCAATTATTATGCAGAATGACTATTTCACATGTTTTCTATATCTTGTTTCTTTCTAATTTTTTTTTATTTTTAATTATTATGGGTACATAATAGTTGTATATCTTTATAGGATACATGTGATATTTTGATGTAGGCATACAATGTCAATTATTCAAATCAGGGTAACTGGGGGGCATCCATCACTTAAGGCACTTAACATTTCTTTGTGTTAGGAACATTCCAATTTCACTCTTTTGGTTATTTTAATATATACTCTAAATTATTGTTGATTGTAGTCACTTGGTTGTCAAATATTGTTCATCCTATCTAACTGTTTAACTATATTTTTGCACCCATTAACCATCCCCACTTTGTCCCCCGCTCTCTGTCTCCATGAGATCAATTGTTTTTAATATTTAGCTCCCACATATGGTGATAACATGTGAGATTTGTTTTTATGTGCTTGGCCTATTTCACTTAACATAATGTTCTCCAATTCCATCCATGTTGTTTCAAATGGCAGGATTTTATTCTTTTTATGGCTATACAATATTCCATTGTGTATATGTACCACAATTTCTTTATCCATTCATCTGTTGGTAGACACTTAGGTTGATTCCATATTTGGGTATTGTGAATAGTGCTGCAGTGAACAGAACATGGGAGTGCAGATATCTTTTTGATATACTGAATTCCCATTCTTTGCATATATACCCAGCAACAGGATTGCCGGGTCATATAGTAGTTCTATTTTTAATTTTTTGCAGAAGCTACATATTGTTTTCCATAGTAGTTGCACTAATTTACATTCCCACCAATAATGTACAAGGGTTCCGCTTTCTACATATCCTCATCAGCGTTTGTTATTGCCTTTCTGATAAAAACTATTTTAACTGGGGTGAGATGTTATCTCATTCTAGTTTTGATTTGCATTTCTCTAATGACTAATGATGTTGAACATTTTTTCATATATCTGTTGGTCATTTATATGTTTTCTTTTGAAAACCATCTATTCAGATCCTTTCCCAGTTTTTAATCAGATTATTTTTTTCCTGTTGAATTGTTGGAGCTCCTTATGTATTCTAATTTATTAATCCCTTGTCAGATGGGAAGTTGCAAATATTATCTCCCATATTGTGGATTGTCTTTTCCCTTTGTTGATTGTTTTCTTTGCTATGCAGAAGCCTTTTAGCTTGATGTGATCTCATTTGTCCATTTTTGTTTTGATTGCCTGTGCTTTGAAGGTATTACTCAAGAAGTCCTTGCCCAGACCAATGTTTTCTTTTAGTAGTTTTAAGTTTCAGGTCTTAAATTTAGGTCTTGAATCCATCTTGATTTCATTTGTGTATATGGGAAAAGATAAGGGTCTAGTTCTTCTGCATATGGATATCCAGTTTTCCCAGCACCATTCATTGAGGAGACTGTCTTTTCCCCACTGTATGTTCTTGTCACCTTTGTTGAAAATAAGTTCATTACAGATGTGTGAATTTATTTCTGGGTTCTCTAGTATGTTCCATTGGTCTGTGTGTCTGTTTCTATGACAGTATCATGCTGTTTTGTTACTACAGCTCTGTAGACTAATTTGAAGTCAGGTAATGTGATTCCTCCATTTTTGTCCTTTTTGGTCAGGATGACTTTGGCTACTCTGGGTCTTTTGTGGTTTCATATAAATTTTAGGATTATTTTGTCTATTTCTGTGAAGAATGTCATTGGTATTTTGATTGGTATTGCATTGAATATGTAGATTGCTTTGGGTAGTATGGATATATTAACAACATTGATTCTTCCAATCCATGAACATGAACTATCTTTCCATTTTTTTTTTTGCTCCTTTTTAAATTCTTACATCAATGTTTCATAGTTTTCATTACAGAGATCTTTCACTTCTTTGGTTAATTTTATTCCTAGGTATTTAATGTCATTCATAGCTATGGATTACTTTCTTGGTTTCTTTTTAAGATTGTTTACTGTTGGCATATAGAAATGTTACTGATTTTTCTACATTGATTTTGTATCCTGTAACTTCACAGAATTTGTTTATCTGTTTTAATTGTTTTTTTGTGGAGTCTTTGAGTTTCTCTAGATATAAGATCATTATCATCTGCAAACAGGGATAATTTGATTTCTTCCTTTCCAATTTGGGTGCCCTTTATTTCTTTCTCTTCACTGCTCTCATTAGAACTTCCAATACTATATTGACTAACAGTGGTGACAGTGGGCATTCTTGTCTTGTTCCATATCTTAGAGGAAAGGCTTTCAGTTTTTCCCCATTCAGTAAGATACTAGCTGTGGGTCTGTCATATATGGTTTTTATGGTGCTCAGTTTAGTTCCTTCTATGCCCATTTTTTTAGAATATTTGTCTTGAAGTTATCTTGAATTTTATCAAATGCTTTTTCAGCATCAATTGAAATGATCATATGGTTTTGTCCTTTGTTCTTTTTATATGATATATCATATTGATTGATTTGTGTGTGTTGAATAATCCTTGCATCCCTGGGATGAATCCCATGTGACAATGGTGAATAATCTTTTTAATGTGCTGTTGAAGTCAATTTGTTAGTATTTTGTTGAGTATTTTTTCATCTATATTCACCAGAGGTACTAGCCGATAGTTTTCTTTTTTTCATTGTGTCTTTGTCTGGTTTTGGTATCAGGGTGATGCAAGCCTTTTAGAATGAATTTGGAAGTATTCCCTCTGCCTCAATTCTTAGGAATAGTTTAAGTAGGGTTGGTATTAGTTCTTCTTTGAATGCTTGGTAGAATTCAGCAATGTAGCCTTCAGGTCTTGGGCTTTTCTTTGATGGGAGACTTTTTATTACGGCTTCTATCTTGTTACTTGTTATTGGTTTACCTAGGCTTTGGATTTCTTCCTGGTTTAATCTTGGTAGGTTGTATGTGTCTAGGAATTTATCCATTTATTGAACGTTTTCCAAATTATTTGACAGATAGTTCCTTATAGTAGTGTCTAATGATCCTCTGAATTTCTCCATTATCAGTAGTAATGTCTCCTTTTTCATCCCTGATTTTATTAATTTGGGTCTTCTCTCTCTTTTTTAGTTAGTCTAGCTATGGGTGTGTTTATTTTATTTATCTTTTTTAAAAAACAACTTTTTGTATTTGATCTTTCTTATTTTTTATTTTTGGTTTTAATTTCATTTATTGCTCTGATCTTAATTAATGCTCTGATCTTTATTATTTCTTTTCTTTTACTAATTTTGTGTTTGGTTCATTCTTGTTTTTCTAGTTCTGTGAGGTGAATCATCAGGTTGTTTACTGAAAGTTTTTCTTCTTTTTTGATGTAGAACTTATTGCTATAAACTTTCCTCTTATTACTGCATTTGTTGTATCCATAGGTTTTGATATACTGTGTTTTCATTTTCATTTGTTTTGAGAAATTTTTTAATTCCTTCTTAATCTCTTCATTGACCCACTGGTCATTCAGGAGCATATTATTTAATTTCCATATATTTGTGTATTTTCCAGTGTTCCTCTTGTTATTGATTTCTAGTTTTATTCCATTGTGATCAGAAAAAACACCTCATATGTTCTGAATTTTTTAAGACTTATTTTGTGGCATACTATATGGTCTGTTCTAGAGAATGATCCATGAGCTGAGGATAAGAAGAAGTGTTCTGCAGCTGTTGGAAGAAATGTTCTGTACATATCTATTGGGTCCATTTGGTCTATAGTACAGATTCAGTCCAATTTTTTTTTGTTATTTTTCTGTCTGATCTGTCCAATGCTGAAAGTGAGATGGTGAGGTCTCCAATGATTATTTCACTGGGGTCAATTACTTTCTTTTGATCTGATAATATATGCTTTATATATTTGGGTGCTCCAGTGTTGGGTGTATATGTATTTAGAATTGTTATATCCTCTTGTGGAATCAACCCTTTTATCATTATATAATGACCTTCTTTTGTCTCCTTTTTTGGTTCTTGTCTTGAAATCTACTTTATCTCACAGAAATATAGCTACTCTCACTCTTTTTTGGTTTCCGTTTGCATAGAATATCTTTTTCCTTCCCTTTAGTTTTAGTCTATGTGTGCCTTTATAGATTAGTTGCGTTTTTTGCAGGCAACATATAGTTGGCTCTTTTTTTCTTTTTATCCATTAACCCATTCTATGTCTTTTGATTGGAGCATTTAGTCCATTCACATTCAATGTTATTATTGACAGGTAAGTGCTTACTACTACCATGTTGTTTGATTTCTGTTTATTTTGTGGTTCTCTCTTTCTTTTGTCCTTCCTTCCTGTTTTCCTTTGTTAAAAGTGATTTTTTATGGTAGTGTGTTTTAATTTCTTGCTTTTTATATTTTGTGTACCTGTTGTAGTTTTTTCATTTGAGATTACTGTGAGGCTTGCAAAAAACATTTTATAACCAATTATTTTAAACATATGGCAACTATTCTAGCAAACAAACAGATAAAGAAGCAAATAGAAATCTAACATCAATTTTACCCTTTAAATCTACCCCCTCTCTTTTTAACATTTTGTTGTTTCCATTCATATCTTTTTATACTATCTCTCTAAAAGTTGTAGTTAGTTTTGATAAGTTTATATTTTAATCTTCCTACTCAAGATATAAATCATTTATTTATACACTGAAATTGCAGCAATAGAGTATTCTGTATTTGTGTACTGACAGTTATGAGTGAGTTGCATACCATCAGAAGATTTCTTTTGTTCATTAATTTCCTTTTCTTTCATGTTGAAGGACATCTTTTAGCATTTTCAGGAGGATAGGTCTGGTGTTGATGAAATTCCTCAGCTTTTCTTTGTCTGGGAAAGTCTTTATTTCTCTTTCATGTTTGAAGAATATTCTTGCAGGATATAATATTCTAGGGTTAAGGTTTATTCCTTCAGTATTTTGAATATGTCATACCACTCTCTCCTGGCCTATAAGGCTTCCACTGAGAAGTCTCCTGCCAGATGTATCAGAGCTCCTTTATATGTTATTATTATTTTTCTTTTTTTCTTCCTTCCCTTAGGACCTTTTCTTTATCTGTGACCTTTGAGAGCTTAATGCCTTCAGATAGTCTTGTTTCAGTTAAATATGCTTGGTGTTCTATGACTGTCTTATATCTGAATATTGATATCTTTCTCTAGGTTTGGAAAGTTCTCTGTTATTATTTCTTTGAATAAATTTTCTATCCCAATCTCTCTCTCTCTACTTCCTCTTTAAAGCCAATAATTCTTAGATTTGCCCTTTTGAGGCTATTTTCTAGATATTTTTAGGCATGCTTCATTCTTTTTTATTATTTTTTCTTTTTTCTCTTCTGACTGTGTATTTTGAAATAGCTTGTCTTCATGCTCACTAATTCCTTCTTCTGCTTGGTCAATTCTGTTGAGTGACAATTATGTATTTCTCAGTTTGTCAATTGATTTCATAAGCTCCAGAATTTCTGCTTGTTTTTTTTTATTATTATTTCAATCTTTGTTAAATTTCTCTGATATGCTTCTGAATTCCTTCTCTGCATTGTCTTGAAGTTCACTGAGCTTCAGGATAGCTACTTTGAATTCTTTGTCTAAAAGGTGGCATATCTCCATCACTCCAGGATTGGTCACTGGTACCTTATTTAGTATATTTGGTGAGGTCATGTTTTCCTAGATGTTCTCAATGCTTTTGGATAATCATTGGTATCTAGGCATTAAAGAGTTAAGCAGTTTTTTTTTTTTTTTTCTCAGTCTGGTCTTGTTTAAACTCATCCTTCTTGAGAAGGCTTTCCAGATATTCAAAGGGAATTGAGTATTTTGATCTAAGTCTTTGGTCACTGCTGCCATATCAGGACTGGGAGTGCCCTAAGCCCAGTAATGCTGTGACACATGCACACTCCTGGTTGGACTGCCTTGGTGGACTTAGGTAAGATACAGGAGAATTCCCTGGATTACCAGGCAAAGTCTCTCACTCTCTTCCCTAACTTTCTGTGCTGGGCTGCTGGAGTTGGGAGAGGAGGGAGGTGGGCACTCCCTCATGGACACCAGTGCCAGTTCAAACCTGACACCAGCCCAGTTTTACCCAAAGCCTGTGGTGACTGCTGCCTGGCTACCTCTGATGTTCATTCAAAACCCAAGGGCTCTTTTCTCAGTAGGTGGTGAATCTGTCAGGACTGGGTCCTTCCCTTCAGGGCAACATGTTTCCTTCTGGTCCAGGATGGATCCAGAAATGCCATCTAGGAAATAAGGCCTGGACTCTGGGACTTCAGGAGTTTGGTTAATACTTTATTTCACTGTGGCTGAGCTGATAGTCAAGTTGCAAAAGAAAGTCCTCTGTGCTCTTCCTTTTCCCAGGTGGAAGAAGACTCTCCCTGAGCTGCACTGCCTGTAGTTGGAGGCGGGATGAAACAGGCACTGGCTTGGCCACTGCCATTGGTATCTCACTGGGTCAAGTGCACCTCAGGTCTATTGTCTCTGAGCCAGCATGGTCATAGGAATTGTTCAAGGACTGCGGACTTTGTAGCCAGTCTGCCTCACAAATTTAGTCTAGGCCCTAGGCTGCTTTTTGTCAGCAGGTGGTGGGGCTTGCTGGAGCTCAGGTTTCAGGGCAGAGGATTTCGCTCTGGCTGGGTTGGTCTAAATGCTCCCTCAATGGGCATCACCAGACTTTTGCCCTGTACTGTGTTTCCCTGTTCCAGGGTGGCCCTGAGTTTCAGTGCAAAATCCCACAGTCACTTCACTGTTCCTTTCCCTTTCACACAGGTTCTCTCTCCACTTGGTGCACTGATGTGGCACTGCCAGGGGATGGGGGGCTGGTGTAGGTGATGCACAACTGTCTTTTCTGCCCTCATCAGTGCCTCTTTCCTTGATACAATGTTGAAATCAGGTAGTATGATTGCTCACTTGATGTTTGGTTCTTCTGAAGGTGCTTGCTTGCATTGAATTTGGTATCTGTGCAGAAAGAAGATTCCTGAAGGTTTTGACTCAGCTGTGTGGCTCCCTCTCCCCCCTCTTTGCATACTTAACCTTTCCTTTACAACTGCACTATTCCCATCAATATTTTCACATGGTCTATTCTCTCCTGCTTAAAATATTAAGAATACAATTCTTCATTGGAACCTCCACCTCACTCCAGATGACATAGTATCTTTTTTCTCTTTTCAAATATCTTCTCATTAGAGTTCTCACTCACTCCTCAATTCACACAAAGCTGAATTTGCTTTCACCACTTCACTGAAACCATCCTCACTTATTTGAGAATGAATATCATTTTTTAAATCAATAGGCATTTTTTAATGCTCTTTATTGTTTGTCTTTTACTTTTTTTTATGAAACCTTCTGGACTGCTGGATTTCATGAGACAGCACTCTCCTTCATGTTATATTTCTCTGACTCCTCTTCCTAATTCCTTTGCCTGCTCTACCTCCTCCACATTTGAAGTTGGAGGCCCTCTGGGATTGATCCTAGAGCCCTATTTTTCTAAAGACTTTCCTTAGGCAATAATGTACACATTCATGGCTTCAAATTCATCTATTAAAAAAACAAATCTAAATGTCATTGCATTCCCTGATATTAATCATGTAGGAAAGAAATATTTATTAAGATAATAATCAGGCCGGGCACGGTGGCTCACGCCTGTAATCCTAGCACTCTGGGAGGTCGAGGCCGGTGGATCGCTTGAGGTCAGGAGTTCGAGACCAGCCTGAGGAAGAGTGAGACCCTGTCTCTACTAAAAATAGAAAGAAATTATCTGGCCAACTAAAATATATATAGAAAAAATTAGCCGGGCATGGTGGCACATGCCTGTAGTCCCAGCTACTAGGGAGGCTGAGGCCGGAGGATTGCCTGAGCCCAGGAGTTTGAGGTTGCTGTGAGCTAGGCTATCACCACGGCACTCACCCTAGCCAGGGCAACAAAGCGACACTCTGTCTCAAAAAAAAAAAAAAAAAAAAAAAGATAATAATCAAATAAATAGGATTACAGGTCTCGTTTTTAAACTATACCAGTGTGCACTGTAAAATTCTTTACTTTTTAAAATTAAAACAAATATGTTGACCTTATTAAGATATAGCTATTTTTTTCTCTCCTTAAGAAAATAATTAAAAAATCACCTAGGGAGTTTAATTTCTAAATGTATAAAAAATTTTGAAAAATAACTCTTCAAAAGAAAAAGAATAAAAAATGTGTCTTCATTTTTCTACTAAATATGTGAATAGCTCACATATAATTGGGTGTAAATAAGTGAATAGTCTCTTAGCCAAGATGCTGTATTCCAAGGGGATTTTTAATGGTCATACACAGAAAGTATAATGTCCATACACGTTTCAGGCCTTTGTGAGACTCCAAATTCAAGTACAGATAGGAGTTTAAAATATCACTTCTAGTCAGCTTGAAAATGAGAGGGCAGAAGTCTGTTCAGAGCTTTGGCTTAGAAGGTATAATGTGGTAATGCATAAGTTAAGAAATAAGTTACTTTTGACACATAAATAAGTAGTGGATTTGAATCGTACCTGGGTCTAGGTGTTCTTAAAATGTGAATGTAGAATAATATAATTCATTTATAAGTTTTTTACGATAAGGAGAAGACTTTTTTAAATCAGATAAACCTGGGCTTAAAGTTCATCATTGCTTTTTAGTGGCAAAAATTTGTGTGATGACTTGTTTGCCTCCTATTTTGAGTTAAGATCAGTAGTTTGCTCATTGTTAGCATGGAGACCATGAGGTGTCCCTCAAGTTGTTTTAGGAATAAATCAACTATTTTGCATTAAATCCCTAGCCTTGTGCCTGACTAATATTAAGAACTTATTGCAACTTCGCTGTCTTTATTGTCTGTCCCCTTATCTCTAAGATGCCACTGAATGCCAACATGTGTCATTTCCCTGTCCTTTTTATCTCTCTTTCCTATCTATCTGTCTATCTAATATATCTGTCATCTTTTACAGAACACCAAGTATTTATTCACTAAGATGTTAATTGACAACATAGTAAGCTTTTTGTGACCTCATGTGAGCTGGGTAAAAGAAAATGCTAGATGAGGATCCTTCCTAAACTACTCATTGAAAAGTTCAGACTATCATGTCAGAGGGAGGTGAATCCACCACTATCATTATTACTTTGAGAAAGCTATATAATTTTCCTAAGCCTTTGTGTAAAAAATTAAAATTAAAACATTTGTGAATTGCTTGTGATGTTTACAATATCTGGCACATATATAATAAAACATTCGGTATTTGGTAGCTACTATTTTCATCATCACCCCTGAAACGACTAGTTTCATGATACAACTGACAATTTATTCTGTCTACTTCTAAGGGTTCATTTTAATACAAATAGGGCAGGACTGGATATGCATAGATATTTATGTAATTTTAATACCATGCTTATAATTATTGTTTTTGAAAACTTTTAAGAAAGAAATAGGCCAGGCACAGTGGCTCATGCCTGTAATCCTAACACTTTGGGAGGCTGAGGTGGGAGGATCTTTTGAGGCCAGGAGATCAAGACCAGCCTGGGCACTAGCAAGACCCCATCTCTGTAAAAAAAATATTATAGAAAAATTGGCAGGCATGGTGGCATGTGCCTGTAGTCCCAGCTGCTTGGGAGGCTGAGCCAGGAGGATCCCTGGAACCCAAGAGTTGAGGTTGCTGTGAGCTACGAGGACACCACGGCACTCCAAGCCAGGTTGGAAAAAAATATATATATATATATATGTGTGTATATACATATTCTCTCTCTCTCTCTCTCTCTCTCTTTCTCTCTCTCTGTCTCTCTCTCTCTCTCTATATATATATATTTCCTATAATATCTGGGTAAAGTCAAATTTTATTTCCCTAGATGTACTGGTTTAATAAATGAAATTCTGAAAGCTTAGAAAGATTTAGCCAAGGTCTGCTTTTTTAAGTCCATACCAATTCCCTCATTTGTTTTTGATTTATCATAGTCTCAGATTTTATACCCCTCTACTTACAAAATTAAATTAAATTGCTTAGCCTGCACTTATTGGCCTATCCCAGTCTCCCTGCTCAGTGGACTTGTAATATTAATACTCAGACTTAAGTTTCCCATTAAAAACAAAAAAGAGTTTAATTGAGGTTTAAATTAAAGAAGTAAAGAGTTTATAAAATATGTATATTTTACTATTTCATATGTTTCCCACAGTTTCTATGTCAAAAAGACATTTTGAGGAATGCTTTATACCACAAGCAATAAACTGACCCCATAAAAAAAGATAAATATCTTGCATTATTATTTTCTTTTCTGAGCTCATCAATTTTGGTATAATCCTTCTATTTGGGACAAAATTTCTTTAAAGTAACTTTATAAGGAAAGAATAGAAAATAGCTTTTTATTAAATTCCATTAACATTTCATAACCTACCTTGGCATATCTTTAATTATTTTAAGGATTGGAATTAAAGTAGCATGACTAGTAAAACAATGTTATACACAATTTTAAATACTATAGACCACAAATAAGTTAACATTTACTGAAAGGATTTCTTTTTTGTCCCAGAATTCAAAAAACGTTTCCCCTATGTATGTGCCTATTTGCTATGCTTTTAAATTTTATTGATGTAAAAGATTGTAGCTCTGATACCAATATGCATACATATGTATATGTATATAACATATTAAAAATACCCAATACATATATAACATATAAAAAGAAATTACAGTTGGCATTAAGTCCTCCGTCAGCATATAGCTTAAATGTCAAGTGTCTAAGCTTCGACCTGAGCATATTAAAAACTTCAGTGAATATATATTTAAAAAACAAGCAAACAAAATAAAACCAAAGATCTAATAGTCAATTAGTGCATGTTACATTCTAGTCACTCTTCTAAGCCGTTTTATGTGTTACTTCAACAATACTTCCAACAACCTTTTGGCTTGGTTTATATCATTACCTTATTTTACAATTAAGAAAATTGAGGCATAGAAATACTTAAGAGTTGCCCATGGACACAACTAGGAAGAAAGAGCCAAGACCATGACCTAGATTGTGGGTCCAGTGCTATAATCATTACACTTCATTGCCATGGTTTATATACTAAGGTCATAGCACTAAATACATTCATAGCATTTAGCTTGTTATAAACATCAGGTATATCTTACATAAGTTCTATATTATAGTACCAATCAGGAAATATCACTTACATATCATTAGTGATTAAGCACTGAACCTCAAAGCTTAGTACAACACATGAACTATGTATCTCCAAACCAAAGATAAACTTTGACAACAATGAGATTGCAAATTCAAAATTCGCTTGGAATAGGCAAGGCATTATAATACTTACAAATAAAATTGTTACTGCTTGAATATGATTTTTAAGGCCAGGGTTCTGATGCATTCATTATCCAGACATAGGAAGAAGAGTTTGAACATGACTCATCTAAAAGCTGGGGTAGAAAAAAGTTAAATTGTTTCCTGTTTTGTACCCCATCAAGCCAATTCTTTCAATAAATCATAAAGGAGGCAATAAGTTAAAAGAGGAGACAGCAGAAATCTTTCATGAAGTAGGCACCATCAATTCCAAAGCCTATGTTTGAGTCTATTTTTAAACATGGGTTTAGTCTGCCTTGTATTCATCATCTTAAGTTTCCCAAGCAAAACCAGTCTCTGTGAAAGGTGAAATAAGAGGCCCTAATATTTCATCAGAAAGCTTAGTGTGGTAGGTAGAATAGTCAACATTTTAATTCCTGATGTTAAGCCTGTGAATATGTTAACATTATATGACAGGGAATTATGGTTTTAGATGGAGTTAATATTGCTAATAAATTGACTTTAAAGAGAGTATCATAGATTGCCCAGGTGGGTCCAAAGTAGTCCCATGGATTGCAAATGAAAAGGTCAGAGAGATGTGACAATGGAAGGTGAAGCAAGAGAGATGGCAGCACAGGGGAGATCTCAAGACAATCACACAGAACTGAATTTGGGCAATGCCTGAGTGAACATTAAAATGAATTTCTCCCCAGAGTCTCCAGAAAGAAATGTAGTGTACTGGCTTCTTGATTTTAGCCCAATGAGAAGATGTTGGACTTATGGCCTCCAGAACTGTAAGGTACAAATTTGCGTTGTTTTAAACACTAATAGAGTTTGTGGCAGTTCATTATTTTGCTGTTATAGCAATAGGAAACTAAAACACTGAGAACTCACAGATCTTTACTCTGAAAATATTCTGATTTTCTATAAACTTTCATCATTTTTCCTTATGAAAATTTTAGCATATATATATCATGACTCAATCCAACCTTTAATTAGTAATCAAATGGCCAAACTGAAAAAAATGCTTTTTCAAAGTTAATAAAAATATTTTTAAACCATAATTCAACAAAAATCACACTTAGAAAATCTAATATATATATATATATATATATATATACATGCTACCATATCCATGCATAGAAATAACTAATTATCTTTTATTTCCTCATAAGGTTTCCTTCAGGTTTCCTGAGATTTTATAGACAAACTTCTTAATATCTGGGTTTAATTCTAGAAAAATTATTTTGGAAAGTTATTGATTATTGATTCAATTTTTCTAATATATATATAGGCCTATTCAGATGATCAGTTTCTTCTTGTGTGAGTTTTGGTAGTTTGTGCCTTTCAAGGAATTGGTTCATTCCTTCTAAGTTATCAAATCTGTGGACATAGAGTTATTCATGGTATTACTTATTATCTTTTACAGCCATGGGATCTGTAGTGATGACTCCTATTTAATTTCACTTCATTTCTGATATTGGTAATTTATATCTTTTCTCTTTCTTCTTACTGAAAATGCCCATCAAAGGCATTTTTCATTTCTTTTATAATGTTTTTGATTTCTCACATTTTTAAAAATTTCTTCTTAGAGTTTCCAGTTTTCAACTTTCATTACCCATCAATTCTTCTTGCATGGAGTCTAATTTTTTCATTAGAACCTTTACCATATTATTTATGGATATTTTAAATATTCTGTTTAAAAATTCCAATTTCTGTGTCTTGTTCTAATTATTGTTTTCCTCTTCAAACCATGTTGTGACTTGTTTTGTGACATACATTGTAAATTTTTCTTGAAACCTAAATGTCTTATATCAGGTAACAGGAGCTGAGACAAATAGACCCTTAGAGTGAAGTTTTATGTTAACCTGGCAAGGAGCTGGACTGTGTTTAACATTTGCTCTGACTGTAAAATCAAGAGGCTTCAAATTATTTTTTGTAACCTTTTTTGTCTTTCTCTTGATTTTGGTCTTCCATGTGTATTTCTCCTAAGCCACA
This sequence comes from Lemur catta, assembly GCF_020740605.2. NCBI lineage: Eukaryota > Metazoa > Chordata > Mammalia > Primates > Lemuridae > Lemur > Lemur catta. The sequence continues at coordinate 103,630,155 of NC_059131.1, read as the reverse complement.
GACTGTGTCTTACAGCACTTTCATTTGTAATCCATAAAATTGCAAAACCTTTCCTATTTATATCTTGTATATATTTAAAATTTTAGAAATATCTTGATTTCTTCTTCATATTAGATTTTGTGGTTTGTACCTGGGAAAATTCAAGGCAGATTAAAGAATACTGAAGTATAATTTACAATTACTCTTTGCTAAGATTTATTTTGATTTTTTTTTACTAGATGAATTAAATATTCCTAGATATTTAACAATTTCTTTTGCAAAGGAGCCAGCAGCTATGACAGACAGATATTCAGCACTTGAATGACAGTCAACCCATAAATTGCTCACAAAACTACTTCTCTGCCTTAGGAAATTCTTTGAGTATTCTGAATTATTTGCAATTACATTGCCAATTATTACATTGTATGCCATATCACATGCTGTGTTTTAAGTGTCATGTAATGTTACATGATGTAATCATTTTTTAAAGTAACAGAGATCCAAATTTAATTACATGGAGTTCAAATAACATAAATGAAATGACAATCTTAAAAGAAGTACATTATTCAAGGTTCTGGTTTCCCACCTATTTTAAGTGGAAAGAAAATTTATAAAAGAACACTAGATAAGAAACAGACTCTCAGGAGATCCTTAAAACCAGGTCTGCATGCAACATAATTATGAGAGCTACAGAAATGGAATGAATCTAGTGACATTTCCACTTCCCTCAGGCTTTCCACATTGGGAGAGACACATATAGCATTGATGCTGGAGACTGGACTCAAACTCTGTTATTGTTCCTGATGCAAAGACAGGTACGTTAATCTTTGTATATGAAAAATTATCAACACTGTGCATACTTGCTTCGTCACATAGCTTGCTTCTTCATGCCACTCAACTCCAAAATTGTGAAGCATAGATATTTCTGACTGAGGGAGCCTCAGTTACATGCCTGCACTCCAGCTGCAAAAAATATGGGGGAATGACTTTTAGCTTTTGTTTTGGGAAGGCGAGATCAACTAATAATATGTGAAAATTTTCTTGAATAGAAATATTAATTACCTTTGCACTTCAAAAGTGAGTTAAGTTTGAACATATACAAGGAATGAAGCAATTAAAAACCTGAATGGATAGTAAAAGTCTTTCTTACATTGACTGTAAGGTAAGCGTTGATTTTATGAAATTTAATATGTGAAAAAATATATATATTATAACTAATTATTTAGCTATTATTTAAGGTGTTATATCATTTATTTTCCAGTTTTATGAATAAAGAAATTTGAAGCCTTCAATGAAATTATTTCTATAGCATGTGAGTTGTGAAACCAATACAATTGTCACTTACAGATAAATACAAGTTGCAGGTTAAGTAAAAGGATATAGGCTATTTGGTAGATCAATTGTAGTTACACAAATCATGTTTTAACATAGTTCCCTTTCTGTTATTTACAGGTAAATAAAGACTGAATTTTTAGGTTATATGGCAAATATTGAGGTAATTATAGGTAATGAAATTCAGACCTTGGATGCCTACTGTGGTGTACATAAGGTTCAATAATACCAGTATATAATTATGTTTTCTCATTAGCTCGTAGCTAAATGCCTAAGTAAATGGGTTGAATCTCCTGTAGGACCTCAGGATGGAAGGGAAGATTTGTAACTGCATTGTAAATTGAAGAGCATATTGTGATCTTTATAGAAGTTATCTATTTTAGTAATTACCTGTCATCTTCTGGGATAAAAGGATAAAAATGGAGCCAGAGAGAAGTAAGATTCCAGAGAGTTTTTATAGATCCAAAAGAACTTACATAATTGAAATTTTTGGTCAGTAGAGAATGATCTGAAATTCATCTTTGTAGCTATAAAATTGACAACTTTTTCTTGAGAATTAAATGCCTGAGTAAATGGTGAATCTCATCAAGGGACAGACTAAGAAAATTTTACTTCTGATATTTGCATATCTTTTTCCATGTTTAGAAGCATCTATTTGTAAATTTTGAATACCTGCTTTGTAATATGATCTGTTAAATAAATTGTAACACTGAGATAACATGATTATAATGGTGTTATTTGATAAACTAAAAATTTATAATTTGCATTGCTTTTCAAAAATTGAAAATACTGAGAGACAATGAACATCATATAGTGCCCCTCTAACAGATTTGTATCTTAGAAATTCATATTTAGACCCTGTTCATTATTAAGTCATAATATGAAATCATTAAAGGACATTGAAAGGAGGGAAGAAAGGAAGGAAGGAAGAAAGGAAAGAAGGGAAGGAAAGAGGAAGAAAAGAAGAAAGGAAGGAAATATTTAAGGGAGAGATGAAGAGAGGGAGTAAAGAAAGGAGGGGAGGGTAGCCTTCTCTTCCTATTTCTCCCACCCCAAAACTTAAAGGATCAATTGATTTAAATTTTGTTTATATAAAAAACACTTCCATAATGTATTCTTTCATTCTTCAAATTTTTTAAAAATAGATGGAATCTTTCCATGATATGGGGCTATATCAGATAATGGAATCACCTGATTAGTAAAATAGTGTCAATTTATGCATGGATTTTTAACAAGGGAGAGCTTTACTACCTCCGTCTATTACCCAGGAGCAGGTGTTTTGCATGTTCTCTTCCAATAAGCTATGACTCTTTAATAATAAGGGGCCATTTTTTAAAGTTTTGTATTATTTTTAATTGACATATAATAATTATATATACTTATGTGGTACTGTGTGATGGTTTGATATATGTATATGTTGTATAAAGGGTTGCCATTTTTTTGTTTGGGGCTATTATGCATGCCCTGAAATTTTGAAAAGCAGAACTTGCACTTGGGATACAGGGAAGACTTATTGCCCAGAATGACATTATTGTTTCTTGTTCACCCAAAGATAGCTATAGATGGAGGACCCTCAGCAAAGACCACCCAGGAAGTAAGGTCAGCTAGGGGGCTCATCAGCTCTGCTGACAGAAATGCTCACTTGATCAATTATAGGTTTGCAGGCTTTGATTCAACTTCAACATCTGTCTCAGGTATTGGTCATACATGGTTCTGTGCCTTTCCAGGTACAGATTCTCTTCCTTCATCCACAGTATGATCCCCTTGTCTCAGACTTCTCAGATCTGCTGTAATGTCATGTCCCTCTCTTCTCTGACATTTCATCTTAAGTGAGCCTGGGGAGAGTGAGATAATCTGATCTCCCCCAACATCTTCCAGATTGTTGCAGTATAAACCATGATTCCCTCAGCGTCTTCCATTTTGATTATTTTGAGGCCTTTCTTCTCTCTGCACAGACAGATATTGGAAATCAAAAGTTTGGTTTCATTATTTCTGTTGTATTCTTGCAGATCTTTTATAACAAGCCTAAAATTCCCCAAAGAAATATGGATACTTCAGAATGACTAAAATAGTCACTCTCAGTTGTGACTATATATTGGAACCACCTAGAATTTTAATATTAGTAATATCCAGTCACCAACCCATGAATCCTATTTAATTGTTCTGGCATATGGCCTAAAAATAAATAATTTTTTAAAAACTTCATGGATAAGTTCAACATTCAGCTACAATTGAAAATAACAGTATAAGAAAAAAATCATATATAAACAAGAGTTATAAGGTACAATGATTAATACTTCAAGATGTTATCTTTTTGTAAGCATTTGACACTATAGGAAAAAATATCATTACAGAGGCTTTTCAAATATTAAATAATTGTTTTTTAAGTCTTCAGAATTATAGAAAATGTTTGACTGAGAAACAACAAACTAATGCTACAAAATGTTCCATGGAAATGAATATGTTCTTTTAAAATTAGCCAGGTTGGTGAGTGAAATGGGGAGATGTTGGTCAAAGGTTACAAAGTTTTAGTTACACAGAATGAGTAAGTTCTGGAGAGCTAATGTACAATATAATGACTTAGCTATTAATACTATGTTGTATACTTGAAATTTGCTAACAAAGTAAATCTTAAAAAAATCACAAAAAGAGGTAACTGTGATTTAATGGTTATGTTCTTTAGCCTGATTTTATAGTAGTAATAATTTCACAATGTATCCATCTATAAAACTATTACACTGTACAAATTAAATATATACAATCTGTATTTGTTAATTATACCTCAGTAAAGCTGGGCAAATAAGAATTAAAACAATGCAATTACTTTTGGGAACTGGACAAGAGTTTCAGTCGTGACATTTTCTTCCAAAACATTAATGATGAAACATCTTTGATAGTTATAGATTTGGAATGACTTTTAATTTCTGCAGGACAATTTTAAAATGAATTTCATCTTCATTTCTCAGAAGATGGTTTTACATTTTGAAATTGCAAAAATGTTTGTAGATATATCTGCAAAGTCATTTTTAGAAGAATAGTATATCTACTCTTTTTATTTTATTTTATTTTAAATTTATTTTTAATTTTATAGCTACATAATACTTGTACATATTTATGGTGTACATGTGATATTTTAGTACAAGCATATAATGTGTAATGATCAAATCTGGATAACTGGGATATCCATCATTTCAAACATTTATAATTACTTTGTGTTGAGAATGTTCAAAATCTTCTCTTCTAGCTATTTTGAAATATACAATAAATCATTGTTAACTATAGTTGCCCCCTATTGTGCAACTGAACATTAGATCTTATTAGATCTTATTCCTTTATCTAACTGTATTTTTGTACCCATTAACTAACCTCTCTTTATCCCCTCATCCTCACTGCCCTTCCCAGCCTCTGGTAACCACCATTCTAATCACTACCTTCATCAGATCAATTTTTTTTAGCTCAAACATATGAGTGAGAATATGCAATATTTGTCTTTCTGAGCCTGGCTTATTTCACTTCACATAATGTTCTCAGTTCCATCCATGTTGCTCAAAATGACAGGACTTCATTCTTTTTTTAGCTGAAAAATATATCATTGTGTATATGTACCACATTCTTTTGATCCATTCATCTGTTGATGGACACTTAGGTTGATTCCATATCTTGGCTATTGTGAATAGTGCTGCAATAAGCATGGGAGTGCATATATCTCTTTGATATACTTACTTCCTTCTTTTTGATATATCTATCATTGGGACTGCTGGATCATGTAGTAGTTGTATTTTTAGTTTGTTGAGAGTCCTCCATATTGTTTTCCATAGTGGCTGTACTAGTTTACATTTCCACCAAAAATGTATGAGAATTCTCCTTTCTCCACATTATTGCTAGCATTTGTTATTTTCTTTTTGATAATAGCCATTATATATTTTTTTACTTTTATTTTGATCCAGGCATCATCCTAGGTTATATGATTTCTCCAAAAGTTAATAAATCCATTTTGTGATAGCTAGGAATGTATAGTCTGTTGGAGAGGAAGACCTAAAATAAACAAATATGTTATTTAAGTAAAATAAGTTTCTTACTTTTGTCCTAATATTAATAGAGTCAGATATAATTAGATATGTTTTTGCCAAGTTTAGAGAGTGAGATTTGGAATGGTCCTTCTTAAAATGTAGGCTTTTTGTGGAATCTAAGAGCATCTCTAAGATACAGGTATTCACTTTATAGCAAATGACAGAGATGTCTTTTGTGACTACTAATCAGGAGATCTGTAACCATATGGCTACTGTTCCTTTGAAGTATTTTGAATAGATGAATAGTATGACGAGCCAAGTTGCTTAAATCCCTCTGGCTTTGGTGTTTTGGATGTATTGAGCCTAGTAGAAGGCCTGGATTCAATAATAAGGAAGTATTAAAAATAATCTAAGGGTATATATACCCCAAACTTTGGCCTTTTTCAACCTATTTTTTAAATATTTTTAGGGAAAAAATTTACTAAATAAGATTGTCCTTTGTGGTTTAAAAAAAGTCTCAAGTGAGAGTAATCTCATTAAAGGCATCACTGTGAACAATGTCAGTAAGACTGGGATGAGAAGGCAACCTCCAAATAAACACCTTGGACTGTAACCACAGACACATGCACTTTAGAATTTTTAAGGCCAATTTCCCACTATTTTGTAATCAAACTTGCTAGGAAAATAGAATCTAACATTTATGTATGTATTTGATATGAAGGAATAAATAGACTTTATAATCCTTATTTCCAATACTCAACATAGATTGAGCCAGGGATTGTGTCTGACAAAGGTACAAGGTTTAGATAAACATCTAACTGGTGTTTGCTGGCCTCATACTAGCCACAATGGGTAGACTAAAAAGTTGAAGAATTTAGAAGATAGAGGATAAAATAATTTGAATGAAATGCTATTAATAAATGGTATATATAGGATAGTTATACACTTTAACTATATTTTTGCTTTGTATTTTAGAAATAAGATCTGGGTTTGTTTCATGAGCAGAACAGGCTTCTAAATTTTTTAGCATCTTTTAAAAATTGTTTCCTTTTAAATTATAAATTGACAAATTGTGGTTATATATTTATGGGGTACAAAGTGATGCTATGATTTATGATTACACATAGAATAATTAAATCAAGGTAATTAGCATATCTGTCATCTCAAATACTTATTTTTTTGGTAAGGACATTTGAAATTTATTCTCTTGCCAATTTTGAAATGTACAACATATTATTAGTTACTGTATTCACCACATTGTTGACACTAGCCTCTTAAATCCAACTTGGCTTTTCTAAATTGAATAAATGAATATCTATCTTCTCAGCAATGGAATTATGATAGTGGTAATCATAATCACATAATAATACTTAGTAATACGTTTATGATAGCATTATATTAGGAAGTGATTGGCAAATAAGCAGTTTATGTTGGCTGTATATCAGAAAGTTATCAATAATGTCTATGGATTTTCAGAGATTAGAGAGTTTTTTAGTTTCTTCAGTGTCTGAGAGACTTTCAAAATACTGGGTCACATAAGCCATGTGGATAATGAAAAAGGTGGTGTAATATAAGGTAATGCAGAGATAACTGCAAAATATTGACAGTAAAATTAGCATAAGAAAACAGCTCAAGCTTATTAAAATAGAATCTTAGTTATATAAAATTTATAAATTCATGTTTCCAGTAGAGGAACTAAAGGAATCTGCTATTGAAATTACATTCCATTATTGAGTCAAATGTCCTTTTATTTCCGTGGAGAAAAATTCAGTCTCAGAATTTTTTCCCACCTTTCCTGTTAGTAGAAGTTCCATATTTGTACCTGAGCATAGAAAAATCAATTTTTACTGTAAGCCTTAAGAGACTTTTTATCATATATTATTCTTCAAAGAGTTGTTACAAAATCCAAGCAACTTTTAATTATAAAATGTTGCAGAAAGTATTAGGTCTCATTACCTAAAACTATTTGTTTCTCATCCTTATATTTACCTCAGTGGAAGAGAATCTCCCCTTCTGTGCTGATTGTTCGTGTTACATAATGTATGTAAAGGAGTGTTATGTAATGTGATTTTAGAATAATAGTTATGTTCCAAATTCATTCTTAAAAAATTCTGTTTATTTTTTCAAACTTTCTATCATAATTTCAAGGACATAGATAAGCTGTAATTCTCTGAAGATTTTCTACATATTGCTAAAGAAAGGAAAGAGGAGACCCTTACTCTGAATGCTTGTGAATGCTTGCTTCTTTCCAGCAGTAGTTTCCAGTAATATGTTAAATGCTACACAAAAAATTTATATCATTTAATCATTATGATATCTCTGGGAAGTAAATATTCTTAAAACATTACATACCTTAAATGTACTTTATAACATGAAAAGTGTTACATTGAATACTTAGTTTATTCAACTGTTGGTTCCAATAATTTCAACTCTGTTATTCCTTTTTTTCTTTTGCCATTTTTTTGACCAAACTCCAGCCTTGAACAAATGTAACTGTTGTCTTTTTCTGAGCCTACGTCCTACTGAGAGTCCTCAAAGGAAGGCGACCAACTGCATGGACTGGTATCCTATGTATCCCTGACATCTCACCCTATCTGTGCTGTGTTATGATTCTGCATAGATCCTGAACTAATATTTCATAACTTTCCACAAAGGGTATCGTAATTCTTGCCTCTCCTCCACTCACAGCATCCCTCCACGTTCCTCTTTCTTTTCCATAGATGTTCTCATATCTTTCTATCAGCATAAGAGCAAACGGTAACACACTTAAAACATGTTCTCAGAGCAATAGAAATTATTTATATTAGAAAATCTCTAACCACAAAGCCTCAATATTTACATATATTTGTGCATATAACTTCCTGTTTATTTCCCATTTTATAATATACAGGCTGTCCCTCCCCATGCAGCATATCACTCTGGCTTCACTCTAAAGCTTATCTCTTATTATATGCTCAGAGACTTCATTTTCTGGATTATCCTCTGTCTTTTTGACATCTCAGAATTCTCCCTCATTTCAGGCACATTTCCCTCAGCATAAGAGAAAACATGAACAATCAAAAAACATACAAAACAACCACAGCACATAGTCACTCAGTCCTGCTTAATTCTTCAGCTACCATCTTCATCTCTTTGTCTTTTTGTGTTTGTATAAATCTGTAGGATACAAGTGCAATTTTATTATATGCATAGATTGCTTAGTGGTGAAGGCAGGGTTTTCAGAGTATCTGTCATCTGAATAATGTCCATTGAACTCATTAATTAATTTCTCATCATCGCTCCCCTCCCACCTCATCCTTCCACTTCTCCATTGCCCATCATTCCTTTGTCCATTGTCCATATATGCACCTTATTATGTCCCACTTGTAAGTGAGAACATGTGATATTTGTATTTCCATGTCTGACTTGTTTCACTTAAGGTAATGACCCCCAGTTCTATCCATGTTGCTGCAAAAAAACCATGATTTCACTTGTTATGACTGCATAGTATTCCATTGTGTATATATATCATCTTTTCTTTATCCAGTCATCCATTGATGGACATTCAGGTTGATTTCCTATCTTTGCTATTGTGAATAGCACTGCTATAAACATACAAGATACAAGCGCAGGTGACTTTTTGATATAATTGTTTTCTTTTTCCTTTGGGTATATATCCAGTATTGGCATTCCTGGATTGATTAACAGTTCTATTTTTAATTCTTTGAGAAATTTTTATGCTATTTTCCATAGAGATTGTACTAATTTACATTTCCACCAACAGTATATGAGTTCCTTTTTCTCCACATCCTCACCAACATCTGTTATTTTTTGCTTTTTAATAATAACCATTCTTACTGGGTAAGATGATATCTTGTGTTTTAATTTGCATTTCTCTGATGATTAGTGATGTTGATCATTTTTTCATATTCTTGTTTGCCATTTGTATGACTTCTTTTGAAAATGTCTATTCATGTCCTTTGCTCACATTTTAATGGAATTATTTTGTTCTTGTTATTGAGTTGAGTTTCTTGCATATTAATGGATATTAATCCCTTGTCAGATGCATAGTTTGCACATAATGTCTCCATTCTGCAGGTTGTCTGTTCACTCTGTTGGTTATTTCTTTTGCTGTGCAGAAGCTTTTTAATTTAGTTAAGTCCCACTCGTCTATTTTTGTTTCTGTTTCCTGTGCTTTTGAGGTCTTAGTCATAAATTCTTCCTCTTAACAGAACCTCCACTCAGGTTCCTTTTACTTCTGAACATTCATCTGCTCTTTGAGACTCACATTGTCTGTACTGATCTCATTAAAGTTACCTATGTCTTCCTTGGAACTGTCTCAAAAAAGCTGAGATGCATCTCAGTGCTATTTTACTTGTTTCCTCTGAAGCATTTGGTACTTTTGGCCAGGTCCCTACCTTGCAGTGCTTTCATGATAGCACACTTTCTTGTTTCTTCTTCTAAATCTTGGACAACTGAGTTATAATCTAAAAGAGTCTATAAATAATTATATAGGTCAAGGTTCTTCCTTAGGTTCTCATCTCATTCAACATACGTTTCCTGAATGCCATTATCTACTCCCATTACTTCAGCCATTACTCATTCTGAAATGTCTTATGAAAAAAGACCTCCCTCTTTCTCTGGATCTTCTGATTTGTATCAGTTCTTCTTTGAGAATTCTCCACTTTAATATCTTACAAGCATTTAAAAGCAACATTTCCAAAAATGAATTCACTCAATGTCTTTGTCTCATACTTCAACCATAGGTATTTTCTCCCAAGTGGCTAAATTTTTGGCTTCTCCTTGTACTTCTTTCCTAACATTAAACATCAGATACTACAGATTCTACTTCCTAAATGCCACTGAAATTTCTCCCAGCCACTGCTACCACTGTGCTAGCTCTTCCTTCCAACCAGTCACCTAGAATCACAATGTACTTTCCCCCACTCATTTTATTCAATTTAGCTCTCTGTGGGTATTTCTTAAAACCCAAATGTTGTCTCATTTCATTGTTTAATATTCTTTAACAGCACACCATTGCCCTTAGGGCAATTATCGAATAAGCCTTTATTATTCATTTCAGCTATGCTGAATTAATATCTCTTAGTATGCTTTATTCTCTCTCACTTATTTGTTTTAGTTGAGAATCTCTCCTTGGCCTAGCATCTTCTCTGTGCAAACTTCATTCTCTACACATAGTATATATCACACACAAAACATGCATACAGACACACATTCCCTGTGCTTGTCTGCCTAGCTCCTATTGTGATTCCTGTCTTATTTTAGCTATCACTTCCAATAGATAATTTTCTTAGACCAATCCCTAACCACTGTCCCCACCTCTGGATTCATGGTAGATGTCTCTTCTGGGTCCTCTCTCAGTATCCTGTCCTCCCCCATCATAGTTCTTAAAATATTTTATTATAATTGTTTTTGCTTTTCTATATTATATTTTACCCTGGCATAGGTGGGGCAAGAGCTATACATGCTATAGTTTGTAATTTATCACTATTTCTTGGCTAAATAATGCTTATGATGTAAGATACTCTCACTAGTCTGGGATGCATAATTCTAAATTATGCTCTAGTCATAGTGTCACCTTCATGAATCCCAGATTCTTCTGTCTCAGCTTCATAGCAATACTACAAATTTGGATTTATCCCACTTCTGCCCATCATGTGGTAGCTCTTCAATTGATTTTTGGGTACCTGTATTAATAAGTAAAGGATAATCCCTTTATTAAAAAGCTTGATATATCTGTAGATAAGAAGCTGGCATATGGAAAATATTATTGAACAATATATAAAACTGTATAATCATGATTTTATTTTTTGAAACAGATAATGAATATTGTACTGGAAATGAGAGAATGAGGGAAGAAGCCAACTTTTTAATTCTTTTATTTTTTCCCCTGTGCACTGTATTATTTTCTGGCCTGTTCCTGTTACTTGCTTTCCTTTTCTTCATAAATGCTGGAGGAGTCAATGATGGCATCCTGGAGGATTTGACTCCTCAGCTGTGTGTCAGAGTGTGGTTCTTTAGTCACTTCTGACTTCTCTATATGGCCTTTCAGATCCTGAAAAGGGTCTTGCTAAGGCCAACTATAATCCTCTAACTGCCAATCCCTTTTCACCTTTCATCTTCTGTGACCTCTCTGCCTGGCCTTAAGGTTTCTCTTTCTGTGGCTCCTCTTTGCTGGTGGCAGCACATGCTTTCTTAATGAACTATGCCATTACTATCTGGATTTTATTTTTGGATACTTTTACAAAAGTTGGGGATTTTTTGGATACTTTTAAGAAAAATTTGTGGGTTTTTTGGATACTTTAAAAAAAATCCTCACTGATTCTTAAATATTGTTTTTCTATAGGGGTTTACATTCATCCATTCTCTATTTTCAGTTTAAGTTCTTTCCTCTTTTAAATTACCAGCAATATGGTGATGAGTACAAATCAATAATACAAATTCTGTGTATTTTGCCAGAGCTTTTTGTTCCATGCATCTAACTGACAACTGGACTTCGCCTGGATGAAAGCATGTAGAAGTTACCATGTTACATAATGAGCTGAATTTTTGTCTCCCACAAAATTATCCTATCATTTTTTGTTTTTTAAATCTATACTTGTTTGATTTCATAATCATTTTAGCATGGGGATGCCAGATAAGGAATGCATTAGTAAAAGTATTTCCTTTGAGCGGTGTGATCTACATCCCATAAACACAACATGTTTTTGTGGATAGGTGCGTCTACTTGCTAGGGTTGAACAAACTGTTAGAATGTGTATGTGTTCACACACATGTGTGTATGTGTATTTGCGATGCTATTAGCTTTGCTTGTTTATTTGAGTGTTTTTCTATCCAAAATGCAAGACAAGCCACTAAACCATGAGACAGGTTCTTAATTCTTAAGTGAATGTAATCAAAACTTCATCAAGATTTTGAATGGACCAATGATCACATGAGAGGAAATTAAAAAGCAAAGCAGAAATATAAAATTAAAAGTATGCTTTAAGGCCATTTCTTCACCACTTATCCAATCTCCCTTCATCTTTTATGCCTCAAGCTGGGCAATTTAGATGAGGGCTGTATTTTGCAGAGTAGTTATTACTAAATTTAAAAGAGACGACGGTCCCATTTATGCTTGAGGGGTAAATAAAAGAATGCATTTAAATACAAGCAATAATGAGAGGGTAGAACTTGTAATTAAGCATATGTGTGTGTGTGTCTCTGTGTGTGCATGTGTGTGTGTGTGTGTGTGTGTGTATGTGATATATACCAAAGTAAAGGCTTTAAATGGTATTGTGGTATATGGCTATTCCAAAAAGCCAAATACTGAGAAAATTATGTTTAAAGGGACCATTAAGTACTCAAATATAACAAATGCATATTTAAATTCCACAGATCATGATATGGCCCAAAGCTTATCTTATAAGCATCAATTATATTATATGGCTCATTAATTAAGCAAATTATGCAACTTTTAAATTTTGAGCAGGGTAAAAGTTATGTATGCTGCATTTTAACATGCATTTTGAAATTGTTTTATAATTATGTGATAGTATTTGTATCATGTAAGTTATTTTCTTTAATAGCAAAAGCAGAACAAAAATTAGGTTAATATTTTATACAAAAGTGAATTTTGATGAGGTCAGTTGATGTCAATAGTACTGTGTCTAGTACCACTTTTCCACTGTTAAAATATTTGATCACTAATTTAGTAAATGGCTGGTAACAACTACCATATTAGTTTTCTTATCTATATGTCTTTACAAAGTGTCTATTAAATAGAAGTCGGGATTTCTAAAAGTACAGCTATATATTCCAAGAGTAAATATTTAGCATGAGTATTAAAGTAAATCATCCAAAATTGTTGCTCTTCTCTGAGATTAATCAGATGGACTATTACTGTACTGCTGTGCCACTGAAGGCCATTTAATTCTTACTGTACTACTGAGGAAATATACAAGTGAATCGATAAGGCATGAACCCACTGTACTGGGGAATTTTAAAGAACATATTGACTTTAGAACCTACCTAAAATTTTACCTACAAACATAATAATAGAGTATAATTATAAAATACCATCTTAATTTTTACCTGAAATGAAACAACTTAGCTGTACACCTAAATAAAATATTTAAGAAACCAATTTCATATTCATCACATATCTAGCCTTTGTTTTCTTCTTTATAAAATAGGAATAATCATAATCTTTTATAAAATGAATATAGTAACTATTAAATGAGCTATAACAATCATTAACACACAATGCATTTTTACAAGACTCTGGTTACTGGGCACTGGTTAGTGCCTGGGCTTGCAGCAACGATTGGGAGAGGCAAAGATAATTATTTTTATAGAGCTTACAGTCCAGTATAACCTAGGTTTCTCAATTTAGATTTGATGGAGTCCTAAGGAATCTATAAATTGGTTTCAACAGTGCTATAAATCCCATGATATGACATTTTTATGTGTACAGTGATTTCTTTTTTTGTTTGTTTTATGAGGTTCTCAAATTAATTACTGACCAACAAGGCTAACAAAGACAAACAAAGAAACCAAGATTGTAATTATGAAAACATATCCTTATAAAATGAAAAATGATTTCTACATTTTAGATGATACTGTGATACTGTTAATGACTCACTGTGTATGACTGGCAGAGTGTCTTAGCCATAAGAAATTAAGTGTGCTACTTAGAGTGACAACTGAATTCTTGTATGCCAGGGAATATCACTTAGGAGAGCAGAAATGCAAATCACAGATTTTTTTCCTCCTTATTAGTAGTAAGGGTAGGGCTGAATATAGGTAGCTACATTTGAAATTGTAAATAAATTATTCTATACCAATAGGGGCAACGGAAATATTTGGAGGACAATTGTTAGGTTTGGCTGACCTTGCATTCTGAGGACTGCCTCCTTCTGTTCCATTATTCCCTACTCACAGAATTACAGAGATGCCTTTAATTACATTTTGAGTGATGTAAACTGCATCCCACTATGTTCCGCATCCCTCAGTCCTGCACAGTTGATTAGCCCACAGGGGCCAAATCGTTATTTTCTGTGGCTGTCTGGGTCTTTGATATGCAGGGAAAGTCTACATCTCTCCTTGGGCTGCTGTAACTGGACAGTGTGAGGCAAGCAACTTGCATCTGATGAATACAATAGAAAAGCAGGGAAATTGTATCTACAGAGTGAGAAAAGATTGATCCCATAAAAATAATAGCTATAGAGAGCAAAACTGAGGGATAGAGAAAGTTTGTAGAGTGTTTTTTATTTCCTTGTTTTATTCCAATACTTCAGGCTTTGCAATGGGTTTCAGTGAAACAATCTTTTAACTTTTCTTATTATAAATCACTTTTACTTCTTGATGTTAAGCTATTTTATTGGTGTTATATTTTAAAAGAGCTATTTTATTTGTGTTTTATCTTAAAAGAACTTTAACAAAATTTATCTTTTTTCATTGCCAAATTTATTGGTTGTATCAATAACAAAATTTCCAACATATTTCATATCATTTATATTAGGTATTTAACAAATTATTGGTGAATATTTTCCCTAATTCCTCAAATAATCCTGATATAAAATTGAACATATGGCAAGGTACATTCAACTTTGTTCTTGCCCTGAGGTACTATTATACCATAAAAGCAGAATGGATTGATAATGTGTTGCAGTGTTGCTATGGGAGATGATTTTTCTGTGAGTATCTCATGTTTCTGTGTATCTTATGAGCAAAGTACTAACTGTACTTTGTCCTGGACTATATTTTCAAGGTGTTTGCATAGTGAACAGCCTTGGAGTGTAGAGAGAATGCTCACGTCTAGAGCAAAGGACAAACATGCTCACTGCTCGTTATAAAAGATTTGAGCTCCCTGGGCTCAGGCTTCCTTTCCCTATAAGTCAACACACCCCTATGGAGGAATTATATAGTCCTGTATGTGTGTTGTACTCCAGGAACTTGTGGAAAAAATGCTAATACTCCATCTACCCTTCTTTCTGGGAGTAACAGGCTGTCCTTTATTTCTGACCTAGGAGTCTCATGTTTTCCACCATTATCCATGGAGCACTGACAGCCTAGCTTCCTAATGTGAAAGTCAGACAAGGTCTCAGACCCTTTCATGGCTCTTGACACCCATTTCTTGACAAGTTTTTTATGCTATTTATTCTCAATAATAATTTTGTCTAGCATATTAACATATTTTGTCTAACATATTAACATGTACTTTTGAAGTAAAGAAAGAAGCTCAAATTAATTAACACTGTCCTCTAGCTCACTGAGAGAGAGTATTTGAACTCTGTTCTACTCGCTTAAAAATATATAATCTTTCTCCACTACCACATATTAACAGATCACTGAGGCCCCAGCTTTCAATGATCTCTGTCAGCTTTCCATTATTTATTGGATCTGTGTTTGTATTTGACTGTTGAGTTTCAATCATCCATTGATAATCAGGACAAAATGGTATTCTTAAATTTTGTTTTTAATATTCTCATAGAGTTGTTCACAGTTTAGCATAAAATTAATCACAAGTCTTAGTTAATTTGACCATTTAGTGCTTTGTATTTGCTCTTGTACATATAAAGCTATTATTTTAAAAATTATCATGAATATTTTATTCATAATAAAGAGGCATAGAAGAGGCCTCTGTTGGGCTTGTCACATTTCATTACTCATGTTTGAGTTCTGTGGCAGATGGTTCCGTGGGAGCTCAGACTCGCCCCTGCAGGCCAGTGTCCCCCTTCAGCCTAAGCAGTAAAACTTTCTGGCCAAGGTCTTCTCCTAAGCAGGAAGCTTCTCCAGCCCTCAGTACTTAAACAAGCAACGCTAAATTGCCAAGAAATTAACACATCTGGGGAAAATTCTCAAAGAAAGATAGATGGCATTCTGGATATAAATGCTTGTGCCTCTCTTTTTTCAAAGTGTAGAATCATGTGAACTGGGAAGAATTACGTGAACTTGGAGAAAGGACCACCAAAATAGCCTATCTGAGTGACCTCAACAAACTTAGTAATATATCTTCATAGGGATATTTCTTTCTTTTTTGACTCATTCTTGAGTCAATCCTTCTTACCTCCAGGATTCACCTCCTACAAGTACCGATACTGCACATAACCTACATCTCTGCAACCAAGTCTTTACTTTGGGCTCTGCTCTGTGTAGAACCAAACTGACATGTAATCTAACTGAACTTTATCGAATATCTTCCACATATCAGGGATACTATATTCATTATCTCCATTATAATCTCAGAAAAATCCTATGACTTTGTTTCTATTTTCACAATTTTATAGAAGGGAAAAACAAGTAATATAAGAAATAACAACTGGATCTAACTATCTTAATCCAATGTCCATTATCTTTTCTCTTTAATCTAAATCCTCAGTGACCTGTTAAAACTAAGTACATTTTAGGTTAAAAAAATTACTGGGTGATATTTTTGACAGATAGTAACATTAAGTAATTATTCACAGATGGAACTCTGACTTCCACTCTGGTAGCTTTTCCCTGGACCAGAGTTCCTCAACCTTGGTGCCATTAATATTTTGAGTTGGATAATCCTTTGTTGCAAAAGGCTGCTCTGTGAGCTGTGGGAAGTTTAACAGCTTCTCTGGCTTGTACTCACTACCTGCTCATAGCACTGTCCTTTCCCCCAAGTTGTCATAACCAGAAATATCTCCAGATATCACCAAACGCCCCACCCCATACACACTGAAACCACTGTACTAGACTAAGCTTCTAAAATATAAAGACTGCTGAGGTTGCCCCACCTTTTTTCCTCTGGCATCATTCATACTGTTTGACACATCATCAGGGTTTATTAAGAATATACTGCAAAAAATAAAAAAGGAAATCCCCTGGAATTAAAAAGAAAACCACTATAGAAGTTTACAAGTCATGTATTTAAAGAGTTAGGCATCTATTTAAAAAGTTATTTACAAACTGTTTTTCACTGATAACTTTTCGTTACTAATATTGTGTAAATGTATTATTTTTCCTCAGTTTTAAACAACTTACCTCTACAGGAAAAAATACTCAAAAAAGAATCTTGTTTGTTTTTCTTTTTTTTTTTTTTTTTCATTTTTCTATTTCAGTTGAAAACTTTGAATTGGAGATTAAGGACTCCATATGATGAATTGCATATTTTCAAATGACCACAAACTTGTGTGAGCTAATAGAAAGGCCTCAGCTTAACTGTTTATGACTTAGGCTAGTCTCCATATTTTTCATGAATATATCTTCCATTGGAGCTTTTTCTCCTTCCATAAAATATATTTCCACATATTGAATAGTGTAAGTTTTTCAAACACACAGCAATTTTGATGGCATTATGTGAAAATAAAATGGTAAATCCATAGAAAATTAGGTATAGTTAAGTTGAATTCCCATGATTTATGAAGTCTGCAAAATATCTAGGCATAAGATCTATGAGATAACTGTTGTAGGATGAAATTTCATCACTTTTTAGTACTTAAAATATACTAATCTCATAAAATTTATCAGCAGTATGTGTTTCAATGTTTTCATGGTATTTAAGAAACAAACTCAGCATTCTTTTCTTTTCATTATAAGATCAATGTCTTCTTCCCTATTTTTAAAATACAAGATGTTATGTCTTCATAAAATCAGTGGTTTAGATGCCTGTCACAGTATATTTGAATAAAGTACATTGTTAGAAATGTATATTAAAATTCATTCCAGAGGTAATTTTTAAAAGTTACTTTCTTTATCCCCCTGGTATCTACTTCAGTAGAAACAAAATGAAACAAAAATTAGTGGATTAAGAGAGTGTATAAGTGTATGGCTATGATTGTGTACTGATAAGGGGCTTTAAGTGTGTTTTAATATGCTATAAACACATCTCTACTGCCTAAATTATTTTTCTTCTTACATACAACTTTTAAGTTGTAGATCAGGGCAACATTTATTTCAACATTTATTCAGAGATAAGGTAACACAGCATGAGGCCTCTGCACTTGACCACCTGGCTTCAAATTACCCTGCTCCCCATTCAGAAGAATGCAAGTTCCATGAGAATAAATTTTTATCTGTTTTGTTCATTGATGCATCCCAAGGGCCTAGACCAGAATCTGGCACGTAACAGGAATTTAACAAAAAATTTTATGCATGAATAAATAAATGAATAAAGTCCTTACATTGTGTAGCAGTTTTCTATTGCTGTTATATCAAATCTTAGTGGCTAAAAACAACACAAATTTATTATCATTCAGTCCTGGAGATCAGATGTCTGACATAAGGCTCAGTGGGTTAAAAACGAAGTGCTAGCAGGGCTATACTCCCCCTGGAGGTTCTCCAGGAGGAGAAGAAGAATCGGTTTCAGTATCTTTTCCAAGTTCTAGAGGTTGCCTGCCTTCCTTGGCTCATGGCTGCCTCTCGTCTTCAAAGCCAGCAATGGCTTATTAAATCTTTCTCACATGGCATCACTCTTGACACTAACTATTCTCCTTCCTTCTGCTCCATCTTTTAAAGATTCTTATAATTATATTGGGACCACCTGGATAATCCAGATTAATCTCACTATTTTAAAATCAATGCATTAGCTACCTCAGTTCTATATGCAACCTAATTTCCCCTTACAATCTATGTGACCTACATTCACATTCACGGGTTCCAGGGATTAGGAGGTAGGCATGTTTGGGTAGTAACCATTCTTCCAACCACACTTTACCAATCAACAGTTGTGCAATATTAAAAAAATTATTTAACCATATTGTACTAGTTTTCATATTTATAAAATGTAGATCTATAAAATATAGAGTACCTATTTCATCAGTTTGGTGTATTGAGTTATTGCCTGTAAAATTCTTGGAACAGTGTCTAGTACATTGTTATCACATAGTAAATTGCAGTTCTTTTTATAAGTGTGTCCCTTTGAAGCTGAAATTTTATATTCAATAATTTCATTCCACTCATCGTTAAAGGAGGATGCATTGATGACATCTGCTTAGGGTTCTTTGAATACTCAATGATATTAAAGCTTTGAAAATGGAAAAGTTGAATGCAATTTCATAATTTTTTTCTCAAAAAAGAGGTCTTCCTGGCTTTTTGTGCTTGAAGAAAACATATAAAGATATCATAAGATAAAGTGAACATGTTTTCAGGGTAGATGAAGTAATAAAACTCTAAAATACCTTTAAAAATCCATGTATCATCTATATACCTACCTATCTATCTATAACAGAATATATAAAAACAGATAATCTTTAAAAATAAAAAGTTTGAGACACTCCCTTCAATGTGTCTCAAACAATAGGTGTAAGGATGGTCCAGACGAATTAATTAGATTAAGTAAGGGGCTATCACTCAGAATGAAGTCATAGGACAATTCTAGGCATTACTTATTCCTGGTAAATGAGTATTTATTTAGATACTTGAATTAATCTTTTGAACTTTCAACTAAACTAACAAAACCATCCTTGCATCCTATTTGGGGAAAAGTGAGATAAAAAAATGATAGCATTTGTTAATGTGAGTAAAGTTTATTTGCTGGTTGTGTAGCAAAGGAGAAAAGCTGCAAAAAGTAGCTATTTCCTCATGATGCAAATAATTTATGCATTTTAATTCATTAAATAAAAATTAAATAATTCTTAGTATTTTAATGTAATTTTAATTTGAAGTGTGTACTTGTGTGTTCTACAGTAACCTTGCGAAATATAAGAATTGCTTCATTCCATTTCTCTTGAAAGAAAAGAAAAATTTCAAACAGACTTTAACTTTATTTATACCACAGACTGCTATATCATTATAAAAACACATTTATTTTCAAAATAAAATTTCATTGTCTGGCCAATAAATTAAAATTTCAGGGAAAATGCTTTTAAAATGTAAAATCTTTCTATGATTATTTTCAAAAACTCCTGTGTATTTTATTCAAAATAAACTCTATCTTTTTTCTGTTAAAATGAGAGAGAATTCTTTGTCTAACACAACTTGTGTGAATTTTACTTATGCATTCAATGTCACCAGGTCTCTTCTTTATCATTTGTTAAATGAGCATATTATTGCTTGTTTTCTTACACTGTCACCATAAACATCAAATAAAATATAGCTAACAAAAACCTTCTGGACTAAGAAGTTTATGCACATGAATTACATTATTTAGCATTTTAGTCCTTCTACTGAGTTGCATGGCTCTGCGAGTTAACTGTCGGTTTGAACTTGGAGAGTCTCGCCTGGCAGCTGTGGGGTCAGTAACGGAGTTGCAGACGTAGGTGGCACTGACGCTTATCAAACATGTGAAGGAACTCAATGTTTAAACACAACCTTTTAATTTTTGGTTATGATATTGTAGAATTATTTTGAGTTTTATCCTAGGAAAAAGTGGGTAGAAAGAATTCAGAATAAAACAAAAAGCAAAAATAATAACTGGGACCAGAATTTCAACTTCCTACTACTACCATTTTTGCTACTATGATTACCACTACTAGCTACTACCACCACCGCCACCAATAATCACACATAGCTTTGATCATGCTGGAAAGTTTTCCAAATGCTTTATAATAAACTATTATGTACAAATATAGTGATTTTCCATATCTGTAGATCATCTGTATTATTATTTACTTCATATTGTTTATTTAAATTCATGCAAACCTAATATTTCTACTTCAATTTCCTCTTGGAAAATGTCCTTAAAAGAATGGGTGCTATATGACTAGTTTAATTTTTTTCTAATCTTCATTAAAATAAAAACTATGGAATTTTTAAAAAGTTTATCAGTGTATCTATTAAAATAAGTTCTTGCCTCATCATTGGTCTGCTAACTACACTTTGGGGAAGCTTAGATTAATTTTTATATACATTACACCGTTGTAAGAAGAGAGGACTCCAGAGGTCAAGTAATGTGTCCGAAGTCTCACAGCAAGTCAGAGGTGGAGGAGCTTTTTTATCAGTGTAAAATTCACAGTCTAGTAACCAAGCGAGTTTCTGTCCCTTGGGATGTGAATCCAAACTCATACCTTCTCACCATTTATTGGGCATTTTTCAGTGTGGCTTCTTGTGGCTTTTTCTTTTGAGAAAAAGACAGGGCTACATATCCACTTAAGCCTTTACAAATTTGAAAATGCCGAGCAAGGGAGTTTGTGTGTTTGTCCTTGGGTTGTACATTTTATTTCTCACATATCAAATTATGCATTTGTTTGAGAGCATCGTGACATTTATTAATTATCAAAGCCCAATTCTCATTTTCGGTAAATGGCACCTTACACAGTGGACCCATGTCAGACAGGAGCTTTGACTGGGAACAAATGTCAGTGTGGTGGTGAGCCTGCTGAGTGTTTAATAACTACAAATGAAGTGCACTGTTAGTGCTATAAAGCATTATTCCATCACCCAGTAGGTTTCCTTTGTAAGTAAAGATAAAATGACTTGGACAATCTGTACCGAATCCATCAGCTTTAACTGTGTATGTGCCAGGCAGGGAAAAACTACTTCAAATAGAGTAGATGTTGGAGAATAAAGAACAACAGGGTCTTTATGTGACAAAAAATAAAACAATTATAATTTAATCAATAACTGCACAATACCATAGCTTTGAAAAATGACTGCACTTATAGCCATTTTTGACCTCTACTCTTTCTCTATGTGTGGTGGAGATAGAGTTGGAGAGGGGTGTACATATGCTATAAACTTATTTATGTATTCTAACACTAAGGGAGAACAATGAAAAACATTAAAAATTATTTCTCAAGTAAAATAGTTCAGTGATTTTAATGTGCCTGTAGGTCTCCCAAATACAGGAAATAAAGATAAAATGAGCACATTGCCCGTGATGAAGGAGTGGCAATTGTCACCACAACAAGAGGTCTTTCTGTTAAGCAAAAATTCTAATGTTTTTGACATTGTCCTGAATCATGGGTCAAAAAATGATAGTTCTTAGAAAGAATTATGAGTGAATAGGAAAAGTTGGTTTAAACATAGACATTTCACATTTTATTAAACATAAATTATGCATGATTGGTTTAATGAATATCACCTCTTATGCTTGCAATACTCCATGAAATAAATATTATTATAACATGCAGTATTTAAAGCTGATGAAATTGATGTTCAGCAGATTTAAGAAAGGTCAGGGTCAATCAGAGCAAAGATCAAAGCCATGATCTTTTGCCACCATTGTGAGCGAGCTGTATGTCTTCAAGGGAAACATGGGGGAGTATGAGTTCATGTGATCTGTTACTGGAGGCTACACTGACCCTGGCTAGAATATATAAAAAAAAATAAAATTATATAAATAAATAAATCTCCTAAATAACAAAAAATAATGGAGGGTATTCCATGGACAAAGCTATAAGTTCATGGAGGTCATTTATGTTAATATTAAAGGATCACTTGGAGAAGCCAAAGTTTCTGATAAAAAGTTGAAAGAAAGCAGAAGACCTGGAGTTAGAAGGAAAGGGGTAGGGAGACGATGACTGTCTTGATCTAAGTGCATCAGGAATGTCATTGGCTCAGCTGGCACCAATTCATTCCTGAGAGCCCCTTTATTTGAACTTCTCTCACCCCCTCAATCTGCTGCCTAAGATGTTAAATCATCTTTCCAAGACTCTTAATCGTCTTCGCCAACCCATGCTGATCACAGCTATTTTCTCATTCAAGCTGGAGGCATGAAAACTAACATGTAGTCAAGTAAACCAGCAGGTTTGGGTTTCAATTTTTATTCTTCTCCTGCTTGCTGAATACGTTGCACAAAGCACCTAATTTCTCTGAATTATCTCCAGATGTCTCTGTCTTTAAAATGGGGTTATAACTACTTCCCATGAGATGGATCTGAGCACTAAATAAAACATGCACTTCTGCCCTAATAGTGAGTAGCACACACTTACTAACGCATGTGGGTTACAGAGCTTTCTTCCCTTGCACCATCATAAGTTTTCTGTTAATGTAGTTATTTTCAACTCAGGTACAGGAAGAGCGGTCTGTCTCTTGCAGCTGAAATAACCTGTTAGTTATAGGAGTTCATTCCCGAAGGTCATGACAAGTTTCATCATCTTTTTAAATAGACAAATGGCAGCAACATATAAATGCCCTTACTTAAGCAGCAGACATTGATGCCAGTGGAAAAACCAGAATCCTTGAAAACATGGTAACTTCATGAAATAGAAGCGTAAACAGGTGCAGCACCAAAATTTGCTCAATTTGCTTTTCTCATTTATTCTGATAAAATGTCCAGTTTCTGTGTTCTTTCAAGATTATTAAATATTTTAATAAAGAAAAGGCTCTTATGGAGGAATATGCATAAGAAAACAATACATGCAAGATTGTTTCTACCCTCAAGTTTTATAATGAAGTGACTATAATTAATATAATTAATTTAAGAAAATATCTCTAAAGTTTCTGGACAATAAAGAAATGCTACTTTTTTGGAGTCCACCCTAAGACACTCTGAGTCAGAAAATGATACCCTTTCCTTAAAAGAGAACCATAGGATGTACAATTCTGATAAGCATCATTATATGACTATTATTTATACTTAAAGAGATAGGGAATGGGATGATCATTTTCTTTTTTGATAAATCTATGCCATAATAAGTACATCAGGCTGTCTTCTACAGTTAGCTCTATAAAAATTTAGATTTCTGTTAAAATTGTAGCTGAACACAAATTATAATCTTTGTTTGTTCTATTCTTTGTCATCAATTCTAAGAACCTACTAATTAGCATTAATAACTATGTTGTTTTTACATATTTTGACACAATTTATTAGAATGAGAAGGAAAAATGCGGTCTAAGTCATTTACAAGTAATAACAGCTGTCTTGTCAAATTTCAAAAGAATGAACATTTTATCTTTAAAATAATACTAAAAAATAACCAAAGTTTCTTCAAAATTTTATAAGAGCAATGCTATAATTTTTTAAAGTGAGCATTTTCTGGATACTTTTGTTCATAAGAATATCACTGTGATTTGTCAGTAAGTATTATTTAGAGGTTTCTAAAATGTGGCATGTCTTTCTCAAACTGTTGAATATATGGAAATATGAATATAAAAAGAATGGCTATTATGTATTCATAAGCATCTGTATCTTCCTTGTATGGATATATCTTTAAAAACACTAAAAAAGAAGGAAAATGTAACAAGAAAACCAGAATGAAGATGTTTTATTTGATGTTGTTGTTGTTGTTGACTTTGATCAATGATTTATAGAGCTCCATTTTTAATGTCAAAATGCGTATCACAGACCTTCTATGATGCGTTTCGTATGTATTTTTGTGCTGACAAAGATTTGCGCAGAGCAGGGTCATGGTACATTGGAAAGAAGACAGATTTTGTGTTTCCAAGACTCTTTGCCTATTCCCTTTGAGTCCTTATTAGAACATTTAGCATTGTTTCAAATTTTATTCAGTTTTGTACAGATATTAAAAGAAGAACTATAAATGGGGAAATATAACATCTTTTTAAGTGCGAAATACTTTGATGCTAATTTCCTAATTGTTCCCAATAAGGAGGTTCTTGTTTTCAATCAAGAAAGTAAGTCAAACTGGACTAAACTGGTTTTCAACTCAGGAATATCTGTTTCCTTTTTCGGTAAAGACACACTGGAGTGGCACTTTATTTTTGAGAGGAATTAATTTAAGTGCATTAACCAAAGCCTGACTTGAGACTTATAAAATCATTACCAAAATATATACTATTTTGCTAAAGGAATAATATTTATAAAGAAAGTAGAATCATTATTCACAGAGAAAAACATCTTTGGAATTGTTTATTTCACAATTCAGATTGAAGGACGGGGTGCAGTTGTCACACAGAGGTGTTCAGGGGCAACGTACCACTTCCTTTTGTTAGCACTAAAACTGTGGATGGGTGTGCCCCTTTCTACCTTCTTCTTTTTAAAAATTATTCTTTGAGGAAGAGAGTGACAGAAAAGTACATTGTAGATGAAAATTTCCTGCCAGTGTTATTGAGTACTTAAAACCCAAACTAACAAATTCTGTATGAATAACAGGATGCATGTGTTTAGTATAGTCACAGAACATAAACAGATTTATCTGGGAACACGTTTTGGTAATTGTGGATGAAAAAGGTAACAGATACATAACTCAGAAAAATATAAGAAAGAGTTAACCAAGAAACTTTAGGAAATGTGACGAGGAAGTATTTCTTTTAAATTTAATGTTGTTATAATTATAATATATAATATTGATTGCATCCTGCTTTCCTACTTAAATATAAACATTTTCCCTATTATGTAATTTTGGAAATTCTTTTTAAAATTAATAAAATATTGAGATAAAATTTTAATACTTTGTTTAAAAAGCATAGTTTTCTTAACTATCCCCTTTGGTTTAAATTCAATTGAGTTTGCTTTCATATTTCTCATAGATGATGCTGCAGTAAAAGTCATCATAAGTATGACATTCTCTATAATCAGGAACTTCTGTGTCTCAATCCCGTTTAGATGGAACCTTTGACTACTAGTAGTGAGAAAGATCTGGATTCACACAAGAGTCATCCAGTATACAAAGACATACACAAAAAATCTAATTTGATTTTCCAAACATTACATTTATGAGAATTTAGAATAAAAATACGTACTCTTCTGTCCTCTGGGGCTCTATTAGTATCATCAATTGAAAGGAGAATGAATAGTGAATATCAATCATGCATTTAGTGATTTATAGTTCAATATTCAAATTTTTCCATAATTCTGTATCATTATCCTATTTGGTACTGTGATTCAAAAGGGGAGCTTGATGAGTAAACAAAAGCAGAGATAAGGAATTTAATAAAGAAAGAATAACAGAGCATTGACATATTGATAGAAACATGAAGAAGAGAATAAAGAAAATACACAGATAGGGTGTGAACAATTAATACCACACATTTGTTCTCATCCACTTTACAAAGAACTTTCATGTGATACTTTATTCTACATACTAACAGATTGTGTTGTTATCACATTTTGTAGGTTAGGAAACCCAGACTCAGAGGTCCAGAGCTTCTAAGGAGAAAATCTGGGGCAATTATTTGTCATTTTTTTATTTTTTGTGAAATCAGAAAAAAAAATTTTCTGAAACATCAAATTGAAGTATCTGGGAAACAGCAGGGAGAGCGACCCATGGGGGAAAAACTGGGTGGAAGAATCATTTTCACTGTATAGTTGAAAAGCATTGCGTGGCCAGAAGAGTAAAATCTATGGGTTTTTTCAGTCACTGCCTCTATTATTCCTTCTCTTTTTTCAGGTTGAGGAGCATCGTATTTAAGTGCAGAGTGGCCGCAAAGGATCAGAGAAAGCTCTGTAACTCAGAGTATCAATATACCTCTTTTTTATATTCGTTTCTTGCTACTTTAAATTTAAATCATATAACATATAAAAGGAATTAAGGCAAAAACTCAGAATATATTCCATTATGCCCTCATATATCCCTTTTGAAAACTGTAAAATATGTAAGATTTTCAGATGGCCTGAAATTGACATAAGATATATGGAAATCTCAGTGTCATAGAAAATATAAATAATAGTTTTAAAACAGTATTATATGCCAAATAAATTCATATCCAAACATTACTTTTACTGCTTCCGCTATGTATAGCAGTTCCATGGACAAGAATAGAGATATTTATGAATAAGATTTTTTCCGTGCCTTCTTCAGACACTAATCCCACTGGGACATTTCTGTCAGGGTTGATTTTTTAGAGATGATTCCCCGGTTCTTTGGCTCCCGGTTTGAAGGAATTATAAGCCAGGCCATGCAACTAGTGATGACAGACACTTAACACTTCCACACAAGCAGCTTTTATTGCAAGCTTATTAGCACAGGAGTATAAAGAGAAAGGTCGTTTCCTAAGGGGAAACAGGTCTATCTCCAGGAGTGATGGTAAGCTAAATGGTGTGTGGAATACTCATTGCTGTCCTCAGAAATGGCTGGAGAGTTCTTAGAACTCAGGGCCCTCCACATTTTTATCCTTATAGAGTAATTTCCAGGGGTTGCCATGACAATTGTAATCTGTCATGGTGCTGATGGGTGTGATTTTTACCACGTTAACGTATGTTAATGAGGAAAAGGTCACCTATAGACAAGAGCTCCTAGTTTCTACGCATGCTCCTGGCCAGGAAAAGTCCCTAACTGCAAGTTCCTTCCTTTGCAGGTTAGGTTCTAAATGCTCATTGGCCTCCTTATTTTTGACCCCTTCCTCTTTTCCTGTGGTTAGCACTCTCAGTCTGCACCTGTCTCTAACAA
Source organism: Lemur catta (assembly GCF_020740605.2). Lineage (NCBI taxonomy): Eukaryota > Metazoa > Chordata > Mammalia > Primates > Lemuridae > Lemur > Lemur catta. The sequence goes on along the minus strand of NC_059131.1, from coordinate 103,602,653 downwards.
TTTCCAAGCTCTGATTTTTCAGCAGAAATAATTCTTTGCTTTATTTTCATAGAAAAGCGACAGAATGCAGAAAATAATGCAGGATACTTAAAATGGTTCATTCTATAGCTCTTTTTCATTGGTAATTTTTATCAGGTGTATACTTTTACTGTTGTTAGCTATGTATTGTACCTGTTTATTTACTTGGTGAATATACTTGGGCTGCATACACACTTGAAATATTTTTACCTTGCGGGGAGTTAGCTACGCTCCCCGCAAAAGGGGGGTTTTTATCTCTTTCTTTGAATCAGGTCTCCAAGTTGACCACGCCAGTTTGCAGGGAGTTAGCTACGCTCCCAGCAAAGAGGTTTTTTCTTCCGATCAGATCTCTCAGGCAGGGGTCATCGCAAAGGATGAAAAAATAGTAGAAAACAGAAATAATAATAATAATACACAGAGCCAAAAATATAGTTTATAAAGTAAAGGTTTATGAAAATAGATAAAAGCAGGGTATCCGGATGGGGATATTTCCTCCCGCTAGAAATATCTCCAAAACTGAAAATCCACACAGGTATTATATAGGGTAGGTACAGGCTCCCGTTGCCAAGGGCAACAGAATTCACATACTAACAGGCAGTTTGCTTTAGGGTCAAAGTCTTCTAAAAGGCAACTACAGATCCTTTAACTAACTCTAACTAGGGGAACAATGAGTTGTAAAATCTTCTTGGGGCAAACTTCTAAGTTTTCTGATAAGGCTATTACTTCAAAAACCAGAGACATCTTGGCTCCGGTGATTGTGTTCTTGGAGACAGAGATGATTTCAGAAGTCAACATGAGCTGTGCTTTGTGTTAATTACTTTAACCGCATGGCTCCTTCTGGGCCCAGCTTGGGCATTAGCATATCTCTCTGATCAGCTCTCATCTCCGGGGGTCCTTGTCAGCTCTGGCAACCCATGGCTCTAGGAAGAGGCCTGCCTTGTCTTTCAAAACAGGTGAGAACCATAGGCCCAGTTTACAGCTGTCTCTTTGATGTGCAGCTTTTACTGACCAAGGAGACGCCCTCCTGAGACGAGGCAGCTTTTGAACCAACACATTTCTTTTTTCTTTAAGGCAAAGCCTTATGTGACTTCTGAAATCAAATCTTGTCTCCAGAAATACAGGGGGCATTTCTATGACTCAGTATTCTTAGGCCCAACATTACCTAAACCACATACATTGCAATATAAAATATAATGATGAAGAAAAAAAGTATAGTGCTATGACCTTGTGCACATGTATATTAAGTTTTAGAAACATTTAGTTACCATTACCCAGTGTCCAAATATCTGAGTTGTGAAAATAAAGAAAAATGAATATAGTATTTGGGATGGATAGCTGAGGGTAGAGCCAGCAACACTGTATGTAGAATCCCACAATATCATTGAGATAAATTGAAAGTGTAAAAGTATTAGGGGTTTTGATTCAAATATCAGTCAGTGGATTAGAAATCTAATTGACAAAGCATAAAATTTGTCAATTCACCCTGTTCTCTCCAATATGTGATTACAGCGGGTAGATATTCTTTTATAAATTATGATCAAGAGTCATGGCGATTGTTTATTAAGATGTCTGATTGTTGAACATACATGGATTAACTGTTTTCTCACTAAAGGATAAGAAATTAGCTAGTGAAAAACAGAATTGAAGGGGTAAGGTCCTCTTGGGGGCTCAACTAGAACTTGAACTACAGCCTTTTGCCCCTCTTTTTAAGAATGTGTGTGGAGTGATAATCTCACTGTACTATTAGCTCTACTCAAGTTAAACTTCTGAATATAAGGTTAAAATCAGCTCGTTGAATTAAATCTCTGTGATCTAGTTGCTCTTTATCTATCACTACTTCCTCGGAAAGGCAGTCAGACAAGAAGGAAGGAAGGGAGACAGAAAGGAAGGAAGTAGAACGGAAGGGAAAAGGAAATAAGTAAAGAAGGAAATGAGTAAAGAATGAAATCAGAAATTAGGGATAAAGAAGAGTAGGAAAAGGTGGAATAAAGAAAAGAAAAGAAAAAAAAGGAAAGTAATGAAAGAGGAGAGAAGAAAAAATTAGTAAACTTACTCTTGGTGAGTTCACATGGCTGTTTCATTTAATCCTTACAGGAACTCAGGAACTCTGAAATCTTAATCATTGTACGTAACATGCACGCCAAGCTATCGCCTAAGCCTGCACCTTAATAAGAATCTGTTCCTGCTGTCATATAGAGTCTGCCCTGGATCATGTGGCCCTGTCCTCATTAGCCACTGTGGGTTAGACTAGACTTGGACCACTTACCCTAGCTGGACTGATTAGTTCCTTCATAAGCATTTGTCTTCAAGTACCATGACTGTAATTGGTTTTTGTTGATTGCTTGAATTGATAAAGTATATTGGGTAAAAATTAAGGCAAAGAAATCTCTGTGGGGATGGAGACGACTTGAAAGTGATTATATGAATGTCCTAGTTGTTCCACATTTTCAGCAATGCTTACTATCACCAATTTTCTTATTTTAGCCATTCTAATGGATGTGTAGTGCTTTCCATATTGATGTTCATTTGCATTTTGATGACTAATCATGTTGAGCATCTTTTCATGACCTTATTGGGCATTTGTATATTACCTTTTGTAAAGTGTCGCTTAAATATTTTCCTTTTAAAATTAGGTTCCTTACTTATATTATTATTCAGTAAAAGTCCTCTATTCTAGATGTGATAATTTTCCATATATATAATGAATATTTTTGCTCATTCTATGTCTTTCCTTTTCATTTTTAATGGTGCATTTTGAATAGAAGTCTAATTTTAATGAATTCCATTTCATCAGTTACTGGATGGATATTCAGTATCTGGATGGATGTGTGTTTTAATCTTCGCCTACTCCGAAGTTGTAATATCTTTTCTCTTATGTTTTCTGTATTAGTTTTAGACTTGAATATCTTAGTTTAGATCTATGATCCATTCAAGTTAATTTTCGCAAATGTTGTGAGGTAAGAGTTTAGGTTTGTTGGTTTTGTTTGTTTTTATATGCATGAGTATCTAATTGTTCTAGCATTTTTTCTAATAAAGGAAAAATCTCTTTCCCTGTTGAAATACTTTTCCACCTTTGCCATTGATTTCTGCTCACATTTTTATAATGTCCTTCATTCTATTTGTTTTGAGTCTGTTTTCCTCTTCTTTTTGTAGCTTCCGAGGATGGAAATATTATTGATTTTTATCTTTTTCTAATATAAAGTTATGTCTTTATAAACACAGTTTAGATGAATTCTATACATTTTGACATACGCGTTTTCAAGTTTCCTTCCATTTTAATACTTCCTAATTCATTTTTTTTTATTTTTTAATTATGGGTAATTTAGAAATGTGTTGTCTAATATTCACATATGTGAAAGTATTCAAGATCTTTCTGATTTTCATTTCAAACTTAATCATTTGTGATCAGAGACCTACTCTGTATAATTTCATTTCTTTTAAATTCCCTGTGATTGATTTCATGTTCTAGCATACCATCGATCATGCTGACTGTTTCACAGCAATTAGAACACAATCAGTTTTCTGTTGGTGTTGACTAGAGTGTTCTCTTAATGTCATTTGAGTCAAATTGTTTGATAACATGGGTCACAAATTATCTCAGTTTTAATTTCTCAAAAAATGTCTTTTCCCTTTAATTTTAGAAGATTTTTTTGAGTATAGAGTTCTAAGTATGCAAGATATTTAAAGCACTTTTTCCTCAGCATTTTAAAGATGCATTCCATTTTCTTTTGGCATGCTTAGTTTATGTTGTGAATACTAATGTACTAATGTCTTTCTTACCCTTATTCTTCTGTGTGTAATATTAGTTTTTTTCTTCTGCTATTATTAAGATGTCTTTATTACTAGATTTCAGGAATTTTATTGTAATGTATCTTGACACGGTTTTTTTTTTTTTGGTGTGTTTATCCTGCTTTGAGTTGAAAGATTCAGTTGTTAGGCCTTCAGGTTCATTGATTTTTTTCTTCTGTAGTGTCTAACTTATAAACTTTTAATTTACGGTTTTGTTTATATCTTTTTCTATCATCTCATACTTCCCTCATCATGCTCATATATTCTTTTATATCCCTGGACTTAGGGAGCATTATATTAACTATTTTAATATCATATTCGCTAATTGTTGCACTTTTGTCATTTCTGGCTCTCTATTGCCTGATACTCTATAGGCTAATGAGTTGCATTTTCCTATTTATTGTTCTATCTAGTAATTTTTATTGGATTCCACATTATGATTTTTGCATTGTTGAGTGTTGGTTTATGTTGTAGTAATCTAAAAAATACAGGACTTTTGCTTATATTTGGAAATTAAGTAATTTGCCGATCAGTTTAATCTATTCAAAGCTTACTTTTAAACTCATTTAAGGTGGGTCTAGAGAAGTCTATTTTCTAGGGCTAATTTGGTCAAATATTAATTATAACCTTCCTGGTGTTGCTACTGATGTCTCCACATATTAAATGGAGTCTCCTTCTTTGATTGGTGGGAACTTAATTAATCTTTGGCACTCTGTAATCTCTGGAATTTGTCCAGCTTACTGGTAAGAACTTCTTATGAGTTCTTGTGAATTTTTTCCCTTTTTTTTTCTTTGTTTCTATTCACATGTCCCATTTCTGTGTCAGAATCAATGTCCCAGGGAAACTAGATTATTTCTTATGTTGGTAATCAGCAGCAAACAGTTAATTTCTTCCCTGTCCCCATTCTTCACCCTTCTCCCCTTGATCTGTTTTGCTTTCCTCCTGTAGCCTCTCACCAGCACCCTCTCCCTCTATGTAGTCCCAGGTGAAATTTAAGGTCCAGAAGAGACCCACAAAAATAGTAAATTTTCTACCACATTGTTTTTTTATTGATCTTTGTGTTATATAAATTGTATTTATTATTTTTCTTTCCAGACTTCTTGATACTTCTCTTTATACTTGTTACTTATATTATTATTTCTCCTTACACTGTTTGATACTTTTTCTTGTAATAATTGTTTCCACCAATTAATAAGTGACACATTAATTAGAAATAGAGACAAAAAATTCAATCAAATTGATTTTTCAGGCTTATATTGACTATATCTTGTATTTATTTTCAGATTAACACTTTTGGTTTCCAACCCTGAATGCTTCATATGTAGAGAATCTATGATAATACAGCAGGTAAGTTTTTTTTATCTAGTTTAATTTTAATTTGATTATGTAGACATAAGTTGGAATAATATGAAATCTGTAATTGCTTATAAATAGCTTTCAGATTACAATGTTTTTACTGAAAATGTGATGTATATTTTGAGAAGCAATGAAATAGCCAGATAATATAAGAGGCAGGTAGTGACTGAAGGCTTCTGATCTATCAATTTACAAAAATACATAGTTATTTCATTAAATGCATATTGATAGATAAAAATTTAAGCTTAGGATAAAATAACTAATGGTAGGTTTTCATTTGATTATGCTTTTTGTAAAACTTCAATTCCTTTTTAAATTTTCTACTTAGACAATGGAATAATTCATCCTTATCTTAGATTATTTTTATGGTATTATTTAACAGCTAGAAGATAGAATATATGTAAATGCTGTGTGTTATCATCATATATAATTCATTGCACAGCTGAGCTTTAGTCACAATTCAAATTCACTAAGGAACAATGAAACTTCATCATTAATAAATCATCAAATTGTCTTCTAATGAGAACAGGTTTTTATTTGTGCTTTTCATATAAAATCTTCCAGTATACAGCGTGTGATAATGATGCTCTAATATGATAGTCTAAATGCTTTCACCATAAGTCACACTTGCCTATTGCTGTACAACAAACCACCCCCAAACTCAGTGGCTTAAAACAATAGCTATTCGATTGCTCATGATTCTGTGGTTGGCAATGCAGGCACCACTCCGCTGGGGCAGCTAATTTCACATTTGTGGTCACTGGGTATGTCAGCGGGGTTACCTAGTCCCAGGAGGCCACAAGCACATCGAGGCCTAGGGATGGCCTCTTCAGTTCTTTTTATGGAACTGGTGTTGCCTTGCAATTAGTGTGTTTTCTCCTAAACCTCTATTTAGAAGAGGTTCTCTCAGCAAAACCTCAAAAAAAAAAACCAAAAAACCGGTCAATAGTTTGGTTCAAGCACATGAGTGGGGCCGCAGTGCCAATGGCTGGCAAATCTGTGATGGCCGGGCTCTCTCCACATACTTTCTTCCCACTCTGTCTCTCGCCCTGCAGGAGTCTCTCCTGTGCTCTGCACGGGCAGCAGTGCCCTGAGAAGGCAAGGACAGGAGCTAACAGTCCTCCTGACTCGTGGGTTCAGGAGTCATACAACGTGTCTTCAGACACAGTCTGTTGTCACGGCAAGTCATAAAAGCAACCCACATTGAATGACTGGGAAGATAGACTCTGCCTTTTAAAAGGAGAAGAATTTGTGGTTGTATTGTATCTACCACACTGTCTCATATTTAAACCAATATTTTCTGTAAAATAATACCATGAATTCCCCTCCCCACCCACACACACACACACACACACACACACACACACACGAGTTTTTTAAAATCTCCATTCCCAAATGTGAATCCCTTCTCAATATTAAGGCTTCTGAAAAGTTGTGGGAAATCTCAACATGTTTATGTAAATCCAAGGGGTGGTAGGGAAAGACGCTTTTTTGAGTTAGAAGTCTCTGTTAGGTTGTATTCTCAGTTTTCTTATTAATCATGTAATTTCTCTCATTCTTTCCTTAATAAAATAGAGATAAGACTTGCACCTGGATTACAGAAATATATGAATCCCACTAAGAAATATAAATAATTTGTAAGGAAAAATTTAAATGCAAAAAGTGTTACACAAGTGTAGGGTGGTCATTTCTTCCCTGTGATACTTCCAGTTTGGGCCATGCTTACTATAGGGAATTTGGGGTAAAAACACACCATATGCAACTATTGTATGTCTCACTGCTACAGATGGCCTCTTTAGTTCTTTTTATGGCAGTGATGTTGCCTTGTAATTGATGTCAGTTTTCTCATAGACCTCTATTTAGGAGAGGTCCACTCAGCAAAACCTCAAAAAAACCTGTCGATGGATTGGACCAGAATTCTAATAGAGTTTCTGGTTCTTTGTTGTAAAAGAGAAGATTTAGTGTGAAATCTACTCCAAGTATGACCATATATTTTGATGACCCTCTGCATTTTACTCCATTGATGGATGTTTATGCAGCTTAACCGGGAACATTCTCCTTGTGTATTTCTTGTAGACTTCGCAGATTTTCAGTTACTTCTGTCTCCTTTCACATGGTTCTCTGAGCATACTCAAGAGGTTTTCACATATTTTATTTTATTCTTTCCTTGCAAATACTAGGATATATCATCATTTTATGGATTAGAAAACTAAATTAAAGGCATGCAGTAAAAGTTCTCAATAGGATGATATTTTTTTCATGCTTTAGCAATGAAAATATTTGCAATTGTATTTACAAATTGTTTAAAAATAAACATTTTTTAAAAAGTGCAAAAGTACTATGTGTAAATTGTAGAAATTTATAAGATAAAGAGGGAACAAAAAATAAACAAAAATAGCAATGATCACATTACTAAGATAAAATTACTGTTCAAATTATTGTATGTATATATATCAGTCTATTTAAATAAATGTGTGTATGAGCCCTCACATACACAGAAGTCTCTACAGGATATAGCTTATACTGTGTATATGTAATTTTATATGTTTTAACACATCATAAGAATTCTTACATGTTATTAGAAATTTATAATCAATATATTTTAAATTCTGTCTAATATTTTATTCCATGGATAAAGTGGAAGTCATTTAACTTAGGCATACTTAGGCATCAGGTTGTTTTCTATCATTTGACATAAAATTCTAATATAAGTTTTTGTACATATATTATTATTCATATCTCCATTTATGTCATGATAATCTTTCTATAATGGCTTTATTGACATAATCCACATCATACAGTTCATCCATTTAAAATGTACAATTTAATGGATTTTTTTCTACAGGCTTGTGCAAACAGTATCTTAACATAATTTTAGAACATTCGCATTACCTCCAAAAAAGAGTTCTAAAAAAACTCCATATCTATTTGTAATCACTCAAGCCTAAAACAACTTAATTAATCTTTACTTCTCTATAGATTTCCTTATTCTGAACACTTGTGACTGGCTTCTGCCACTTCCCATGATGTATTTTTTTTATTTCAGCTTTTTTTTTTTTAAGACTTAATACAGTTTTATTTGGAATTCATCATCTTGAGATTCCATGAGAATCAAACATAGACTGAATTTGACTTTCTTTTGTCCTATTTTTGGGGGAAACAAAAGGCATGCTAAGCAAATAATAATATGTATTTTAGTTAAAAAAAGGTGTATTTCAACTTCATCAAAGTTCGAGTTTATTCTTCATTTTATCATAAAATAAACTGTCAGAAAAGCCATATTATATGAAAAACTAAGGCTTAATACAGTTTTATTTGGAATTCATCATTTTGAGATTCCATGAGAATCAAACATAGACTGAATTTGACTTTCTTTAGTCCAATTTTTGGGGGAAACAAAAAGCATGCTAAGCAAATAATAATATGTATTTTTTTTTTATTTCAGCTCAACCTGGGGGTACATAAGTTCAGGTTATATACATTGACCATGTCCTGCCCATCCCCCTGAGTCAGAGCCTCAAGCATGTCCATTCTCCAGACAGTGCGCCTGGCACTCACCATGTAGTCTTACCTCCATCCCCTCCCCGCACCCCCCACCTCCCCAAGTCAGCACCTTCAAGCACGACCATTCCCCAGCCGGTGCGCAATGCACTCATCATGTAGGCATACACCCATCCCCTCCTCCCACCCCCCTGTCTCAGTCTGATATCCAATTGGTATCCTTCCCCGATGTGCATTTAGGTGATGATCAGGGAAACCAATTATCTGGAGAGTACATGTGATGCTTGTTTTTCTATTTTTTGGATACTTCATTTAATATAATGGGTTCCAACTCTCTCCAGGAGAACCAAAGCAATGTTGTGATGTCGTATCATCGTTATTTCTTATAGCTGAGTATACTCCATGGTATACATATACCACAGTTTACTAATCCATTCGTGGATTGATGGGCATTTGGGTTGTTTCCACATCTTTGCAATTGTGAATTGTGCTGCTATAAACATTCGGGTACAGGTGTCTTTGTTATAGAATGACTTTTGTTCTTCTGGGTAGATGCCCAATAAAGGGATTGCTGGATCAAATGGTAGGTCTACTTGAATCTGTTTAAGGTATCTCCATAATGCTTTCCACAGGGGTTGCACTAGTTTGCATTCCCACCAGCAGTGTATGAGTGTTCTTGTCTCTCCCTATCCACGCCAACATGTGTTGTTTTGGGACTTTTTGATAAAGGCCATTCTCACTGGAGTTAAGTGGTATCTCATTGTGATTTTGATTTGCATTTCCCTAATGATTAGGGATGTTGAGCATTTTTTCATATGTTTGTTAGCCTTTTTTATATCTTTTGAAAAATTTCTATTCATGTTGTTTGGCCACTTTTTGATAGGGTTGTTTGATTTTTTCTTGCTGATTTTCCTGAGTTCTAAATAGATTCTTGTTATCAGACCTTTATCTGATGTGTAGTATGCGAAAATTTTTTCCCATTCTGTAGGCTGTCTGTTTATTTTTGTGACTGTTTGTTTGGCTGTGCAGAAGCTTTTTAATGTAATCAGGTCCCATTCGTTTATTTTTGTTGTTGTTGTGATTGCCTTAGGGGTTTTCTTCATAAATTCTTTGCCTAGACCAATGTCTGTAAGAGTATTTCCTACAGTTTCCCACCTAAGATTTAAGTCTGTTAGCCACTGTGACTTGATTTTTGTGAGAGGTGAAAGCTGTGGGTCCTGTTTTAGTCTTCTACTTGTGGCTATCCAGTTTTCCCAGCACCATTTATTAAATAAGGAATCTTTTCCCCAGAGTATGTTTTTGTCTGCTTGTCAAAGATTAGATGGCTATATGAGGATGGTTTTATATTTGGATTTTCTGTTCTGTTCCATTGATCTGTGTCCCTGCACTTGTGCCAATAGCAAGCAGTTTTAATAATCACAGCTTTGTAGTATAGTTTGAAGTCTGGCAAATTAATACCTCCCATTTTGTTTTTGTTGCTTAAAATTGCTTTTGCTAAACGGGGTCTTCTCTGGTTTCACACAAAGCGTAGAATTATTCTTTCTATACCTGTTAAAAATGATGTTGGTAATTTAATAGGGATTGCATTGAATCTGTAGGTAACTTTGGGCAGAATAGTCATTTGAACAATGTTGATTCTTCCGATCCACGAGCATGGTATGGTTTTCCACCTATTTACATGTTCTGCAATTTCCTTCCTCAGTGTTTTGTAGTTCTCCCTATAGAGGTCCTTTACCTCCTTAGCTAAATATATTCCTAGGTATTTTATTTTCTTTGTTGCTATTTTGAAGGGTATTGAGTCCTTAATTTGGTTCTCTGTTTGACTGTTATTGGCATATATGAATGCGTCTGATTTGTGTGTATTGATTTTGTAACCTGAGACTTTACTGAATTCATTGATCAATTCCAGGAGTCTCTTGGTTGAATCCTTGGGGTTGTCTAGATATAACATCATATCATCATCAAAGAGTGAGAGTTTGATCTCTTCTTTCCCTATTTGGACTCCTTTGATTCTGCTCTCTTGCCTGATAGCTCTCGCAAGGACTTCCAATACTATGTTGAAAAGTAAGGGGGACAGTGGGCATTCTTGTCTGGTTCCCGTTTGAAGTGGGAATGCTTTCAATTTTTCCCCATTCAGTATGATGTTGGCTGTGGGTTTGTCATATATGGCTTGTATCATTTTTAGATAGGCCCCATCTATGCCTATTTTGTTAAGTGTTCTTATCATAAAAAGGTGTTGAATTTTGTCAAATGCTTTTTCTGCATCTATTGAGAGGATCATATGATCTTTATTTTTGCTCCTGTTTATGTGGTGAATTACATTTATAGATTTGCATGTGTTAAACCATCCCTGCATCTCTGGGATGAAGCCCACTTGGTCGTGATGAAATATTTTTTGATAAGCACTTGGATTCAATTTGCTAGGATTTTATTGAGAATTTTTGCATCTATATTCATAAGGGATATTTGTCTGTAGTTTTCTTTTTTTGTTGCATCCTTTTCTGGTTTTGGTATTAAAATATGTTGGCTTGGTAAAATGTGTTGGGGAGAATTCCATCCTTCTCGATTTTGGAGAATAGTTTATGTAGGATGGCCACCAGTTCTTCTTTGTATGTATGGTAAAATTCGGGTGTGAACCCATCTGGACCAGGGCTTTTCTTTTTGGGAAGGTTTTTTTATTGCTGTTCTGATTTCAGATCTAGATATTGGTCTATTCAGGAATTCTATTTCTTCCTGGTTGAGCCTGGGAAGGCTGTGTGTTTCTAAAAATTTGTCCATTTCTTCCTCATTTTCCAATTTGTGTGCATAAAAATTTTTTTAAAATTCATAGATGATGCCATGTATCTCTGTGGCATCGGCAGTGATTTCTCCTTTCATGTTCCTGATGGAAGTAATTAGAGTTTTTTCTTTTCTGCTCTTGGTTAGCCTAGCCAGAGGTGTGTGAGTCTTGTTTATGTTTTCAAAGAACCAACTTTTTGTTTTATTAATCTCCCTTATGGTTTGTTTGTTTTGTTGAGGCAGCAAAATCCTGAACAACATGGAAAGGGCTCCCCCTAGTGACAGAGGAGGCAGCTTACCTGGGCTGCTGCACAGCCCAAGATCGGTGCACATGGAGTGCCTCTGTCCAGCCTAAAGCTAGCTGAAAGAAGGGACCTAAGGATTGATCCAGATGGGAACGCCTCAGTGAAAGAACTCTGGGAGTATAAAGAATCAAGCTGAAACCTCGCCTTCGAAGAAGATTACTAGTTCTCCACCAATTCACACAAGCCAAACTTGAAATAGCAATATGTCACAGGAAGAATTTTGAACATGGATCATAAATAAGCTGAATATTATGCAAGAAAAAATGGATAACCAACACAAAGATACCACAAAAGAGATCCAGGACTTGGAAGAAAAATTCACTAACGAAATCGAAATATTGAAGAAAAATCAAACTTAACTCCTGGAAATGAAGAATTTATTCAAGGAGCCACAAAACACAGTGGAAAGTATCAAGAGCAGGGTAGATCAAACAGAAGAAATAATCTCAGAGATCGAAGATAACACTTTCCAATTAAATAAGTGAGTCACAGAGATGGAGCAAAGAAATAAGAGACATGACCAGAGCCTACAAGAAATGTGGGATTATGTGAAGAAGCCTAACGTGAGAGTTATTGGCATTCCTGAGGGTGAAGAAGACAATAAGCAAGGGTTGTATGAGCTATTTGAAGACATAATTGTGAAAATTTCCCAGGCCTTGCCAAAACTCTAGATATACAGGTGCAAGAAGCTCAAAGAACCCCTGGAAGATTCATACCAACTAGGAAGACACCACATCATGCAGTTATCAGATTTACAAAAATTTCCTCTAAAGAGGCCATTCTACGAGCTGTAAGGAGGAAGAAACAAGTTACATACAAAGGAAAATCCATCTGAATTACGCCAGATTTCTCAGCTGAAACCTTACAAGCAAGAAGAGACTGGGGCCCCATTCTCACTCTTCTGAAACAAAATAATGCCCAGCCTAGGCTCTTATACTCAGCGAAGCTCAGCTTTATATATGAAGATGAAAGTAAGAGATTCTCAGATAAACAAAAACTCAGAGAATTCACCAAGACAAGACCAGCTCTCCAAGAAGTACTCAAAACAGGGCTACACACGGACCATCACAAGAAAGACCCACGAATATAAAACAACTCATGAGAAAAAAAAAAACCAGTTATCACAATGGCTCAAGTGAGAAAACAGAATAATGAAATTCAAGCCAACATGAGGAACAGAAATCAGTCTCACTTATCAATTCTCTCAATAAATGTGAATGGATTCAATTCCCCACTCAAGAGACATAGGCTGGCTCAATGGTTAAAAAAATACAAGCCAAGTATCTGCTGTATTCAGGAAACTCATCTGACCTGCAAAGATGTATTTAGACTGAAAATAAAAGGGTGGAAATCGATATTTCAAGCAAATGGAAGCCAAAAGAAAGCTGGTGTGGCAGTTTTAATCTCCGATAACTTAGTTTTTAAATCAATAAAAGTAATGAAAGACAAAGATGGTTACTATATACTGGTGAAGGGTACAATTCAACAAGAAGACATAACTATACTTAATATATATGCACCCAACTTAGGTGCACCCAGATTCATAAAGCAAACCCTACTTGATTTGGATAAAATGATAGGTAACAGCACTTTGATAGTCAGAGACTTTAACACACCGCTGACAGTATACGACAGATCCTCCAAACAAAAAATAAACACAGAAACAAAGGATTTAAATAGAATGCTAGAACAAATGGTCCTGACCCACATCTATGGGACATTCTACCCAAAATCCACTGAATATACTTTCTTCTCATCAGCCCATGGGACATTCTCCAAGATTGACCATATCCTAGGACATAAAGCATGTCTTAAAAAATTTAAAAAAATAGAAATTATGCCATGCATCTTCTCAGATCACAGCAGAATAAAAGTAATAATGAACCCTAACAGAAACTCTCATTCCTACTCAATGTCATGGAAGCTAAACAACCTTCTCCTGAATGATTATTTTATAAATGAAGAAATCAAGAGGAAATCAAAAGATTCTTTGAATTAAACGACAATGGAGACACAACTTATCAAAATCTGTGGGACACAGCTAAAGCAGTCCTGAGAGAAAAATTTATTTCCATAAATGCCTATATCAAAAAGACAGAAAACTTACAAATAGACAGTCTAATGAATAGACTCAAAGAGCTGGAGAAGAAAGAACAGATGGCCCCCAAACCCAGCAGAAGGAGAGAAATTATTAAGATCAAATCAGAACTGAATGAAAAGGACAGCAAACAAACCATAAGGGAGATTAATATTTCAGCTTATTATGATGTATTTAAAGTTCATCATGTAACATGCTCCAGCACTTCTTTACTTTTATTGAAGAATCATATTTTATTGTATGGATATATCACATTTTATTTATTCATTCATGAGTTAATGGGCACTTTTTCCCACCAATTTTTGGATGTTATTCCTATTGTGAACACTCGTGTACATGTTTTTACATGTAGATGTATGTTTCCATATTTCCAGAGAAATTGTTGTGTCATATGATGACTCTGCAGCTAACATTCTATGTATCTGCCAAACTTTTCAGAGACTGTCCTTTTGCAGTACCAAGGATACATTGTTAGGTACTGGATTACCAGAATAATGGTTACAAGTATTACAAAAACTCCTGGTGCATACTGATAGCTTGTTTTCGTAAAAAGCATCTACAAATATATCCATTTGCTCCTTAAAAAATTTTCATACTTTCACCATCACTGAAAATTATCTTTGAAATAAGTGTTAATTTGAGACAGAGAGGCATTTTGTCACAAGAAATGAATAATTAGCATTAAGATCATATAGTTTTTAGGCTTATTAAAATGATAAATATCTTCTGTAATTTTTATTCTTTTTCTATTATTAGTTTTATTATTATCTAGTAGCAATTTTCACAATTTATAATTTATTTTAAAATTTTAAGTGTATATATCTTTTTTTGAGACAAGGTGTCACTCTGTCACCTCAGCTAGAGTGCAGTGGTGTCATCATAGCTCACTGCAACTCCTGGGCTCAAGCGATCCTCCTGCCCCAGCCTCCCAAGTCAAGTAGATGGGACTTCAGGTGGCACCATGCCCAGTTAACTTTTTTACTTTTTGTAGGGACAGGGTTTCCCTCCTGCTCAAGCTGGTTTTGAATGCCTGCCCTCAAGCAATCCTCCCACCTCAGCCTCCCAAAGTGCTAGGATTACAGGTGTTAGCCACCATGCCTGGCTATTTATGGTATATTTTTATGTATAGTGATTTGTATTTCCATTTATTAATTATTTCAATCTTTATTTTGGCATTTCTACCATTGGATTTTTGTTTAATATATTTTTTTAAATTAAACTTTTCTTAATTTTTATTTTTAATTTGTATAAATTTAAGGGGTACAATGGCAATTCTGTTACATGGATATTTTGCACAGTAGTGAAGTCAGGGCTTGTAGTGTATCTGTCTCAAAAGTAATGTATATCATACCCATAGTTTCTCATCACCTACTCCCTCCCACCCTCCTACCCTTCCAAGTCTCTGATGTCTATCGTTCCACACTCTACGTCCATGCATACACATTATTTAGATCTCATTTATAAGTAAGAACATGTGGTATTTGACTCTCTATTTCTGAGTTGTTTCACTTAAGATAATGGCCTCCAGGTCTATCCATATGGCTGCAAAAGACATGATTTCATTCTTTTTATGGCTGGACAGTATTCCATTGTGTATATATAACACATTTTCTTTATCCAGTCATCTGTTGGTGGGCACTTAGGTTGATTCCATCTTTACTCTTATGAATAGTGCTATGATAAAATACCAGTGCAGGTATCTTTGTGATATAATGATTTATTTTCCTTTGGGTAGATACTCGGCAGTGAGATTGCTGGATCAAGCGGTAGTTTTAATTTTAGTTCTTTGAGAAATCTCCATGCTTTACATAGAGGTTGTAATAATTTATATTCCCATAAACAGTGTATAAGTGTTCCCTTTTTTCCACATCTACCCTGATATATGTCATTTTTGACTCTTTAATCATAGCCATTCTGACTGGTATAAGATGATATCTCGTGCTTTTAATTTGCATATCTCTGATGATTAACGATGTTTAGCATTTATTTTCATTTGCTTGTCAGCCATTTGTATGTTTTCTTTTGTAAAATGTCTATTCCTATCTTTGACCACTTTGTAATAGTGTTATTTGCTTTTTTGTTGTTGTTGAGTTGTTTGAATTCCTTGTAAACTGGTGATATTCATACCTTATAGGTCATATAATTTGCAAATATTTTCTCCCCTTCTGTGGGTTTCTGTTCATTTGGTTGATTATTTATTCTGCTGTGTAGAAGGTTTTTAGTTTAAGTCCCATTTCTCTATTTTTGTTTTTGTTGCTTATGCTTTTAAGGTTTTAGTCACGAATTCTTTGTCTAGACCAATGTATAGAAGAGTTTTCCCTAGGTTTTCTTCCTATATTTTTTAAGTTTCAAATCTTAAATATAAATCATTAATCCATCTTGAGTTGATTTTCCTACATGGTGAGAAAAGTCCAGTTTCATTTTTCTGCATTTAGGGATCCAATTTTCCCAGCACCATTTTTGAAAAGGGTGTACTTTCCCTAGTGTATGTTTTTGTTGCCTTTGCCAAAGATCAGTTGGCTGTAGATATGTGGCTGCTTCTATGTTCTCTATTCTGTTTCATTGGTCTATGTGTTGTGATACCGAGACCATGCTGCTTTGACAATCATAGCCTTGTAGTATAATTTGAAGTCAGGTAATAAGATGACTGAAGCTTTGTTCTTTTTGTTTAATATTGCTTTGGCTATTTGGGCTCTTTATTATTAGGATTTTTTTTCTAATTCTGTGAAAAATAGTGTTGGTATTTTGATAGGAATTGCATTCAATCTGTAGGTTGCTTTGGCCAGTATGGTCATTATAATGATATCAATTCTTATGATCCGTGAGCATGGGATTCCATTTATTTGTGTTGTGTACAATTTCTTTCACCAGTGTTTTGTAATTTTCCTTGAGATCTTTCACCTCCCTGGTTAAATACATTTGAAGGTATTTTTTTTTTTTTACAGTTCTTTTAAAGGAATTGCCTTCTTGATTTTGTCCTCAACTTTATTATTATTGATGCATAGAAATTCTACCAATTTTTGTATGTTGATTTTGTATTCTGAAACTTTACTGAATTCATTTTAAAATCTAAGGGTTGTTTGGTGAAGTCTTTAGGGTTTTCTAGATAATAAGATCATACCCTCACTGAACAGAGTTAATTTGACTTCTTCCTTTCCAATTTGGATGTTTTTCATTTCTTTCTCTTGCCTTATTGCTCTGGCTAGGACTTCCAGTATTATGTTGAATAGGGGAGGCAAAGTTGCATCCTTGTCTTGTTCCAGTTCAAAGAGCAAATGCTTTCAACTTCCCTGTTCAGTATGATGTTAGTTGTGAGTTTGTCACATATAGCATTCATTATTTTGAGGTATGTTCCTTCTATGCCTAGTTCATTGAGGGTTTTATCATGAAGCAATGCTGGTTTATGAAATGCTTTTTCTGCATCTATTGAGATGATCCTATGGTTTTTACCCTTCATTCTATGTATGTGATGAATCAAATTTATTGATTAGTATATGTTAAACCATACTTGCATCCCTGGAATAAAACCACTTAATCATGATGTATCATACTGTTGATGTGCTGTTGGGTTTTGTTTCTAGCATTTTGTTGATAATTTTTGGAAATCCAGGCACCTCACATGGTCCCCACTAACTTCACAAGAGATATTGGTCATTACTGCCTGATGGGGATAAAAGTCATGGCTCCCTGCTTAGCCCTTTCTGATACCACCCTTGTGAAGTGTGAAGAGTATTGACTGTCTTTTCACAGTTTGACAAGGTTAGAAATCATATTGTAAATATTATCTGATGATGATATCCATTTAGCACATCAAGCTAAGCTTGTAGTTTTAAGTATTATAATTCTGCAATTGACAGAATAATAAATAGAGTGTATCATGAGTCATATCAATGGACATAGACAAAAACAGCCCCAGCAAAAGCCTGCTCTACATCTAAAGAACCAGGAATGAACAGCCTAACTAGATAGGAACCTTGTAGGCAGTAACCACTCTGTTTCAGTGATCAAACAACACAGAAATAATGTGGCTCCACCTTTGCATGCCAAAAAAGGCCAAGTATAGAGCTTTGATTTTTTGGATGGGAGAGGGGAAAGAAGAAAGACGGAGTGAAAGAAGGGTGAGACAGCCTGTCAATATTCCTACCAAGCTCATCTCATTGAAAAGTATATTTATCACACCAAAGACATTACTTTATGTTTTCCACTTTGATTCAAGTTTTTGCCACTTTTTTTTTCTTTTTGCAATTACTTACTTCCATGGGTGATGAATAAATAAGGGATGCAACTATTATGTTTATTCTGATATCTTACCTAACATGTCTACATATGTTTATTCTGAGGATTATTTTTCAATGCAATAAAGAAAACTAAAATAAAGCATGCATTGCTAACCAAATTTACCTTAATTCAAACTTGTACTTATTTCTTAGCTCTCTTTTATGCTTTTCTATGTCATAATTAGCATCTAATAAATATTACTAACTTATTAAACTTGGGAGTATAAACTAGAGAAGAATATGCATGTTATGGTTTTGTTCTTTGTTAGTAAGTAAATAAAGGGTTTTCTTGAGTTGAAACAATTTTCTCAGTTTCTCCTTTGCATTATTCAACTTAAACTTTACTACTTATTAAAAGATGAGAATTGTACCTATTGTCCATATTGCATGTTCTGCTTTTCTCTGACTCATTTTTAAATCCTGCTACTATGAAAGGTGGTTTGGAATCTTTAAAATGTCTCATGCCTGAAGCAGGTTAAAAATGAATTCAGTTTTGAATATGAATGGCCTTGTTAAGGAACACCCTAGTCAATTGATATCAATTAATATCCTCTCTGAAGTTAAGAAACATAGTTAAGAGGAAACATTAAGCTTAATCAAAGCTAATTCTATTCTAATAGCTTCTTTTCTGACAGTTATTCAAGTGACCTGGAAAATAAAATGGTGAAGGTCATTTAAAATGAACATTATGCAGTTATTTACTATTCCTGACTATTGAAACCTTTTAAAATATATGAAGAGTCTCATGTAATAGTTACCAATGACAACCACACCTTCAGAGAATCAATCTAAAGACCTTTTTTCCTTTTTGAAATACAATTTTTATTCATTATATACAAACTTATATGAGTTAAATAAATAGACTTGGATATAGTTTGGTAGTAACTCTCAAAGTAGATCTTATTATGCTACAGAGCTGTAGAATCTTTCAGTATTAGAAATAGGCTCTGAATGTTAGAAATAAACACAGCTGAATGTTTTGCAATGATAGCCCTAGATGATAGAGTTCAGTTCCTGAAAACTCTTAAAGCATCCTTGTCACAGTATAAATACTGTTAATATATGGGATGGACATAGTTGATGTCAAAGATTTACTCTGATTTTTATTCCTAGGATAAAACCATAAAGAAATTCCATAAAACAAAGGGAATTTTAATGACATTTTAAGTAATATCCATTTGTAATAAAAATTTACAATGAAATTTAATGTATCTTTAATTCCTTTGTCATTTACAGTTTTGATGACAATATCGCATTCAGGATATGAGTGAAGGTAATCATTGATCAGGGAGAAACAGATGAATATGGATTATAATTGAGAAAAATAACCTTTCCACTCATTTTTCACCTACAGTTCACATATCTTAGTCTTTGCAGGAATATCTTAGTTTTACTGTTTATGTGAATCCATGTGGATATATTAACTAGAACAATATGTCTCAAAAGATATTTTATGCAATTGTAATTCTTTAAGACAGATGATCAGTAAATACCAGTTTTTATAAAAAATTCAAATTTGAGAAACACAGGATTCAACCAAATGCAGTAGTTCTTGCATGCAGCAAATCTCAGACACTAATCTGCTAATATGTTTTTGATTGATAAGAAGAAATGATTGGAACATTTTCTAAAATTATTTTACTATGAAATATAACCTCTCATGGAACTAGTTTTAAGAAATAATAATTCAGGATTTCTGGATGCATTTTTCCTTTTAAAAATGGTTGTATGCTGAATGGTCTTTTGGAGAGACTTGTGTACTTCATTATACCCTTAATGCAAACCATTTATATTTTTTGCCTAAAGTTTTATATTTAGAAGTTTTTTAGTGGCTTCTCAATATAGATGAAAATGCTACAGTATGAATATCAGCACAAAGTACAAATTTGTGTGTTTTGTTTGGTGATGTATTTGTTATTAGAACACTGCCTGACATAGAGGAAGTGCTCAAATATAATTTTTTTAGTGAAGGAAATAGTAAGTTTTAGTTATTGCATTTTGAGGAGGTGCAGCTTCTAGAAGACATTTTCTTGGGCTTCTGATGCTTTAGCTCCACCACATTTACCTGAAAGCATAGAATCTGAGTATATTCTTTCTACCACTCTTAGCACCCAGTGTGAACAGAGACGGGGTGATCATTTTCGATACTTTTAGCTGTGGAAGAATTACTTTTGTCAGAACTGGAAATAGTATGTCCTCCTATCCTCTCATGACGTTATTAGTAGCTGCTCTTACTAAATAACCTCGTGTCCATTGTAAGCTGGCCCCATAGCACTTCACAGTATGAGCCATGGCCTAGACAGCGCTAATGTAAAGGTTGAAAACGGTAAAAAAGCCAGAAGAATAGAAGCCAGATAATATACATTATCCTCAGTTAATAAAACTACAGAGCAATTGCAGAATTCTCACACATAAAAAAAATTATACGTAAGAAATGAATTCACACTTATTTGAATTTCACCCCTGGATAATCCACACTTGCAGGGAGGTATTATCATACTGGTTCTGTCGTTTTCTCTCTTCATTGTTCTCTCTCTTAATACTTCAACATCAGTATATATAAAACAATGTCAGTGCCTTTATTGTTCTCACCCCATTTATGTATCTTTCACCAGATGTTTAAAAGAAGGAATCTATCTATCTATCATCTATCTAATTTTCATTAAAACTGCCAAAGAAACATTTAGTTAAAAATCTTCAACTTGAAGCAAAGTGGAAATTTTCCTCACTGAGATAAATATTCTGCTAATGCATATGATAGATATAGGTAGAGAGATGTATTAATAGATATTATCTCACTTTTATATTTCTAGAGCCCAGCACAATGTTTAATACTTAGTAGGTGAAGAACAAAAGTTTAACTTAGTAGAAATTTAAATTTTCCTCAATTTTCACCAAGATCAGTTGCACGCACGTGCGCGCACACACACGTGCGCGCACACACACACACACACACACACACATATGTCCTATCATGTACATTAGCAGAATATTTACCTCATTGAGGTACATTTCCACTGTGTTTTAAATTGGATATTTTCAACTGAATGTTTCCTTGGTCATTTTATTGGACACTGTTAGAAATATGCGCCCATAAATATTCATAGAAAGAAGTAATATGAATATTTACAAGAAATTGGAATTTTTTTCTATTGGAGGACATTTATTTCTTGGAATACCAGTATTAACAATAGCAACTACTATATTGTTCTTATTGTTTATTATCTTGTTAATGGCTTGCTATAAACATTTCGAAAACCTCTAGACAAAATACATCACAAGAAGCCAAATTTGGCATTTGATTTTATTTGAGTGAAATATTTGAAGTGCTTTTTCTTGTGAATATCATAGTGCAATGCAATAAAGTTAAGGTATGCACATAAACCAATTTTTTTCTTAAATATACCTATGTTGAAAATTATAAAATGAACCCAAACTGATGCTACTATTGGAACAAATACCAAACTTTCAATATCAATTAATTCCTGAATGCTTGCAAATATTAATTTCACTTGAATTCTGAAAGATATACTTACCTCTAAGATATACTTAAATCTTTGTATTTGAAATCACAGGGTACTCTCTCAGCTCCAAAATGAATAGGTAGTAGCATAAAATGGAAACATATTAAGAATTCTACTACCAGTAATATCATGAGACATATATTGTTTTTAAAAATCATTTGATGTGATGAAGTAGAATCCAGGTACTGGAATTTATACCAACACCAAAAAGACATAACTTTTGTTTTGGGTTGAGTATGGCTGATTTAATCTTTATTTTCAAAACCAATGGCCCAAGAAATTGGTAGCTAAGAGACATCATCTTTTGATGTTTCTTCAATTGATCTTATTTATACTTCATTAACTTTTCATTTGATAACAATTATAAGGACAAGGAAAAGTAACATCTATGGGATATATACTATATGTCAGGCATTTGTCTAAACACCTTTAGTAAATAGAATTCTTATTTTTCATATTTTATAGATAAGGAAATGAAGATTTGAAATATTTAAACAGTTGGCCTAAGATGTTTCAACAAGTTTGTGTCTTGAGCAAAGATTCCAGACCCAGTCAGCCTGATGCCAAAGGTCTGTTCTCTTCAATTCTGCCCTGTAATGTGTCCATAGAGCATGTTTTCTAAAAAACAACAAAACAAAACAAAACAAAACAACAAGCAAAAAACCACATTAGTCTATGCAGACTGGAAACAGAAAGAAAGAAACATAGGTTTCTAAGTGAAAATTAGATGTAAGGAATGAAAATATTTGCACCTATTGCAAATGCTCACCAAAAGTCTGTTCAATCATATTTTTCCATGTTCTAATGAGACTGGCCATCTTATTTGCCAGGTTACAATATAAAAAATATGCAAACTGTATTACAAGCATGCTTAATACAGGAAAATAGTACAGGGTGTCACAGAGTAAATAGTTAAATATCCCTAGGAAAATCAGAAACAAAGCCTGAATAACATTATTGCTTGATTTTACTTTACAAATTGACAGTCAATATACCTGAGTATCACTGCATTTCTATGTACTTCTTATATTAGTTTTCTATTGCTGCTGTACTGGCTAATGAACATGCAAAAGGAGAAATCCCTCCCACTTAGTTACAAAACAATAATTGTATAAATAACAAAAAAACTTTTTAAAAATGTTTGAAATTCTGAAAATCCGGCCTATGATTCACCAAAATAACCAATATAAAACACACAGAAAGAGTATGCTAATTTCCAAATAAGTAATTGTTTCAAAAAAACCATCATGGGCACCAACTTGATTTCTACCAAATTGCTTTTACCTAAAATTTAATAGCAAAACTTTGTACAGCAAATGTATGGGTAATTACTATGTGTTAAAAATTTGTTTATGTCTCATGCATACATATAAGGAATTAATTATATCTATTATTTTTATTATTATTAACTTAGTTTTATAATTTAGCTTAATCACTATATTTGAGATATATATCATTATATACAATATAATAAAAATATAATAATACAATTATTATCCACCTCACAGCGTGGTGAGTTGACTTTCTACATGTGGAATACTTATTTCTGTGCATGGCACCTAGTGATTTCTCAGAAAATGATTTCCACTACTGAAGTATTCATTGATAAAGGTATTTTTTTGAATAGTCAATATTACACATTGACTCTAATATATTTAGGTAATTCTGAATATGTTTTCTGGGTCACTGCAGAGAACAAATCACTGATGATTTTTGATGATCATTATGAGTGTTTCATAAGCCAAATGGACTTATTGGAGTTCATAACTCAGATATAATAATAACTTATATTGGTAACATGATGCTGATAATAAATTTGGGCCTCACTTTTAGAAGAAATGTATCTTTTGAAAAGTTAAATATATATAGAGTCAGGTATTTTTACTTTTCATATGTATACAAATACACATATATACACATGGATTTATATGTTTGTATATATGTATGTATATGGGTACGTGTGTGTGTGTGTGTGTATGTGTGTGTTTAAAATAAAGTGGTCCCCCCGCAAGTAGGATAACTCCTTCTTCTTTATCTGCTGGTCAATCTGCAAGAGAAGTCAGAAGTCCAAAGTGATCAGTTGACAGCTGCAGATTTAGATTTGGTGGGAATTTCACTGTGTCCCCTGGTGAAAAACTTCTTCATCTAGAATATTAGATCCAGAAGGTACAAATTGGTGACAGAAGTACAAATTCCTTAAGTGGGTCACTTATTTCCAGTGGGGAGCAGAGACATTCTAACTTTTAGCCCAGACCCATGTAGTCTAATTATTGGTGACACAGCACCATATAATTCTAGATGGATAAACTATTAACTATATACCAAATCCCGACAGCTTCTTAACCTTGTAAAATGTCATCTCCAACTGCCTTCTTACCTGCACTATCAAGAGGCTATTTCAATGCTTTGTCAGGCTGCCATCTTTCGAGAGCTGTAGTGGCTAAGTTTAGGCTGCTATAGCAGAATACCATAGACTAGGTAGCTTAAACAGCAGAAATTTATTTCTCAGTTCTGGAATCTGGGATGTCAGAGTTGAAAGCACAGTCTGATTTAGTTCCTAGGTGAGGGCTCTCCTCCTGGCTTGCAGGCTTCTCACTATATCTTCACATGGGGGAAGAATAAAGTTCCTCTCCCTTGTGTCTCTCCTTTTGAGGGCACTAATCCTACCATGAGGGCTCTACCCTCATGATCTAATTAATGCCCAAAGGCCTGTCTCCAAACATCATCTTGTTGAGGATTAGGGCTTCCATACGTGAGTTTTTGAGGGAGGGCACAAATATTTAGTACACAGCATGTGGTATATGGTAAGAGCAGTGGACCCATGATCTTATACCAATTGTCATATTTTATTAGCCTTGAAATTCATTCTTTTGTCCAAGGTGGTTACTTTGGATTCCATGTCAATAAATCACAGTCTATGAGCCTTGGATAATGATGTTAGTTGAAGTGCTGTAGGCAGGAAAAACAAAGTATACTCAGAATCCTTGTCAGTTATGATTAGAAATAATTGCTGCCCTCTCCAGAGTGGACTATTTTTTACATGTGACTGGCTATTCTCTACGGTAGTATGAATTCTCAGATGCCCATCCCTCAAGATATTTCAACCTATAATCCCTATTACTGTGCATATGTTGAGATATCATGTCTGTGATTATGTTACAACATATGGAAAAAGGAATTTTGCAGAGGTAGTTAAATTACTACATTCTAACCATCTGTATTTAGTTAACTTGCATGGATGTCGGTTGACATTGAGTTAATCATAAGGGAGGCCTAATTGAATCACATGAGCCCTTTAAAAGCAGAGGTATCTCCTGCATTGCAGAAGGGGAATGAAAGAGACTTGAAGCACGAGAAGGCTTCAACACATTCTACCTGGCTTTGAAGATGGAGGGGGCAATGTGCAAGGCCTTGGGAGCACCCCTGAGTGGAAGCCAGCCAAATAGGGTTACAGCACTAGGACAACATGCAACTCAGTTCCGATAACAACATTCATCAGTCTAGGTGTGGATTCTTCCCTACAAGTCTCCAGATAAGAACTAAACTGGGCTGGTAGCTTCATTTTCACCTTGTGAGATCTTACAGAGAGAATCCAGCTAAGCCCAATAGGAATTCTCATCTACAAAACTGTGAGTAAATAAATGTGTTTGGTTTTAAACTAGCAAATTTGTGGTAAGTTTTTATGCTGCAATCAAATAATAATGCATTCTTCTTGAGACATTGTACCACATTGAGAGCTCAATGTTTTCCTAGTCTCCTGATTGTTTAGACATTTGGAAGCATCCATAACTACATCAGTCTTTGCAAAAGGAAGCATGTGCTGTTGGACCCAGGTGAAGCCTCAGCAATTACTCCTTTCCTGGGCTATTGTTCAATCACGAGTGGTCAAGACCAGAGCCTAGTTCATATCAACTGAATTAGTCATCTTTTCTATCGGGTTGTTTGTTACTTCTTTTGCAGTTGTTTTATTGTGAGTATCATCTGAAGGTTAAAGACAAAAATCTTCAGTTCTAGCTGTCAAAGGGTAGACAATACTAGTAGGAATTACTGATGGCTCACACACTTGGTTAGTGAAATATTTACATTTATTTCCTTCCACAAGCTAAGCAGCCAGCAAGTAATAAGAGTAGAAAGGGCAATAAGGACACTAATTTATTTTAAAAGGCCAGTATCTTACTGCCTACGCCACTCTGACTCCCCTGTTAGCATGTCAGTGACATCTGCTAGCAAAATTATTGTTTTCTGGTCTGTTGAAGGAGACTGGAGTTTCTTCACAGTGTCCTTGTCTACAGAAAACCTGATTTAGCACAATCCATGACAGTCACAGGAAGACTGACGTGTGGATGCTCAGTGCTTATTCATGGTGTGGCCGGTCGAGGTGGAAGGTTCCAGCAGCTTGGAGTATTAGCAGAGATCTCTATCAGTGCTTCTGCAGGCTTTCTCTCAAATACAAACAACATGTTTACATTACTTTCTTTTTAGGTAAAAGTTTTATAAAAACGTTTTCTCAAAAATAACAAGTTCAAAAGAAGTTTTAAATAAATATGTTGATGAAATTTGTTAATGACAAGACTTTTACAGTTTGACAAAGTAGAGGCTAAAATATTATCAAAACAAGTTCGATTTGTGGACAGGCGTAACATCATTCTTTATAAATTCTTACACAAATCATACACATTACAGTAGCAGACGCCCCCTGGTGAACACTAAGGCATTAATCCTTACATTTTTGTGTCTACCCTCATATTTCTATCAACATTCCTTTTACCTGGACCTAATTTTCTTCAATTGTATAATTTTGTTCCTTCAAAAACCTGGACAAAGGCCAACCCATTCACTGCTGCCTTGGGGCTCAGTTATATCCTTTTCTGTGTCCATAAAATGACTGATCAGATCCACTTCCTGAAGTTCTGTCCACTGGTCAATTTTCCCACATTTCTGCCTATCAGGGATACCTTTGAGTGGGTCTCTAGTGTACCAGAATTCTATCTTTGTCTTACCCCAGCATACTGAGCCAACCCATTGGTGAAATGGGCCCAGGACTTTTTATTCCTCTTATTGCTGTTCATAGGAACCACCCACGAGGCCATAGTTAAGAGATGAGGGAAAGGCCCTGGTGCAGTAGTGATGGCAAAATGGGAGCTGAGGACACTTATTTAGGCAGGTTACTTGTATCTTCTGGTCTTTTTGGTGGCCATTTCTGAAATACTGTTTTCCATGATATAATCTATTGAGGCTGCCCTACTCGTCAACTCAGTGACTCAGCCCCAACTGAGCTTATGATATGGGAAGATCTGAATGCTTACTCACTTTGTGACTATTGCTTTGTATCCCAAAGTCCTCAGAAATCCCATTTCCCCAGCATATATTTAATCATAAGCACTTTCACATTAAAAAAGGTATGAATCCTTCTGTAGGGAAGGAAAAATACTTTTTCCTTAATTTTTATGAGTTCTTAGTTGGCAGGGACCCCTGTAACAGAAGACAGTCTACCAAGAGAATGAACAGGTTTATTAGTGTGTGCAGTTCACATCATGTGAGTGAAAACTTAATGAGAAGTAAATCCAAGCAGTGGCTTATAACTCTGGTTTATACAGCATCTTCAGCAAAGAACAATAAATAAATAAAATTAAATTAATTAAACAATTTAAGTAAATTTAAATTAAATAAATACACAATTAAATAGCTTTGTGCAGAAATTACAGAACAAGGGAAAGGGCTGTAAGTTTCCACGGGTCAGAAAACTGTGGAAATGTAACCATATGGGAGAAAACTAATGGAGTAAGATTTTTGCAGATTTCTCTAGTACTGTCTCTAGGCTGGTAAGAGTCTAGACATGTCTCCAGTAAAGGAAAATTTATATCCATCCTTGAGGCAGAAAATGGGGGAATAGAGAAGAGCTTTTCCTTAATCTGCTGCTTCTTAATTACCTTCAGCTAAAAAATAATTTTTATGTCAAAGAGACATATTTTTTGGTGATATATTCTGGTTTCTTTCACTTTCTATCTCCTTTTGAAGTCCAAAATACTCTCATAGGGTTTATTTTACATGACCAATTGGCATTTGTTCCAGAAAGGTATGGCTAATTTAACATTAACACAGGAAACTAATTATTATAATTTATCACATTATCTGAGAAAATCATATGATTATTTCAATAGATGTGGAAAAGCTTTGAGTAAAATTAACCCCTTCTGTGATTAAAAGAAAAACTTTTAATCAACTAGAGGCAGAGGGAAATTTCCTTGATCTGATAAAGAATATTTATTAATATATAAAACCAACCGTTAACATCATGTATGTTGATGAAATATTAAACACTTTCTCTATCATATCAAAGAATGTGAAAGGAAGTCCTATCACAACAATTCTATTCAGTATTCCACTAGAGATCCTAATCAGTTCAATTATGAAAAAAGGAAATGAAATGTATAAACTTTGAAAAGAAAGATGTGAAACTATTATTATGCATAAATAATATAACTGATAACATAGAAAAATTCTAAGCAACCTACAAAAATAAAAAAAGAACTAATAATTAGGCTTAGCATATTTAAAAAATAAAGTAATAGTATAAAAATAAATTATATTTCTATTAATAGTATAGTCTCTGTGTATATATATAAAATATGTAAAATGCTAATGCTCACTAATTTGATCAATAAAGTCCATTTAATTCTAATCACGATGACCAAGCTGATTTTTTTGTTAAGAAATTGACAAGCTGTTTGATTAGTTTAATTGAAAAGATAAGGACTCAAATAGCCAAAAGCATCTTGAAATTAAAAAAAAAAAAGTTTTGAGAACTTACTCTATGTGATTAAAGATTAACTATAAGCCCTCATAAACTGCTGGGGAGTGTAAAGTGATACAAACACCCTGGGAAGCTAGGTTCTTATAGAATTAAACATACAACTACCTTATGACTCTACAATTTTTCTTTTAGTTATTTAACCAAGTATATGTAAACCTATGTCCTCAAAAAGACTTGGTACTCACATGTTTATAGCACTTTTATTATAGTAACCCCAAGCTATAAACAGCTCAATTAGTCTATCTACAGGGGAATTTATAAACAATGTGTAGGGCAAGAGTGGTATTATAATAGTTGATATTGATTTCCTGGCTAAGTGCACAAGAAAACATGAAGGTTGAAATGTTCTACATCTTCATTGGTGTATTGGTTACCTAAGTTTATAATCTTTCAAAACTCTGAATCATAACTTCAGATCTGTACATGCCACTGTATATAAATTTTATCTCAATAAAAATAAAGTAAAACGCATATATGTCTGTGTGTTTGTGTGTGTGTGCACATGCAAACCTTAACAGAAAAAGAAGTCCTTAAACAAACATAACTTTACTTCTTCTTTTCACACATACATAGTCACTATGCATTTTTATAAATTGGGAAAAATTCTGTTTTATAAGTTTATTTTGATAGAAATCTGTTTTCTTTAAATAAATGATGTCTGATAAACAACACACTCTAGATAGTCAAAAAGGCTTACACTTAAGGCAAAAAATAAACAGTATAATTGTTCTTGAATTATTCAATGAATAAATTACTGATAAAAATTGTTGTTCTGGAATCCGAGACAAAAAATGTTAGATGAAGAATGAATAATTTTGTAATGAAATCTGAATTTTCCTTAACTGACATGACTCATACATAGTGTGCACTATACTGTCAACTGAGGTGTCTCAATAATTCAAAATATAAGCTTTGCTTTATATGCTAAGTGGATATAATCACCATATGATATTTATAATATGACATTTTATTATAGAAATTGCTTCCAAACTTGGGGGTTTGAGCTTACCAGAGAAAAACTGAACAGATCTTTGGTTGTTATTGAGTGAGACATAATTTTAATTTTCAGGAATTTATTAGTATATTGAAATAATATAATTTATTATTGGACATAATCATTAAGAAATAAATTTTACAGTAAACTAAGTGATAGCACGATTACAGTGAGCTAATATTATTTTTTTTCCTTCTATCCATTCAAATGATAAGAGTCCTGACATGCAATTCTTTCTTGATGGATGAAAGGAGACAGTAAGAGAGGGGATGAGCTAATAACAGTAAAGTCAATATTGAATCTGAAATATATTGAGATTCTGAGAGAAATCAAGATATGTGCTCCAATCATTAGAGCTTGTCACTACTAAGATTTGTTGGTTGATGAGCTGTCAATGAACCTGGAGAAAAAGCTTTTATAAGAAGCTATTCGACTTGCAGAAAAAATGGTTTAATACCCAAAGGACTCTGTGTAAATAGAATTTATAAAGTAC
The DNA here is from genome assembly GCF_020740605.2 of Lemur catta. NCBI lineage: Eukaryota > Metazoa > Chordata > Mammalia > Primates > Lemuridae > Lemur > Lemur catta. Next base: position 103,572,706 of record NC_059131.1, on the reverse strand, counting down.
AAGTGACAATAAAGTTTGTAGATGAGGAGGAATAGAGTTTAACTTAATTCCAAAATAGGCAGCCTCTATATTTTCCCCTTAGTACCTTAAGTTCCTGATAATGACATTTAAATAGGGTATAATTCTTAGCTTTTTCTTTAAGTGAGGAGGCAATGTGTATGCAAAATACATAAACTATAACATGCAGTTTTGCCCAAACCAGTCCATTTTAGTATCATCAGTATAAATATTTTCTATGGGCAACTTAAATCAACTGTCTATTTTCCAAGAGTCATGAATAATTTCAGTTCACAGACTTTCCATGATTTTAACTCTATTAAAAGTGCTGAACAACACAACACATCCAATGATACTTTTCCTAGAGAGGCTTAACGTGGGTTTGGTTAGAAACTAAATGTTTTTTTAAAACCACATGAATAAAAAAATGAATTATTACTGGCCATCTTACAAAGCACAGCATCTAAATCATATGCATGACATTAATTGACTTTCTTTTTTTTTTTATTTCAGCTCATCATGGGGGTACAAAAGCTCAGGTTATATACATTGACCATGTCCCGCCCATCCCCCTGAGTTAGAGCCTCAAGCGTGTCCATTCCCCAGACAGTGCGCCTGGCACTCACCATGTAGTCATACCTCCATCCCCTCACCCCACTCCCCACCTCCCGGAGTCAGCACCTTCAAGCATGACCATTCCCCAGATGGTGTGCAACGCACCCATCCCCTCCCCCCACCCCACCCCCCAACGCGCCTCAGTCTGATATCCAGTTGGTATCATTCCCCAATGTGCATTTAGGTGATGATCACGGAAACCAGTTTTCTGGTGAGTACATGTGATGCTTGGTTTTCCATTCTTGGGATACTTCACTTAATAGAATGGGTACCAACTCTCTCCAGGAGAACCAAAGAGATGTCATATCACCGTTATTTCTTATAGCTGAGTAATACTCCATGGTATGCATATACCACAATTTACTAATCCATTCGTGAATTGATGGACATTTGGGTTGTTTCCACATCTTTGCAATTGTGAATTGTGCTGCTATAAACATTCAAGTACAGGTGTCTTTGTCATAGAATGAATTTTGTTCCTTTGGGTAGATGCCCAATAATGGGATTGCTGGATCGAATGGTAGGTCTACTTGAATCTGTTTAAGGTATCTCCATAATGCTTTCCATGTTTCCCCCAAACTTTCTGTTATGTTTATTATTATTTACTTCACTAAAATGTATGGTGGATTCTGAGGACTTGTGTCTTTGTTTTAAATTATCTATATGTATCACCTTTTTTGAAAATTCTCAGAAACTGATAACTGACTTAGCGACACAATGTACTTGTTTATCTCTGTATCTACAAAAAAATGGATTATTGAAGAGTGATCTACACTTGATATTCTTTGATTTTTGCTGACTTTCCTTTTAAGGAGATTAGCAATTGTTCTTTATTGATTAATTTGTCTTGGATTGCTCATATTTATCTCCAGGCCAGGTTCTTCCCAGAATCCACGCTGCTTGATGTTCTCTAACACTGGTACACAAGCCCTCAGGAAGGGAAACATACTGCTCATTTGGGTTCTAGGCCTTGCTTGAAATTTTCAAACCCCATGTCTGACTGTTCCAGAAGAAATAGTTAATAATTTTTCAGGAACTGGGAGAGGGTAGCCATAGTGATGTGTTAAACCTGCTATCTTTCCAAAATTGTTGGCTAGTAAAATATATAGAGAATAATGAGTTTGTTTCCACTTATTCCAGTACTAGGTACTTAAGCCATAAAGAGGACTCAATGAACTATTTAAAATATTTTTTTTTACTTTATTTTTCTCTAGAATCAATAAAATATATTAACTGACATTTTAAATTTCAGAATACCCCCATGATGAGCTGAAATAAAAAAAATTCAGAATATATGTAAAATTAAAAGATAATCTTTTCTTTAGCAATTATGTGGATGAAAATATAAGTTGCAATTAATTTATTAAATCATAGCATTGATACCTATGGTCATAACTTTCCCTTCTTTAATATATCAAATAAAAGTACACAAAATCACGCTGCATAGAGTTCATTGAATAAATCAAAATATTCTTGGGCAGTTAGATAGATTACACTTTCCAACCCCCCTTGCAGTAATATGTGGCTGTGTTCCTGAATTCCAGCCAATGATATGTTAATGAAAGTTGAGTGTGTTTCTTTCAGACATGAGCTATATAAATCTTCTGTTTTTCTAATGGTTACTATTGCTGTATAAACAATTACCTCAAAAGATAGTAGTTTAAAATAATCACTGTAATCACTTTATTTTTCTCAAAAATTTTTGGGTCAGAAATTTGGGATGAGATAGGCTTAGATGTTCTTTGGATGAGTCTCTCAGGAAAGGCATATGAAAACTTGCTTGGGCTGGGTGTCACAGATAGTCTATGGACATGGGTAGTTAATGATGCTGGCTGTTCAGCCAGAACTTCAGCAGAGAATTTTGATTGAAACATCTGCACAGGCCTCTCCTGTAAGGTGGTCTTGGGGTAGTTGAATTTTTAATTTTTTTAATTTATATTTTCCCCCAGCTTTATTAAAATATCATTGACAAATAAAAACTATATAATATTATGGTACACAACATGATATTTTGAAATGTGTGCATATATATATGTATTGTGAAGTGAAAAAAAACAAGCTAATTAACATATCCATCACTTCACATATTTATTTCACATACTTTTTTTATGGTGAGAACATTTAGATCTACTCTGCAATTTTCAAGTTTATAGCATATTATTGTTAACCATACTTACCATGTCACACAACAGATCTCCATAATTTATTCATCATACCTGAGTGAAACTTTGCACCCTTTTATCAACATCTCCTCATTCTTTCCCCTCTTCATCCCCCAGCCCCCACCCCAGCCGTGGTAACCACTGCTTCTGTGAGTTTATATAAGTGAGACCACACAGAATTTGTCTTTCTATGCCTGGCTTATTTCATTTAGCAGAATGTCCTCTAGTTTTATCCACGTTCTTGCCAATGGCAGGATTTCATTTTTTTAAAGGCTGACTAGTACTTTTGCGTGTGTGTGTGTGTGTGTGTGTATGTTTGTATGTGTGTGTGTGTGTTTTCTTTACCCATTCATCTGTTGGTGCACAATAATGTTGATTTCATATTTTAGGTACTGTGCATAATGTTGCAATGAACGTGGGAATGCAGATATCTGGCAATATTCTGATTCATTTCCTTTGGATATACACCCATAAGTGGGATTACTGGATCATATTGTAGTTCTATTTTCAATTTTTTTGAGGACTCACCATACTGTTTTTCATAGTGGCTGTACTAATTTTCATTTCCACACATGGTATACAATGGTTCCCTTTTCTCCACATCCTCACCATCACTTGTTATTCTTCCTTTTTTTAATAATAGCTATTCCAGCAGGTATAAGATGATATCTCATTGTGGTTTTGATTTGCATTCTCCTGATGATTAGTGATGTTGAGCATTTTTTCATAAACTTATTAGTGATTAGTATGTCTTCTTTTGAGAAATGTTTATTCAGATCCTTTACCCATATTTTAATTGGGTTGTTGTTTTCTTGCTATTGAGTTGTTTGAGTTCCTTGCATATTTTGGATGTTAATCCCTCATTAGATGTATGATTTGCAAATATATTCTCCCATTTCGTAAGTGCTCTGTTTACTCTGTTCATTTTTCCTTTGTTGCTGTGCAGAAACTTTTTAGTGTATGCAATTCTATTTGTCTAATTTTTGATTTTGTAGCCTATGCTTTTGGGGTCATATCCAAAAAATCATTGCCCTAACAAATGTAATGAAGTTTTCCTCTATATTTTCTTCTAGTAGTTGTATAGTTTCAGGTCTTACATTTAAGTCTTTAATACATTTAGAGTTCATTTTTATGTATGCTGTGACATAAGGGTCCGATTTCAATATTCTGCGCATGGATATCCAGTTTCCCCAATAACATTTATTGAGAAGACTATCCCTTCCTCATTGGGTGTTCTTGGCATCATTGTTGAAAATCTGTTGATTCTAAATTCATGGATTTATTTCTGGCTCTTCTGTTCCATTATTTTATATGCCTCTTTTTATGCCAGTATCATACTATTTTCATTACTATAGCTTTGTAGTAGACTTTGAAATCAAGTCATAGAATGCCTCTAGCTTTGTACTTTTTGTTCAATATTGCTTTGGCTGTTTGGGGTCTTTTGTAGTTCCAGACAAATTTTAAATTTGTTTTATTTTTTATTTTTGTGAAAAATTTCATTGGAAATTTTATAAGTACATAGACTGTGTAGATTGCTTTGGATAGTATGGACATTTTAACAATATTAATTCTTCTAATCCATGAACATGGGATGTCTTTCCATTTACTTGAGTTTTCTTCAATTTATTTCAACAATATTTTATACTTTTCAGTGTACATATCTTTTACTTCTTTGGTTAAATTTATTCCTAAGTATTCATTGTTATTAATGCTATTATAAATGGAATTGCTTTTATTAACTTCTTTTTCACATAGTTTTTTGTTAGTGTAGTGAAACACTAACAAATTTTTATGTTGATAATTTTTATATGTTAATTTTTTGTCTTCCAATTCTACTGAATTTGTTTATTTGTTCTAACTTTTTTGGGGGATGTGCTTAGGGTTTATGTATATAAGTTCATGTCATCCACAAAAATGATTTTATTTCTTCTTTTCCATTGTGGATGCCTTTGATTTCTTTTTTATACTTAATTGTTCTGCCAAGGGTTTTCAGTACTATGTTAAACAGAAGTGGTGAGAATGAGTATCCTTGTGTTGTTCATGATCTTAGGAGAAAAGCTTTCAACTTTTCACCATTGAGTATGATGTTAGCCAGTTGATAAGTGAGATATTACTCTTCCTGGAGCTAACTGCTCAAGAAGACCAGGCAGAAGTAGCATCTTCTTTTCTTAATTAGCCTCATAAGCCACATAGCATCACCTACATCACACTGAACTGATGAAAATATAAGTAAGCTAAAATTCAGGGAACTTAAACTACTTCAAAAGCAGTGGAAGCAGCCAGGAGCAGTGGCACACTCCTGTAGTCTCAGCTACTTGGGAGCTTGAGGGGGTAGCATCACTTGAGCCCAGGAGCTCAAGTCCAGCCTGGACAACATAATGAGACCTCATCTCTTAAAAAATAAATAATTAGTTAAGAAAACAGTGGAAGCATGATTAAACAATTTCACACAAAAGTTTTTTAATTTGTATATTCTAGATCTGCTTCTACTTTATCAGTTGAAAGTACACTTTACTTCTGAGACCTCTGAATAAAAAAACTCCCACTAATCCCATAACAAAATGATTCCCTTTTTGAAAAATGTTCACATAGTATAGCACCTATCACTTATTATATAGAATTTTAGTTTTGTGTGTGTATATTTGTATATGTATTTGTGTGTGTGTTCTGTGATAGTTTGTAGCCTTTCTGAGGTCAAGAGAGGAGTAAGAACCAGAGGGTTCTTATTATTTTGGCTACAATTCTTTCTAGGACATATGTTTTATATAGTAAATTATCAATAAATATTTATTATTTAAATTTCTGAAATATGAATGAAATTTCTGAAAAGAGATACTAGAGGGAATCCACTTCTACAAAGTTCTAAGAAAATGACAGGAACACTAAATTAATGAATTCTCTGCATTCTTAGAAAAATTCACTATAATTTTTTGTAGTGAATATTTGTGTGAAAATTTGGAGAGCTTTATAATAAAACCTTAACTAAAAATAGCTAATGATAATTATTAAATTCTTAATTATTTGCTGTATAACACTGAAAATACTTTTTTATGTGTTATGGATAAGTGAAAATGTTTTCAAATAAATGTAACCACAGGGACTATTCTACTCAGCTGAAAATTCCCATAAGGATATATTAGGGAGGGATTATCATGGAGTACATGATGGTTCCCAGGGTTCTGTTGAGGGTGCTAAATTATAATCAACTTTTTACTGGAAACTTCCAGGAAAATGGAAGTGTCCAAGTACTTCCCTTACTTTCCACTCCTACTTTTCTCCCACATTTAGATCCTCACCTTGAATCACCTATTTCCTTAGTTAAGCTAGTCATTACTTCTCTATGATAAAACTAACCTGGTCAATCTAATGACAGATTACATTTTATTTATGGAATATGTATTTTCTTCCATATATAAAGGGGTAAGCTCTTAGACTAAAAAAATGAATGTGTCATTCTGTATCCTCTTCTCACTTCTCTTACCAACATCCTTATGATTCTTTCCTCATTAAATGAAAAGTTTCCATTTCTGAAGCCTTACTTAGCTATAAGAATAATTAATTAATTAATTAAGAGACTCTAAGAGATGGGTCAGTTGGTTCAAAGATAATTGTCTAAAGACCAGCATTTTGTGGACAAATATAATTTAACAATGGAAATAAGTGAATGAGTTAGAAGGCAACATAAACCTACAGCTGATTAAAAAATCAATTAAAGGAATGAATAAAGCATTGTTTATTTTAAATACAAGTGAAAGTCTAGTTTCAACTAATAGAGAGGATGTTGTTCTATTTACTGAACAAAATAAGATTTACATCAGTGATTTACACATATCATTATATTAAACTGAATCAATGTGAAATTGCAGCATATGAGTTAACCAGAATCCTTCTCAAACCATAATTATATAGCAAAATATTTGTGTTATTTTCCTCTATTTTGTATTTCTCTTAACAGAGATTAAAGGAACAAACTATTGGGGGCTGGTTCAAGCATAGCTAGTAGAAGAAATGGCTCCAAAGCAGGTTGTATGTCTAAAAAAAATATGTTCACTTGGTAAGCTTTTGTCTACTCATTAAATTATAACTATATTCAATAATAAAATTTCTCCTAGGGAGAGTATCAAATGGATATAAATTTCTTCTTATGAGAAGTAAATAAGTAATATCAGAGTATTTCTTGATATGTTGGCAGATAAAGGAAAGAATTGGAGGTAAAAAAGAAAAGGGCCAAGAAAAAGTAGACAGAAAATATTAATTTCTGACATAACATAGAGCAATACAGCCATGGTGACTTTGTCATTAGAGTTAAAAAATTATTTTAAAATCAATCTATCTTTTTCTTGACTTATATTTGTATTTATACATTCTTTTATTTGCTCCTATTAATTTATTCAAAAGAACATTAAAGAACACTTGATGTGTACTTTAAGGTTTCTATTATAGACACTGAGGAAGCAAAGATGAGAAAATGTATTTTTTGGCCTGTAGGAAATATAATCCAAAGTGTGAGCCAGGAGTAAGTGGTCTCTATTGGTCTGTGAAGTGGCTCACAGGCGGCTAAGCAGTTTAAGGGGAAGAACAAGTAAAGACAATCATTTTACAAATTAGATATGTAAGATTTATCACAAGGTTGTTTATGCTTTTAAAGGTAGAACATATGCTACAAAAATTGAATATATTAACTGACATTTCTTCAACAAGATACAATTGATCTCAACTAACATTTTTACTACATTTGCATGCTATACTTTATATTTTTTAAATTATGATTTTTCATTCATACTATTGTGTTGCTCTAGGTTCTCAATTCATGAAATATTTAAATCACTCCAAAGTTGTTCAACTAGATGTAAAAATACATTTCTTTACTTGGCAATTATAAATGCTATAATATACCAGCTTAAAAAATCAGTGACATACTTACTATGTACCCAGGACTGAATATTCAATAAGGCAAAGTTTCTGATTTTATGAGCCTTTCATTCTAGTTGGAAAAAGGCAATAAATAAATGTATAAAAATATTTTTCATAATAATTGACAGAAATATTAAGCAAGTTAAAAGGATGATGAGTGATAGAGATTGATTGTTTTACATAATGTGGTCTGGGAAAAGCTCTTTTAAGGTAATAATTGAGGAAAAGGCTAGATGAAATAGGAAGGCAAGCCAAACAAATTTGGGGTGAAATTTTTTCAAGGAATGAAAAGAGTAAATGAGCCATCCCTGAACATAAACTTCTAACTATTGAATACAAATTTAGATATGATAATGAAAAGAAATCATGTAGACAACTAAAAAAAGGAAGTGATATAAGATGAAAAAAAATCAAGAGTACAAAAATATTTTTAAGAAATATAATTCATTCAATCATCTCTTGCACTATAAAATTTTCTCTAAGGACCATCAAATTATTGTCATGTTTTACATAAAGCACTGAATGCCCTCCCTAAGGAGTCAAATGAGTTCCTCTAGAATACTGAAAAAATATTGCTTTCCAGTATGAAGTTGATTTTTTTTTTTGTAAATGTGGAAAGGTCATTAAAACCATAGTATCGTCATTTGAGGTTGATATAGAAAGGAGATGCAAGTCACATTTTTCTTGAAAAGTTTGTGAAACAAGTCATTACAAATATGTTTACAATGCAAAATACAAGGAGGTACTGGAAACATTTGTTTATCAAATAACACAGTTGGGGAATGCGTAATTTTATTGTCATCCATGGCACAATGAAATGACTATCACGTGTCTTATAACAGATACCTTAATACAGAGGTAGAAGAAATTACTTATGCTCATATTATTAACCAATTCTTGGCACTGGTAGTAAAATGCCCAATGAATTATCTTTGTTCACCAATGACATTTTGTGTTATATGACATTGCATTTCTTAGTTAGGTAACTTTTGAGCCATGATGCAGTCTCTTTGTCTCTCTTACTCTTTTTCTCTCTTTCTCTTTCTCTCTCTGGATGCTGACTCTGCTTTGATTATATAATCAGATCTTAGACTGTAGGTAATTGGCTGGAGTTTTATGATCAGGTGGGCTGATGAGCCTTAACTGTATTGCATGATTCTTACACAGAAAAGTAATTTCCCCCCAACAAAGTGATGATGATGGGATGAGTACTGCATTGAGCAAAGCAACTGGTGTCCACTTATTTTATCCCTTGACTACCCAATACATATTCAACCATCAGTGTGAATGGCTGATATGGTGCTATGATTGGTTATCAGTGGGTTATATGTCCACTTATTGGCACTGAAAGAAGAACTATACTTAAATTCCCCCCAAATTACCTATAATTTTAGTAGGAAATAATCAGTTTTTCCTTAGAGAAAAGCAGTATAAGGCAAAAGAGCAGATAGGAACAGTAGCTGCCTGTTGCAATATTTAATAAAGATTATTGATATGTATCTGTGAATAGTTAACAGCTTAAAGTTTTTAAAAAAAATCCCTATGATAGTTTTATAAATCTTGAAATAAAATGCAATAAAATAAATATTCTCTGACATTATGAATCAATTGAAATCATGAGAATAACGTTGTTGATGGATTCCTAAAAGACCACCATGTAAAAATGTGGCTTTTGAGAAAATGTTTTTAACATAATAAGAATTTTGTGTAAATATGTGTTTAGAAAAGACTCCATATTCTACTTACTCCCTTCTTTATTGATTATCAAAAGCATTTATATGGTTATGCTATGTAATACACAAAAGAAATCTATTTAATTTAAATTCAGAGTTTCCTAATTGTATTTGACCAAAGAATTCATTTCCCAGTATTCAAACTCTTGTGTAGACCTTGATTTTTATGCCAGTGAAACTGATTTCGGATTTATGATTTCCAGAATTGCAAAAGAATATACTTATGTTGTTTTAAGCCAAGAAAAACATCTTGTATAGAAATGTTCTTTGGCATACAGTTTGGGAAAGACTGTTTCAAGGCACTTTTTTTCTTTACTCTCTTACAGAACACTTGAATCATCTGTTTTTCTTAATAGTAAAATTAGACTTTTGAAAGTTAAAGCATTGTTCAGTAGTGCCAACTAAATTTGGCAGTGAGGAGTATATTTTTATCATGACTTTTGAAGCTTAAGAGCTAAGATTTCTCTTGGTAAAATATTATCAAAATCTCTTAAAGCTTTAAAAACATCTATGAGGTCCAACAAATAGCCACAAAGTTTCTAAAATGAATGGTTTTATGTGTGGAATTTCATTGGGTCCTCCAAATTTTTACCATATTTTCTGGCTCTAAATATTAATGCTTATTAGATACTGAATGCATACATATGCATATAGACGTAAACCTTGAGATTGTAAAGTTAGTTTTCTTTCTTCAATCTATCAGTAATATCAACTACTAAAACTGTTGCTTTAATACCATATCAATTTGATGCCTAAAGGGCATTAGTTTGGAAGATGTTGAATAGGAGTATAAATTGGGCACATTGATAAAATAGATTTTAATTGTGGAGTCATGTTTAGGTATTTTACTCATGTAACTTTTGGTCTTTAGCACCTGAGCTCTATTTTACCTTGGTAGCAGGCTATCAACAAGGGTTGAAAGTATATGTGGGATGGATGGGTTTTTATAGTTATTTCTTCATCTCAGTGAAGAAATTACATTATTCCAATGAGTGTTTCAGCAAAATTAGTCTTTGAATCATTATAAATCTGTATCACAATTATTCACTTATTTCCCTGAAAAAGAAATGAGAAAGATTTGGCTCATTTATTACCATAGCACATGGTATACATGTAATCACATTAGAAATATGTATTCTTGAAAATAAGATACAGGTAACTTTTCTCCACATCTTTCTTCATTATCTTTTTCTAAAATCAACTTTAAATAAAATGTTGGTTATCTGAGGTCACCAACAATATAGTGCTCCACATTTATTAAGAGTGATGGTTCTGGTGTTAATGTCCAGGTTTGAGAGTGCTGATTCAACTTTGTCACTCAGGAAAATTTAATTCACCTCTGTTTACATATTAATAAAATATAATACTGAATAGTCTATTTTATTGTTTTAAGTAAATGGGATACTATACATGAAGATTTTAGGGCAGCACATTCAAAAAAGAATAGCCCTGTAAATGGTGGCTATTTTTATTACTGTCAAAAGTTATCTTTGCCTTTAGCTTCCTCTTTTCCATTTAAATCCTAAACAAAGCTAAATTTTCTTTTTGTGGAGAAGAAAAGAGAGGTTTATTAATTTGCTGGCTAATGAAGAGGTTGGCAGACTCCCCTCTTAAAGTAGCAATGTTCTTCCTGTGAACAGAAATACAGAGCTTTTAAAGGGGAGATTTTCAGCTTTATGCTATTGTTCAACTATAGTTGCTGGCTCTTATTTATCTCATCTTTGGCTAAGTCAGTCTCTTGACCTCCTTTGAGCCATCTATGGTACAAAGAACAAAAACACTCCTCTACCCCTCTCAACCACTGGCCTGAGGCAGGGATGTAGGTTTTAATTCCCAAAAGGAGTGGGGGAGGTTTTAGAGACACAGAAAACATTTTTACCCTTTTTCATGACATCCCCCTATTACATATTCCCCACTGTCAATTTTTCCCTTCCAAGTCTATGTGAGGAGGGGCAATGTAGTCATTGAGCTACTTCCTGCTGAATTGGGGCAATGTTTTAGATAGAAGGTTTGCACGTTTCTTCTTTCTCTTAAACAGATATTTTAGATAGCCTAAAGCCTGGCCCATCCACTGGGGGTTCGGGTCCTCGTCTTTCCTGGGGCACCTCTTTACCCTGGTATGGTGGACCAAAGGTTTTACTTCTGACAATTTTAATGAGATTTGAGTTGTTAGAACTACTTTCCAGGATCCCTTCTATAATACCTCTGTCAGTTGTTCAGGTCCTTGTTCTTTCCAGGCTTTAAGCATCACTCAGTCTCCTGGTTTAAAGGGGTGAAGAGGTACCTCCAGTTGAGGCAAGGACCTAAAATACACAAAATCATGCATAGTGTTTAGTATCTGACTTATTTATTTAATATATTGTTTCATTCTGTTTTTTTTTCATTTATGATTATGTTATCTTACCTACCTTAGGGTGCTAGCAAGGGTCTTACATAAACTATTTCATAGGGGCTCACCTTAAGCCTGCTTTTAGGGGATACCCTTATCTGGAGGATGGTGAGTGGCAACACCTTATCCCACTTTAGATGGGTTTCCTGAATCAATTCCAGGAGGCATGTAATTTTCATTTTAGGTGTGGGGCTTTGTATACTTTCTGGGTTACCTGCACTACAAAGGAGGGTCCATTATTAATCTGTATGGAGGAAAGAAGCCTATGAATATCTTGATGACCTGTGTGGTCATTGAGTTCACCATGTCCAGCTCCTAGGAGAAATGATTCACCAACTTCCTGCTGGGGAGTCTGCTCAAAAAAGCTCATGGGCGACCATAGGACATTATTCAGAAGATCCAGGTGCAAACAGTGGGAAGCAACACTACCATGGAGTAGTCAAACATGGTGACATTTGAAAAATTCCCAAGACTCCATGGAGTGTGCCCCTGGGTCCTGTGGAAAGTGGGGCTATTAGTCCAGAGACTGAGTCAATAGTTAAAAGCCAGGGCAGCAACCTGTCTGAGCCTTGTCTGCCTCCATCAGCGTCCAAGTCTCTTCCTTCTTAGCCCTGGCCTTCTGCAACTCACCTGTATTGTGGTGTATGCTGACATCCTCGCTGCAGGAGGAGGAGCTGCTGAGCTGTCTCTGCAGGTACCTGCCCACGGTGTCCACCACCAGCGTGTCATTCTCAATCTGCTTGGTCTCTTAACCTGGACTGATGATGCTTATCATCCTGTCATCCTCCAAGGTCTGTTCCTGCTCTGCATTGGTGTATATGCATGGGAACTTGGCTCGGGACCTCAGATGTTTGGGTAGCACAAGCTTCTACCCAGCCTGAAAAAATATCTACCAATACAAGTCTAGGTATCTGAGTGAAACTACCACTCATCGAAAGGGTAGACCCCTACATGTAGGGCTCCCTGTGCAGCGGGTTGCCTTTCTGTCCTTGAATTGCCCCAAGTACATGGACAGTTTGTTGTAAATAGGGTCCTCTCAAATGAGGCCCATCAAGGCATCATGCTCCCAATGTGTGCATTCATGCAGGTGCCCCACAAGAAGCCGAAACAGGGCCTTGGGCAGGAGAATGACTCCATAAGAATTCTGTCTCTGGCCGGGCGCGGTGGCTCACACCTGTAATCCTAGCACTCTGGGAGGCCGAGGTAGGTGAATTGCTTGAGGTCAGGAGTTTGAGACCAGTCTGAGCAAGAGCAAGACCCCGTCTCTACTAAAAATAGAAAGAAATTATCTGGCCAACTAAAAATATATATAGAAAAAATTAGCCGGGCATGGTGGTGCATGCCTGTAGTCTCAGCTACTTGGGAGGCTGAGGCAGTAGGATCGCTTAACCCCAGGAGTTTGAGGTTGCTGTGAGCTAGGCTGACACCACAGCACTCACTCTAGCCTGGGCAACAGAGCGAGACTCTGTCTTAAAAAAAAAAAAAAAAATTCTGTCTCCATTTAGCTATGCCATCCCAAATGTCAGAGCCCCAGTCTCTGGTTATAAAGGGGATCTAAATCTAGCCAGGCTATCATGGCACCAAGGAACAGATCACCCCCAGTGGCCTCCTTAGCAGCTTTGCCAGTGACTTGATTTCTTTTTGCCATGGTGGCCACTAACTCAGGCTCATCCATGGACTGTTTTAGGGTCATTATTTCAGTGACATTCTCTGGATAACTGAAGAGCTCTGGTTACAGCAATCAGCTCAGCTCTTTGGGCTAAGGTCCAAGGTGACAGTGCCACTGTCATGATCATCACATATCCAGCCCTTCATTGTCCATAAAGCTACTCCTGTTGGTGAAAAGATCTCAATCTCACTCTGGCATCAGCTGATCTAACAGATTTGTTCTGTTAGAATAGACAGCCCCTAGGACTTCTAAGCAGCCATTCTGCAAAGGCTCATTCTCTTTGGCTGATAAAAGGGTGGCAGGATGGAGAATAGACACAACTCACAAATAGCAGTTACTGCCCAGAGGCAAGGAGGCCATCCTGTCACAATATTGTCTAGTTTTTCTGACAAGAATGTCATTGGCCATGGGATGTCTCTCAGTGTCTATACTAAGACTCCAAGACACATTTCTTGTTTTTCGTATTATTTAAATTCTTTCTGTGAGTCAGGCAACCCCAAAGCAGGGGCAGTCAAAAGACTCTGTTTTAGTTTTTCAAAGGCATTTTGACAGTCTGTGACCCAGATCAGAGACTCCACATCTGGGAGTGCCTCCCTGCCCTGCTGCAAGTGTGCCTGGGGGTGGGGGCAGTCAGGCGGGTGGGTGCTCCCTCCCCACTGGTATTGTCCCTCGCGGCTGTGTGGTGGCAGGCTGCACTTGCCACTCCTCCACTCCCGCTGGGAGAATGGACTGTTTTACTAAAACAAAGTATCACAACTGTTTCACACACCATCAGTAGAGGTTCCTCTTATCCCATTAACTTTATCCTAGGCTTTTCAGATTGTATATATGGGATCTCTTCCCACTTACCTGACCTTTGACTAAATAATTCCAGTAGTAAGACAGTGTAATAACTCAAGGTTTCATTTAACAGCCACTTCTCCTTACGGTCCAGCACATACATTGGATTACAGTAACACTATTCCCCTTACACATAGGTTCATAGCTATAAGTTGACTATTCTGCCAAAATTTTTCCCAAGGAACTTTGAGATGGAGCTTCCTTATGTTGCAACAAAGCTCACAAATAACAAACAGACAATACGGGGAACCTCAACCGAAGGTGCCAGGGCCTGTCAAACAAACAGGAATTTAAAGGGGACAAATGCCAACCCAGATGGCCCCCCAAACAGTGCCTCAAGTGCCCTGCCACAGGGCTGGAGGTTCAAAACCTTCCCCAAATGGTGGCCTAGTCTGGGAACAGCAAATGAGCTCTAAATTCAAACCAGGTTCCCTAGTTCCATTCAACCTCGTGACTTCCACCCCAAACAGCAACTCCAAACAAATAACCCACCAAATAGGTGGAATCAGGGTTTTGGGTGTACCAGGCAATTGAGCGTACCAGGCAACTTACTCACACAAATGGCTGATGCTGTCGCGACATTTCCCGAATCTGTTTCCTCCTCAACTCAGTCCAGGTTGCGGGGAGCTGCATCTATAGTGAAGACTCGTGGCTTTTCCCAGGGCTGCTCTCTGCTTCTTCCAACAGTTGCAGGGTGCCATTCCACTGGGGCACTGATGGGCCCACACAGGGATGCCAAATTCTGTGACTGAAACTTTGGCACTTGTCCCCAAGACCACATCAGAAGAATGAAGACAAGCGGTTTGAGGAGAAGAAAAAAGAAGTTTATTAATTTGCTGGCAAATGAGGAGGTTGCTAAACTCCTGTTTAAGGGACCAAGATCCTAAAAGCTAAACTTTTAAATATCTTCCACACTTGGCTGTGCATCAGAATCATCTTAAGGATTTGAGATTTTTTTTTTTTAAAGCAAAAACAATACAAAAGACAGATCCCTAGATCTAACTACATTCCTCCTGAAGCCAAATATTGAAGTGATGTTCCTTGTAACCTGAATTTACATCAGAATTTCCTGATAAATATTATGCAAGAATTTGAAATCATGATTGCATTTCATATATGTCTTATTGCCAAGTTATTCTCTTATTTCTTCTTCCGGGCAAATATCTCAAGTCCACTTCCTAATTATCATATCCTCAGCCGGTAGATTTTCTTTTATAGATTTCTTTGTTCCTTTGCCTTTGTTTTACAAAAATCCGATAGAGATTATATTAATAGTGTTTATAATAAAACATTAAACAAATTTGTTATACATAGTACTTGAACTAATATATCTACCTGTTTGTATTTAATATATTTTCCTTTTAAGCAATAAGAACATATAATTTTTTTCCATTCTCTAGGTTGATTCCTGTCTTCTGATTCAAATTCTTGTAACTTGCTATGAAGGCTTTCTACTCAGAGGTCTTCTTAACATTATTTTTAATTATTCTTAAATATAGATTTTGTTTTCCTAATAAGCAAATCTTTGCCTTCTTCAGAACATGGATTATTTTAAGCATTTTTCCAAACTAAATTTCTTCTTCTTTTTAATTAATTCGGCACTTCATATATTTAAAAATATGGACGAAGAGGATTTTTATTTAGATATATGACCTGTATCACTAAAGTTTCATGGAAGTTGAAATGATTTAGAGTGCTCTGCTTAAGCATGATAGAGAACATAACTTTAATATGTTGGTAGTATCATTGTCAAAATAAGAGTTGGGGTTCATACACTATTGGATACTAATTCTAGGTTAATTTCTACCTTATAATTATTTAATAGATATCCAAAGAACAATGGAAATAGCAGTATTATTGCTTGGAGCTAGCTAAGTAAACATGAAGATAGAACTTTTCCTTTTCCTGAGAAAAGGAATCACATGTGAAAAGATATGGAAGAACATATATGTTTCAGAAATTGAAATTTTTTCTGAAATATGAAATATTGATACTTTGTGGAAAAGTGGCAAGCAAGCAGGAATCCTCTGCTGCAAGGGATGCAGGACCTGGTGCGGTGAGCCCCAAAACTCTTAGTTTACTGTTAGGTAAAATTGAACATTACTGTGATGGCTGAAACTGAAGACCAAGGATATGGAGCAGCACTCACCTACACAATAATAACTTTTCTCTAAGAGTGCAAACTGTCTTGATGTGGTAGGGTAAATAGTGGCCCCCAAAGGCACTCGGGTCCTAATCCCTGGAACCTGGGAATGTTACTTCACGTAGCAAAAGAGATCTTTCAGATGTGACTAAATTAAGAATTTTGAGATGGTGAGATTATCCCGGATTAACTGCATGGACTATAAATATAACCAAAAGTGTCTATATAAGAGAGAGGCAGAGGGAGATTTGACTACAGAAACAAAAAGCAATGGGAGGCCTGAAGCAGGATGCTGTCCTGCTGCCTTTGAAGGTGGAGAAAGGGGCTAGGTGCCAAGGAATGCAAGGAGTATTACTCTAAAAGCGGGAAAAAGCAAGGAATTGAGTCCGCTCCTAAAGCCTCTGGAACCAGTAAGGCCCAGGGAAACTGATTTCAGATGAGTCTAAGGGAAGTGTGGCTGTTTTAAGAGAAGTTTATTGTTTTAAGCCACGAAGTTTATGGTGACTGGTTATAGCAGGCATAGGAAACTAACACATTAGGTTCGAATAGCAGAAAAGAAGAATAAGAATTGACTACATTCTGAAAAAAAAATGGGCCACCTATTAATGTGGATAAACAAGAAGCCTAGGTGACTGAAATAATTACTAAGAAAAAATTGAATTGATGATGAAGTAAAGTAATTTATTCAGAGTAAGTCAAGTAGTAGCTAGGGTGGGAAAGTGAGATCCAGACAGAGGGGAGGCTAAGGCCTCGAACGATTTGATGAGCAGATGGAACAGGTTAAGTGAAAGCAAGCCCTGACAGGTCTGGAGGAATAAAAGTACGTGGTAATCCATAGTATTAGAATGTTAGAAGCTGCAGAAGCAGCCCAGCATGAGGCACTGAGACCCTCAGAATGAGGACGGTCAAGTACAGAGAACTGAATATGCTATTCTTGATTGTTTTACCTCTTTGTCCTCCCACCTCATCCTCAGATAACCTCAAACCAGTCAAAAAATGTTAAACAACTAAAAAGTGTAAGTTATACATTTAGTTTTATTTATTCAATTAATAAATGTTTAAAAGTATTTTGGATATTATGTATTTTACCACAATAAAAAAAAAAACATTTCATTTAAAAAAGCATAGCCAGTTCACAAACTGGCTATACGTGTTTATAGGAATATGGAAATAACTGTTGCTCTGTTTGTAGTTACATAGCTTGGGTGAATTTACTGATTAAATTCATTATATAAGCTTTCTTTTTCCTAAAGCTTGAGTGGTTTTTTTTTTTTTTTTCCTTTAAGGCAATAATGCAAGAAGACAACTGGCATTAGTTTCTTCTTCTTAAAATGTACTAACATATAAAAAGAGGATTGAGAAGAGACTAAGAAGATTTATAAGACTAGCAAGATTTATAAGAGATCAGTAGAAAGTAAATAGTACTGAAATAAGCCCTTTTATAAAAGATGCTATTCTCCTGGCCTTTTGAATCCAATTCTTTATGACTCATCTTAGTGATTACTGAAAGAGCAAATTATTGTACCCTAGTACACAGAATTGAATTGTTCTGGGTCAAGAAGTACTCAAACATAATATATAAAGTTCTATGCCCTTGTCTCATAGAAATAAATGCCCTATATCTTAAAAAGGTAATTATTTCATGCACTATACATCTCTAACTTTTTAGGTATGGAGTTTCCGGAGATATATACATATATGTGTGTGTGTGTGTGTGTGTGTGTGTGTGTGTGTGTGTGTGTGTGTGTGTGAAATATACCAATTCTCTGTAGAATATGGCATTTTGCCTATAGGTATTTTTTAATTATTTGCAAAACTTTCATATAGAAACATAAGATTTAGCAATATTACTCCTGGAAAATAATGTCAAATTTTTTAAAGTAAGTAAGGCTTACATTTTATTTTTCACCATAGAGGGAAATAAGATCCTCTAACTTAACTGATTAGATAATCTTTTTCTATTACTATCTACTTGAAGAAGGAATTACCCATGTAAAGTTAACACATTTTCTGGAAAATTATAATTAGTTTGGTGACTGTTTACTGAAGGGCTTGCAGCAAGGAAAATGTTCATTTTTTAATGAAAGCATCCTTAAATTTCATTATAAAAACTATGCATTCTATTATAAACTTTCTAAAAATGTAAAAATACAGAACACTGAAAGTAATAGTAGTCCTCTAGGTTGTAACTATAATAATTATTTTATCACTTACCTTCTTTCTATCCATCTAATTATCTATCTCTACCTAATATCTGCTGGTCTTTTTGTACATTCTGTCTTGCAACTTATCTTTTTTATTTACTAGTGTATAAGGAAAATGTTTACAGATGTATAGATGCTTAATGATTCTTTAATATTTCATAGTATGAGCTTTTAAGAGTTTCTATTGATGATATTAAGATTCATTTAGTGTTTTGCTAACACAGATGTTTCTAATTGTTTTTTTCTCCATTCATGTTAAATTCCAAAAACTGAAGTTTTCTTGGAAAAAGTAATACAATGTCCTCACACTGTACTCTTGCTTCACTGTACTTTTTTGTGTGGAACCTGTGGATAATTTTCACTGAAGTTATTACTATTAGGGAAAAGCAGTGGTGAAGAACATTTAACTCTACTAGGACATGAAGAAGCACCTTGCATTCCAAACTCCAATTTACTCTATTGTTAAATGGAATCAGATTTTTAAAAAAAAAACATTTTAAAGGTATATATTTTCTAATTTTGAAGCATTCTGTTTTCTTGATACAGTTAAATGTTGAAGTATATTCATATGTATCAGTCTGAAAACATATCTTTTGGATTAGACATAACTGAATTCATATATTATTTTAATGTATTTCAAATTCTCATTTTGTCTAATGTAATTCTTTCTTTCAAAATATGGAGAAACATATAGATTTTGGAGTCTCATCTGGTTTAATAATGTTTCCTTATTTTTTAAGTATTATATGCTTTAGGATCTCTTTGAACTATTTATAATTTAATGTCTAAAATAAACATATACATTTATATATAAGTGTAAAAATATTTTAGAAAGGTATTATAAATGTATACATTTATAATGTATATAATTTAAGAAGCTTCAGGCTTCAGAAGAGTTTCTTTGATTAACTAAAACTATTTATGAAATATAAATATACACAGTAATTACTTAATTGCAAGTCTTGATATAACCCACAAGTAAAGAAAAGACAAATTGAAGAAGCTACAATATTTTATTTTTCCAGATGACATGGATAAGCATTTGAAGTCTCTGATGTCCACTGAGATCATGAGAATATTGATTGATAAATCCTGTTTTGTTCACATTTGAATTTATAATTTTTATTAAATGCCATGTCCTTCCTTAAAGAAAAGAAAAGGAAAAATATTTTGGTGCATTTGTAAATCAGTTTACCCTTTTTTGTTTCCTCATGGCCTCTCCCTGTTTTCTCTCCACGTTTCATTGCACTAAATCTTTCCCATAGTTTCCAAAGGTGGAAGCTGCCTGTTGACATTTCATCAATGTATCAAACACCTTGAAATATTGCTTTGTTAATGTTTTCTACCTGATTTTTTTGTTTATGACTGATAGATGAAAGATAAATAAAAATGTCAGACCGATGTTTTGAGGATAATAAGAAGGGAAAAATTTCAGCAGGGGTGATCAGAAAAAATTCTAATATATTTTGTTTAAGTTTGACATCTTAGTTTGTGAAAATCTTGATTTTCCTATTGTAGCTATTATCTAAGCTTTACATTTGGTGTTACATCTTGATAAAAAACTAGGTTTCAAAACTGGAGAGTCAAGACCTGAGGGAGTTTAAGGGAACAGCCATTTCTTTTCTTTAGAGAAACAGTCAATTTCTTAATATAACCATACTTGTTGGGTCAGGTAAAGAGGCCTCTTGGATGAGAAAAGACATCCTGAAGTGGGGTACCAGGAGGAATACTAAGTTGCTAGGTAAAAATGTGCAAGCCTCAATTAGCACAATTATGAGCCCAAAGTTTCTGATTCTTCAATGACAACTTTAGTTTGTTGACCATGTCTTTTCATACTCAGATATTTATTTTAAATAAACTCTTCCTCTGCATCATTTCTAAAAAGAAGAGAGTGCCTGTTTTTTTTTTTATTATTTAGAAGTATTATGGGAGTACAAATGTTTTAAGTTACATTGATTGCTTTTGTAATGCTTGAGTTAGGGTCATGAGCGTGCACATCACCCAAATAGGGTTCACTGTAGCCATCAGGTAGGTGATCGCCCGTGCTCTCCTCCCCCTCCCCTCTGCTTAATTTCCACTGAGTTGTACTTCCCTTCCAGTGAGTTGTACCTCTCTGCACATGTGTGCTCATCGGTTAGTTCCAATTTTACAGCAAGTACATGTGGTGTTTGTTTTTCTATTCTTTAGATACTTCACTTAAGATGATGGTCTCCAGTTCCATCCAAATTGTTGTAAAAGGGAATAATTCATCCTCTTCATGGCTAAGTAGTATTCTATGGTATACATAGAACACATCTTGTTAATCCACTCATGAATTTATGGGCACCTGGGTTGATTCTGCATCTTTGCAATTATGAATTATGCTACAGTAAACATTCACATGCAAGTATCTTTTTGATAAAATGTGACAAACTCACAGCCAACATAACACTGAATGGAGAAAGGTGAAATCATTCCCACTAAGAACTGGAACAAGACAAGGGTGTCCACGGTCACCACTCTTTTTTTCTTTTTTTGAGATAGAGTCTTGCTTTCTTACCCTGGGTAAAGTGTAGTGGTGTGATCATAGCTCACTGAAACCTCATACTCCTGAGCTCAAATGATCCTCCTACCTCAGCTTTCTGAGTAGCAGACACTACATGTACGTACCACCTCACCCAGCTAAATTTTTTCTATTATTCATAGAGATAGGGTCTTGCTCTTGCTCAGGGTGATCATGATCTCCTGACCTCAAGCAATCTTCCCACCTCAGCCTCCCAGGGTGCGAGGATTACAGATGTGAGCCACTGCACCTGGCCATCTGTCACCACTTCTATTCAATATAGTGCTCAAAGTCCTAGCCGGAGCAACCAGGCAAGAGAAGGAAATAAAGTGTATCCAAATCAAGAAAGAGGAAGTCAAACTATCACTTTTTGCTGATGATATGAACTTAGATCTAGAAAATCCCAAAGACTCCACCAAGAGACTCCTGAATTAATAAATTCCGCAAAGTTTCAGGTTATAATATCAATGTACGCAAATCAGTAGCATCCTTATATACCAATAACAGTCAAACTGAGAGTCAAATCAAAGACTCAATACCATTCACAATAGCTGCAAAGAAAATAAAATACCTAGGAATGTACTTAACCAAGGAAGTGAACAATCTCTACAAAGAGAACTACAAAGCACTAAGGAAAGAAATTGCATATGACAAACAAATGCAAAAACATATCATGCTCATGGATTGGTAAAATTAACATTGTTAAAATGTCCATACTACCCAAAGTGATACACAGATTTAATGTAATTCCCATCAAAATACCAACATCGTATTTCACAGATCTAGAAAACATAATTCTACACTTCATTTGGAACTAGAAAAGAGTCTCAATAGTCAAAGCAATCTTAAGCAAAAAGAACAAATCTGGAGACATCATATTACCAGACTTCAAGCTATACTACAAGGCTATAGTAACCAAAACAGCATGGTATTGGCACAAAAATAGAAACATAGGCCCATGGAACAGAACAGAGAACCCAGATATAAAACCATCCACATACAGCCAAATGATCTGTGACAAAGCAGATAACAATACACCCTGGAGAAAAGAAGCCCTATTCAATAAATGATGCTGGGAAAATTGGATAACCACATGCAGAAGAATGAAACAGAACCCGTATTTCTCACCACTCACAAAAATTAATTCAAGATGGATAAGAGACTTAAATTTAAGGCATAATATCATAAGAATTCTAGAAGAAAATGTAGGAAAAACTCTTCTAGATATCACTTTAGGCAAAGAATTTATGAAGAAGACCCCAATGGCAATCACAGCAACAACAAAAATAAATAACAGGGACCTCATTAACTTAAAAAGCTTCTGCATAGCTAAGGAAATAATCAACAGAGCACATAGACAACCTACAGAATGGGAGAAAATATACACAAGTTATACATCCAATAAAGGGCTCATAAACAGAATCTACAAGGAACTCAAGCAAATCATCAAGAAAAAAACAATGCCATTAAAAAGTGGGCAAAAGACATGAACAGAAGCTTTTCAAAAGAAGATAGACACATGGCCATTAAATATATGAAAAGATGCTCAATATCACTATCATCAGGGAAATGCATGCAAATTAAAACCACAACGAGATATCACCTTACCCTGGTTAGAATAGCTTTTATTAAAAAGTTCAAAAACCATAGATGCTGATGTGGATGCAGAGAGAAAGGAATGCTTATACACTTCTGTGGGACTGCAAACTAGTACAACGTCTATAAGTAACAGCCTAAAAGATTCCTCAAAGAACTAAAAGTAGACCATCTGATCCAGCAATTCCACTTGTAGGTATTTCCTGAAGGAAAGGTGCCTAAATTTTTTCTCATACCTTAGTGTTCAAACCTTTTCCCGATACTTCCCTATGGTTCCTGTCACAACACTATGTTTTCTAGAGCTCTGTTAAGAAAAATAACTAACAACTATGGAGAATTTAGTCAGATAGTGGTTTGACCTTAAGTCAAACTTTAATTCTTAATAACAACCTTATGAAGTAGGCACTATGATATTTTATATTTTATAGGTAAGGAAAACAAAATATAGAGATTACAAGAAATAATGTATAACGTGATAGGTAGGAGTAGAGAATCTTAAGTCAAACTGCCTGGGTTTGAAAGTTGGCTCTTTTTTTCTACTAGCTCTTTAAATTTGGGAAAGTTCTTTAAACTTTCTGTACTTAATATTTTAGACATAAAGTGGGAATACCTAAAACACAGCAGTGGTATGAGGATTACTGGGTTAATATAAATATACATCTTAGAACATTGTCTCGTTTACAGTAAGCGCAATCCAAGTGTATTCTATTATGATATTTATTGTCTTATATTACAGAGTTAGTGTTGGAGCTGAAATAAGAACCCAGGCTGTCTAAATGTAGAGATCATGGCCAAAATATCTCCTACCTTCGTAACAAAACTCTCTCTCTCTACATACATGCACACACACACACACACACACGAATACACACATACAAATATGCTCAATTTATGTAAAACAAATATTACTTATTCCTATTTTACAGTTTAAGACAGTGTGACTCAAATGTTAAGTGGCTTGTCATGGCTCATGAAGTAAAGATAACCAGTTCTTTGGGTTCATAGACTCTGTTTTTCCATTTATAAATTTCCACTGTCTTTTGGGGTACCTGCTGTATATAACCATAAGCTATATGGTTTTTGATTTTTTTGAATAACACATTAATTAACTAATGGCCACCATGGGGCTAAAACTGTAACACAAGAACTTTCATTACAAATTATAGATTGTTTATTTTTGCTAAATTTTCAGTCAGAAGAATAATTCTTTGATATGAGATCTGATTTTATCTATCTTTGGGGCCTTGAATAAATGAATCATTCCTATGACAGGGAACCTACAAGTACTACACAAAACACATTGCATTATTCAAATGGCAAATAATAGCCATGTGTTAGATTGTGGTTTTTTGCTATTTTACTGTTTGCTATTTTTCTATATTCCATATACATTCCATATATATACATTTCTCAGCATACAGGAGAGATTGGCTCCAGGACCCCAGTACACACCAAAATCCTCCCATATTCAAGTTACACAAAGTCTGCCTTCTTTCTGCACGGGGCATTTCCCATCCTGCCAATTGCTATATTTCACATCTGCATTTGGTTGGAAAATGCTTGCACATAAGTGAACCAGCACAGTTCAAACCATACTGTTTAAGGGTTAACAGTAAAATTGTATGCATATATATGCATATATTTATAGATATCTCTATGTGTGTTTTCTGTTTGTGTGTATGTGAAAACCAAGCCATCATGGTTGGGGTCTGGATATGCTGATTATGTGGAACCAGTGAGATAACAACAAAGTGAGATGGCAAGTAGATACCTGAAATGGAAGTACAGATATGTGAATCCTCAATACATTGTTGAAGTCATGGGATTTGGGATTCTAGGAGGAGGCTGACCCGAGATAAGAGTTTCAGAAATTCATGATACTCTCCAATCACAATGTGCTTCTCTTTCAGTCTTGCTCATCTTAGTAAATGCAAAATAGTACTCATCAAGTTGCTCATGGAACAAACCTGGAAGTCATCCTTGATTCTCCCCATTCGTCAACCTCCCATCCAGTTCAGTCCTATCTGTAAAATATCTCACTCCAGAGACATTTTGTTTTGCCTGTGATACATCCATAGCTTTTTGACTTGTCTTCTTGACTTTATTTCAGCCTCTGTCCATCCACAAAACAGTCAGCTGATCTTTCTAAGAGATATTTTGGTTATGTCACTCATTAAGTTTTTATTCCCAGTTCCTATTATAATCCAGTAGTTATTATTTCTGCATTTCTCAAAAATGGCTTATGTGATATGCCTTCCTTGAAGCCACCTCTTCCTTTACCACAAATTCTTTTCCACATAAGGTTCTTGCTGCATGTGGTTTCCACCATGTCACATGTCTCATTCAGTCTATTTTTGATTCTCATATATTGTATTCATTCTTCTCATCCTTAAAGTCTCTGTTTAAATACCAAATCTTCAAAGATTCCTACCATTCTTTTTAAAACACATGTTTTTGTTTTATTGTCTCCTGCTTTCATTGAATTTAGTTCATAACACTCATGCAATGTGTAGGTACATTAATTATGTGATTGTTAAAACCAGGGCTCCCACAACAAGCACTCAGCTCTAACAGAGACGGCACCATGTAACGTATGCTCGATACGGCATCCCTGCTGGATACAACAGTGGTTTTTCCCCAGAGTAAATACTGAACGAATATTTACTGAATCAATGAAGAAAGTCATGTTTGAAGTTGTCATTGTAAAAGAATGGCTGATGGAGCTGATAGCTATTATTAAGAGCGTAGTGTTGTGCACTATTTCACATGGGTGATATTTCCATAAGCATTCGTTATTCTAACTATGGGGGAAATGCTGCAAAAGATTAATGAGTTTGAGTGATCTAAAATTAAAGCTTTACATGGCTTATAAAACCGTATTTTAAAAAGCAAGATTTTTATCTTTTCTACGGGAATGTTTTGATAAACTCACTGAGGATGGGTGGCAAGGGGCAATGGAACCCAACAGGTAGCTAAACTATTCTGCAGCAGAAGTACTGATCATTTGGACCAGGAGGAATTGCAGAGAAGAAAATAAAAGGAAGAGAAGAGAGTAAAGGAAGGCTGAGCAAATTGGCTGAAGCCCAATTTAGAAGGAAAAGCAGGTAGGCATTTTAAGAACCAAGAAGTCTAAACTCAAGTGGAAGAGATTTGTGTTGCTGTGATTTTAACCCACCTATTCCCCAGACTTACAATAAAGTCAACTTCACAACCAAAAATAAATAAATTAAAAAAATTAAAATAACAAAATAAAATAAAATAATAAAAGGCTTTAGAAATAAGTTGTCAAGAACAAGTGAGAGAATAATAGAGGTAGAGAAATAGGGAGGTGGTTTAGAAATTTGTGATTTCCAAATTTGGAGACTTCCTGTGGTTGACACATTTCACTGGGTGTCTATAAAAGCATATGTAGGAAATGGAACACAAATGAACATCCTTGATGAATGAATAGGGAACAACTGGGAGGTTAATGAATGATGGAAAAGCAGAAAAGTATAGAGTAGGAGACAGATGACATGACTCTGAAGGAAAGAAATTTTACAGAGTGTGGAAATATAATATTCTGAAACTAGGGTGCTAAAAATTATCAACTTCAATATTTCATGAAATATAGGGTATGAGAGAAATAATGATGATATTAATGCCCATTTTATGGTTGGCACTGTGCTAAGAAATTAACACTTGAACATCAATACTAATGAATTAAGTGTTATTATTATCCACATTTACATATTATGAACCAGAGACCCTCTCACTATATCATATGTTAGGATTGGGCAGCAAATAAGAGGTTACCTTGAGATTAAATGGGGAGAATTGTAGACAAGTTTCTAGCCTTGTTCAATATCAATGTTGGCACCATGGATTCTTGGGGAGAAGAAGTACAGTTTCGTAGACTGAGATTTTGTTGATCTTAAAAACACATTAGTGATATAAATTTCATTAATTTTATTTGCTCACTAAATGAGAAAACTGGACCTGGATACATTTTAGCTTTGAAAAATCCATCAGAATAGAATTGTTGTTTTTCAAATTTTGCTATCTCCATTTTTAAACTAAAATAAACGAGTGTTTAAATAAATTTAGATTGTCTCCTTTTTCCTTTTGCATTTTTATTCCCATCTTTGATTTAAGGCTTGAAAAAGAGCCACATTGACATTGCAAGAGAAATTTTCCTCTTGGTATTCCTGGTTTCAAACAGAAGTTAAAGTACAGTAAATCTCATGAGAAAGTCTACTTTTTGACATTTACAGCTCAATTTTACCAATTCAGACAGTTTGAATAAGCTTCAGATAAGCATCAAAGCTTATCAAGGGTGAACTTGAATTCTGAAACTTCTAAAGTTCTGTCCCTGGTAATGCTACCTAACTTGTGAAGATGCCAATCATAGCATCCCAGTAGCAATCCTGGTTTGCTATTGTACCTCACAGTCAAGGATGAATAAGGTCACATAGTAGCAACTTTATTAAAAACATAAGTTCAGGCCTTGAGGAAAGTTTCTTAAAAACTCAATGATGGAAGGAAGTGAGAAGATCTTAATTATGACCAGGTACCATAAGGTTGTTCAATTCATCTAGTACATTCAAAACAATTATTAGATAATATAATAATGACAGTGATTAAATATTTCATCAACAGAATGGATATTTTTATATCTATAGACTAATGAAGTCAATAGATCAGGACTCAGAATAATAGGTACTATACATAGAATAATTAAGCATATACAATAAAGAATTATTTAATTTTATACTTGCAAATAATTTCAGTGCATGTTAAATTAAAACACCTAGTGGAGTCTTTTTCTAATATAAGCATATATATGTAATATACTATGTTCTCTGCATTAGACTGTTTGGGGGCAAGCTTGAGGGACAGTTAAGTTAGAAATGTTTAAATATCTACATAAGAATTGTGGTTTATAGCCAACTTTCTAATGGTCTTCACAGTCAAACTTATTTAAAACCCTTTCAACAAAGAAAAGTCAACTGATAAAGATGTCTCAAATTTAAGTTCTTAAAGTTTGGTACAGCTGAATGGAAAATAATTTCTTTATTTTTGATTTTCTGTCTTTAAGTCTATGTAAGAGTAAGTGATAAAAAGAGGTAAATCATCTGCCATGGTTTATTATGTCTTTCATAATTACAATTTTTCCCATCTACTAATTAGTTTTTTAATTTGCTTAGGCTAATCTCAGAAGCTTGAAAACAATTTTCTATACCACACTTTTATTAAACTCAATGTACTGTATGCAATTTTTAAAATAGATTTATAGGAATTATCAACCAAAAAAGACTTTACTGTGTACATGTTCTTGTCTCTATTTTCTCTTTGAAGGAAAATCTTAGAATCTTGCTATTTTTTT
Organism: Lemur catta; assembly: GCF_020740605.2. Classification (NCBI taxonomy): domain Eukaryota; kingdom Metazoa; phylum Chordata; class Mammalia; order Primates; family Lemuridae; genus Lemur; species Lemur catta. The sequence goes on along the minus strand of NC_059131.1, from coordinate 103,544,537 downwards.
CTTTCTAATGTAGCAGACTAACATCTGTGCAATTATACAAACCTGCAAATTACTTTTTTCCTCGTAAGTTAATTGCTTTAAAATTATAATGAAAAAAGAATCCAAAACTTAAATGCAGAGCAATGTTAGGCAAAATTAAATGGTAAACATTCTGATTAACATATAAAATTTAATGAGACTGTTTTGATAGAAAATCTTAACAATACTGTAAGTGGATAGAATTGTTGGCAAATATTTAATTAAATTAATGAATTTCTGTAATTGATAGTTGCATTTCACATTAAGTGATTATTATTTAACCTACATTTTCTTTTCTGCTTTATAAATGAGACTACTCTTAGGAATATCAGGGAAAATAAAACTGAGCTGAATTATGCTTCTTCCTTCACAGACAAAAGAAAGGTATTAAAACTCACAAGCTTAAGTAATAGTATTATATTTATATATTTGAAATAGAGAAAATCAGCTAAAATTGTTGTCTATAGAACAAAGTCATAGGTTGAACTTATTGTGGTCTAGCCATAAATATCAATCGGGTGCCATCTCCTGCCATTCCCGGTCTTACATTTCAAATTTTCAATATTGAATCATTTGTACTTCCCCATGTATATCTATATCTGTGCCCATCTTTTGCCATATAGCAGCACCTATCTAGAAGATTTCTTCTGCCTCTTTTTTGTCATAGGTAATTCCTACTCATTCTTAAAGTCTTAATCCAGATACTATTTCATTTCAAAAGATTTCTCCAAATCTTTAAGTCCACGGTGTAAATAATGTATATGTAGCTGACTTTTCCTTTAGGTTTACAGGTGGATTGTGTTCTGGATATGGGGCAGAATTGGGCTTCCTAAAATATAAATATAATCACACTTTTACTTAACAAACTGGAAACCACTTGAACACTCATAAAGAAATTATTGAAATAATTATGCTCTATATCTAGGATGGAATAACAGGATCCTATTCAACAAAATGATTTACACATTTCCTAGATATTAGCTACTTACCTGGAGAGATGGTCATAATATTTTATTAAATTATGAGAGCCAAGTACAGGACAATATGCATAATATAATATTATTTTTTATAAAAACAACCTTGTGTGTGTGTGTATATGAGCATAAATAAAAATTAGAAAAGATATTCCAGGTAAATAATGCTGATTACCTTAGTGGGCAGGGAGTAAAAGGCAGTGTTGAAGTAAGATTAATATTTTTGTCTTCCATATTGAGAAGACAAGGAGCCCCTAAACTTAAGAAAAGTCTGCTACATATGAATTGTTCAAAACCTATAACCCATGTTCCAAGATTTTCAGCAAACCATTATCATAATAAAAGCAAAGAAAACCACACCTGGGCTCATCATAGCCAAGTTGAAGAAAACTGAAGATTAAAAAACAAAGATCTTAAAAGCAACCAGAGGAAAAAAACACACATTGCATGAAGGATATAAGAACAATGGGCAATTTCTAATTTAAAAAAAGGACATGGGTAACAGAAAACAGTAGAATGACAACTTCACTATGTTGAAAAGTAGAAAATTCTATCATTGAAAATTCTATATCTTCACAAATTTCCTTTGGAAATTAAGGCAAAATAAAGGCATTTTTCTATAGAGGAAAATTTAGATAATTTTTCGCCATCAAATCTGCACACAAAAAATGCTAAATGAAGTGATTCAGGTTAAAAGAACATGACTACATGGAAGCTCAGATCCATAAGAAGAAATGCATAATACAAAATACAAAATGGTAAATATACAGAGATGTATACAATGCAGACTTTTTTCTTTCTATTTTTTAACAAATAGTACAGTTTTCAAAAATAATTATAATGTCTGTATTATAAGGTTTGTAATGTATGTTGACGTATTGATAATATATATGACTGCTGTAGGTAGCACTATGAATAGGGCATAATAAAACTATGCTTTTGCAAATTTTTTACATTTTACATAAAATAGTACAGTATTAATATTAAGCATATTATGATACATTAAAAATGCATACCATGATCATGAGGGAAAAATCTAAATTATCTACATGTAAAACTGGGAAGCTGATAGAAAAATAAAAATGGCATATCAAAATTATATTTATTTCAGAATATAAAATAAATATTTTTTAAGCTCAAATAAGTAGTTGATTTCTGATGTGTCTCATTAGACTCAAAAATATTAATGTTATTTTATGTATCATTCATTGTGGTGATGTTTCATTAATAATACTTTAAATGACCAGGAAAAGTTACAAAGTTAAAATTTAAAGACAACCTTTACAAAAATATTAGTTTTTTTCAAAGTAAAGATACTACTTTATTATAAAATTATATGATTACTAAAATTATATATGAATAAGGTCAAAATAATATTCTTTCCCAAACTTCCTCCAGAAATCATTACCTCAAGAACTTGTTCAGCATCATACTACGTTATAAAAGCACAAATAATACATGATAGAAAATCCAGAGAAAAGATTGGAATAAAAAAGAAAAAAAACAGTGTATTTAAGAACAGATGAAATGTTCCGGAACAATGGAAGGAAAACAGGTCGTCTTTTAGAACATGCAGAAAGACATTGCCACTGTGCTCTTTAAAAATAGCCACTTTGCCTATGAGGAGGTATAGTTTTCACTGGATTTAAAGATGTTTACTTGCTAATAAAGCAAGAGGAGAAGGATCACATCATGGGCTAGTCCTAGGAATAAGTGGTCTCAGTTAGAGTGCAGTGGTATCATCTTAGCTCACAGCAACCTCAAACTCCCAGACTCAAGCAATCTTCCTGCCTCAGCCTCCCATCACACCAGATTTTTTGGTTTGTTTTGTGGAGACGAGTGTCTCACTCTTGCTCAGGCTGGTCTTGAACTCCTGAGCTCAAGAGATTCTCCCACCTTGGCCTCCCAGAGTGCTAGGATTACAGGCATGAGCCACAGCACTTGGCCCCAATGTCCTTTTACTTATACTACTTCTGTCAAACACAGTATATGAACTTAAATTTGTTAGAATAGAAACTAAACTCAAAGGAGTTACTCAAATAATGTTGAAGTAGGCTGAAATAACATGATTTGGCCAAACATAAAATTATTTTTTGCTAACTTGCAGCAAATAGCAAAGACTTAAAATAACAGACAAATTTAAGTCCCTTGAATATGTCTTACCTATTTCTATTTGACTTTTTAAGTGTTCTCTATAATCACAGTGGCTTGTTGCCATTATTATTAATCCTAAATGTAAGAATATTATACTTTAACATGCAACCCTGAGTAGTTATATTTCTTTCCATATTTACCTTAGCATAATAAAAAGTAAAAAATTGCTTCCTTAATTTAAATCAATATTACATGTATGTTTATGTGAATCTATTGGAATATATACAAAACTAAATTTCTTTTATCGAAGTAGCAAAAAAATGGGATAAACTGTGCTAATATAGACAAACTAGTAGCCAGTACATATGCTTTCTTATCAGAGATATGATCTCTCTAGTTTTCAGTTTTCTCTTTTGTAAGAGGGGAGGTGACAAATTTGAAGGGAGAAGTCCTTATAAGAGATTGGGATTGATATATCCCTGGCACCCAAATCTCCCTATTCTGTGTCTAGGGCAGAAACAATTAATTGCTGATAGTACTTTTCACTATGAAATCATAATAATGAATCAAATTTCCATACAATATTCTGGGCCATCATTATCAGTTAGTTATTTAGAGTTTCCAATAAAGATTGAAATTTGTTGTTTATTGATGAGATGACTTTATAGTTTCTTTATGGTATCTTCCAATTAAAACACATTTTAATCTTTATTTTATAAAAATTGCCATCATTGGATGAAAGTGGTCTAATGATATGTTTTCAATTGTCTAGCATTACATGGGATAGCAAATCAGGAGAAGAGTTCAATTTAGGGTGATCTAAATTAAAAGTTTATATTCTGACATATAGTACCCCTTTTACCTTCTTTAATGATTAGGAAGTTTAAAATTAAAGCCATAATGCTAATTTCATCTTATGGTCTGAATTATGAAAATATTTATGGTAATCTTTGGATATAGACTGTATTTTAAATAAATGTTCTAACCTAACATAGAATTATATTTCCTTGTTTCTAAGGATTGTTTCCATTTAAAATTCCAGGCTGTTGTCATCTCTTCAGAACATCCCAATATTTCCTTGTCCTTTCCAGTTGACCTTGCTAGATGTCACTTGAGGGTTTGAAGCAACACATACTAATCTTCCACTTTTATTTTCTGCACGTGTTTATAGGTAATAGCATTAATAGCTTCCATGCTTCATTGAGTATTATATTTAATTTGCTCTACAAATTCATATGATGTGAGACATTAGCTGTCTGCTGAGCCTGGGAGTTCACACTATCAATAATATGCTAATAAGCACATCCATTATGGATGGTTTTCACAAAGTTATGATCATAATTCAGATTTCAAAATCAGGGAAATGATTATTTTAATGACCTAATAATTAACTTTAGTCATGATCAGCATTTTTATTGGATTTTATACTATGAGTCTTTTCCCCTTAAAGTTTTTTCTACACCCTACACAGGTATCAATATCCCAAGAATCACTATGTATCCCTGAAAAAGTCAATTTACAAAGGCACAAAATCTTAGTGCTGATTTTCCACTCTGATCTCCCATCAAAGGTAAGTATTTACTTTAAAGATTTGAGTCAGTTTCTCTGGCTCCTGCATGAATATTTCTAGTAAACTGGGATTATGTGTTCTACAAAGCAACTTAATTTTTTATTACATAGTTATAATTGATAGATATTTTTGGTTTTTGTCCACTGAAGCTCTTATCTGCTTTAGAAATTGTCACTGGTCTTTCCATTTTTATCAATCCCTCCTCTAGTCAAAGAGTTGATGAAATTTGGGGCTTTTTTCCTCATAACTTTTGTATTTAAGGGGATAAATATTTCATTTCATTTCACATTTACTTTGAATTTTTGTATAATTTATATTTCACAAGTTCTTAATATTTTGAAGTAGATTATGATTAGTCTTAGTTCCATTTTGGATTAGAGAAACAATTCATAATGGCATCCAGATTTCTTTTCTTATTTGCTATACAAACATGTTCAAGATAGGATAGGTAATTCTCAAACTCTATCTCCAACAAGTCTTCTAGAAAAAGGCGATGCTGATTGATCTTCAATTCCATTTTTTTTTTTTTTTTTTTTACAATCCATTACTCCTTTTCAGTAATAAGCTTTCTTGGTCATTGTTCTAAAAGCTTCAAGTATCTTCACAATTTTTCCATAATTTTAATAGCAAAAATTAAACCTTAAAGGTAAAAAGAATTAGAAAATATTTTTATGTTAATAAATATTTCATTCAATATTTAATGTATGAAAAGAAAGGTATACTGAAAAAAATTTTATGAAGAATAAAATTAAAATTGTCTAGTTTTTTAAAAAATTCATGTAAGACTAATATACTTTTTAATACCCTACATTATAACTTTTTGGACTATAGCTTCTAAGTATGTGTTTGGACACAAAAGATCTAGTGTAGAGTTAACAAATGGGCCAAGAATTAAAAAAAATTAGCTTGAACCTATACTTTAATATACAGTTGCTATGTCAACTTATGTAGTTTTCCTGAGAAGATGAGAGAGTATCTAGAGACAGTAATACACAAGACAGATGGATTCTACTCTAAATCAATGATTATCAGCTTCAATAGATTGTCAGAAATGTTTGTCAGTCTTACTACATTTCTCATTTACTTTATTCTCCTATTTTCTATAACAGCTATTTCACACTTTACTAAATTTCCATGACTTTTTTCTCCCCACATTCTCAATAAATGATCAAACCTCCAAATTTACAGGAAACTTACATGCACAGAAACACCAATTTATACATGCAATGAGATGAAGGATATCTACACACATTTGTATACATCTTAACACTTTTTTCTTCCTTAATAACTGGCTTCTCTCCAATTAAAACAAGTCCTTTAAGACAAATTGTATGCTCCCTTTTTTGGCTTTATACAATAACTAAAATTTCATCAAAGCCAGGAAAAAAATGAGATTTTTTTTCCCTTTAATATGGCAAAGAATAGGGGTTTAGGAGAGACATAAGGCTATATACTTAGTAGATTAAGGGCTCCAGAAAAAAAAAGGGGAGATTTTTGATCAAATTTTACCCACAATTGATATACAGAGTAATTGTGATAAAAAATTGAGATTTTTATAAGCTAGAAATTCTCACTTTGGTGTACTCCAGTTTACTAATATTTTCTAATAAATGATATACAGAACTGAATCCATATCTACAACTTGGTTCACAAAAGTTTGGACATGATCTATACTCCACACCCTCAACCTCACACCACCACCAACTTCAGTAGAGGGGCAAGTCTCCCAGTTCTATGTGCAAAACCAGGAATACTCTTCTCTATAACATTTCATGATAATGTATACCCTGCATAAGACTCAAATACTAAAGTGTGCAATGAGAAGTATCTTTAAGTTTTCATGTATTGTTTTGCCTTTAAAATTTTCTCTAAGAGATAATTATATAGTTTCCTGGCCTAGAGACTGCAATGATGGTTCTGACAAAAGTTAAGTAATGACTTTTCCTCTTTGTGAATTTGAGCTTTACAGCAGACAATAGTAACTGAGTTTTGAATGTCTGTATGGCCCTGAGTTGCTCTTTATTGAGAACAGAAATTGCATTTTTTAGAAATTTTATTAAACTTTTCATAGTGAATTCTTGGAAAGTGGTATAACTTACTTTATTAGTAGTAAAAATTCAAGGTGAAGGAAGTTTTGATATGATGAATTTTTATTTGTTTTTATCCTTTTTTATCTGTTTTATCTTCTCATTAATAGAAATTAGGATAAAATTTTAAAATGATTTATGCTTAGTTTACCTAATGAATCACACTGATATAATAAAGCTTTGCCAATATAAGATTATTCTTTTTTCTATTATTCTCCACAAGTGCTTTATCCCTCAAGAACATCTCCCCAAAGTTTAGCAAAAATGTTAGAAGCATGATTGCTTACATTATTTTATGGCCAATTTAGTTCTCGACCTTTCACTTATACTGTCAAAAAATGTCAATTAGTGTCAAACGTATCAGTGGTTTTTAAAAGTTCTCATTCTTTTCAGTAAGTTTTGAATAGGCTATTACTTTACTCTACCTTGACCTTGGACCAAATTGTCATACCTGGTGAATATAGGATAGTTAACAATATGGCTACTACAACTGTGAATTTAAATAAAATGGAATAGACTTTACTGAGACAAATACCTTCAATTCTAAGTATTTTTTTGCAAGATATATAATATAGCATTTACATGCTTGTAAGTTATTTACTCTTATTTAGCTGCATGGTAGGTCTATAAAAAGTCTGACATTTTCAACGAATTAAAGATTTAGGGGAAACTGAGGTCATAGCATATTAGAAACCAGAGTTCCAGAAATGAAGGAGCTATGCAGATAATAGGTCCAAGAGTCTGCCTTTGGGTTTCCGTGAGCCAATATCGAATATAGGGCCTTGAATAAATAGAATGAAACTCCATAAGAAAAAGCCCAAACCATTAGGATATTGTAAGCTGAATAATTCCCAGAGCTCACACAAGGTAGATAGATGTTCTGACCAGGGTACAGAGGACGCTGTGATTCCTGGGTATATTCAGTGGAGACTCCAGAGGTGCTAAAATTTAGCAATCAGAGTAAATCATATCTTCAGTAAAGGCTAATCTTTAACAATGTTAATAAATCTTAATACTTGTACTTGAAGTGAATAAATGAATAATGTTTGAAGGCAGAAAACAAAATATAAACATTAAGGAAAACAAAATATACAGACTCTAGCTTCCAATCAAACAGTAATAGCCATAAGAAAAAGCTGACTAATCAAGACAAAAACCAGTCCATAGAAAAGTAGGAATAAGAAATAATGGAAATAGCAGACACAGATGTTAATACAATTGTTGAAAATATGCACAAGTATTTGAGAGAAAACATCAGCATAATGAGGAGATAAATGGAAAACATAAAACAAGAATAAAATAGAAATCTTAGAGGTGAAAATATATCTGAATTAGAAATTCTGGTTCATATGAGTAACAGAAGATTAAACACTGCATAAGAAAGTATCTGAAAATTTGAAAACATAGCATTAAAATGTATTCAGACTGAAGTACAAAAATAAAAAGTCTGGAAAACATTTTTTAAAAGAGCTTCAATGGTCTATGGATTAAAATTGAGTGATCTAACATATGAATGAGAGTATTTATAGAAATCCTGAGTGAGAATTTTTCAAATTTGATGAAATATGTAGTTCCACAGACATGGAAACATTAATATCAAGGAACCACCCAAATAAAAAATGCAAAAAAATTATACACCAAGGCAAATCACAATAAAATTGCCAAAAACAATTTATAAAAATAAATTCCTAAAAGAAGCCAAAGGAAAAAAGATTTTATCTATCTATCTATCTATGGCCTATATGTCTCATATATATACTTGTACAGAGGAATACATACAGGGGTGTGGAGGATAAAGCAACTTCATCTTGCATGCTAATTCTCCATGTTGAATGTTGACTTGTGATTAACCATTATTTTGAGAATGCCTCCAAGATTCCAGCTTTATCTACTCTTAGGTCAAAACAAACTTGTCTATAAATCCTGCCCAAGGCAGATGTATATAGTATTCTTGTTTTTCCCTAAGAGGTTGACTTCAGCTGTCCTACACATTCCTTTCCTATGGTATGTAAGGGTCTAAGAGGGGTAATGGTATGGGGAGCCACCATCTTGTCTCATGGCCACCCAGAACATGGCTTCTGTTCATAAGTCTCTATGAAATATTTCTTTCTAAGAAGCTGGATATGTCAGCTTCTTTCTTTGGTCTTTCAGCTTCCTTGGACTTTGGGGATAGGTTTGCATAGACCTTCTCACTATGAAACAAGTAGTTACTCTACATTGTACAGGCCAGGACATGATACAACAACTTAATTAGAGCAATGAAACAGAAACAAACAATAAAGAAAAACTTGCCAACTTAGAATGTTACATTCAGTGAAAATATCCTCTAAAACAGAGGGAAAACAAATATTTTTCAGCAAATAAAGGAAAGAGAATGTGTCACCAACGGATCTGCAATACAATAAATGTTAAAGAAAAATAAAGGTTAAATAGAAAATACAATAAATGCTAAAAAAATAAAGTTCTAGCAAAAGATAGCAGGCACCAGATGATAATGGGGATCTACAAAAAGGAATGAGAGTACACTTGTCGAATATATAAGAATAAAAAAAATTATTTATTAACCAAGAGGACTTAATTGATGTTTGTAGACCACTCCACTGAGCAAAAGTTGATAAAATTATTTTCAAGTATTGATTGGCACTCAACACCATTCAACAAACTAGACCATAAGATGAGCCATAAAACACATATCAATGAATTTTAAACATTTAAAAAAATCATACAAAAGATGTTCCTGTCCATATAATATTTAATTAGAAGATTGCTGGGAAAATTCTAAACATTTGGCAATAAATATTAGACCATCACTACCACCACCACAGTAATTTTGAAATGGGAAATAAAAAGAAAATTAGAAAAAATTTAAAAACTGAATGACACAAACAAATGGAAAAACATATCATGCTCATGAATAGGTAGAGTCAACAATGTTAAAATGTCCACACTGTCCAAAGTGATTTAAAAATTCAGTGTAATCCTCATCAAATTACCAAAGTCATACTTCACAGATCTACAAAAAATAATTCTACACTTCATTTGGAACCAGAAAAGAATTGGAATAGCCAAAGTAATCTTAAGCAAAAGAACAAATCTGGAGGCATCACATTACCAGCCTTCAAACTATGCTTCAGATCTATAGTAACCAAAAAAGCATGGTATTTGGTACAAAAATAAAGACATAGACCAACGTAACAGAACAGAGAACCCAAACATAAAACCATCTATCTATAACGAACTGATCTTTGACAAAACAGACAAGATATACTGGGGGAAAGAAGCCCTATTCAATAAATGGTGCTGGGAAAATTGAATAGCCACACACAGAATGAAAAAAATACCCTTACCTCTCACCAATCACAAAAATTAATTTAAAATGGATAAAAGACCTAAATATAAGGCAAGAAATTGTAAGAATTCTAGAGGAAAATGTAGGAAAAGCTCTTCTAGGTATTGGCCTAGACAAAGAACTTATGAAAAAGACCACAATGGCAATCATGGCACCAACAAAAATTAATAAATGAGATTTGGTTAAATTAAAAAGCCTCTGCACAACTAAATAAATAATCAACAGAGCAAATGGACACCTTACAGAATTGGAGAAAATATTTGCAAGTTATATATCTGATAAAGGACTAATAACCAGAATTCACAAAGAGCTCAAGCAAATCAGTAAGAAAAAAACATACAACCCTATTAAAAGTGGGCAAAAGACATGAACAGATGCTCCTTGAAAGAAGAAAGACAAATGGACAAAAAACATATGAAAAAAATGCTCAATGTCACTAATCATCAGGGAAATACAAATTAAAACCATGAAGAGATATTACCTTACCCCAGTGAGAATGGCTTTTATTAAAAAGTCCAAAAATAATAGATGCTGGCATGGATGCATAGAGAAAGGAAAGCTTATACACTGTTGGGGGAAGTGCAAATTAGTTCAACCTCTATAGAAAATAGTATGGAGATCACTCAAAGAACTAAAAGTAGACCTACCATTTGATCCAGCAATTCCACTGCTGGGTATTTACCCAAAGATAAAGAAGTCATTTTATCAAAAAGATACATGCATTCAAATCTAAGTGCACATTTGGGAATAACATCAATTGGGTATCAGACTGAGGTGGGAGGTGGGGAGAGGGGATGTGGTGTATACCTACATGATGAGTGCGTTGTGCACCGTGTGGGGAATGGTCACGCTTGAGATTCTGACTCGGGCAGATGGGCGGGAAATGGGCAATATATATAACCTGAACTTTTGTACCCCCATAATAAGCTGAAATAAAATAAGTAAATAAATTTAAAAAAATGTTTATGGCAGCACGACTGACAATTGCAAAGATGTGTAATCAACCCCAGTGCTCATCAATTTATGAGTGGAGTAATAAAATGTGGTATATGTACACTATGGAGAACTACTCAGCCATAAAATAAGATGAATCAATACCTTTTCAACAATCTGAATGGAACTAGAGACCATTCTCCTGAGTGAAGTATTGCAAGAATGGAAAAACAAACACCACGTGTACTCACCATTAAATTGGAACTAACCTATGAGCACACAAGTGCAGAGGGAAGTGAAACTCAGTGGAGAGCAACTAGAGGTAAAGGACAGAGGGAAGGGGAATAAATCAACATAGTGGGTACTGTGAACACTATTTGAGTGACAGGCACAAGCTTAGTCAGGACTCAAGCATTACAAAAATGATCCATGTAATGTAAGACATTTGTACCTTCTTAATATTTTGAAAATAAAATAAAAGCTATCAGCAAAAAATGGTGTCCTGACTCTTTATTATAAATGGAAAACATTGTTGAAAGAAATGAATTATCTAAATTAACTCAAGAAGACTAAAATATCTGGTTATCACTATTACCCTAAAGAAATTGAAGTCCTACTTAAATTTTTTCCACAATGAAAACTCTCATCCAGATGGCTTAAATGGTTACTTCTATTAAATGGTTAAAGAGAAATATCACCTGTATTATGCAAATTTTTTGAGAAAATAAAAATGCCATCGTTTCCTATCTCAAACACATATGAAAAAAATGTAACAAAAATAAAGCACTGCCCACAATATCCTCATGAATATAGAAGCAAAAATATCCTTAACAAAATAATACTGAATAAAATCTAGTTAGTAAGTAAAAGGATAATATGTCATCACTAACTAGGGTTTATTCCAAGAAATTAAAGTTAGTTTAAAAATGTTAAAAATCAAATAGTGTATATTCCCCTACTAATAGCATAAGCAGGAAATCATGATCTCCTCAATATATGCAAACATTTTTTCCCAAATTTCCACACTTATTGCTGTTAAAAAAAATACTCTCAGAAAACCAGAAAAGGAAGGAAATTTTCTTAATTTGTTGAAGAGTATCTACAAAAAGCCCAAGGCCAGTATTATATTTTAGAAATATAGAAATTGACTACAAAATTTACATAATAATGGAAATGACCTGGTATAGTAGAAGTGACTCTTATAAAAGAAAGTTAATTGGAAGATTCACATGACTGAGTTTCAAATGTTGCTACAAAGCAACATTATTTGAGACAACATTATCTCAAATCTGGTACAAGTTTAGATAAATGGATCAATGGAAATCAAGAAAGAACACAGAAACAGGCCAATCAATTTCAAACAAATTTGCAAAATCATTTCCACTGGAAAACAAACAAACAAAAACCTTGTCAACAAAGTGTTTTGACATAATTGAATATGAAAAGAAATTAGCTTCATCTCTTATCTCACACCATATATAATAATTATCTCAACATGGACGATTGACTTAAATTTAAAGATTAAAATCCTAAACTTCAAGAAGAAACCATGGGAAAAAGTCTTCATAAACCCAGGGTAAGAAATGAATTCTTAGCTAAGACACAAAAAGAATGAAACTTAAAGGAAAAAAATGATAGAGTGGAGTTTATTAAATTTACAAAAGTTTGCTATTTGAAAGGCACTATTCAGAAAATGAAAAATCAAGTTACAAATTGGGAGAAAATATTTACAATATATCTGAGCAATGATTGATACGTAGAATATATATTAAAAACCTTTATAAATTCATAATAAAAGACAAACAACCCAATTAAAACAGGTAAAATATTTGAATAGACATTTTATAAAATATATATTACTAGCTAAGAAGACATTGTTAAAAAAACAAAAAGTCAAACTACAGGCTGGGAAAAATATTTACAAAGGACTTGATTTGATATTAGATAAGGACCTGTATACTGAAGATACGCAACTGCATGAGTAGATAACCAACCCAACTCAAAAGAGCAAAAGATTTGAACAGACACTTCACTAGAAAAGATATACGGATTTTAATAAAAAGAACATTAAAATGCACTCAATATTGTAAGTCCTTACAAAAATACAACTTAAGACCACATTAAAATACCATTTTACACTCTTTAGAATAGCTAAAGTCAAAAAGTTGACCATATCTAATGTGAGCAATGGTGTGGAACAAATAATACTCTATAGATTGTTAGTGTAAACACATAGTGGTACAAACACTTTGGAAAATAGTTTGATAATTTCTTATTCTTAGTTAATTATCTAAGAAAATTAAGTTATCCATGTAAACCAGGAATTCCATTCCTAGCTAGTTTACCAAAAGAATTAAAACCCATGTCGGCACAGTCTGTACACAAATATTCATAGCGTTAGTCATATTACCCAAAATTTTAAGAAAAGGCAAATTTAATCTATAGTAAAAGAAAACACATCTATAATTGTCCAGGCAGAGTGGTGGAGAAGGACAGATGGGACATAACAGAATATTTTAGGATGATAAAATCATTCTATTAATATATCTTGATACAGTTACATAAATGTATTACAAGTCAGAATGAATTCAAATGTACATTTAAAATGGGTATATTTTATACTATGAAAATTATATTAATACTTCAGTGGAACTTATATACAAAAATAAATTCCCTAGAATGACAGCCAAATTATTGCCCACTACAGGGATACTAAAATAGTGCTACTTTGATAAATGTAAATTAATCCATTCTATTTGATTGTTCTGGTTGAAATTAGAGATACTTTGTGTGTGTTGTTTACATTTTCTAAGCAAAACTATTAGATAATATGCGTGTCCTAATTATCTGAACATTTCATAAAAAATGAATAGCTAAAGGTGACTTTTTCATAGATGTATTTAGTATATCAAGGAATAATGAATTAAAAACAAAAATGAAGCTTTATCTTTTCTATTCCTTTTTGATTTCTGCAATGCTGAGCTTCTGTTACAAATATATTTGAATTACATAAATGATTCATTAACTATTTTATAAATGTTTCTTTTTTAATATCTGTCATGCAATGATATGGCTCATAATGTCTATCACATAATGATATTTGTATAAATGCAGTAGACAATAGAAGGTGAAGAGTATAAACAGAGTCATGTTAATGATGGCTTCACCTTGCTTGAAGGATCTAATGAAGATTTTTGACTGGTCCTTGATGGGTTGATAATAAAGTAACAACATGCTGATTCAGTGTTAAATATGACCCTCAAAATTTTGGTTCAGGTGGCTAGAAAAGGAAACTGACTTAGCCACATTGCCACAGAAAGGGAAACTTTTGCTGTGTATAGACATAGTGTAGTTTAATACAAAGAATATTGGATTTGGTGTCAGAAAACTCAGTTTATAATTCTGGTTATAAAGAGGATTTTGGATTTAGTGTCAGAAAATTTAGGTTATAAATGTTCTTTCAAAATAATGGCTGTCTCATTTTGAATAATTAAGTAAAATGAATCAGCCTCACTTTATTTTTCTATTATTTCCTAATTTTTAAATGTGGACGTAATAACGGCTACCTTATATATCTCATAACATTTGTTCATTTACAGGCCCTTTGAAGCCTGTAAAATATTGTAAAATGTAAAACTCCTCTTGCATATTCCCAACTAAAACTTGGTCTCTGCTGTAGGCAAAAGTGCAAAACTGATTTCACCAAGGACAAGATTTTTAATTTTAGGCAAGTTACCTAACCTCAGCAGCGTTATCTGTAAAATAGTGATCATGACACTACTAATTTATATGGATATTTTGAGGATTACATGAGCCAATTCAAATAAATTTTTAGCAAAGCATCTGGCACTTCATGCATACTCATTAAATAGTATAAAAAGTTATCCCTATTCATCATTACAAACATCTTAATTTAGATGCTTTCATTTTAAGTTTCCAATTAACTAGCATACTTCTTTGCACATAAATGTTGATTAAAGTAAATAAAAACTAGTCTGTTTAAGAAAATCAAACTCATTATTGAGTTTGCACGTGGATTTGATATATTGGAATGGATGATTATTCAGAGCATTTTTGTCTTGGAATCAATTATCCTTCAGTTGTGCTAGCTGCAAGTTGTAGGGATTCTTTTTTAATTAATTAATTTATTTATTTATTTTATTTCAGAATATTACAGGGGTACAAATGTTTTGGTTGCATAGATTGCTTTTTTATTGCTTGAGTCAAATTTATGAGTGTGCCCATCACCGACGTTGTAGGGATTCTTTATAATTTTAGCTTCCTGAAAGTCACAAAAAATATCCTACCGGTTAATACTCTTAAGAGAAAAAATTACTCTTTGCTAGTCTTTAAAGTTCTCAGTAATGGTGAAGCCTGATCAACAGAATTAGAATTTGGAGTCCTAAACTTTGGAAAACCTATTTCATAGAATAATTTTGAACTCACATTCTATTAGTTCATAAAGGAATACTCTTATTTTGACGATCGTTTGCTCCTTCAGTATTACAAGGCATTCACAGCTAAAAGCTCAGTCTGTATGTATTTTACAATATTAGGGTTTTTTTTCTATAGCAATGTCTGAGAAAATTAACTTATATATTGCTAAGAAAAATCTGCTGGATTTTAATTTTATCTAAATATAAAATAATTAGGAAATAAAATATGTTAAATAAAACAATATATTTACTTTATACACATAAAAGTGAATACACCTTTTGAAGTCAAATGTGATTAATGATTACAAATACATACATTTGTAATTCCCATGCATCTAGCAGGGAAATTACCAAGAAAACACTGAATGTTAGGCAATTACTAATTCAGTTTATAAGTAAGAATTAATATCAGAGATAGCTATTAAAGTAAAAATCTGAGAAACTAACCTGTTATATTTTTGTTATTTAGGGGAGTTACTCGTTTTAAGAAGAGCCTTGCATATTTGTGAACTTTTCATTAATGATAGGTAATATTAACAGTTTGCTGAAAAACCTTCAGTGTTCTCTAAAAGGCATGCAGATATTTGAAAAGGAACAGATTCTTTTCAGGAAAAGATTGTATAATTCAATAAGTGAAAAATCCCCAAATGTGTAAATATGATTAAATGGATTACAGATCATATTGATAATAACATTTGAAATAATATACAGACTTCATATATCCGGTGACTTACTTTTTATCTTTCTTCATGTTAGACATAATCTTACATGGTAATCAAAGTTCAAAAAATAATACATGTGTAAGGAAAATTCAAAAAGTTCCTTGAAATGACTTGAGTAAAAGTTCCATTTAACTGTTGAAGTATAAGACCTAAATATTTTTCAACAATTTTATTTAACAAATATTTATAGAATGTTTTCTATACGTCAGCTACCATTCCAGACAATGAAGATAAGGCATACAAGAGATAAAAGTCCCTACCATAAAATGTTTTTTCTTGATATTTGTTTAAAGGTATAAAATGTTTTGATTTTGTCATCTTAATGCAGCATAACTGAAGTCTATTAAAAATGTTGCAGAATTCATCAAAAGATAATTTACTCTGCATGTGACTATATTAAATATAAATGAAATATAATATTTATATAAGAAAGAACTCAGGTTTTCTTTGGTTTGTTTCCAACTTTCTACTCCATAGTTCCCTCAATATTTTACGTATTGTAGTCTTCTACTTTTTATTTATTCAATTATATTATGTTTCTTGTACTTTCATAACATACTCATGACAACTCCTTATTGTATCCAAAACCTCATACAATCGACTTCCCTTTGATGCCTCGATATCCTCTCCTTCTACTACATTCTCGATTGTTTTCACCCTTCATTCTGTTGGAAACTCTATGGTAGCAAGAAATTCATTCATAAATTATAAGCTGTAAGGAAACTTGGAGGTTAAATAGTTCAATACCTTTATGTTATAAAGTGAGGAAAATTGAGATCCAAAAACAACACTGTTCTTAATATGTTCTAGTACAGTTGAGTTACCACTTGCCATGATTTTGTAGAAAAATTTCTACAGAGGGAAAAATATTTAGTGTGTGACATGTAGATTCTGTTTCAAACTTAAAGAATCATGATTCCATAAAAGTAAGTCATGGTGCATCTTAATGTGAATACAGACAAGCATGATTGGATTTAAGAAAAAGGTGCAAAACTAGTCTTTGAGCCATAGGAGAATAAAACATGAAAGAAGAGGTGGAGAAAATACCACATTTAATTGACTAAAAATTTACTGATCTGTAAAAAATAATGTTTACAAGTAAAATATGATGAAATGCCTTCACCATATTTTAGTGAAACGGTCACATCAGCTTCTCATTGCTTTGGTATTTTTTCTCCTCCTCCAAAGATTTGGTACTTTCTTCTACCTTTGTATTTATTATCTGAGATGAGGTGGGAAATTTTTGCATGAAGTTCAGTAGTGAAACAGGGTATACAGTTTCTCCTTGTTAGCATCTTCTTAGATATAAAGCACTTAGTTGTTTATAAAAGAAATGGAAATTTGTTCATTTTATCCATGATGAATATTTGCTCTACTAATGTCAAATTATACGTTGTTGCTCTGTTTCTACACTTTACTTCTGACACAACAATCTGAATTGCAATGTCCTATAGAGTGCAACCTTTCTGAAGATATTTCAAATGTGATTAAACTCGATACATGTCATAATAACAATGTATACAACTTAATTGAGTATTGAAAAGATGAAAGGCCAAGATCACATTGTGTCTGTCAAAATCCTCCAGGATATAGACTACAAGATAAGGGAAGAAAGGGTGCAGGTATCTTTCTAGGGGAAATGTCTACACAGCAAATAAGGAGAGAGTTGGGAGAAAGAAACTGAGAAAGCATTCAGACCACAACATGAGTTCAACCCAAGTGGATGAGAGAGGAAAGGAAGTTTAGGAATCTGTATCCTACTTTGCAGTGTGGTCAAAGGAAAACTCCACATGTCCTGAGGTCATAGACCCATATTTGCCCAGCAGAAGAAACCTGTATCTCCAAGTAAAAGGCCTACATTAATATCCATGCTGCATTCAGTCATTAGCTGGGAGCAGCCCGTGGGAGGTGTGGCTTCACTGAAAACACAACAGCTGGGGCCCTTGGTCAATTAAGCTGCCTGTTCTTGTAGACCTAGTAGGAATATTTTCATCATCACCACAAGAGTTCACCAGTGATCACTACATTGCTACTGATGCCAATGATTGCAAGGTGCCATCTATTGTAAGACCCATCATTACTTCACAGCTATTAACATGTGAAGATGTGCATGTTGGAATCAATGTCATAAGGTAGTTGAGGAAGAAGTGATTGATGTACTTTTAGCTGCTGCAATGAGGACAAACAGGGGAATCTGAACAGCTGTTTAAAAAGAAGAGGAAAAAAAAATAAAGCAAACTAATCTACCATCACCCCTTCCACATACAGAAACTTCCAAACATTTGTATCAATTCTCCAGGTTCTCAGATATTTATCTAGGTCTTATGTTTCAAGGATTATCTATTTCTGAGACAGCTGTTTTTATGCTTCTAATTTGAGCTCAAATGCAAAAATAATATTTTTAAAATAAGTACATAAAACCATAAACTCATTCATTAAAACATTATTATTATTAGCTGCTACATTTCTTTAATTTTTTTGGCTTTTTGACATCCCTCGATTACCTATAAGAAAAATATTTCTTAACCTTCATTTTTTCCCAAAATAAAAATATTTTTGACTCAAAAACCATGTATTTTCATGGTTAAAAGTTTTAACAGAAAGTTCTGAAGGAGAATGTGAAAGTTCTCATTAACACTTCGTCTTCCAGACATCACAGTTAACACACCAATTAGCACTTTCATAAATATGCAAATATGGGAATGTAAATATTTTAGGTCATTAAATATGAAATGTCCCATTTTGAATCAAAAGTATTGTGTATTATTATATCTCAAACAAGAAGCGGGGCAATTAATCAAAATATGTGCCTAAACTATGGGCACAATTTTGCCATCTTAATGATAGCTTGTTTATTCCAGCAGCAAAGAAGCCTTCAGAGTGATTGGTGATGAAATTGTGAAAGGAGTTTAACACAGCTTGTTCAGTATTGAATATTTTTCCTCGTAAGAAGTGGTTCAAAGACTAGAAGAAGTGGTAGTCAGTTGGTGCAAGGTCTGGTAAACATAGTGGATGACAGAGGGTGTCCAAGTTCAGCTTCTGTAGTTTGAGAAGCGTTGTTTGTAGGATATGTGGTCAAGCGTTGTCTTGCAAGAGGATTGGTCTATCTCTATTGACCAATCTTGGCCACTTAATTGCAAGAATCTTCATCATTCATCCAACTGGTTGCAGTAGACATCCACTGCAGTCTACTGAGCAAGTTTCATGGAGCTGTAGAGGATAATACAGTGCGGGACCACCTAACAGATACCATCAGCTTCTTTTGATGAATGTTTGATTTTGGACTGTGTTTCGGCACTTCATCTTTACCCAACCATTGTGCTGAACACTTGCAATTGTCAAAAAGAATCTATTTTTCATCACATAACAATATAATGTAGAAATGGTTTGACTTTATATCATAACAGCAAAGAAAGTCAAGCTACAAGACAATGTCTCTTCTGATGCTCGTTTAATTCATGCAGAACCCCCATCTATCCAGCTAGCTTCTTTACCTTGCCTATTTGTTTCAAATGGTCCGATATTGTTGGAATAGTAATGTCAAACCCTTGCTGCTAATTCACATGTAGGTTGAGATGGATTCACTTCCACTATAGCTTTCAGCTCATCATTATTCACCTTGGTCTCAGGTTGCCCACATGGCTCATTTTCAAGATTAAAATCACCAGAAGGAAACTTCTAAAAGCATGCACATGCTGTGCATTCATTAGCCACATCTTTCCCAAACACTTTGTTGATATCTCCAGCTTTCTGTGCTGCATTGGTTCCACAACAGAACTCATCCGAAAACGAGTTTTTGACTTATCTGTGGTTTCACAAAAATTGCTCTAAAAAAATTTGAAAGATAATCACAAGCCAAAATATGCATTTGCAAGACTGAGAATGTACCTTCACAATAAAAATAAAACAAGAAGTGTCGAAGTGAAATGTCAGAGATATCAGCGGTCATCTTAACACTTAAGGAATCGGACATTTCATAATTAATAATATAATACTTAACATTTTCAACAAAATGAAATCAAGTCTTGCCTATTCTTTAGTAAACTGTGTCCTTGTATGTATATTTTAATAACTAATATTGTTTTAATAATTCTTTTTAACAGTTATAATTATTCTGTGGTTTGGAGTTTAGCCAGAAAAAGAATGAGTGTTTTAAATTAGGGACTTAGAGTTCTTGGAAAAAAACATCTAAGATTTTGCATTTGTTACATGTTGAAGTACATCATTTATTAATACATACAAATCAGAGTAAATTTTCAATTGCCTCCATATGCAATTTTATGCATTTCTGGTTGATGCATAAATTTAAAGCTTTAGATACAATACTTTCATATAAATCATTTGAGTAAAATAATATTCCATAATAATCAAAATATTTTCCAGCACACATTTTTAGTTACAGAATTTTAAATAAAGTGAGAAAGTAATATCCAGTAACAGCCTCAGTTAACTTAAACAAATATTAAATACAAATATATGATTATTTTTATAATGTAATGATAGAACCTGATTATTTGTAGTCCTATACAGCATAATATATTATATAATATTTAATAGCATACTATATGTGTAAATCTTCTATTCATTTCTGAAATCATAATTGACAAAGAAATTTTGAAATTTAGTATATTGCAACTTAAAAATAACTGATAACAAGCAATGATAATCTTTAGATAGCCCTTAAATCACTGGCCAGTTCAATAATCACAAGTAATCAGCAATTATAATTGTTTGAAACTAATTGCAAAATTTAAATTAGTCCTTATGGAAGATTAGAAATTCAGAGAGAGAAAAAATAGGAACAAAGAAAGTCAAGATTCTATAAAGGCAGACAGAAATAAGAAAAGTGTGGCAAATGCTGGGGGTAGTTTTAAGAAAAAGAGGTTCATGATTAGAACAGCCAAGTCATAGCACAGAGTGCAGCGTGGACAGCTGAAGTGAGTGGAGGAGCAGATACGCTGCTAACTGAGAAAGCAATAGCGGTGAAAGAATAGGAAACAGATAAATTCTGTTCTTTGGGGTTAGATGATAACAGAAAATATTTAAAATTCAGTAACTTACAACTCGTTGTCCTATGTCCCATGGTAAAAGAGCACCCTATGGAAGATGAGATACCAGTATCTTGTTAATGGGGCCATGCTCAAGTTAACACTTGTGTATGGGAGTGTGTAGGTGTTTAGGAAATATAATAAATGATATAGTGACATATAAATAAATAATCTATACTAAAACCATTTTTTTGTCCTCTACATAATTTGAGCTTCACCAAAACCTTTTGCCTAGGTGTAAAATTGTGTCTTCGGCAGTTTTATGATTATATTATGTCCAAGGGATTTGGGATGTCTAAATCTGACATGTAATGTCTTAAATTGTGAGTGATCAGACTAGTGTGCACATGGTAGTAATTTATTTTTCTTACTAGGTCTTTGGAAGTGAAAACCAATTTCATAGATCTTTATAGAAATTAAGAGTATCTCCAATAAAACTTTTTATTCCAACTAGAATATCATTTTCCTCTCTGGAAGATTTGTAAAAATAATTTCTCCTGTTTGTTTCCTTTTCACCAGACCAAGTGAGATGATCACTCACTTGGTCTAAATTCTGAGTTTTAGGTAAATTTAGCTTCAGTTTATTACCACTGTCCACATAGACATCTGTCTTTCACACATTAGTTTATTGAGAAACGTGAAGGAGCTCATGATCTCATTTAAGTCAGAACTCAAAAAATTAATGGGAAGTAGCCATGTAACTGATCTCCTCTGTCTGTCTCAAGCACTGGTCACAATGGTTTGCTGTCCTACACTGTGGAACTAGACAGACTTGCCAGTGGCAAACTCAGCCTTCTAGATAACGTAAAGGAAATTTCTGAGATCGAAGTAAGTTCTTGGCCTGATTTTAAACACTACGATTTTAGTCCACTTACTTTTATTGTGATTTACTGTGGTACTTTTTTTCCTTTTAAAAAACATACTCTCAATTATTGACTCCTTCAGTAAGAATAACAACAAAAAGAACAACAACAAAAATTCTCCATTAACTCAGGATAGTTCTAGCTAAAGTAAGTAGAAGTAGTGTTTGTACTTCATTAAATTCTTCAGGAAAAATTCATAACGTTTTCAGTGCTATTCTCAAGTTTAAGATGATCTCAAGTGATCCTCCCAAAGTGCTGGGATTACAGGCGTGAGCTACTACACCTGGCCTGCTTATTTATTTCTTTATCTCTTCATCCTTCCCTGAGAATATCAACTCCAGTAGAGCAGAGATTTTTCTTTTTCTTTTTTTTTTTTTGTCTTTTTTTCCCTTCCACTGCTGTATCCCCAGGGCCTAGAATAATGGCCACATGGCAGGTGTGCAATAAGTGTTTTTTTAATGAATGAATAAATGAGTGGACATGTTTTCCCACTACCTAACACCCCAGCCAGACCTTGAGTTCCCTGAAGGCAGGGCTTATGTGTGTCATTGTGTATCCTCAGCTCTCAATAGCTAATAAAAATAAATATTCAGAAAAGGCTCATAAAATGAAAGTAAGAATATGTATGTGACAGAAAGTAGACCAGCGGTGGCCTGGAGCTGGCCTGGGAATCGGTAGCGATTGCAAATGGGCAAAAAAATATCTTTTAAGAGTGATAGAAATGTTCTAAAATTGGATTGTGATGGTTGCACAACTGTAAAATCATTCAGAATGGTTGTCACTTAAAACAGGTGAATTTTATAATAGGTAAATTATACCTCAATAAAGCTGATGAAACAAACAAAAAGGAAATAATGAAAAAAATTATTCAGAGGATAAAAAATTTTGATATGACATTTGACTTAATAATGGATCTAGTAGAAGGTCTCCTACATTCTATTGACCAGAAAGTCACATTTAATTTTGTGAATTGGAAGTAAGGCAGATAAACAAGTTGTCATTAGGGATTTTTCAAGAATCTAAGATTTGTAGTATGTCCCTGATAACATATATTTCATGACAGCTTCTATCACATGGGTAGCAATATCCTAGCATGAAAGTGGAGTAATCAAGAAAGCTAAATTAATTTCCACAAAATATGTTTAAGAAACCAGAGAGAGATAATGATTTAAAATATTTCCCTTAAAATTGTTTAAATTTAAGAAGTGGCACTTAAATGGCTACATCCTAGTTGTCATACAGTTTAGGTTTTATTATAAACTCTAGGCCCTGACAAAATTGGAAAAAGAAAAAAAGAGGCACTACTAAATGGCTGTGAGCTCAGGGTATTTATAATTTATATATGATATATACCCTGGGCAAAGTAGTTTCCAGAAACAGAAAGGCAGAACCGAGAGTGAGAAAGGCCAGGAATGTTTTTCTCAAATGGCATGACCTATAGGAATGGGTCTGAAGAATCTGACTAAAAGAAGCTGTATTTTGGTTTTTTTTGGTCATTAAGTAGAGCAAATTCTGACACACAAAGACTATAGGGATCATCTACTTGTAATTGTGGTCCTCTTATTGGCAGTGTGACAAATTATTGGCTTCTGTTGAAGTGGCTGGAAGTGTCTACTTTTAATGAAAGCAATCTTATTGTTTCTCTAGAGTTTCATTTTATTAACTTTCAGACATAGATAAATGTAAAGAATTAATATATGTAATGTACCATGCTTAGCACATACTTTTGATTTCAACAGTTTTTCAGGGAGTATAAAATGTTTTAAGAAAGTCAGACCATAAGCAATGATTATCAAAAATGTCTTATATCATTTGTTACCTGATATTTAATATAATAATATTTTATATCAAATTGTATATATTCTTAATTGACAATCAAAAAGCTGTTGACAATGTAATATATAGATTTACCAAAAAGTAGGCAAAGGACATGAATAGAAATTTTTCAGAAGAAGATAGACTAATGACCAACAGACATATGAAAAAATGCTCAACATCTCTAATCACCAGGGAAATGTAAATCAAAACCACAATGAGATATCACTTATCTCCAGTGAGAATGGCCTTTATCAAAAAGTCCCAAAACAATAAATGTTGGCGTGGATACAGAGAGATAGGAACACTCATACACAGCTAGTGGGACTGCAAACTAGTACAACCTCTATGGAAAGTAACATGGAGAGTTAAAAGTAGAACTACCATTTGATCCATCAATCCCATTGCTGGCCATTTACCCAAAAGAAAAAAAAGACAGTGTATAAAAAAAGACATCTGTAGTAGAACGCTTATAGCAGCACAATTCACAATTGCAAAGATGTGGAAACAACCCAAGTGCCCATCAATACATGAGTGGATTAGTAAAATGTGGTATATGTATACCATGGAGTCCTACTCAGCCACAAAAAACAATGGTGATCTAGCACCTCTTGTATTATCCTGGATAGAGCTGGAGCCCATTCTACCAAGTGATGTATCCCAAGAATGGAAAAACAAGCAACACATGTACTCACCTCTCAGAGTGTTCCAATTTAGCTCTATCATCAACTGCTTGTAGAGTGCCTTTTTTTTTTTTTGTCTAATTTCTTAGCACTTGTTTTAGTTGTTCTAGTAGCCTACTTAGAATTTGAGGCCTCATGGGAATATGTTGTGATCTCTTGTAAACCTTTCTGTCTATTTTATTTTATGTTTATTTTATACATAAGATAGCAAAGTGATACAGAAGGTAGAGGAGGGGAGGGGAGAAAGATATTAAAATATCAAATGTATTAAGACCCTACTTGCAACATGTTTCAGTTATATCAGACAAAAAATACCAGTCTTTTTCTCCTTTTAAAAACTAATCATTCTTGAGTTCTCTGAATAAAAACCATATTTTAAACTTAGTATTTTCAGAGCCAATGTCATCATAAGCATCCCAATGTCAGAACAACACAGTATATTTGAACACTTTTGTACTCGTGTTACCAGATGTTAGGTGAATAAAGTTTTCCTTTGTCTACTTATATAATCAATAGTGTTAACAAAATAATATATTAAAATTGCCTTTTAAGCATTCACAGATATTTATCTCTTAAGTAGCCAGCTGTTCACATATCATGAACTGCCTTTCTCCTGTCTTCCTGTTTTCCTTCTTCATGTCAACAGTGACATTTATTCCATCATATCCACTGTTCTGAGTTCTATTTGTGTGAATTTATTTTTCTTACTCTACTCTCTTACCATTTTTCTTGACCTCACTTGTGATCTGCATTTTCTACCCCAAACTCCTTTAACTTCTCTTTTATGATATTTTTGAGGTCTAATAGGTATGTTTCCAGCCGAGACCCCACCTAAAGCACAGATATTTTACTCCAACCTTGCAAAAACTGTTAAAACGTTGAACAGTAGTATTCAATTCATCTTTCCAACCCTGAAACTCCCTCATGTTTTGTATCTTCATGAATTATGCCATTATTCAAAATAACATGAAAAGTTATGGTGCATATGAAGATACATGGATTGTTTTCACAATGAAAAAATTATGTTTTACATTTTAATTATCTGTGGCACCCCATCTTACAAAACTGTGTGATATATAACTATTGGAAGAAGTTAATAAAGCTTGAGGGTTGTACATAGTGATGAAGTTATAATATATTAAAAACCATATTCTTATTTGGCAACTATTTTTTGTACATGATAAACTTGGTATTTCTCTTTCAAATTTTACTTCTGAGCTACAATGATCTACAAATACACGTTCATACATGCCTAATATTGAGGTTTCCAGGAGTGATTGTAAAGAATTTGAAAAAGTCAAAATCCCTGTAAGATCTCTCATGCAGTGAATATGTGCCAGAGCAACTTATTATGGTGAGAGAAATGATATAACACATTGTGGTTTCATTAATTCCACACTGTGCTAAAGCACTGATACAAAAGAAGGATGATAATTAAGAAACAGCAAACTTTTCAGTTGAAGGGCAAGTGGTATTGAAGCATGTCAGATAATAAGGAGATATAATTTCTAAATAAGAAAAGTTTTAATGAAAATCATGGAAGTTACTCAGTCAAGCCAGAGGAGGAATGAAGAGCTCAATTCCCCACCATCAGTCCACTGCATTAAATTCAAGAATCTGAGCATTTCAACATAAATCTCAATAACATAAAACACAAGGTAAAAACTGAAAGCCAAATAGTTTTCAATCAAAAAACAGGATTAGGAGCTGACACTGAACTGGAAAGAACCTAACCTAAACATACTAGCCACTAACCTTTTGGAAACCCTTGAGAACAGAGACATTGTGTTAATATGGAAGCACTTGCTCTGCATAATAGCTATGTTCCACTGGCACATATTTCTAAAAAGTATACCCATGTCAATCATCACTTCTTTCCATTGTCTTTGTATAGATAATTAGATGTCTAGGGGCTGCTAATGATATCATTAACTCTTTGAAATAAGCCACTGTATCTTCCCTATAGTGGCAAAAGCACTTGGGTGGATTTTTACATCACCTGAAACTCATCAGTTAGGAGACTGTAGTCCTGATAAGCAAATGACTGATGTTAAAGAGGTTTATTACTTCTGAAAATGCCAACTCCTTGTAATGGCTTAGTGAATGTCCCTGCCACTAGAAAGGTCAGTGTGTGAGATGTGACTAATACTGTCATAAGACAGCTCAGATATTTCAATGACATTTTTTATTGCACCTTTTGTTTGGCCCATATTGGGTGAAAGCAGTATAATTTTTCATCCACTTAGAAAAAGTAGATAATGGATATAATTCATTTACAATTACAATACTTGATTAAAAACATTCTGCATTAAATGAATTAAGCCTATTGGCTTTATTTCTGTAACTTTTCGTTGAAGTGTTTAGGGTTACATTATGCGTGATCAAAAAATACCTCTTGAAAAAGATATTATGCTGACACTTTTAACAAACTTAAGAATGATTTCTGTGATAAGCCCATGACATAGTTTGCCCGGGCTGCTGTGACAAAATACCGTAAGGTAGGTAGCCTAGACAGAATAGAAATTTACTTCTCACAGTTTTGGGGGGCTGGGAAATTCAAGACCAAGGTGCTGGCAGATTTGGAGTCTGGTGGGGGACAACTTTCTAGTTCATAGGTGATACCTTCTAGCTGTGTCCTCACATGATGGAAGGAGAGACCAAGCTCTCTCAGGCCTCTTTTATAAGGACATTAATCCTATTCATGAGAATGAAGTTTCAAAAAGGTCTCACCTAATACAATCTACTGGCAGGTTAGGATTTCAACATATCAATTTTGGGAGGACACAAACAAGTAAACCATCCAAGCCTGCATCTAGATGACCATCTATGTTTCAACTATGAAGCTTCAATATCCAAGTTTGATTAGAAGAAGATAAATGGTATATATATGCCACATTTTATTAATCCACTCATGAATTGATGGGCACTTGGGTTGTTTCCACAGCTTTGCAATTGTGAATTGTACACTCAGCCACAAAAAACAGTGGTGATATAGCACCTCTTGTATTTTCTGTATAGAGTTGGAACCCATTCTACTAAGTGAAGTATCCCAAGCATGGAAAAACAATCACCACATGTACTCACCATCAAGTTGGTATTAACTGATCAACACTTAAGTGCACATATAGTAACAACGTTCAGCGGGTGTAGGGCAGTTGAGGGGGAGATAAGGGGATAGATATATACACACCTAACGGGTGAGGTGCGCACTGTCTGGGGGATGGACACGCTTGGAGCTCCGACTCGGGTGGGACAAGGTATTTGTACTCCCATAATATGCTGAAAGAAAAATTAAACAAAAGAAGAGAAAGGGTATTTTGTCTATAAGTAGCATTTCTTATACTTTCATAGATAATTGTATAAATGCAAGAACACAGCTCTATATAAATGTTTGTGATACTGACATAATTCCTGGCATATTGCAGATATGCAATACATATTTGTTGAATGGAGGAACATGTATATGATGGATTAAAAAAAATAGAACAAACTAAGAACTCTGGCTCTATTTTTTCACCTTAATTTTGGGTATAGGCCGGGCGCGGTGGCTCACGCCTGTAATCCTAGCTCTGGGAGGCCGAGGCGGGTGGATCGCTCGAGGTCAGGAGTTCGAGACCAGCCTGAGCAAGAGTGAGACCCCGTCTCTACTAAAAATAGAAAGAAATTATCTGGCCAACTAAAAATATATATACAAAAAAAAAAAAAAATTAGCCGGGCATGGTGGCTCATGCCTGTAGTCCCAGCTACTTGGGAGGCTGAGGCAGTAGGATCACTTAAGCCCAGGAGTCTGAGGTTGCTGTGAGCTAGGCTGATGCCACGGCACTCACTCTAGCCCGGGCAACAAAGTGAGACTCTGTCTCAAAAAAAAAAAAAAAAAAAAAAAAAAAAAAAATTTTGGGTATATTAGGCACAAATATACTAAATCTATCTTTTTACTTTCCTTAGCTTCAATGTCTCCAATTCACATTAGCCAAAGAGAATGATAATTGGTGCTATATGATCCTTAAATCCTTTAAAGTACCTGGAAGTGTTGCTTTGGTGAGGAAAGGGAAATCATCTTATTATGTTTCTCTGAAATTGGGTTTATATTGCTGAATCCTGTTTAAATATGCTTATCCTTGAAAGTATAAAATAGTCTCTGGAAGCAAAATTTCTCTAGCATTTAGTACCTTTCCTATACTCTACACTGACCTTCAGTTTTCTACCTGAAAATAACTTTAAAACTTTGTAAGATATGAAAGAATAGTTATTCCTTAAAGTCCAATATACTGGCTTACTCTGAATAAATTGTTTCTATCTACTTTAAGAAAGTTGTCTGACCCTGATATCTGACAGATTAAAGTACACTAAAGAATATGGTGATTTTTTTTTTTAGAGGAAGCAAATTATATATCCCGGGAATAAACTGTCTGCTACATTAATACGGTTGACCTCTGGTCACAGTCTGTCCTTAGATAGTCACTGCTATATCATTTATATCAAACAAAGAAACATTTCAAAGGAGGCAAGGGAGGTTGGTGGCATTTGTCACATGGTCGTGCAAAGACATCTCAGGTAATTTCTTGAGCCTGTGATGTATTGTGCTATCAGTCTTAATTTTCTCCTGCCATTTCTGCATTTACTAAAGAAGGGGAGAAATTATTCTCACAGGATCTATAAGAGGATATAAAAATAAGATCAAATAACTTATATTTATCAAAGAAAGTGAAAAAAAGCAAAAATGAGGTGGCTTTTAATTTTAGAAGATAGGACTGCCATATTATGAGTCCTTTTAACAGTTTTTTTTTTTTGTACTCTAAATATATTTTCTTCAGGTTACATTTTCTTTCAATTTTTAAAGAATTGTAAGATAGAATTTTCATATATCTTTACATCAAAATAAACTATTTTATTTGAAGTAAAATGTACATTTCATGAATCTCTTAGTAATATTTCTTGTTTATATTATTGAGTCCATGCTATTAAGTAACAGCATTATTTAATTCAAAAAGCAATTGCATTTCTTGTGTAAAAGAAATTATATTTCTTGTGGTTAAAAGAAACAACCAGGGAGATTTAGCAGTGTGTTCAGGCGACAATGCTGCAGCACATGGTAGTATATTCATTAATGACTCTTTCCAAGGCAGACAATATGCAAAGAGAATTGAGATTCAAGTTATGAAAGTTTGATTATAGGCCAATCTGCCACTATCTAGTTGTGAAATATTAGACAAGTGAACAAATGTCTCTGAATGTCAGATAAATCTTTTTTAAATGAACAAATTTCAATGAAAAATATTTGAAATTCTGTTACCAATAATATCTTTAATTTTAACCTCCTGAGAACCAGTCCAAAATATAGGTTAAAGCCATACCTGGAAGTGATTTTTCATTACACAGGTGTATGCTTTTTCCTATCTCTAACTCTATTCCCCACCATGTAAATGCATATGTTGGGAAGAACTAAAAGAGTCATATGTACCCAGATTTTATTGGTTAATGAGTTATCTGAATCTGCCTATATATGCATTTTAATAAACTGTCTGGTTCAAATAAACACAGATTCTTTATTTTCATCTAAATAGGCAATGTTAACATACTCTTTGATATTAAAATGATGCCAGTATACCTCCAAATTGTTTCAAATGTAATACTAAATGATAGAATAATGCAGTGATCCAGTTTCTCTCCCTAGTAAGTTCTAGAGATAACAAGTTAGACATTTTAGGGAAAGATGTTCAATGATAAGAAATCGGGGCAGATAACAAGTTATAGTTTCTCTGCTCTGAAACCAGCTCAAACCAGATTTTTGTGGACCCTGCACACATTTCTGCTTTTCTAGCTGGTATATTATTGGACTTTTTTTCAATAACTGGTGCTGGAGTGACATTGTGAGGTGACTGTGGCAAGAAGGCATTCCACTTTGGTTTGGTGTTGCTGCAATATTTCATTCAGTCAAGAAGTTGAGGCCTGGTGGCTCCCACCTTACTGGTTCTCTCAGACCAGTTCTATCCACGCTGTCTTTCACAGTAGTTGTCCCTTCATACCAAGCCACACTCTCCCCACCTGCCTGGCGGCTTTCACAGATGACTCAGCCAAGCTCAGATCCTCAGGCCCTGACTCCCCACTACATGGCTGTTTCTAGAGAAGGTCCAGCTGTGGCCTGAAGCAGAAATGCTGATTCTTGATTTCAGAAATCTTAAAGGCTATATTTTAAGCAACATAAGCACATTTGATTGACATTAGTATATTTAAAACTGTACAATTTTAAAAAATAAATTATATGTCTCATACATTCTTAACAGAAAGAAAAAAATGGGTAAGCATAGTGGTTATACTTAATTGAGGTTTCTTAGAAGGTTGAATAACAATGTATACAAGAGTGGCTAAAACTTGCACAGAGAATTATAAGGGGACATGGTAGGTGAACAAATAAGATGGAATACTAATTAATGGTTTGAGAAAACTGTTTTAAAGAGCAGTATCTATCTGCAGTATGAGAAAAGAAACATGGTTAAAAGTAAATATACAGAACCCACAATTCTATTAGACAGATAGATAGACAGAAAGACAGAGAGATAGATAGATTCAATTTATTTAAATCAATAACAAAGTTTTCAAAGGGGAGGACTTAAAAACCCAATGGTTATAAACAAAAGAGCATATCTTGTCCACAAATAGGTTTATTCGCACCTGGAAGCATTTTTTTCCCAGAATTAAGAACCTGAAACACAAATAATGCCTAAAAATTCACATTCCTCGGTGCACGAGTTGGCTGGGGCAGAGGAGCAGCTGCTCATTGCAGTGAGGATGTGGCTGTTGTTCCTTTTTTCCATACCTCCCAACCCGACTTACTAGTAATTATTTTTCTACTACTAGGCTTTCTTCATTTATTTTTCATTGCCTGTCTGATCCTAGGAGGCTTTTAAATTTGCCACCTCCGATTAATCTAATTCTAAACAGTTACCAAGTATAGATCTGCATGTGACTGGTGAGGAAAAATAAATGCAAAAAATAATACTCTGAAACTGTGTCAGTGTAGAAAACATAAAGCTACATTTATATTTGAATACAACATCCCCAGAGGTAACCTTTAGTTCTCTTACTTTAATATGTTGCTTATAAAGTATGCATTTCAATCAGGATATAAGGTGATGTTACCATAAATAATTCAAGTCAGTAATTCACTGTACAGCATTTACTATAAATGCGAACTGATAAAATATGTAGAATGATCATTTACATTTTGGACAGCAAACGAGCATTGAGCAAATCATGCAATGATGCTGCTTCTCTCCAGAATGACACTGTACATCTCTGCCTGCACTGATTAGCACAAAGGAAACCATCGCTTCTTGAGCTTATAATCTTTTGAATAGATTTAGTTTTCTGGTGAAGGAAAGGAAGACAAAGAATTCTTATGAATGTGTATTGTCTGATATATGTGCCCTTTTAATAGGACAGTTACATAAGGGCATTCTAGGTAACCCAAATTGAAAAGTTACAAATTAGGTGGTTGCTACAGTTTGAGTGTGTCCCCCCAGATTTATGCGTTGAAATTTTAATCCCCAATGCAACAGTGTTGGGGTCTCTTGCGAGGTGTTTATGCCATGAGAGCAGAGCATTTATAGATTAATGCTGTTATGAATAGGGCTTGTGGGAATAGGTCTACCCTCTCTTGCTATTCCACCTTTCACCATATGTGAAAGCAGGGAGAAGATTCTCACTAGATGCCACCACCTTGATCTCGGACTTCCAGAACTATGAGAAAGTAAATTTCTATGCTTTTTTTTTCCCAACATATTAAGGGGGTGCAAATGTTTAGGTTACATATATTGCCTTTGCCCCGCCCAAGTCAGGGCTTCAAGCATGTCCATTCCCCAGACGATGCACATCGCACCCATTAGGTGTAATATACACATCCCCACCACCCTCCTTCCACATGCCTGACCCCCAATGACTGTTACTACTATATGTGCACATAAGTGTTGATCAGTTAATACCAATCTGACGGTAAGTACATGTGTTGCTTGTTTTTCCATTCTTGGAATACTTCACTTAGTAGAATGGGGTCCAGCTCTATCCAGGATAATACAAGAGGTGCTAGATCACCATTGTTTTTTGTGGCTGAGTAGAACTCCATGGTATACATGTAACACATTTTATTAATCCACTCATGTATTGATGGGCACTTGGGTTGTTTACACATCTTCACAACTGTGAATTGTGCTGCTATAAACATTCGAGTGCAGATGTCTTTTTTACAGAATGTCTTTTGTTCTTTTGGGTAGATGCCCAGTAA
The DNA here is from genome assembly GCF_020740605.2 of Lemur catta. Taxonomy (NCBI): domain Eukaryota; kingdom Metazoa; phylum Chordata; class Mammalia; order Primates; family Lemuridae; genus Lemur; species Lemur catta. Next base: position 103,511,664 of record NC_059131.1, on the reverse strand, counting down.
TGGGATTGCTGGATCAAATGGCAGTTGTACTTGTAACTCTTTGAGGTATCTCCATATTACTTTCCACAGAGGTTGCACTAGTTTGCAGTCCCACCAGCAATGTATCAGTGTCCCTATCTCTCTACATCCACACCAACATTTATCATTATGGGACTTTTTGATAAAAGCCATTCTCACTAGAGTTAAATGATATCTCATTGTGGTTTTGATTTGCATTTCCATGATAATTGGAGATGTGGAGCATTTTTCATATATTTGTTGGCCATTAGTCTATCTTCTTTTCAAAAGTTTCTGTTCATGTTCTTTGCTCACTTTTGAATGGGGTTGATTTTTTCTTGGTGATTTTTCTATACATGAACAATAGTCAAACTTAGAACCAAATCAAAGACTCAATATCCTTCACAGTAGCAACAAAGAATATAAAATACCTAGGAATATATGTAATTAAGGAGGTGAAAGACCTCTACATGAAGAACTACAAAACACTGAGGAAGGAAATAGCAGAGGATGTAAACAGGTGGAAAACCATACCATGCATGCATCAGCAGAATGAACATTGTTAAAATGTCTGTACTACCCAAAGTGATCTACAGATTAAATTCAATCCCTATTAAAATACCAACATCATTTTCCTCAGATCTAGAAAAAATAATTCTATGCTTTGTATGGAACCAGAGAAGACCCCATATAGCAAAAACAACCTTAAGCAAAAGGGACAAATTGGGAGGCATCAATTTACCAGACTTCAAGGTATACTACAAGGTTGTAGTAACTAAAACAGCATGGTACTGGCACAAAAACAGAGACATAGACCAATGCAACAGGATTGAGAACCCAGATATAAAACCATCCTCATATAGCCATTTAATCTTTGACAAAGCAGACAAAAACATATACTGGGGAAAAGAATCCCTATTCAATAAATGGTGCTGGGAAAACTGGATAGCCACATATAGAAGACCGAAACAGGCTCCACACCTTTCACCTCTCACCTCTCACAAAAATCAACTCATGGTAGATAACAGACTTAAACCTAAGGCATCAAACTATAAGAATTCTAGAAGAAAATGTTGGAAAAACCCCTATAGACATTGGCCTAGGCAAAGAATTTATGAAGAAGACCCCAAAGGCAATCACAGCAACAAAAATAAATAAATGGTACCTGATCAAATTAAAAAGCTTCTGCACAGCCAAGGAAACTATCATGAGAGCAAACAGACAACCTACAGAATGGGAGAAAATATTTGCATGCTACACATCTGATTAAGAGCTGATAACTAGAATCTATATAGAACTCAGGAAAATTGCTATTTTTTATAAATTACCCAGCCTCACGTATTTTGCAGAAGCTGCACAAACAGATAGCAGTCTAATACTTTACTTATGGCAAAGTGTAAAATTAGGAAATTGTTTCAAAGTCAGCTACTGCGGAGGAGGCTGAGACAAGAGAATCATTTGACCTTAGGAATTCAAGGCTGTAGTGAGCTATGATTGTGCCACTGCAGCCAGTATGACAAAGCAAGACCCTGTCTCAAAATAAATAAATAAATAAATAAATAAAAAGAAAAAAGACACTTTTATATGTGGAAATAAGGCCACAGAGTAAATCAATAGCTGACTTTTTAATTAACTAATTTTTAGAGATAAGATCTTGCTCTGCAGCTGGGACTACAGATGCATGCCACCATGTCAGGCTAATTTTTTATTTTGTAGAAATAAAGGTCTCACTATGTTGCCCAGGCTGGTCTTGAACTCCTGCCCTAAGGTGATCCTCTGGCTTTGGCCTCCCTAATTGTTGACATTACAGGTGTGAGCTATTGTGCCAACCCAGATTATCTGAGGGACAAGTGCTAGCAATGAGCATTTCTAAGGATAAATGGTTGCTTAAATAATGTGTATCAATGCAATAGATATTTTCTCTTGAATTCTAAACATATTCTCATGGCCATTTTATAAATGCTAGAAAGAAAAATTAAATGGTCAGTTAGATACTATTCTGGAGTGGGGAAAACATGCAAACAATAACAGATTAACAAACTAAAGAAACAATACCTACAGAAATATATATATTTCTGCTGGTAGTAGTGCTAATAGTTTTTACCTATCCTGCAAACTACAGTTATGAAGAGTATCTTTTAAATGTTAAAAAACATGTTTTGTATGGGTCCACAAAATCTATAAAATGACTTATATGGTACACAGACACAAAAATGAGCTAATGCCTTTTAGTTGTAAACTGAGGAAGAAAATGTACTTTAAGTGATAGCAGTATTAAAACTCACTGGTATCTAACACCACCTCATTTCTTCTGGGATACAAATCTTTTCTGTTGGTAAAAAGAGGTCAGAGAAATATGTTTTTGGCAGTCAAGGAAATATTAAAAAATAATCTCAAAGGAGAGTTCAAAGAAAATTCTGTAATAAGAATTCTAAAAGAGACCTATTTTTTTCACCCTGAAAGCGTATTCCCATCCCCATTCATTACTTGATTTATCCCACTGAATGATATCTTCTCAAGTATCCTGGGGAATGGACTACCAGTCAAAGAAGCTTGGTTCAAGCAAAACCAATTTTTATCTCTGTAGTGCACGACCCTGCTGCTGAATGTGTGCTTTGCCCCTAGTCCAGCAGGATGAGCGTCACCTGGGAGCTTGAGAAAGGTGCAGAATCTCACACCCCCTCCTAGAATTACTAATTCAAAATCTACATGTTAACAATATGTCGTGTGTTTTCATTGCACGTTACATAGCAGCTTTGCTCTCAATGTTATTTAAGCTGAGAATCTGTTTACGTATTTATATTACCTTGCCACTTTCTAATCTCTTTTCTACCTGTCCTCTCTCTCTACCTAGTCAAGTAATCTACTTCTAATCAAATGACATCCTGACCTCCCTGTAAAACACTGTATCATTGCCCCTTTTCTACTTCTACGCCCTTCTCTAGCTCAGCAACTTCTTCATTTTCTGCTCTTCAAACGCTTTTTCTTTCAACCCTTTTTGCTATGATCCCTCTTTCTTTAGAGCTACTATACATGCTGTTTTCTAAGCTTGGACATCTCTCCCCCATTTCATCTCATATTTACCCTCCAAATATCAACACCAGGATAAATTCTACGGGCAAACCTCAAACACACAGAATCAATCAAGTCTCCCTGTTAGAAGCCATCATCCTGATAAACAGTATTTTCTTTTTTATTTTTTAAATAAATTTGATTATGAAAACATTATTTTAAAGTAGATATGTCTCATAAATTTCATTTTTATTTTAAATGCAAGAAATTATACATATGGTTTTGTACTTAGAAAATTTTAAAAAATACTATCATAATCAGTTAAGAAATATTCACCAATACTTTCTCTATTATTGAGTGTTTATCGAGAATAGTTGTTGATTTTGCCCAGCTGCTTTTTCAGCATTTATAGAGATGATAACATGATTTTTCTCCTTAAATCTATTAATTTGGTGGTTTTATATAAACATTTCTAGCACTCACATATCTGTGAAATATTGAATTACTTCTTTGGTGAGAATCAAGAAAGTTTTGCCAATCTTTTTGTAGAGTTTTTTGTTGTGATTGACTAATAAATTTAGAATGTTTTTCTCTTTTATGTCATGGTATATTTTAGCTGAAATGAAATTGTCAGTTTGAGGTTTGTCAGAATTCACTTATAAAAGAATTCATTCCTAATGTTTTGATATTTATTTATTTATTTACTTTTACAATGAGGAGTGTAGTACGTTTAAAATTTTTCTATTTCTGTGAAAATTAGTCAATTAAAACGTTACATTTCCTCTGAAATAAATTTTAGCTTCATTATTATCCTATAATGCTGCCCATTTAATCTAAGTTTCTCAATCCATGTATCAAAAAAATCTGTACTCCCTTAATATTTTGAAATTAAAAAATAATAAAACAGGAAAAACCAATTTATGGTGTCAGAAATCAGGATGTCAGTTTTAGAATTTTTTTTTAATATTATCGGGCAAAATATTTTCACGGTTTGTGAAATTTCCTTTTATTCTATTTTTTTCTCCTTTTATCATTTTTTATTCTATATGTTAAACATCCTTACTTTTTCCTTGATTAAATAATAGTTGGTCTTTTTATGTTCTTATTTCAAATAATCAGCTTTGAAAATTTATGTTAATTTAGCTGTGCTTTCTTGTTGTTGTTCTCTAATTCATTTAATACTGATTTTTTTTTTTTTGAGACAGAGTCTTGCTCTGTTGCCTGGGCTAGAGTGCCATAGCCTCAGCCTAGCTCACAGCAACCTCAAACTCCTGGACTTAAGTGATCCTCCTGCCTCAGCCTCCCAAGTAGCTGGGACTACAGGCATGTGCCAGGATGCCCGGCTAAGTTTTTCTGTATATATTTTTAGTTGGCCAGATAATTTCTTTCTATTTTTAGTAGAGGTGGGGTCTTGCTCTTGCTCAGGCTGGTCTTGAACTCCTGAGCTCAACTGATCCACCCCCCTCGGCCTCCCAAGTGCTAGGATTACAGGTGTGAGCCACTGCGCCTGGCCTAATATTGATTTCATAATTAAGTCCTTCTGCTTTACTTTGGTTTAATTTATTATTATTCATTTTTTTAAAAAAATTGAATGCTTAATTCTTTTATTTTTAAATCAAAAAGTTCTTAAAGCTTTGAATTTTTCTCTAAACACTGACTTAGATGTGTGATGAATGTTTCTCTATATGGTATTTTCATTTTCATTGCTTTTTAGAAATTCTCCAGTTATGTTTTATATTTTGTTTTGTAAATCTTTGCTTTTAATTAATAAATTTTATGAGTAATTTTAGAGTTACAGAAAAATGGAACAGAAATTGTAGAGTTCCCATATCTCTTCTCTTCCCCATTACTAATATCTTGCCTGAGTGTGGTGTATTTGTAATAAGGATGAACCAATTTAAGTAGACTATTATGATTAACTAAAGTACATTGTTTACACTATCAATCCATCTTTGTTTTGTAGAGTTATTCAGGTTTTCACAAATGCCTAATGTCCTGTATCCACCATTACAGTGTCAAACAGAATTGTTTCACTACCCTAAAAATCCCCTTTGCTCTACTTATTTAACCCTATCCTCTCCCCTCAAACGGCCAGCAACTGCTGATCTTTTTACTGTTTCTATAGCGTTACCTTTTCCAGAATGTCATATAGTTGCAATCATACAGTATGCAGTCTTTTTGGACTGACTTCTTTCACTTAGCAGTATGCATTTTGGCAGTTTTAATAAAGTTGCTATAAATATTTATGTAAAAGTCTATGTATGGACATAAATTTTCAACCCATTTGGGTAAATACATATGAGCCTGAATGCTAGTTCTTATGTTAAGACTATGTTTAGTTTTGTAAGAAGCTGACAAACTGTCTTCCAAAGTGGCTGCACCTTTTTGCATTCCCCCTGGCATTCATGAGTTTCTGTTGATTCATATCCTCTCCCACATTTGGTGGTGTCAGTGTTTTGGATTTAGCTATTCTAATAAGTGTGTAGTATTATCTCCTTATTTTAATTTACAATTCCCTATGACATATGATGCAGCTTTCAAGTGCGTATTTGCCATCTGTATATCTTCCTTGGTGAGATGTCTGTTCAGATCTTTTGCCAATTTTTAAATTGAGCTGTTTGTTTCTTAGTGGTTTTTTTTTTTTTTAAAGTTTCCAATATTACAGGGGTACCAATGTTTTGGTTACATGGATTGCTTATGTATTGCTTGAGACAAAGTTATAGGCATGCTGTTACCCAGATAGTGTACAGTGTACCCATTAGGTACGATTTCACCCAACCCCCTCTCCCTTCCCACCTGCTTGATTTCCATTGAGTTTTACTTAGTGTTGAGTTTTAAATGTTCTTTGTATATTTTGGATATAAATACTTTACCAGATATATGTTATTTGCAAATATTTTCTCTCAGTTTGTGACTTTCTTTTGATCCTCTTAATATATTATTCCTTGTGACTCAGACTTATTTGGCATCTAGTATAATGTCGTTCTACTAAAGATCTTTACTGGATACTTCTGGTTTTAATGAACAATGATTATTTTATATGAAAGCAAGTAAAGAAATATATCGTCTTTGACTTCCAGATTTCTCTCCATTGCAGAAATAGAAAAAAAAAGAAAAGAAAAGGAAAGTAATAACTCAGCAGAGTGGTATTGCTATATTAAAATTATAACGTTTTAAATGAGGACAGTAACAGAAGAAAGTATATTTCTAAATCCTTTGCAAAATTAAGATTGCAATGAAAAAAATGTTGATGATTGACATTTCTAAAATGAGACCCCTGAATAAAGTTGAAATTTTTAACTTCATACAAAAATGTATGCAGTGTTTTTTTCTCTATTTATCTATCTATCAATCTATCTGTCCATCTATCTATATTTCTGCATTTTATTCATGGTAACACCATGCTGTACTACCCAAAATACCCATTGAGATTTTACTATGTTATTCTCTTCTTGTAATTCACTTGTTTCTTTTCTTAACCATCAGAGACACTTTTTATTTGTCCTTGAAGAATCCATTAAGTGTTCATTTTTTCTAAAAAGTTTTTCTCCAACTCTATACAATTAATCATTTATTCAACAGTATTTATTAATAGTGTATGCACACTTCTGTCAACATTTTTCTTAATTTATTGCTAATATTTGTTTACTATATTGTGTCCCCAAATAGCCCATTTGTCTTTGGATAATTGGAGCTATTCTTGTTTTTCTTTTGACCTTGGACAAAAAGTAGAATATATAAAGTTCTCATTAAATGTTAATTGAATAGATAATTCAGTGTAAAATATTTTAAAGAAAACATATATATTTCTTTTTGTATAATAAAAGTTTCTTAGTTTCTTACATTTTAAAATTAAAAGAAATATAGTAAGAAAATGAAGCTCGTGACCTAAGATTGTTTTACATTTTTTTACGCTTAAATATTTCTTGCAATCTTTTGGTTAAAGGCTGACACCTAGGAATAAATATATAAAAGTCAGTAGTATTTTAATGTAAGAAATTAAGACTGGCAAACTGTGATGACAAATGCATGTTTTACTTTAAAAAGTAAATGAAAAGTATATTATATTTGATGACCAGTTATTTTATGTCAGTGTAGTAAGTATAAAATATTTAATTTGCACAACAAATAGTTTATTATAATCTCTATTCCATACACAATAAAATTCAGACTCAGCAAAAAAGTTGACTTGTCCAAGGCATCACGCATGTAGATAGATTCAAAACCAGGTCTCTCAGACTCTTAGCACTATTGCATTTTGCTTGCAAACTGCTTTCACAAACATTATCTTAAATTAGCCTCCCATTTAAAAAGATTGCATTTCCTTGAGGGAGAAATATGCTCAAGATATCATGATAACTAAGAGAACAAGCAACAAATTCCGTTCACTTCACAGCTTCTGATTGTTCTGTTTACTCATTGTTAAAATAGGATAAACATTGAAAAATTATAGAAAATAATATGATAATGATATGCTTGCATTTAAGTTGGAGAAAGAAAATGTTTACCTGGGTGTGTGTGTTTCTGGAAACTCTTTATTAAATGACTAATTTTGTATTCCTGTTCACTTTTACTACTTGGGGTTGAGGAAGGATTGAATTATATGAAGACTTGACCAAAAGCAGTGAACTCAGCAGTCTTCACTGAGATTGAATGTTTCTCACAAGTTCATAAATGATCAAGTCAGATGATTGTAGTCATCTATCTTTTGTTGATTGTATCCATTTATCAAACCTCTTTCACTTCCCCCACTTTTTTTTTAGTACAAGTCAACTTCCGTGCTCAGTCAGTGATAAAGTAACCTCACATGATGCAATTTTTCTTTAAATAATTACCTTATCTAATCAATCTTACTTTCTTCATTTCCTGGGTTATTGTTTCTGATCATTCTTAAAGCAGTTGTAATGATGGAGGGGGGAGCAAAACCCTGAGAAGTAGGAATAAAAGAAGGAACGATATGCTGCGGTAAACTCATCAGTTTCATTCCATGTTTGTCATCCTGGGGAAAAGGAATTTCTTAAAATATTTGGATGTTACCAATAAAATCATTGGTAGGTTTTGTTAGGAACAGAGATAGTCTTATTTATACATTCGTATAGAATGTATAATGAATAATTGCATAAAGATTTATCACTCCATTCATATTGTAAGAAAGGATTTGAATTTATATTTCTATCTATATAAATATTTGTGATTATAGCCAATTTTTCTATTGCTATTACTGTATATTTATGAAAAATTAACTACAGGCTATATGTGAAATTTTAGGGATTAATATAGTGTAATTGTGAAAAAATTGTGAATGTTTTGGATGATAATCTTCATTTCAAAAGCAATATATCATATGTGAGAATTTAGACACTGGAATTAGGTTAACTTATATTGTAGAATATTGAACCAGGCATTTTGTTTAAAGACAGTAAATTTAACTAAGAACAAACTTTTACTGAATTAAGAAGACATAATATTTTAAAGTTAATATCTAGTGGAAGAGAAATTAAACTACATGTAAAAATTAATACTAATCTTGTAATTCTGTTAAAATGTTCCTAAAGTTTCTAATGTCACCAGTGAATTAACTATAAAAATAAAAAACAATTGAGTGATAATTTAATACAAATAAATATATATCATAAAAATTAATTTAAAACATGATGACACAATTGGAAAATTTTAAGAGATTTCTAGCCTAAAATCTCATATAACTCTTCAATGTGCATACATTGTTTTCTAAAGTTTCACAGCAAAGTAATAAAAATAGCTTAATGTAGATGTTAAAAGCATTTTTAAAAATTATTTAAATTTTTTATTATGAAATATAATACATATATAAAAAGTGCACAGGACATTTTACAACACAATGAATTATTCAAAAGTGAACACATATAATCTGACCCAAGTCTAGAAAAATAATATATTTTAGTATTTCCGAAGACACTTTTGTGCTTCTTTCAACTCTTACCCTCTCCCTTCTCCCAAAATGTGAACGTGATCTTGGTCTCTAACAGTATATTTTTGTTTTGGCTATTTTGGGACTTTGTATAAACGAGTTAATACACTGGTTTTCTGTGATATCTTGCTCAACGTCACATTTGTGGGATTTAACTGTGCTGTTGCATGTAGGTGTTATCTTCATCTTTATTACTGTATTTTTCCTCAAAATTTTAATATATGGGCATTTGTGTGCTTTCTGGCTTGATGCCAATATATTCTTGTACAATTGTCATTGCACAAGTACACTCATTATCATAAAATATGCATCTAGCAGTGGAATTGTTTTGTCTTAGAATTTGTACAGATTAAATTTTAGTAGGTACTGCTAAATTTATTGTCATGGTTGATGAAATTACATTCCTACTAAAATGAATGAATATTACCATCTATCCTCTATAGTAAGTACAGTTTTGGTAGTAAGTGCCGTTTAGATGTGAGCTGTATATGAAGATTTGCAGTAATATCACATTATGTTTTTCTTTTGGATTTTCCTGAATCTTAACAAGAGATTTTTTTTCATATATTGACAAGGCATTCAATATTCTTTTTTCTGATGTGCTAGCTTCAATTTCTTTCCCAATGTTTTAATTTTTTTCTTTTTGCTTAATAGAAGTTATTTTTGTGCTCAGGATATGAGCCTTTTAAAAAATATATGTGTTGCAAATAATTTCCCACACTTTATCTTGACTTTTCCCTTCATTTTATTTTTTGGCAGAGTTCTTGGTTTTAATGCAAGTTTACCAATTGCAAAGTTTTAGAAGTCTTAACTTGCTCCAAAGCAATGTAGCTCGTGTCATCCTCTAAGAATTTTGCCATTTTTGATGTTACTTTATTTTTTCCTTTCAAGGGAACTTAAGTTTAAAAATAGTTTGAGAATGAGCAAATTTAACTTTTTCTTTTAATGGTAGTATATTGAACTAAAGCCATTTATTGGTAACACTGTTCTTTCATTATTTCTCTGCAATGCCACTTTTTCCATTAATTAAGTATCCATGTTTGTATTGATCAGTTTCTGTCTCTGTACACAAGTTCATTGATTAGATTCTCTTGTGGTTAATTACTGTAGCTTTGAGATAAACATTGTTTTCCATTAGCGTTAGTTCTTCCACTGTGTCAGTCTTACCTATATTTCTATATAAATTTTAGATTCAGTTTGTCTAGTTTCACTTACGCATACATACTTATACATGCAAACACATATGCTATGATATTTTGACTGGGATAGCATAAAATCTATGAACTAATATAGATAAAAATAAATATTTAAATATTGAGTATTCAAATTCATAAAATGCTTCCATTTATGTAGGTCCTCTTTAATTTCTTCTTTAATGTTTTAAAGTTTATAAAGATTTTCTTACTATTTTAGATGTTCTTATTGTTATGTGATATTTCAATGCTATTATAAGTTGTATTTTTTTAATCTTAGCTTTTTTTTTGCCTGTCTGTTGCTGATATTTAGATATGGTATAAATTTTGTATTTTCAATATGCAACCATTTTTTACCAATGGCATATAGATTTAAATACCATATATTAAATAATATTTCATAACACATTGCATCTTAACTGATATTTTTTCTAATAAATATTCTGTAGATCCTTATATAGATAACTACACAATTATAAGGTGTTACTATAAATTCTCAAGTTCTGTTGTTTTACCCTTTGTAAAAGGACTTTCAGTTATTTGACTGAAAGAATGAACCACAATACTACACGGGAGGAGAAAATCAATTGTTTATGTAAATCAAACTACTGTTATTCTATATTTTACTACTTTGTAAATCAATGAAAAACTTTAATACATTCTGAGATGATTGAACGGAGTTATAAAATCATTCTGAGCATCGCTCTTATCTCTTCTCATCTTCTTCATGATTTAAAATTATTACCTTAATGCAACCAACAATAAATCTTTTTATTAATCCTTTAAATAAATCTTTTTAATAAAAGTATTTGTTCTGTAACATTTGGATTCACTCAAAAGGCCTCACTTAAGGACCTAGAAAGCCACATGTGGCCTTCTGGCCGCAGGTCCCCCACCCCTGCAGTGCCGCAGACAGAGTAGGGGTGCTTTCCTAAGCAGGAGGGGGACCCCTTATGCGGCAACGGTAACATTATGTTCAAAACCCTGTACGTGACCAGCATTGTCTTTTGTTCAAGCCATAAATGTTGATCATAAACTGCTGTCACAGAAAGGTAAGTGCAGTTTGTAAGACACCTGGCTTAGTAAATTCATCCATCCTTGGGGGTCCGGGGCCAGCGACTTTCTGGTAATGTCCTTGTTTAGGGTCACTAGGGTCTGGTAGTGGTCAAAATGGCTACACTCAGGCTCTCTTGACTTTCCTTCTCTGCCTTATCTCTACATTAACCTCAAGGCTTGTGACAGGGTCTGCAAGAAATCCTCTTAGAGAAGTCTGGAAACCTGCCAAGAGGGGAAATTATGAGCTGATTATCTGCAGAACCTTACAGGCTTATGTGAATGAGCCCTAAAAATATATTGCACAGAAAATTGTGCTTCCTGTTCACACACAAAAAATTTATACCCAAGAGAGAACTACTATGCACACCGGATAAATGAAATGCTTTTGCCTACTTTCCTGTATCTCATGCTCCCATTCCTTCCCCGTCTGAAGCAAGCTAAGCCATGGGTCTGGTGTGTGCCCAGAATAATAGAGAACAATTGTATTTGCTGCAAGATTAGAGTTTATACGAGATTGGACAGAACTTTATTACATCAAAAGGTGAGTAGTAATCACTACAATGAGACTAATAATATGAACAAAAGTAAAAGGAAAGCTCTGGGATTACTCAATAACATCAAAGGGTAGATGTGAGAGATTAAACACAGCCTGACTGAACACAGTATTATACTTGAAAAACATTAAGTCATTTCTTATTTGTGCCCCATTAAGGCCAATCTACTCAATACACCCTTTATACTTATGAGTCATTTTGGTTTGTCTAAATTGCATCCTTATAGCCTCTCTACATTTTTCTTTTTTTTTTTTTATTTCAGCTCTTCATGGGGGTACAAAAGCTCAGGTTATATACATTGTCCATGTCCCGCCCATCCCCCTGAGTCAGAGCCTCAGGCGTGTCCATTCTCCAGACAGTGCGCCTGGCACTCACCATGTAGTCAAACCTCCTTCCCCTCCCCCGCCACCTCCCCGAGTTAGCACCTTCAAGCATGACCATTCCCCAGAGGGTGTGCAATGCACTCATCATGTAGGCATACATCCATCCCCCACCCCGTCTCAGTCTGATATCCAGTTGGTATCCTTCCCCGATGTGCATTTAGGTGACGATCAGGGAAACCAATTTTCTGGTGAGTACATGTGATGCTTGTTTTTCCATTCTTGGGATACTTCACTTAATAGAATGGGTTCCAACTCTCTCCAGGAGAACCAAAGAGATGTTGTATCACCGTTATTTCTTATAGCTGAGTAATACTCCACGGTATACATATACCACAGTTTACTAATCCATTCATGGATTGATGGACACTTGGGTTGTTTCCACATCTTTGTGATTGTGAATTGTGTTGCTATAAACATTCAGGTACAGGTGTCTTTGTTATAGAATGACTTTTGTTCTTCTGGGTATATGCCCAATAAAGGGATTGCTGGGTAGAATGGTAGGTCTACTTGGGTCCCACAGCATAGCCGCTGCAGATCCATAGGAGGCCGCGGGGGTCCTGGGCAACTCCCTTTTATAGTCCATGACCCCACGCCAAGAGCTGTGGCTCTGTGTGAACTCTGTGGACAGGAGACATCAGCGGGAAAGAGCTTAGACTCTTGGTCGTGGAATAACAGGTGTTTTTTTGGGTTTTTTTTGTTTTTTTTCTTTGTTTCTTGTTTTTTTCTTTTTCTTTTTATTCATATTGGTTTTTTAAAATATTATTATTTATTATTATTATTAGTGTTTTTTTTGTTTGTTTGGTTTTTGTTTTGGTTTTTTTTTGTTTCTCTTTTTCTTTTTATTCGTTTTTTTTTTCTTTTTTTTTTTCTCTTTCTTTCTTTTTCTTTTCTCCTCTTCGGTAGCCCTCTAGCCCAGGAGGAACTGTATACTCCTGAGCTCGCCAGGCCCCCAGCTCTGGTTCCTACCAGACCCTGAACATTCCCCCCCAGCACCGGTGATCTGCGGGTGGGCAGCCGCCATTGTGGGGTCCAAGGCTAGCTGCTGCAGAGCCATAGGGTGCCAGGTGGCTCCCCAGGGGGCTCCATCCCCTGGTCCGTGGACCCTCTCCAGGTCCCCTTCCCGGGTGTGAACACTGAGTGCTTCCCCAGACGGAAGAGTGTGGAGCCTGGACCTTGGGGACATTGGGACAGGTTAGACCTTTGCCCGTGGGAGCTGCAGCAGCTGGGGCACTGAGTGAGCAAGGGCACTACATCCTCCCCCTAGCCAATGTCTTTTCTGCGGAAAGAGACAGAAACCACACATCTAGAGGAAGAACCAAAAGACAGGGGAAAAAAAAAAAAAAGAGAGAGAGGGAGAGACTTTCTGCTTGCAAATACTGTGAATCCTGCCTGCTAACTGAAAGTCCACAACACAGTGACTTAACTTGCCAAACCGGTCTTAGGTCAAGCCAACCCTCTGGAGGTGGACCCATCAGAAGCAGTTCCCCAACTGAGATAGAAAAAACTCTAAACAACACACAACAGTCTCCCCCTCTGGACAAAGGAAACAACATACCTAGATTGTTTCACAGCCTAAGAACAGAGTACAAGGCGTGCTGTTAGCCAGACTAAAGCTGTGAGGAAAGATCTAAGTATAGATCCAGATGGGAAGGGCTCAGCGGAAAAATATGGGGAGCACAAAGAACCAAATGGAAACCTTGCCCCCAAAGAGAAATACATTTTTCTTTTAGGTTTTTTTTTTCTTTTTTAACTTCACTCTCAGCCAAGTATTCTAAAAATTATGCGATCATTGAGACCTTCGCTAGTCACTTCTCATCCACAAATATATTAACACAGCTTCTATTTCTTCCATTACATTATAATCCATTTGTCTAAAATGGATTCTTCAGTCTACATCTTACTGAGACTCTCCAACGCATTCAATGATCATTTTTTAAAGTCTTTCCTTCTTCAAGATGCTAGACACTATTTCGCCTGGTCTTACTTTCCTCATTCTTTGTATTCACTTTATGGGTTTTGACTTCCATATTTGGCTGTAAGCATTTGTTCTTGCAAGGAGTTGTAAAGTAGCCCATTGTGCTTTTTGTAAACAATAGATTGTACCATATATACATTTAAGGAATACAACATGATGTTAAAGGAAATATATAAACAGCGAAAAGACTACTATAGTGAAGCAACTTAACATATCCATCATCTCACCATCTTGCTTCTTTTTCTATACCTTCTCTTTGGTTGTTTTAATTTACTCCCCTGATTAAAAAGTCCATCAATATGCTAATGACTCCCTAATGACTCCTGATGTCTCTCTTTAGCCCGGACCTCATCCTTCATGTCTACCTCATGTATTTACCTGCCTGTAAATCAGGTCTGTGTGTCTCAAAGTTACCTTAAGCTCCTGATATTCAAAATAGAATTGAACATCTATTATCATAAATCTGTTAAACTTTGAATCCATATAACCTAAATTAATGGCAAAACTTATCCCATGTTCACTGTAAATCTATAACCTGGAATCTATTTTATAATTCTTCACCTCCTCCCACTTCCAATCAATTACTGACAACTCTAAGAAGCTTTTCCTAACATGTCCTGTCCTGCCCATTCTTTGCTTTTGTATCACATTGCACATACGTTTATTTTAATGCCTATATTGGAATTGGCCCATTTATATGTTTGTCTCTATTATTAAAATGTATGTTTATCCAGGACAGCAAATCTTGTAAAATATTTTTCTTTCCCTTCCCACAATAAGATTTCAGTAGATCTAGATATTTATGTAAAATATTTTGTCAATAAGAATGTGACGTGCAAAGATTAGCTGTGGCTAACCATCTCAGTTCATTTGTGGAATGAGGCAGGATATAAATAAACAAACAAAAAAAAATTGATGACTAAATTTAATGTATGCTCTGTAACTATATATGATGCCAAATTTTATAAAATTATTGAGTCCATTAGGAAAATGCCATTTTGCATACTGAATATAATAAAAGTACAAGAACACTTCAATGAATTGCCATAAAAATAATAAATTTCACAGGTTCTGCCTGTTTTCATTCCTACTACATAATGTAATATTTCCTTTCTTTTGCATCAACTGAAGCTCTTTACTTTGCAGAAGTATTTTCCCTTGCTTTGCACTGAGTTTCTATGACCAGTTTTTCACTTCTATTTTCTAAAAATACATGAATTTGTTGTTTATACCTATTGCTGCTCCTCAACATACTTAAACATTCTATCTCATTATAATCTGGCTTCTACATTCTCTTGATCTTTGTTCTCCTTAATCATTTTGCAGCATGTGGCAATGCTGACCGCTTCCTTGTGGACGTATTTCCTTCTCATCCAAATATTGTTCTACTCCCACTGCTGGCTCTGCCTCACTTTCTCTTCATGATAGAGAAGGCAAGATATTGCCATCGATCTATTCAATCAGTCAACAAACACATATTCAGTATCTCCTGTGTGGCGGCATTTTGCAAATGACAACACATTGCCTATCCTCAAGAAACTTACTATGTTGTTGGGAAGACAGATTTATAAGAAATGTAAAATGGAGTCAGTTTTATGGCCGTGAGGTCACGGTGAAGAGACTGAATGAAAGAGGGTTAACATGTGTCAAAATAACATTAAAGGAAGAATTAGATACCATATACCAATGAGTAAGTCTAGTTTTCCTATGTAACATTTACTCCTATCCAAGGCAATGGAGAAATATATTCAGCTATGGATCATTGATAGAAAATCAGAAAGTGTAAATCAAGAATGAATAGCTTCACATTCACAAATAAGATTGCTCTAGAAATTCCTATGCTTATTGCCCATCTTTTGTAATTAATGTGTCCTTTAACAGTTATCTCATTGGGCAAGAAGCTATGCGGTATTTACATGATACTCTTTTTTTTAACCTGATATGCTGTAAACCTAATTCAAGTACAGTAGTCTTCTGTAGCCCAAAGTTTTTACCATGGCTTTTGTGATTATTTCAGACTGAAAGAATGTCTTCTGTCACTCAGAATGATTTTGCACAGTTTTTTGAGGACTCACACATATGAAAAATAATCTTTCGTGACAGTTTTCTCCAATTTAAGGCAACAGTTCATTCCATATCTGGCTGTTTTGTTGATAACTGTCATATAGACAAAAATGAATAGTGTTTGTAGATTAACTATAAATGTAACCTTGCTAGAGAAATTATGTCAATTTGAGAAGTATTGTCTCTATAAGGAAGACAAATACTAAACAGCTGAACCATGCAGTTTATGAAACAATGTAGTTTTCTTATCCCCCTTAACAAAATCGAAACGCCTTCTCCTTCCATCTGTCCTTCCTTCCTTCCCTTTCTTTTTCTTGTTGCACTGTATATGTTAATTAACTACCCTGTATCTCAGTTTCTCCTTATATAAAACTGGGATACGAATCATACTTATCTTACACAATCGCTGTGAGGATTAAATATAAAATATTTACAACAGTGTCTGGCACCCAGTGTTATTTGTGTGTTGTACATTTATTTTATCATATCTTATCAATTTTTTGCAGTACATTCTAGTACTCTGAAACTTTCAGAACTTCTTGTATTTATATTGTGAGTCAGGGACTATGAGTCTCTCTTTTGTATTGTGCATAGTATGCAGAATTGCCCCCAAAACTGCCTATGCACTAACTGCTGGAAGCTGTGACTATCTTAACCTTGCACAGCAAAAGGGACTTTGCAGATGTGATTAAGGTTAAAAACCTTAAAATAAGGAGATTAACCTGGATTATAATAGTGAGCTTTATCTACTCACACAAACCCTTAAGACAGAATACACTGTGTTTGGAATCAAGTGCAGAAGGAAAAAGAGAGATATTTCTACCAAGACAACTAAATGGGCACCATTACTACTGCTATTGAGCCTCAGAGGCAGTAAGATGAGACAAAGACAGAGAAAGATGCTAGAGAGCCAGAGAGTATGACAGCAAGAGAGTGAAAGGCACGGAGAAACAGCAATGGGGTAGGTGCAAGAAGGAGGATAATGAGGAAAGGAGGGAGAGATATATAAAAACAAGTAATAACTAATGAGAAAATAAAATAAGTCTATAGAGACACCATTTAAAATAGCAACAAAAATCTAAAATATTTAAGAATGAATGTAACAAAAATTATGCAAAACATGATTGAAATAAAATTGGAAACATGATTGAAAGGCAGCAGATTTCCATCTGAAGCAAAATAAACAAATAAAACAACAGCAACAACAAAAACAGTAGCAATAAGATAAATGCTACTCAAAGACAAGATCATTCTGAGAAAACAACATGAATGGAGGAAAATCTTTACTAGAAACCAAGGTGTAAAGTGTACTAATTAAAATCTAGTAGTTGTGCAGGATTATAGAAATAAACTCATGTAATGGAATAAGAAGTCAGAAAGATAACAATACACTTATATTAGAGTGTAATTTTATAGCAGAATCCTTAAAAATAATCAGAAAAAGACTATCCAATAGTTTTTCAAAAAAAAGTATTTTAAAAATTGAACAAATATGAAAATATCAAATTGCTCAAAACAGTACAAATATGAAACAATTAAGTCTTTAGGGAAAAAAACCTTGAGAAAATCTATTTACCTTGACATACAGAAGTATATCTTAAAAAGCAGAAAGCAAGAATCTTAAAAAACTGATAAATTTTATCATATTAAAAATATAATTTTTATAAAACAAAAGGCACTCTAAATATTCAGAGAAGGAAAAGGCAAATGGGTCAGTATAAAAATGGTTATAAAACTGTGAACAACTTATAATCATATATATTTTTAAAAAAAGAAATCAGAGCAACCAATAATCAAAGGAAGAATTATTTATAATCAAATAATGGGGGTATGATACCGAAAAAACAATCCCCAAAGCACATGTATCAACATGAATGTATTTTCAAAACAATATGTTAAATGAAAATAGCAAGTTGGTAAAAGACAGGATAATAGGATAGAACTGATGTATATTAAACAGTTGTTCATAAAACTTCTAAAGTTTCTTATGCAAGATAATTAAGTTATGGAGATCTACTATACAGCATAATACCTATAATTAACATTACTGTATTGTGCATTTAAAATTTTCTAAGAAGGTAGATCCTATGTCGTGTTCTTACAATAAGCAAATAAATAACAGGGGCGTGGTAAACTTTGTGCTGTGATGGATATGCACTCCCCTGATGCAGGTGATGGATTCACAAACTCATTGAGTGGTATACTTTAAGCTATACATTGAGTATAGCTTTTTCCATATCAATTATACCATAAGAAAGTGGTTTAAAAATAAACTTTATAGATATACATATATTCAATATATAAAAATATGGACTGGAACATACCCATTTTTTTTCTTGCATTGTCTGTTGGAGAATGGAGCTGGGAAAACTATTCATACACATGAATTTCATGCATTATGTATATCTGTTTCTATAATATTAGCCTCTTTATTTTTTTTGTTGTTTAAACAAAGAGTAAAAAATTCAGAGTCAACCCATCAGTCATTCTGCTCCTTTTTACATCACTATATTCTCATTAAAAACAATGTAATCCATTTCAATTTTCATCATAAATTGTGGAAAAATTTGTAGTTTAAAAACTTTGACTTGATTTTTTGTGAAAATATTTGTATTTCTAAATTGACTTAAAATGAAACATTCCTGTTAACAGCTGAACATGTGACATAATACAATGAAAACTGAAATTTGTGTTTAAAATATGTAATGCATTATTCTGTTGTATTCTGCTTTACATTTATAGAGCTTTAAGAGGTGGTGGAAGTCTTATTTTATTCTCAAATAAAAATATGAAATATATTTTGACTTTGAGAACTTTTCATTCATTCATTTGTTCATCTAGGCAATGCACATATATTGACCAAAGCATAGTGTTAATCTTTGGACATTAAATAGTATTTAGAAAAGTACTATCATGACTTCTAGAATACTTGGTGTATTTGGAATTTTTTCTTTCTACCATATGTACGAATAGAAAGTGATTTATCTACTAATGTTATATATCTGCTTGGGAAAGAGTAGGAAAGTTTTTACTCTTCCAGATGACAGGATTTGAAAAGAGATATGTAAGTGACAGTATGACAGCTGAAGAGGTTGGCAGTTTTGTTTAATAAATATATCCCTCTTGATTTTAAAGTCATCATCATTTTGTCATTGTTAAGTACACCATGTAATGCCATCAAAATGACCTCCTTACTGAAGTTTAAATGAAATAATATATGTGGGTGGTCATACTTGGTTATAATAAAACTTAATACAGCATTTACATTTTTGGAAGTAAATGAGTAATAAATATTTTAAATGATAAAATTTCCAATTTTTTATGCTTTTATTTCATGATAACCAGAGACCCGATTCACACTAGTTGATGAAATTGCAAAAGTGCAATGTGTATGCATAATTATAAAATGTTGAAGTCATGTTTAAAACAATTGTAATCATTTGTTCTTGACAACAGAAAGTCATAATCACTCATTCTGACAACACAATGATGGGTTCTTTTTATAGATGACTCAGATGTTCTAAGAACTTAAGGAATTGCAGTTAAAGTACTTACATTTAAATACAATTTTTAAGGCAGAGACATGCTCAGATTCTTTAATCAATCTTAAAAATGAAATCCTAATGCATAATTTAGACATTTAAGTATGTCAACTTTAAAACTAAATTGAACAGAAATTCTATTTAGAAATCAAACATCTTTCTTATCTAAAGTTGATGTAAAATAAATTTCTCCTAAAAATTACTTTATATTTTGCTATATATTAATACCAAGTAGATGATTTTTACTTGCCAAGAACGGTTATGTTTATATAATTATATTTCTAATAAATATAAAAGTATTACAGATTTCATTACATTCTCTAGTACTATTGTTTGACTATATATTTTAGTATCCATGTAGACTTCAGTGGCAAATGAACACTTCTAAATAATTTGAAAAATTTTATTGGCTAATAAAGAAACATCTTTTATGGGCAATATACTCCTAGGAGACCATAGAATTAATGTGATATCTTTTAATGTATATATTTGGACATTGTTGTCTACATTCTAGAAAATCTTACAGATTTGTGTTTTACTATTCTTCATAGGTAGATATAACTATGATAAAAAATTTTTTCCAAATTAAATTTATATTTTTGTTGTCAAAATTAGGGGAATTAACCAGCAATCAGTACTAAGAGCATAAATGTTATTATTTGGCATCCAAAAATACTTAGACATAAAAAGTGCTCTTCGTATTGGATCAACTAAAAGATAGTCATTCCATCGATTGTTCATTTTCAGAATTGTAGTTTTTAAAATTTTTTCAATGCTCTTTAATTTTTATGAAACATTTTATTACAATGTCTCCATTAAAATTATTTTTTTTGCAAAAAGTCCTCCATATTATGAATAAACCTTCTTTGAAAACAGAAAATATCCAGAGGGTCCAACACATCCTATTGAATTCAATCTTGTCAAAGTTGTCTTGGACCTTTTCCAAAATTTGTAATTACTATACAGAAAATTTCAGAAGTGTTTGAGTGCTTGTCATAATCAGGCCTTTTCCTTAATAAGTAGGGAGAGATATGATCATTTATAGGAATTATGCATGAAAAAAGTTTTAAAAATGTATTTTTGTGATATGCTATGCTGAGAGAAAATAAAATATAATCTTCAAACACACTTATTGAAACTTTGTACCATGTATTATGTTCAACTTTAATTTTTTGTTAATTTTTCTAAGATATATTAAAAATCTTTTGTATATTTTCTTTGTAAAATGGACCTAGTAAGAAAATTAAAATACCAGAACAACATAAAAAGTAGCAAATATCTATAAACAAAATCTATATATATATATATATATTGAAAATAATAAATTACATTTGAAAAAGTGATAGGGAAATAGGATATTTATAATATGAAAATTATATATTTGTTCATATTCTAAACAACTCATTTTTCTGTGTTCCAAATATATTTCATATTTAGAGCAGACAAGAATGGTATCCTGTTATTGCTATCTACCACTGCTATGATATCAATATTTAGACAACTTAATGACAATTAACCTGTGACCGTCACCTCACAGGCGGCATTTCTGTCTGAGGTATAATATATTTTGTGTGCTATGCTAATATAGTAGTCAAAGATGTATTTTTTGTGTTGTTTTATAATTTGATAAGAATGGTTTGCCTATTTGTTTTAATACTTTTGGATTTTTTCATGATATCTATGACATACAATAGCATGATCTGATAATTTATTTTACTTTTTTCAAGTTTTATTTATTAACCCTTTATATTTTATCATTTATATAATCTACAACCAATCATGTACAACTTTAATACAATTGTCTCCCAGCTACTAGATAAAAATCTATTTGTGTGAGAAAATCTTTTCCAATTAATAGAGCTATGTTTTTTGATATTTATTATTCTACAAAATGAGAAATTGCTTCTCATGAAAAGAAACTCGTGTGTGTGTGTGTGTGTGTGTGTGTGTGTGTGTGTGTGTGTTCATACATGAATGTGTATGTCTTCCTCATGGCCTGCTTGCAAATTTATAATCTTTTCAACTGTGAGACATACAGTCACTTCATAAATGATTCACATGGTGCCCAGAGGTGCAGTTAAAGAGGGCAAACTGGTACCATGAATACATGTTTGTATAAAGCTTCATTAATAATAAATTAGTTCTCTCTTGCAGAGCTCAAGATAGAGTGTCTCTGTGACACTCTACGGTGAGCATGAAACTAGGCAATTCTTTATTAAGAAAATGTGTCTTTCAGGACTTCCTTTCTTTCTTTGTAATGAATGCCTCAGAAGAATAACAATGAAAGTACAAGAAAGCATTTAAAATAATTTTTCTACTACTACGTATTTTTAGAAAATAAAGAGCCTCCATCAATTTTTATTTTACTACATTGTCCTTTTTTATCTATGCTGTAGGATACTTCTACAAATTGACATACTGTGCTAAAAATATGCTGTGAAAGGTATAGCAAGGAAGAAAATTTTACATTTAGCCTTCCATTTAGCAGATTTCTTATAATTTGATGAGTTTATAATGTGTATGAGAGTCATTTTTATAATGTACTTCTTAATATGGATATGGAGAGTAGTTATACTGACATGTGTCAAGTGTTACACATTTTTAAGAACTTAAATTATTTCTACCTAGTGCTGCATGAAAATTTAAGAAATTCCCTTAAGAAAAGCAAAACTACTGATTAAAATCAGTGTCTCAAACACATTTATTTAGTTCCACTCTGTCTATAAATCACTAAAATGACGATAATGTTTTTGTTCCACGAGAGCAAAAAAAAGAGAGACAGAGGAAAGAATAGCAATATATATTGGAATCTGGAAAGAAAACTGACGAATGGGAACTGGTTTATCTGAATCAAAAGCTCTGAATCTAAGACAAAAACGAAAACCGATTTATATTATAAAATTCTCAAACACCAAGGAATATATGGGTAGGGAGTTCTGTTGAAGGAATAAAAATGGGAAGGTTGTGTGACAACATTAATAAAGAGAAACAGACAGTGTAGCATGGCCGATGGAGCCGTTCTACAACTCTGAATGTTCCTCTAAAGCCCTTGGAGAAACTAAGAGGTTATATCCCATAAAGGGTGAAAGAGAAGGTCTTTGCGTAACTGGCCCCATCAACATATCTCAATGACCCCCTATATGTTTTCAATGGCCCTTATACTTTTTTTATAATCCTCTCCCTTAACTAATTACTTGGCCTTTTGAATTGTTTCCCAGAAATGGTGAATTTTCTGCAAGACAAGGTAGCTGATGTCTGAAGGCCCCTGAGCAGCTTTCCTGACATCGAGGTTTACCAAACCCCACAACCTGCCCCCAAAGCACGTAGCCTCTTGCTAGTTACACCGTGACCTGCCCCAAGCCATGTGGCCCATATTTTAGAAACCCATGATCTCTATTAGTTGGAGTGTAAAATTTGAGGCATATTCTCTTGAAAAGACATTTGTGGTGTTAAAGTATTCCTTTTTTCTCCTGGCAATCCTCATTCTCTCACTAATAGGATCTTTGTGCAAAGAGCAAGTGGAACTGGACCAAAACCCCTCGCAGTTTCAACAATTATGAGGCCTCATTCAGGATGGTGTTTCTTGTGGTTTCATGGCTGCAAAGCAGGGAGAGACCAAAAGCTTCCGTTCACATCTGTCTGGCCATGTTTGCCAGAGGGTGGCTTTGGACTCTCCCACCAGCTCCACCATTACTGGCCTCCATTGCATTGCTGATTGCCTCCAGCTCTGGATTTGGATTTTGACATTTGTGTCCAGATAGGAGAGTGCTATTTGAAGATACCAAACAGTGGTAGATCCCTTTCTCAATTGTTTTGGGTTGGATAAGCCCCCAAACATTTATGAAAGTGGGAACTAACCTGTTTTGATTTGGCACTCCCAGGGCTTAGTAGGTAAAACTGCAGTTTGTTTGGAACATCATGAATTTCTCTTTTCATTGAGTGTTGATCTGCACTGATATGTGGTATATAATGTGGAGTCTGTTAAGCTCTTTGTCTCTATTTTAGTTTTGTCTACTTTAAATTTGCTGTTGATGGTATTATTAGTGCAGTCCAAGGTCTGGGAGATTGAAGGACACCTCTGATGGTAGTTTGTATTGCAGCAAGTTCTAAGGTCAAAAGACACCTCCATCCTAATGTCTGGGAGATTAGAAGACATCTCTGTCCTAAACTCTAGGAGATTAAAACATGCCCGTCCATGGAGGCAATCCTGACCGAGATAGAGGGGACACTCACTGTTGGACAGGGAAAGAAAGGAATGAAAACATAATGCGTACAGATTTATGTGGAACTTCAGAGGATCTCATGGCTAGAGTTCTAAGATAAAAGCTATTGAAACTTTGTGTGGATGGGTATGTGTTTAAATGTGTTTTGTGTATGCATATGTATTATATGGTACCAAAGTTCACTTATAAATAAAAGGAGCTCCCATAAGTTAAGTAAATATAATAAGTCCAAAACCTTTTCAAGTTCACATGAATTTAGTAATCTTTGGTAAATAAGTTGGTCTTAAAACAATTATTGGTAAAATAAAAATAAAAATGTCTTCAAAATTGTCAGTATACATTTTTGCCTGGGGTTTACTACCGATTATTTTCATATTTGAAGGTGTCAGGGTTTGACACAAAAGTTATAAAACTACAAACCCAGCCAAAACAAAATGATGTATGTTTGTGTGATTTTTGATAAGTTGCTATAATTAAAACAGTGAAATCTCCTGAGTTTACTGCAAAGTTACCCAAGTGTTTAAGAGTCTTGCTTAGGTAAAAAATAGGCACGCCTAAACAAAAATGTGTCAGAATTAGAATAAATAAAATTCTAACTAAATGATAGCATAAAAAAGAAATTTTGGTCAAAGGTTGATAAATATATTTTGGTTTTGGTCTCTTAATTCTAGCTGTTAATGCAGTTTCTTCCATTGACTTTATGGTCTGTGGAAATGTACGCACAAAACTGTTTGAATCAAATTGGAGGCTTCCCTTTAGTTTGGCTCTCCCTTAATTTGTTCTGAGTACTGGCTATAAGCCAGCCTGCTATATGTACATTGTGTTGCCATAGCAAAGGCCTTTTGCCTAAGAAAATTCTTTTAAAAATTCCCTGAACTGTTAATTTTTATATAGTAATTATTCTTAGGATCCAAAGAGAATTTCAAAACAGTCTTACTCTTTGGAAGTACCTGAATTTACATTTAAGCAGAAAAGTGGTTTGAGACCATTTAGATTGTTTTTAAGATAGCTTTATCTTGATCCTTGCATAAAAAAATGTTAAGACTTTGTATCATCAACTGAGATGCTAAGTGTCAGGTTGTACTTGTCTGTTCTCAGTTCTTGCTGTGCTCTTGGCTGAAGAATGACCAGACACACCAAAGCCAGGCAAATGTGAAAAGAAGTTTATTGAGGAAGGGCAAGAGGACAAGATAGGTTTATGGAGCAAGAGCAAGATACATTCACCATAAATGATGAATGGACCAACGGGGCCCCAGTTGTGATCTGGGATCCTGTTTGATAGTGTCTGGATTGGGCCCCCCTCATGATTCAGACATCACCACTGAACAACTCGAATGAACAGTTAATGACATAATAATTAGCGTTAGGTTACTCTAGGTCACTTTCCAAATCCTATTGTGTCTGGGCTGCCTGACCTGCTGGCTGGGGAATTCTCTGCATCCTTTCACAGATTAGCAGGAGTTCCTTCTTGCCCCATTTGTGGCAGTTCATGGGGCAGACTTAAGGTGGGGCAGCACTAAGATGGGGTGCCCACCCTTGTCCTTCTCAGGTGGGGCAATTGCTGGAGGCAGCACCGAGGCAAGGCGTCAACTTTTTCCCCTAGGAGAGACTCAGAGGTCCCTTGCTATCTACCTAACACTAAAGATTGATTCAGCCTATAGTGAAGTGATGTCATATCAATAAATTTTATTTTGGGATGTTGGTATTTTTAAAAAGATGTAATTTGTTAACATTTTTAAGTAAGATGTGTTAAATTTCTACTATATTTATAAAACTTAAAGATGTTATGTTTTTCAGAATGGCAAGTCTTACTAGTATACTTACATTTGTTGTCTTGGTAGGTTTTTTAAGTTTAAAAGCAATAATTAAAACTATATTTAGTGATTGTTTCTTGGTCTATGTTTTAAAATTCTTTTCCTTCTCTTTCCCCACAACTTTGTTTAAGAAAATATGTTTAGATGTTGAATTTCGTTAGAGACTGAATGACTTTTTTGAGGGCACAACTAATCACATTGGTTGTACATCTAATATTCTAAATAACTTGAAATGGTAACTGGGATCCAAGTATTCTGCCTCTCACCTGTACTGGTGCTAAAATTACGGGCTTTTTTCATCCTGGTCCTTTAATGAACTCTACCTGAAAGCCAGTAATCTAATTAAGAAACAAGCTAAACTGAAAATACCACCTGCCACACAAAATCTAGTTAGTTATTTGTAAGAGAAATTTTACCTCTAAATCTCCACTTGTAAAGGCACCTCTCTCTCTGCACCTAAACTGCAAAAACTTTTACAATAGAAAGGACAATGGCTCAAAGTTTACCTAACAAACTTTCCTTTGTTTAAGTCTAAGTTCTATGCCTTGAGATGTAATTCCATTTCAGTTTTGACAACATCTGGACATCAGATAAAAATAAAGGACTTAGGTATCACACTGAAGACTGGACACAGACATTAAGTGAGTATTTGATTTTGAAATGTAAATGGTGTCAAAAATGCAAGGGGGATTTGGCCTACGTCCAGTTGTTCCTTGCACAAACATCCAATTATTGAGACAATGAGGATTACCAAGGAAGAAAGGAATTTTTTAATACAACAGATATCTTGGGAGAATGGGAGAAGCTGCCTCAGCTTTTTTTTTTTTTTCCAACTAATGGAAACCATGGACTTACAAAGGTGGGCCAAATCCCTTGGGGTAGGTCGTGGTGTAACTAACTAGAGGCTATATGCATTGGGGGCCAGGCTGTGGGACGTAGTGAGTCTTGGCATCAGGAATCTTGCTCAGGGGCCTTCAAAGTCTCAACTCCTTTATGTTTCAGAAATTCCACTAGTTCTGGGAAACAACTAAAAGGTCAAAGGAGAGGATTATAAAAACATATAGGTGTCATTGAAATTTATTTGTAGAGCTGGTTACATGAAGACCACTACATACTTTCTTCATATGCTAAGCAAAACCACCTGGTAACCAGGTGGTTTACAATTTGGTGCATAATGGAAGTATTTGCTCTTAAATATGTTGAATTAAAAAGAAACCACATAAAGATACTCTCATGGAGTGTATGTATGTTAGGCAGATGAAGAAAGGTCTTTCTTACTTTTTTATCACTACATACAAAGTGGCAGCTAACAATCACCACATAAGAAAATATCTAAAATTGAAAGCAGAAACAAACAAAAACAGAAAACAAGTACAATGAGGAAAACAGAGATAAGGCTCGAGTAATAAAACTTAAAAGATTACTGTTAGTATTCTTAGCCTTTTCAGTACCCATAATAAAATTAAAGATGCTATAATAAGTAATTCCTTACCAAAAAAATGGAAGTCAAAAGTATGATAGCATAAATTTAAAACTTAATAGAAATATTGGAAGATAAAAATGCAAAAAAATCTCCAAGTATTAGGTAGATAGTGAGGATTCTGGGTCTCCTAAGGATGAAAGTGGGTGCTGTTGCCTAGGTGCAATTGCCCCACCTGGAAAGAAGGACAAGGGTGGGCCCCAGGACCCCGTCTTGGTCCTGCCCCACCCTAATCCTCTCCAAAGAGACTGCCATACTTGGGGGAGGAGGGAATACCCTACAAATGTGCTAATCATAGCTTAGCACTCCAGCTGCAAAAGAATACAGAGGACTCCCTAGCCCACGGAGCAAGCAGCATAGATACCATGGAGTCCAGAAATTGACCTAGAACAACCCACATGCATAGTAATGCAACTCCCAACTGTCGGAAGTGGTTCCATGGTGACGTCTGAACCACAAGGGAGGTCCCAATCCAGGCACTATAACACAAGATGCAGCCATAACCACTCCCTTTGTGCCCTTCCTTTGGCTCTCCCTTTGCTATAAGAATGGGTCCGGTCATTATCTGTGACTTATGTGTCATGCTCTATAAACCTATATCTTGCTCTTGCTCTATAATCCTATCTTTCTCTTCTTAGTAAATCTCATTTTCATGCTTGCCTTACTTTGGTGTGTCTGGCCCTTCTTCAGCCATGAGTGCACTAAGAATCAACATTTCAGACTAAAACATGACACAAGTAGAGAATATAAGAAAATTAAAATACTGATCTTGAGAGTCCAATAAATGTTATTTGTTGGAAGAGTTGGAACATAGGTATTTAAAACAACATGGTCAGTTTGCGCTAATTTTTGAACTATTCCTGCACGTTTGAGAGAGAGACAAGGCACAAAACTCTTATGAATTGCTGACCCCTGGAAACTGATACTGAAACCTCTTTGATTTATTCTTCACACACAACAAGTGAAATCTCTGATTCCTAAGTCAGAGAGCTGATTCCTTAAACACATTCCCCAGATGCACCTGGATGTTTGGGGTTAAATTTTGTGATAATCCAAAGACACTAGAGTGCCTTCCAAAGGCTTTTACTTCAAGGCTATGGAAGAACAAAAGATATGCCTGATTGGGTAAAATGGTCATGTCTTTATAGTCGAGGACTTCCAAGCAGCTCATATACGGCTTGCAGAATTACAGGGAAAAGGGGAGCCTTCCAGGCTAGCCTGGGGAGCCACTATTCCATCTATTGCTAGTAGTAGATGAATAATATGTTATAATTTTTCTTCTGACGTTTTTTATCTTCTAATCCATTTCACTTAGAGGACTAAGAAAATATGTTAATTTAGATCCCTCCTAGGCATCAGAAATATTGTTGGATTTATTTTCGACAAGGTATGATTTTTTTTTAAATTTGACCAGGTAGTCAACAGTTTTCTTCCTATCTTTCAATGGCTCCAGTCTGGTATATGATTGTACTCTATGTAAAGTTTTGCTCCCAACCTTTGTAGGGCCATTTTGAAGGGAATTAGAGAAAAGTTTTCATGTTACACAAAAACTAATTATTTTTTTCACTCCAGTAAAGAGAATATAGGCATGCTATTTAGAAAATGATCCCAGACTCACTTTCTATATACTATCTTTAAAAAAAACAATTCATATTTTAATAAAACTTTGAAATAAAAGAATAGGAACCATCTTATTTTTTATTTCCCATTTCTATCTTGTAGCAATGTGCATCTCTTTTGCTTATATCATATAACCCCCCTTGGGGGTGGGGTGTGTGTATAGTACATTCAATGTAGTTTTCAAATAACGTATAAGAAGAATGTTTACACTAAAACTTAAATCTCTTCCTCCCATAATTTTAAAGGATTATGAGAGACTTCCACTTCCAGCCATGATAGAGTAACAGTTCTTGTCTAAAACAACTAAAAATTCAGAAATAATATAGGTGAAAGAAATTGGTTTTTGGTACAAGACAACAGGCAGCAAAGGCAGGGACCACTGAGAGAGGGGAAATACACAAGCTGACCCCTATGCTTGTCATAGTTTGCCTGGAAAGAGTTTCTAGACCAAAGTCAACACAGTGGAACCCCAGAAATTTTACCCTGTGCTTGTGTTACCAAAAGCTTGGCACTTGTCCCTGAGCCTGCATCAGAAGAATGAGAACAAACAGTTTGAGCAGAAGGAAAGAGAAATTTATTAATTTGCCGTCAAATGAGAAGGTTGGCAGACTCCCATCTTAAAGTACCAACGTCCTGCCTGTGAACTGAAATACAGAACTTTTGAAGGGGAGGTTTTCAGCTTCAGGCTATTGTTGTTCAACTACAGTTGATGGTTCTGATTCATCCCATCTTCAGCTAAGACAGTCTTGTGACTTCCACCTAGACTATTCTCTTGAGCCGTCTCTTATTGCACAAAGAACGAAGGACTCTCTCCTGCCCCTCCTGACCACTGGCCTGGGGTACAGATGTGGGTTTTAATTCCCAAAAAGGACACTCCCTTAACCCTTCCTGACTGCTGGCCTGAGGCATGGATGTAGGTTTTGATTCCCAGAAAGAGTTGGGGGAGGTTTTAGAGAGACAGAAAACATTTTTACCCCTTTCAAGCCATTTCCCCTATTACAATAGTAGTGTTTGTTATATTTTGTCTAAAATTTACAGTTATTATCTGAGTCACATTTAGTCCCAAAAAAGGTATCTGATATTATTTTTTCTCATAACTTTGTAATTACTTCTCAACTTGAACTGGAGCATATAATATGAAATGTAAATATTTACTTTTATTCTTTATAAAATATTACAATGCTTAGCAGTCTTCTGTCCAGTGCTCCCTATGTTGAAAATACACACAATTCATTTAGTAACCTGGAATTCCAAATGTTGCATTTTCTGATAATACCTTTTGCACCCACATACATTACTGATAAATAAACACATAGTTACAGTCATGTTTCATATTATTTTTATTCTTAATTATGCTAATTATAAATGTAAAAGGAAACATGTCACATAAAAGGTATTATAATAGGTCACATTTCATCATGGAAATAATATTTGACCATTGTGATTTCCAGTCTTGTTTATTTACTTTGAATTTGCATATATTATTACCAAACAACAGTTAATATTCCAGCTTGGATAATAGCCAAAAACTTCAAAAAGATATGAAAGTATAAAATAAGTACAGATTTAGATGAGTATTATCTGGGAAATATATAAGCATTATGCTCCTCCTTCATGTAGTGTTCAGGAAGGGTCTCTCGGAGAGAGTGACCTTTAGGTGCAGATATGAAAGGTGAGAAGAAATCATTTTCCAAGATGTTGGTAGAATGTTTTTCATAATTAAGGTACAGATGGCACAAAGATTCTGAGGTGGGAAAGAGCTTAATGAGAATCAGGATTATAGAGGCCAGTGTGACTAGGTCTTTTTTTTTTTTTTTTTTTTAAGTTAAAAGAAAAATCTACTGGAGACTTTGTAAGGAAACATTATGATTTAAATATTTTCAAATACTCACTGTCTTATTCATCTAGGGTTGCTATAACAAAATACCATAGACTGAATGGCTTTTATATCATCAGGCATTTATATCTCACAGTTCTGGGGACTGGGAAGTATTATACAGGATCAAGACGGGGGCTGACTCAGCACCTGGCGAGGGCTCTCTTTTCTACTAGCAGATGCCCAATTTCTTGCTGTGTCCCCACAGGTCTTTTGAAAGAGCAAGTTCTCTGATCTTTTTTAGAAGGGCACTAATTCCATCATGAAGATCTCCCCCTCACGAACTCATTTAAACCTAATTATCTCCCAAAGGCCTCACCTTCAACCACCATTGGGAATTAGAGCCTCAAATACCCTTTTTGAGGGGACACAATTCAGTTCAGAACAGTCACTCTGTGTGCTAAACATAGCAGTGATTGCAAAAGCAGCAGAAAGTAAGCAGGAAAAAGTAACTTCTTAGAACCAGATGAGAAATGATGGTTGATTGGATGTTTGTTGATTGGGGAGGTGAAGAGAAAGTGATAGATTCAAAATATGATCTGAGAGACTTAAAACTGAATGAATGGACAATTCTTTGATTTCTTTGGAATTCATTATTATAATGAAAGCTTTTGTTAGGAAATTGCTTATTTTATAGCCCATCTATTTTATAGTCTGATTATAAAAATTCATATTTATTGTGCATTTTTAAATAATTTCTTAGATTTCTATTATTTTTATTAAATTTCTTCTATAAAACTTTTATCTGGCACCAGTACCACACTCACACTAGCTAACACCTTGTACATCTACTCCACTTATTAAAATACTGAATTTCAAAACTTCTATACTGGTTAGTAAATACCCACTGCCCCAATCACTGTTCTTCCCTCAAGGCCTTAGGACTTTCTTGTTTTCCAATAATTAGAGCATTACATCCTGGCATAGAGGGGGTCTCCAGAACCCTACTGTAACTTTATGGTCACTGCTTCTGTTCACTCAGAATGAAAGGAGCCCAAGCCACAAAATTTGCATTACCACACAAGACCAATTTTTTAATAATTAACTTTTCTATGGCTAAAATTTCCTAGCAAGACTCATTACACTTTTTAGAGCAATTTTCTCTATTTCTAAAACTATTATTATAGAATTTTATATTGTGATTACAATAAATATGTAGGTAAATTTAGGGAGACTGGAAATCTTTACAAAATTATAATGTTTCTGTAACCAACAGTTGCTTCACATATTCAAGTTTTTCTTTAGGTCTCAAAATAGACTTTTATAGTTTTCTTCATGTTAAATTGTATATATTTCCAAATTTTCTAGTGGTTTTTATTTGCTTGTGCTTTATGCTTAGTAAATTAAATAATTTTATTGGTAAATTACTATCATCATTTTTCTCTTTTCTTTCCTATACTTATATCTCATGTATGCATTACATAGATCAATATTTTTGTCAAGTATTTTAAGGTTTCCTTCAGAGCATGTAGCAGTGGGTGTGACTGTGTAGGTAGCTTTGAACAATATTTATGTATGTCATTCCCAGGTGGGATGTTTAGTAGCCAGGTAATAATTGGGCATGTTTCCTACTCCCTGACCCAGTAATCAGTGAACAGCATGTAGATGATTGCTAAATCAGCCTGAGTACCTGGGAGATTATAATGTCATATGTTCAGTGAAATAACTGGGCTTGTAGCATAAGTAAGATGTTAACACTTTTTAAGAACATTAACTCTTATTTTCCTAAATCATTAAGAGTTTGAAATTATGTACACTTTATTATGTTTCCTTATCCATTGATATTGACAAAGATTCAAGAGTAGGCAGAAATATTTCACTGTGGGTGCCTCACCTAAGAAATACAAAATAATCTGCATCCTGCTTGTATTCAATATGCATCATGTCTAGAAAAAATTCTACAAAATATGCTAACTGTGGTTATTATCAATCCCTACTTTCAGCTCACAGAGAAGTGTTCTTTTCATAATTTTTCTTTTTTAACATATTTACTTTTATTTCAGGATATAATGGGGGTACAAACATTTTGGTTAAATTTTATGACTTTGCCTCACCCAAGCAAGGATTAGAGGCATGCCCTTCCCCTCTACAATGTTCACCATGTCCATTAGTTGTGAGTTAACTCCCCCCAGCCCTCTAATCCCTGGAGAATATTACTACTGTGTGAGCACCGTAGTGTTGATTAGTTAGTGCCAATTTGATGGCGAGTACATGTGGGGCCTATTCCTTCGATTTTGTGATACCTCACTTTAGAGGATGGGCTCAAGCTCTATCCAGGAAAATAAAAGAGGTGCTAGATCACTGTCGTTTCTTATAATTGAGTAATATTCCATTGTATACATATACAAAATTTTAATAATTCACTCATGAATTGATGGCACTTGGGTTGTTTCCACATCCTTGCAATAGTGAATTGTGCTGCCATAAGCATTCGGGTGCAGAATGTCTTTTGCTCTTTTGGGTAGATGCCTAATAGTGCTATTGCTGGATTGAATGGTATTTCTATTTTTAGCTCTTTGAGGTATCTCCAAATCCTTTTCCACAGAGGTTGCACCAATCTGCAGTCCCACCAGCAGTGTAAAAGTGTTCCTGTCTCTCCACATCCTCACCAGCATTTGTTGTTTTGGGATTTTTTGATAGAGGCCAATCTCACTGGGGTTAGGTGATATCTCATTGTGGTTTTGATTTGCATTTCTCTTTTCATAATTTTTGTATGAAGAGATATATTTAAATTACTCAGAAAAAATGTGACACCAACTTTTGCATATATATGTGCATGTATATGTATACAAACATATGTATTTCTATTTAAAAATAGTATTTAAATTTGAGCAAAGCTAATTCCAACTATGTATACGTGTGTGTGTATTTCTTTATTTTATAATGAGTTCATTGAGAGGGGAAGCGAGTTGTTTATTCTTAAAATTTATCTTTATATTATCACCTGCATAATTCAGAAAATATTTTTGACTTAAGTTCTAATTTTAAATGTAAAAATTATATATACATTATACTTTCTGTACTATTTATGAGGTCAAATAATTTGTGTACTTACAACATGAAAGGGTATAAAACTTGCCTTTGTTTAAAAAAAAACACATTTAAATTCCTTTTCAGCCATAATAAAATGCTGATATAAGTAGAGCATTAAATGACTGTATATATGTGTATAATTCTCTCCTTATAGTTTAATAAGTACAGTTATTATTTTATGAGGCATCATTAATTTTATGGTAGTTTTTCTACACATATAATAAAGTCGTTGCCCATTTGGTATTTGCATGCAAAGGGCTCCAGTCACCTTTTTGTAAGAGCGTATTTTGGCTGAGTTTGAATGCCTAAGCAACGAAACAATAAGTACTATGCCAAATATAAAATCAATCATCCTTATCTGGGACTGATCGTTTATGCTAATCTTAAAGATTATAGTCATTAACAAATACTGAATATATCTTGGGCATATAAATCTGAAGACAATGGATCTATCTCAATTCAAGTGGTTTTACTTCCTCTTACAAAATTTTTTTCAAAATGGGTATAAAACCTGGTAGTTTTGCCTGCTGTGTGTAGTTAACTATTCCACCTCCAGTGCTGACATTGTTTACCTCTAGATATTTAGGACCAAATGTCCTTTACAAAAAATGTGAGTTTGAGATAGAAAATATTTTTTCCCTCTCTAGGAAGTAGGTTTAATGGGTGCAGTAAATAAATTTTTAAAATGTAATGTTCTAAATTTAAGAATGAAGTAAAAGAAATGAGATGAGTTATAGGGTAATGATGGATTAAATGTCGTGATAAATATGTGCATGGCAAAATAGCTAAAATATTCAAATCACAGACATTCTAAAAATTTGAAGTACTTAAGAAGGGTAAAACTAATTCATATTAATTTATATGTATATATCATATCCAGAAAACATTTTTGCTATTGGATTGGGAGGTACAAGAAAAGCATTTTAAGAGTGAGAATACACTCATTCTTAGATGCTTATGGATTATATTATAGTCTCATTAAAAATACCAGTGTAGACTGTCTTGACATTTTTAGAGCGGAGGGTATTGGGAGGGATATTATTTATCATGATATTTCTCCTATCTTGTCTTTAATTCTTAAAATTCCAAACTTATACTTCCATCTGTTTCGGGGTTCTCTTCTGAAAAAGCTCATGGATTGAACGCTGCTAGTAACGCAGCTCGGCTCTCCATAATTCCCAGACGTTGTGCGTCACATTTTTAAACCTGAATTTTTAGAAAGGCAAATGTGAATGTCCAAGCCAAACCAGGAATAGCAAGTGGGAGATCAGGTCCAAAAGCTAAAAAATGAAAGGAAACTATCTACCATCGTGACCAGGACACACTTTTCCAGCAAAGAAATAATGGGCTCTTGAAAACATGTTTGTGGCTCTTATTCTGGCTAACTCCGCAATTATTCCTTGTGTCATTGTGTCACCTCATTTTGCTGTAGACAACCCGGTCTCCCATTTTCTTGACTATACCAAACTATTTTCTCAGATCTGAGACTTTTACTTGTTTCTTCTAAGTGGAAGGAGTAGCTTTATATTTCCTGTGACATTTGACTTGAGTGTCTCCACTTGCAGGCCGCGCCTTCCCAGGTCAATCACCCTGTTAAGTTAGCATCCTCCCCACGGCTATTCTATCACATCATCCTTTAACCATCTCCACAAATAATTTATTGCAATCTGTAGTATTCTTCTTTCTTCTTTGGTGACATGTTATTTTCTGATTTGCCATCAGAATTTAAGTTCCATGAAGACGGAATCGTTTTTATCTTCATTACTGCTCTACCTCTAGTGACTAGCACAGCAATCAATATGGTTGTCAACAAATCAATTTAAATAATGCAATAGTGAAATGTAGGTTGAATTTATGATTCCTGAATTCCCCTCCCTCCATTTCACAATTTTAGTATGTAGAGAATTATCAGCTGTATTAACCTATTAAGTATAATTGGCGAATACATTTAAGTTATTGATGCAACAAATGAGAAAAATCATACATATTATTAGAATTAGCTGGAGTTAATGTTGCTATCCAGAAATATTCATGCTTACATTAACACTAATGTTTTAAATTCTAGTATGCCAAAGGGGTATGGTATGATGCCTAAGAGTGTGGGGTCTGGAATTAAACTTTGAGTTTAAATCCTGGCTTGACACTTTCTATTTATATTACTTATCTCTCTGTGCTTCAGTTTTTGTAACATGAGGAGATAATACTAGTACCTATGAAATAGATTTTTATGGGCATTAAGTAATAAATAAATATATAAAATGCTTACGGCATCAAAAGTTTTCTCTATAATTTTTTCTCTTCTTAAGATTGAAATCATAACTAATCATTTATTTATTCTATCTAAAAATGAACTGCACAGAGAACTAACCAATTGCTCAAAGAAGTGGTGATCCAGGGAGGGAATTTATATTTTTATGATATCAGGTTCCATAGCAAATGTAAACACAATATTTGTACTTAAATTTGAGGCATACTTAATCAAAATCAATCATAATTACAATGTTGATTTATTTGTAAATCATGGATTTTTTCTGTAATACAATTCTAAATTGTAATTCCCTTTTTCCTCTGCTTAACAATAAACTGCTCTTCAACTTGAACACAGGAAAAAAAAATTACTGCTTTTTAACAGTATGTGATTATCTTTTTTGTTTATGCCCATAGCCAAAAGGATGAATTTGCTGTTAATATGACCCATCTTCGACTGTTATTGGCAATAACTGTCATTCTACAGTGAAAGTCTCACTTTTATTTTTGCTCAAGGTAGAATATGTCTCTTTTATGTTTAGAACATAGAGGATGGAAATAAGTTATCAGCCTAACTACTTGAATCCTAGGGGAAATATTAAAACTGTGTCTAGGAATTCAGTGTCTCATTTCTTAAAATGTGAGTTTTACCTCATATTTTCTTTTCTTTTTAAAGTGAAGAAAAAAGTTTATCATAAAAGTGGAGTGAATGATTCAAATGATTTGCTCACATAAGGAAAGTCATTTATGGTTTTTCATAATTGGCTTTAAAAATCTAATTTTAAAAAGAAATTCAGCAAATTTCACGATTTAAATAGAGTATAAGGATCAAGGGGATGTTAACTGTATCGAGATAAGAAGAGTGAGCATGAAAATTGAAGCTTGTCATTTTCCTGAGCTCACAGAGGCAGTCCCCGACAGAACTGCTACTTAAAGAACCTGAGACTGTCGATTACCAATATGATAATTTTATTACACTGAGTATAAGATATATTATACCAAGGAAAATATGTTTTCAAATTAGCAATGCTATTTTTTTTTGAGACTCTGTTTTAGCTATGCTATTCCCCCTGCCATTTCCTTACAGATGCCTGAGACCATTATGGAGAGGACATTAAGGTACATGATATTTTTTATTTATAAAATAAATTAAGAGCATAAAACAAATAAATCTAAACAATAATAGTTATTTTGATTCAAAGGAAACATTACTTAAAATATCCTGATTGAGGAGACCAGATGGTTACAATACCAGACGTGAGGAATTGACACTTTCCTGCCACTCTAGCCCAGTCACTCTTAGCACCTGGTGGTAAGAAAAATACATTTCATCCTTCACCAGAGCAAGAACAGAAGTTGTGTCTTTGCATATATCAATTGGCCTATTGTGATTGCCTGCTTTTTTCTTTTTCTTACTTCAATAATAATAATATGTTTCTAATTCTATGTTCTCTGCAAAAACTTTCTTACTTCCCTGATTAAGTTGAATCACTCATTACTCTGAGCTCTCTGTCACAGTTCTCACTAGTCCACCCAACAGGCCTGCAAGCTCTGGGTAGGGCAAGGCTTGTGTCTGTCTTGCTCATTGAAGCATTGTCAATACCTGGGGCAGTTGTTGGCATGTGGTAAGCACTTAACATAGTGGACCGAATAAATTCTGCATGTTATTTTCCCTATAGCAATACGTCATAGCTTAAGATGGGTGGAAGGTTTAGCTTTGAGTGTTTCATCCTCCTGAGCTTCAGTTTTATAATTTGTTAAAGAAAAAAAAAAAGAAAAAATGACATGATAGGTAATAATACTTATCTGGCAAGTTGTGTAGAAGATTAAATAAACTAGTATAGGAAGCATGCTTACATAAGGCCTGGTACGTAATAAGTACTCAATAAGTACTCAGTAAGTGGTATTTGTTACTGTGCTTATGAGCACCTGGGAAAATGAAGTATATAATTCTGAGTAAGAGAGCTTTAGAAGAACTAAAATAATAAGCTCTTCACATATCAGTGGCTGGCTGCTAAAATATCCATGCAAGTAAATGAACACTGAGAGGCCAGCAAAAATTGAAAGAATGGAGGGTCTTGTAAAATTGCTGGACTACTGAATGCATTTCTCAACCTACATATAGCTCAGGCCCAGAGGCTTGAAGTATAGAGCATAAAACAAGTTCTGCTGAGATTATTTTTCACTAAGCTATGAATATCCTTAGGGAGTCAAGTGAAAAAAAGAAAGAAAGAAAGACAGGAAGGAAGGAAGGAAAGAAAGGAAGGCAGGAAAGAAAGAAAGGGAGGGAGGGAGAGAAGGGATCGAGGGAGAGAGAAAGAAAGAGAGGAAGAAAAAAGGGAAACAACATCAGAGAATGCACATCATGAGAAAGATTTCACTGTTTTATTAAAGGCAAAGTAATTGTCTACTTATATAAAACAAAACAAAGCATCAATGAAACAATAACAGAAAAAATGAAATAAGGTTTGCTATAACAAATGATACTGTTTTCAACCAAAAAATTTTAGCCATGCAAAGATGCAAGAATAAATACGTGACACATTTGCAGGAAAAAGAAGCAATTAGAAACTGACTCCAAGTGGGAAGTCATGTTGCGTTTTAACTGGCAAAAACTTCAATGAAACTATTGTAAATATGTTCCAAAAATGAAAATATGTGGAAATAATTAAAGTAAAATTGGTTAATAATGGGTGAAAAAAGCAGGAACTCTCAACAGAGAAGTGGAAACTATAAAAAAAGAACCAAATGGGATTTCTAAAGCTGAAAAATAAAATAACTCAAAAAAAAAAAAAAACCCCTTCAGAACAAAGAAGAAAAGAAGATTGAGGGAAAATGAACAGAACCTCAGAGAACTGTGGGACAATATCAAGCATTCAAATATATGTGTAATTGCAGTCTAAGGAAGACAAAAGAAAGAAAACAGAGCAGAAAAACACCTGCATGAATAATGACTATCAATTTCCCAAATTTTGTAAACATATTAACTTACAGATCCAAGAAGTACAGTGGACATCAAATAAAATAAAATCAAAGAGAACCACTTATAGACACATCATAACAACATTCCTTAAAGACAAACCTGAAGAGAAAATATTGAATGCAGCAAAAGAAAGATGATACATGACATACACAAAACAATGATTAAAATAATGGCTGAATTCTCATCAGAAATAATTGAAGCCCCAAACAAAGAATAGCATATTTAAATATTGAAAGGTAAAAATCTATCCACCAAAAATCCCTCATCCAGAGACACTTTGTTTCAAAAATGAAAGGAAAATAAAGACATTTCTAGATAAACCACTAGAATTTTATATCACTATCTAAATTTATTTCAAAGTCCTAGAACTGTTTAAAGAAAAATAAAAGAAATAAATACTCCTTATGATACTTTAACATGCAAAGTAAAATATTTTGAAAAATGTAAATATAAATATGCCTAATGATATTGTACTTAATTTTAAATGAAAATTAATTGTTCTAAGCTTAAATCAAGGTATAATTTCAATTTCATTAGTGTATACATTTTATATGCCCTTATTGAAAATCTGTTAAAAAACAGGTTTTTTTTTAAAGACCAAAACAAATTTAAGCATAAGCTATAAAAGCAAATTTTCTACAAGTTTCTTCCTGTTATCTAACAGCTTTAACTTTGTAGTTAAGTCAATTTTATATCAAGAGTTTGAATTAATTTTAACAAACAAGCACAATTACTTTCACAAACTCAATTTTATTAGCTTTTGGGGAAAGTCAGGAGAAATTCTAGCAATTGTGTTTTTGAAAAAACATAATACAATGTTATGAGCTAAATTGTGTCCCTCCCAATTTCACAAGCTGAAGTCCTAACCCCAAGTGCTATAAATGCGACTGCATTTGGAGGTAGGTCACATCCGTGCATAGGCACCAGTCGATTATGACTGGTGTCCCTGTAAGAGGAGATCAGGATGCAGACAACACAGACCCAGGAAGAACCACGTGAGGACACGGCGGGAACGCAGCCGTCTGCAAGCCCAGCAGACAGGCCTCAAAAGAAATCACACCTGTCAACACTTTGAAGATGTGGCCTTCAGAACTGCGAGAAAATAAAATTCATTGTCTCAGCCACGCTCTTTGTGTTACGTGTTATGGCAGCTCTAGGAAAATAGTCCAAGTTATTGTTCACCTATAATAATAAAATATAAAAACCAAAATATGATTGCAACATTATTATTTTCTGATTTAGTATTGCTTTATTTCTTTAACTGTCTTTTTTTAAGTTAATGTGCTCAGGGGTAATGTACACATACACATGCATGTATAACATATACACGTAATAACCAACTGAAGATTTATTAATTAGATAATCCAAACAGTGGCCAAAACTCATGGGATACAGAGATACCATGGAAGCCAGTCGGTACTACATCCATGAGAATAAAATATATATAATATATAACCCTTCTTTTACTTTATATATGCTATTCATGGAAAATTATTTTAATTCTTATTTAGTTATTAGGTGTAGTTTTTGCTTCATTTTTTTCCTTTAATTCATCGTTCATTGTGAGTTATGTTTTTCTAAATGTATGTATTTATTAAAAGAGTTGTGAATAATAAGGTAGTTAATAATATATAATTCTTATAAAGCAATTCTAGATCCTGAAAAACCCAACACTGTTAAAACTCCTTTAAACATGTATCAAAGATATAGGGCTAGACAGATTATTTGCTCAGCATCACAAATCAACATGATTTATATTACAATTAAGAAAGTTTACATGAGTTATTTTGTATATGCCCAGGATATTTTTATGATGCATGTCTATATCATATATGCTAATAATGTGAATAGATAGAAAGGTGGGTAGGTAGAAAGACAAACAGATAGTGATAGGTATTATCAAATTGCTCTCTGTTGAGGTTATATGAATATGTATCTTGACCAGCAAAGTATGAGAGCATCAATTCCTCCAAGCCTCACCAAGAGGTTTAATCTTGTAGATACTGCTGCTTTGGTTCTAGACTACTGCAACAATGAAAATATCTCAACAAAGCAAATCACAAGTTTTTTTTGGTTTACCAATGTAAGAAAAGTTATGTTTATACTATACTGTGTATAATAGCATTATGTCTAAAAAATGTACATACCTTAATTAAAAAATATTTTACTGCTAAAAGATGCTAACAATCACCTGAGCCTTTAGTAAGTCTTATCTTTTTGTTGGTGGAGGGTCCCGCCTTGGTGCTGATGGCTGCTGACTGATCAGGTGGTGGTTGCTGAAGGTTGTGCTGGCTATGCCAATTTTTAAAAATAAGACAGCAATGAAGTTTGTTGCATTGATTGATTCTTCCTTTCACATAGGATTTCTTGGTAGCAGGTGATGCTGTTTGATTCCATTTGACCCGCAGTAAAACTTCATTAAAAATTACAGTCAATCCTCTTCAACCTCGCTACTGTTTTATCAACTAAGTTCATGAAACACTCTAATTCCTTTGTTGCTATTACAACAATGTTCTAAGCATCTTT
This sequence comes from Lemur catta, assembly GCF_020740605.2. NCBI lineage: Eukaryota > Metazoa > Chordata > Mammalia > Primates > Lemuridae > Lemur > Lemur catta. Next base: position 103,470,136 of record NC_059131.1, on the reverse strand, counting down.
ACCCAGAGTAGATTTCATCTAAAAAAAACGCTTTCTTTGCTCATCCTCAAGAAGTAACTCCCCATCTGTTCAAGTTTTATCATGAGATTGCAGCAAGTGAGTCACATCTTCAGGCTCTATTTTTAAGTCTAGTTCTTTTGCTATTTCTGACACATTTGCGGTTACTTCCTTCAGTGGAGTCTTAAACCTCTCAAAGTCATCCCTGAAAGTTAGAATCAGCTTCTTCCAAACTCCTGTTAATGTGGATACTTTGACCTACTCCCATGAATCACAAATATTCTTAATGGCATCTAGAATGGCATCTTCCAGAAATTTTTTGATTTACTTTAACCAGATCCATCAGATGAATCACTATCTATGGCAGCTGTAGCCTTACAAAATGCATTTCTTAAATAAAAAGACTTGCAAATTGAAATTACTCCTTGATCCATGGCCTATACAATGGATGTTGTGTTAATGGCATGAAAACAGCATTAATCAGATATTTTTTTTAACAGTAGATTTCAATATTGGGCTTAACATATTCACCGTGCTCTAAACAGATCTGCTATCATCCAGGCATTGTTATTCTATTTCTAGAGCACAGGCAGAGTGAATTTAGCACAATTCTTAAGAGCCCTAGGAGTTTTGGAAGAGTAAATGGTAAATGAGCATTGGTTTCAACTTAAAGTCATCAGCTGCTTTAGCCCCTAACATGAGATTCAGCCTTTTCTCTGAAGCTTTGAAGCCATGCATTGACTTATTCTCTCTAGCTATGAAAGTCCTCGATGACTTCTTCTTGCAATAGAAGTCTGCTTCATCTACATTGTAAATTTGTTGTTTAATGTTGCCACTTTCATGAATGATCTTAGCTAGATCTTCTGTATAACCTGCTGCTACTTCTCCATCAGCCTTGTTGCTTCACCTTGTGCTTTTTTGTTATAGAGATGGTTTCTTTCCTTAAAACTCATGCTCCAACCTCTGCTAGCTTCAAATTTTTATCTTTCTCAGCCTTTATAGAATTGAAGAGAGTTAGAGTTTTGCTCTGAATTAGGTTTTGACTTAAGGAAATGTTGTGGCTAGTTTGATCTTCTATCCAGACCAATAAAACTTTCTCCTTACCAATAATTAATCTGTTTCACTTTCTTATTGTTCATGTGTTCAATAGAGTAGCACTTTTAATTTCCTTTAAGAACTTTTCCTTTGCATTCACAACTTAGCTAACTATTCAGCTCAAGAGGCCTAGCTTTCAGCCTATCTAGGCTTTTGGCATGCCTTCCTCACTAAGCTTAATTATTTATAATTTTTGATTTAAAGTGAGAGACTTGCAAGTATTCTTTTCACTGAACACTGAAAGACCATTGTAGGGTTATTAATTGGCCTAATTGCAATATTGTTGTTTCTCAGAGATAGTGAACCTAAAGAGAGAAAGAGAGATGGAGTAACAACAGGTCAGTGGAGACGTCACATCACATACATCATTTATCAGTTAAGTTTGCAGTCTTAGATGGGCACAGCTCACAGTGCCCCAAAATAATTACCATAGGAATATCAAAGAACGTTGATCGTAAATTATTATAACAGATATAATAATGAAAAAGTCAGAAATGGTACAAGAATTACCAAAATGTTACACAGAGGCACAAAGTGAGTGCGTACGTCATTGGAAAAGTGGCTCCAATAGACTTGCTAGACACAGGATTGCCATAAACCTTCAATTTGTAAAAAAAGTAATATCTGTGAAGCTCAATAAAGCAAAGTACAATAAAACAAAGTATGCCTGTATGTTCCAAGTTTTACATTTTTATCATTCTGATAAGGGGAAAATGATATCTCATTATATTCAATTTTTTTCCCTTCATTATGAGCAAGGTTGAGTATCTTTTCTTATGTACAAGGCTATTGGTATTTCTTTTTATTAAACTATATGCTCAAATATTTTGATTATTATTCCATTCAGAGTTTGAATTTTACCTTAATTTCTAAGAGGAAGGAAATAGAGAAGTAGACAGATATAGAACCAAGATTTTTCTAAATAAAAATTATAATTTTGGAGTCATATATTAAAAAAAACTAAATTTAGAAAAAGTGGAAAGCATTCTCTAAATTGGAATACAACTGAAAAAAATGGACCAAATTGTATAGGAAGATACTAAAATAATCAACTGAAAATTATTTTAAATGTCTTTGAAAAACAATGTTTTGACATCCTTAGAAGAATATATTTTAAGGAGATATAAAGCTAAAGAAAGTTCATTCCTTATGAACAAATTTCAATGACCCCTCTATTTGTTTTTATAACCCTCTCCCTTTACTAACTACTTGAAATTTTGAGTTGTTTCCCAGAAATGGAGGATTTTCTGCAAGACAAAGAAGTTGAGATTCTGAAGGCACCTGGGCATGCTTCCTCATTCCAAGACTCAGCTGCCCACAATGCACCTAGCCCCTTGTAAATCACACCACAACCTACCCCAAGGCATGTAAAGCCCATGACATCCGTTTAGTCAGGGAGACACACTGGAGGCAGCTCGGGAAACATGATGTTGTTCATATTAAAAAATTCCTTCCTTGGCAATATTCGTCTCAATAACTGTATCTTTGTGTGATGAGTAACTAGACCTAGATCGATACCCTCTTGTGGTTTCAACAACACCTACAGAATCCATCTCCATTAACCACCTCTGATCTCCCCCTAAATCATAAGCAAGTTTGGCTATGATCAACAGAATCCATAGATATTCCAAGCCTAGATCAGCTGACATCCAGCAAACTTGTGACCACATGAAATGCTTATTATTATATACTTATGAGATTTTGGGTTATTTCTTTCACATTGTGGCAATAGATAACAGATAGAAGAGCCAGGGTGTAAATATCATCTGTCTTCTCACTTATTGGCTAATTAACCTTCAGTAAGTTTCTTAAACTCTTGAGGTTATTCATGCATGTCATGTAGATAATGCTTAATTCAAGAGCATTAAATGAGAGGGGCATGTAGTTTTTGCATACTAGGGATATAATCCATGTCAAATGTTACAGTAGTAAAAAATATAAAAATATCTTAGATAATAAATATTCAGGGTTTTTTGTCCAAAGAATTTTTTATCATTTTTTTTCATTTATTTCATCATTTGTTCCATACATCTTTGAGTTCCTACCACATGTCAGGCTATGTTCTAGGCACAGGGAATAAAATACTAAATAAAATAGCACCAATACCTGATCACGTGTAGCTTACAGTTAACCTGAGAAGAATATAAGTTGCTGTAATAAAGTTGATAGTTTCTAAGATTGATGAGATATCTGCTAAATGTGATGAGAAAATTGTAAGATCTGATTTTTTGGCCACTCAGAACTGTATATTAGAGTTTAGTAAGAGAGATGGACAATACGCAAATAATACTATGAACAATTCATAAACACTTGGTGGCAAGAGAGACAAGATGGCTGACCAAAGACACCAGCTGCTAGATCATCTCAGAAAGAGGGAAAAGTTGTAGATGAAAAAGAGAAAATAGCAAACAAACATAGATTGGGCATAATTTTGAAGTAAAAGTGCCAGAACCTATAAAAGATTCCAGGGGAATATGCTGCAGAGCAGAACAAGAAGGAGCAAGATATCGGCAGAGCTCAACTCCTGAAAGGCTTGGAGTCCAGTGAAAAGGGTAGGTTGGAACAGTTTGTTTCTCCCTCCCTCACCTCTCTGGAAGTCAGCAGGCTCTACCCTCATGAGCCCAAAAGCTACTGCCACCAGTAAAATGGGAGCTTCTTGAAAACAAAGCACCAGGCTGCCAGTTCCCCAGGGGCGCTTCCTGTCATCACAGAGCCAAGCTTAGACAACAGGCATCATATAGCTTCTCCAACCACTATGTACCTTTGTCCTCCCCAGGGGGCTTTAGCTCCTCGGTTTTTGTCTTGCTGGTCCCCACACAAACATTTCTCAACGCTGGTCCAGACTGTGGGAGCCACAGGGGACCAGTGGGACCCAGGGGGTCTGCATGATTTCAGAGCCTGGACATTCAGGGTGGGCTATCTTCCAGACAGAGGGCCAGAGATGACCAGAGTGCTAGCTTCCTCCTTTCAAACTCTCTTCCTCCCATTTCCCTCCCCTACCTGTGGCTGTTGAGAGAGACAATTGAGCCAGGGTTTACAGGGGCTGCTGTTCCCTTTGTTGGTACATCCACTGCAACAGGGCCTCCACAGAGAGTGGGACTGAAACCTTTCCTTTTAAAGATCTGCAGCAGACTAAGGGGCACTCAGAATGGGAAGCCTTTCACTGGTGCTGTTTACCTGGCTGCTCCATCAGACCAGGGCACGCTCTGAAGTGAAGAGACACCAAACCTGCTTGAATATCCCATGGGACACTCAGGACCAGCATGCTTCTCCCCGGCATGGACAGGGATTGATCTTCAGGAACCCAGAGACAGGCCCCCAGGCCAGATCCCATACTCCTAGGGTTTAGTCATATATCTTAGGGGAACAGAGGGGAGATTTGTGAACTAATCTTAGGAGGCAAGGGAGCCCATGTTGGCAGAACTGAAGCAATGTGGGTCCCTGCCAGCGCGCACTCATGGAGCACCCCTCCTGCCACAGGAAGGCCATGAAACCACAGCAGAGTTCCTGGCTGGGTTGGGCCATATCAACCCTCCTTGGTGGCTATACTTAGCAGCCTGGGAGAGACCTTTAACACCTCCCTAGGCGGCTCACTTACCAGCTTTCAGTGGAGTCTGAAGGCAGGCTTGCCCAACCCAGCCCTACCCAGCCTCACTCCCCCACCTGCCTCTGCAGTGGTGGAGAATAAGTACTCACCTGGAAGTCCAGGGCCCCACTCAACATCTGGGGCATTTATGTGCTTCTCCTGAGGGGCTAAAGCTGGCCACACGTCCCCAAAACAACACAGCAGCTTGTTCCTTCCAGTAAGTGCCACCTACTGATACAAAGGTCAATTTGCACAATCCTTTACAACATTTACTGATTCAATCATACAGGGTGTGGTTGATTCTTACCCATTAACACCACCTACTGTCTCAAAGATTAAACTGGCCATGCCAGCACGATTCACACTGTTAAGAAGACCACAAGGCTGGAGAAAGAGAAATTATTTCAAAGCTCTACATCCTCCCTCATTAAAGAGAGACAGGGAATCTACCCACACACATAGCTCACCACTGCAACAGCCTACAAACAACTAGCCACTGAGAAAACCATCATGTTAAGAATATCTATAACTGAGGCATCCATTCAGAATCTAGATCACCATCAAAGCATCCATGAGCAAAGGCAAAGGTTTTTACTCAACATGAGGGGAAAAGCAAGCCCCATCTAAACAACAGAAAATCCAAAAATAAGAAGCAACAGCTGCTCCAGATGAGAAGAAATCAGTGAAAGAACTCCAGAAATATGAAAAATCAGATCAGAGGGAAAGGACCTCTGTTCCCAAAGGGGAACGCCAGCTCTCTAGCAGTGGATACCAGTGAAAATAAAAATATTGGAATGACAGATAAAGAATTCCAAATATGAATTATAAGAAAGTTCAATGAAATTCAAGAGAAAAAGGAAAATCAATTCGAAAGAACCACACAATTCAGGAAATGAATGGAAAATTCAAAGGGATTGTCATGTTTAAAAAAAAATAGAACTTCTGGACACGAAAAATTTATTCAAAGAAATAGAAAACTCAAAATAAAGTTTTAAGAATAGATTAGCCAAAGGAAACAATCTGAGAGCTTGAAGACAATTCTTTTGAATTAATTCAGTCAAAAATAAAGAACAAAGAATTAAGAGGAATGAACAGAAAGCCTACAAGAAATATGGGATTATGTAAAATGGAAAAATAATAAGCACCCCTGAAGGTGAAGAAGAAAATGTTCATGGGCTGGAAAACCTAATTGAGGGAGTAATTGAGAAAAACTTCATTCGTCTGGCTAGAGATTTAGACAGCCAGGTCCAAGAAGCTCAAGGAACACCTGGGAGATTCATTATAAAGAGGCAATCAACAAGACTCATAGTTATCAGACTGGCCAAAGTAAACACAAAAAAGGAACTCCTGTGAGCTGAGAGGCAAAAACATCAAGTAACTTACAATGGAAAATGCAGCAGGCTAACTTCACACTTCTAAACAGAGACTTTACTAGTCAGAAGGGATTTCAGCCCCATTTTCAGTCTTCTTAAACAGAAAAACTGCCAGCATAGAATTTTGTATCCTCCAAAACTAAGTTTCATATATGAATAAGAAATAAAGACATTTCCAGATAAGCAAACACTGAAGGAAATTGCCCTGCAGGAAATACTCAGAACTGCATTATACATGAATCAACACAATAGACACTCACCAGAGTAAAACCACCTAAAATCTAAAGCTCAGAACTCATATAAAAAAATAAAAGAAGAGGTAAAACGAAGCAATAAGGTACTACTCAACAAGGTGAACAGAACAGCAACCCACATATCAGTTTTGAATAATTTGAATTCTCCATTCAAGAGACATAGGCTGGCTGAATGGATTAAAAAAAAAAAAAAAAAAAAACCAAGCCAAGTATCTGCTATCTCCAGGAAACACATCTAAACCACAAGGGCTCAAACAGACTCAAGTTGAAAGGACGAAAAAAAATTCCATGCAAATGGAAACCAAAACAAAGCAGAAGAAGCTATTCTCATATCAGATAAAATTGACTTTAAATCAACAATAGTAAAGAAAGACAAAGACGGTCATTTTATAATGGTAAAGAGAACAATTCAACCAGAAGACATAATGATCCTAAACATTTATGCACCTGACACAGAAGTGCCCAGATTCATAAAACAAACCATACTAGATCTAAGCAAATAGATAAACAACAGCATCATAATTGCCAGGGACTTCAACACCCCATTGACAGAACCAGACAGATCATTCAAGCAGAAAATAAAAAAGAAATGCTGGACTTAAACGGGACTCTATTAATAGAACAAATGGGCCTAATGGACATTTGTAGGACATTTTACCCCCAAACTACTGAATATATATTCTTCTCATTAGCACATGGAACAATCTGCAAGATTGATCATATCTTAGGTCATAAAACATGTCTCAAACAATACAAAAAAAATAGAAATCAGACCAGAGTGGAATAAAACTAGAAATCAACTCCAAGGGAAACACTCAATTCTACACAAAGTCATGGAAATTACACAATGGCTGCTGAAGGATTATTGGATCAATAATGAAATTTAGTTGGAAAACAAAAGATTCCTTGAACTGAAAGATAAAGTGGGCACAAGTTATCAAAATCTATGGGATTCAGGAAAAAGAGTCCTAAGGGGAAAATTCATCACCTTAAATGCCTACATCAAAAAGACAGAAAGATTACAAATTAGGTATCTAATGAAATATCTCAAGAAACTAGAAAAGAAAAAGCAAACCAAACCCAAAGCCACCAGAAAGAAAAAAATATATCTAAGGTGAGAGCAGAAATAAAATGGAAAACAAACAAACAAACAAACAAATACAAAGGAACAATGAAACAAAAAGTTGGTTCTTTGAAAATATATTTTAAAAATGACAGACGTCTTCCTAGATTAACCAAGAATAGAAGAGAAAGGACATTACTAAGCTCAGTCAGAAATGAGAAAGAGAATATTACAACAGATACCACACAAACATGAAATGTCATCTGTGAATACTATTAAAATCTCTATGCACATAAACTCAAAAACAGAGAGAAAATGGACAAATTTCTGGAAACACACAACTTCCCAAGACTCAGTTAGGAAGAAATAAAACTTCTGAATAGACCAATAATGAGAAAAAAGAATGAAGCAGTACTAAAAAATTTTCCAAAGAAAAAAAGGACAAGACCAGATGGATTCACAGCCCAATTTTACCAGACTTACAAAGAAGAGTTTGTACCCATACTGCAGAAATTATTCCATAACATTAAGAAGGTTGTAATCCTTCCTAACTCATTCTATGAAGCCAGTATCACACTGATGCCAAACCCAGGAATGGACACAACAAAAAATGAAAACTACAGATCAATATTGCTTATGAATATAGATTCCAAAATCCTAAATAAAATACTAGCAAACCAAATTTAACAGCACATCAAAAATATAATCTACCATGACCAAGTGGGCTTCATTCCAGCGATGCAAGGGTGGCTCAACATACATAAATCAATAAATATTCACCACGTAAACAGAAGCAAAAACAAAGACCATATGATCATCACAATAGATGCAGAAAAAGCATTTGACAAAATTTAACACCCTTTCATAGTAAAAGCACTCAGCAAATGAAGCATAGAAGGAAAATATCTCAGAATAATAAAAGCCATATATAACATACCCATAGCCACCATCATACTGAATGGGGAACGTTGAAAGCATTTGCACTAATACTGAAAGAAGATAAGGGTACCCACTGTCACCACTTCTATTCAACATAGTACTGTAAATCTTAGACAGAGAAATCAGGCAAGAGAAAGAAATAAAGGGTATCCCAACCAGAAAATAGGAGATCAAACAATCATGTTTTTGTTGATGATATTATCTTATATCTAGAAAACCCCAAATACTCCACCAAGAGACTCCTGGAATTGATAAATAAATTCAGTGAAGAATCAGGCGATTAAAACAATGTATACAAATCAGTAGCATTCCTATACACCAATACAAACTGAGACACAAATCAAAGACTCATTACCATTCACAACGGTTATTATAAAGAAAATAAAATAACTAGGAAAATACTTAACCAAGGAAGTGAAAAATCTCTACAAAGGGAACTACAAAACACTGACAAAAGAACTTTCACAAGACACAAACACATGTAAAAACATTTCATGTTCATGGATAGGTAGAATCAACATCGTTAAAATGGCCGTACTAACCACAGTGATTTACAGATTCAATGCAATCCCCATCAAAATGCCAACTTCATATTTCACAGATGTAGAGAAAATAATTCTACACTTTGTTTGGAAACAGAAAAGAGCCCAAATAGCCCAAGCAATCGTAAGCAAAAAGAACAAATCTGGAGGCATCATATTATCAGCCTTCAAACTGTACTGTAAGTCTATCATAGCTAAAACCACATGATATTGACACAAAAATAGAGACATAGACCAATGGAACAGAATAGAGAACCCAGATATAAAACCATCCACATACAGTCAACTGATCTTTGACAAAACAGTCAACAATATACGCTGGGGAAAAGAATATTCAATAAATGTTGCTGGGAAAATTGGATAGCTACATGCAGAAGAGTGAAAGAGCATCCGTATCCCTCACCACTCACAAAAATTAATTCAAGATAGATAAAAGTCTTAAATGTAATGAATGAAACCATAAAAATTCTAGAAGAAAACATAGGAAAAAGTTAGTCTAGACATTAGCCTAGGCAAAGAATTTATAAAGAAGGCCCCAATGGCAATCACAGCAACAACACAAATAAATAAATGGGACTTAATTAACAAATCTTCTGTGCAGCCAAGAAAATAATTAAGAGAGCAAATAGACAACCTATATAATGGGAGAAAATTTTCACAACCTATATGTACAAAAAAGGGCTAATGAACAGAATCTACAGAGAACTCAAGCAAATCAGCAAGAAAAAAATCAACAGGCTGGGCTCACGCCTGTAATCCTAGCATTATGGGAGGCTGAGACTGGTGGATTGTTTGAGCTCAGGAGTTCGAGACCAGCCTGAGCAAGAGCGAGACCCCGTCTCTACTAAAAATAGAAAAGAAATTATATGGACAGCTAAAAACATACATTTATATATATATGTGTATATATATATATATATGTGTGTATATATATATATATATATATATATATATATATATATAAAAAATTAGCCGGGCATGGTGGTACATGCTTGTAGTCCCAGCTACTTGGGAGGCTGAGGCAAGAGGATTGCTCCAGCCCAGGAGTTTGAGGTTACTGTGAGCTAGGCTGACGCCACGGCACTCACTCGAGCTTGGGCAACAGAGTGAGACTCTGTCTCAAAAAAAAAAAAAAAAAAAAAAATCAACAAACCTATTAAAAAGTGGGCAAAAGACAAACAGAATATTTTCAAAGGAAGATAGACAAATGGACAATAAACATATGAAAAAATGTTCATTGTTACTAATCTTCAAGGAAATGGAAATTAAAAACACAAGGAGATATCACCTTACCCTAGTCAGAATGTCTTTTATTAAAAATCCAAAAACAATAGATGCTAGCTTGGATACAGAGAAAACGGAACACTTATACACAGTTGGTGGGACTGCAAATTAGTTCAATCCCTGTGAACAACAATATGGAGATTCCTCAGAGAACTAAAAATAGACCTACCCTTTGATCCAACAATCTTACTATTGATTATTTGCCCAAAGGAAAGAAGTAATTTTATCAAAAAGACACCAGCACTCAAATGTTTATTACAGCACAATTCACAATTGCAAAGATGTAGAATTGACCCAAGAGCCCATCAATTCATGAGTGAATTAAAAAAATGTGGTATATGTGTACCATAAAATACTACTCAGCCATTTAGAAAGATGAATTATGCCTTTTGCAACCATTTGGATGGAACTGGAGACCATTATTCTAAGCGAACTATTTAAAGAATGGAAAATAAACACTGCATGTACACACTATTAAATTGGAACTAACTGATGAGCACACATGTTCAGAGGGATGTAAAACTCAGTGGAAATCAAGCAGGGAGAAGGGTGGAGGAGGGAAGTGGTGAAAACCTACCTAACAGGTACAGTGAACACTGTCTGTATGATGGGCTCACTTATAACCCTGACTCAAGCATTAGAAAAGTGATGCATGTAACCAAAAACACTTGTACCCATGTAATATTTTGAAATGAAAAAGATAAAAACACTTGCAGCAAGTTTCACAAAATTTGTAACAGTTAAAACTGGTCTACTGTGGTGGTTTAGAGAAGATTTTCTTTAGGAATGCTGTTTGAATTGAATTAGCCAAAGATAATTGCATGTAGAAAAAATGGCCCTAGGACATTTTCATATGCTAATCCTTCTAACTGGAATCTACATGGTGGTCTTCTCTCTCTTTACTTAGTTATCTCCTACTATGTGATGTAGAAAATGAAGGCAAATAAAAGAAATCAAGTTATACTAGTTTATTCTTTAGTGGAATTTCTCAGTGGAAATTTTTAAGTAGAGATATCTGAACTATGGGCATGGCAAATACTTTTGTCCTACTGGCTAAGTTATTGGGTTCATGATATAAACGCATATGACACCCAAAGAGATAACTAAATGCCATGTTTTTATTTTTTGGTAGGAGTATGGAAGATGGAAAGCAGGGTAAGTCAATCTTTCCACAGAGGTAACTGAGGAAATATAAAGTAAAGAAAATACAAAATGTAAAATCCCTTCTTTCTTTTGAGGAAATCTAGACAAGCATAGTTGAATAGTCAGACAAGGCTGTATAGTATGACAATTTTCACTATGTGTGAATTATTTCAAAGAAAATATCCAAAATTGTTGATAACAAAATAACATATATTGTCTTTAAATCTCTAAATGAATTAAAAGTTTCTCTGTTGTGAGTTTCTCTAAATCATTATTTTGCTAATTTGGTTTGTATTGAAATAGTTATAATTGGGCTATTCCCAAAGTTAATCACCTCACATAAAAAATCTTTATGAAGAGCAGAGAAATGAGTTTGTGATTTAGAAGGATATATTTAAGATATCTAAGCCCTGTTAAAAAGAGAAGAATGGAATGGAAGCAATTAAAATTATGATAGAAATGTAACTTTGTAAACAGTGTTAGATCTTTTATTGAAGTTGCTTGCTCGAAATTATATCATAGTCTCTGAAATGTGCTCTACCATTGCAAAGCCAGAAATTATTTATGTAATTCTTATCACATTTCAGACTTCACAAACCTAAAAATGCATTACCCCTGATATGCATAGCAAACTTTAATTAATAGACTAGTATTCCTATTGCAAAATGATATCTCCATGTTCTTTGCTTCCTTGATCTATTATATGAGTGGTTTGAAGTAAAAGTAATCCATGTACTTCATTGTTAATCAAAATATAGTTTATCTACCTTTATGTTCTTCTCCCTTGTTCATATTTCTCTAAATAGGTTATTATAGTTTATTATTTCTAAATCCTAAACACTTGGACCAAGGCTTAAATCAGTGATCAACATCATCAATGAGCAAAGAAATAGTGAGGACTGGGGTTGAGGAAATACTATTAGCAGTGAAGATTTTCAATGCATACCATACATTAGAATGAAATAAAGCACTAAGCTGTTGCGATTTCTTCATTCCTACATAAGTCTACCAATTCACAACACAGGACAGGTTGAGTATTCCTAATCAGAAAATCCAAAATCTGAAATGCTCCAAAACCTTTAACTTTTTGAGTGCCAACTTGGTGCCCAAAGGGAACGCTCATTAGGGTATTTCAGATTTCAGATTTTCAGATTAGGAATGCTAAACTAGGAAGTACAATGCAAATATTTCAAAGTTGGAAAAAAATCCAAAATTGAAGACACTTCTTGTCCCATGTATTTCAGATGAGGAATATTCAATCTGTACTATTTCTTTGAACACAAGAAAGAGGAAAAACAAATAAAATCATCTTAACTATTGTAAATTAAAACAAAATCTTAAACCCTGTTGGGGAAAAGAGAAAACTTCTCCTCTGCCCCCTGAAGTTTTGCTGAAAGATCAACTCACAATAAGGCATATTAATAAGAGAAGGATAAATAGATACTTGGGAAAATGAATGAATGAGGGGAAATGGATTTTCTTTGGAAATTAAATTAACCTGAAAGAAAGGAATTATATTTAAAATGGGTTGGATCAGGTCTGGTTGCATTCTTGATTTTCTTTCCTGGAATATACTAAGATAACAGGGAGAGGAAGGAAAGGCAATTGTTTTTTATGATGGGCCCCTCAAGTTTGAGACACATAGAGCAAAAGCCCCTTCCAACACCTATTGATCTCTAAAGGCCTTTAATTCAAAATAGTCTTTATATCAAGGAGTCATATTTTGGAGTGAAATTCCCTAAGCTCCTTCAGCCCCTTGCCAACTGAATGTACCTCCTCTTGGCCAATGGGACCCCAGAAACATCTTCAAGCTGAGTTGCTGGCCATGAGGAGAAGGGAGGCCAGACATGCTTCATTATGACCCCTCCCTTTTAGAATTACTCTGTAACAAGGAGATTAATAGGACCTAAGGCCACACAAGATACAGCTTAAAGCATACCTGCAGGCCATAAACTTACTTAACAGATCACTTGAATTTCAGCAAATGTCTGATAGCTTATCTCTGATTAACAGACACCCTTATCTTAAAACATTCCAAGATTTTAGACAAAGCTTCATTTATTTAACCAATTATAAACCAAAGAATCTTTAAACTCACCTATAACCTGCAAGCACCCCTCAGTATGTCCCACCTTTTTTAGCCAAACCAATGTATGCTTTCCTCATATTGACTTATGATCTTACCTGTAATTCCTGTCTCCATGAATGTATAAAGCCAAACTGTAATCCAACTACTGCAAGCACATTTTCTAGAACCTCTTGGAAACATGTGTTCTGGCCACACATACTCAGCTCAAATGAAGTCTCTTTAAATTATTTTACAGAGTTTGGCTTTTTTTCCGTTAACACTATTGTCAAAGCAAAAATTGCACGTGACAAAGTTAAATAGGCCAGTATGATTTTATTCAAGCTATTGCAATAGGGAGAGAGACTGAACCCATCTCTGTGGAAATAAGAGTCAGAATGATTTTTAAGCTCTAGGTGACCTACTGGAAAAGTACTGAGGAAATTACAGGGGAGACAGATTGGTGGGATGTGTGGGGCACATTGTTATTACCAAGTTTTCAAATGCTTTTCTCTGTACTGAGGCCACTGGTGTTTGCTGGTTGATACCATTTAAGTTAGGCTTCTACTTGCCCCTAAGACCATCAGATAGGGGTAGGGGCAATAACTTCCTTGATAATTACACTTCAAGTTGATGGCTCCCAAGTCTTTGAAAAGATAGTCCTGGGTTGTACAACTGGCAAGAGGTTTTTAAAAAGATTTACATCTCAAAGGGAAAGAGAAAGAATTTGCAATTACAAGTTAGCTAAAGTCAATGCTGCAAGGAAAGGGAGGTCTGGAGCAACAGGCAGGAAAAACCTGTCTAAAGTTTAGTCAAGCTGAAAGGAATTTTAAACCCCACTTGATTGCTCTTTAAGTGTATGAGGTTTCAGGAAGCTTAACAGATAAACTTTTTTTTTTCCTCTAGTAGATTCAGAACATCTAAAACCCCAAACTTCCCAAGGCTAAAAACTATTAAGATTTGAGTAAGCAGAAAAGAATGTGGTTATGAAATATGCTGAATTTCCCACTCAATTTGCAAATTTCTTATGATCACACCACTGAGAATAATAATTGCTCCAGATTTTCTTTGTCTTTATTACAAACAAAAATACTCATGTATAAAAATTTTTCTACAAACAATGTTAAGGAAATCAAAATATTTTACCCCAAAATATATTTCTTTGACATATTTTGAGATGACTGTCAGAGACTCAGCAAACAGAAACAACCCTGCAAAGCTCTCTTTTTTGGGGGTGTGGGGGCAGATCTGCATCTGTAGAGAATCTGCATTGATGCCACTAGGCCTTCTTTTGTCCAGATCTAGGAAAGATTAACTGAGAGTCTTACACCTTATTCTCTTTGAGGGCTGCTACCTGTGATGTTTCATTTGCAAACAAGACCACTTTTACTGGCCACCAGGCTTCATCTTACCCCTCTCCCATAACCCGTTTTGCCAAGATCCAAGCCCTCATGCTTTCTGTAACCTCAAGATGATATATAAGCTTTTGCACCCTGTTGGGGTATTGGTTCTCCCATGTACACACCAATAATTAATTTGTATGCCTTTTTTCCAATTAATCTGCCTTTTGTGAATTGATTTTTCAGTGAAACTTCAGAGGGTGAAGGGGAAATTTTCCCTTGGCCCCTACAAATAACCACATGTATCTAAGTAACCATAAAAATTATTTATTTGTGGCCACATTTTCAAGATGATATTATTTCTTCATCATATGCTATCTTTTCCTACACCCTAGTATGTTTTCTTTTAGTGAAAAATGTAAAAAATGATGCGACTTCAAGACTATGGTTGCAGGATTCAATTACACATGCTTTTTAATTTTTAGATATGATAGCTGTACATACTTTTCTTGTTTATACAGACATGCACAGCATAATGATGTTTCAGTCAATGATGGTGCTAGGTCTGGAGCTGAGAGAGAGACGCACGAGGCCTCATGTGTAGCAAGTGTTTATTTTGAGCATCTGGGTGCAGATGGGTGGAGGCAGAAAAAGGCATCCACAGGAGAAAAGCTGAGAGCCTTGGGTTTTATAAAGAGTTTTTCTGGGAGGAGTAAATAAATTCTTTTCGAACAACTGGGAGGGATAAGGAAAGTAAGTAAGTTCCCCTCTTGCATCCCATTTCTTTATCTCCCTAGGGAACAACCTAAGCATTGTACTTATTAGGAGCGATGAGGAAGTTCCCTTATCTCCCTAGGGGTCTGGTAAAGGCTACTGCCTAATACACCACTAGGGAGGGGAGAGGGGTAGGTTTTATAGGAGGTTTGGATGGCACTTTGGGAAGGGTGATTTCTTTAAACCTAACAGATGGATTGCACATGTGATGGTGTTTCCATAAGATAATAATGGAGCTGAAAAATTTCTATCACCTAGAGACATTGCAGCCGTCTTAATATCACAGCACAACACATTGCTCCTGTGTTTATTGTGATGCTGGGGCAAACAAACCGACTGCACTGCTGGTCGTACAAAAGCTTAGCACGTACAGTTATGTACAGTTGTCCAAAGGTTGTCCACCTTTCTCGGTTTTTTCTGTTCCTGGAGACTTGGTTTTCTCTGAGATGTACTCAGGCTTATTGCAGGGGATGTGATTTTGTTCCTGAGATATGGGTTTGGGCAAGAAATGAAGGCCTGGTGTGTGTCCCACTGCCCTGTGTCCATCCAGGGTCCAGGAGCTTCTCAGGAACTCCTTGAGGCTGTAAAACAAATTTTAAAGGCTGTGAGCTGGTGAATGTAGAAAGAAAGATTTACATCTCCTTTCAGCTCCTTTTAGATGTTTGTGAAAATGGAGTCCCTTCAGGGTGCCTGCTAGCTAGGGAGAGAGAGAGCTCATAGGATCGATCTTTAGCGGTTATTAGAAAATTGTGGGATTAGATGTTTTTCTGTTATTTCAACAAGGCCACTTTTACAGTTTATGTATTTACTATGCTATATTTTTTATCATTATTTTAGGGTGTACTCCTTCCACTTATTAAAAAAAGATTACCATGAAATTGTTGTGTTACATTGGTAACAGTTTCATATATCTTATGTTTACTATTTTTCTTGATTGTATCATTTTCTCTTGTGCTTAATTTAACCTTGTGTTGTTTTGTTTTTCACGGCCCTTAGTACACAAAATCCATGGCTAATTATGCCAGTAAGAGGCCACATCAAATGAATGACCTGGAAACAAAATTAAGTGACAAGGACTACTACAGTGGAAAATCGGTGATGGTTATTGCTGGCCAGTCAGGCATATCTCATTGCACCACAGCTTTGATCTTGAATATCAAGAGACAACTGATAGAAGCCATAAAGGATCTGTTTCATTGAAGGCAATGAGACTAATAAAAATATCAAATGGAGGAACTTCTAATGACCTGAATTGAATAGCAGACACAAAAGTGTATGCATCTCAGCACCATGATGATCAGGACCAAAGCAAAACTTTGTTTGTAATGTTGAAAGAAAAGGCTAGACCTGACTATGATGTTGAATTTACTGCTAGCTCTGGATAGTCTAAATAATTCAAGAATCACTATTCATTACATAATGTGAAAGTGAGTGGTGAATCTTTGAGTGCAGATGTGTAGGTAGCTGGAAATTTTTGGAAACTTGACAAACTGAATGTGCAGAAAAATTGCTTGCCAGAGCAAACATTCAATATGAAAGAAATGTCCCTATTCTGGCAACAGATGCCTGAAAGAACTTTTATACATAAGGAGGCCAAGTCAATGCAACGTTTCAAGGCTTTTAAGGATAATGTAACAATCTTGCCTGGGGGTAATGTCACAGGTTATGAATTTAAACCCTTTGTGATCTGACACTATGAGAATACCAGAGTCTTCAAGCGTACCAGTAATCACACACTACACTGTCAGTGTACTACAGAAGCAACAAAAGTCATGGATGACTGAGCTCCTTTTCCATGGTGTCCTCCTGAATTGCTTTGCTAGTGAAACAGAGAAGTATTGTGCAGGGGCCAAAGGCTAAGTTCCCCTTGACCCTCTGAAGGTTTGCTGAAAAATAAAACTGCAAAAAGCAGATGAATTGGAGAAAAGACATACAAATTTTTTTAGCATGTATTTTTATCCTTAGGATCAACAAATTATAGACAGCCATGTAGAAACATGATTGGACAAAAATTGTCTGATCTAATTCTGATAGACTGAGAGAGGAAAGCCAGCAAAACCTGTCTGTCTAGACTCTTTTTTGCCTCTGAGCATGTATTCCTGTTTTTGGGGTGTGGGGCAGGACCTTCCCTGGAATGGAGGTCTTAGGACCTACAGTCAAACAAGGTAGGTCAGATAATTTATGGCCAATCTTTACACAGATAGAGTGGAAGAAAAGTTAGAATAATATTTTTAGGTTTTACTGCTGGCTTTGGGGAAAAGGTGGCCTGGTTTCTGTGACCCACCTTTGTTAGAACCGGTTTTCCTCCGCCCTAGGAACAGAGAGGCAGTCACCGAGGCTGCAAAAGGCAAAGGAGTTTACTGGCTAGCTCGAGCTAGGGTCCAAGTCCCAGAGCACCAACGCAGTGGCCTCTCCACGAACCAGGACCCCGCCCTGGGGTAAAAATTAAGCTTTTATATTTTTCAGTGGGTTACATACGCTGGGCACACCATCCCCCTCCCTCCCTCAGTTCATTTGTTCCTTCAAGACTGGTTGACCGTGTCGGCTCCTGATTGGTCGGTTCCATGGTCGTGTTAACTCCTGATTGGTCAGTTCCAAGTCTCAGGATCCTCCGGTGGTCATGGACATCATTTCAGGGAAGGGGAGGGGCCGTCCCCTCCCCTATTCCAGGAAGCCTAGCCTGTCATGGAGTTGCCTTTGCTCTTACACCTTGTGGAAGAAGGATTCTAGTTTCTATGGCTAGAGGGAGTCTTGAGGGAGAATGGAACTGGGAGACAGGAGGGTAGGAGAAGATCAGATAAAAACTTTTGCTCCTGAGGCTGCTTCTGAGACTTTCATATTGGGGTATTGTTTTCTGAGCCCCAACAACTGTTTGGAGAATAGCACCCCTTCCAAAATTTTGTTTACTATTGATAATGCTCCGCAAATCCTCCTTTTAGTGGTCATCTTCTTTCCAATATCAAACTGGCATTTCTCCCTTCAAACACCAACCGATGGATCAAGGAATTATAGCAGCTTTAAAGGCCGACCACTTGAAGAGGAGCTTTGCCCAAGTTATTGCTGCAACTGAGGAAGACACTAAGAAGACACAGATACTATTCTGGATGGATTACAATATCTATGACTGCATCAGAAACGTTGCCTGGGCTTTGTGCAATATCACCAAGGTGTGTATAAATGACCTCTGGAAAAAGACACTCGAAAAGTTCATCCATGACTTCAAAGGATTTGCCAAGGATAAATCAACAAGGCTGTGATTGAGGTGGCATACAGGTGGTACCTGAGAAATTGGCTATTGAGAGATTGTTGGAAATGACACTGGAATGTATAAGTGAGGGAGAAGCAAGAAAAATGGAAAAGGAAGGAGAAGAAAAAGAACTCTCAAGAAAATTCATAGTGAAGGGTTTAGCTGAAGCTTTGTCAGACCTCAGCAAGCTCCTTAAAATGTTTGGAAACATGGACTCCAATACCAAAAGGCTTTCATATTTGGAGAGGATGTTCATGGGTATATTATTTGTTGACAAAGAGATATCTATGATGAAAAAAAGAAACAAACCAAGCAAACCACCATGGATGTATTTCTGAAAAGAGTGACATTTCCTCAAGAAAAGCCTCAGGCAGGTCCTTCAGAAGGTTTCCAGAGGAAGGCATTGTTATCACAGGACATGCAGCTCCATGTGCATTACTTCCTCTGAAGACCTTCCAGTGGGACGAGATGTGGAGATGGAAGATGGTGATATTGATGATCCTGACCCTGTGTAGGCCTAGGCTGATGTGCGTTTGTGCCTTGTTTTTAATAAAAAAGTTTAAAAAGTAAAAAGAAAAAAAATTAAAAATAGAAAAAGCTTACAGAATAAGAATATAACATTTTGCATAGCTGTACAATGTGTTTGTGTTTCAAGATGTCATTCTAAAAGAATCATAAAGTTAAAAAAAATAAAAAGTTTATAAAGTAAAAGCCTTACAGTAAACTAAAATTAGTTTATTATTGAAGGAAAAATATTTTTTATAAATTTAATGCAACTAAAGTATACAGTGTTTATAAAGAATACAGTAGTGTACTAGAACTTCACATTCACTAACCACTCACCTGACTCAGCAAATTCCAGTCCTGTAATCTCCATTCATGGTAAGTGCACTATGAAGGAATATTATTATGTTTTATGCCATGTTTTATTATACCGTTTCTATGTTTAGATATGCTTAGATATACAAATACTTATCATTGTGTAAGATTGTCTAAGCGTTCAGTACAATAGACTATACCATGTAGCCTAGGTCTTTAGTAGGCTGTGTGTGCTGTATCATCTAGGTTTGTGTAAGGATACTCTGTGATGTTTGCACAACAAAGTGGCCTAAGGCATCTCTCTGAATGTATTCCTGTCCTTAAGTGACACACGACTGTAGATACATCTGCACAGACATATCTACACAAAGGCAAAACCTAGAAATTTTAATTATATATTATTCTCTTTCCAGTAAATTGGAATAGGGTCTATGTTTCATTTACATCTTATAAATATGTACTTTATTATAAATTAATTAAAATCAAACAGAAGAGCTCTATCAATACTTTATTTTGTGTACATACTGAAACCATAATTTGCCCACTTTATTTCTATTGTTTTATACAAATAATGTACACTCATAATGCTTTAGTATCAGTTTGACTGAATTCTTGAGGACATGTACTGAAATCTCTCTGTTAAAATATTTATCTGATTTTTTCTTTAATATATGTTATTAGTGCATGCAAGTTTGAAATTAAACATCTCTAAGCATGAATACTTTTTGGCCAAATATTTATTTCATTGGATATTGATATAATTCCCAAGGCTTATTTTTGACTTTGCTTGCTATTTATATTTGCATATTGATGATTATGTAAATTTATATTTTTTGTATTAAACTTTCTCCATCTTTGTGTTTCAATGTGCCTCACGTAAACAAAACGAAACAAAACAGAACAAAACATTACATATAGCTGGATCTTTAAAATCCCAACTGATCTTTACCTATTTTTAATCTTGAAGGTTTAGTTTTTATGTAGTTATTTTGCTTAGAGATATGATCAAATTTGTTTTTATTATCTTATTTTGGACTTTCTTAGTGTCCCTTATTTTTCTTTCTTTTATTTCTTTAGCTCTTTTATTGACAATTAGAATTCATTGAAGTTTTAATTTTTCTTCTCATTCCATTTATTTCTCTTTATCAGTAAGAAATAATAATCAAATGTTTCTATTCTTGTGGTTCTTCAAGAAATTTTACTGTGCAAATAATTCATAACAAAATGTAAAATTAATTTCTTTACCTTCATTCTGAATAATACAATGGCTAGAGTATAGTTTAATTATGGTTGCTTACATTCTGACATATTCTTGTATTCATGTATTATAAATGTCATCTTTTTGTTTGTTGTATTGTTATTATTTTATACGGTCAAACTTTATTTACATATACTCACATATTTGCTATGGTTTTTGATCATCAATCCTCCTTACAGCTCTTATTCTCCAGTGGGATAATTTTCTTTCTTACTAAAGCTCAGACATTAGAAGTTACTTGGTGAAAGTCTGTTGAGTGTAATCTTGCATTTTGGTTTGTATAATTCTTATTTTACCCTCATTCTTAAAATAAGTCCCTCTGAATGTACAATTTTGGTTCTATTATCTTATCCCAGGACTTAGAAAATGTTAATTTATCATCTTATAACTTTTGTTCTTTAAAAATATCTTTTCAGCTAAATTTTTATTTCTTTAAGAGTAATCTGTTTTTTTCTCTCTAGCTGCCTTTATCATTCAATATTTGTCCTTGGAGAACTCCAGTTTCAGTAAAATGAAGCTGTGTGAGTGTGGGGTGTGTGTGTGTGTGTGTGTGTGTGTGTGTGTTGTTTACACCTATCTGGAAAGTTTTGGACTATCTGGATTTTTAATAAGAATCTCATGATTTCTGGAAATACCTTGACTATTATTTTGTTGATTTTTGCCTCTTCATTCTCCTTTTTAACTAATTTTCCTGAAACTTTAATTAGAATGTTGAACTTTATACTTTTCTCCATTTTTTCTAAGCTCACTTTTACATGTTTCAGATTTTTCATCTATTTTATTGACTTCAGGATAATATCTTCAGTTCTGTCTTCCAATTTACCAAGTCTTTCTTCACTTCACACTGAGGTTCTGGTCTTCGTTCTCATGTATTTTATTTCATGTTCTAGTTGTTTTGCGTCAAAACTACTTCTTTTATTTCTTTGTCTCTTTTACCTTTGTCCTACTTCACTCACCTTCTCTTATTCTTTGAATATATGAAACATGTATTTTATATTTTTCTCTAATAATTTCATTATGCAGTTCCAATATAGAGGCTTTCTTTCAAAGAATCTCAAACAATGTTGTTTGTTTGTGTTTAGTAATTTTTTTTTAGATTGCTTGCTTTTGTTACTTGGAGTAATACATATGTGAGTTTTTTGAGGGTTGAATTTAAACTGTTTTCCTCCCAAAATATTTTTCTTTCTGTTTCTGCCAGGCATCGGTGTATTATATCAAACTTTAAGTCAAAGTTTTAGTTTGCTTGGGTGTTAATTTTTTTTTTCTTTCTTTCTTTCTTTATTTATTTTTTTATTTCAGCTTATTATATGGGGGTAGAAAAGTTCAGGTTATATATACTGCCCATGCCCTCCCATGCCTTCAAGCGTGTCCATTCCCCAGAGAGTGCACATGGCACTCATCTTGTAGGCATACACCCATCCCCACCCCCCACCCCCCATCCCCCCTAGTCAGAACTTCAAGCGTGTCCATTCCCCAGACAGTGCGTTTTATTATTGTTATCATTTTAACCATAAAGATATTGTTAAATATAAACCAACTCACGAAAAAAAATGTGTTTATATTTAGGAGTGGTCAAAGGAGCAGTTTTGTTTTCTTTTTGTTCATTTTATATTTCCTCCTTTCTCCTTAAAGCCAAGATTTAAGACAGGCAAGTATCCCCTGTTCATTCTAAGGGACAAGTTTTTTTGTTTCACGCACTGATGGGAATTTGTATCACCTTAAGCAGGTCTCAGAGTTGTCTCTTGTACTCTAAAAATACAGTCTAATAACTCTAAAGCTCTAAGTGCAATGAACTGGCACATTCTACAGGTTCTAGCCTGAATGCAATTCTTGCTTTGATGCAAGCTTACTTATATGTATTCTTGTTTCTGGATTCCTTGGATTTCTCTTGCTTTCTCTCCAGCTTAACAATGTATTTAAAAATATTTTTAACATATATTTCATGCAGCATGTTAAAATAAGCAATATGTGTTATCCCAGAGCATTTTTCCAGACATCTAGTCTACCGTATTTCCAGAAACTGAAGACTTGTTTTTATGTAAAACAGTATCCTATTTTATTAGGCACAGGGTATTTTATTTATTCCATCATATTTTATGTATTAAGAGAGATCAAAGGACTAAGAACCAATTAAGGAAACCAAACCAATTTGGAAATTTAAATTGATTTATGAATCCGATTTATACAAAGTCAATTCAGATTTCTTCAAGATAGACCCAGTGGATTTTCTTTCCCTTCAAATAATATACAGAGGTTTTAGTTGCTTTGATCTGAATTCTAACTGTTTATATTAGAAAGCCCTAAGTAATCTATCATATTAAAAAATTTTGTTGTGTTATACTCCATTCCTAGATAACACAAAAAGTAACTAGGAGATAGTAAAACTATGGTATTTCCACTGTTTAATCAACATTATGGGTAGAAGGATCTTTACTAAGTTACTATTTTATCTCTAGAATTTAGAACTAAATAAATCCAAAATCAGAGATGAGCTTTTGTTTTTAGAGCAAGATATCTTTTTATACAAATTTTATAGATTATATTTTTCCAAGTATGAAGTACAGCTTTTTGAGAGAAAGTTACACAGAAACTTTCAAATATAGCATTCTAAAAATATGCATGCTAATACATCATAATGTAAACAAATAACAGAACAAATTTGATTAATCATGCCAAAGAAAAAATGAATAATCTTCCTGTTATCTCCATTCAACAGATTATCAAATTTTAGTTGTATAAATAGGTACTCAAAATATGCAGACAAAATGTAGGATAAATCTATAAAGATGTGCCAGGAAGTTAATTAATAAAAATATCATATCATATAAGTATCTGGTTGTGGGATTGGGGGCTTTTTTAGTTTTTTTTTTTAATTGCAATTTTTTGTTGTTGTTGTTGTTGTTATTTGAAATAGCCTTAACAAAAATCTCTCCATATTTTTCCCATTTTAAAATCACATTTTCAGCTACTTTAGTAACAAAATGCATTGGTAAATTTGAATATAGTGCCCAAATTTTAAGTAAACAAGGTCACAAGCTTGTATTCCATAGTAGTACAGTACTTTTCCCACTGTGGCTTAGATAAGGCAAAACAACATTATTCCTATGGATCAGTGTGTCATAATCATTTCTATAACATTGTAGATTTGTGGTTCCTCAAGATTGACTAATAAATATATTAATTTTACATTATTGACTTATTTGCATAAATGTCTACTTGTATGTCAATTATCCTTACAAACTGCACTGTAATAAGAGGAAACCCCGTTCTATACTATATATAAACACTGGTACACTTACATACGATATTTGTGATGGATAATTTTATTTGTCAACTGGGCCACAAGGTACCAGGACATTTTGTCAGATGTCATTCTGGGTGTTTCTTAAAGGATGTTTTTGAATGAGATGATTTAAATCAGTTGAGTGCTAAAGCAGATTGTCCTCCATAATGTGGGTGGGCCTCATCCAATCAGTTTAGGCCTTGAGTAGACAAATGGTGACCTTCTCTGAGTAAGAGAGAGAATTCTTCCTTTTGCTGGCCTTTCAACTGGAACATTGACTTGACTTTTTTGTCCTCTCTTCAGACTTGAATTAAATATCAGCTGTTCCTGGGTCTTGAATCTGCTGACCTCAGACTGCAATTGCACCATTGCCTCTTCTGATTCTCAGCCCATCAGATTCCGACTGGAACTAAACCATAAGCTCTTCTGTATTTTCAGCTGATTGATTCACCCCGCAGATCTTGGGACTTGTCAGCCACCATAATCATGTGTGCCATTTACTTATAATAAATCTCATTATATATGTAAACATCCTATTGGTTCTGCTTCTCTAGAGAACCCTAATACAATGTCACAAATGTATCAATTGGGAAAATCGTACAATTGACTTCCCTATTTATATTCTTTTGTGCGGGAAGCAAAAGATGTCATTACAAACATAAATTAAGGCACAAGTGCAGGGACACAGACCAGTGGAACAGAACAGAAAATCCAAATATAAAACCTTCCTCATATAGCCATCTAATCTTTGACAAACCAGACAAAAACATACTCTGGGGACAAGAATCCCTAGTCAATAAATGGTGCTGGGAAAACTGGATAGCCACATGTAGAAGACTGAAACAGGACCCACAGATTTCACCTCTCACAAAAATCAAATCACGGTGGATAACAGATTTAAACCTTAAATGGGAAACGATTAGAATTCTAGAAGAAAATGTAAGAAAGACTCTTACAGACATTGGTCTAGGCAAAGAATTTATGAAGAAGACCCCTAAGGCAATCACAGCAACAGCAAAAATAAATGAATGGAACCTGATTAAATTAGAAAGCTTCTGCACAGCCAAAGAAACAGTCACGAGAATAAACAGCCTACAGAATGGGTAAAAATTTTCACATACTACACATCAGATAAAGGACTGATAACAAGAATCTATTTAGAACTCAGGAAAATCAGCAAGAAAAAAATCAAACAACCCTATCAAAAAGTGGGCAAATGACATGAATAGAAATTTTTCAAAAGAAGATGTAAGAATGGCTAACAAACATATGAAAAAATGCTCAACATCCCTAATCATCAGGGAAATGCAAATCAAAACCACAATGAGATATCACTTAACTCCAGTGAGAATGGCCTTTATCAAAAAGTTCCAAAACAACACATATTGGCGTGGATGCAGAGAGACAGGAACACTCATACACTGCTGGTGGGACTGCAAACTAGTGCAACCCCTGTGGAAAGCATTATGGATATACCTTAAATAAATTCAAGTAGACCTACCATTCAATACAGCAATCCCATTATTGGGAGTCTACCCAAAGGAAGAAAAGTCATTCTATGACAAAGACACCTGTACCCGAATATTTATAGCAGCACAATTCACAATTGCAAAGATGTGGAAACAACCCAAGTGCCCATCAATCCACGAATGGATTAGTAAACTGTGGCATATGTATACCATGGAATATTACTCAGCTATAAGTAATAACGGTGATACAACATCTCTTTGGTTCTCCTGGAGAGAGTTGCAACCCATTCTATTAAGTGAAGTATCCCAAGAATGGAAAAACAAGCATCACATGTACTCACCAGAAAATTGGTTTCCCTGATCATCACCTAAATGCACATCGGGGAATGATACCAATTGGATATCAGACTGGGGGGAGGGGAGGGGATAGGTGTATGCCTACATGATGAGTGCATTGCGCACCATCTAGGGAATAGTCATGCTTGAAGGTGCTGACTCAGGGAGGTGGGGGAAGGGGGGAGGGGATGGAGGTATGACTACATGGTGAGTGCCAGGCACACTCTCTGGTGAATGGACACGCTTGAAGCTCTGTCTCGGGGGGATGGGCGGGACATGGGCAATATATATAACTTGAACTTTTCTACCCCCATAATAAGCTGAAATAAAAAAAAAATCTTAAAAAAAAAATTAAGGCAAAGTTTTTTGACTACAATTTAAATGGGTGGAAATTTTTCAAATGCTTCCTTCACATGGTATATTTTTTTCCTTGAAGGTGTTCCTAGCAGTGACATATGTCAAAAGCTAACAGTATACTTCAGCTTTTATACTGTACATTTGATAAAAATTGTAAACATATAAGCCACTAATGTCAGATAACACATTATCTCATAATCTTTTATACATTTAGATTATCAAAGGAATTAGATGTTGTACTGTTCTGCTGAAATAGAGGCATTTGACTTTAACTTATTGGTTCATTTTCATGATTTTTATGATAACTCTATGCAATTATGCAAAGACGAATTCTAAAATGGAGCTCTTTATATTATGTAAAATATGAAAAAGTGCTAACTTATGACCATAATAGGTTTTTTAAAAAAGTAAAGCAATGAATGGAACCGTTATTTATATTCTTGTTATAAATATTTTGCAAAATATAAATCAAATAAATCACAGAGCTTATGAAGAAATTAAAATTTAAGCAGATGTTACTGAAAACATACTTGAGGTGTTTATCTTAGCTTAATGTTTGCTAAAACCAAAACAGCATGCAAATGGTTGCTCATTTATAAAATGCTTATTAGGTGCTTCTTTTTTTATTGGGACCGTAAGTTAATCAGGCAACACACAGCCCACTTTTCTGGGCATTTACAACAAAAAAGGAATTTTCATTATTTGAATATCAAACAAATACAACATACTACACTTCAAAAGCTTTTACAAGCTTTAAGCATTTTCCAGGTTTCACCAGGGCAATTCCACTTCCTAATTTGTTTGGTGTAAATAAATATTTCTGCTAAAGAACATCAGTTCTGCACTGTCTCTGGATTATTATACACTCCCCAAATAGAAAAAACTGTAAATGTATGTGACTCTCATCACATACTTTACTCCTTAAAGCTGTCTTGAAAGCCCTCATTCTTGTCCTGGTCTCCATCCCCCCGTATCGCAAGTGATTTTCCATATTGACAATTTCCAGATTTTCCTGGTGACAAAAACTCCAGTCTATCTCTTTTTTCTACACTTGGCATTCACTTGATATGGCCTAGATATTAATCTGTTCCTTCCTGACTGTGCTATACGGCTACCATTATTCTTATACTGTAAATGGGATGATTTATCTCCGATTTGACTTTCAGTGAGCTCTCTTTCTTTGCTTGTATTCTTTGATGTACGTCTTGCCACTCTATTGCATGATCCTTGATTTGCTTTCATCTTGTTCTCCATTAAAGTCTGTGCTACTCCCATCATTTTCACTTTGGGAATCTCTCTTCTTCTTCTTTTTTTTTTTTTTTGCTTCAAAATCACTGTCTTTGCCCGACACTTTTACTCCGTCTTTGTTTACTGCAGCTTCACACTCAATAATCCCATGTGCTTGATTTTGTGGCTCCTGTTTCACTGGACATGAGTATTTTAAACAAATTTTCTGTTTGATTTAGCAGTTTTCCTAGATACTTAGGGTTCTGTTGCCAACCTCCTCTTTGTCCTGTTCTTGCTGGTATCAACTTGCCTATTTTATTCCAACTACTTTCCTGTAGTGCAGTTAAGTTGATTTTTCTCCAACTTCTGCCATTGCCTGCCTTGAAAGTTTAACTGATCCTGTATCTAGGAATCTGCTATGATATTATTTTCTTTATTTAGCATCTCTGATTTTTGATGCATGGTCACATAAGAAAGTTTCTCAAGTGTAGTTATATCTACTAATATTTCTCATCCTTGGGGAAGGCCAATACATTGCAATGAACCGATTCTTTAAAACACTTTAAACTCTAGATATTTTAATCTCCATTTGATAATTTATGATAAGAATCCATCTAAAACATGCTCTTCAATGACTAGGAGATACAACAACAACAACAACAACAACAAAAAAAAACTTGAAGAGCTAAAGGCCATGAATAGCCTTCTAGGAAAGATTCAAAAAGTTTCTAAGGACGTCAAGTTTGAAATGAGAGACCCTTTGCTCAAATTTGGTGCATTTTTATTTTTTGCCAGATTATATAATTGCTTTCTTGAAATAATACATGGCATTATTTTAGCATAAATTTTTTATCTTTTTCAAGTATCTAAGAAATTCTTATTTCAGCCATATAAGACAATAATAAAATTCTGGCCTTCAAACTGTTTGTGTAGCTAAGTAGAGCTTCATTAGGGAAATTAATCATCTCTTATTAGTTATAACATTAAAATATTATCACTTAGTCTGCTAAGTAGATTGTTATACTGAGGCTTGAATTCAGAACCTTCACAATACTGAGGCTCAAATTCAACTAAAATCATAATGGAAAATTATATATCCAAATTTCAAATTTGATGAACAAATAATATACAAATCTCTATGTATATTAGGATCTGGTCCCCTCTCTAGCATATTGATATAATCAAGAATGCAGAAAAACTGAAAGAATAATCATATATTTCAACTTACATCGAGTAAAATCAAAATGAGTTTTTCTGATTGGCCCTCAAAACTATCAAACTCTCCCACAGTTTATGGCTAGAGGCCATGGTATACTGTCAGATTCTTCATATGTTTTCCAGGGCTCTTCATCAGTTAAAGTAGTGTAAGCTTTTGCTGTCTTCATTAGTAGCATTTTATTTCATTCTTTTCCTGGATAGTATTCAGTAATAGCAAGATAATATTTTAAAAAATTTCTCCTATGGTTCTTTTAAGCCCAAAGTTAAAATTTTATAAGATCATATTCTTGATGTTGCTTGTAATTTTTGTATTCGAGAGATAAAGTCTATAACTCTCTAGAACCACAACTTATGTTTAGTCTTTAGAAATAACAGTTGGCTGATGATACCACCAAGATCTTATACACACTTTTCTGATATTTTTTAGCTGGATACTCTCAACATTCTGTTCAGGGGATCTGACAGTGGCATGTGTTTAGGTTTACAATGAACCTTGCGAAGGAGGTGAAGAAGTCATTCCTGCTGACATCATACTGGAACTGCTTCCACACTATAACATTGTTTCTTTTCTTCCTCATTCTTATTCCTCCTCCTGCCACTGCCCTTCACATGATCCCGCTCAATGTTCCTGCTCCTAACATGCCAGCCCCATGGAATGTATTTCTGACTTTGCTGCTGCTGCTGGCAGCATTTCTATCTTACCTATTTCTAACATTCAACTTAGGGCCTTACTGTAAATTTAATATTTATGTCACAGCAGTGCTTCCCAAAATGTCTGATTCTAATATGTTTATCCCCTTGGATGCTTCCCAAATAGGCAGATTCCTAGAACCCAAGACCAGTTGAATCCAAATCACTTAGATTTGGGTCTATAATTTAAGAGTTTAATAAGATTTTTATAAACAAAAAAGTCTGAGGAATATTGTACTTGCAAGTGAAGCAATATCTGGTATTACCTTTACATCAACCTTCACTGGAAAAAAAAAATTTCCTATTCACTTTCAATCTTCCCAAAATGGGAAAATCTGTTTTGAGTTGTTAGCCATTATTCAATATGGCCACTGTTAGGCAGAACACTCCTTGTACTAGCCACCCCATGGGTCTTTGGCCAGACTGCAGTGGCTGCTTTGATCTCAAACATCCATTTTGGATCCATCCAGTTATAGTCATGAGATCTAGGAACAAATGGTATAAAGCTTAGTATCTTGGGCCTCCACCTATGGAAGTTTGTTGTCTGGGAAAGGGATTGTAGTTACAATTTATGATTTTTTTAATACACCTGAGAAGATTGTTCTATACACAGGACTGAAATGACTTTCCCATTTGTAGAAGAGAGGAAATGAGAGAAATATGAAGGAAAAAGAGATAAATATATATCTGTGATTGGTTTGGTTTTTGTTTTGTTTTGATATTTTTTTTCTTAATCTCCTTGGATGTACAAAGGGTCTGTCTGCCTGTTTAATTGTACGTATGGTCATACCCTTCATTTCCCATTCTGGTTGATGAATCAAATCAAAGCACTAGATTAGATATTAGAAGGGACTTTCATTGGTGGAGGCAAAGGAAGAGCCCTCCCCAAAAGATAAATTTATAGCTAGTTCAGTCAAGGTGTTAGAAGTCAGAGTGACAGCCAAAGACATTAGTAATTCTCTAAAAATAGCAGTGCTGATTTAACAGCAAGTCAACACAGTCCTCATGTACAAGGAAAGGACTAGAAGCAATCACACTGTTCTTAGTAAATCTTTGCCTTCAATGAGCAATGCAAAGTAGTTAAGCTGCTCAGGAGAGGGGGAAGGTGAACTTGAAGCACAGAATAGAAAAGTACTCTATTATTGTCTGAGTTATTTATTCACCTATTCAACAAATATTTACTGAGTACTTATTATATTCTAGACACAATTCTAGGAAATAAGTATATTACCATATGTAGTAATGAATGAAATGAAAAGAATATTTGCCTTCATGGAGCATGGATCAAGAGTAGTGAGAAAATTAAACAAATATTCTGATATTTCTATGCTAAGTAGAAGCAAAAGAAAAATAAATAGCTGGAATATGTTAGAAAGAAAAAAATGAAACATAATTTAAATAGAGGGTGGAAAGTCATAGAAAACTTATTTTCCTAATTGTTATTTAAACTGACATCTGAAGAGAGTCTGAGTTACCCAGGTGAGAGAAAAGATGCTGTGTGAAGTTTTGATGGAAGCAATAATTTTCTAATTAAAGTGAACTGGAAAAACCCAAAGGCAACTAGAGCACAGTGAGATGGATTATTCATAACCTTAAAAGAATACTACTACTTAGCATTTTAAAATATCTATATCAACTTTATTTTTAAATGAGAATTGCAAATCTATAATCTATAAAATTTCCATTTGGACAAAAAATAATCACAAAAGTAATGACAGATAAATCAACATTACATTAGAAGAACAACAGAAGAACTGTCAGCTGGTTTTTGTGGTTCTAATGTTCAACAATGAGAGGAAGTCCAGCATACAGGAAAGAAAATGAGGAAAAGCCTTTGGTGGGTAGATATTTCTTATTTGACTGAAGAAAGTTGTAGACCAGAAAAATCTCTTCACAGAAAGCATCCTTGGAATTGTTGAGAATACCTTTCTAAGGAGCAGGAAGAAAAGTTCAATAAACAGTTCCCTTAGCTCCAACTACAATATAGAAAGCTGAACTGGAGTTCACAAATGGAAGAATGAAGTCTGGCCAACAAAGTAAGAATATTAGAGAAAGGAAGGAAAAAAATATCATTTTTCCTAAGGGGGACGATACAAAAAGTGCTCTGTTAGGTGCTTCAATTGGAAGCATCACCATCAATTTCAAGAGTTTTGATTTTTTGTTCTAATGAATTTATCTCTAAGTAATATCTAAAGGGCATAGCTAGCTCAGTTCATTTTTTTATAGATAACTTCAACACTTACTGGTTTTTGTGACTCCGTTTCCTCCACCTCCAACTTTACTGAGGTATAATTGACCAAAAAAGGGTATCTATTTAAGGTATGCAATGTTATTATTAGATATATGTATACATTGCTAAATGATTACTACAATGAAACTATCAACACATTCATCACCTCATAGTTACCTTTTTTCTTTTCTTTCCTTTTTTGTTTTTAGTGGTGAGAACACTTAAGATTTACTCTCATCAAATTTCAAGTACAAACATAGTATTATTAACTGTAGTCACCATACTGTATATTAGATCCCAAGAATTTATTCATCTTATTATTGAAAATTTGTTTTTTTTGGCCAAAATATTCTCCTTCCTTTATACCCTTCCTCCAACCCCTACCAACCACCATGCTACTCTCTGCTTCTATGACTTTTTTAGATTCCACATACAAGTGAGGTGACACAGTATTTGTCTTTCTGTGTCTGGTTTATTTCAGTTAGTGTAATGTCCTCTAGTTTCATACATATTGTTACAAATGGTAGGACTTACATCTTTTCTATTGCTGAATAATGTTTTATTGAATATATGTATATATATGTGTTTGTATATTAATATCTATAAATGCCACATTTTCCTTATCCACTCATTGACAGATACTTATGTTGTTTCCATATCTTTGCTGCCCCATGGGCTGATGAGAAAAAATGTATATTTGATAATTTTGGGGTAGAATATTTTGTAAATATCTGTTGGCTTCATTTGTTCTAGAGTTTATGACCAGTGTTTCTTCATTCATTTTATGCTTTGATGATCTGTCCACTTCTGTCACTGGAGTGTTGAAGTTCTCAGCAATTAAGATGCTACTATTTCTTTTTTCATTTAGATCTAAAGAATTTGTTTATGAAGCTGTGAGCTTCTGTGTTAGGTGCATGTATCTTTAAGATTATTAAAATTTCTTGTTGAACTGCTCCCTTCATCATTATATAATGACCATGTTTGTCTTTTTATACCATATTGATTTAAAATCTATTTTATCTGATATGAGAATGGCTATACTTGCATGCTTTTGGTTTCCATTTGTGGAGAATATTTTTTGCATCCCTTCACCTTGAATACGTGTGAATCTTTGTTCCTTGTGGTTTAGATTTGTGCTTGGAGACAGCAAATATTTGGGTTGTGTTTTTCATCTATTCAGCCAGTCCATGCCTTTGAGTGGGACATTCAGACGGATCATGTTGAGTCATTGGGCCAGTGCTGGGGGATCTTTGCGTGTGGTGGTGGGTTGGTTCCTAGGCCACTATTGCAAGCTTGAGTAGGGGGCTGGATGAGTCCCTCTCCATGGAGGTAAGTATTACATGATATTGCTCTGCCTGGGTCTCCCCATGGTGGTGGGAGTGGCTGTTGTTCAAGGCTATCTAGGCGGTGGCCACAGGTGTCAGAGCTGCAGGTGTTTGCTCCATCCAGGTCTAGATGTTATATGATGAGGGTTGGCTTGTGGCTAGCAGGTCCGTGGTGTAGAACCGGACTGCAGGCATGGCATTGAACAGTGCTGTGGTGGCATGACCTGCTGGCACACAATACTAGGGAGCTTGTTCTGCTGGTTAGCAAACAGGACCACTGGGGCATTTCCTGGTGGTTGTCACCTAGATCGACAGTGGCATGGGCCTAGGTGTGGCAGCACATAGGCAGGGGTGCTTGTTACATTTGCCAGGGTGCAGGGCTGCAGAGACTGGGCCTGTGGATGTCTGAGACTCTGGTTCCAATGAGGCTGCTACCATGAGACACCTTGAGCTCTCCTCTAGTTCCCTGGTGCAGTAGGGGAGCCTGGCTCCAAGTCACAGGCATTCAAGTGTGTCTCCTCTCTCTGCTCCCTTCCCATTCAGTCAGCTGCATCAAAGCTGATCCCTATATAGACCAACAATTTTGGACCTGAGAACTCAGAGTGGCATCAGCTGTGGCAACCTGGGAATCAAAGAGAGCAGGACCCTGCTGAGCCTGCTCTTTGATGCAACTTCTCTATATAGTCAAACAGTTCTCTGATCAGCATGGATGCCTACAGTGGTTGGGGAGCTCCTCACAGGTAGAGTCAGTGTCTACACGGGGATCATGGGGCCCGGGGGCTCCCTCCTGTATCACTTCTCCCCATGTAGGGGTCTTCCCCAGGTACTTTCTAATCTTGGCAAGTGGATCTTTCTGTCCCTATCTCCCTCACTCTGAGTGTCCACTGTTGGTCCTCAGATGATCTACAGTGCTCTCTCCAAAAGGGACCATCTGTAAGTGAGCATATACTTGCAGTTTTCCATCCTGTCCCAGAGAATGGCATGTGCAGGCTGCTTCTACTTGCCCATCTTGACCCCCTCACTCCAAATATCTCCTCAAGATACTGATTTCATTTCCTTTGTGTATATACTTAGAAGTGGAATTACTTGGTCATATGGTAGTTTTATTTTTAAATTTTAGAGGCGCCTCCAAATTGTTTTCTAAATGGCTTTACCAATTTATATTCCCTCTGACAGTCTACAGGGGTTCCCTTTTTTCCACACTCTCACTAACACTTATCTCTTGTCTTTTTGATAATAGCCATCCTAACAGGTGTGAGATGGATGATATCTCATGTGATTTTGATTTGCTTTTTTTCTGATGATTAGTGGTATTGAGCACCTTTTCAGATGCCTCTTGGCCATTTGTATGTCTTCTTTAGAAAAATATCTATTCAGTTATTCAGGTTCTTTGCCCATTTTTTAATCTGGGTTATTTGTGTTTTTATTATTGACTTGTTTGAGTTCCCTATACATTTTGGATGTTAAATACTTATCAGATAATATGGTTTGCAAATATTTTCTCCCATTCCATATGTTGCCTTTTTATTTTGTTGACTGTTTTCTTTGCTGTGAAGAAGCTTTTTAATTTGTTGTAGTCTCACTCAGGTTTTCTTTTTCTTTTTAACAGTGTCAGGTTTTACATTTAAGACTTTAATCAATTTTGAATTAAGTTTTGTGTACAGTGTAAGATATGGGTCCAATTTCATTCTTTTGGAAAGTGGATATCCAGTTTTTGCAGCATCACTTTCTGAAGAGACTTTGTTTTCCCCAAGGTGTGCTGTTGGTCCCAAGTCAAATATTAGTTGGCTGTATATGTGTGGGTTAATTTCTAGTATCTCATACTGATACATTGGTGTATGTGTCTGTTTTTATGCCAGTACC
The DNA here is from genome assembly GCF_020740605.2 of Lemur catta. NCBI lineage: Eukaryota > Metazoa > Chordata > Mammalia > Primates > Lemuridae > Lemur > Lemur catta. The sequence continues at coordinate 103,435,359 of NC_059131.1, read as the reverse complement.
ATTCTGATTCAATTACTAAATATTAGTAATATTTCTTGAGGTGAGGAAGTGTACCACCTCTTGTTTGTTCCTCTTAATGAAGATTGCTTTGGCTATTCATGGATTTCTGTGGTTCCATATGAATTTAAGACTATTTTTTTACTATGAAAAAATGACACTGGACTTCTGATAGTGATTGCATTGAATCTGTAGATTGTTTTAGGTGGTATGACTTTTTTTCTTTATTTCAGAATATTATGGGGGTGCAAAGGCTTTCGTTACATAAATTGCCTTTGTATTGCCCAAGTCCAAACTATAAGGGTGCCCATCCCCAGACAGCATGTACCACATCCCTTAGGTGTGAATTAGCCCATCTCCTCCTCCTCCTTCCCACCTGCCTGACACCTGGTGAATATTACTTCCATATGTGCACGTACGTGTTGATTGATTAGTACCAATTTAATGGTGAGTACATGTGGTGTTTGTTTTTCTATTCTTGTGATCCTTCACTTAGAAGAATGGGCTCAAGCTCCATCAAGGATAATACAAGATGTATTAATTCACTGGTTTTTATAGCTTAGTAGTACTCCATTGTGTGTGTGTGTGTGTGTGTGTGTGTGTGTGTGTGTTTGTGTATACACATACATATACCACATTTTGCTAATCCATTCATGTATTGATGGACACTTGGGTTGTTTCCACATCTTTACTATTGTGAATTGTGCTGCTGTAAACATTTGAGTGGAAATGTCTATTTTTTTTTTTACAGCATAGCTTATGTATTAATTCTTCCTATTCTAGAATATGCATATCTTTCCATCTATTCTTCAAATTCTTTTATCAATATCTTACAGTTTCCAGTGTATAAAGCTTTCACCTCCTTGACTGAATTTATTCCTAAATATTTTGTTCATATTCATAGGATTGTTTTATAATTTCTTTTCAGATATTTTGTTGTTAGTAAATAGAAACACTGCTTATTTTTGTGTGCTAATTTTGATCCTGCTACTTACTAAATTTTTTCTTCATAATAGTGGTTTCTTTGGTCACATCTTTAAGGTCTTCTATGCATGTTATCTGCAGACAGTGACAATGTAACTTCTTCCTTTACAATGTGGATGCTTCATGTTTTAATCTGTTTAAGCTGCTGTAATAAACTACCATAACTGGGTAGCTTATAAACCACAAAAATTAATTTCTCACCATTTTGAGGCTGGATGTGCAATACTAAAGCAACAGCAGATTCAGTATCTGGTACAGATCTATGTTCTGATTCACAGATGGCTCCTTCCAGCTGTGTCCTCAGATGGTGGACAAGGCCCTGCAACTCCCTGAGGCCTATTTTATAATGACATTGATGCCATTGATGCCATTGATGAGGGCTCTACCCTCAAATATTCAAATCATAGCACTTTAATTTCTCTTTCTCTTTTTCTTTTCCACCTAATTACTCTGGCTAGGGCTTTTGACATTACGATGAATAGAAGTGGTGAGAATGGACATTTTTGTTTTGTTCCTGATTTTAGAGGAAGAACTTTCCACTTTCTACTATTGAGTATAATGTTAATGATGAGTTTGTAATATGTGGCCTTTGTTTTGTTGAAATGCACTGCTTATATACTTAATTTGTTGATAGTTTTTATAATGAAAGAAAGTTAAACTTTGTCAAATCATTTTTCTGCATCTGTTGAGATGATCATATAACCTTTATCCTTCATTCTCTTAAAGTAGTATATCATGTTTTCTAATTTGATTATGTTGAATCATATTTGCATCCCAGGGATAAAAACCACTTGATAATGGTGAATGAGTATTTTAATGTGCTGTTAAAATCAGTTTGCTAACATTTTGTTGATGATGTTTGTGTCTATGTTCATTAGGGGTATTGGTCTGGAATTTTGTTTTCCTATAGTTTCTTTATCTGGCTTTGGGATCAGGGTAATAGGATAATTCTGGCTTTATAAACTGAGTTTGTAAGTATTCCCTTTCCTCAACTTTTTTGGAAGACTTTGAGAATGGGTGGTTAGTTATTCTTTCAGTGTATGATACACTTCCCCTGTGAAACTATCTGGTGTTGGGCTTTGCTTGTTGGAAGACTTTTTATTACTCTCAATCCCATGCAGTGTACTTTTATTTCAGAAAATGTATTTTCAACTTCAGAAGATTAATTTGGGTATATTTTGATCTTTTTATTCTCTTATTATCAAGATAATGCTTCCCTCCACCTTTCTGAATATACATACTATACTTTAAATAGCTCTTTAATGTCTTTGGCCACTATTTTTAAAATCTCTACCATTCCTGAATCTATTTCAATTAATTAATTGATTTCCTTATTATGGTTTGAGTAATTTTACTTCTTTGTGTGTCTGCTAATTTTTTTTATCAGATGCCAAACATTGGATACTCTACATTATTGAAAGCTAAATACTTAGTATTCTTTTAAACATTGCTGAGCTTTGTTCTGGAATTCAGTTATGTTACTAGGAAATGCTTGATCCTAAAGAGGTTTGCTTTTAAGCTTTGCTTGTAGATCAAACAAATTCTAGGGATACTTTGGTGCCACTTCTAAGGCCATATCCTTCTCAGAACTTCACTTGATACTTCTTGTGTTAAGAGGTCTTTCTATTTTGACTCGTAAGTACCTGGACTATTTGCAGCCCTCCTTGAGCTCGCTTTGAGGGATTTCTCTATGTGTTCCTTTTTAGTGGTTCTTTTTGTGGCTCTGTTGTTTCTTTTCATGCATGACCTGTTCAATATTCAGCTAAATACTTGAGAGGAACTCTCTTTGGATCTCCAGAGTTCTCTCCACAGTTTTCTCCCCTCTGGTACTCTTGCATGTGATCTCTGGATGTCTGGGCTTACTTGAGCTCTGAACCGTGTGTTCTCAACTCAGGGAAACTACTGGTCTTTTTAACGTTCCTATTCTACATTAGTGTTACTGCTGTCTGTAAACTCTCTCCATGCAGTTAGCTCAGCCAATGCATAATTCATCTTATTTATTTCCATTCTCTCAAGAGTCGATGTTCTGTATTACATATCATCCTATATATGAAAACTCTTGCTTTCTATGTTTTGTCCAGTTTATTAGTTATTTAGGGTGAAATAATAAATACGTTCCATTTTACTCCATCATGGAGAGAAGTGAGATTCTCAAGATTGTTTGAAAATTACTTTGTTAAAATTTCTCATCTATTTGTTTAGTGAAATATACTTTGCAAGCAAGAAACTCTTTCACACATATTTTTCTATTCCAAAAACTCTAAACTTAGGGATTTTAATAATGGATGAGTTCATGAAAACATCAGCTAGTTTATATTCATCAGTTAAAGCACCACAAGTTTCATTAACAAACTCAACCAAATATCCCTCTGGACAGAAATGATAATAAACAAATGTCAGTTATACATAACAACCTGAAAGAATTTCATAATGTTGGACCAAAGAGGTTATATACAAAAGAATATATATTGTGTGAGTCCATGTATGTAAATATAAAAAACAAGCAAAAGTAATCTGTGATATTAGAAGTTAGAATCACATTTACTTTGGACACACACAAAAAAGTGTTTGATTGAATGGAACATAATAAAAGCCTTCTTGGGTCCTGGTAACATCTCTGTCAATATAATTTGCAAATACTTTCTCAAACTATGTTTAACTTAAATGAATTCATTATATTTTCATCATATGAAAGATTTTAATTTGTATCTAGTGAAATTTATAAATATTTGGGATTTTTTGGATTTTATGTTTGTATTCTTCAAAAACATTTTAGGTTCAATTTTTATAATTATATTTAAATCTATGCTCTATTTGAAATATATGTTGAGCACAGGAGTGGGATCATTTCTTTTTTATTACATTCATATCGTTTTTTTTGTCAATGGAAATCTACTTAGTCCAAAACTATATTTGCTCCTCAAAGACTCAAAGTGTCACATTTTCTTTTTTCAATTCTATTGAAATTTTCCTGCTAAAAATGACTACATAAAATAAATAAATATTAACATTTTGTTTGAAGGCATGTGAAAAATAAGACCATCCTGAGGAATTACTGGCCAAGATCCCAAGGACAGACCGCAGCCCAGAGGTAACCTTCCGGGTGGGAGGGGGCACTCAGTGAAGTCTGTGGGTTGGATCCTGAAGTGCTTCAACCTAGGGGTAAGCATAATACATAAACATACAAATAATTCTTTCTTGAAGAAGATATCCTACATATCATAATTTACTACAAAGAATTGCACAAATCTAGCACATAATAAAAGAAGTCAGACAGGTAAGAAAATCATACAGCACGAATGAAAACCCAAGGGAAGAAACAGACCTCAGAACCAGGGCCATAGAGGTTCCAGTTATTGGTACTCCCTACACAAGATTTAATGTAATTGTTTGCTATGTTTAAAGAATTAAAAGGCAAGATAGAAAATTTTTGTAGAGAAATGGATGCTATAAAAAGGAATCAAGTAGAAATTCTGGCCCAGCACAATGGCTCACACCTGTAATCCTAATACTCTGGGAGGCTGAGGTGGGAGGATGGCTTGAGCTCAGGAGTTTGAGAATAGCCCAAGCAAGAGCAAGACCCTATCTCTACCAAAAATAGAACAAATTAGCCAGCCAGGTGTCGTGGCACACACCAGTAGTCCCAGCTACTTGGGAGGCTGAGGCAGGAGATCACTTGAGCCCAAGAGTTTGAGGTTGCTGTGATCTAGGCTGACACTACAGCACTCTAGCCTGGGCAACAGATAGAAATTCTGTCTCAAATTAACAAAAAATGTAGAAATTCTAATCCTAAAAAACATAATAACCAAAATCAAGAAGTCAAAGATTGATTGTAATGGCAGATCAGCTTCAGATACAAAAATTGACTAATTATTGAGATATAGTCCAGAGGAAAATATGCAAAATGAATAATGAATAGACAAAACTATAGAGAATGTTTTCAGTAAATGTAGTGATACCTTATATTATGGTTTGGAAAATTAAATATAATTATGATGTTAATTATGTCCAAACAGAATCTTAGGATCAAGGTTATCCTAACCAAAAGCTTATAGATTTATTTTATGTGTACATGTATGGAATTGGAAAGGCTGACTCTAAATTTTATATAATGTTTTAGAACAAAGAGTAGCCAATATATTTTAAAAAGAAATGAGAGTAGTAGCTCTACTTGAAATAAAGATTTATTGCAAGGCTAGTAATTTTAAAAATGTCTCATTGGTACAAGAATCATTATGTAAACAGTGGAAATAGCATAAAGACTATAGAAATAAAGTTACATAAAGTATATGTGGCCTTGTTGCAAAGCTGGAGTAATGGCATGTTTAATAATCACGCTAGTCTTCTAAGCCATAGCAAAATATGGAAGAAGGCCCACAGATTTTCCTGTTGCCTAGACAGAACCTATTTCTGTGTATTTAAAAATAAGTCTAGTTTAGCAAGTTATTATTATTATTATTATTATTTTAGTTAGAGTTTAAACTTTAGGAATGAAATGGCTGAGTTAAGATTCTGCTGCTTATTGGCTATGTAGCTAACAATACTGTTCTGTCACCCCCATTGCTATTCTGTGCCCACAATTTCCCTGCCCACAATCTAGTGGTTTCCAGTTTCAACAGGCAGATTGCAGCATTTAGCATCTGTAGCCAGCTTTACCCATATCCAGAAAGGCCCACAGGTTCTTGGGAATTTATAACCCGAGGTTATCCTAAATGAATGACTGGAGGGTGTAAAGGAACCAGGTTAAAACTTCTGTCTGTGGGAGTTTATCTCAGACCTCACTCGTGCTAGGCATTCTCCCCTTTCCTGTCCTGCTTCTCCCGCACTCTGTCTGATTCTTCCTGTGACCACTGTGACCACTTCTTTAACAGATCCCTTGCATGGGAATCTTCATGTGTCTGTTTCTATGAAACACAACCTAAGACACTATGTAACATTAAGCTAGTTATGTTGTTTGTTCAATTTCTTTAACTGCAAAAAAAGGCAAAAAGAATACCCCTTTCACACAGTTGTTATTTGAATTAAATGAAATAATGCACCAAAGACAGTTTGCACAGAGCCAGGAATGCGTATTACATAAATGTTTGCTATTATATCAGTTACATATCACTTGGATCCTTCAGTGATTGTATTAGTCAGGGTTCTTCAGAGAAACAAAAACAATAGGAAATATATATTAATAGGTATATAAAAGATGATTTTTATGGGAACTGGCTCATATGATTATGGAGGCTGAGAAATCCCACAATGTGCTATCTAGAAGCTGGAGACACAGGAAATCTGGTGGTGTAACTCAGCCTGAGTCCAAAGGCCTGAGCACAAGGATAGCTAATCATGTAACTCTCAGTTCCAGTCTAAAGGCCTGAGAACCTGCAGCACTCACGTCCCATGGCAGGAGATGCTGGGTGTCTCAGCTCCAGAAGAGAGTGAGTTTGCCCTTCCTCTGCCTTTCAGTTCTCCTAAGCCCTCAGTAAGCTGAATGATCCCATGCACCTTGGTGAGGACAGATCTTTACTCAGTCTACTGATTCAAGTGTTAGTCTCTTCTGGAAACACCTTCAAAGACACACCCAGAAATAATGCATTATCAGCTATTTGGGCATCTCTTAACCCAGTTAAGTTGACATATAAAATTAAGCATCACAGTGATAAATCAATCACTCTAGAGAATTTCACTTTTTTAGTCAGTATCTAGTATTGTTAGGTAGATAGCGAGGGACCTCCAAGACTCTCCTAGGGGACAAAAGTGGGTGCTTTGCCTTGGTGCTGCCTCAAGCAATTGCCCCACCTGGGGGAAGGAGGAACCCCTGCTAATCTACAGAAGACTGCAGGGGAACCCAGCCCACAGGCCAGGCAGCCCAGGCACAGCAGGAATTGGAGAATGACCCCGAGTAACCTAAAGCTAATCATCATGTTGTTAACTGTCCATAATAGTGGGTCATAGTTGACGTCTGAACCACGAGGAGGGCCCGATCCAGACACTATAAACCAGCCCCCCAGACCATGATGGAAGCCCTCCTGGTACAAGAGGACTGTTCACCATTCTGTGGCGACCGTGTCTTGCTCTTACTCTGTAAAACTGTCTCGTCTTTCCTCAGTAAACATCGTTTCACGCTTGCCCTGTTTTTGGTGTGTCTGGTCATTCTTCCGCCAAGAGCACACCAACAACTGAGAACAGACAAGATTAGCGACCCCCAAACCCGAGAGTGTCACCTCATGGTTTATGTGTCATGCCTGTTTCCCAGTTTCGATTATTAGTTATATTGCACTTTTTGTCCATTTGATTCTATGAATAACTTTGAGGAAGGATGGTATGTTACTGTGTTATTCTTGACTAAATATCTAATCAGTTTTAGTCAGAATTGATTTTACTAAACTTTCCCCCTCATGGCTTATGAAAACATGCGGTTATGAAAAAAATCAAAATCAATTGTTTCTCTATTTTCCTTCATCTAAAAATGGTCTAAGAAAGGATGTAAGTCCGGGAGATGAATGAACGAAAAGTACAAAATGCTCTTTTATTTTTTAATGAAAAGGCCCTAGTTCAAATTTTGTGAACTGTTTCATGAGGCTTTAGCCGCACGATTTCCGTGAAACTCAGAGATCCCCGCTGACTGTAAAGAGAACCACGCGGTTACCACCCCAGGAATCTCTCTGCACCTTTACTTATGTCTATAAAACTGCTTAGGCTATTTAGGTATTATTTTGCTTCAATAAGAAAAAAATAATTTGGTATTTTTAAAAGCCTTTAGTTTGCGCCAAAAAGCACTGTCTAAAACAATTTAATACAATATTCCAGAAAAACTGCCTCACAAAATTGGGTGTTGTAATTAAGTTTTGGCACCACTTAATTTCACATTATGTAATAAAATGAAGAAATGTGGTTCAATGACATGAACATTTAAATAAGAATATAGAATCTAACATGACGACCTGGCCAGGCGGCTCTTGACTCAGTACTTTTGGAATTTTATTGTTTCCATCACTTGTCTTCTTTCCTATGTGAGTAAGAGAGACCATAAAACAATGACAAATTTCCTTAGAAAATTTTGGGGAGAAAAAGGGAAAAAGTAAACCCCATGTTTAAAAACTATTCATTCCTAAATCAAAAATTTGGCAATTTTCAGTATCTTATTTATCAAATATCTCTATTTCTTTTTGTCTTTCTTCTCACAAACATGCACACATACTCACACTTAAACACACATGCACACATGATGAATGAGCGTGCAGACGCACAAACCTTTCGTTTCTCTAAAGCCAGACAGCTCAAACTGAAGCCTACTCCAAACCACTTTATAGCTAAGTAAATGGCAATAGTAGCCTAACTTCTTTGTGCTGAAGTTATATCTAGTCTGTAAAATAGGGATAATAATAGGATCTATATCGTAGAGTATCATCACATATTATGAAGTTCACAATGGTTAAAGAACTTATAGAAGGTCATGTACTTGATGATTGGTAGAGCTGTGAATCAGAATCAGATTTTCTGGCAGTATGTCAATTCATGCCCAATTTTTACATGCTGGGTATGTGCTAGGAAATGTCTCTGAACCAAACAGATAAGGTCCCTTCTCTGATGTTTCTCATGTTCTAGTAAAAAGAAAGAAAAAAACAAACATGTTAATAAATACAAAATAATTTTAAAAATGATCATTTTCCAGGAAAATTAAATGAGATAATTTAAGAAGGCATAAATTGAAAAAGGAGTGTTATTTTAGATTAGAGGCATCAGGAAAAAACACTTAGCAGAGTTGACACCTGAATTTAGAAATTATTGACGAGAAGGAGTCTCCAGCCAAACTAGAGCTGTAGGGGGCAACAAGGTCAGATTGCAAAGCAAAGAGACCCACAGGAGTGAAGACCGAGGTGAGGGAAATGATGGGATTAAGGATGCCGGTGTGAGCAACTGTGGGAATAGTGCCAAGGATTACTGGACAGGAGGTGATCTGACTGCCTGGCTATAAAACAGAGGTTCACACAACCCAATCCCTAGGTTCCATAATTTGCCAGAAAGGCTCACAGAGCTCAGGAAAACACTTTACTTACATTCACTGTTTTATTATAAATGATAGTATAAAAGATAAGGATGGGCCAGGCGCGGTGGCTCACGCCTGTAATCCTAGCCCTCTAGGAGGCCGAGGCGGGTGGATTGCTCAAGGTCGGGGGTTCGAGACCAGCCTGAGCGAGACCCCGTCTCTACTAAAAATAGAAATAAAAAAATTATCTGGACAACTAAAAATATATATAGAAAAAATTAGCCGGGCATGGTGGCGCATGCCTGTAGTCCCAGCTACTCGGGAGGCTGAGCCAGGAGGATCACTTGAGCCCAGGAGTTTGAGGTTGCTGTGAGCTAGGCTGACGCCACAGCACTCACTCTAGCCTGGGCAACAAAGTGAGACTCTGTCTCACAAAAAAAAAAAAAAAAAAAAAAGATAAGGATGAACAGCCAGATGAAAGAATACACAGGCTGAAGGGCTGGAAGGGTCCCAAGTGCAGGAACTTCTGTCCGGTGGAATCGAGGTTTGCCAGCTTCCCAGCACCTGCATGCATTCCTTAACTCCAAGCTCAAATCTTGCTATTCACGAGTGTTCATAGAGTGTGATTTCCTGCTCTCCCTTTCCATTCCCAGAGTTGGGGGGTGGGACTAAAAATTCCAACCCTTTATTCGCTTGGTCTTTCTCATGACCAGCCCCATCCTGAGGCTATCTAGGGTTTCCACCTTAGGTCACCTCATTGACGTAAACTCAGGTGTGATCAAAAGGTGCTTCTTGTGAATGACAAAAGACACTCCTATCACTCAGGAAATTTCCAGGATTTCAGGAACTCTGTGCCAGAAAACAGGGACAAAGACCAAATATATTTCTTATTCTACCATAGCTGATATATTTTCATTGTAGGATTATGAAAAAAATCAGTTGATTACATCCCTGTTAATAAGTATGTAAAGTCAAGTTTTTGGCTTCTTTTGGTGGGTTCAAAGTTTAAAGACGGAAGACAAGCTACAAAATATTTGTTTGCAAAGTAGAAAAGTAAACATACTCATTAAAGTGAAGTAGGATTCTTGCAAAATCTCAAGTGCATAAGCTAAATCAAAGGATCAGACAATCAGTATTACAGGAATCAAAGATCAAGTTTGCTAAGAATTTCAAGTAATTGGTCATTAAAGGCAGTCAGAAGAACTAGAGAGAAATGTGGGAGATTGAGGACAAGCCCGTAGGTCCTGTCTTCCCATATCGTATATGTGCTCTCTGGCCCAGAAAAACAAATTAAGTCTCTAATTAGGTCTGCGAGTCATCTCACACAAGTAGAATTTTAGAGAGTGAAATATATCCATTCTATATCGTGGACAATTGTATATCTTATATGATATTACCCAGAAAGCCATGTCTCAGAGATTCTGGGGTTTACTTATTATAAGTAAACTTTTGGGAAGGGAACATTTGGTAAGTTCATTCAATAGATATGGTCTTTCCTCCTAACAAATATCATTAGTTTATTTACCTGGAAAGTCAGTTGACAAGGATATTAGCCTGGGTCTGTGCATTCTTTTCTTCCCCTAGTCCCCCAAAATGTATCACCGCTCTCCTAAATCAGACAAAACAGTCATAGGCCAACTGTTTTAACTCCTAATTCTTCAGTGCTCATTTTCAGTTTGTGCACTTAATGGGTTTTAAATGAGAGGAGTCATTTTTTAAAAAATTCTTGTTGTTTATTTTACAAATGTAGTAGGGTTGATGGACTTGAAGCCTTAAAAAGATTTTAAAAATATTAGAATGGGGACCCTAGGGTAAAAAAGGTGAGGGTGTGGTCATCGAGTGGTGAAGTGGTAAAAGTTAAAGCTTTAGAGATGGTGTAGTTATTCGTAAGTGTAAATTTAAGACGTAACTACAGGAGTGGAAGGTAGACGTAGGATAGAGAAGAATATTATAGGAGATAAGTGAAAAAAAAATGAGAATCTCCATTGAAGAGAAATAGACATATTCTTTAATTAAAACTTAACTGCTCATCTGGTGTCCGGCAGGTGCAGGGGGAGGAGGGGATGGGTATATTCACACCTAATGGGTGCAGTACACACTGTCTGGGGGATGGACACACTTGAAGCTCTGACTCGGGTGGGGCAAGGGAAATCTATGTAACCTAAACATTTGTACCCCCATAATATGCTGAAATAAAAAAATTAAAAACTGCTATGGAGAAATTATTGTAGAATTTGTTTACATTGAACTTTTGTGAGATGTTTTGTAACTTGTCTGGAAACTTTTGTACTCAGTGTTATTATTCTAAAGGAATAGAGCTTTTAGGGCTGAGCCATGGTTTCTTTAATGAAATCTACCTTCTAATGTTTATTCATAAGTTCCTAATTAATTGTCAAGTGCAATCCATCAAAATAAATTGTGATACATTCGTGAAAGATTGTGCAGAATCTGACCTTCATGTAAATTTTACCTAGCTAAATCTTCATACTCCTTTGAAAATGACCCCCTTAAGTCACATGTATTTCCCAGTTGTCTTTATGTCACAGGCAAATACAACTTGAGGAATTTAATAATGGGTTTACATCCTATATTTAGTAATTAGCCTTCTGCTACTCAATAGCTTCTACTCAGGCAGTCCTAAAAATATTAAGAAAACAATTAATAATGAAGGTAACATTATTTGCCCCCCCAAATACTAGAAAGTTCCCTCCCTTATAAATCAAGTAAAAAGAGAAATAAATTAGGATTTTTGCATGGCACAAGCCTGATTTCACACATCTGACATAATCAAAGTATAGGTCTCTATGGCATAATTGGTGAGATTTTTAAATAGGAAGAAAAGATACAGCAGGCCCACTGAGTTAATAATAAAATATGCTGATTAAGTCACATGGCAAATATCTATTAATCTTAAGAACAGCTTAGGTAATCTCAGAAAAGCACAAATAAATCTGACCAGTACTACATTCTTGTTCAACTATTATAGGTAGTTTGGCTTGATTTCTATATTAAAGCATGTGATCATAAATTAGGCAATTCAAGAGTTTATTATGAATTTCCTGTTTGCCCAAAGTACTGAATTAACCTGTATAATATGAACTACATGTTTATTTACTTCACTTTCTATGAATAATCACTAGTAAATACTGTACTGTCAACAGGGTATCCTAGAAAAGGGAAAATGATAACAAGAGTTACTATATTTACATAACTTGCAATCTCTTAGGAAGACAGACAAGTAGAATATTAGCTATAGTAAAATCTATAGATCATATTACAGACTTTAATGGAAGAAAGAACAATCATGGTGGAAGCTCAGAGCACAGCAAAGTCTCAGAGTGTTAAGGAACTACTTGTTTTAGGAAATGGTGCCTTAATATAAAATTACACTTTGTTAATAGAATTCTCTCAGCCAAAACTTGAAAAAGATTATAAAGTCATGTTCTGCATAACAATGTTTTGGTCAACAATGGATTGCATATACAATGGTGGTCTTATAAGATTAAAACGGAACTGAAAAATTCCATTTGCTTAGTGACATCATAGCACAATGCATTGTGTATGTGTTTGTGGTGACTCTGGTGGAAACGAACATACTGTGCTGCTGGTCATATGACAACACAGGACATACAATTATGTACAGCGACATAATACTCGATATTGATAATAAATGACTATGTTACTGGTTTATGTATCTACTTTAAAAGTACACTTTTTTTAATCATTATTTTAGTGTACTCCTACTTAAGAAAAAAGTTAACTGTAAAACAGCCTCAGGCAAGTCCTTCAGGAGGTATCCAGAAGAAGGCACTGTTGTCATAGGACATGACAGCTCCATGTGTGTTACTGCCCCTGAAGACCTTCCAGTGCGACAAGATGTGGAGGTGGAAGACAGTGATATTGATGGTCTTGACCCTGTGTAGGCCTAGGCTAATGTGTGTGTGTCTTAGTTTTTAACTAAAAATGGAAAAAAGCTTATAGAATAAATGTATAAAAGTATTTTTGTACAGCCGTGCAATTTGTGTGTTAAGCTAAGTACAGTTACAAAAGCCAAAGTTAAGAAACTTACACGGATATATTGTACAGTGGAAAAAAATGAAAAAAGTTTAAAAACTAAAAAGTTTATAGAGTAAAAATGTTACAAAAGCCAAAAAGTTAATTTGTTATTGAAGAAATATATATTTTTTAATAAACTTAGTGTAGCCTAAGTGTACAGGGTTTATGAAGTCTGCAGTAGTGCAGAGTAATGTCCTAGAACTTCACAATCACTCGCCACTCACTTACTGTCTCACCCAAATCAAATTCCAGTTTTGCAAGCTCTATTCATGGTAAGTGCCCTATGTAGGTATACCTTTTTTTAAAACAATTGATACATTATTTTTACTGTACATTTTCTATGTTTAGATTCACGTACACTTGCCATTGTGTTACAGTTGCCTACGCATTGAGTACAGTAACTTGCTGTACAGGTTTGTAGCCAAGGAGCAATAGGCTATTTCACATAGCCTGGGTGTGCAGTAGGCTCTGCCATCTAGGTTTGTGTAAGTATATTCTGTTATGTTCAGCCAATGACTAAATCCCCTAAGGATAAAACATGTCACCATAAGGATACATCTCTCAAAACACATCTCTGCCATTCTGTTGTTAAGTGACACGTGACTGTATTTCAGGCTAAGACAATGTGAGTTGACTCCCAAAGTGTGTAAGAAATGTTTTGGGTAGTAATACTGGAAAGATGAATTGAGCCCAAACTTTCAAAGATTATAAAATATAGAACCTATTTAATAGTTTTACATTAATTTCAACTATAATCATTAAGTCATAGAAAAGTAAGATATCCACTGAAAACTGTACACTTTTATGGCTAGACAAAATACTATTTAATTGTTTCCCAAATATTATAAATGCTATTTCTCCAAAAGTAAAGAAAATATAGCTCAAAACATCTAAATTGAATATTCAAAAATTCTCTTCTTTTTAATGAAACAATAAAAATTGTGGCAAAACAGAATTCCAGCATTTCTACAGGCAACACCTATTAAGCAAAAAAACTTGACTAGAAATAAGGCAAGGCATTAAGTGTGCAAGGTAAGGCAAGAGAGGAAATTGCTCAAATACAAATATAATTCTTCCTCATTGAAAATTGGACGAGTTACACTTTTTCAATACCCAAAATGGATTACTCTAAAATGAAATAATTTCATTCTTTGATTGAAATATCAGATAGAAATATTAAAATCCGTAAGTTCAGAAGTTGAAGTAAAAAACTGATCATATAATCATCATTTTGACACCAAAAGAAACAGAATTTTAAGGAAATATTGATTTATTAAAGATCTCATATTCTGAAAGGTATTGATAACTGTTCAAAAGAAAATGAATATCTGAAAGAGTTCCAGTGCTTCGTTGGCAGTAAAAGGAAGAATTCCACAGAGCAAGATTTATGACCAGAATGAGGAAGATCATCGACAAGAGGTCAATGGAAATATAATTGTGCTAGATGGTGTAATAATAAAAATGTAATAAAAAGGTCAAAGGCTTTTAGGCTCATAAAACATTTTGAAAGGTGAACAATTCATATTCTATTAGGCAGACAAGAAAAAATATGTATATGATATAGCTACTTTTCCCCAAAGTTTAGAAAAATGCTCTTTGCTAACATATGCAAAGCTAAAGTGATTTTCATGCTAGGATATTGCCCCCCACACTTATTTGTCCCCTAATAGAAAGAAGGCAACATTGTTTACAAATGGAAGTTGATAGAAACATAGGAAAATAATGGCCTACTGCAATAGTATATTAAGGTCTCTGTAATTCTGAAGCATTCTATGGATAGACAGAAGAAACAGGTAATATCACAGTTGTTTGTTTGAGAAGTTGGTTTATGGATGTCACTCATACTATAATTACTTTTTAATTGAATCATTTATTCACTCTTTAAAATAATAGAGGGCCATATATGGGAAAAATAGTATTAATCTAATCCAGTGCATTGAGGACAAAACAACAATCACCAGAAACAAATGTGTGATATAAATTCATATAGTGTCTACATTAAATAATTATTAAGTAAACACACAGTGAAACTCCTAGGTGTCTTTTTACTTCCGTAGTCACTCCAGCTTAAATTTTTTGATGGTTTCTTTTCCATCTTTTCCTTCAACCCAGACTCTAACATTTGGAGATCCTTTGTGCGGGACAAATTCCACATGACCTTGGCCAGCCCAGTTCTTCCTCCTTTCTCGCTTATAGTTCTCAGGGATAAGTGTAGATAGAGTATCCTGGGAATGCAGCATCCTGAGATAAGGAGAAACTGGTCCAAACAGCCCAGGCTCTGTTTCAGCCATGGACCTGCTGGCCTGAATCCCAAGCCTCGGTTGCCCTTGCTCCCATCTGTGGCTAATAAAGTTGCTTTGCTTACTCTGTCGTGTGACTGTCCTGTCTCACCAGACTCACGCGTGTGCACTGATGCCAGTACATGGAACTGGAGAGGTGTCAGACCCTTGGTATTGATAGCAGTGTATGATAAACCTGCGTCACACAGACGGTTCATACTTGAGCCTGTGTTCTCTCTAGGAAATTTCAAATTTCATGACCTAAGATATCAACTTGATGCTAACAATGCTCAAGTTTCGATCTACACCCATGACTTCTTTCCTGAAGTCTAGATTTGTACATCCTGCCAAACCTGCTATTTATGCAGCATTCGTCATCCCTGCAAAAAGCAATCTTACTCTTCCAGTTGCTCATTCCAAACCTTAGGAGTCGTCCTTGGTCCCGAGCTTTCTCTCACAGCTCTCATCAAGACCATCAGTAAACCGTGCAATTGCCACCATCAGAGTACATTTAAATACCCCAAAATGCTGGGCTTATCTCAAGTGTGTTAGTTTTTAAAGCCTTGGGTATTACTTGGAGATAAAGAAAGCTGAATATCTTGTAGTCAAAACCTTTGGAAAGTGGACTTTTTATTAGACTCTTCTAAATGTTAACTGTTTACCATTAAGCATGTATTTCTCAGTAGAATAGTTCAAACCATACTATATGAAAGTATTTAAAACAAGCAACACACACATACACACACACAGCAGGTGCTACTTTAGTGTTCTCTCCAAAGTTCATCTTTTGCTCTTTTGCTGTTAGTGGTGGTGCTGGTGGGAGAAGAATGAAAATCTGACTGGCCTTGAACACCGAATAATGATTCCACATATAAATAACAATCTAGAGTGCTCTGTTATCATTGTCTGTTTACTTTGTTTTTGTTTTTGCATAATCAGGCTTTGCCATTCAGTGATATAGAACGTTTCGTTGATCTAAAGGTATTAGTGATTAACTGAAAAAAGATAATGGTGAAATAAAAACACACGTAATATCTTCTGCCGTCTTTGTGAAGATGTCTACTCATATAATACTAGTGGCATCGTCAGTTGACGGAGACAGTTGATAAACAGAACTTGGAATAACTGTGATTTAGGATCACTAAAGCCTGGAAGAGGCCGGAGTACTATATTAGGTGGTCAAGTAGAAACATGAGAGGGTGTGTTGCGTTATAAAGTGCTGTTGCGTTCAGAATCCGTAAAATTCACCACAGAAAACCTTCAATGTGCTGATACTGACTGCTGCGTAGAGTAGCTGACAAAGGTAAAGTATTTGGGTAGCGAAGAGGTGGTGCCACCGACCCTTATAGAAGTAGACTGTAGAGGGTTCTAGACAGTGGAGGGGCTTTTCCTTCAAGATCAGTTTTCAGGCATTGAATCTCACACAGTTACTACAAATTATCTTTCATTTTAAACTGGATCACAGCATTTAGGAATATTTCAGATGGATGAGAAAAATTTATCAGTGAGGAGGTCCAATTGAAGAGTCTTCTAAAATTTGTCAAAGAAGAGGTTTTTTGTTTTTGTTTTTTGTTTTTTAATTAAGCAAGACTTCTCTAGAGTATTCCTCCGTTGTTCATGGGGATATGTTTCAAGACCCCCAATGGACGCCTGAAACTGTGTTAGTATCAAACCGTACATATACCATGATTTTTTACATACATCCCTATGGTAAAGTTTAATTTATAAATTAGGTACAGTAAGAGATTAACAAAGATACTATTAATAAAATAGAATAATTACAACAATATACTGTAATAAAAGTTATATGAATGTGGTCTCTCTCCATCTCTGTGCCTCTCTCTCAAAATATCTTATTTTACTATAACATGGGTAACAAGGCACAGAAAGCGAAACCACAGGTAAGAGGGGACTACCGCACTCAGGGATGATTTTAAAGAAATACTTGCTACCTGAGAGAAGGAGAAATTAAAATACTTGAATTTATTAGTCAGGGTTCTCCAAAGAAACAGACAAGTGTGTGTGTGTGTGTGTGTGTGTGTGTGTGCATGTGTATGCAACAGAGAGAGAGAGACAGACAGAGACAGAGAGGGAGACTGACTTTAAATAATTGGGTCACGTCATTGCCGGGCTGGCAAGTCTGAATTCTGCTGGCTGGAGACACAGGGAAGACTGGCTGTTTCTGGTTGAATCCAAAGGCAGTCTAGTAGCAGGATTTCTTCTTTCTTGGGTTTCTCAATCGTTTTCTCTTAATACCTTCAACTGACTGGATGAGGCCCACCTGTGCTATGGAAGATATTCTGCTTTACTCAAAGTTTATTGATTTAAATGTTAATATCATGTAAAATACTCTTCACTGTGACATCAAGACTGACATTTAGCCAAATATCTGGATACCATGGCCCAGCCAAGTTGACACATAAAATTATTCGTCACATTAAGAAAGGGAGCTAATCTGCCTTCTTCAAGTTGAGTGTCCAAGTTTTAACAGTCCGTAGCGCAGTGGTCTGGACTCATAGATTATGGGATCCATTCACGAAAAGACAGAGAAGTGGGCCCACTTCTTTTCTCTCTGAAAATAATTCCTCGTGGACAGTACATTTTGCCAGGATGCTGAGCATGAGAATTTCAGATGTGGCACAGGAATTGACTGGAAGGCAGCACAGGCTACATATTTTTCAGGCTGAGGGTCATTGTCTTTCTCAGAAACCAGTCAAGAAAACAAAATATGCAGATTTCCACTTCTAAAGATATATTCAGTGCTCTTGTCTGTCCTCTGTTCTTTTATTCTAGCCTGGAGATGAAAAACAGTATGTATTTTAAAGATGATTCAAGTTTGCAAACATTTAAGTGCTAGGTTTTGGCGACAGAATTTAAGAACTGTGATCATGAGCGAAAAGATTAAGGCTCTAAAATTACATGAAGGTGGTCTTCTTACATTTTTTTGTCTTATCACTTGTTTACTGCCATTTGGGAAATTCCTCTCTCTTTCTACTCCCCCCTACACTCACACACACACACATACTCTCTCTCTCTCACACACACATTCAGACCTGGCGGAAGACAGATGTTATACCTATTACATACATTAGGTTTGTAGGAACAACTTGACTTTCCTTATTTTCCTATTTATTATATATGTTGAATTTACTTTCTGCTGCAGAAGACAGCTGGTGTGGCAGGGTAGAATTCAGGAAGCTCAGGCAAATACTATCATTTCCTTCATAACGATGCACATACTTTTTTCTTTTTTTTTAAGACAGAGTCTTGCTTTGTGGCCCAAGGTGGAGTGCAGTGGCAGGATTATAGCTCCCTGCAACCTGAAACTCCTGGGCTCAAGCAATTCTCTTGCCTCAGCCTCCTGAGTAGCTGGGACTACAGGCACACACCACTATCTCTGGCTAATTTTTTAAAAAAAAAATTTTATAGAGATAAGGTATGGCTATGTTGCCTAGGCTGGTCTCAAACTCCTGCACTCTTCACCTTGACCTCCCAAAGTGTTGGGATTGCAAGGGTAAGCCACTGTGCCCAGCCAGTGTACATAAACGTAGGAATTATTAATATGAAACAATCTAGTTACAAGTTATTGATATAGAAGATACTGAAAACATCTTGTAGATAAAAAGTAAAAGCAAGCATAGGGAAAATTATTTGATTAACGAGAGGGAAAATATGACATTTGCTTACAAGTTTCCTGCAGACTTGAGATAGACATAGAAGAGTCCTTCAGATCAGCGGCTTGGGGGAAGGTACAGAGGGAAGCCTAACACGTTTTTTACACATTTGTTCTAGGAAAAAATGGGTTGAGCTACAAAACAACTCAGTTGAGTTTTTTGAAATTCTGGTTCAATTTATGTCTACAAGATCCAGTTCATTGAGTTTTCCAATTATTTTAAGTGCACGATAACAGTAAGTGTTAGCTACGTGAATAAGAAAGAAAGAATTAATGGGTGTATAAATGGCTGAAGGTAAGCTGCATATATTGTTCTTTTTCTTATCTTATTTTTGTTGATGCTTGAAACCACAGTTCTGTAATTTTCATTTTATTTCTTTCTATCCAATATCATTACCCTCCAGGTTCTTCCCTGTTCATAATTCCTATGATTAGTTTTGATCTCTGGCCTCATTACCGAACATTCTGGTATATTTAATCACATTAGCTACTTATTTAGCCTGTAAACCTCACCTAGGAGATTTTGAAAGATAACATAAACTGAAATTCACATTTTCCCTTTGCGGTAATTTGTGTCTGTTACAAATTCAGGGGCTATGTGTTATTTAATTTAGTTTTTATAATTATATACAACATGATTTTGTTCTGAAAAGTCTCTTTTGGTTCATTTAAATCATAGATTTTAATTATTTTTCTACACAACAACTACCTTTAAATTTTGTTATATTAAAAACTAACAGTCAATTGAAAGTTATAGCTAAGCTATGGGTTATAAAATTTAATTTAAAGTCACAAGAATAAGCATAGTATTACATGCTTAAACTTTAAAAATACATAAAAATTGCTCAAAAGTAATCTTATGTGTTTTCAAGTTCATCTTGCATCACTGCCAATTTCTTCTTCGTGATTTCTTGATTATTTAATAATCCTCATGCTACCTTTTCATTGCATTTTATGTGCCCACAACACATGTCTTGTGTCCATCTCTTCTAAAAATCACTAGGCAAATATCCCATCCATTCATTCTTAAAATTTAAATGAAAGAAGAATTTGCCACAGTCAATAAAACTAATCTTAAGAAAGCAACTATTAAATTATTAGGAATTTTTTTCAATTTGCACTAAAAAATAAATTAAATCAGGTAGTAACATCCGAAAGTCATTTCATACAGTTAATTCTCCTCACTTGCTTTTTGTTGTTGTTGTTGTTGTTGTTTTAGAATACACAGGAGTAAAAGTTTATTTATTTTCCTAAGAAAGAAGAAAGAAAGAGAGACAACTAGAGAGAGGTATGTATGGAAAGAGAGAGAGAGAGAGTAGCCAGGACACACAGAGAGCAGAAGCACACGTCAGGCAGTGAGGAAAGCTGTTTGGTATTTTTAAAGGGTAGAAATGGCTTTTTTTTCCCTCTCTGCTTCAGGAGACTGATAACAAAAGTGGCTGCATAGTTGCTGTGTTGGTTTTTTCTTTTTCTCACATAGCAGATTGACAGCAGAAATTAGTTGCTTCTTTCTTCTTGACAGTGGGCCCATCTGGGACTGTCTCTTGCTGAGGAAGCAGGGGAAGGTTGGTCCACCACCCTCGCAGGAAGGTTTTCAAGGCTGAGACAGAACTCAGAGATGACAAGTTAGGCCACGCTTGAAGCTCTGACTCGGGCAGGGCAAAGGCAATATATGTAAACTAAACATTTGTGCCCCCATAATATGCTGAAATAAAAAAATTAAAAAAAAAGAGAGATTATAGGTGGAAAAGACAAGAGTTGGATAAATCAGAACCAAACAGAAGAGTAATTTCAGGTTCTAGGGAGCTTGAAACACAAATTTTTTTCTTAAAAATTTAATTTACCTATGTCTATTATGTGTTTCTGTCCTCACTGATACATTTAAATAAATCCCTTATATTGCATGAAATGAAAAGGTTTGATTGGGAATTTTCTGATAGTCACATATGGTTTTTCCCTTTATCTTTTGCCATATAACAGACACACACACACACACACACACACACACACACACACACACAATAAATAAATAAATAAATAAATCCTCCAGAAAATTCCACCATACACATGTGGAAGATTCAGAATGAAAATGTAAATGACATTATCACCAGAACAATTGTGACCTGCATGATCTTTATGAAGGGAGACCTAACACAGTAACTGATAAAATGACCACTTAGAAAAGCAATTAAATCCAGAATCATTAAATGCAATTAATTATTTTCATTGGAACAAATTGCACAACAAATACAATTTACAGCAGAGCTGACTGAAAGGTGGTCTTACCAAAATCTATCTAACA
This sequence comes from Lemur catta, assembly GCF_020740605.2. Lineage (NCBI taxonomy): Eukaryota > Metazoa > Chordata > Mammalia > Primates > Lemuridae > Lemur > Lemur catta. The sequence goes on along the minus strand of NC_059131.1, from coordinate 103,414,090 downwards.
CAGGAAAATAAACTATCAAACAAAAAGTAAGAGAAATAAAATTTCTTTTAAAATAATATTTATTTTCTGACCAATTAGTTCACCTAATAGTGCTAATTATGAGTCAGTTTATAAAGTATATTTATTTTACTCTTAATGATGAAAACTTTGAGGTTTTCTATTAAAAGAAGGAAAAACCAAGGTGTATGATAACGTGATATGATTTGAAATTATAATTAATTTTTATCTTAGTGCTATAAAGCACAAAATAAAAATATAATGAGATTACTTCTATTGTCCAGTGGATCACTGAGGCTGTGTTTACTTTCTTTCTATATACAATTCTTCCTATTATTCATTTTGTATGATATCTATACTAATCTTTTTTTTTTTTTTTTTTTTTTGAGACAAGGTCTTGTTCTGTCACCCAGGCTACAGTGCAGTGATGTCACCATAGCTCACTGCAACGTTATACTCCTGGGTTCAAGAAATCCTCCTGCCTAAGTATCTAGAAAAACAGGCAAGCGCCACCATGTCTGGCTAATTTTTTTGTAAATTTTTTGTACAGATGGGGTCTTGCTATGTTGCCCAGGCTGCTCTTGAACTTGTGGCCTCAAGCAATCCTTTCGCCTCGGCCTCACAAAGTACTGGGATTACAGGTGTGAGCTACTGTGCCCAGCCTGTTTACTATCTTTTACTGTGCACTGTCTAATCTTCAGTGTTTTGTTTTAGTTTCAGATATTGTAGTTTCTATTACCAAAAGTTCCATTTTATTCTTTTCTATATCTTCTTTTTCTCTCATCCGTATGTACATGTATTCCTTTAAGTACTTGTCCACAGTAATAACAGCATTCTTAATTTGTCTGCTAATTCCTACGTCTATGTCATTTCTGAGTCTGTTTCTATTAACTAATTTTCTTCTTATGGATCACATTTTTTATGCTTTTTGTTATCTCTATTAATTTTTTCCCTTTATGATAGACATTGTGTATTTCACATTGCTAAGTACCCTGAATTATTTTGTTTCTTTAATGAGTACTGGGCTTTTATCTAGTAAACAATTAAATAATATGCACTTTAGTTTGACAAATTTAAGTCTTTTCTTAAAAAGCTTTATTAGGGAAGGTGTAGGATAACTTTTACTCTAGGTGTAGTTGAGCCTCTGTACTAAGGTTTGACATTTAACTTGATCTCCCATACATGCCCTGGTATCTTCTCTAGCTTGTGGGAACTTGCAAAATTATTAGCAATTTGTGACTTCTTGGGATTGATTAGCTCATAGCTTATGTTTTGCTCAGCCTTGCTGATTCTGTATGCATGAACATCTACATATTCTACAAAGATCTGAGCATGGCTCTATAGAAATTTCTGGAGGTTATTATTCTTATTACTGCTATTCATAGTTCCCTTCCCTCTGAGATTCTGCCTTACAACTTCCATACTTCTCAGACTTTGATATTTTAAACGTGAAATCAATTTTAGTCTCTTGCACTTAGTGAAACTTTTATGTTCTGCCTAGGATCTTCATTTATACTCAGAATTCCATAATGTACTTCCAGGCATAAGGAATGGAGTATCATAGGAATTATCTATTTGTTTCACTTTCTCATTAATCATAATTCTACACTTGCTATAATTCAATGATGAAATGATAATTTCATATATTTTGTCTAATTTTCTCACTGTTTAAGGAAATAATGTAATTCTATAATGGCTAAAAGTTTCACAATGTTTTTGGAAGCAATTATGAATACTCAGAATACATATATATATGAACATATAAACATGTGTATATATTTTATATACATACACACATAAAAATCGTCATGTTTCAAAAGATAGAATTTCAGGTATTTAATTAAAGAGTATGTTTTTATGTGCTTGAATTATGTAAAATTAGTTAAAAGAATTTATATTTAAGCCAATATCTAACATGCATACTTAACAGATTTGGCAGAAGCTGAGGTTAGTAAATTAACTTTTGCATCTTTGTGGAGAAAATATTATTATGAAGATCCAGAGTCTATAATACTATAGAATAGAGGAAAGGGATTAAATGTTGATAACTTTTATAGTCCCTGCTGTGGTTTTCAACCACTGGAGCAAGATATAAGACAGAAGAAATAACAGTACAGTTAGAATTTTAAATGCAACTTATTTGTGATCTATCTTGAGAAAGCAGTGGAGTAAAATATCTACAGTATCAGCACAAAAAAGCCAGGAATCAGCTCATAAATATGTGAGTAAATATTTAAGAAATACAAAGCATGCTAATTCATTTTGATTCAGCCAATTTAATGCCAACAGTTCCCTAACACAGCACAATTAGGAGAAAGGAAATGTTATGATAGAATCACTAAGAGCCGTTTTTTGACCAGGAAGAAAAAAGTCCATTAACTATTCAAGATAAGACATAAAATTGTTCCTATTGTGAATTTTAAAAAACGGATTTCTATAATAAATTTGCATTTTTATTATACAAATTAATGTATGCTATTAATTTATATTTTATAAGATATGCTAACTTATTTCTAATTTATTTTTCAATGAGGAGGGTGTAATACTGATAATAGCTATTTTAAAGAATAATAAAAATAATCATATATCCAAGATTTGTTTAAACCATGGAACTCAAAGAAAGTAACTGAGATGTGCCCTACTGAAGCAACTCACAAACTTTTTCAGATAACACAAGATAGTGCCACACAATTTTTTCTTTCACTTCCACATCTGGACACCATAGAAAAAATAATTGAGGTAAAAGAAAAATAGAGGAGGAGTTTTATTTAATTTCTTCATGAAAGTTGGTCTTGTTGTTATATAGAGCTTCAACATAGTCCTACATATAAACAGTGTCCATTAATAATAATGTCCTCAATAATGTTTCTGCTGGCAATTGTGTATGGAAACCAATTAAATACCACTGACTTCCTGGGCTTCTGGAAGACAAATTCTTTCTAGAAGAACTTCCACTCCCATTTCCCTCTGTCTCCTTATCTAGAGGGAATACAACCTCTTACTTTGTGGGTTATGTATGACATATGCACTATTGCAATGATATTTTACTGTATAATTTTCTCCATTAACACAAACTAGGATCTTTTGCTGTGAAAGAGTATTTCATCAGGTATATTTAGAAAGATCTGGATAATTCAGTGATCTCCAGGAGTTAAATAAATATATAGAAATGCTTTGATTTTCGTATAGCTATTTAGAAAGAAGTTTAGCCATAATTAATCAAAGCTCATGATGCGTATTACTATTAAAAAACTCCTGGGATGATGTAAAATGAGCTTTAGAAATGGACTGTGATAGCTATAACTTCAGTTTCTTTCTCTTCCTCCTTATTTATGAAGAAATATGTCTTTCCAGTGGGAAACCCAATCCTTTTAGTTTTTGCAATATCATCACTCTTGTTCCACACGAGGGAAAAATATATGTACAGGATCTGCTAATTAGAGGCCTCCATTTATTTTGCTATAACCATACATTCAGGGAAAGGACTTTTTAATTACAACATTCAATACATTTCTCCTTTGCTTTAGGTATTTTGAGATAGATTTCTAAAAGAATTCTACTTGATGAAGTTCTTTCACAAAATGTAGTATTACAGTTGCATAATTAATAATTTGATAGCAGAAATAATTAAGACATCACTTGTAATATTTCAGTAAGAGCTGAAAATTAGTTTCCAGCCTTACATGTAAGGAGTCTGGCAGTTGCCACTCTGTTCTAACAACTAGTAAAAAGCTGGCAGACTAAAAAATTAACAACTCTTCTTGGATCCATAAGAAGTGAGGACATAAATCAAACCTCTGCCCCCACTATCGAAGAAGCAGACAGGCAAATACAGAGTCCAGGCTTACACGAACTGGCACTCATGAGCAGAAACGTCCATGGAAACCAGGACTGGAGTAGCAAAGCCTGAAATTTGATGAATTGCCAGAGGCTTAGTGTGGACAAATTTGAGAATTAAAACCTCTGGAAAGATCCAGCCATGGGGGACCCCCATATTGTTGTGAGTTTTATTTCCAGGAGCTTGATCAGATTCTCACAGTACTCATCAGAGAAAAAAAAAAATTCTTTTTGTGCTTACAGCAGGGGAGGGGAAAAGGACACATATTGAAATATGTCAGAACACTCTGACCTTAAGGTCTGTCCTTAGAAGAAACTAGTTAACCATCACCTGACCTACTGGGCTATTTTCAGAGTCTAACCAATCTAGAGAAAGAGCAACACCCAACTCCAGCGCACTTTAACAATTCTGTTCCGCCCAAGTGAAGTGGGGTGCTAAGAAGTGCTTCTGTAATTCGCAGTTTAGAGGCTTAGGCTTCTACACGCCTGAGACCTAACCATAGGCTGTAGAATACTTCCTCCCCCACATCTTACCACCACATCATTAAAAGCCTATGTACAACAGTTTCTTTTAGTTGGCATATCATGTCTGGCTCTCAAGAAAAAATTACAAGGCATAGTGAAAGGAAAAAAAAAAAAATGAAGCAATAGAGTAAGCATTAAAACCAAACACAGCAGCAACGGCATGCAAGAACAGATGTGCAGTGAAAGCAGGGATAGAAATCCTAAGAACTGAAAATAAATGCTGGAGATTAAAAACACCGTAACAGAGATGAAAAATGTCTCTGATGAGTTTACCAGTAGACAGAACACAGCTGAGGAAAGAACCTCAGAATTTGAAGATATATCAATAGGAACCTCCAAAACTGAAAAGCAAAGAGAATAAAGACAAAAAAAGGGACACTGTGAGACAATTATGAAAGTTGTAACATACGCCTAAGAAGGAATACAAGAAGGAGAAGGGGCCACGCGCGGTGGCTCACGCCTGTAATCCTAGCACTCTGGGAGGCCGAGGCGGGTGGATCCCTCGAGGTCAGGAGTTCGAGACCAGTCTGAGCAAGACCCCGTCTCTACTAAAAATAGAAATAAATTATCTGGACAGCTAAAAATATCTATAGAAAAAAATTAGCTGGCCATGGTGGCGCATGCCTGTAGTCCCAGCTACTTGGGAGGCTGAGGCAGGAGGATCACTTGAGCCCAGGAGTTTGAGGTTGCTGTGAGCTAGGCTGATGCCACGGCACTCACTCTAGCCCGGACAACAGAGTGAGACTCTGTCTCAAAAAAAAAAAAAAAAAAAAAGAAGGAGAAGAAAGAGAGAACAAAACAGAATAAGTGTTTAAAACAATAACGTAGATGTTTCCCCATGTTAATGTCATAAACCAAACCATAGAACCAGGAAGCTCAGAGAACACCAAGCAGGATAAAAGCCAAAAGACATATATATACATAGGCATACATTCTATATCATTTTAAGGGCGAAGAAAAAGTCCTGAAAGAATTAAGAGGAAACAAACACCTTATCTACAAAGAAACAAAGATGAGAATCTATAAAGAAACAAAGATGAGAATTACATCTGACTTTTCCTGAGAAACCACACACACAAGAAAAGAATGAAAGGAAATATTTAAAGTGTCAAAAAAAAAAGAAACCATGAAGCTCACAAAAACTTTACCAACCTATAATTCTGTAGCCTGCAAAATTATCTTTCAAAAGTGAAAGATAAATAAAGATATATTTGTTGCCAGGAGACTTGCCTCACATAAATGTTAAAGGAATTTCTTTAGAGAGAAGGAAAATAATATAGGCAGAAACTTGAATCTACATAAAATAAAGGAAGAGTATTGGAGAAGGAATAAATGAAGGTAAAATAAAACTTCTATTTTTCTTTTTTGTAATTGATCTAACAAATAGCAGTCTGTTCAAAGTAGTCATTGCAATAATGTATGCGATTTTGCATGCTTATGTACCTGTCATACATAGGCTATGTATGCTTATATTTAAGTGAAGTGAATGACAGCAATGGTATGAGGGATGGGAGGGAGGAATTAGATAGTTTTGTTATTCACACTGTTTGTGAAGAGATATTATGTCATTTAGAAGAGGGCTTGGTTAGCTGTATATTGCAAACTCTTAATCAATCATTAAAAAAAGTAAAAAAAGAAGTATGACTGATACAATAAGAAAGAAGAGAAATGGAATTATATAAAATGCGCAATTAAAATCACAAAAGATAGAAAAAGAGTGGAAGACTAAAACAGGAACAAGAAACAAGGGCAACAAATAGAAAACAGTAACAAATATTGTAGATATTAATCCAACCACACCAATAAGCATTTTGAATATCAATGGTCTACATACACCAAATAAAAGACAGTGATTGTCAGAGTAGATCAAAAACCACGACTGAACTATATGTTGTTCACAAAAACCCAGTTTAAATATGAAGACATATACAAGTTAATGGTAAATGGACGGAGAAAAATATACCATGCTAACACTAATCAAAAGAAAATTGGAGTAGCTATCTTAATTTCAAACAGAACAGATTTCAAAGTAAGGAAAGTTATTACCAATAAGGAAAAATTATTGCCTAATTGTAAAGAGGTCAATTCTCCAAAGATATCTAACAAATTTTATGTGCCTAACAACAGATTGTCAAACCATATGAAGTAAAATTCACGGAAATTCCAGAGGAAATAGATTAATTTGTTATCATAGTTGAAGACTGCAGCACCCTTTCCAACAGAAGTGGACAAATCCACCAGACAGAAAATCAAAAATGACAGAGTTGAACTCAGCATCACCATTGATCAACTGGATATAATTGACATTTATAAACTACTTCATCCAACAATAGCAGAATATATATTGTCTTTTCAAATTCACATGGAACATTCACCAAGTTAGTCCACATTTTGTCTCATAAAACATACCATAACAAATTTGAAAGCATAGAAATCATATAATGTTTGTTATTAGACCATAATAGACTTTAACTAGAAATCAAGAACAGAATTCTAACCCAAAAATCCCGAAATCCATGGAGACTAAATGACATATTTCTAAATAACATACAGATAAAAGAAGAAATCTCAAGCATTACTTAAAAATATTTTGAGCTAAATGAAAATGAAAACACAATGTATCAAAATTTGTGGGATGCAGAGAAAGCAGAGTTTAAAGGGAAATTTATAACATTGAATGTATACAATATACTAGAAAAGAATGATCTAAAATTAATAATTTAACTTTCCACTTTAGAAAACAAGAAAAAGAAGAATAAATTCAATCCAAAATATTTAGAAGAAAAGAAATAGTAAGAATTAGAGCAAAAATAAATAACACTGAAAACAGGAAATCAACAGAGAAAATTAACAAAACAAAAAGCTGATTCTTTGAAAAGATTAATAAAATTAATACACTCTCAGGCTAATTAAATGGAAATGAGAGAGAGAATATTTTACTAATATCAGAAATGAAAGAGAGGACATGTCTACAGATTCTAGGGATATTAAAAGGGTAAAGAAGGAACCCCAAGAATAACTCTATGCCTGCAAACTTGATATAACCAAGATGAAATGAACCAATTTTTTGAAAGATACAATGTTTCAAATCTCACATGAGGATAAATAGACAGAAGAATTGGCCTATATCTACTAAAGAAATTGAATCAATAATTAATAATCTTCCCAACTAGAAAGCATAAGGTCCAGAGGTTTTTAATGGTGAATTATATCGAACATTTAAGAAAAAACTTCTAACAATTCTCTGTCATATCATTCGGAGTAGAAAAGCAGAGGGAGTACTTTCTAACTCATTCTGTGAGGCCAGCATTACCCTAATACCAAAACTAGACAAAGATATTACAGGAAAAGAAAACTATAGTCCAATATCTCTCATGAATACAGATGCAAAAATCCTTAACAAAATATTATCAAATGGAATCCAAAAACGTATAAAAAAATTATACACCACACCCAAGTGGGATTTATTCCAGGTATGCAAGGATTTCAATTGATTTGAAAATCAACTAATGCAATCCATCCCATCAACAAACTAAAAAGTAAAAATCACACAATTATATCAATAGATGTAGGAAAAAAATTGACAAAATCCAACACCTGTTTATAATAAAAATTCTCAGTTAACTAGATCGTCAGAGGGCATCTTCCTTAACTTGATAAAGAATAGCTACCAAAAAAAAAAAAAAAAACTACAAAGAGCATTATACTTAATGGCGAGAAACTAGAAAGAAGCTTTCCCAGTAAATCATGAAAAAGCTAAGGAAGGCCCCTGTCACCACTCCTTTTAACATCATACTGGAAATCCTAACTGATTTCATAAGATGAGAAAATAATGGTATACAGATTGGGAAAGAAGAACTGAAACTGTTTTGTTTGCGGATGACATGATCATCTATGTAGAAATTGCAGAAGAATTGACAAAAAACCCTCTGGAAGTGATAAGCAATTATAACAATTTTGCAGGTTACAAGGGTAATATACGAATATATATTCACTTTCTCATATACCAGCAATGAACAAGTGAAATTTGAAATTAAAAACACATTACCATTTGCATTAACATACTCCAAAATGAAGTATTTACGTGTAAATCTAATAAAATTTGCACAAGACCTATTTAAGGAAAACATAAAAAAGAAAGAAAAAGAAAAAATCTATTGAAAGAAACTAAAGAACAAGTTAAATGGTGAGGTATTCCATGAACATGGATATGAAGAGTTAATATCGTCAGGGTGTCAGTTCTTCACAACTTGATTTATAGATTCAGTGCAATTTCAATCAAAAGCCCAGCACGTTATATTGTAGATATGAATAAACTGATTCTAAAGTTTATATGTAGAGGCAAAAGACCCAAAATAGCCAACACTGTATTGAAGGAGAAGAACAAACTTGGAGGACTGGCATAACCTAACTTCAAGACTTGCTATACAGCTACAGTAATCAAAAATGTGTAGTATTGACAAAAGAACAGACAAATAGACCAATGGAGCAAAGTACTGAGCCCAGAAATAGACCAAAATAAATACAGTCAACTGACTTTTGACAAAGGATCAAAGAAAATACAATGGAACAAAATAATCTTTTTTACAAATGGTGCTGAAACAACATTCACATGCAAAAAATGAATTTACATACAGACCTTAAACCCTTCACAAAAATTAACTCTTAATAAATTATAGACCTAAATAGGGGAGAAATAACTATAAAACTCTTAGTAGATAACGTAGGCAAAATCTTAGATGACCTTGGGCATGGCAAGGACTTTTTACATACAGCACCAAAGGCACAATCCACAAAATAATTGATAAGCTAGACTGCATTAATTTAAATCTTCTGTTCTGCAAAAGAGTAAGAAGAGAAAGCATAGACTTGGGAAAAAATATTTCAAAAGACACATCTGATAAAGAACTGTTATCCAAAATACACACAGAGTTCTTAATAAGAAAGCAAAAACCCTGATTGAAAAGTAGGCCAAAGACAGGCCGGGTGCGGTGGCTCACGCCTGTAACCCTAGCCCTCTGGGAGGCCGAAGCGGATGGATCGATCGAGGTCAGGAGTTCGAGACCAGCCTGAGTGAGACTCCGCCTCTACTAAAAATAGAAATAAAAATTATCTGGACAACTAAAAATCTATATAGAAAAAATTAGCCGGGCATGGTGGCGCATGCCTGTAGTCCCAGCTACTCGGGAGGCTGAGGCAGGAGGATCGCTTGAGCCCAGGAGTTTGAGGTTGCTGTGAGCTAGGCTGACGTCATGGCACTCACTCTAGCCCGGGCAACAGAGCGAGACTCTGTCTCAAAAAAAAAAAAAATAGGCCAAAGACCTTAACAGACACCTCATCAAAGAAGATATATAGATGGCTAACGAATGAAAAGATGTTCCACATCACATGTCATCAGGAAAATGCAAATTAAAACAATTAGACAGAATGGCCAAAATCTAAAACACTGACAATATCAAATAAGAGTGAGGATGTTGAACAGGAACTCTCATTCAGTGATATTCGGAATGAAAAATGGTACACCCTCTTTGGAAGACACTTTGGTGGTTTCTTACAAAACTGAACTAATCTAATCATGGAAGTAGCATTTCTCTACTTTGAAATATTCTTTAGATTATAATGAAATTACTCGAGGTGGAGAGGGAGATTTACACTCTGTTACAAATATTAGAAGAAGACTGTCTCAGAAGGTGCTTTGCTTACCATAAACATTCCCCTTAACTAAAATATTAGAACTATCATCAAGGATCTTATCTATCTTGTCCACTATCGAATCCTAGGATATTTTTTGGCATTTAGTATGTGGTGGCTGAATAAATAATGTAAATATAAATAAATATGCAGCAACAGAAGTTGGTAGGAATAAATGTCATTGTTCAAGGAAGCTCTTCTATTTCTTTTTTCTTTTCTTCTTTTTCTCCTCGTCCTCCTTCTCTTCCTTCTTCTTCTTCAACTACAAGGACAAAGTACAATATAAAATTTGCTCATGCTTTACCATGAGGCTTGACTTTGCTTAAGTGTGACTTTTTCGTCTCATGTCACTTAGATTGGTTCAGGTCATCCTTTGCAAATGAGTTCAGAATTGAACGGTTAAAAATTTTAAGCAGAATAATTTATTCTCAGCAAGCTAACTTTTCCAGTATACAGCATTTGACATTACAATAAAAGCACCATGTAGAAAATATATTTTCTCAACTTCATGGATGTTTGTTGATAAAAAACATCTCATGTTAACTATAAAGGTTGAATGATGATAAAATCAAGAGGTCTTCAGAGGTTTCTTTAATAGCTACACTATCTTAAACGCTAAAGTTGTTTATTCATTTTCATGGCAGAATGGAGCTCCAAAATGTCTCTCTGGTCTTGTGTTTAATGCAGCATGTGTTGTGAAGAATCAACTGAGGCTATTTTCTTTTCCTAAGAAATTAGGTTTTCAAAAGGGTAAAATTAACAAAAATTCCTATATGCATACAAAACAGCAGAACATTACAAGCAGTTGCTTCAAAAGACAATATCTTTAAATGTGGATTGAATTTCAAATAGATCCAAATGCAATCTTCATTTCAGTATTTTCCCATCTTATGCATGTTATCATTGAGAGAGCATGGAAGGGAAGAAAGGCAAATTAACACGTTTTTTAGCTGCTGCTTTATGTTATGTAGCATAGTAGTTGTTTGGGTGAATGTATTCATCTGAGCTAGCTACAACTTTTGAATCATAAATGAGAAAACTGAAGCTCAAAAGCATTTATTCATTAATTTAAAAATATTTAATGAGGATCATTTATATGCTAGGCACTGTGGTACACACTTGGCATGAAGTGGTAAACCAGAGCAAGCACAACCTCTGCTTTCATACAGCTTACCATATGGAGGAAGTAATAATACACTATTAGTCAATGACAGTGTTAATTACAAATAGTGTTAGGTAGTCTTAAAGAAATGTAAACAGTATTGTAAGAACCCAGTGTAGTGTAGGTCAGTTAAGGAAGCTGTTCTGGTGAATAGAAAATTGAATTGAAAGTTGGATGTATAGAAGCTATGCAGAGGAGGATGGTGGGTGTATCCTAAACAGAGAGAGTATCATCTGGAAAGTTCCTGTAATGGAATAAAAGTATGGCTTATTCAAAGTCCTGCAAGATATTGTGCTGTTAGAGGCCAGAGAATGAGTGGGGAAAGATTAAAATATAACACTGTACAGGTAAACAAGAGGTAGGCATGTTCCTTAGGCCATTTTTAATAGTATTTTAATTTTTTCTAAGAGAAGAGAAATCAATTAGAAAACTTTAAGCATGAAAGAGAGTCAGATTTACATGGAAACTCTTATCTCTGTAATTTGGAAGACAGCTTGGAGGAAAACAAAATTCAAACTGAGATGCAAATTTTCAAGAAGGTCCAGGCAAAAGCTGATAGTGCTTTGGACTCTGCAAACAGCAAGGAAAATAAATAAATAAATAAATAAATAAATAAATAAATAAATAAATAAATAAATATATATATATATATATAAGACACATCGAAGTGGTAAAAAGATAGAGCTTGGGAATGAAAAGGTAAAAGAGCTGAGCTGTGACATTCATGTGTCATGCATAATGGATTATGGGATATTTGAAATCAAAGTCTTCAAGGAATGAGATGCTTAGAAGTTTGGTACAATGCAGTAATGAACAACGAGAGAGGGAAGTAGAGTGAATAATTTACATTTCAAATGACTGGAAATTTTAAAAGGTCTATAAACCATGGTGGTTTATAAACCAAGATGGGAAACTAAAAGAATGTCAATACGATATAAATTCCTATAACGTAGTACCCAATGTACTATGTGCTGAGGCTCTCTCATTCTGCACCCTACAGAAGCTCCTGCCAGACCTCTCTTCTGAGAGGGTGGCCTTTTTTTTTTTTCAATGAGCTATGGAGACTGTATGTTCATTTCTATACTTATTTAACAAATGTACACTAATAAGCATACTATGTGCCAAGAATGATGCGAATCATTGGGACATAAAAATAAAAACAAAAGGGGACTTGATCTTTATATTCAAAAAGTTAATAATTCATTTTAGTGTATTTTAAAATTAAATTTGCTTAAGACTTTCCTGTACAATCGTTTAAAGGTAGTAGCCTGAGCCCTGTGTTCACTGATTAAATGTACCAAGCATCAGGACAAGAAATTGGCTTTAAAACAACCACTTGAGTTGATTTTGATGCCAGAGGTCCAGAAAAATCCTAAATGAGTGCATAGTTCTCTTCAATAGCAAAAGAAAAATATGTTTTAGCATAACATATATTTTTCTGAGTCTGTTTTGCTCACAACCTAAGCATGTGTTTTTCCTTTTCTCTTTAGAAATATTAAGTCCAAGGTGCTTAGGAGTTCACCTAACACTGTTAATTGTCTCCACAGCCTTCCAAATGTAGCAGCCATGTGCGCGGCATTCTTCTCCTGTATAGAGTTGCTGGGAATGGCCTAAATGAACCAGTGTGATTGGCTCGGTGGTGATTAAGGGACCTAGCTAGGTGGGTCCAGTAAGAGACAAGTAAAAAACACTTTTGAAAAAAATGTTTATGTAAAGAAACTCTGTTTCTCACTCTCTCGGAAGGAATGATGTGAGTTCAGAGTACTAGAATAGTTGTAGGTATTTGGTGCCCATGAGGGTTGCCGGGATATGTTTGAAGCTTGTATAGTGAAAAGGGCGAAACAGAGGAATCTCACCTGCAGCTTTTTAACTCTGTCTCTAGTTATGTGATCCAATAAATCTCTCATATTTTTTTTAGTCAATTGAAGATAGGAATAGATGGGACAATGTTTGTGTTGGCTTTTCATTATCTTGCGATTCTTTCTGACAAATAAGAATTAGAAATTTTTTCCAACACGTAGAACATACCAAATAATTGCCTTAATTATTTTTTACCTTTTCTCACTCTTCTTTTTATTCTTTTTTAACTAACTCCTCTTTGATAATGACCTATATTTCCATGCTAATGTAAATTAGCTGATCTTTTTGATAAAATGACAATATAGCCTATAATAAATGATTGTTACTGTTAAAATAATGAGTAAAAATCTATAGTCTTATAGAAATATTTTTATTATCAGTATAAAACATAAATAATTTGTCTGTCATTGAAATGTCCATTCTGAAATTAGATTTTATTTCTCTAAAATACCTGTCATATTTTCATTCTTCAAATTAAAAGTTATTTTCAAATGTAATGTCACTCTTTCCAGAAATTCATTTTTGATAAATTATTAGTTATTTATTGATTGTCTTAATGTTTTTCCCTTGTAAAAATGGCATTATCATTCAGTATGAAAAGACAAAATCTTTTAAAAGAAAGAGTATTCTTTTTCAGAGAGGATAAATGAATGAATTTTCTTTCATAACAACAGTGAATTGTGTTTTAATACTTATAAGAAATTACTCCCACATCTGGCATTTTGCAGAAAATTCAATTTTAACAGTTTTAAAATTTAAAAAAATACATTTTTAAATATCATTGAAACCATAAATTATTTAATTTCTTAAAGTTCCATTCTTTACAGCCACATTCAGAAAACTTTTTTCTTCTTTATTCCTGCATTTCCCCATAACTTTATCATATTCTTCTCTGTGTGATATCTCAAAAGTATGGAGTTATAAGGATTCTATTAGCTGTCTACGAGAAATATCTGTATGATTTTTTATCTTACCATTCTCAAATGAATCATCTAAATAATCACCAGAAGAATTTCTCTTGACCAAAAATCTGAATATGCTTTTCAATTTATTAAATGACATAGAAAATCTTCCATGATACAACACCTTTGTTATTCTAGTATCATATCTCCTTAAACTATGTGTTATGCATTAGCAATATTAGAATTTGTGGGTCATTCAAAACATATCTCACAGCTCTATGTATTCCGTTTTGGCTTTACTTACACTGTGCTTTCTATGCCATCTTACTATACTAAGTTCTATGCCATCGTTGAACTTATCTCCAAAGTACAAATTTTTAGGCCGGGCGCGGTGGCTCACGCCTGTAACCCTAGCACTCTGGGAGGCCGAGGCAGGTGGATTGCTTGAGGAGTTCGAGACCAGCCTGAGCAAGAGTGAGACCCCGTCTCTACCAAAAATAGAAAGAAATGATTTGGACAGCTAAAAATCTATATAGAAAAAATTAGCTGGGCATGGTGGCACATGCCTGTAGTCCCAGCTACTCGGGAGGCTGAGGCAGGAGGATCGCTTAAGCCCAGGAGTCTGAGGTTGCTGTGAGCTAGGCTGACGCCACGGCACTCACTCTAGCCCAGGCAACAGAGCGAGACTCTGTCTCAAAAAAAAAAAAAAATACAAATTTTGCCTAAATAAAGCCTACATCTAATTAGTTACCATTTATTTCAGAAGGTATTCTTTAACCAAACCAAACCAAAAAGAAAATAATGGCTTAGATAGTCTTCTCTCCACCTGGAAAATTTTGTGGGAAAAAGTGTAATATCATGGGCTGTCAGGTCCTTCTTGAGAAGGCTTTAAAGGGATCCTTCCTTGCTTCTTCCAGCTTTTGGTGGCTTCAGCTTTCTCTTGGCTTGTGGCTGCGTAACTGCAACACGTGTCTCCTCTCCATCTTCACATGGCCTTTTTCTGTGTGTGTGTGTGCGTGTGTGTGTGTCTCCCCGCTGTGTGTCCTTTATAAGGACATTGTCATTGAACTTTGGGACCACCTGGATAATCGAGAATGATCCCATCTTGACATCCTTAATTTATATCTACAAAGGCTTTTTTCTCCAAATAAGTTCACATTTATACATTGCAGTTTTAGGTCATGGACATGTCTTTTTTTGGGTGCCCCCATTCAAGCCACTATACTGCTCTAATGCTTAAAAGGCTCCTGTGGACCCCCTTTTCCTCCAATCCCTCAGTTCCTCTAGAGGCACTGATCCCCTGCCAAGGTGCAATTTCTCACAACCTCTCTCCCATCAAAGGAGAGTCACGAAGTTATTCTCCGTCTCTGCCAAGGAGTGGGGAATGGATAGGGAATGACAGGAGCAACTCCATGATACTTTTAACTTACTCATGTTTTTCCTGACTCTAGATTTCTGACCTTCCATTTCTTAGCATTTCCTTTATAAAACATGTAATTTTAAATTCTTTCCCTGTCACTTTGGGATGTAAATCTTTTAAGAAGCTTCTTGCCAATTTTATAACCCAGTAGTGTCTTTCCCAAGAACCCAAGAACCATCTCTTTGAAATGTAATTATTAAGGAAAATAACCCCCTCCCCCAATCCCAGTGCCTCCCCCACATTTAACTCCCATATCCCAATCTCTAAGGGGTGGTAAAAGCCCAACTTGGGTAGATGGTGGGCACCTTGATTCAAGTTGAGAAATTACTTTCTTTCATAAAGATATGAGAAGTTTTGTTTTCCTCTAGATAAAGCCACATAGCAAACACAGATGTCCCTACCATCCTCCAGTACTTCCCCACTAGCTCACCCCAGCCTTTAAAATCCCTACTACAAATTGTTTCTGCAGAATTGAGTTCAAACTGAGTTCTGACCTTTCTTCCCTCTTGCAATAGACTTGAATAAACACTTCTTTGCCTGTTGAACTTTGTCAGTGCGATTTTTGCTTTGACACCAGGAAGACTAGTACTTGTTCTATTGCCACATCTGACTACAAGCACCTTAAGGATATGACGTCCGGGAATTCAGATTAAAAGTCCTGTCCAGTCTTGGAAAGAAAATATTTTCAAATCAACCTCTGGAACTTCAGTGAATTATCACTCTGCCTGTAACAAAACTCATCATTTAAAATAGCCCCTATCAGAGTGAGAAATGAAGGAGATAGATCAAAATATTGCATCTGGAGAACACAAAAGGAAACCAGAAAATACAGTTACAGGAGCCTCGTCTTGGTCTGTACCTGTGTTCTGTCTTGTAGAAGGCAGTAGAAGCTCAGAGACTGATGGAAAGAAGGATGTGACTTCAAATTTGGATTGAGTTCACAGTAACACGCATACCCATTCTCCAACCTCATATGATGTCCACTGTAAGCGGACTTCAGCTCAGAGGGAGTTCTACCTTCATTCACGGCCAAGAAGGCAGTTGGGAATCTCTCCTTTCATGAAGTCTTACCTCACTCAGCTGAAACATCTGAGAAGGTATCTCTCTCACATCCTTACTCTGCTTTTCCCGTGATATTTACTATAATGTAAACCTGATTATCGGCATAAAAATGGTTTCCCTTTATTATGAAATTTGGGGTAAGTGTGTTGGGAGGAACCTAAATGCAAAATTACTTTTTTTTCCCCACAAGAAATTAAAGATGTAGTAAGAAAACAAATGCCACAGGGTTATACTTTTAATAATAGTAACCAATTTTTAAAAAATTTATTTGTTTTCTTTGGAGAAGGAAGAAATTCATTAGTTTCTAAAGATTCAATTAGCCATGAATTGTTTGTATAGCCTTAGGGAAGATAGGATAAAAGAGAACAGAATACAGGATACAAGAGAAATTCAGGAGGTAAATCAAGTCAATGATTACGGAAACAAAGTTAGAATGTGTACCGCAGCTTTAATTTAATCTAATGATTGAATTATCTGCTCCTAAACTAAATAAAAGATTTCTGAGATTGAATGAGGGGAAGAATGAAAGATTATTATGAGTACTTTCCAATAGGGCTTGAGTATGGGACTATTGATAATATATATGAGATCCGCTGTAAGCTGAAATTTGAGGTAAGGGTGTTGGGAGGAACGCATATATACACATGCACAAACACACACTGTATGGCATACTATATCCTATATAATCTCCTCTGTGGATCACACCCATAATACATTGTCTACTATTTTCAATTTTAGTTATGTAATTTGGAATGGAAATTTTTAAAAACTTCCATATCAATCTAAGGGCAGAATTATGTATATGTGATGATTTATGGTGTCATTTTTAGTTGTTTAGAACACTTGTATTCAAAATATGATCCACAGACCAACAGCAGCAGCATCACCTGGGAGCTTGTTAGAAAAACAGGATCTCAGGCCCTTCCCCAATCGCAGACCCTTTCTCAAACTTCCTGAATCATAATCTGCATATTATGACCCCTGCATGGTATATAACCCCCTGGGTGATTTACATGCACATTAAATATTAAGAAGCACTATTCTACAGGTCTTTGCTGGGTTTTATTCTGAGATTCTTTAATTAAAAGTTTAAAGCATTCTTTGGAAATAAAATTTCCTTTAAAGCATTCATTTTTCAGTGTAGACTGCATAACATATAAGTAATTTTTTATTGTATTACATCATAAAAGTATATTCCTAATAACCCAAAATAATTGTAGTGTCTTACTTGGTACTTAATAGCCTACAAAATGTTGACTTAAATATAAGTTGCATTTCCCAATTTTTACCTTCCTCCAAACATTGCTTTTCATATTTCTAATTAATAAGTTGAACAATATCAGTAAAGCCTTGGGGGAGATCCCCAACTGTGGAAGCTGAATAGCTGTCTGTCTCCTCATAGAAACTCCTGTTACAGATGAGCTGCAGCCAGATTAATATTCTGAAGCAGAACCCTACAGATGCTAGTGCTTTGGTTTCAAATTTACTTGTCAACTTCAGATTCCATTTATTTTTTTTAACAAACTCAATATCAATCTTACATATGTTACCAAATTATTAACTGTACCGTTACTGATTAAAATTTACTACTTTGATATGCACAAATTATGTATCATTAATTTTGATAGGCAGGTTTGAACATTGATCTCATATGGGTCTACTCCAAAAAGTTTTTAATTGCATAATGACTGACATAAGTATCATGCCACGAGAATACCAAAATTACCCCAAAAGCTCATGTACATCCCTTTACCCCCAACACATACACAAACAGGCACACACACCCATACACACCTTAGAATTCTGTATAAAACCAAATTACATGTGTCACTGATTTACATTGTAAGGTATAGACACACTATGTAAGCAATGTTTAAAAAGCTTGAGTTAATTTCAAGACATTTATAATCTGAGATCAATGGGCAGGAAGAAGAAAGAGAAAAGAAAAAAATAAATAAAAATAATTTCAAGACATGACTTTATTTAATCACTAAGATACTACCATTTGAAACGTACAAAAAAAATAAAAGGAAAAATTAAGAAATAGAGAAACTTCAAAATTCCCCTGTTTTATTTTAACAATACAAGATTAATAATAAAAATGCTTAGTGTTTATTATGTCTTTAATTTTGAACAGAAATTTAACCTTAGGATATAATCCTTTTATTTTTATAATTTTATCTAGTCTTTTATAATTGTCTACCATCTTGATGCATAAAGTGTGATAAAGCTTTTGCAGTCATTATCTAATCTAATACATATAAGAATGTGAAGGTACCATGTCAAGACTATCACTAAATACTTTCTGAATTTAATAATTTTTCAACCCTTTTGTTATGACCCTATTCCACATAGTCATAACAGCTAGACTACCCTGATAACCTTGTACCTGTCTACTGCTTAAATCCTCAAACCTCTAGAGTCCATAATCTCTTCAGTACCTCAAGGCATTCTCTTGAATTTTTCATTTAAATTGCATTAGGCAATAACACTATTGAAAAGATTTCAAAGATTTCCATCTCATTTAAAATAAAATTCAAATTATTTGCCATGACTTCAGGCCAATGAATTTAATTTAATAAAAACTATGCCACATTTTTCCTCTTTTTTTTTTTTTTTGCTCAGTCCAAAGCCACCATCTTCATATTCCTTAAATGTACCAAGTTTGTCCAAACTTTAGGTATTTCCACTTGCTGCTTGTTATGGTTTGAATGTTTGTGTCCTGCAGAATTTGTATGTTGAAATCTTAAACACCAAGTGATGGTATTAGGAGGTGGGGCTTTGGGGAGAAATTTCTCATGAATGAAATTAGTGACCTTATAAAATAGGTCCCACAGAACTGCCTTTTATTCCACCATATGAGGATTCAGCTAGAAGGCACCAATCTTTAAACCACAAAGTGGGGCCCTCACCAGATAGCAAATTTGCCAGTGCCTTGACCTTGAGCTTCTCAGCCTCCAAAGCTGTAAGAAATAAACTTTTGTTGTTAGTATGTTACCAAGTCTATGTATGGTGTTTTGTTACATGAACAGATGACACTGCTCTTTTTGGCCCAGATTTAAATCTAGGACTCACTCCTACGTTCCAATTCTAATGTCAGCTCTTCAGAAAGGCCCTATTCAACTAGTCTAGAATGCCCTCAACTAAGTTTAAACCCTTTACTTTGTTTTATTTTTCTTCAAAACATTCTTATCAACATTGTATTACATATTTGTTTAAATTATGGTTATTTTTTGGTTTATCTCCCTAGGGTATAATATTATGAGGGTAGAGATTTATGTTCTTTGTTCATTGACCTTTCAGTTTCTAAAATCATTGTAAATGCATATACATACACATATTAATATATACTGTGACTCTTGAACTACACTGGTTCAAACTCCAAGGGTCCACTTGATTTTAAATCTTCTTCTGCCTCTACCACCCCTAACACAGCAAGACCAAACTCATCCTCTTCTCTTCCTTGGCCTATTCAATGTGAAGATGATAAAGATGAACACTTTTATGATGATCTACTTCTTAATGAATAGCAAATCTATTTTCTCTTTCTTATAATTTTCTTAATAACATTTTTTCTCTAGCATACGTTAATTGTAATAATATAGTATATAACACATAACATACAAAATATATGTTAATTGAGCATTTATGCTGTTTGTTATGGATAAGGCTTCTGATCAACAGTAGGCTATTAGTAGGGAGTCAAATGTTATTTGCAGATTTTCAACTGCGTTGGGAATCAGCACCCCTAACCCGTGTGTCTGCATATGTATATGTATATGTATGTGTGTGTGTGTGTATAAAAAAATCTATTTGGCCACATGCAGATTTCATGATTCTAGACAATGTTTATTGAATGCTCAACAATGGTCACTTGATATGAGACATTCAAATGAATCTGCTTATCCACAAAAGAAGGATTAAAATATCCTTGTCCTAAACTTGATTATGAGAACTGCTAAACTTAATTATAATAATTAAATGAGATAGAATAATGCTCTTCTCATTTCCTTTAAAATAGTTGGAGTACAATTAATGACTTCCCTTTCTCATTTCTTCCTAGCTGACTACTACCCTTGTTAGCATCAGAGAACACATTTTTCTTTTTCTTTTTCCTTTTTCTTTTTCCTCCTACAATCTTTAGCCCAAACACTGAATTAATATTTAACGATCTTGAGTTACTGGAAGGAGTTTCTTTTTTTTGTTGCTTTAACTATTTATTTTAAAGAGTTTCATACTTTACTGGGACTGAAACATACAGAGTAAACAGAATTGCTGCTAATTGCAAGTCATAAATTAGCACTTTGAAGCCTGTTTTCTTATCTCAAGGAACATGTTTTGATGCTTCTTTCCAAGTGACTGCTTCTTATGTGTTCAATGAAAAAGTACCCAAAATTAGTGCAGATTCCCTTGAAAATGAAGTCAGTAGGATATATTTGTCAAAGAATTTACTTTACATGTATTTTAGTTTTATTCACATGCATAGCTCAATCATTTGGTTAGCCTAAAACTTTAATGGGATCTTAAAGTTATTATACCACAAAATCAAGTCTCTTATAATGAACAACGTGTCAAATTTACTCTAGGGCAATGACAACTTCATTTCCCAATTAAAAAGTCTCTAACAACTCCATTAATGATTGTGTTGTAACTCTGACTGATGCTCTGAAAACTTTAATTTAAAAGGAACATCCTATGACAATTCTGTTTGTATCACATGTACTAGGTAAATATTATTTTTGGATTTGACTATAATCTTCACAGATTCTTTCATGAAAATTTACATTAATACTTGTCAAGTTTCTATGTGCTATTATATCTTTCTATAGTGATTAAGAATTTTCAAAACAAATTCACATTCATTATCTCATTTTTACCTTACAATAACCCACCGACCAGGAAGGGATTGCTGTCTTCCTTTTGCAATGAGAAAACAAATGCAAAGAAGACTCACAGAATATCACACTCTCAGTTGTGAATTGAAACACAGGTTCGCTGTACGTACTTTAGTTACTTTTTATCACCGTGCAGATTTTATTCTGCTGTCTGTGTGACAGGTGCAGCAGGGAACGTTCATGAACGAAAAGCAGAAGTGCGAGTTCCAGGACTCTTTATTGGCTTATGGAGACTGATTTTTAAACTAAGGGAAAAAACTCATAAGAAGATTGTCAGAGAGTCTCAGAGCAAATCTTGGTAGCTGTATTTAGTAGGAAGGAGAAGGGGCCAGGGGACTGTTTCAGGGGAAGAGATTTACAGGAGCACCTCCCTTTACTCCTACAAATGGCGGTGTAGATGTTGCAGATGGAGTTGTGTTATCTAGAAGTCTAGGAGCTCTGGAACACCAACAAAGAAAGGACAGTACATTGTGCAGGCATCAAGGTAAATCCATAGAGCTTATATTTGCTATTTTAAAGAAGATACCTATTTAATCAATGCAGAGGATGACATCAACGTTATCTCCTTGCCCACTACATTGTGAGTTGTTTGATGTGCTCTATAAATGTTCATTTTCCATGAAATTAATGCTGCACAGTAGATATTCAACAAATGGTTGAATTAATGAATGGTTTTGTTGGCAAGCACAAATAATAAGTGAAAGAAGACTGAAAGGAGAGACTGAAGACACAGCAGAGAAACCTACGACTTTCCAAACTACCCCTCTAGCCGACTGTGCTAGAGAATCATTATTCGCTAAAAGGTATATCGCTGTATATTTTTATGCAAGATATATATATTACACATATAATATATATAAAAAAGTAAAATTTTCTGAGTAACACACATAAAAATAATTAATCTATTATCCCTTGAGTAGCATTCTAAATTTTCCACATTTCTGAGTCATGACTTCCTTACACGTTTGTAAAGAAGAACTCATCATCTCCTTCTAAGTTTCCCCAACAGCATGGACTATTCTGTATGACAACCCAAATCAGCCTTTACTCTAAGAGCAGAGGGATTAACATTTTCTTAAAAAGAGGTGTGGGAACCAAACAATTCCATAATGTCACTCTAATTAAGCCTTTATTTAAATGTAGCTCTCTATAGTAGAAAAGATTCAGATTAAGTTTCATTTATGACCAAGTCAATTCATTTAAATGATAATAGCTTCTTTGTTCTTATTTTGAGAGTTCAGCAAAATACATTCCCAATACACTTTTAAAAAAGACAACCCTAGAATAAAAAATTTCTTAACCAATTTTTTCAAATGCAATATGGTATTTTATTTTACATTCTCTCCTTTCTATATATGACCTGGAAAGTAAAATATAGAGTTGTGAAATGAAATAATAATAATAACAACCAACATAGAGAAACATTGAAAGTACACTTTAAGTTAAAATTTTCTCAAAGTATTTGCTGTGGTCTGAATGTTTGTGTCTTCCTAAAATTCATATTTTTGGATTCTAATGCCCAAAGTTATGGTTTCGGGGGCGGGGGGCGGTTTGGCAGTTCATAAGGTTATGAGGGCATGGACCTTATGAAAGGAATTAGTGCCCTTTATAAAAGAGACCCCGGAGGGCTGCCTTGCCCCTTCCATCACGTGAGGACACAGCTGGAAGGCGCTATCTATAAACCCAATACTGACTCTGCCGGTGTCTTGATCTTGAACTTATCAGCCTCCAGAACTGTGAGGAATAAATTTCTGTTGTTTATAAGCTAACACAGCTTATGATATTTTGTTAAAGGAGCCTGAAAGGACTAAAACAATATTATGGCACTTATCCACAACTTAAATGTATATCATATATTTTTTATGATCACTGCATAATTAGTAAAGTTACAAAAAATTTGGAGGAAGTTGTGCTCAAAGACTCCAGTATATTAGTTATTTCTCTGCAGTAAGGGAGAGGACTAGGATGGTTGTACTTTTGGGAAAGCCATAATTTTCTAATGCTCTTTCTAATACTTCATTTCTCAAAAAAATTAATTTTTATAAACATGTATGCAAAATGTATACATTTGTTGTAGTAGCACAAGTGTGTTTCCTTGAGCAACTTAAAATGTTCTCTCTTATTTGACATTGTTAATATTATTTAACAGTGTTAACTAATACAAAAACACTTTGGCAAGACAATGTTATAAATGCTGACACCTCTCTGCCCTATTGACTGATGTTCTTTCAGATAGGTAACAAAATATACAAATAACAATAACACAACCACTATCTCAATAACATAAGCAAGATATGCATATCATTTACACAATATGCTGGATATCTGAAAGAAGTTCTGCCTAATAATGTCCAAGAGAACATTTTAGTAAAAAGTTACAGACTACTCAGAGGGTTAATGGGGTTTTGAAGAGGAAAAGATCTTGGAGAAAAGATTCTTGATATTAAAAATTGAGAGAACAGCAATTTTATGAATTTTCAGGAAATTGGCTCCCTCAGAAATACATTTACTGCTGGAAACATTTATTTGTTTTCTCAATAATATTCCAAAGAACATTGCATCGGTGAAAACATAGGAGGCTGTCTAGAAAAGGTAATGCTTTAAGAAAAGCTCTCAGGAAAATGAAAGCCATGTTTGTATAATTTAAATCACAGTAGAAGAGCTTTAGTCTTTACAAGATTAATATTTGGTTTCTTTAGATGGTGATATTTTGAGTGACTTTAAAAAATCTTTTTATCTATCTATATTTCCATAATGTTTTGTAATAAAAACAAGTATTCCTACAATCAGACAAAATAATATTTTTCTGTGGGAAGCAAATACTTCTCTCACAGAATTCTTCTTAATATTAAATGAGATCATATACATCAAAACAACTTACCAGATAAAAGATATCTGAATAGTGGTAAAAATTTTGGGCTGTGTGGTTTTAGAGACTTGAGTGCAAATCCTGGCTGTGCATCTTCCTAAGAGTGAGACCTTGGGCCAGTGACTTAGTCCTTCTCCTCTTCATTGCTTCATTGATGAATTGAATATAATGGCAGACTTGGTCTCATAGGTTTTGGTGAAGACTAAATAAGCTAATTTTCTTAGAACAGTATTTGACTCAACTGAAGTACTATTTATTAATTTCTTTCAAATGACATATAAAGCCAAAACAAAACAAAAAACTATCTAGTACACCTGAAAAGAAATAAAAATCTTTGTAAATTATTCTGTGATATGAATGACACCATCAGTCATGAAATCTCTGAAACCTATGGTAAATGAGATGGGTAAATTTAAGCCCCCTTCAATTTTAAATGTCTATCCACTTTAGATCATTTCCTGTATAATGTTCCTTTTACTTCTAGTCATTAGATGTATTCATTTATACAAGTAATATTCCTCTCAAAGAGCTCATGGATGAATAGAAACTTGGAAGGTAAAACTTGTTACATTTGGTTATTTTGTAGTCACATAAAATGAAATTGCTTAAGTGGAAGACTTAAGTTATAAATATAGTAAACTCTTGTTTGCCTTTCATATAACACTAGAAAGCTACTTGTTTTAAAAAAAAATATGATATCCCTTGATAGATAAATATTCTCCACAAGTATGCACACATGCACACATTTTTAAGTCAAAAAACGTGTGGCAGTACGTATGGGTTCTGTTGCTAATGGCACCAAGCCATATTTTGTAACAAAAGAACTAGCTGGGGAATTAGTATATTCATAAAGCAGGAACACAGTTTTGTTGTTGTTATTTCTGCTCTTGTTTGATTTTTCCCCTTATAATGTTATGCCCCAGGAAACATATCAACTATGTATAGCTGAAACAAATTTATAAGAAACAATCCAAAATGAGATGCATTTACTCAGTACTATTCTATTATTTTTTAAAATGTGGTCTGCATTCCACTAAATTGATTTAAAAAACCGATAATATATTATGTTACAGAGTAAAAATTCTGAGGTCTGAACATGTCAGTGTATTCAAAGGGTTCCCACATAAGAGATAAGTCTACCCTTAGAATCTGTGGATGTTCACTGTTTAGTCATTCCGTAAACACTTACTGAACACCACTGAATTCTCTGGTCTAGAGGTCATGGATATAGCATTGAATAAAATGTAGTGGTTTTTTTTAAAAGAGCTTTCCCATATGTAGTAATGGTATCTCTCCCACTTCTTTCATTAGAAACTTAATATCAAGCTAAAATAATCTAGGTGTTAGCAGGAGGGGGGAAAAAAGCTAAAATACAGTTTGTACTTGGCAAGAAGGGAGTATGAGCCACCTAATTTATCTTAAGTCATGGAATTGGGATCTTTGGTAGGGCTCCAGGCAGATGGATGGTCCACTGAGTTATCACTTTTGCTTAATTAGCAAAACATACAGGTAATTGGTTTGATGTTGATCAGATCACCTGCCTAAAATGGTCCTTTTGCTTAATTAGTATTTAGTACAATGATTATGCATTAAGTAAGAATGTCAGGTGGCATTAGATTCTAACTGATTATAATTGTCACTAAGAAAAATTTTGTCTTAATCTGTTATTTAAACCATGTGACCGTTTCTTCACAACTTTCACAATTTGGAAGGAATAATAGTACCATAATATATGCTATTAATGTGTAACCTCATTTGTTAACATAAAGCAGAGTATACAAATAGTGACAGCAAGCACCAAAATTACTCCTACTAGGGCCACTTCTGCTACTACTACTAATACAACTTATTGAGCTCTGACTATACGCCAGCAGCTACAATGTGCAATTTATGTAAATTATAAAGCATAATCTCATTTTTGGACAAATAAGAAAGGTTAATAGTAAGCAGAGAATAGTAAATGTATAATATATAGGTATAATGGCAATATGGAGAAGGAAGAATAATTTTGCAAAATCAGACAATATTATATTTAAGAATAATAATTTTATTTGGTTAAAAAATACACTATATAACACAAATTTCACATTTAACTTATATGATACCATCAAGTTAATTCAAATTATCAAGATTTATACTGATTATCAATGTGGCTGAATCACTGTAGAAGCCAAAAAATGTTAACATTAAACAGGAAATGTTCTTTGCTAACAATATAAAACAAGTATAGTTCATTTATTTTCCCTTAGCATAGACAAATAAACCTGTCCTTAATTTAATATTCTATTGTAAAATAGAGTATAATAGCCTAGTTTCCTTATTGGAGATATCAGAGAAGCATTGCATAATTTTGTAGTATTACTCAGTTTTATTCTGTTCATTTTTAATACTGTTTTTATTCAATTTTATCTCTTGCAGGAATGGAATTGTTTTACATATTGCAAGTTATAGTGTGAAACAAAATTAGAGGTGATGTCTTTATTTTTTCCCCATCTTACAATATTCATGTTGCTGTCTCTTAATAAGAAACAATTTAGTTAAATTATTTTCCTTGCTAGCTATTGATTATATTCTAAAAAGAAAATAGGAAAGAAGGGGAATGCAAGAATTCAGTTTTGTTATTATTTCTTCCATCATTTCAATTGCTAAATTCAATTACCAAGGTAAATGAATCCATGCAAGTTTATGTAATAATGAAACATGGTTTCTTCTTGAGATTACAATTGACTATTATAAAAACTATTTATTAAAATACAGGAAAATATAGATAACATTATATGTGCTTGTTAGTTATTTTATAACTGTAGATTGGACATTGTTCTATATGAAAAGCCTCAAAAATTTACCCATTGTTATGCATTGCTATTTCTTTTAAACACATGGCCACATCTATCTTTATATTCCCCACTGATGTATACACTACAGTATTATCACTAGTTCTTTCTACTTCCTATATTCCCAAAGGACACATATGCAACTTTCTCTTATTCTTTCTTTAGGGCTTTTTAACACAAGAGCAAACTTATCATTGAGGCAAGAGAGTGTGGAGAGTTATAACCATTCATAAGCTTATCAATGTTGACCCAAATACCAGGATCATTACGGTAATAGGCAAGCTGGCATCTTTTATATCATAGATCTATTTAAAATGAATCCAACTTATTTTTCTAAAAATATGTACATCACAGAAAGTAAGCATACCTGTTTAAATGATGCAATATACACTTTGGGAAAAGTAATAGCAACTGTACAAAGTACAGGTGTTTAATGAATGAATGAATGCTGGAAAACATATAATCATATGTATTAGTTTCTTATTGCTATTGTAACAAATTAGCACAACATGAGCGCCTTAAAAAGATACTTTTAGCTCTGGCTTGGGTGATGTAAAAGCAATATATGTAACCAAATTGTTTGTATCCCCATAATATTCTGAAAGGAGTGCAGACAACTTTAAATCATGAGCCAGGGGTGCCCAGGTGCAGGACAGTGTGCATTCTGCTTTCCTTTGTCCTAAAAAACATTCACAGCACTTTTTTGTCTGCTTAGGGCAGACTGCCCTATGGGTCAGAACTCTGGGAATACTACTACTGTCTTGTGTCTCTCTGAACCTTTGTGGTTGTCAGAGTTCAGGCAGGTGCTGGGAACGTTTGTGTGGGATCCAGTGACAAGGAGACTGAGGGGCTGTGACTTCCCAGTCAGGAGAGAGGCACCCAGAGTGTGCACAAGCAATATGGTGCCCACTACTTCTGAGGTCTAAGGGCAGGGTAGGTGTGAGCCAAGCATAGACCTCGAGAATGGTGTCTTAGGCAGAAGAACTCCATAGGCAATGGCTAGTAACAGAACAGAATGCAACATGTTTACAAAAGTAAAAGACATTTGAACTAGAGTGTTGAGAAGAAGAGGAATGAGTGCTACATTATTAGGCTATTGATATAGGCAAGGGTCAAAAGGTATAAAGCATTGCAAGTTGGCAACAATTTAACATTTATACTAAAACCAGTGGGAAGTGTGTAGTAGTTTTACACAGGGAAATCATATGATGAGATTTCCAGTACAAAATGTATATCACACTTGTGGCATTGTGGAGAGTAACCAGTGTATGTGTGAGGGTGACATTAGAAACCTACTATGGAAATTATAGTCAGGGAGGTGATAGAGCTGGAGAAAAGGAAAAGAGGTGGGGTGTGTGTGTGTGTGTATGTCCGTGTGTGTGTGTGTGAATATACCTACAGGTATACTCATGGGAAATCTCTTTTTCTTATGTCTCTCTGTCTCTTTCTGTCTCTGTCTCTCACACATACGCAGTATAAACAACAAAACTTGGTGATTAATTGGAAATGAAAGAATAGATTATAACTGAAATGAGTTAGACACTGCAGGCATTATCTGTAACTGTAAGCATAAAAATATTCATATTTTTCCATATAAATGGAACTAAATTTAAATTAATATTCAATTAGAGGATATTTTAAGGATTTTCAAAAATATAAATGATATTAAAATCTAAGGAAAATTCTACCACCAATAAATGAAAAACTGTTCAATATACAGGAAAGAGCTGGAAATGCAGAAACCGTAGGATATACTTCATAGAGACACTCTTCAATCTCCACTGAAAAAAAGAACTAGTTTAACTTACTCAGTAAGAGCCTTTAAAGAACATGCCTTTGCCAAAACACAGTTGCTCTTCTGCAACTCTCTTCACTGGAAAGCTTTTATACATTTCTCTATACCTTTTAACTTACTGAAATATTTATTGACTAAAATGCCCATAGAGATAACTTCCTTTATCTTGCTTCAGCCCAGCTTCCATCATGAGAAACTTCACCTCCAAAATGTGTCATGATGCTTGTGCCATGCCCCCTTGCTCACTTATTGCATGCATGACAGAATGTTTTCTCCATCGCCACCATGGCCTCAACTTTTTAAAACTCATCATGTATAACTAGTAAATAGTTTTTTCAGCCTAATCACTCTGCACACTAGATTTTATCCTGAACTCTGTCATTTAAATATGTAAAAATCATTTTCACTAGCATGGTAGATTAACATAATTAAAATTATTTTAACAAGACTCTCCAAACCACATTTTTCATTGTTTATATCTTCCATTCAGATTATAAGCTGATGCTGAGAATCAAGGGCTTAGTGATGCAAATATATTAAACAAATGTCAATAATATAAGACTCAAGCCTTCACCTACTTTGGCATTTTTGCATAAATTCCTCAGTCACAATTTGAATAAAATTAACTTATTTTTAAAGTTTGATAATGTAGCAATTGAATTTTGTCATCTTTATCACATTTCTTTTTAACATTTCCAAATATTTCAGGCAGAGAGAAAGATTGTCTTCGTGAGATAAGAATGAGAACCAATAGGCACCACCATCTTTTAAATCGTACCACATTGATGACTCCTGATAGGCAGAAGGGAAATGAGTGGTAGATTACACTGGTATCAATAATACCAGTTTAGAGCTTGTACAAGCAAAAAACAAAGTCAAGGAAAAGTCTTCTCTGCTCCAAAGAGGGAGTTTCAAGTTAGAAATGATCTTTGTGATGTATGTTGATGAGTCCAATCATTTTGACATTATAATAGGGGTTCTTAAAATGTACATGACATACCCACGTATGAAGGACCTAATACCTTTAGAGACTGGAACAGTCCATTTCATTTTGTTTAAAAGGTATGTAGGGCCAATTGAAACAAGTTACATTTGACAAGAATGTGGATTTAGGTAGTAATTCAGATAACTGCAGAGCAGGTTTTATCATGGTGACCTGGCATGAGCCAATCCTTTCTATTTGGAAATAGTCTGATTTGAATTCTCGTTAAGCCACATAAAACAGCACACTTTCAACATAGTATGTATTCTAGAAATAAAGGCTATTAAGTTTTCAGCAGCAATGGAAAGCCTATAATTTATATCTTGGGTGATGAGCCTTGTGATGGCTTTAAAACTGATTACATTTACATTTTTTGATTTAATCATTTCTGTTAGCATTACAAAATGATAGTACATTGTTTGAGCAAAGCTATCCTTCTGATTTATGGAAAATAAAAATAGTAGTAGAAAGTTTCCCTGGTTATGCTCCCTTCTCTATTAATGTAAATATCTGAAAGTTTAATCTATTTATTTTAAAACATAAATTGTTTTTTTAGTCCTAATTTCAGTGCAATGAATAAAAGCTTTAGAATTCAGCATCACTCTCATTTTAAAATGATATTTGATATCTAGTTTTCAAAATGAGATGGAATTAAAGAATGCAAAACTAATTTATCATTTTGTGAGTATGGTAACTTCAAATAAAGGCTTTGGATTATGAGATGTTGATTGTGTAGCAAGAAAATCACATAAATATGTACTAAATTATTGTTAAAAGTATGACTAGTATTCATATTTTGTGTTTTGTCTAGGAAAGACAATTCACTTAAAAATTTTTTTACTGTTTTTGCTGCTTGATATTTGAGGGTATACTATGATGATTTTCTAAATTGAGAATATGTAACAAAGACAGCACAAAACGAGCTATTATGACCTAAAAAACAGTGTTTAATATGATAAGTGTTTCAGTCCCACCCAGGAAATTTGTCATAACTATGTTAAGAAACTAATTATGTCTATTTTTAAATATAAAATAAAACTGTAAGTCATTATGGTAACCAAATTTTTACTCAACTGATGACTGTTTAAATATGTACATAAAGATTAATCCATCTTCACCCTCTTTTGAGGTGAGATGATGTATAACCCTATTTTTATATGTTATTAATATTAACAACATACTTGATCATTATTCTCTGAAAACTATTTCATTATGTTGGCCCCTCTCTGGCCAATACTTGAGAGATGAAAGGGGTCAAGTATCATATGAACTAGGCTAATAATTTTTTATTAAAATGCTCCAAAGTCTTGCTAGCATAATTAGAAAAAAAGGCATATGTTTTATTATTGCCTTTAAGGCAGAATATTATCTGTCCCCAAGCTCTGTCATCCACTTCTTTTCCTACCACGTTCCTACTTATTCCCAGCTCATCAGCCATGCTGACCTTGTGTCCTTTTCCAAAGGTGCTCAGTGATTTCCAGTCCCAGTCTTGGCACTAGTTGTTCCTTTGCCTGAAAAGTTCTTACTAAAGATCTTCACAAAGGCATCCTCTTCCATTTTAAGAGGACACAGGCCAAAAATCACTTCTTCAAACAGTCTGTACCTGATCATTCAACTTAACGTTACGTCTCCAACATTATTTCCTCTGTGTTACCTTGCTTAAATTTCTTCATAAGATTTATGGCTGGATGAATCTGTATCATTAATTTATTTATATCCTCATTGACTGTGGATTACTGGATGGCTGGGCTGAGTCAACTTTGTTTACTGTCATGTTTATCAGCATTAAGAAGAGTGCCTGGCAGGTAAATGGCAATTTGATTTTTGTTGAAAGTTAACATAAAGTGAAAAATCACTCTTACTTTGTGGAATAAAAACACAAGCACAAACACTAGATAATAAGTATATTTCTTAAATGCTATACATAAATGTGATATGTTATTTAAACTTTAAAAAAAGTTAAGAGTTTAAGTTATAATCCAAAAAGAATGAAAGTTTCTTGGAGACATCACCTGAACCTGAATCTTGATACCCAGGGCAATGTCTTACAGATAACAGTCACCAAAATCTATACTTTTAGGTTTTGTTTTTTTTGTCTTTTTTTTTAGTTTAATACCACTAAACCAATCCTAGTATTTAAAATAATACAAGGAAGTTTTGGTCAGATTAATGAATAATTTCAACTTTGAATAACTGGTCTCTTAGAGTCATTGCTTAGAGTCAGCTGATTATTGACTTGATTTAATAATTTATTCATGAGTAATTATTAAACATGTTACCTGAAATAAACAATAAGAAAATTCTACTGGCTTTGTAGAGATAATGTAGAAGCAGAAAGCATAATTTCTAACTTTGGAAAGTTAAACTATACTAGAAAAGACAAATATTTTAAGTAACATCTAAGTAAAAATATATCAGAACACTTACCCATTAATTTCACTCAACAATGTAGTTACTGAGCAGTTATTGCTTATCAGTGCTGTTCTAGGCCCCTTCCTATAAGCGTATTAAATTCTAGTTGGACAACACAGTCAATAAACAGAAAAGTAAATAAATAACTTGGTTTCATGAAGTGAGAAGTATAATGCAAAAAAGAAAATGACAGGTGATAGAAGAGTATGGCTGAGTGTGGAAGGGTAGGTGGAGATGGGTGGAGCTACATTGCCTTTAAAAAACTGTGACCTCTACAATAAATGGTGAGAAAATTGGATAGCCACATGTAGAAGACTGAAACAGGATCTGCACCTCTCACTACTCATAAAAATCAACTCACAATGGATAACAGATTTCAGCCTAAAGCATGACACTATAAGAATTCTAGGACAAAATGTTAGAAAAACTCTTATAGACATTGGCCTAGGCAAAGAATTTCTGAGGAAGACCCCAAAGGCAATCAGAGAAACAACAAAAATAAATAAATGGGACCTGATCAAATTAAAAAGCTTCTGCACAGCCAAGGAAACAATCAGAAGATCAAGCAGACAACCTACAGAATGGGAGAAAATATTTGCATATTATACATCTGACAAAGGGCTGATAACTAGAATCTACAAAGAACTCAAGCAAATCAGCAAGAAAAAAATCAAACAACCCCATTAAAATTGGGCAAAAGATATGAACAGAAACTTTTAAGAAGATAGACTAATGGCCACCAAACATATGAAAAAATGCTCAACATCTCTAATCATCAGGGAAATGCAAATCAAAACCACAATGAGATAGCATTTAACTCCAGTGAGAATGGCTTTTATCAAAAAGTCCCCAAAAAACAAAGGCTGGTGTGGATGAGAAGAGGTAGGAACACTCATACACTGTTGGTGGAAAACTAGTACAACCTCTTTGAAAAGGAGTATGGAGATACCCCAGATAACTAAAAATAGAACTACCTTTTGATTCAGCAATCCCATTACAGAGTATTTACCCAAAGGAAAAAAAGACATTCTATAACAAAGACACCTGCACCCGAATGTTCACAGAGGCACAATTCACAATTGCAACCCAAGTGCCCATCAATACATGAGTGGATTAATAAAATGTTGTATATGTATACCATGGAGTACTATTCAGCCATAAAAATGGTGAACTAATATCTCTTTTATTAACCTAGATGGAACTGGAGATCATTCTAAGTGAAGTATCACAAGAATGGAAAAACAAACATCACATGTACTCACAATTAAATTGGAACTAATCAATCAACACTTATGATGTGTACATATGGAAATAACTTTCATCGGAAATCCAACGAGTGGGAGGGGATGTTGGGGATGGGTAAATTCACACCTAATGGGTACAAAGCACACTATCTGGGGGATGGCCATACTTACAACTTTGATTCAAATTGTACAAAAGCAATTTAGGTAACCAAAATATTTGTACCCCTATAATATTCAGAAATAAAAAAATTGTGACCTCCTAAGGGAAGACATGTGTGCTATTCATCATTACTTCCACAGTGAATCTAAAACATCAAAAGTTAATATTAAATTATATCCATATTAGAACTGTATTATACATTTTTCATTGTTTTGCACTGCCATATTTCCATGTCTAAAAGAGTACCTAGAACAGTATAGGTGTATTAGCTGAATAAATGAATAAATTAGTAACTGCACATTTGTTAAATGAATGAATGAATAAACAGATAAGTCTGAAACAGCTGGTAGACAGAGAAAATAAGATTTGATCTGTAAATTTATTAATTATATTTAATTATTTATCTTAATAAAATAATTATACAATCATGGATTGCAAACTAATTTTTAATTTTATATTTATTTTTATATTTTATTTATTATATTTATATTAATATTAGTTGGTGTACTTTTTTCTTTAGATATAATGGATTATGTACTGAAACTAAAATACAATTCTATCACTGTTTCATAATAAATTACATTTCTCTCTCTCTCCCCTTCCCTCACACACATACGCAAGTACACACACACACACACACACACACACACACACACACACACACATATACTAACACCATGGCCTAGGAGACAAAAGTCATATTCTATTCATCATTTAAAGTTATTTGTTAACTGACTAGATATCATTAAAATTTAATATGTAAATAACAAGCCAATCCTAGATTTTAGGGTATGAATAAATAGCATAAATGAGATATAAGATTTACCACTGAAAATGTTAGTGAACATTTTGATGAGTTTAAGATCAACAATTGTCCTCCAATATCATAAACCACACTAAGTCAACACACAGGACTCTTCTGAAATTCCATTATTGCCATATATACAGAATCATTGGGAAGTTGAAAAGCATCTGTCAGTAAAGAACCCTTAGGAAATTTTGAACTTATCTATTAGTAATGAATTTAGTAATCAATGGAAGTATTTAAAAAGTATTTTGATGGAAGTTGGCAATGGAAGGGAAGAAAGGAAAAATGACCTCCAACATGGTAGCCAAAGATTGATTGTGGATTAGACGTCAGCTTTATGGTGCCCTCCATCAAAATAGGGAAATCAAAATAGAGTATAATTTTTGTCAGAAGACATTAAGTATAGTTTTCCCAAATAATCATTTATGAGTATGGGTTTTCAGAAAATTTAAATTGCTTACCACAACCACACATCTAGTAAATTTTGTGATTTCCATCCTTTTATTAGCTAACCCACTACATTTAATTATGTAACTCTACCCCTCCATATCATCTGGGAGATCAAAATTTAGCTGACAATAGAAAGATTAAAATTTAGCTGGTTATATGCATATAAAAACTCTTAGGATGCATTATAGATTACCCTATCACTAAAGAGAAATTAATCCATTCCAAACTGAATATACTCAATTGAAGAAACATCAAGTAGATAAGAGGTTGGAAGCAATGCTACCTCTATTTTTTAAGAACACATTTGGACTTGGATGTGTCTAAATATTTTAAAATTTATTTATAAAACTAAACACCTTGGGAAAAATGTTAGTTTCAGCACAATCTATTTTTTAAGTAACTTGGAACTTTCTTTTTTGTATTCTAGTCTTGCTCATTTGTAAGCATGCTAGAAGTGGTAACTTCATTTTGTAAAAAATGCAAGAACTATAATTTTGTACTCTCTGCTAAGCATAAATATGGTAAATGGAGTGCCATATGGCTCATCATTATAAAAGTTAGTATTTCCACTTGCTTTGTAAATCTCTTCAATTTTATGGAGCATAGAAAGAAAACTAATTGCTAAGTGAGGTCACAGCATTCTCTCTTGGAAGCACTAAACATTCGTAAGCTTAGTATAATTTTTTTTCAAGACAAAAGTAAACTACATTTATAAATGTGATGCTATTATTATGTAATTGTTATTTATTTCCCCAATTTTTATAAGACGTATGTTTACTGGGCAACTATCAAACACATTTTATTACTGTCCTTCTTAGCCAAATAAGATGGGTTTATTAAAAACTATAATGATGGACCTTTTTAGTAATCCACTGTAAATTACTTTTCATATAAATGAGGGCTTTCACAGGGCCAGAATTAAATTCTCATAAAACTGGTAGAAAGTGATTTCGTTATATAAGGATTATATTTTTGTCTTAATTTTTTTACATCAGCAATTAGTTTTAATCTCACGGATTATATTTATTTTGCAAGATTATTTTTATATTTACTAATTTATCAGTATTCACAGATGGACTTCATAATGAAGGAAATATCATGTATTTTTAACTTAAGCCAATAAAAGCTATTTCTATTGTTTACAAATTATTATTAATGTAATTCTAGCTCTGAATGTGGGCATAATAAACATTGTCAAAATATTTTAGTAAAATTGTAATGTGACTTTTCAATATCAGGCAAATAGACTTATTCATACTTTAAGTTTTGATGATAGTGATGGTGGTAGTTTGTGTATGTATGTTGAACAAAATTGGCAACAAAATATTGGTTCATTCATAATTTAATGAATCAATTGTGTTACAGAAGCTTACAAGTATTGATTGCATATTTTTTAAAATCTTATTTAGAAAATGTGACATGTGTTTTTTCTCATGCCAAAGAGCAAAAATGTAGTTATTTACTTTTAATCATTTTTATTTTATATGCCTCAAAGGCTTTCATTATCTTTGTGTTATTTTGTGTTAAAGAAAGTGTGTATATATATATATATATATATATATATATATATATATATATAATCATCACTAACATACCCTATCAACATGAAGGAAACTGAAAACCATATGTATAGTGATAATAATAGGTTAATTTTTAAATTAGATTATTTAATAACATGGAAAATTAAAAATTACAGAAAAGTAAAATTATACAAAATAAAGAAAATTTTTTTTGGCAATTTAGAATTTTCTTTCAGTGTTGCAGAGTCATTAACAAGATAATTGCTAAAAAAAAACACTTCTGTTCGAATTGTGAATTGATTTGTATTTCCATATATAGAATGCTGGATGAACTAGTGTTTTCTGCACCCTACCGTACATACTGCAATTGGTATCAGAAACAGTTTATTAATGCCATATATCTCATGATTTCTCATGATACTCTGTGTTGATTATAATAATTGAGAAAATCCATCTGGTTGTTAGATCGTACAGGCAAGGACTTGATGCTGGTGTAGCTGGTAATTACCCTGAGCGTTATAGGGATTGGTGAGTAGTCTTTTCTTTCATCTGGACAACGCGTTTCAGAAACAAATACAAAACAAAACAAAACAAAACAAAACAATCCAAGAACCTTTTTCTGAATCAATGAGTTACTGAATTAAACAAAATAAATGTATTGGGAGTATATCTTCCTTTCAATTGAAAACAATGACAAAAAGTATCACATTTCTTCTTATTCCTAGGATCTAATCAAATGTATGTAGTTTCTGACAATAGATTTGGTTTGGTTTTTAGTTAACTCCTATTCTATATATCCCGAATATTCAGAAACTGACACAAATATAACTCAATAAAAAATTTAATAACATTCTATATTCAAACCTTTATAATTTGACCAAGTTAGTATGACTTAAAAGAATTATAATTTCCAACTTAACAGTGCTTCTCTCTCTCTCCCTTTCTCTCTCTCTCTCCCACTCTTTCTCCTCTCTTCTCTCTTTCTTTTACTTTTATCTATTTAACGTCTAATTCTAGAGTTGATCCTAGTAATCTTTGAATATATATGCACATATAAATATAGGTATATACATACATAACATGTATTAGTATAAACTTTTATTGTTCTTTTAAGCAAGTAAATAATTGCACATAAAAAGTGAAATAATATTCAAACAAATAAGGATTTGAATCTAATTAAAGGACTTTACTTACGTCCACATTCTTTGAAATTCTTGGTGAAATAAAATAATATGTACTGGGCCGGGCATGGTGGCTCACGGCTGTAATCCTAGCACTCTGGGAGGCCGAAGCGGGTGAATAGCTCAAGGTCAGGAGTTCGAGACCAGCCTGAGCAAGAACAAGACCCTGTGTCTACTAAAAATAGAAAGAAATTATATGGACAACTAAAAATATATATAGAAAAAATTAGCCGGGCATGGTGGCTCATGCCTGTAGTCCCAGCTACTCGGGAGGCTGAGGCAGAAGGATTGCTAGAGCCCAGGAGTTTGAGGTTGCTGTGAGCGAGGCTGATGCCACGGCACTCTAGTCTGGGCAACAGTCTGAGACTCTGTCTCAAAAAAAATAAATAATAATAATATGTATTAAATACATACTCTGTGATTTTGAAAGTCTTCTTTACTAATAAAGGCCTTTTTTTATTTCAGCATATTATGGGGGTACAAAAGTTTAGGTTACGTATATTGCCCTTGCCCCCCAACCCCCCAAGGGCTTGTTTATTATATATTTTTAATTTAAAATATAAGGGTCACATTTCATGTTTTTGAAGACTAATAGATGTACTCAGTCACATCTCTTTGTATGAAAAGAAATACTCATGACACATTCTAAGATACACAGTCATGAAACTATAGATATTTGAGGATATTATTAGGTAATTTTTCAAGCTTTAGGAAGAATATCATCCAAGAAGAAAATAGCTGCTCAAAGTTGAAGAATTTTATTAGTTTCTTGGCCTGCTGTGATAAAACATTACCACATACTAGGTGGCTTAAAACAACAGACATTGATTCTCTCCCGGATCTGAAGATTAGACATCTGACTTCAAGGTGTTAGTAGGGTCATGATCCCTCCGAAGGCTCCAGGGAAGAATCTTTCCTTGCCTATTCCTAGCTTCTGGTGGTTTCTGGGAATCCTTGGCATTTTTCTATGATTTATAGCTGTATCACTCCAATCTCTGCTTCTCTCTCCATATATATGGCCTTCTTGTCTGTGTGTCTTCTCTTCTTATGGGGACATCACTCACCGAATTTACAGACCAGCCTAAGGCAGTATCACCTCATCGTAACTTGAATACATCTGCAAACACCCTATTTCCAAATAAAGCCACACTCACAAGTTCCAGGCAGGGATTAGGACTTTAAGACATTTTAGGGACGAGGGACACAATTTAACCTGCTATACTGACTCATATCTAGATTTATAAAAGAAAGCAAATCTTCCCTAAAATAAAGTTAGGATTGCTTTGGGCCCCATATCAGAAGCTTGTAGCTGCATGGTTGAGAGGAAACCCACCTGCAATTATTCAGAAGTTGATTCTAAGAGGGAAAAGTATTTGACCTTTGTTCTCTTTCACATCAGAACTTTTAAACCTCCAAATGAGCTTTCAATTCCCCAAAACTCAAATGAGTCCAGAGAATAGTCAAAGTGAACTTTTTTGGAATGGGCTGGCATATTTCAGACTGGATTAGAAATAAGCTGATCAGTTGTGGCAAAAGCAGACTAATAGAGTTAAAGAATGAAATTCTTAAAGAACCAGTTCCAGTGAGACGTTTATATTTTTCCCTTCAGATTAATAAAAAACAACCTTCATATTCAAGAAACTGAACAACTGGAGGAAAATATCTTGCCTCAATTAAACATAATGATCCTTATAAATAACTGTTGGATGGTAACATTTTCATTATTTGTCTAAGGGTTAAATGTTATTCCCCTCCAATTTAAGAACCAATAGTACCTTCAAAGAAGAAATGAGATAATCCGTTATGTAGAAACATACACATAGAAAGTAGCAGAAACAGGGGGTAGGAGGTGGTGGGAGTGGGTAAACTCACAACTAATGGATGCAGTGCAGAACACACTGTGTTGGGGAAGGGCAGGCTGATAGCCTGGGCTCAGGCGAGGCAAAGGCAACATATGTAACCAAAATGTTTGTATCCCCATAATATTCTGAAATTAAAAATAAATAAATAAAAACCTTAATAAAAAAAAGAAGCACGCACATACTCTGATAGTTGGCAAACACCTATCTTGAAGATATATCTCTTCTTCCAAGAAAATATTTTATTTAAAATATATGGATACTTTATATAAAATATGTAATGTGAAAGAAGGGACCACAGTCCTAAAAAAGGCAGAAGAAGGGTTATAAGGCAAAGTTAGCAAATGTGCAGTTTAATACCTAATAATAATGAGTTTTGGAATCAGAAAAAACGTCCATTTATATCTTGGCTTTCAAATTATTCAATGATTATAAGCCTCACTTTTGTCACATATACAACTTGAATAACAATCCAGATGTCAAGGTGGTAAGAAAGTAGTAGTTAAGGTGCATTTCTGTGTGTAAGTTTACATTGAATACCCGAAAGCTTAGAAAAATAAGGGTCCAGCAATTGCTTTTTGCATTTCTATTATCATATTTATGAGAAATATATTCTAAAGAAAAGCTGACAATTTTAATATTTGTCTCTTATGCTATATAGAAAACACAAGACATGCAAACTATGATGAAACTGAAGGGAATATATATGGAAGGAATGAAGCCAAAATAAGAATACAAATCTCAAATTAAATGTACAGCAAGATAGTTGGAGCACAATTGGCAATGCCGAAAGAAAAATTCATTATAGGGAGGGCAAAATAAATAATGCAGAGGAAGGGTTGCAGAAATGAAAATAATGCTAAGCATGAAGATAGCTATAAAAAGCATAGTGTATACCCCATTTTGCAAATGAGGGAATAAAATTCAGCAATATTGTACGACTTTCTCAAAGTCACCAATAACTGATAGCTGAAGAAGCAAAATTTCATAACTAAATCCAATTTTACTTTGCTATGTCATACAATATCTCATTGAATAATTCTACATTTCTGAACATTAACCACACAAATTTGGAATTAAAGCTGTTTAAGACAGCATTAATTAGTGTATTGAAGAGCATTAATTTCAAAATATTTACACAATATGTCTGTTCTTTATTTTGTCAGTGTTTAGATTAATTTCCTTGTTTTCTCCTTAATTATAGCACTGAAGAAAGTGATATAAAAACATTCTTGTCAATTATTTTTCATACATTTTTGGTTTTTGATCTATTTATATATAGCATTATGGTGTCACTTGAAACAACAGATTATTTTATAAATATATTAGGCCACTAGTCATGCATTTTAAAGCTTTCGTAGGCAAAAATGCCTATTTTCTATGCTTTATTTATAATAGAAAAAATATATAAATATAGTTGGAAAATCATCTGAATCTAATAGAGGGTACTTCTATTTTCTATGCACACGAAAACCTCTTGACATCTAAGATTACTATGGGAAAATTATATTAGGCTTATTACAAAACTATTAGTAATGATTCATCAAGTATTGCTCACTTAATAAAGAGTAATTGAAAATATGAATATGAGGTTTCTGATGAATGCTATATATACTATATTGTTAAAATAAAGTAATTTCTCATTTCTAAGCAAAGAGCATTGCAGGGATCATTCTTTCTTTCTACTTATATAAAAAACAGTTACATGGACATCTTTGCACTTGAGAGTTTTTGCATGGTAAACTACAAAACAAAATGATGTGACAGAAATCTAGCTACAGTGTTCTCAAAAGAAAAAAATAGTCATTAATTTATCATTCAACAAATGTGTTAAATGTCTTACATGTTTGGCAAGCTCTACTCTAGGCACTGAATTATGGGAAGAATCATAGCAGATAAGCTCTGTCTCTATACTTCATTATATAGAGATGAAAATTTAACAATAAACCAATAACTGGGTAAGACAATTTAAATTACTGATAAATGCAGTAAGAACATAAACAATGTAATATCTTAAACAGTAAATATTTGGGGCATAAGATTCTTTAGCTGGGTATGATAAGATTTTTTTTCTTTTTATGGCCTGAGCCATACACAATGAGACAAAGCCAGTTGTGTGAACACCTGGGGCCCGAGTGCTCCTAGCAGAGGACAGGCCCTGCG
This sequence comes from Lemur catta, assembly GCF_020740605.2. Taxonomy (NCBI): domain Eukaryota; kingdom Metazoa; phylum Chordata; class Mammalia; order Primates; family Lemuridae; genus Lemur; species Lemur catta. The sequence goes on along the minus strand of NC_059131.1, from coordinate 103,372,462 downwards.
ACACGGGCTGAGTGGGAGTGGTGTGGACAGAGCCCCGAGCCGGGGCAGCGATCTGGGTCCACAGTTTACAAGCACCAACACGGGCCAGGCTGCACAGTTCCCAGGCCCTGAGAAAGAAGTAAGATTTCTATGGTAAGTGGGATGGAAAGAGAGAGGGGGTGTTGAGATAGGCGATAACATGATCTGCTTTATGACTTTTAATAAAACCACTCCACCTGCTATGGACGTACTGTATTCAGAGGGCAAGAATAGAAGCAAGGAGATCTCTGAAGATGGTTCTTCAAACAGGAGATGATGGTTTGGACTAAGGAATTATTTGAGAAGATGGAGAGAAGTAGGTTGGACTAAGAATATATTTTAACAATAGAAACAACTAAGACTTTCTAAAGGTTTAGATGTCAAAAGAAAAATGAAGTGTGTCTTCAAGGGTGATTCCTAGGGTTTGCCTAAGCATCTAGGACCATAGAGTGGCATTTAATGAGATGGGGGACATTAGGCAAAGGAGAGTCTTGTTAGAGGATGACGTGAGAGGACTTAACAAGAAATCTGTTTATGTGATTTAAATTTGTTATCTATTAGCCAACTTATGCCAATTATTTCTAATTATGGAAATTAAGAAGCACAATTGAAGAAAAACAATTCTCAAAGTCTCATTCACAGTAATGACTATTAAAGCTCTCTCAGCAACTGACTACTTGACAATGGTCAAATCGGCCTGAACAAAATTATTTTGTCTATTTCATAGCAACTGATTAATTCCGATGTCACTACATACTGAACATTTATAAACACCATTGTAAATTAAAACAGTTTGTAGACTATTAATCTGCCCTACATGAAACCTTGAAAAATATTGATAATATCACACAAGTCTGATCTCCATTGTCTTCAATAAATTGACAAAGGGAACTCCAAGCTATCAGTCACATGAAACACATTATATATATACAATTAGCAACCAGATAAAGTAAGTATAGAATTTTATAATAATTTTTTCCAAATGCACTTATTTTTTAATACTCTTGAATGAATGAGGCTGGTATGATTCTCATTCTACAGATTAAAAAGAAAACCAAACTGGTATACTGAAGACTTACTTATCTTGACACAATGGTAAATTGTAATCAAACAAATTTTCTCATTTGAAATCCTATAATTTTTCCATTAGATCAAAATTCCAAAACTGGCCCCAGAAAAAGGAATAACCCCCCCCCCCCCCCACACACACACACTTATATAAACTCACATCAATTTGCCGGAAGTGTAGAACACTGTAGTCAACATGTAAATTTTATGAACAAATTTTGTAAGTCATACTGAAAATAAGGGAAAGAGATGTCTCAACTAAAATCCAAATTGATACATTTATATTAGACATTTCCAAGTCATCTTTAGGGGAACAAGTGCCTGGCAGACCCCTGGAATTTGATTTTATGATAAATGATTTCATTTACATCAGTTACAGTAACACAGCATCATCAATAATAATAATGATGATATTAGAAAATCTTACCAAGCCCTTGCTATGTACAAGGGGCTCTTCACATATCATTCCATTTTCCTCTTAAAACACCATTTTAGTCAGGTATTTGAGAAAGTGGCAGAACACAAATTCCGTGCCCAAGCAGTCTGGCTCATAATATTAAACAATAATTTATGACACAGTCACAGAGGAATATATCAGCTTGCCCAACTAATATAGTCCTAGGAAGACTGTTTTCTGGTCCAAGGACATTATTTACTCAGCTGTATAAATAAAAAATATAAAAATATATACCATTTATTTAGCATTTTGTAGGTGCCAGGGACTATGTTAAGTTTTTTATATGCATTACTTCATTCAGTCTTTAATAATTCAAGAGTTAGATTTAGATACTAGTTTTAGTCTCATTTTTATAGGAGAGTAAGATAAGCCTGAAAGAAGTTAAATAAATTTTCCAAGGATATACAGCCAGAAATTTGCAGAAATAGTGTTCAAATCCAAGCTGTCTGATTTCAACCTGCATGTTTAAATAGTGCTCTACTATAAGTTTACTTTAGCCTGATGAAACTAAATGACTGAATTATACTTTATCTTCACACTTTGTGTATACATATGCCTATATGGACAGAATGCCCAGCCTGTAAAACCAGATAGATCCTGGGAAAGCTATATTTATGTAACAGTTTTTAGAAACATAGTTAAAATGATATAAAATTGTGGCATTGACAAATGTGGTTTTGTAGGTAAGCAAGAAAGGAGTAGAACCTTCCTGAGTTAAAGAGAGTGTGAACTTGTCCAGGCAGCTAGCCTTCCCACAGACCCTCTTCTCTACAAAAACCCATATTCCTCAGGCCTCACATATTTTAATTTTTTACAATTGCTTTGGGTGTGTACAAAAGAAGTATGAACAAATCAACCAAGGTTAAGTTATTTAGCTATTATAACCTATTCCCCAAATATTAAAATTTTGAATATAAAAGGTGTGTTTTCAATTAACTGTATGTGTATTGTATGTGCAAGGTTGGTGGGGACCGTGTAGCCCCCTCCCCTGCTACAAACCCCTCTGCCCTAAACAGTGAGTCAGCTCTACTTTTCTGTTTGAACAAACACCTGGCCTCACCAAGCCCCAGCCACATCCTGTGACTGGCAGCACACCCAGCCTCCACGCTGTCTGCCCGACCCTGGAGACATCCTGTTGCAGCCCCAGAGACATCCTGCTTACTGAGAACTTAATAATCCACTTAAACAAGCACCTAAAAAGCAAGCCCCCTCCCCCTCCACTTATGCCCCTCACCGCATATAAATACCCTTGCCTCAGTCCCAGACAACTGCGACTTCCCGAGCCCCTGGTTTCTCCTGGGACACGGGAACCTCGCCCAGGTCTCTCCCTTGGGATCCACCTTCACCCTAGAACACTCCAATAAAACCTCTTTACTTAATTCTTTCAACTCTGCTCATTTTTCTTTCTCTGGTGCCGACCGTCCAAAAACCTTACAGTATGTTGGTTTGGTTTTGAGTTATGTTTTCTTTATCTTAGGACAAAAACGGAGTTGCCCTTATTTGGGACATTTTGAGCTGAGAAAAACAGGAAAAATAATGGTAGAACCAAACAATGACTCTTAAAGCTTGTTGTTAAAAGTAATATCAATTTCTTCCACTTCACATTTCTTTGGCCAAAGCATATCACAGGGGAAAGCAAGACATCACCTGGACTAGGCAGTATAATTCTGCTTCAGGGACAGGTAGGGAATACTTGGAAACTAGATACAGTCAACTAGTATCAACCCTGTTAGCCATGAATTTCTAATTATCCAATTTTCTTTCTTCTGTTTGAAAAGATACTTACCTGCTTCCCAAAGGTGAAAATCCATTAATCCAAATCAATAACATCAGTCTCAAAGTCCAGTATCTATCATACGATAGTATCTATTTCTATCTCTTTATGGCTAACTGCTCTTAATACAGAAACTTCTGAACAGCAAGAAGCAATCCAAACAATCAGCAGCCAGTGTAAGGCAAAAAAGTAATCAAACAGAGAGGAAATGCTCTATGACATTGGCCTAGGAAAATTTTGGGGGGTATAACCCCAAAACACAGGAAACAAAAACAAAAATAGACTAATGGGATTCTGTCAAAGTAAAAAGTTTCTGTGTAGCAAAAAACAAAACAAAACATAATAACAACACACAACATTACAACAGTACAAATACAACAATACAGAACAACAAACAATACACAGTCATTAGAGTGAAGAGACAAATTATGGAAGGGGAGAAAATATTTTCAAACCATACATCTATAAGATGATTATAACTAAAATATATAGGGAACTCAAACAATAAAATAGGAAGAAAACAAACTTATTAAAAAAACAGGCAAAGGACCTGAACAGACATTTCTCAAAAGAAGACACACAAAAGTCCAACAAGTATAGGAAAAAATGCTCAACGTCTCCAATTTTCAGGAAAATGCAAATTAAAAACTCAGTGAGATATCACTTCATACCTGCTAGCCTGGCTATCCTATTATCAAAAAGACAAAGATAACAAGTGTTGGTGAGGATGTGGAGAAAAGGAAACCTTTGCACAGGGTTGGTGAGAATGTAAATTAGTACAGCCATTATGGAAACAGTACAGAGACTCCTGAAAAAATTAAAAATAATAAAACCATTTGATCCAGAAATCCCACTACTGGGGATATGAAAACCAATATGTCAAAGAGATATCTGTACATCCCTGTTCATTGTGGAATTATTCACAATAGCCAAGATATGGAATCAACCTAAATGCCTACCAACAAATAAATGTATAAAAATGGGGTATATATACACATAGTGAAATATTATTCAGCCTTTAAAAAGAAGGAAATACTTTTAGCTCTTCGAGGTATCACCATATTATTTTCCACAGAGGTTGTACTAGTTTGCAGCCCCACCAGCAGTGTATGAGTGTTCCTGTCTCTCCACATCCACGCCAACATTTATTGCTTTGGGACTTTTTGATAAAAGCCGTTCTCACTGGAGTTCAGTAATATCTCATTGTGGGTTTGATTTGCATTTCCCTGATGATTAGAGATGTTGAGCATTTTTTTATATGTTTGTTGGCCATTAGTCTGTCTTCTTTTGAAAAGTTTCTGTTCATGTCCTTTGCCCACTTTTTGATTGGGTTGTTTGATTTTTTCTTGCTGATTTTCCTGAGTTCTATATAGATTCTAGTTATCAGCCCTTTATTGGATGTGTAGCATGCGAATATTTTCTCCCATTCTATAGGTTGTCTGTTTGCTCTCCTGATAGTTTCCTTGGCTGTGCAGAAGCTTTTTAATTTGATCAGGTCATATTTATTTATTTTTGTTGTTGCTGTGATTGCCTCTGGGGTCTTCTTCATAAATTCTTTGCCTAGGCCAGTGTCTGTAAGAGTTTTTCCAACATTTTCTTCTAGAATTCTTATAGTTTCATATCTTGGGTTTTAGTCTATTATCCACTGTGAATTGATTTTTGTGAGAGGTGAGAGGTGCTGATCCTGATTCAGCCTTCTACATGTGGCTATCCAATTTTCCCAGCACCATTTATTGAATAAGGATTTTTTCCCCAGTGTATGTTTTTGTCTGCTTTATCAAAGATTGAATGGCTGTATGATCTAACACCTCTTGTATTATCCTGGATTGAACTGGAGCCCATTCTACTAAGTGAAGTATCATAAGAATGGAAAAACAAGTGCCACATGTACTCACTATCAAATTAGTATTAACTGATTACCACTCATGTGCACATATAGTAGTAACATTCACTGGGTGTCAGGCAGGCGGGAGGGAGGAGGAAGGAATGGGTATATTCACACCTAAAGGGTGTGATGCACACTATCTGGGGGATGAATATGCTTGAAGCTCTGAGTTGGGTAGTGCAAAGGCAATAATGTAACAGAAACATTTGCACCTACATAATATGCTGAAATAAAAAAACAAAAATAAAGCAGTCAATGAAACCTTTTCCAAAAAAAAAAAAAAAGAAAGAGAAGAAAAGAAGGAAATCCTGTCATTTGTGACAAAATGGATAAACCTGGATGAAAGTATGCTAAGTGAAATAAGCCAGGCACAGAAAGAAAAAGACTGAACTATCTCACTCATATATGGACTCTAAAAACGTCACACTCATAGAAGCAGAGAACAGGCTGGTAAGTTAGAGAGTGCGGGTGAGTGGAAGGATTCTGGAGATGTTAGTGAAAGAATGCAAAATTTCCTTTAGGTAGGATAAATAAGTTCAAGAGACCTATTGTACAATGCAGTGACTATAGTTAATAACAAATGAACACTAGAAAATTGCTAACAGAGTAGATTTTAAGTGTTTCCACCACAAATAACTAATAAATACGTGAGGAAATGCATATGTTAATTAGCTTGAGTCAGCCATTCCACAATGTGTATATATATCACAACATCATGTTGTACAACATAAATACATAGAACTTTTGTCAGTTAAAACTAAATAAGTGTAACCAAACAGCAACAACGAAAGGGAAACAAATTATCTGCTCTCTGTACCTCAAAAGCACATGGAACACACAATGCTGGAAAGGGACAAGATAAATTCAATAACTATTTCCATTAAAAAAGAAAAGAATAAGAGCTCTACAACAATAACCAATCCATAATAATTGTAAAATTCCTCTAAGCCAATACTGCAAGAAATTTTTCTACTATGGAGCTTGAGAACGTTCCTTGACTCGGCCTTAGTTCTGCTTCTTGGGGAAAATCACCTGGTTCATTCTTTTCCACAGCTTTCGTTTATGCTATCTGGCAATTCTTTCGTTTCCTATTATTCTCCTAAACCATATACAGAGAACAAAATGGAGAATATCGTAATATTTCAAATACCTCAGGTAAAAGAATTTTCTACCTGTGGAAGATTGGAGAACGAGAGTCATTTTAAATTGTAGAAAGTCAGGTTGGTGGCTCTTTTGGCCGTGCACCTCTCTCAAACATTATTAATTTTTTTCTTTTTTCAAATGTATTTGATTTCAGTAAGTTGGCATGTCAATAACAATATCCATATTGGGTATTAAATTTAGTTTAACTATAGCTATAGTGAGCTTAATCAGGCTTTGTGGGATATCTAAAATTTAGTATGTTTTCTTGAGCCATTTAAATCAACTGCAAGTATTTATAAGTGTCAGGGTTGATTTTTTTGAGAGGTGATACCCTAGTACTTTGGCTCCTGGCTTGGAACAATCACAAGCCAGGCCAGTGTGACAGAGTGATGACAGACAATTAACTCTTCCACACAAGCAGCTTCTATTGCAGACTGTTTTGCACAGAAATAGAAAGCCAAAGAACGTTTCCTGAGGGGAACGAAACTCAATGAAAGTTTCCTTCTCTGCCAGCGAGGAAGACCCTGAGGCTTTACCATCCTCCTGCTTTTAGGTCTGTGCCTTACATTGATATGTTAAATGGTGGGTGGAATATTCATTATTTCTCTGGGAAAAGGGTGGAGAGTTCCTAGTGCTAAGGGCCCAGGCCAATTTTATCCTCATAGAGTAACTTCCAGGGTTGCCACGGCCTTAGTAAACTGTCATGGCTCTGGTGGGTGTGATTTTTACTATGCTAATGTATGTTAATGAGGAAAAGGTCACCTTTGGACTTGAGCTCCTAGTTTCTGTGCATGATCCTGTCGGGAAGGTCTCCAACCTCAAATTCCTGCTGTTGCTGATTTGGTTGTAAATACTCATTGGCCTCCTCAATTTTGCTCCCCTCCCCTTTTCCTGTGGTTAACACTGCCCACCCACACCTGTCCCTGACACAAGGTGCCACCTTAATCAGAAATTTTGTCAGGGAAGGTATGGGCCACATCCTTGATTTTGTTTTTTGCCATGGTGTTGTTTTATAATCACCCTTTTCACTCAAAGTTTTGGGTTTTGGTTGAAATAACAATTGCATCTTCAAGTCTTTCTGCAAGTCTTGGAATTTCTGGATTTTATTCTTTTACATTTCTTCTTACATCTTGTCAATTACTTTCTAAACTCATTGGTTTCTTTATTTTATCAAAGGGAACCAAGAGCAACAACATCAACTACTAACATTGTTTTCCCTTCTCTTCACCTCAAACAATATTTTTATTAAATACATTTTTTTCCTTGTATGTTATTGTGGGTGACATTTTACAAATGTGTTGTGACAACACAGCAACATGGGGTATCGGTTTCAAGCCTGCAATAACCATGTCCTCAGTATACACTGCTGGATTCGGGGCCAAAGACACACGTCATAGATTTTCTCATATTGAAAGCATCAAATCACTCACTTCTGTATTAGCAAACATTGGATAACTTATATGACAGTAAAAAGGCAAATATTTATGACTTACAACAAAAAAATGTTTATTTCTCTCATAATTTTACATATCCATTGAGGATTGGCTTTGGATTTGTTCCACATTTCCTTCAAAATAGGATCCTGTCTGAAGGATACATTATCTGGGACATACATAAACTTATTGTAGAGAGAAAAATATGAGCTATTTCAAAGTCATAGGAGGGATCTCTTAAAAATTCTGTCAAAAAGTGATACAGGTTATTATACTTTTGCTCAAATTTTGTTTTGAGCAAGTCATATCACCAAGTATGATAACAAGGGGAAGCAAAATTTAATCCTCCTTTTAGGAGAGCAATCACAAGTCACATGGCAAAATCTGATGTCAGTGTATTACTTGAATACAAAGCTCCTATGAAAGGAAAATAAACCTGGGAACTGTAGTATAATTTACCACGGGCCCAAGAATAAATTCTAGTGGAAAAAAAATATTAGGTCAAAACAAGAGAAAAAAATGGGAAAGAGCTAGCATATCTATCTTAGCATAAATACCTTCAAAATCAAGAAATTAATATAGAATAAACATCAATATTGTTAAAATAAAATCTTATTTAAATATCTATCTGACTTTCATTTATGATTTATGATAATTTATGATTATTAATCATTCTGTTTCCTTAAGCTAAGGTTCAAAAAGCAAAATGTTAGTTCCATGCATAGGTTCAACCTTTAAAATAGATGTCAAATCAAATTTAACATTAACCCTAGCAGTTTATTAAAGACTAGAAAGCATTTTTGTAAATATAAGTAAATAAATAAAGAAATTTGAATTATAATTTGCAATCAGGTTATCTGGATCACAATTTTAATTATAATTTTAATCCCCTTATAATTCATAAAAATTGTTTTTTATTTTAAAATGGAAAAAACTCAAGTATAAGGTTATTTTAGTAGACTAGAAAATTAGTCACAAATTCTTACTTTTTCATATGTTAAACTCTTTTATTTTATTTTATTTTATTTTATTTTATTTTATTTTATTTTATTTTATTATTTTTTTTGAGACAGAATCTCGCTCTGTTGCCCAGGCTAGAGTGAGTGCCGTGGCGTCAGCCTAGCTCACAGCAACCTCAAACTCCTGGGCTTAAGTGATCCTCCTGCCTCAGCCTCCTGCGTCGCTGGTTCTACAGGCAGCGCCACCATGCCCGGCTAATTTTTTTCTATATATATTTTTTTAGTTGGCCAGATAATTTCTTTCTATTTTTAGTAGAGACAGGGTCTCGCTCTTGCTCAGGCTGGTCTCGAACTCCTGACCTCAAGCGATCCACCCACCTCAGCCTCCCAGAGTGCTAGGATTACAGGTGTGAGCCACCGCGTCCAGCCCATATGTTAAACTCTTATCATAAGTCTTTACAGCTCCTTTCTTCAAAATGCAAAAACTTTCTCACTCCTTGAATTTGAGAAGGCCTAGTCATCTGCTTCGGCCAATAGGAAATTAGCCACTTTGACACAGGCACAAACTTGCAAAGTTTGTGGACCTTGCGTCCTGCACTTTTGATGCTGTTTGGATGCATCTACCACGTGGACAAGTCCAGGTTAGGCGAGCCTACTGGATGACAAGTGTTGTAGCCTTCCTTGTCTTCGCCAAAACCTAGCAAATAGAAAACATGGGATTAGGGCCATCTAATACAACTCAGCCTCTAGCCGACCTTCCAGTTGTAAATGTAGGGGAGGCAAAATTTTATCTCTACCTTTTTAGGGTCCCTGCTCAACCTAAGAATTAAATTGATGTAAAATAGATTTTAGGAGAAAAGCATACAAATTCAATGTAAGTTTTACAAGACACAGGAGCCTTCAAAAGGAAGGGAAGACTGAAAGAAATGACAAACCTACAAACAAAAAGAAGCAATGGTAAACAAGTAACTAAATTACGCTTGGAGGCTAAAGGAAGGTAAGAATTATTTTAACAGGATCTGTTTGTACAGAATTCTTTCAGCTGTGACTCCCTATCAAACACTGTTGGTTTTTTTTTCCTCCTGGGAACTTTTAATCTTCTTTTTTTCAGGAAGAAGATAAGATTATAATGCCCTTATTGCATAATCTATTTTTTAAGTGCCTTTAGCTTGAAGTAATCCTTATGTGTCAAAGTGACATATCTTGGGGTGGCATATTGTGCCAGCCTTCGGAAGGGACCCATGTGTGAGCTGAGCTTCATTCAGCTGGGCTTGACCACGAGGAGAAAAACCATGCAGATCGATCAGGAACAAAAAGCATGCTGCTGTTCAAGCCAGTGCATTTTAGGATCTTTTGTTCACGCTGTAAAACTTTCTCACTGTTATGTGGTTAAATATTTTAATATAAATATATCAATTAATAGTTTTCAGGTAATTCTCCAAAATATGTAAGAGTGTCTTCTTTCTGCCTTGCTATAGAATAACATAGAAAGGTTTCAGGCTTTTTAGTGCATCTTTATCTGCCATATAGACAAAGAAAGCTAGAGCATAGTATGTCTAATAACACATGCTCTAAAGTAATTTCGTTTGACGGTGCAGATGTGTTACAAATAACCTCATAATTAAAGGAGGATTGTTATATTTTTTATAAGAATTTAGGTATAAAGTAAGGGTTGAAATTATCTCCTACCATTTTAGGAAATAAAAGTGGAAAACCTAGTTCCACATAAAGTTAACTAGTTATACAGATAGGTAAGCGGAGAGAAGAGAGAGTGTGCAGAGTTGAATTTATCTTACACAAAAAAAGAAATGTGCTTTATACATACCTATATGTCTTTCAAAGCCTCATCAATTTAATATTAATTAACCTAGTTCTTTTACTTTACCTCTAATTACCTTGATCGTTTTCTGCCATATGTGGAATAGGAAGAAGTTAAAGCATAGGTGACCAATCAAAAGGAAGCCTATAATCAGCAAGAAATGACTATGTTTCTGCAAGATTGCATTTTCAAATGTATTCTAATGTGCTTGAAACCTATAACAGACAAGAAGGATTGAAGTTGGCTTGTGCTTTAAATTACCTTAAGGTTATCTAGGACACTCTTTGAAGGCAACCTAATAGGACACTGAGTGTTTTGTTAGATCTGCAATAAGCAGTTTTATTTTACATCAAACAGAGGTGAGTTTAATAGTTTGACCCAATTTCTTATGAACAGAGGTCTTTGTGTAAAATACTTGAGAAGATTTTGTTCTAGTGTACTCAAGGACATTAGGAAAATAGCACTTTGTTATAGTTTTGCTTGCAGGTTCAGGAGTTGAACTATCCTAAATGACCTGTTCTTCATAAAATGCCCTTTTAATTTGCTGACTTCGCTCCCAAGACCTACAGTCTGCTGATGTACTGATCACTAAGTTCTGTTGGGATAATTATTTCAAAATAATTTCCCTGACACGCAAGGCAGGTCAAAAGGGAAAAGAAAAACAAAGTTTAATGCCTAAAGGAAGGGCACTGGTAAATGTTTTCAAATTAATGGTGTAGGCAGAATTTAAAAAGCTAACCCCAAATAGTTACTATGCTAAAACCATTGCTTACTTCTAAATAAATACTTTATTCTGAGCCCCTGAAGGGAACTATCTCAAAAGCATTTAGGATAAAATGTTTTATAAAGCAACTTATGTGTAAAAATCAGTGCCAGAAAAATGTACTTCATAAACATGACAAATCAGAGCTTGGGATGGAAATGTTCAGTTCTAATATATCCCAGGCAAATGCTGTGTTTTTTATTGATGTAAGTATTTAATTAAATTAGTAAGTGAGATCTAAAGGAAGCTGGGTCTCACCATTCTGTACACAGTTTTGCCTGCAGATACATTGAGAGATTTAGTTATTTAAACCCTTCATGCTCAGAATCTCCATTTGTCTCACAAGAAAGAATAGACAGAAATAAGGTGCCACTAAAGTGCTATGTTTGTTACAACTGACGAACCTACGTTGATACATCATTATCACCAAAGTCCACAGTTCACATTAGAGGTCACTATAGGTGGTTATACATTCTGTGGGTTTGAAGAAATGTATAATGACATGTACTTACCATTATAGTATCATAAACAGTATTTTCATTGCCCTAAAAATCCTCAGTATTCTGCCTATTCATCTCTGTTCCCCTGCCCCCAGCCCTTGACAACCACTGATCTTTTCACTGTGCCCATAGTTTTGCCTTTTCCAGGATGTGATATATTTGAAATCATACAGTATGTAGTATTTTCGGATTGGCTTCTTTCACTTAATAATATACATTTCAGTTCCCTCCATGTTTTTCATTCCTTGATAATGCATTTCCTTTTAGCACTGGATAATATTCCATTGTCTGGGTATACCAGAGTTTATGTGTCCATTCACAGACTAAAGGACATCCTGCTTGCTTCTGAGTTTTGGCAAAATTATGAATAAAGGTGCTATAAACATCTGTGTGCAGGTTCTTGTATGGATGTAGGTTTTCAACTCCTTTGGGTAAATGCCAAGGAGCATAATTACTGCTCATATGGTCAGAATATTATAATGATATTTCTTTCTTTCTTACTATCAGACACGCCCCATTACTGGCTTCTTGCAGAAATTTGTTATGTTTCTTATGTGGCAAAGAACTGAAGTTGGCCTCTTGCCAGCCGTCAGCTAAGAACTGAATTTTTCAGCCCAGCATAATAAAAGGATCTGAATCCTTCCATCTACCGTGTTAGTGGGCTTAGAAGTGGATTCTTCCTTAGTCATGCCTTTAGTTGGCCACCTTTGGCCAACATTTTGATTGTAGCCCCTCATGGAAGACCCTGAAGCAGAATTCCTGACCCACAAAAACTTTGAAATAATGAAGTTGTATTCTTTTAAGTTGATATGTTTGTGGCAATTTGTAATGCAACAATACATGACTAATACGATTATATATAAAATGGCATATCAATGAACAAAGAAGTGAATATTAGTCTATTCATATATAATGAGTTATTGTAATTGGTAAGTGAAATAATAATGATAAGATATTTAGCAAATATACATTATATTGTATGTCTTACTAAATGATTGCTTTTATTATTAATTCCATAATTATAATTATTATTATTGTACCATAAAAATCCATACCACTTTCAACATAACACACAGAACATACTCATTTAATACAACTTATCTCTAAACCCACTGAAACAGAAAAAGTAAATGATAAGAGTTAATAAACTCACAAGAGCTCTGGGAAACCAACTTTCTGTAAGAAGTAAGAACATTTAAGGAAGATGGCAGACCATAAACAGCCTGTACTCACTGCTCTCAAGGAGAGGATCAAAGGTTGCAGGTAGAGATTCACCTGTGGACGGACCTCTTGGAGAGAGCATTGTGAATCATCAGAGAAATGACTAAAGACACTCAAAGCAGGGGAGAGAGAGGTGGGTGATCCACTCAGCATAACTGGAAGGTATTAGTATGAGTAGCTGTTAATCTATATGGAGTTTATCGACAAATTATACCTGTAAAAACAATTCCAACATTTAAGTCACTCCTAGTAGTGAGAGTTGATACCACTGGAATTGGGGAAAGAAATTCAATATAAGGTCAAACTGGACAAATGGGGAGCAATATTAAAGGCATCTGCACATGGAAGTTGTATATGCTCTGCCCCCTACCCTAGAGTAAAACTGTGCCTACACTGGTACCCGTTGTGGCTTTGTGCCTGATTGTCCCCTATGCTGTTGGTGTACTCTGCTTCCTTACGAAAGCAAATCTACATGTAAACAAGCCTGTGTGGTCAGAATAGACCAGCTAAACTGACATTAACCAAACAGATCAACCTAACCCTATATCTAATAGTGGAGGTAAGTTATAATAATATATATGTATATTATATTATGTATGTATGTATGACTATGCATATTTCTTATTACACATACTATAGTTGGCCCTTGGTATCAGCCAGTTCTGTATCTGCAGATTGAACCAACCTCAGATTGAAAATATTCAGGAAATAAAGAATACAATGATGAAAAATAACACAAAGTAAAAAAATCCCCACAGTATAAATAGCTATTTACATAACAATTGCATTGTAAGTAATCTAGAGATGATTTAAAGTATATGAAAACTGTGCATAGGTTATATGTAAATAGTATGCCATTTTATGTCAGGAACTAGAGCCAAATATCCATTAAAGCTAGTCATATGAAGCTTTTAGTTTACCAGTGCCTAAAAATGTAAGTGTGCAAATAGCATTGTCTTAAATATATACATACTTTAATTAAAAATATTTTATTGCTAAAAAAAATGCTAGTGATAAACTAAATCTTTAGTGAGGTGTAATCTTTTTGCTGGTAGAGGAGTCGTGCGTAGTCCTGCACTGACGTTGAGGGCTGCTGACTGATCAGGCTGGGAGTTGTTGAAGGTTGGGTGGCTGCGGTAATTTCTTGAAAAAGGACAACAGTGAAGTTTGCCTCACTGATTGATTCTTCCTTTCATGAAAGATTTTGATGCATCATGTGATATTGTTTTATAGCATTTTACTCACAGTAGAACTTCTTTAGAAATTGGAGTTGATCCTCCTCAATCCTTCCACTGCTTTATCAACTAAATTTATGGGTTATTCTAAATATTTTGTTAGCATTTAACAGTATTTATAACGTCTTCATCAGGAGTAGATTCCATCTCAAGAAACCACTTTCTTTGCTCATCCATAAAAACCAACTCTTCATTCATTCACAATTTATCCTGAGATTGCCACAATTCAGGTACATATTCAGGCTCCAGTTCTAATTCAATATTGCTCTCTTGCCATTTCTACCACATTTGTGATTACTTCCTACACTGAAGTCTTGAACCCCGTGAAAGTCATCCATGAAGGTTGGAATCAACTTCTTTGAAACTTCTATTAATGTTGCTATTTTAACTTCCTCCCATGAATCAGGAACATTCTTAATGGCATCTGGGACAGTGAATCCTTTCCAGAAGGTTTTTCAAATACCTTGCTCAGATCCATCAGAGGAATGCTTATGTCTGCAATAGCTTTACAAACTACATTTCTTAAATAATAAGACTTGAACATCAAAATTACTCCCTGAGTCATGGGCTACAGAATGGATGTTGTGTTAGCATGCGTGAAAACAACATTAATCTCTTTGTACATCTCCATTAAAGCTCTTCAGTAACTAGGTGCATTATCAGTGAGTAATAGTATGTTGAAAGAAATCTTTTTTTCCCTAGTCTCAACAGAAGGCTTGAAATATTTAGTAAACCATAGTCTAAACAGATGTGTTGTCATTCAGGCTATATTGTTCCATTTATAGAGGACAGGCAGAGTAGATTTAGCATAAGGGCCTTAGGATTTTGGGAATGGGAAACGAATATTGGCTTCAACTTAAAGTCACCAGCTGCATTATCCTCTAACAAGAGAGTCAGCCACTTGTTCTTTGAAGCGTTAAAGCCATCCATTGAGTTCTTTTTTCTAGATATGAAAGTCCCTGATGACATCTTCCTCCAATAGAAGGCCGTTTCTTCTGCATTTCAAATCTGTTGTTTAGTGTGGCCACCTTCATCAATGATCTTAGCTGTATATTCTGGATAACTTGCTGTAGCTTCCTCATCAGCACTTGCTGCTTTATCTCACACTTTTATGATATGGAGAAAGCTTCTTTCCTTAAACCTGATGAACCAACCTCTTAGCTTCAGCTTCCTAACCTCTGGCTGCCTTCATAGAATTGAAGAGAGTTAGGGCTTTGCTTTGGATTAGGCTTCAGCTTAGGGGAAAGTGTGGCTGGTTTGATCTGTCTAGACCATTAAAACTCTCTGCACATCAGCAATAAGGCTGTTTCTCTCTCTTATTATTCGTGTGTTCACTGGAGTAGCACTTTTAATTTCCTTCAGGAACTTTTCGTTTGCATTCACAACTTAGCTATCTGTTTGACTCGCTTTTGGCATGATTTCCTCACTAGGCTTAATTATTTCTAGCTTTTGATTTAAAGTGAGAGATATGCAGCTCTTTCTTTCACTTGAACACTTAGAGGCCATTGTAGGGTTGTTAGTTGGCTACTTGCAACACTGTTGTGTCTCATGGAATAGGGAACCTGAAGAGCGGAAGAGAGATGGGGAATGGCCTACGGCTGGAGCAGTCAGATCACACAGAACTTTTATCAATTAAGTTTGTCATCTTATCTGGGCACACTTCATGGTGCCACAAATCAATTATAATGGTAACATCAAAAATCACTCATTACAGATCATCATAATAGGTAATAATAATAAAGTATTTTAAATATTTTGAGAAGTATCACAATGTGACACAGAGACATGCTGTTAGATATTATCAATGGAGCCAACAGACTTGGTCCATGCAGGGCTGCAACAAACCTTTCATTTGTAAAAAATTGCAATGTCTGCAAAAAGCAATAAAATGCAATAAAATGAGATATTCCTATATAAACATACAATAATATATAAATGATCAACTCACAATGAACTTTTTTAATGTAAGGATCTATCTTTATTTAAGGAATTATGATCATCATGGATCACTGAGGTGGAATGTAGGCCCTTATACACATAGAGTAGCAGAAGTCAAGTTTAATGAAAGAAATGGCTAAACCCTTCTTTATTAAAACAATCAAGGATCAGAAATTAGAGGGAGAAGAGAATAGAGAGCAGAGCAGAGCAGAGCAGAAAGAAGAGAGAAAACCATAGTGGGGAGAAAAAATTAAATTCTTGAAAACATAATGTCATTCAATTTTAATTTACTCTACTTTTCTATAACCATTCTCCATCTGTATCAAATTGCTAAATTTCATTTGCACAGATAGGCAAAGTGTGGAGGATATTTTTAAAAATAGTAGTAACAGTAATTTTTGAATTTTTAGTTTGCTCTGTTTGGAACTTTCTTCTCCAGACTTTTTTAATGATTGACTTTTTCTTAAAATCAAAATCTCAGTTTAAGTTCATTTCTTCAAAGAATCTCTACTTAATCATCTCCCATTATTGTTTACATAGCACGCTATTATTTTTGGTTGCAAGACTTACTATAACTCACAATTAACTACTGTGAGTTATGAATTAATTTGCTAATTTGTTCTTTTGTATATATACTTTCTTATCTGCCCTAATAGAAAGCGTGAAGGCAAAGACCTTCTGTATCTTATTAAGTTATGGTCTCAAAAGTAGCTATCGCAAGGTGTGAGTTTTCTTAGGTACTCAATAAATATTATTGAATAAAAAGGTGAAGGCATTAAAATATGAAGCTCTTAGTAGCACATTTTTGCCAATTTTGGGGGAGGTATCCATCACCTCATTTCTTTGTGTTAGGAAAATTCCAATTCCACTCCTTTAGTTCTTTTAAAGTATACAATAATTTATTGTTTGTTGACTATTGTCACCCTGTTGTGCTACCAAATATTAGGTCTTGTTCATTCTGCCTAACTATATTTTTGCACTCATTAACCTTCTCTATTCCCTTCCTCCACTACCCTTCCCAGTCTCTGGTAACCATCATTCTGCTCTCTATCTCCATGAGATCAATTGTTTTCATTTTTATCTCTCACATATGATAAAAAGGCACCACTCTAAGACTTCTAAGTAGGGAACAAGATCCTCAATAATAAAGGACATTGGGGAAAATGTAAGACTCTATGAAAACCCTAAGACGTCTTTAGTGATGGGCGTAAGGTTCAGTATAGTTATGTATATATGTATAAATATGCATATATACACACATAATGTCATATATAAAAGGAAACATATTTTTGGAAGTATTTTAAAACCTTTATGTATATTAATCATTTATTTGTCATAACATCCTATTAAGTGTCTATAGCATTATCTCCTTTTTTATAGATTATTAAATATAAGTACAGAAAAGTTAAGTGTTATAACTTTCCCAAGTTTAATACAGCTACTAATAACTAAAGCTAGGATTCAAACGCAGATAATCCATATTCTGAATCCACTGCACTATACTGTCCCCTATAGCATAGGGCAATTTCAACTGAAACCTGACTTGAAAATGATCAACATGAACGAACTTTCGAGAATTGCCAGGTGTGAAAGATGGCTGGTTATCCACACTATCTGTTCATTCTTTGTATTAATTGAGTTTTAGCACGGTGCCCCACTGCCCAGTTAAATACTATATTCCCCAGACTCTTTTTCAGGTAGAATTCTGTAGGGTCTATTACAGATGTGAGCAGACATGATATGTCACACTTCTCTCTCTGGTCCTTAATAGTGTGGCCTTTCTGCATTTCCATACACTAGGAAGAGGTAAAAACTGGATTAGTGAATGCGGACTCACAAATGAAAGCTGAAAGATAATAGCACCCAGGAAATCTAATATCTGTCTTAAATAATTTTTTAAAAGAAAACAAATTTATAGGAGAGAAAGAAATGAAAATCATTTATTTTGGAAAAAAGATCACATTGAGGAAGAGATTGACATAAATCTTAAATTCTGGATATGGAGGTTGCAAGAGAGAGGAAGTGGAAAGACAGTAGTATCACAATGAAGCATGAAACCAAGAATCAAATTGGCATTTGACCTTTAGTCTGCAGTAAGAATGATTTACAATGTTTTGAGTGAAAATTAGATTGTTTTTAGATTTCTATACAGTCATTATATTACTCGTATTTGAGAGCAATGAATTTATTTTGTAGGCATGTATAATATTTACAGCTTGCCATTTCTTCTGCATATAATTATTCAGGTATTTCCTGCTGCACATTGTGTAAACACAAGCATGACAGTAAGACAAAGGAATCAACAATGACATAATTATCATTAACAGCAACAAAAGTGGAGCTGACCAGGTGGGTGATAAAACAAAACTGGAAATAAGAAACCTTTGTGAAAAATTTTTATCTTCAAATTATTGAACATAAATTCATGACAAAGAATCTGATAATTTTATAGTAAAAATCATGCTTTATGGAAATATGCCCCCAAATAAAAAAAGATTAGGTTAGGTAACTCAGGAAAGAAGAGAGGAATAACTGAAATTTTGAAATCATGATCAATTTTGGGGGTCTATAGTTGGTAAAAGCTATGGTAATTTTGCTAAGGCACATTCACTTTATCATCTATATTTTTCCAGAGCATGATGTGCTATATTTGTAAAAGTACACTAAATGATCAATATTTAAATATATTTGTTATCTTCAGCAGTCCTGCATTTTTATTTTCTATAATTATTGTTTTATTCTTATTAAAAGATGGTATTATTTTATAATAGCTTAAATTTCTCTACCTAGAAATGTAAACATATTTCTATTAATATCATATAACTTAAAAAATAACCCTTTCTAGGAAACTTTATATTAATACTGTAAATTTAGTGGAAACCCTCTGGGGCTCATGTTTCTCATTAGTTTTTATACAAAACCTTTACTTTTGTTATCTTCTGTTTATTCTAACCAAATATAACATAAACTTTTTTTTCTTTTTTAAAATTTCAATAGAGTTAAGGGGTAAAGTGTTTTTTGTTACATGGATGAATTGTATCATGCTGAAGTCAGAGCTTTCGGTGTACCTATCACCAGAATAGTGTACGTTGTAGCTGCCAGGTAGATTTTTATCCCTCACCTTCTTCTCACCCTCCCTTTTCTTAGTTTTCAATGTTCATTCATCACTTTATGACCATATATAGCCCTCATTCAGCTTCCACTTGTAAGTGAGAACATGTGATATTTGTTCTTCCATTCTTGAGACACTTTGCTTAGGACAATGGTCTCTAGTTCTATCTAAGTTGCTGCAAAAAGACATTATTTCATTCATTTTTATGGCTGAGTAGTACTCCATGGTATATTCATACCACATTATCTTTATCCACTCATTAGTTGTTGAGCATATAGGCTGATTCCACATCTTTGCAGTTGTGAATTGTGCTGCTATAAACATTCAGGCACAGGTGTCTGTTTTTCACAAAATGACTTCTCCTTTGGGTAGATACTCGCTAGTGAGATGCTGGAGTGAATGGTAGGTCTACTTTTAGTTCTTTGAGGAGTTTCCATACTCTTTTCCATAGAGGTTATACTAGTTTATTTGAAAATGCTAACTCCTATTAGATTTTAGTAGAAGTAATATTGTTTTTGTTTTTATTTTTTATTTTTGTATTTTCCAAATAGCTTTTTTTAAGGACTTAGTCTGTTATTGCTAATGAAAATATTTGCTTAATAGAGAGATAAAAATCCTAGAATTTTTGAAGGAATTTGAAAAATTGAAGGAGTCTTCACAAGCTGCTAGAGTTTGTGGGTTTTATAATACCTGGGGCCATGGAAGCCATTCTGTGACAGGCAAGAATGGTGTAGAGGCTATCTAAGAAATAAAAACACCAGTTTAATTTTAATTTTAATTCTTAGAATGTGAATTTCATGACATATTTGCATTTATCACTATTTTCTATTCTCTTGTGGGGTTTTTTTTGTGTTTTTTTTTTTTTTTTGAGACAAAGTCTCATTCTCTTGTCTGGGCTAGAGTGCCGTGGCATCGGCCTAGCTCATAGCAACTTCAAACTCCTGTGTTCAAACGATCCTCCTGCCTCAGCCTCCTGGGAAGCTGGGACTACAGGCACGTACAATTATGCCTGCCTAATTTTTTCTATTTTTAGTTGTTTGGCTAATTTCTTTCTATGTTTAGTAGAGATTGGGGTCTCGCTCTTGCTCAGGCTAGTCTCGAACTCCTGAGCTCAAGCAATCCTCCCGCCTCAGCCTCCCAGAGTGCTAGGATTATAGGCGTGAGCCACTACACCCGGCTGCTCTTTTCTATTCTCTACATAAGAATGGACAGCAATGGTGGTGTCTACTCTGGCTAATGTATTCTGATACTATAGAAATAGGGAAAAAAATTAAAATCAATTGTTGAAAATAGACCCTTGCCCAGTGAAATATATGGAAAATTCTCTTTTATAATCTTTTATCTTATTCTGTGTTCAAATTTCCATTATTTCCTGCCCCCTGTAATTATATGAGTTTGGAATTGGTGACCCTGTGAGATACAGCCTTTGGCTTTGGCTGCAATAATAAATTTTATTGATTCACTCAACTTAAAAATTACATACAGCAGACGCTGCAATTTAAAGATCATCCTAGGCATGGCATGCAGAAAACAAGGGCCTTTATATTTTAATTAAAGATAAAAATTAAGAGTCAAAAGGAGCAATTGATCTATAAATTATATGATAAAAGCTAGAGCCACAGAGATTTAATGTCTCTATTAATTAGTCAGTGAGTCCACTGATAATTATTGGACATATACTATAGGCTCTTCATATCAGTATAAGAAATACAAAAAGTGCTATCAATTCCCTGCCTTCAGTGAACATACAATTCCCTGCTCTCAATGAGCTTATGATGTACTAAGATGACTAAGTCATCTTACATGATACATTAACAAACATTAAATATCACTTATAATTACATTTAAATGTAGTATTTATTTGTTATAATCACCTGCATTCCAAGTCCTAGTAAAAAGCTCCCCACTTTTTCCTTATAGGGATTCTAACAATTTTTTTAGTGTTATTATGTTTATCTTATACAAATGTGGTGTATTATTATTGTAAGTTGCCTCAAACTTTCTTTGCAAGTATATGGAAGTGTTGATTACCTAATTGTTAAATTGAAGTTGCCATGATAATTCAGAGGATAAAAGGATGAAAAGTAGATTTAAAATTTGGCAGGAAAATAAGATTTAATTCTGGAAGTGGGTAACATTAGGGAAGGAAATGAAAATAATGACCAATATAATATTCTCATTAGAAAGAGAAGTGGATGTAAAATGATAGGAAACAGGAGAAGTAAAGTTGGAGCCCAGCCAGCCAATGGAGGGCTGTGGATATCAGGAAGATATAGGCAAATTAGACATGATATGCAATAGGAAGCAATAGCATTCTGTGATTCTGGGTACTATACCCTGAAATGTGCTCAAAAATTTAATTTTGTAGAGTCCAAGATAAATTAAATTGAGAAAAGGAAAAGTTAAAAAAAGATAATCACAAATATCAATGGCAATGATATATTTAGGAATGCTTTTAATAACTAAATTTGATAATGTAGTGTGACTTGAATTTTTACAGACAGTGACACTGAGACTAATCAACCTGGGTTAGTATTTTAAAGGACATAGTGTTAAAGAGTAGGGAGAGATGAGTTTAATGGTATTAAATTTTAATAGTATTAAAGAATAATACAATAATATACAAATTTAGTTATGATTTTGAAGAGAAAATTTGGTTATACTCATTTTGTCTTTGATGCATTTATACAAAGATAGAAGAACTAGCTAATACTTAGTTGTTAAATGAGGTGTGCCTAGAAAGGACTTTTTATATCTTTGACATATTATGATAGCACAAGTGCTAATTTACCTGTAAATATCTTTGCTGCAATGTATAAAAGTACAAAATTGTATTCTAATACAATGCATTTATATACTCTGATCTTGAGATGTGGACATATAATTTCATTATAACATATATATTAAAGAATTTGAGAGAAGAAAGTTTTATGAGTTTATAGATTTTTGTTCATATATATGTATATACGAGAAAGTAATTACTTTGGACATCCTTGAATTAGCTAATATAAAAAATAAGTACACCTATAAAGCAACACAATCATGAGAAAAGATGTCATACGAATCAACCTGTTTAGAAAAAAAAAATCAGCGATGGATATTTTTTCTGAGAGAAAAAACATCATGAGCTCACTGTACTGTCTGTCTCTGATCTGCTTGTGTCTCTCATTGACCAACCAGCAGTCAGAGACAAGAAGAATCTTTATCACAGCTCATAAAAGGCAGCCTCTTGGGGTACAAGACAGGATGGGAGAACAGTGGAGAGTGCATCTGGATGAGCTTAGTCACATTATGTTGTGTATTCTATAATTTAGGTACTATATTTTTTCTCTAATGGGTTCATACATGATGTAGAAATGTCAGCACAAACTGTTTCTCAAATAGTTATGAGTTGAGTAATAAGCCAACATAATACATTTTATATTGATTTTTTAGTAAAAGCAGAATTGAAACAAAATCAGGATCATTTCCACAAGGTTTGATGAGTGTTTTCGTGAATGCAACCTGAAATTCAAGCACAGAAATGAGAAGGGTAAACTCTTGCCATCTAGATATTTCTGTGTGCTACAAAGGATATGCAATTTTATATAATTTAAACTTACATTATTCTCCAAGTTATTCAATTTTGTCTTTGAAATGTAAGCAATTTGTATTGCTTCTTTTCAAATCACACATTGTAAAAATCCAATTCCTAATAAAGTTATGTTTCTTTCACATTAGAAAATATGGCTAGTCTTCATATTGATTAGCACTATCTGTATGAAATTATAATATATACAAAAGCTCTTTACTATAAAATTTGGGGAAGGCTATAATCTTTCTATTTTGATGAGGTTAGTCTTTTGGGGAGCTTTCCAAATACACACTGACTAGGTAATATAGTATGAAAATATCTAGGAGAGACTCTAAAACTGAACTATCCCTTGAAAGTTATTTTATTAATACTTCTTCATGGCTAAGGAAAATTGCCTAAATTTCTTGAACTGTTCTTGGCGAGGGCAGGTCCCTCATGAGTATCGCTAAGAGCACTCCACAATCTATTTCGCGACCTAACCCCACAGCCTCTGAGACTCACTGGTGCTTTTTCAACAGCGTATTTTTAGTCATCAATGATTTGCTAAAGAATAATTATTTCATTATATGCTTTCATTTTTCATTTCTTAAAAGCCAGAAGAATGATCTATGAATGTGTATTATTAATATAATCGATTGCAAACCTGTTGCTAGTCATTGCAGATATAAAGATTATTAGTAAATAATAATAATTATCAAGAAACTCATGGTCTAGATGGAGGTATCTAACTAACGGGCTCATGATGCCGATTGTTGCATTGTTACAGAGGTATCAGTGTGATGCTTTTTGTGACTAGGAAAAGAAACAATAAACAGACTGGGGGAAGTGGAAAGGTGTCATCAAGAAAGTACTTAGAGATTAGTGTTTTGAGAAGAGAGAAAGATTAACAGGCAAAAAGAAATTGTATCCCCAAAGACAAACCAGGAAATTTTCAGATATTTATTGTTTGAGAATGTGGGGAGATTAGAAGTAGAACAAGACTGTGAGAGGCTTGGTACTTTCAAAAGTAAAATGTGGCCAATTTTTCAAGTATCTTGTATTTTAAGCAAAGGATTGTCAATTTCATGCTTTAATTTACCAAGAAACAACAGAGATTGAACACAAAAGCAATACTGGGCCTATACTTTCTGTATTTGGCATTTTAAGTTACAATTTTTATTTGTATTTGTAGCCATAATTATTAAAAATAACAATGGTTATTGTAATGATTATTCTGTCTTGAATACTGAAAAGGTAAGAAACATGAAAAAAACATTTAATTTTGTGATTTTTTATTTAATTCTAGAACAATCCCATGAAGTAAATATAATTATCATCACTTTGTAAATTCAGACAGATTAATTATCTTACCCAAGTTGCCAAACTATAAAGAAGACTATCCAAAACTGAAATATTATGCCTGGCTGAATTCAAAGACTTTATATTTTCTCTCTGACCAGTGTTTTTTAAATCTTAATTTTAAAAATATGTTTATCGAGACATAAATTTGGACAGTAATTTTCATTAAATTACCATTTAAGCATATGTTGTAATTCCCAATCAATAATCTACTTCACTGAATTCAGATTCAATGTTAATAATTCTTAGAGGATTATAAAAATAAAAAAAAATTGATGGCATAGGTTTGTTTTCAATTTGTCATCAAATAGAGACAACTGGCTCTCTGCAATATTTTTTTCTATGAAAGGAAAAAGAGCTTTAATTTTTTATGTTCTATAATCTTCTATTAGTGATATCCTTAACAAGTTAATCATGGTATTAATAGAAAAAAAATGGACTATTTTCAGCCCATCAAAGTAAATTAAGTTCAATTTCTCAGACTAAAATCAAAATTGGTATTTTACTGAGAAACACAATGTTTCAAAGCAACATTGGTATGACTAAGCAATATTATCAGATGTATTTAGGAAGACATATGTAACAACTTTCTTTTGGGCTTTATTTTTAAATAAAATGAGTCAGTCTGGATTGTCTAGAAAATGTAGAAAAATAGTTCCAAAATCTTCAATATTGGTAGCTTATTGATTAAAGAGAATACAAGTTTTATTCTTGGCCAACACATTGACCTGTATGTGAAAAATGAAGGAGGAGGAGGAGGACAAGGGGAAAGAGAAGGATGAATTTATGGTTAAAATTTAGAGCTATATTAAAAGTAAATACTTTAAAATGCTATGACGAGTAGCAATACTTTTCTCTAAATGGTTTTGCTAAAAGAACCTTTATTTTCTGGCAAATGTAAATATACATAGATCATAAAAGTACACAAAAAAAGAAGTTAATAAAAAATGAACAAAGTGACAACTAGATTTATCAATTCTAATTTAGTGAAATTTACAATTTTGACAATGGGCCACTGGTTGTACCCAAGCCAGTTCTGGTGTCATTACAACTATTACGAATCTCATCCGTTCCCAGGATGCTCAGCACATCCTAGTATTCATCACAGATTCAAACAAAATGCTAATAAATTCTGGAACATAGTTTGAATTTAATCAAAGCAAGGTGAAAAAATGGCATTGTTTCTACCATCTGGTGCAAGGTCTTTTCTTAAGGAGAAAATGATCCATGTTTAAGAAATAATCTGAAAAGTCTCATGGAGATAAAATTTTCAGGACTTCAAAATGGGTGTGAGTTTGCTTGGGCTGCCATAAGAAAACACCCTAGATTGGAGAGGCTGAAACAGCAAAAATTTCTTTCTCACATTTATGGAGACTGGGAAGTCCAAGATCAGAGTCCCAATTTGGGTCACAGTGAGGGTCCCCTTCCTGGCTTGAAGATGGCCACCTTCTTACTGTAGCCCTACCTGACGTTTCCTCAGCGTGTGTGCATGGTGGGGGGGAGAGAGAGAGATCTCTTCTAAAAAGGCCAAATTCGGACTCCACCCTGATGATCTCTTTTAACTTTAATTATCTCATAAAAGCCCTGTTTCCAAATTCAGTCACACTGGCAGGTAGGGCTTCAACATACCAGTCTTGAGTGCACAGTTCAGTTCATACCAGGTACTACAAGTTGAAACAAAGGGATGGCCACAAATTCTTTAAAGAATAAATAAAGAGAAATTTAGAAATAAAGGAAAGGGGAAAGAGAGACTGGAGACAAAGGGACAGGCAACATTGCAGAAAGCCAAACCTTATAGAAGTGGTCAATACGAATTCCTAATAGTAGAGTGGTGGAATATCAAAGAACAGGGCTGCCTATTATTAAAACTTAAACTTTTGTACTCTACATTAAATCTTGTCCTTTATTTTCGTATAAATTTATTGAAGTCTGGAACACACAGAATGACCTATTAAAATATTTTATTTAATTCTCTCTCTCCTTGAAATGGAGAAGACTGACTGAACTGCACTCCCAGGTGCATGCAGCACATTCAGAAGGGATCAGAAGCACGTGGTCACAGCAAGAAGTGACACGTGTGAAATTTGGAATCAACGGGAAGCAGTGTAAAAACCACAGGATTGTATGTCTCTGTGAATTAATAGATAAAATAGTTCGGACACTTTCCTATAGAAAGACTGATGTAATTTCATGAGTCATAAAGAGCAAGATGACCTCAGATGATAGACATACACATTTTACAGCGAATTCAGGAGCACATATATTAGTTGTTTGCATGCTTGTGTATGCCTACGTGTGGCACATATGTACATGCATACGGTTTATTGAAAATCTGTGGCAACATATATAATTAATCAAATGTATTTAAAAATAATACTGTTAGATTACAAAGGGAGAAATCAGATTATTATAGACTTATATCCAGGATAAATATTTGCTATAAAGTATTAAGACAAAAGAGATAAGACTGGGAAAAGTAAAAGAAGGGGAAAATGTTACAAATGAAATTTCCTACTTGCACTGAGCAGAAATATGTCGTGAGAATGGTTATAGAACAGGGATATTAGAAAATAAAGGAAAAAAAGTACATATCAATTGAATGGTAAGGCCTCTATTGCAAATTTGAGTGTGAAATTTATCCGTCAAGCTAATAATTCTTGTCTGTGATGTATGTAACACATTACAATGTAAGGAAGGGCTTTGTTACTAATTAATTTCTAAAGCAAACATATAATTTATATTTATATTTTGAAAAATATAAATTAGATAGAATAAGTTTTAATTTAGCTTGTTGGTAAGTCTTCACTTGCGTAATGATATGTAGTAGTAAAAAAATCAGTTGATCATACATGTCCTGCATGAATTATATGTAGCACTCATATAATTTTAACTATAGGATCATAGGCATATTTTATTTATATAAACTATTTGTCATAATTATTTCCAGATAAAAATTAAAACAATGTTGAACTGTTTTAGGCAAAGGAGAGTCATCAGAGGTATTTGTACAGGGTGTGGAAACTATAAATTAATATTTTTATGAGTGTCAATCTTGCAACAGTATGCAGAATGTAAGGAGGAGAGTAAAAAAAAGAGAAAATATGATTCGATATTTAATATTTCAGGTTGTCCTGATTACTTTATTTCAACTCTTATCAAAAATAAAGTGTGGCCAGGTGCGGTGGCTCATGCCTGTAATCCTAGCACTCTGGGAGGCCAAGATGGGCGAATCGCTCGAGGTCAGGAGTTCGAGACCAACCTGAGCAAGAACAAGACCTCGTCTCTACTAAAAATAGAAAGAAATTATCTGGCCAACTAAAAATATACACAGAAAAAATTAGCCGGGCATGGTGGCGCATGCCTGTAGTCCCAGCTACTGGGGAGGCTGAGGCAGGAGGATCGCTTGAGCCCAGGAGTTTGAAGTTGCTGTGAGCTAGGCTGACTGCCATGGCACTCACTCTAGCCTGGGTAACAGAGCGAGACTCTGTCTCAAAAAACAAAAAAAAAAAATAAAGGGCTATGATGAATTCTGTCTTATAATTCTCTCTTAATATAATACAAATATAGGTATTATGTATTACACACATATGTATACATATATTTTTGTGTGCTTATATGCATGAACACATATATTCATATATTCACATTTGTGTTCTGAGTGATTGTGTGAACAAGCACTTTCTTTTAAATTAGGAATTTGCATTGTTCAAAGTTCAAAACATAATTTTAGGAATGCAAACAAGTAGGATGATATTTTTAAAAATTCAGAGTACATGAAAAACATATTGAGAAATTATATAGCACTCTTCATCGTATAGACTCATTAGCATGAGTGAAAGATATATCAAATGCCATGCACAACCCCACTCCAAGTTATATCTAAGCACTGTTTCCTATGGTCTGGCCTCAATTTACCCCTCCAGATTAGTTTGTGTGTTTGTTAGAAGAAAAGATGAAAATTGCTATGGTGAAAAATACAGAAGGCAAACTTCAAACAGTGTTTAATACTTCGGGATTCAAGCCAAAGAAGAAGTTATGTTGAATTGTCTGGGAAGAGAATAGTATGAAGGATTTAAACTTTAAAGTTTAAAAGACTGGGGAAGATAAGCAGAAGCCCTTAGCTGAGTGGTGACGGATTCCAGGAGACTGAGATGTCAGAAGCTGCGAGCTTATCAGCGTATGCAGAAGGTGGACATGTCCAGTGGGTGTTCTCATCAGTGGCTTTGGGGATGCTGGTGAGGGCAGCCCACTAGGAGCCACAGCAGTTGGGAGCCCAGTGAACATCTCCCACACGGGAAGAAGAAGAAGTGAAGGTACAACCTACCGGAGTCTTTCAATGGTCCATTCAGGTTTGGGAAATTTTCCAACATGTTGTTTCTATTACAAAGAAGGAAAGATAGACTTGAAAAATCACAGAATCAAGATCAACCACAAGTGTTATTATAGAGGAGACCAAGTTAAATTTAAAATAAGAAAATATGATATCACTTGTGCTCTAAGTATATTTAGCAATTAATAATTTTGTGCAGTCAAAAAGCTTACAGAATTAACAGATTCATGATTTTGAAATAAAAGAGCAAGTGTGAAATTGAAAGACTTAGAAAGAACATTTTATTTAACATAATTATTTTCTAAATTGGAAAATAAAAGAGGAAAAAAGTTAAAATTATGCAGTCTTAGATTTCATGAATTATATTTCACATGTTTTAACTACAATTACATAATGAACAGTGCTTTTATATCAATAAAAATACCTTAAATTCTATATATTTTTTATGTCTACTCTGAAGTCAAAAACAGAGAGCAGTTGGCAAATTGAAGAGGCAAGACTATTTTTCTCCAAAACTAAAACATAATAAAAAAGGAATATCAATAGCACAGTCCATTTGCTACTTACTAAAAAATGATTTTACTTGTATTTCAAAATAATTTATCAAAATGAAAAATAGCAATAAAAAGTGGCTTTCAAAAAACTATGGAAAAATTATTTTAAGGATATTATAAAATAAACATAGAGAGGAGCTATTTTATCCCTCCCTGTCAGCTTTTATTACTAGCTCACCCTTTGATCTCTAAAGTGACCCCTTGTGATTATGAATATAGCCACAAGACAGTCAAAAGAAGATGATATTTTGATGAATTCTGCATTCCCAATTTAAACAAAATGCATAAAAATAATTCAGTCTGATGAAATTAGTGAGATTAGTGCTACTGTGGTTTGTAAATATTGTAATTGTGTTCTGCATGTGGGACAGAGCCTGCTGAAGTCAGTTCAGGGACAGATGCTGAAAATAGAATTCCTCCCTCTCTTGACAATGTTTACAGAGAAAATAAATGGCAAGGGAGGCATAATTTCAATTTAATTTGCTCCCTTAAATTAAAACTTTTAAACCTAAATTATGCTGATAAGTAAAACTACACCTGTATGAAGGATGCACACTAATTATTTTAAGATAGTTCTTTAAAAAAAAGCAAATTTAGAGATGTGACGGAAGGTAGTAAATAAAAAGCTAAAAAGTAGTTTGAGATGGTTTGGTTAGCAGGAACTATGCAATGACATATTTTAGGAAAAGAGAATTTTAATCTTCATTGTTATTAATATTTAGCACACATAAGGCTAACTCTATATACTTTGGTGAAAAACATACCCAAGGAAAAAATCATGGGAATGGGCAGAATTTCTGTCTTAGTTGAGGATTACACTATAGTTACAGACATATAGTGACAAAAAAACTATTTATTTTGCCAAATGAGCCAGTTAAAGTAGGGTTTTTTTTATATTCTTTTTTTTATCATATACCTTCTATACATTGAAATATAAACCCATTTTTCTGAAAGATAGTATGGTAATTTGATTAAGATTCATAGAAAAGAGAAAAGTTTTGTTTTCTTTTGTTCTATGTGAAACATTCTTTTTATGTTTTTTTTTATGGATATGTAATAGTTGTACATATTTATGAAGTACATGTGGTATTTTGATACAAGCATACAATGTGGTGATTGGGATATAAATCACCTTAAATATTTATTATTTCTTTGGGTTAGGAACATTCCAACTCTACTCTTTTAGATTTTATACAATAAATTATTGTTAAGTATAGTCACTCTATTGTGCTACTTAACACTAGATCTTGTGCCTTCTGTCTAACTGTATTTGAATTAATCATATCAAGTCTATTTTAACTAATATGCCCTCTTGAGTGTTTTCTGATGTTTCTTTCACACATAAGACCTTTTTATTGTTTGAAAAGATAATGCCCCATAATTTCATACTGAGATAATTTACTTAAAAATTCAGAATATGATAAGTGGAATCATTTACAAAATGCCTAGAGAAGATCAAATGAAGGGTCACTACACAGCCTATTACACAATACAGTCATAACCTTAAAAATAAAAACAAAGAAAGACAATATAACAATTAAATATTATAGGCAAATTTCACTTATAATCATGTAGTGACCTAAATAAAAGATTTACAAAAGGTGTCCAGTAATGCATACAATTGTATGTATTATTAGTAGGACTCATCTTGGAAATGTGTGAACGTTATAATAATCTATCTATTAATAAAACCCAACACATCACAGATTTAAAGAGAAAAATTATATAGTTGTCTTAAAAGCATCAATAGAAAACCGTTAAAGAGACCATGTCTCTATGGTGATTAGCAGAATATCCTCTAAGAATTGATTTCATTTACCCTTAGATATGCCAGTCATGAAAAAGAAGGATTATTCATTCTTTATAAAATATAGGACTTTTTTGATCTCTCTTTATAGCAAGTGCCATAAAGCCTTTCATTTAAAAAAGTAATAAGATAAACTTTAAGTGTCATATTATAATCTTTTCTCCTGATTCCTTCATTAATAACGAGTAGCCAGAAATTATGCAAAGAAAGTACACAGTCACTATTTTCTTAGTATTCACCTGACCTAATAGTTCCTTTTTAATTTACATTTTTAAATTGACAAATAAAAATTTTATATATTTATCTACATGACGTGGTGTTTTGAAATATGTATATATTCTGGAAAGGATAAATTGACCAAATTAACATATACATTACTTCACATACCATTTTTGGTGGTGAGATCACTTAAAATCTATTCTCTTGGCAATTTTCATGAATATAGTGCATTGCTATTAATACAGTTATCTCATTATACAATGTATCATTAAAATGTATTCCTATCATCTAATGGAAATTTTATATTCTTTAATAAACATCTCCCCAACACTCCCTTCGCCCCACATGTGCGAGTCACTGGTTAACTACAATTCTACTTTCTGCTTCTATGAGTTCAGCTTTTTTAGATATTACATGGGAATGAGATCATGCAGTATTTATCTGTACCTGGCTTATTTCACATAACATACTGTTATCCAGGTTCATCCATGTTGATGCAAATGACAGGATTTTTTAAGGTTAAATGGCATTCCCTTGTGTATGTATACCACATTTTTTAAATCATTCATTTGCTGATGGTGACACTTAGGTTTATTCTATGTGTTAGCTATTGTGAATAATGCTGCAGTGAAGATGGGAGTGCAGATATCTCTTTGATGGAATTAATTTCGCTTCCTTTTTAGATTGTTTTTATTTCAAAAATCCTAAAGGGGTACAGATGTTTTTGTTACATGGATACCTTGTATAAAGCTTAAGTCAGGGCTTTTAGTGTGCCCATCACCTGAATAGTGTTCATTGTACCTGGTAAATAAGTTTTTAGCTCTCACCCCCTCTCAACCTTCCCCTTCTTGGATCCCAATGACCTTTACATCTCTTGGTGTGAGTGTATGTGCCCAGCGATTAGCTCCCAATTATTAGAGAGCACATGTGGTGTTTGTTTTTTCATTCCTGAGATATTTCCCTTAGGATAATGGTCTCCTTTTCCATCCAAGTTGCTCAAAAGACATTATTTCATTCTGTTTAACTGCTGAGTAGGACTCTATGGTACATATACGTATACCACATTTTCTTAACCCACTCATGAATTGATGGACACTTAGGTTGATTCCACATCTTTGCCATTGTAAATTGTGCTGCAATAAACATTCAAGTACAGATGTCTTTTTGACAAAATGACTTCTTTTCCTTTGGGTAGATAACCACTAGTGGGATAACTGGATCAATGATAAGTTTACATTTATTTCTCTGAGGACTCTCCATACTGTTTTTCATAGAGATTGTACTAATTTGCAGTTCCACCAACAGTGTATAAGCATCCCTTTCTCTTTGCATCTACTCCAGCATCTATTGTTTGTTGACTTTTTAATAATGACCATTCTGACAGGGATAGGTGGTATGTCATTGTGGTTTTAATTTGCATTTCCCTGATGATTAGTAATGTTGAGCATTTTTTCATATGTTTGTTGGCCACTTGTCTATCTTCTTTTGAAACATTTCTGTTCATGTCTTTTGCCTACTTTTTAATGGGGTTGTTCCTTTGAGTATACATCCAGAGGTGGAATTGCTGGATCATATGGCAGCTCTATTTTTAATTTTTTGGGAAACCACCATACTGTTCTTTTTCTTCACATCTTCATCAACATTTGTTATTATATTTTTATGAGTCGTTCTAAGAAGCACACAGGAAAAAAAAATAAAATAAAAAAGCCACTTTGGTTTTATTCCTAAAGGTGTTAAACAGTACAATTGATGCCAAGAACTCTAAAGCAAAAAATCTTTAAAATGCATCCAGGGCGTGCTAAGAGATGGTGAAACTGTTTTTACCAGTGTTAGTGAGCTTTCATTTTCAAAGCTAAAGTTGGTGAGACTGCACGGGCCCGTAAGGGGCATTTCTTTTCATAGAATTATTGGAATTCAGTGGCCATCATTCTTCTCTATCTTATTGAAAAATATCATTATTCCCCAGAATATTGCATTATCTACTTATTTCTCTCTCTTCATATTTGTTTTTTGGAAATAAGAAACACCTTCTATTAACCCATTTTCCCATTGTGGTTCTTTCAACTTAGTAGGCAATTATCTTGAACATATTGTAGGTGCAAAAAAAAGTGTTACTTACCAAATGAAAGGATTGAGAGCAGACATTAAAAAATGCTAGACTTATGTTTGAAATAGAGATGAACATCTGGTAAATAAAATCACAGAGTCCAAATAGGCTAGTGTATCATTGGCTTAACTTTCATTTCATAGATATGAAAAAGCACAAAATAAATGATTTACTCAAACTTATTTAATTAAAAAAGAATAGATGAGACTTACAGTTACTTCATAGTGAAGAGTAGACTAGTCAGTTTATTAACAGTGAATAGTAAGTAAATGATTAGCTAATTAGCAGTTTATGAATAATAAAGTATAGATATCTTCTATAGCAATAATGTTTCTCCAACATAATGCTATATGCTATCTAGCCATTATAGCCTAAGAAGCAATCTGATGTTTATCTTAATTGAAATATATGTTCAATCTCTATTTTCTGCCACCAGAAATGCATTCAGCAATGACATGAGCTCAGAAATATAACAAGTAAACCTTGTGGGCCAGTACCTTTGAAGATCTTAATCTGGTAAGTACAAAAAATGCTTTTAGTTTGTATACTACTATTGAGATTTAATTCTTTATCATTGGGGTTTAATATTTCAGTGATTGATTATCCAGAACATATAATCATTTAGCAGTGCATATAATGGCAAGGTTACTTATGTTTAAAATGTATATGTTCTCGTGTGTGACTAAATTAGAAGCAGTATATAATGCTGAACTATACATGTCTGCAAAACCTGTTGGTGGGTCCTTGCTCTGTTCTAACTGTCTAGACAAATAATCAAGAACAAATTGAGATTCTGGTATTTACCTTCTTACACAGGTTTAACATTATATATTCTGTGGCTAGAAATATGGGAACAGTAAAATGTTAATAATTGATTTAATATATTTTTAAAATGTACTATGTGGTAGAACACAAAATGTGAGAAGATCAAGTGAGTTTATTGTACAAAAAACCAATTAATGTGGAAGTAGAAGGTGGGAAATGTGAAAAGGTCAGTTAGAATTATTTTATAATAATCTATACGATAAGAAAAGGGAAGACTGTCATGTACTTCCTCCTTTTGGGGATTTTTTTGTTTTTGTTTTTGGTAACATGCTTCTCATGTGCTTCTACTATTTCTTGAATCGAGTGTACTCAAACTTTTATCACAATTAACTCTTTTAAAAAAGAAACTTTATCATGCCAATCTGCATTAGGAAACAAATGTTGCATGTCAAACATGAAGCCAGTTTATCTCTACGGTTTTTTTCTTCTACACTTACCCTTATTCATCTTCTTTATTTATTATTTCTCTATAATTCCTGTACATACTCAGACTTTAACAACTCTACAACCTGGTAGATGCTTTCCTTCTGTCTATTGCGATTGTCTGCTTTTCTGCTTAGGAAAATAATTTACACTTCCACATGCAGCTCAAATGCCACCTTTGTGAACCATTTCTAATATCTCTTAATCCCCCTTGCCTTCACTTCAGCCCTTTATTTATTCTCTGTTTATTCTTTCATCAGATTCACTAGACACTCAATTCTTTGAAGATAAGAGCCATTGCTTAAAAATCTTTATATCTTTAGCATCAAATACTGTGCTGGAGTCATTGATAAACATTCTCTCCTTGATCAAACTTTAATCAGGTTCCTCTGAACTCTCTTCTTAAATAAACCTTAACTTTTGGGCTTCCATGTCCATCTCTGCTTTGTCCAATTTTGGCAAGAATCTTGCTAAGTCGGTTTAGCCAGTATCTATCACACTAGATCTCTGATCACCCTCCATATCTATCTGCTCAGGTTCCTCATCCTCCACCAACCCCTAGAGGGTGTCCAATTACCCTGGCCTGGCTTTAGGAAGAATCCTGTTAGCTTGGTTTGGCCAGAATCCCCCTTCCCTTGTTGTGTTCAAAATTGTGCTCAGTTCTATTGGGGGGATCTCTTTTCCCCTATTACAATAGTTCCTGAATAAAATATATTTTTATTAGTACTACTTTAACTACTGTTCAGCTCTACTTCTTTGACAAGATATATTATTCAATTGATTTTGAACTGAATTAAGTTGAAAAAGATTTTGTAGAATTAATTGTTACATCAATTGATTATGTACGGGAACAGGAAAAATGTAAAGTGAATTAAAAAAAAAAAAACTAAGAGAGTAAGCAGTCCTAAGATGCCCAGTATCTAGCAAATGATTTGGAGATGGAAAGGAATATAATTCAAGTGAGAAAATTGTGGGTTATTAAGTGAGAGAAAGCATGCATTTGTATCATATCCTGACTACTTACTTTAGCTCATTTAAAGTCAGTGCAAGTGAAATGTGCAATAAATAATCAAAGGAAAGCATTGAGACATATAACTTTGATTTAGATTAAATATCCTTTTTAATCATAGCATTTTAGAAATATAAAGCTGTTAAATAATTATCTGGTCCTTCCAAAAAACAAGCATTTGAATAATCTTAAAGAGAAGTAGAACATTTCCCCCATTATCTTTCCAATAATTAATGAAAGCATTCATTTCCATACGTTTATTGAGCTAAAGGAACGAACTGCTCCTATTTTTCTCCTCCTCAGCGTCTGCTCAACAGTAAGCTCATAGTAATCATGACAATATTATTCTCCATCATTTTACTAACATCTCTGCACTATATTCATGTTGACTTATATAAAATTAAATCACAAATGACGTGCATGACCAATCATGTACAGGTGATAATTGTTCATATTAATTAACATTAATATATTATTTTACTTTTATCAGGTGAGTATCCCGTACCAACTGAGTTCCAAATGATGTGGTATATGATACTAGTGAATTTACTATAAAAAGTGACAAAGCTCAAAATTAGTAATTACTATATCTAAGAAATTATACCTTTGCTTTCTGTGTATTTGAAATGTTTTGTTCTTTTTAGAGGAAAATGTAATAAAAATTTTAATTACAAATTATTTTTAAGATTATTGCAGTTAAACTGCACAGATGATTTTCAAGTTAATGAATACATGATTAATGTCTAACTTTCATTATACTTCAGTGACATCACCCTTTATAGAAGAAACCATAAGAAATAATTTTCTTGCCTGAGACCTTCCAAGCTGAGCCCTCAAGTAACACAGTCTCATACTCAGTCTAGCGGTGAAGGTACAAAATGAAGTGGGGATAAGAAAAGGTGCACATTGACCTTTCTGCAGAAAAATTGGACTTTGAAGTTAATGAGTGCTTAACGAAGAAATGGCAGAGTTAATTATAATGTGTATAAGAGCAAAGCTTTCTATTCGAAATGTATTCACCTGAAGTGATTTTCTTATACCTGCCATCAGAAGCCAAATGATCAAGCACAATTTCTTCTTTTATTCTTTGTTAATTCTGTTATTTTGAAAAAATTATTCACCTATTATAAATTTGAGATTCTTTATCTGCAAGTTAAATACAATGATTATATGTTCATAATGAGTTATATATAACAAAAACACTATAAATTAGGAACAATTATGTTTAAGGTATTGTGGTAAGAATGTGAAAAAAATAAAATTACTCATGTGTGAGAACACATGAATGGCCTAGGCATCATTAGCTAATTTTGTGGAAAGGTGTCAATATATTTTCTTCTTTGATATTTTGCGAATATAGGAAACTATTATAAGTTAGATTGTATTGTTTTTAATCCTCCATTATTCTTTTTTTTAACACTTTAACTCCATTTATTTATTTATTTTTATTTTTTATTTCAGTATATTACAGGGGTACAAATGTTTAGGTTACATATATGGCCCTTGCCCCACCCAAGTCAGAGCTTCAAGCACGTCCATCCCTCAGATGGTGTGCGTTGCACCCATTATGTGTGTATATACCCACCTCCTCCTTCCCCCTCGCGTCTGCCGGACATGCAATGAATGTTACTACTATATGTGCACTTACGTGTTGATCAGTTAATACCAATTTGATGGTGAGTACTTGTGGTGCTTGTTTTCCATTCTTGGGATACTTCACTTAGTAGAATGGGCTCCAGCTCTATCCAGGATAATACAAGAGGTGCTAAGATCACCACTGTTTTTTGTGGCTGAGTAGAACTCCATGGCATACATGTACCACATTTTATTAATCCACTCATGTACAACCCAAGTGTCCATTACTCTTTTCTGTGTAAACTTGACAGGTGACTGTACTTTGTGCCAGGCAATCAGGTAATTATTAAATGTCTAGTGATTCTTGCTCTCGTCAGGTGTACAATTAATAGTGAAGGGCACACCTATAAGTCTGACTCAAACTGTACAAAAGCAAATTATGTAACTAAAATGTGTGTACCCCAATAATATTCTGAAATTAAAAAAAGAAAAGAGACATTAGATGATTAAAATATTAAATATATAATTTCTAGCAACTATTACAAAGAAAAAAGCACAACTTTGTAAGAGATAATATGAAGTAGGTATATTTGAAATAGTTATGGAAGGTCACTCCAAGAGGGTGACAAGATGTCATCTGAATTAACAAAAGGTGATCTTGAAGGAAGAGTTAAAGGAAAAACTTATTTAGGTGATATATGAGTGTGCGTGCTGCTTGCTTTCATGACAGAAATAGTAGTGTGTGCAAAGGCCCTGAGGCAGGAAAGAACTAAGTACCTTTAAAAGACTAAAAGAAAGCTTCAAGTCTGTAAAAATAAAGGCACTAGATGAAGTGAGAGAGATAGACAGGGGCTAAGCCCTAGGGCTTCTGAAAACATGTGAAGAAAATTAGACATATGAAGACAATTGAAGTCTTTGATGTATTTTGAGTAGGGGGTATTTTCAAAATACCATCTGGTTGTTCTGTAGGGAATTGATTGAAGAGGTACAAGTAGGGAGAGTAGCTGGCAGGAGAAAGGGAGAAATGGCTGTACTACAGATTATTTTTCCTCAGTAAAAACAAATTAAGTTACAGATGAGTAGATGGTGGGAGTGAGTGAGCAATAAGTATCAATGATAATTCTTAATATCTTGACTTTGATAGAATTGACAATTACTGGTATGATGGAGCTGAAATAGAAGCAAGTTTTGAGAGAAAAATGTTAAATTTTAGAAGTGATAAATGAAAATGCAGGTGAGAAAGTACCAAATAAGAGGTTGATATTAATTATTGAATTCAGTATATAGTTCTGTGCAATCTGTAGAAATTTGGGAATAATCAGCCTATAGCTAGCAGAAAACCAAGAAATGATATGATCATCTAAAGAAAGGATCTGAAGGAGAGAGAAGAAAACCTGTACTCAAGTTTTAGAGTTCCAGCATTTAAATGCAAGATGAAAGAGGTGTGATCAACAAAGTTTCCTGTGAAGAAACAGCCACAAATGTTCTAGAAAGTCAAGAGATAGCACTGTTGCAAAAAGCAAGAGAAAAACATTTTATGAGGGAACAAAAGCATAATGGTCATGTCTCTAGAATTTTTACGTATGAGAGCCTTAATAAAGACATCATGAACTTGGAGGCCAAGAGGGTGGAGGTAGGGGACTTGCTTTACTTATTTTATGTTGATTTGCCGTGGCTTTACAGGGATGTCATGGAGAAAATGGCAGGGGTAAAATTGCCGCAAGCTCTCCCTCGGTAAAGGCAGCTTTCCTGAAGTTCTGCTTAGGGTTTCTGATAAATGAGGACATGTTTATTTTTAGCAACAGGAAAGTTTGAGTGCATTGTCTTGACTAGTGTCAGTGTAATGTTAGGAGTACTAGCCAGATTGCAGTGGGCTGAAAAGTGACACAGTGAGAAGTGAAGAAAAAACTGTCCATTGACCTCATTTAAGACAACAGAGATAAAATTTTATTAAAAATTGATACTGATGTGAAAAAAACAAGTATAAGTAATTGCTAATAAAAGTTTATCTCTGTGGCCTCATATGGGGCCAATGGAGAGTTTTTTGTTTCTTTGTTTCTGTCTTTATTAGGTGCCTTGCCTCTTTCTCTACTTATTCGTATCCAAGCCCTCATTTCTTTCTGTTTTTTTATATTGCAGAATATTACGGGGGTACAAATGTTTAGGTTACCTGAGTCAGAGGTACAAGCATATCCATCCCCCAAACAGTGTGAACTGCACCCATTAGGTGAGTATATATCCTTCCCCTCCTCTCCCCTCCCACCTGCCCGACACCCGATGAATGTTACCTCCATATGCACATAAGTGTTGATCAGTTAATACCAATTGGATGGTGAGTACATGTGGTGCTTGTTTTTCCATTCTTGTGATACTTCACTTAGTAGAATGGGCTCCAGCTCTATCCAGGATAATACAAGAGGCGTTAGATCATCATTATTTTTTATGGCTGAGTAGTATTCCATGGTATACAAATACCAGATTTTATTAATCCACTGATGTACTGATGGGCACTTGGGCCTGGCCTAGACTCATAAAAAAGTCTCTTACCTTTGAATGTTCATGGTGCTTATTTCACTATTGCTTGTCACAATGACTCCACAACTTACTCCCTCACTCTGCCATATGCAAATAATCCTTTAATATACAGTTATTCATATTATACACACTCTCAAAAAGCATGGGGAAATAAATAATAACAGCACATTATTGGGAGCATTTGTCATTCCCAAACTGTCCAATATGTAAATCCCATTAGTATATTTCCAACACTTCCAAGTAAGTACATCTTTTTGCAAGAAGAGCTCACATCCCACTGTAGTAGAGAAGAGTTTTTCTAGCCATTCTGACTCCCAAGGTGTAGACTTGATGTCTAGAGTTGTCCTTGAATCAATAATTTGAATATGAAGCTAAGAAATCTAAGCAGCCGCAGCAATGACAATCCAGTTTCAAAAGGCAGCAGTGTGAGCTTCCAAAGTTGAGCGTCAGTGTGGTGCTGGTGGAGGCAGGTGGCAGCATTCCATAGAGCTGCAGCTGTGTCCCCCACTTAGCTGTGATGTGGCCTGATTTTAGCTCTGGTCTGGTTTTCTAGAGTTTCTTATGTCTTCTTCTATCTCTGAGCATGCTTTTTGGAAACTTTCTGGCAATTTCT
Organism: Lemur catta; assembly: GCF_020740605.2. NCBI lineage: Eukaryota > Metazoa > Chordata > Mammalia > Primates > Lemuridae > Lemur > Lemur catta. Next base: position 103,332,228 of record NC_059131.1, on the reverse strand, counting down.
TGAGCTACCCATTATCCTTTTAATGAATTTTCTCTCTGCCAATATTATCCGGAGTTATTTTTCAATCTTGCAAATAAGAATCCAACAAATACACTTTCCTATTGTAAGATAAACAGTTTTGAATATCAAGGTTATGTATTGAATTGTGTTTCCCTCCCTCTCCAATTCATGTTGGAGACCTAACCCCTGGCATCTCAGAATGTGACCTTTTTTAGAAGAATATGTAATTTCATCACAGATATAATTAGTTAAGATGAGGTCACACTGGAGTAGGGTAAGTCTTAAATTCAACATGATCAGTGTCATAAGAAGGAGAGATCTGGAGGCAGACACACACAAGGAGAATGCCAAATAAAGATGAAGGCAGAGATCAGGGAGATGATTCTACATGTTAAAGAATACCAAAGATTGCCAGAAAACTGCCAGAAGCTGGAAGACAGGCATGGGACAGACACTTCCTCACAGCCCTCAGAAGGAATCGGTCCTACTGCCATTTTGATCTCACAGTTCTAGCTTCAGGAACTGCAAGAGAATACATTTCTGTAAGCTACTGAATTTGTGGTACTTAACTGTGGCACTCCTAGCAAACTAATGCAATAGTAAATCAGACATTGTCTTCCCTAAATGAAGAAAATTCTCTAGTCTATCTGGCATGTGTTACCACACCCATTAACATCATAGAATAGGATAATGCTTTTAAATAGTGTATTTACTGGCCATTAAACAAGCAACACTTCCACTCGGTAAGGGGTGAACATTTTGTCACAAGGGGATTATCTGATACTCCAGATGATAAAGTCTAATAGAAACTCAGAAAGGGTAATTGTAGAGGGAGACAAGAAGCTGCCCCGGAGGAAAGTTCTTTTGAATGGTGAAGGCCCAAACACTCTCTGAGCTCCTGAGAAGTATGTCGTACCTATGTATTGCTCTGCTCTCAGCCCCACAGTTAGCGTTGATCTGGGTAGTGGGAGAAAAGAGAAATGGAAGAAAAAAGTGCAAGTGATAGGATTTGTTTTCAGATTGGGGGCATAGATCAATCAAGAAGAAAAACAATTCTAAATATAAGAGATGGGGCAAGTCTGAAGGGGAATTTTGCTGAGGCATGACTAGATGAAAAGCAAAAGCCAGAAAAGTATGGTAAATGCAAATTACCTGGGCAAGTCGGTGGTTCGTTTCAAGGAATGACGGTGTGCTCCCTGCAGTGCGATGATTTGAGCCATGAAACTGTCTTTGGTTCCAGCACATTAGCATCTTGCCATACTCAGTGATTACATGACTTTAAGCAAATCTATTGTTTTCGGTTGGTTTACCTAAATGAAAAGCTGTTGTATGTTTAGCCAAATAAGCAGCAAACAAGGGTAATTTTGACGCCGTGAAATTTTTTTTACCTTATTTTGTAACCATTTATTTGACGCTAGTGTTAATGTTTAGTGTTTTGGAAAGACACTCACGTGGCTCTAAGGTGGGTCTTCAGGTTAGAGCAAGAGGGCTGTGATTTCTTTGGCTACCTGAGGAGGGAAGCTCCCAAGGGAACTTGGGGGATGATTTTCCATCTAAAAATATTTAAAAGTTTCCAGCATTACCAAAGTCACTCTCAAACAGTCTGTTATAAAATATATTTAATAAAACTTTCTAATATTTCTTACCTCTATAGTTTTGTGTGAGAACAAATAAAAACAGAAGTAATAGGAAAATGTAAATATGATTACTGAACAGTGAGTTTTGAAACAGAAAACTTACATATTTCCCTTCTCAACTTTTAAAAACAAAAATTACAAGAACCCGGAGTTTTTATGTGTTCCCATGGATGGGAAGGCAGGTAATCATGTGTATAAGGTATCTCAGAAGAGACAGCTCAGGAAGTGACATTTCAGTTTGGATAAAACTCTTATATTTTATTGTTCACATGGTACTTTGATACGTAGTGGTTGCTTTGATCCTGAGAGTAATCTCATAACTCACACAAAGCAAAGATCATTGTCTGTGTTCTACAAACACGGAGAGAAGGACTCAGAAAAGCAACCTGGCTTACTGAGGTGTAAAGCACAGTCAGTGTCAAAGGAAAGCAGAGCTGAGGATTTGAGCTCTCCTGCAGTTCACTACGTGACAGGAAATGCGCAGTTTGAAAGGTCTGCCACTCAGGCATGACCTTGACTAAAATATCTGTCATTTGGAAGGAGCATATTTATCTTATAATGTAAAACTAAACAAAACCAAAATGTAGTTGCAATAAGTTCCATATGGTGCTCATCACAGCTATACAAGTAATTAAACACATTTTACTGCTTTTGGGGGACAATGATATATTACAAAACTCTGCGTGTCACTTCTACTAACGTTGGAAAAATTCAGGAAAATATATCAGAATATGTGAACGCTAGGGTGTAAATGTTTGTGTCTCTTGAAAATTCACAGGTGGAAATCCTAACCCTCAAAAAGATGGTATTAGGAGGTGGGGCCTTTGGGATGTGATTAGATCATGGAGGTAGAGCCTTCATGACTGAAATTCGTGCTCTTGTAAAAGAGGCCTCTGAGAGCTGCCTTACCTCTTATGCTACACGAGAACACAGGGAGAAGGTGCCATCTGCGAATCAGAAAGCAACCCTCACTAGACACTGAATCTGCCAGCACCTTGATCTTGGACTTTTCAACCTCTGGGACTGTGAGAAGAAATAAATGTTATTGTTTATAAGCTACTCAATATTTGGCATTTTGTTATAGCAGCTGGAACAGACTAAGACAGACATATGTGTGATGGCAGAGGGATGAGGTAAGGACAGAAGAAGGGAATAGAAAAAGTTGAAAGTTGTGTTTATTTCTTTGGAAAACCCAATACAATGTAATATAAAGTGTGCTATACAGGTAATAGTTTTTGTTTACTGTTTTGTTCATTCATGATATATATTCAATAAATTATGGGCAGGCCATATTCAAGAAACTATATTTTTTTTGGTAGAAAAATGATGCAGTAGAGAAGGGCACCTAATTTCTAACACTTTAAATGAATTTAACTAGATATTATGACACTAGCTTTTAAGAAATCTTATCAGAATACCTTATTTCCGTATTTTATTTTACATACAAGGAAACTGAATCACAGAGATGTCTAGGTTAAAAAAATTACAGAACCAAGATTAAGGTCCAAAGTTTCTGGATTTTTGCAATTTCAACTACATCTTACTCTCATGTTTAGTAGTTTCCCAGCATTGAAAAAAATACTTAAAACATAGTAATGTTGCAACTTTGTTGTTTAAAAACATTTTCTCATTTGTATTTATTCTGCAAAGTGATCATTTTCAGGAAAAATATATAATAAAAGAAAACCCAAAATAACAATAAAAACTTTGGGCCAATATTTCTGATGACCAAAGCTGAAATGAAAAATAAACAACCCAGTGGCTCAGGCAAGAACAGTGGGGATAATCTAAAATATAACGAAGATTCATAACTCAAATGAGATCTTTTAACTCAAAGCTGAAAATATATGCATGATATAAATCTTAAGTTACAAAAAGTCCTTGGTATTATACATGAATTAATATATTCAGCCCCTGAATAAGCTAATACTACATACAAATTTAAGAGGTGAATAACATACTTTGTCTTGTAAGAAAAAAGTTGTGTAAATTTTTAAATACCTGAATAAAATGAATAGAATTCATTAGAATAAGTGGGTCTGGATCCAAAATGCTTGGTTTCCTGCTGTTTATAATATATGGAATAGGAAGTATAATATAAATTAAATTGCTTTCTGATATTAAGAAACACACAAAGAAAAATATTCAGGCAGGGAAGAGTTCTTCATTATGAGAAAGGGAAAAGAAAAGTTAAAGAACTACTCTAACCTCAAGGGATAGACTTCAAAAAGATATCTCTTTGGGTCTGAAAAGATAAATGAAGAATTAAACTGCTGCTTCTCTGAGTCAGAGAAAATAAATTAAAATGTTTTCAATCTTAAAGATTAGTAATTAAAAAAATGCTTTCTTATGTCAAGATCAATTCTATAGCCTCAAGCAGCATAATGTTGCTAAGCTTCAAGCAAAGACAGTCTAATTTTGCATTCAGTTTATAACAAGATTCTCTCTCATTTAAAAAACTTTTCTTAAATTCATTTCCACAATAACACCATGTGATATTTTATAATCTTATAAAATGCCATGTTTTAAAAAATGAATTTCATTTGACACTTGAAATATTTCATTTTCATTATATTGTGTTGTCTAGTCTAGTGTTCATTGTCCTTTCTATAATTCTCCATGGGTTGCTTGAAGGTCTTTTAAGAAAACATTTATAGTCAAGTTAAAAAATCAACAGTGCTTACATAGAATTTGTTGCTAAATTTTATTTTTCCTTATTCACATTTATTCTTTCCTGCAGGGGTGATCACAGTTAATAAGCTTCCAAACATTTTAAACCATTCTTATAAGATAGAAACTGTTTTGAGTAATCCACAGCCAGTGGAGAAGAGCCATTTATTTATACATAGAAAATGCAATATGAGAGGACCTTAGACTTGGCTAACCTCTTTCAATCCTTGCAATATCCCTGGAGGTAGGAACTGTGATTCCTGCTTCATAAAGGAAGAAATTCAAGTCTCTGAAAGGTTTATGACTTGCCCAGGGTCACACTAACTGTTAAGAGGCAGGGCAAGAAAATGCCTTCTGATTTTCTGGTTCTTAGTTTATGTTTCTACAAGCAAAGCAATTACAAAAACTTTTACCTTAGTATTGTCAATAATTGCTTTGTGTTCACACCAGCTTCTCTTTTTAGTTTTCACTTTTCCCTTGTTAAATTAAGAAAAAAAAAAAAAACCTCTGAATTTAGGTAAGGAGAAATTTTATTGCCAGAGGGAAGAAAGAGACTATTGCAATAGTGGGAAGAAGAGGGAGAGAATGACTTTTGAAATAGGTAGAATCTTCAAGCTCCTCAAATGTTAGGTAAAAAAGGGCTTTCCTTTTATAAGCAAGAGCAACCAAGGCCTGACAGGAGCCGCTGTGGGGAAGTAGGATGATTGTACAGCAGATCAGGAAATGTTTTACCCTGAGGTCAGTCTATTCTGGACAGGGGGCTTTAAGGAAGGGTTCTTCGCTGGCTCAGACTGAGGATGAATCAGATTTCAAGGGTTTGGGAAGGAGAATATCTTAATTAGACTTTTATTAAAAAGGGTTTTGTTCCAATTTATCTGTGGGGACAAAACAATTCATCTAATCATTTATGAGGTAAAAAATGGAAATTTGAAGGGCTTGGTCTGCGTCAGGCTTTGTCATAAGTGGCCAAGGGAGCATCTGTGAGTCTAATTTAAGTCCCATCAGGAAGGAAGGTTTTTGTGGTAACCTATTCCAGAACACAAAAAGGTGAGGGATTTCTTAACCACTGCTGTTTTCCAGAGTCATAGAGCTTGGTAAACTTCAACGATTCCATTCTTCTATTGTCATAAACATTTTTCTTGAGAAGAAAATGCGGTGAAGCCCTGAGAGCTATGGCAGTCTTCCCATGACCTCTGGCATCCGTGAGAGCTTCCTATTTTAAATACATCACACAAAGTGGTATCTCCACTCATGATGTCTTTTAATGTATATCAAGGGGGGTGAGCATTTATTAGAAAAAATAAAGTCTGAGAAAGTTGAACAAATCACAGATGTGAAGTTATTAAACAAAACCAATTTAAAGCTCACCTCACTTTCTTTTCAAATTTCTAATTATAAATATTAGTTTGCTTTTCATGTTTTTATTTTCCCTTGGGCAAAAGCAAATGGCTCTCAATCTATGGATGTTTAATATATGCAGTATGTTTGTTAAAGCACTTAAATATGTAAAATATTATGCAAATATAAAATATGTTTAGTATCTATACTAGTAACATTGACTAAAAAGCATTAACTTGATACATGAAATCAAGTGCTTTGTCAGTCTGAAATATTTTAAGCTATTTCTGCAACATTTTAAATAAGTTATAAGAATATGAAAGAAATAAAAATTTTCTGCAATATTTCAAGCTATGTACATGTTATTAGAGCTACTGTATGCCATAATAAGGATAATGTTGGTTCTTCAAAACTTAGCTTGTTATGTCACCATGTGCCAAAACCTTTACTGTGCTACAATGTAGCCAATACATCTTTTCTTCTATGTGGCCCCTTTTCACAAACATATTATTTTACTCATCACAAGGTTTTGATATTTATTCACAATTCTGACTTGATGAAGATGTGAGGAAAACAAGTCAGGAAATAATACTTGGCACATAAAATTTAATTTATAAAGGTCATTTTATATATGCTTTCATTATCCATTTTCATTTCAGCAATTGGTACATAGCAAATACTGCATGTATCTCAGCTTAGTGTCTATTCCTCTATATGTCTCAAGGCATAAGCAATAATGTTCAATAATAAAGAGAAAGGGAAGAGATAAAATAAAAAGTACTGAGCATCATACAATTTGCCTTATTTAATTATTACTAAAATCCTCATAGGTAAGTAATATTATTTATAATCAATGTAGGGGTTATGAAACATAGGCTTAGATCAAAGTCACTAGGCTAGCCATATGACTCAATAATTCATGCAGTTAGCACATTACATATAAGTTATATGACTACAAGTGACGACTCCATTCATTTAGCCCAGAAAAAGGAGACACAGAGTCACTTTTTGACATTTTTCTGGAATTTTCCTGTACCTTAGCTTACTGGAAGGACAAAATTATGCACATAAGGTTTACTTTTTATTTTCTCACTTATTTTACTTTTGGCCTTATTTCCAGTTTACTGATTTTATATTCAGTAGGTGATTTATAATAAAAATAAGGGTAATAGAAGGAACTAACATTTGTGCAGCACTTACTGTGTGCCAGGTACTGCTCTAAGTACTTTACATATATTAACTCATAACTCTGTCAACTCAAGCCATCTGGTTCCTCATCCATATTCTTAAACATAGCACAATACAGCCTCTTTTAATAAATGGTGCACAACTTCTTTTGCAATGAGGGATATATAAATAAAATCATCTGCCACAAAACATTTTTTAATAAAATGGTGCATCTATTCTCCCACTCTTAGTACGTGGTAGCCATTATGTATCTGTACTTATACTGGTAAATAGGAAAATGGAAAAATGTAAACACACAAATCATATACTTTAATATGACATTGACTAGAAAATCATGCATGCCTTAGTAAAACATGTTTACGTTTCTTATTTTATTTAGCAATTATTTATTAAATAGCTTTTATTAGTTAGCCAATGTCCTAGTTACTATGAATACAAAATGAACATGATAAATATGATTTTTGTTTTATTTGGGGAGGAAGACGAAAAATTAAACAAATCCATACTTCTTTTTAGCTTATGATTCCACAGTATAATATAATGGTCCCTGATTGAGATATGATTATATTATTATTTATGTGACTTTTTCAGCAAGGCGTAATTCTCCTGGAAGCCACAGACACCTGGGAAATAATTATTGGTTTAATTTTACATTATGTTCTTTCTTCACAAATAATAAAATGATTGTGGGGAAAAAAGGACACAGTTATTGCTCATAGACAGACAGTTGGAGAGATTGAATATGCATAAAATTAAGAACTGTTAAAAATTCAAAGTTTAAGCAATAAAAAAAAAAAATCCTGTGCAGATGTCAAAATGCTGAGGAGAAAGTTCAGAAAATCACAATGTGGTAAAGTTATCAAGAAAAATCTCCTAAAATGTGAGGCTGTTTTATGATGAAATCAAATGACATCACATTACAGAGGAGATAGAAAAGTCTACAAGAAAATGAAAACAGCATAGACAAGAAAAGAAGCCTGAGGCAGAAATTTGGGATATTTGTTATTCAGTAATAAGAATCTCTGCACTCTGTTGGGAATAAGAAACTGATGTCTTCACAGCTAGAATATAAAAGATAAAAATATTTTATCAAATAATTACATGTATAGTAGGTTTATAGAGTAAGAGATTATCACTTTACAGCTTTATTGCTTTCTCACTTCTACATTCAATAATGATTTACTGGATCTTTTCCTTCTGGACTTGGCAATGTCTCAGGTAAACTTCTGTTCATCCATTACTGATTCATTGCTATGGTATTCTTGAAATATCTGAAGATTTTATCTGCTCTCAGTTTCTTGATTGCTCCTCCTCCAATTACATGTTTTCCTTATGATTTCTTTTCTTTTTTTTTTTTGAGACAGAGTCTCACTTTGTTACCCGGGCTAGAGTGAGTGCCGTGGCGTCAGCCTAGCTCACAGCAACCTCAAACTCCTGGGCTCAAGTGATCCTCCTGCCTCAGCCTCCCCAGTAGCTGGGACTACAGGCATGCGCCACCATGCCCAGCCAATTTTTTCTATACATATTTTTAGCTGTCCAGATAATTTTTATTTCTATTTTTAGTAGAGACAGGGTCTCGCTCAGGCTGGTCTCGAACTCCTGACCTCCAGTGATCCACCCGCCTCGGCCTCCCAGAGGGCTAGGATTACAGGCGTGAGCCACCATGGCCGGCCTGATTTCTTCTTTTGAATCGTGTTCTCTGATCTTCATCTCCCATCACTCCAGATCACTCGCTTGTTCTTTGGTCTCATTGAAACTCCAACCCATTGATCAGCCATGTTTTTATCCCCTCTCATCTACTTACAACGTTCTTTTTCTCCTTTTCCAGATCCAAGGTCATTACCAATCATAACAATATGGACTAAAATATCATAAAGGACTAGATAAATGATAGATACAGTATCTTTTAGATAACTGTTAACCTTTCTTCCAGCTGAAACTTTCCATTATTTTAAGCTTTTATGACTCAATTTCAAAGAATGGGAAAAATGCAGATTCAGAGAGATGATTCACTGTAAAGAAATAGATCAAGGCACTGACCGAGACAGCAACTCACTTGCATTTATGACTTCAAGAGTCAGTATTTCTGTTACTTAGACAAAGATCAGTTTGTAAGATGATAGAGAGTGGTTACATTGCTTATATCCAGGGCACAATTATTATCTCTAATTGTGGTCTTGGACGAAATAAATTTGTCTTTTCAATGATATGCACTGTAAGAATTGTGGGCTTTTGTAAAATGAAATAATATATCCATTAATATTTATTGCTGCCTAATTTGTGCAGATTTTCATTGCACTAGAAAGATATATTGTTTTCAAATATCCAAAGCAGCTTCAACACAGTGTAACTTTCAAACAAACACTTGGAGCTCTTGAGTGAGAAGGCTAACAGAAAGTTGACTCTCTAATTATGAGACCCACACAGTGTAAAACACAGCTGTGACTCCTGCCTGTGCCATACCCACATCCCAAATCCTGGATACAAGTGGTCAGTTCTGGGAGGAGTGGGAGTTCATGAATTCCTTTCACATAATTTTTCCTTTGTCAGTGCTGCCAACTAAGGGACTTATTAATGCCAATCATCATGGAAAATGGTAAAAAATAGAGCCCTATCCAATCAGAACTGGCCACAGACCACCACCTCATTTCACCAATATGCAAAAGGTTTCAGTTTTTAAGGGGTAATGTGTTTTTTTACTAATGTCTACATAAATAGAAATAATAAGTAAAAATTAAATGAAGTTGTTTATTAGCATTTAAATGAGCACCATAATTCTTCAGCACTAGATTTGTAATTCTTATTGTTTGGGGCATTATTTAGTTTTAGTTTTTGTTTTTGTTTTTCTGGAAAAGGGGCTGCCATCCGTAAGTGTCATAAACATGCATCTGTCATCCATCCATAAAACCATCCATCCATCTGTCCTTGGATACTTGCCTACCATGTGCCAGGTACTTTTTTAAGTAAGGAAACAAAAGTGAATCCTGCCTCAAAAAGCTGTGGGTTAGGGATAGGTGGAAGCTTACATAAATGACTTGGAAAAATACAAAGCTACAATTTAAAGAAATACCTTAAAGTCGAAGTACTCAAGTCCATGAGGGCAAATAGTAGGGGAACCAGCTCTGGTCAACAAGGTCTGGGATGAATGGGCTCCTTAGGGAAGTATTACTCGAGCTAATAGCTATAAAAATAGCTCACATTAGTTGAACATTTACTAAGTGCCAGGCACTTCGCTAAATGCTTTATATGTGTTATCAATATCCTCATAATAGCCTTAAATGCTGTTATAATTATTTTGTTAAAGGAATTTTCTTGTGTATATTTAAGGTATATCACATGTTGTTATGAGATACATAGAGATGGTAAAACGGTTACTAAAGAAAGGTAAATTAACATATCCATCATCTCACATACTAACCATTATTTTTGGTTTTTGTAGCAAGAAACATTTTGAGTTTATATATATATATATATATATATATATATATATATGTCATACACCTCAGGATTTCTGAGGCTACAATACATCATAAAATCAATTGGTAATACTATCTATTTAGAGATGAGAAAATCATCCAATTATACTCTAAGGGTATAATCACGGATTTTAGTTTATCAAAGTAATATGAGTTGAACATGTGAATATTTTCCAAATATAAAAAAGGTCATATGTAAAAGTAAACTAATGCACTTGGGACACAAATCTGGAATCTGGATGATCTTGTTACACCAACACAAAAAGGAAGAGAGCTTCCACTGAGATCTGTATGATGAAAAACCACGTTTCATCTGGAAAGTTCGGCCTGTTAACATCTGAGTTACCTAACAGGGGTGAAGGAGCCTTTAATCAATAATTGACAATAATTTTCTATTTACGTTTTGGAATTGGACTAAAATGATCTTTGATGAGTTACAAAATATAGCAAAATCTAAAATAATAAGACAATATAGGAAGCATAGGAATTTATAGGTTCCAACTTAAACCATAGTCCCATATTGGCATGTATAGAAAAAATAGAATCGGTGGAATGGTGTATCTGAACATTTATTAAATAGGTTTTCTCTTATAGATACTCTAATTTACATACACCTCTAGATATAATCAATAAAGTAGTATAACCAATGAAGTATGTAGACTTTTTAGAAGGAAGTATAAAATTAAATATACACACTGAGAAAAACTTGCCATATGAAAACATTATAAATAAAAACATTTAAAAACAATTTCATTGGCATTAGTCCTTGCAAAAATTCTATAATATATGCAGTCATTATTTTCCCATGTATTATGGATCTCAGTTGCACTATGACCTATCAAACATAAGACTCAGAAATCTAAGAATATAAATGGACTTACATCGTTTTGGTATTAATTAAAATAGTTAATGAACAATGAGACAAATAATTATTCTAATGAGGAAAAAGACCGTTGTACAATATACTAAACAGTAAAATACCACTGTACAATATACTACACAGTAATACTCAGGCATATTAAAATACAAATTGAGAAATAAATTTTTAAAAACTTTACATAAAAATATACAGCTGTATTTTATATAATTTATATATGAGTTATAAAATATAGAATATATAAATATATAAAAGTATATTTTGTACATATAATATGTAATTATATTTTTATTAATTGCATTAAAATTTTCTCAATATCACGCCAATATTGTAGAGCATTTTAATAAAAAACTTCTTGCCTAATTAATATTGATACTTCATTCTTGTTTAACTTTTAATTTAATTTAATTTTAATTTCTTTGGTTTGTGTGTGAAGGTGTGTGTGAAGCAGGTGCACTAGTTAACAGCTTGTCTCATTGTGCTGAGACAGAACGTCTCCCACACAGGAAGTCACGTGAAGTGGCTTCATTACTGACAGGCAGCGAGGGACGGCACAGGCCTGGGGTCCCCTGTGGGCTGGTCCCCCAGGCGCGGGCGAGCAGCCCGGGCAGGCAGAGCCGTGTGCGCGCGGCTTCCTTGGCTGCAGCCGCGGGACCCGGCGAGCGGCCCGGCCTGGGTTTTGCGTCTCAGGATGAAACGACGCGCTGGGCTACGGCGACGAAGGGCATCCTCTGCCAGCGCATCGTACATAGTTAGTCTTGGAAGCAACAAGGTGAGAAAGTGGGGAGAGCTGGTTTGCTCCGTGATCACTTGACTGTCCTGCAGTGTCTTCAAGCCTTTTGTCACTGAGTATTTTTTGTTGCCTTTGCAGACGACTGACAATTTGACTATGGATAGGATTCTTCCCTTGCAGCTCCATCCCACACAGCTTTGTGTAAATTTATTTTTATGGTTTGCTATTCTGAGGAGATTCAGTGTGTAGATACTTTTCGTAATTTTTGCTTTATTCATTTTATTCTTTGTTTTTCTGCTTAGGTGTAGTAGTAGGCCATCATCTTTGACATTTAAAAATAAAATACCCTCTCCCCCATTTCTAGCTGTTGATACGTGTGCGATGAATTTTTGCTAAAAGTCGGTGAGTACCGACCGGGACTGCAGGGTGCGGACGGGGAAGGGAGGGCCCGGGGAAGACGGGGACGGGCGGCAGGAGCAGAGACGCATCGCCGCTGGCTGGAGGCGCTGGAACCAGGCCACCTCAGCGCGGAGGGACCAGGTGGCCCCTGGACACCAGAGGGGCAAGGACACGGATTCGCACCTAGAGCCACCGTAAAGGAATATAGCTGAGCCGACACCTTGATTTTAGCCAGGCCAGACTTCTCGTCTCCAGAGCTGTAAGATAATAAATTTGTGTTGTTTTAACTGCTACATGTGTGTTAATTTGCTACAGGAGGACCAGAAAACTGATACAGTCTAGGAAGGTGTTTTCCGGGTGTTACTGGGCGCCACGGCCAGTGGGGGGCGCTGCCCGCAGGGGCGAAGCCGCAGGTGTTCATCCCACCGGCTCCCGCCCCAGGTGGCTGGGTTGGGAAGTGGCTGCGTTTGTTTTGTTTGTTTGTTTGTTCTTTTTTTTCCATCTTAGGTGAGAGCTTTCATTAGATAGTCATTTCTTATAGCTCTACTGGCTTCAGAAATTGCTTTCTCCCTCTCCCCCTCAGGCTGGAGTGGTTGAAGACTTTCCAGTGGTTCTTGGATCATCCATTACTCCCCATTTTGCTTTCCTTACCACGCCTGCCTACGCCTTTGTAACTACTGCCTTGATTAAAGGCTCTCCGGTTACCCCTCTGTATTTGCCACCTGGTTGCTGCCAGGACTATTAACAATGAAAGAAGTAATAGAATCTCCCCTATCTCAAAATAGTCTTCATATCTCAAAATAGTAAAGGTGGCCTGTGCTCAGCCTTTTTCAGGAACTCGGGTAACACCATCTACCATATTGAAACACTGGCCTGAGTATTATTTTTAGTTTATTTCTGGTGTTGACCAATTCTTTACATTCATGGTCTATTTCCTGCTTTTTCAGAGAATAAATAGCTTATTTTAAATTACCTGCTTGAAGAAAATGGAGGCATACATCTTATTAATTTATAGATGTGTATATAATAAATATTGCAAATCAATACCCATATATATCTATAGTAAGATATATAACTGCATTTGATGAAAAAACAAACTTAATAGAAAAATAGAATCCTACCTCTAATCACACATTTATATATTTACCTCTATAAAGATATATATCTATTTAAAGCACAATTTCTTTAATGTTATTCCTAAGTAATATATTTTACTATGACTCTTAATAAGATTACTTATATCATTATGACTTTGCTTATTGCTGGAACTTAAGAATACTATGTTTTTATTTTTTTACTTAAAAAATACAGGGTATATACTTTATATTAGCTGAAGTATTTTTCAGTTGATTTTCTATTTTGTTCTTTTTTATATTTACTTTATTGGTATTTTATTCTAGTTATTTTAGATAGTTTATTTATTTTAACCCATCAATAAAAATAAATTTCAGGTAATTAATTTTTGAGATTTGTCACCTCACTCATGTTCATTATTTTCTAGATTATACATGTGTTTTTTAAAACATATCCTTATTGAATTTTTAAAAATGTAATAGATGATTATAAAATTTCTTGATTTTAAAAGATGCATACTATTTCATTGCATATATTTTACATATTATGTATCTATTCTCATACTTTTCACTTCATTTTTTTTCAGATCTATGAAAGTATCTTTAAGTTTGTTATCTTTTACATTAATATTCAACTCTGCTGTCTAGATATTTTATTTTAAATTTGTTAATAAAGTTTTTTATATATTATATATAGGGTTCATAATATATGTAAGAAAAACAACTTTCAAAAAATGGAACATCAATGGACAAAAATAGCCAAGGGAGCGTGTCTTCTCATCCCTCCCCACAAAAAAAGAAATCTTGCAATTAAAAAAATTGTTAGGGTGAGAAAAATGGAAACCCTTATACAACATAGGGTTAAAACAGCAATAGCTCAATAAAAGACAAGTTGTTAAGTATTTTTATTTTGTAATTATACTAGAAAGTAGTTTGGTAATATATATCTAACATCCTAAAAAATTTTATACTGTCAGAATCACTGTTTTCTGTTTTTAGAATTTAAATATAGACTATAATGATGCGATTATTGGATATGAATAGGTGCAATTATTGGATAGGAAAAAGTACTCATTGTATCCTTGTAGTTGGTACAAATATTGTTAAAATACATTACTCTAAAAGTTTTGTTAAATAAGTTATACTATGTCCATACTAGTGAATATTATTAATTTTTTTCAAACTGTTTCCTGAATACCTAGGGCTTAAAATCATGAGACTCAGGTTCCCACATGTGCTTTTAAAGAGGTCTGTTTCACAGTGCGCTTAGGATTTAATAGGAAATTTCATCTGAACAAAAAAGATCCAGCTATAAAACATTTTGTTTTATGGATATATATCTGTATAAAATTATATACTTATAAATAAATTTATACAGTAAGTTTATACAGAATGGTTATTTCTGAGTGTTGTGACATTTGATTTCAAATTTAGTTCAGAATTTATCTAGAAACAAATTGAAACTTTCAAATAGCAAATAAAATGTAAGCTATATTTTATAAAATAAAATCTTAAAAATAATACAAAATGAATCATGTTGAATATTTTGCACTTTTTCTACCAAGTTATATCATAGTATTAATATAATTTAAATTCTTTTAATTTATGTTTGGCTTTTACAGGATGTTCATACGTTTTCATTTTTGCCAAATTTCTAAATCCTTTACTCATTTTTTCTGTGGCTTCATTCACTATTGATATCCAAATCGTTTTCCTTTGAAGTAT
Organism: Lemur catta; assembly: GCF_020740605.2. Classification (NCBI taxonomy): domain Eukaryota; kingdom Metazoa; phylum Chordata; class Mammalia; order Primates; family Lemuridae; genus Lemur; species Lemur catta. The sequence continues at coordinate 103,317,112 of NC_059131.1, read as the reverse complement.
CAATCATGTCACCATGTTTATAAATGCCATAACTTCATTGTAATTAGCTTTTTAGTTCTTCAATATTGCTTCCATTAGTTTAATAAAATCCTGTATGTATTATAAAATATTTTGCTTTTGCTTTGCAGACGAATTGCTCTGTATTTGCGGATGTTATAAAATGTATCCATAATCCCCAAATCAGCTATGTTAGCCCGGAAAGACACAGCCTATGTAATCTCACAAATGTGAAACTTAGATTACAGGTAATTGAAAAAATATTTTTACTAATATTTCATTTGATACTTGTGTTTCTGAAATCACTGTTTTCAGTTTTATATTACAATTTATGTAATATAAATCATCAAGTTATGTAATAGCCTATTCTTTCTTTAGTGGCAGAACTTGGGCCAAGAGTTTGTAAATATAAATAGACAAATATTAAAAAAAACCCTCTAGGTAGAAATTGCTAAACATATGAGCTATGTACAGACTGCGTTCTTCACTGTTGGAGCCAATGAAAGAACCACAGTGATGGAGACTAAAAGAGACTCTAAGGCAACTGGGAAGCACCCAAAGGCTGCATGCTTGACAAGTTTGTTGACTGGGCTAGATGGTCTTAATGGCTTTAAAATGAAGAAGAGCCTAAAATCGGAGCTGTTTATTTATCAGTTCTGTCCCAATCTGCTAATCCAGCCTATACAAAAACATCATTAACTTCAATTTATTTTTAAGAAAGTATCTTCATTTCTAGCTCTTACTTTCTGGTATTATTCCAGTAAATGTGCACGGCAGTAACAAGTTTCTTATTCCATTTTTCCTTCGCTATCATCGTTTGCCTTGCAAATAGGAGAGATCTGAAAGGAAGCAAGCCATTTTACTCTTTCTAAGATTCTTTGATTCTAAGTTGCAGATTAGAATCCCATAGCAGGAAGTTGGTTTACTAAGCTCTATTTTAACACCGAGTAAATGGTGTGCCCAGAACTACAATTCTGTCTTGTTTGATTAGCTGACTAAGGATTTACTACTGGTCCTGAAAGAGATGACTTGGATAACTAGATTAATTCTGTAAATAACTTTTATTTTCTCTCTTCTAAGCTAAAGGTTTAATTAACCTCTGTCCTTTCTGTTTGCTGATGAATGGCTGGCCTGAACTGAAAGCCAGCATCTTCAGTAAGTGGCACCATCATTGCTACTTCAAACTGGCCCCTATTAGACTCTAATAGGTTAAATATTCAGAATCATTGAAACCCATTTTCAAAATAAGTAAAAAATTTAATCTAATTATACAATAATTAACCAGAATTCAACAAATTTTAGGGCATTATTAATATTTGATGAACTGTTTTCAATATAATTTTCTTTCAATTTACAGTCTGATTTGGCACACAGAAAGCTGTAGATATAAAAAAGTCTAAATTACACTGAATTTTATGGACAAGGACATGGTTTATTCTAGAGTATAGGTCATAATTTTGTTCTATTGCCATGCAATTTGCTATATAATACTATAATTTGCAAACTGAGGTTGATGTGCTTCTAATTTCAAGAACGTTAAATCCACTTACAGACAAAGGAAGTATTAATAGCCAAGACTTTGGTGTTTATTACAATGAAATTTTGTCAATAATTATGACGGCTAATTTTAGCTGGTTGAATTTATCAGTTAAATAACCTTTCAATTTTATCTTTCTGAAGTCATCAAGTTTTTCTTTCATCTATAAAAAATGGACTTGAACTTTCTGCTCTCATTTGGAGATAGCAATATAAGTATAAAGACAATTAGTTTCCTTGTGATAAGAATTATTTTTCTACTCTGGTTAAAATGAGGCAATTTTTTTTTTTTTTTTGTCTCAAAACAGAACCATTTTTCAGCTTACAAAGAGAGCTTTACAGCCTACCTAGTCACAATGCAAAGCTTTCCATCACACATGTTTGCCTCCATTTTATCCAGTGACCCAGAATAATGGTTATTCTTGATCAACAGAGGAATCACACATAAAGGCCACTTTTCTTTTACATTCATGTTTGAATTCATATAGGTGATAAGGGAGGGAGACTGGGAGGAGTTCAGGGTGGGGGGAGGTTAGAGATGGGGTCTGATTTCTGAAAAGGCCAAACTGTGAGTGTATTTAGCTGGGTCTGTAAAATGTAGACTCCTTTATTAACTCAAAGAAGTTCATATCAATAATTCCTGTAAAATTCCTAAATAAATAGATAAATAAATAAAACTTGAGTATCAGAGCCTAAACAATGAGGTTTACCTAAGAGATCCACAGGAGTCCAAGATAGTATGTGTCTAGGGGTGAAGGGCGAGGAGGGGAGGTGGGACACAGGGGAGGAAGAGCGGAGGGCAGGGTATACAAAGTCGATCCAACATTACTCTCGGTATTTTAAGGGTATTATGGACTCTATTAGTGATCCAGAAATACTCATTGATACTTCTTAATTACTATTCTTAAAGTAAAATATATTTCCATTTTAAAGCATTATTTCATGTTATTCTTAAAAAATTCTGTTGAAAAGATAGAACATACACAATCTATGGCACATAGAGTTTAAATATTTTACCTAAAAGTCCATCTTTCTTACCAATTATTTTTCCTGATTTGTTCCAGTGATAGGATTAAGGTATGGTACCGTCTCTGTCATTTTACTATCTCATAATAAAAATTCTGTTTTCTGAGGCTTTCAGGAAAGTCAAGTTCACATAAATTTTTTTATTTTTTACTGCATGGATTGTTTTAATATTCTGCCCCATGCCATGTTCCACCTCAGTGAGTTATAAACAGTTTTCTTTTGTTGTTGTTTTAATGTGTTTATTTTATATGAACAGATAGAGTATGGGTTGTGTACTATTCCAGCTCTGCATAGTTGTGATAACAAGTATAGTTCAAAAATGTGTTGTATAACTGTCACAGCTCTGTATTTCCCATGTCAATAATACTGGATTGTAAGGAGAAGAAACTTCTATTGCGTCTGGGCTTAATATACTGAAATGTCTGATGAGCTTTCTCTGTGCTCCAAGTCTGGATGAAGTCACAGGACGGCAGAGCCGGGAGATCCGAATGGCTGGGGTGCTGTGAAAGGGAGGTTCCATCTTCAGGAACCATGAAGAGGTCTAGCAACAAAATCCTATTGATAAAAAGTCTTTTGTTTGTACATATTTCAGTCACCTTTTACCCAAGAAAACAGAAATTAAGTGGATATTAAGCAAAAAACTTAACACAACAATTAAACTGGAGACCTCAAAACACTACTCGGCTACCAGGGGCCCTGACCTGACCAGTCAAGTGTTGTAGGAATCCTGCCACAGGAGGGGGACCTAACAGCCTGCTTTTTGTTCCAATCTTACTTTTTTCAAAGTTCCTGGTAGTATGATAAACCATCAGATAAACCATTAAATATTTATTTATTTAGGCTTAAGCATTTTCAAAAAAATTTAATTGACACATAATAATTGTACATCTTTATGAGTACATAGTGATGCTCTGATACACATAATGTACAATTATCAGGTGAGTGTATTCAGCATATCCATTGTTGTTAAGTGGAGATAAGGAGGGAGGAAGAGGAAGAGATGGCACTAGGAGATGCTTTGTCTATCAAGAGGAACAAATTGACAAGAGGGGGATTCCAAAAAGGAACATCTGCCTTGTCAAGGGGGTTTGCAAGGACTGAACAGATGTTTGGTCTACAATAGGGGTCTCCAAAGACTGACCAACCAGAAAGAGGTAGAAAAACCAAAAGTGGAGATATCAAGGCCACAAAAGGGGGTCTTTGGAGCATGTGTACAAGCAAGGTGACAGTGTCCTCAGGTGACCTACCCTCAGAAGTTAGCATAGTAATGCTAATACTAATGTATTAGTAATGCTAATACACAGACCTGCCTACACCGTGACAGTTTACAAATGCCATGGCAACCCCCAGAAGTTGCCTTACAAGGTTAAAAATGGGGAGAACTTGCTGTTCTTGGAACTCTCCACCCGTTTCCCAGAAAATTCATGAATATTCCACCCCCAGCTTAACATATTAGGGATTAGCATAAAGGACAGATCCTAAGCCTGGGGTGATGCTGTTCTTATTGGAGCAGTCCGCCCTCTACCAACTTTGAGAGTGTACTATACTTTCTAAACTCTGTCTTTAAACTTAGGGTAGTCTCCACTCACAAAGATAGACGCATTCCTTCTCTGGAACATACTTTTGCTTTGCAATAAATGCTGCTTGTGTAAATTGCTTTGTGCTTGTGATTGTTCCATTGTATTGGCCGGGCTTGCGATTCTTCCAAGCAAGGAGTCAAAGAACCAGGGAATACGAACATGACATTTTGACATTGAACCTGGCATTATCTCAAACATTTATAATTTGTATTAGGAACATTCAATATCCGTCTGATAAATATTTGAAACTACATAGTATATTATTGTTAACTATATCTTCACCTCAGCTCCCTCTCCATTTTCAACAGAAACCTGAGTTGTGCTCTTTAATGTTTTGCCCACTGGGAGACTTTCCTGTCTTTCTGAGCAACCCTGGATGGAAGCAATACACCTCTGGCCTGTGGTAGCATGTCATGTGGAACCAGGTATAAAGCAATACTTTTTGTATCATTGTATCTAGAGAAAAGACTCTCTGAGAATTCCTAAGTATGGATTAGGGAGAGGCAAAAATATAAACACAGTATATCCTGGGTGGAAGCCATTTTCCCATGAAAGTACTTGTGTTTTCCAAACCGACTCAAGCCTGATGTCATATATACCACTTCCACTTAACAATGGAGTATGACTTAGCACCTCTAATTGAGTGTTTTGTCACAGATAATATGCATTTCAAATCTCATGCTCATGTAGTCTCCTATGGGTGGGGACTTAATTTCTATCATCTCCAGTGTCAGCCAAAAGCTGTTTTTTGAAAACAAAATAGCAATTTGTGTAAAAGTCCCCTTTGTGTGTGATTATGGGCTCATGAAACTGAATGGTTAACTCTTATACTGACCTAAATTTTTGAAGGCCTGTATTTTCAAAGACAATATTAGCCTAAACATTTGTGTTTTCTATTAATAGAGAAAAGTTTTGCATTTAATTTTACAGTAATGATAGAAATTTCCTTCTGAAAATAATTTACATAAGAAAAAAATGTGAGTTGATTTAAAAATAAAGATGATACTAATACGAATGATACTCAGATATGACAAAATTCTTAACAAAAGTTTGCAAATATCTGAATTTAGGCAAAATTGTTTTGAGATTGATATTTGATTGCAGGCAACAAACCTGAGGCTTTTTAAAACAAATCTTTTATTTATTTTATCTATCTATTTCCAAACAAAGATTATTTCACAAACACACAAGTGAAGCTCAGAGACTTCCTTGACTTAGCATCCTTAAAACCCTCTTCTCTCTTCACATGAGCACATCTCTGCTTCAGCCCTACTCCAACAAGGTGGGTTTTTAGAGTTAATATTATAATAGAGGGTAGTGAGAAAGTATTTAGTCCACGAGGAACATGCAGCTTATTTCAAGAAGCATGCAAGTGGACTTCTAATGTAGCTATTCTAATCCCGTTTTTGGCAGGAAAAACTTCCCAAACCACTGATATTCTTATCCAATAATTATTCTTCCAGACTCAGCAGCTGAAAGTCACTGGGATAAGCTGAGAGTCAAGTTTTTGAAAAAAGAGCCAAAGATAATTTTAACAATTGTTATTTCTAAAGGGAAGTTTACTTAGTGCTAAGCTCTGCTATAGACTGTAGGCATTCAGATCTTGCGGCAGAAGATGAAGTGTTGGACAGAATAAGTACCCTAAGTAACAGAATAAGGATCCTACCTCTACTTTAGTGAAACAAAATATGCTGAACCTTGTGATCCTGCCTTTCAACAAGAATAAGTTGAACTCAGAGATGTATTTAGCCAGATATTTTTTTTCTTTAATTCATAGCATTTTCCTGAGACATAGTACATGCTGATATATTCTTCATCTCCACATCACTTTTTCTTTATTCATACCCTAAATAAATCTACAGCCAACTCTGACATTCTGATTTCATGAAATTTTGATGATGGCCAATAGGTGCATAAAATAGAAATTTTAGAAACTGTCAAAATAAGACCAACCACCTAAAGAATCCTCAGGTATTCTGATAGAATAATATAAATGCTAGACTTACTATATGTATTTAATTTGAGAGCTAAATAAAATTTTACAGAAAAAAATTGTATATGCATTGGTGAGCCCCCAAATCATGTGTAAGACATTATTTATGATTAACATGTGTTTTTCTACTAAGATATCTTTGACGTGAGGCCTTAGAGAAAAGAAGGCCAAAAATTTTGCATATTACGTTAAGATAGATGTTTTTTTAATATATAATAAAGGTCACTTGGTTAGAATTTCTAAATTTATTATGTTCCATGATTTTCCAAAGCCTGAGATTCTTATTTCAGAGGCAGATTCTCTCAGTTAACTGATTTCTAAAAGTGTAAAAAAAATGGAATGATAATATACTTCATTGGATTAAGGAGGATATTAATTAAAGGCAGGCATATTTTGTAATGCTGGGAACAGAAGAGGAAAAATGAAGTTGTGGGCCTCACAATAAGAAGTGGGTCAATCTGAACTTCATGACCAGAGGACATATCAGGAACTTGACTGACATCTCAAAATCAGTCCATAATTTAGGACTATTTCAAGTGAACAACATACTAATAAATAGAAGTTGGGGTTATATAATAGAAATCCTGCATATTCTCCACTTATTTAAGGGATAGGCACAAGAAATTAAGTGCAAGTGAATTCCATATTTAATTTTTACTCAGGTACCCTGTTTTATCTAAATAGTGACCTGTGTTAGTGTCCTGGGGAATCTTGCACATTTTTGTTACAGGTGTGCAGTGTTTGCAGTAATAAAAAGTACACAATATATTTACAATTTTAAAACTGAAGATGAGAAGAAAATAAAGGTAGTATGTGTAGGTTCCACATAATATGTAGCTCAAATAATACCGACGCAATATCACTCAGTGTAAATCAATCATGGATAACCTGCAGCGTCCTAAAATGGCCACACATTTTTCTAGTTGGAAGGTAATACTTTTCCAGGTGATTCTCTGAATGTTATCACCCAGGCTTCAGGTTATGCCAGGTTCCTTGATCATGAAGGAAGGGAGATTCCCACCATGCTTTATCTTTTGAGGGTTGATTGTTTTAGGGTAAAGCATGACTTCTAATACCTACAAAACTACTTACCAGAAGGACCTGAGACAATCTTAAACTTGTTAATATTGAGGTTATCCTAGCAAGACATCAATTTTGGTGCATTTGTTCAAACACTCTGGGAATAGGAAGGATGATTAAAGATTGTATAGTCTAGTTCTAGATACTCATACCACTTCTCCAACACCGCTTATTCACTGATGCATGAACATCTTTCCTAACCACATATTGATACATTCAACAATGAATGCAGTAAATACATGTTGAAATAATACTCAGTGCCAGGCATTGTCCTATGTGCTGGAGATAAAATGGATAAGACACATAGCCTTCAAACTTGAGTGATTTAATTTTCAGTGTATGTTAGATTTTTTTATAAACTAGTATAATATGGCAAATAATTAAGAAGCAAAACTAAAACCAAAACAAACAAACAAAAAATACTTACAGAACTAACTAATGCTTTGAGATTCTGCATGTTTTAGACTTAGGAGGAAAGAATCCAACATATCCTTTTCTCATGCATACTCTCAAATGAGAAGTTTATGTTGTTCCAGGATGCTGGTGCTTTCATTAGGGGGAAATACATTTTGTGTATGTGTGTGTACGTCTGTGTGTGTTTCTGATTCATTCAGGGGAGTGATTATACTTGATCATACATCCTCCTTCTCTGTTCTTCTTTTGCTGATTGTCAGAATTCGTAGTTTATTCTTTATTATTCATCGGATGCAATGAAGGATAAAATAAACAACCGAATATATTCCAGTGGTATACTTGTGTTTCAGGGAGACTTGAACCAACCTGTCAGATGTTACTAAAATTCTGTCTATATCTCTCTTTTTGTCTTCTCTTTGCTCATAGGTATTATTCCTTCTCAGTGAAGTTTGGCTACCTAAATCGGTCAAAAAAATGGCCACTCATAGTAACTTTCCTTTAAATCTTTCTATTTCAGATGTAAAAATGCTACCTATAAAAAAGAATTTCTACAATATTCTAGAATCTTAGACAACATATGAGCCTTTAGTAGCCAAAGCATTCAAATATAAATAATTTAAAGTGGTCAATTTTACTTTGCCCCTTTACTCTCTCATTAAATAAGCAGAGTGGTCACATGTGTATGGGAGGAATATGGAGTGGTTTGTTTTCTGTTAGATTTCACTATCTATCGAGGGTTGGTACTTTGTAGAGTTACCCTTCATGGTATGAAATTGCATGCCAAATAGAGACCAAGCTTACAGACATAGTGTAGATATGCATATAAGTTATTGCTAATCCTTAGAGCAACCTGCCGGGTAAGCATCATTATGTTTATATTGCATCTAAAGGAACTGAGGTTCAAATGTTTTGGATGGTGTTTCCAAGTCCACACAACTTGTAGAGTAGTGCTTGTGCAACATTTTCTCTTTTGTCATCTCTTTCTCACTATTGTTCAAAGAAACAACACTTGTAAAAATTTGCAAAGTCAGTGCTGCCTATAAGGTAAAGCAAATAAAACTGATGTATTCCATATTCTATAATTATAAATTATCATGAACTGTTATTCCCTTTTAGTTTAATTTATATTGTTATCCCATGTACATTTCCTTCAGCATTCATTTCAACTAATTTAAAATCCACTTAAACATTTGATCCTAAGCATACCATGCGTTTCAGAGGTCACTGCCAAACATATCAACTGGGTTATCTAATGAATTAATCCACCCTGCAATAGCGTTGATTTCCAACCATAGATTTTTTTTTGCCGCATTAAAGGAGATTAGTTTAATCTTTTATTATTAATATTATTGCTTATATTATTAGCATGTAACTCATTAACTGTAAAAATTTCAAAAGATTATGTCTACAAAAAATATTTTGAAAAGGAGTCAGCAATCACGCACATGAAAAGACCATAAAGGGAAGCTTTACTATTAAGTAGAAAATTATCTTAAGTCTAATGAGAATTATGATTCCAGCAGCGTTTTATAAAAGGCAATCAAAAGATAAAGATAATATAGAATTGATTTAAAGGAGAGTAATGAAATCCTTCTTGTCAGAAGAATTCATTTCACCATTATTTCCCTTATTAAGAATGATTGCAAATTTTCTTAATAAATGATCAATTGACAAAAATATCTACATTTGCTTCCTGAGTATGAAATATGACTCACTTCAGGAGGAGAAAAAAAAACAAATCTTTTTTAAAGATAATATATTCAAAAGAAAATATATTAATTCAATAACAAATAACTAATACTAATATATAACATTTATTGGTCACTGTCATATAGGAATCCTCTGAACTGGAGGTCCTGGTTCAGAGTAATCTCAGCTGCCAGAAAATGAAAGGAGTTATACTGGAAATTATGATTCAAGAATAAGAAGCTTAAAATTCCATATATAATCTCTGATCAAATCCTTCGCTGACCTCTGAAATGTGCATGCATATCCAAGGAGCCCAACTAAAGCTAAAATACTGAACTCAGCTTTCAGATGTTAATGACCATGTAGAAGTCAAAGTATGCAGTGCTCAGCCAAGTTGAGTGCCTATGAAGAAAAATAAAAATCAATATTCTTCATAGATACACAGAGTAGTCCAGAGTATCTACAACATATAACTTACAATGTGCAGAATAAAATATTTTTTAGAATTTAGCAAAATTAGAAAATGTTACCCCTTTTTATAATGAAAGGAGAATAAAGAAAGACTCATTCAGATAGCCCATATGATGAAATTGTCTTTAAAGCTGCTATCATTATGCTCAAGAATGTAAAGGAAAAGATACTATGAAGGAATGAAAAGATAGGAAATCCCAGAAGAGACATAGAAACCAAAAAAATTAAGTGGAATTTGTAGAACTAAAAATATAACAGTGGAAGAAAAAACAACTGGATGGAATTAACAACAGAAAAGAAATGAAGGAAAAATCAGTGGACTTGGTGATAAATCATTAGAAATTGATCAATACAATATACAGAAAAAAAGCTGAAAATGAAGAGTACTATAGCAGGGAGTTATGATAAACATATACATGCACAAATGCATATATATTCTAATATATACTGTGTATATTTTAACACAATGCAATTGGAATTGAGAAACAATAGAACATAAAATATTTTCAGAAAATATTTTAAGAAATAGTGGCTGAAATTTTTCCAAATCTATTGAAAGGCAGAAATCCAGACACTTAAAAAGCTCAATGAGTACCACGCTTGAAAAATATTAATAGAAATAAAATCACACCAAAGCACATCTTAGTTAATTAAAGATATGAGAAAAATAAGAGAAACTTTTGAAACAGAAACAAATGACATTTTACGTTGAGGGAGACAATGATTTGACTTATCAGAAATAATAAATAACAGAAAAGAGCAGATTATATATTTATACATATATGTATATGAAAAATTAATCTAGAAAAAACATATTTCAAGGATAAAATATGCTAAATATACTTTTAATACTTTCTAGAACAGTACCATAAAAATAAATATTTTCAGGCTCAAGGGATAATGATACTAGATAGAAACTATAATCTTTAAGAAGATAAGAACAACATCAATAACAGTAAAAACTGTTCTGCTGTTAATTTCTTTAAAATATGATTTACTATTTAATGTAGTTTATAATGTATATATGTATGATACATATGACAACTAAAGCATAAAAGTTGGGAAGTAAGATACGTGACCTATTTTATTTCAACAATTGTATATTTTCTATATTTTATTCAAAGTGGTAAATTAATAACTCTAGATAAATTGTATAGAGTTGAAAATGTGTATTGTGATCATTGTATTAATCACTTAAAAATTTATGAAAGATAAATGATGCAATTATATCTTAAAAGCCAAGAGATGAATTAAAATTGTATTCAAAATTTTTTTATTATAAAAGGAGGCAGAGATGTTGCAACACAGTAAAAAAAGATAAAAACATAAAACAAATAGTAAAATTCTATATACATAGAAATTTTTTAAATTGTATATATTCTCCATATATTGAGATTTTTATAATAAAATACTAAAAGAAACTCATAAAACGTGACTGTCTTTGCTCTATCTAGAATAGATTATATGTTGTCAAGTAAAGAAAGACAGACAACATAGAAAGAGATTACACTATTTTAGGTAAGAAAGTTCACTTAGCCTGTTTCATTTTCTTTACTATGTAATAACCCACTGTAAGCTCGCACAATTTTATTATGCTCATTTACTATGTGGATCAAGAAAGCACACAGTGGTGCTGGTTTTTCTCTGTTCCACAGTGAAGCTTAAGCATAATTTGAAGGCTGGAGATGACTAGATGACTGAGAATGGAGAGGACTCCATGATTGAGAGTCGGAATCCTCTACAGATTTCTGCATTTGTATGGATACAGTTGACTAGAATCTTAGCTGCGACTTTTGGTTAGAATTCAACAACATTGACTCTGCATATGGATGCTTGGACTTCCTCAGAGAATAATGACTGTACTACAAGAGCAAACATCTTAAAATAATAAGGGAATGCATGGCATTTTTATGATCTAGCCTTAAAAGTCACCCAGGGTTACATGTGCCATGCTGCATTGGTGCAGGCAGCCACAAAATTATATACAATTTCATTGGAAGGGAACATAGATACTATTGCTCAATGGGAGCAGTGTCAAGATCATGTTTTAAGCAGAGCATGTAAGATGACAGATATTTTTATGGCCATATTCAGAAAATGCAATTTACCATATTGGTGTAAATATCTTGAAAATGATGAAAGTGAATGTATTCTCAAAAATTTTAAAATAAGATCAATACTTCTTTATGATGGTTTAGATATGGGGTACTAGTAAAAGTGAAGAAATTATGGCTCCAGTATTTTTGGATGAGAAAATCTGTAGATGTTGACCTTTTTTTAATGAGAGGGAGTAACAGAGAATCAGGTTTGATGGTGAAAATCAAGAGTTTAATGTATACCTAAGTCTGTGATGCCTATATATGTAGCCAAATGGTAATGACAAAACTATGTATTAGCCTTAAGTTCAAAGAGAAGTCAGAATTTTATATATATATATATGTATATATTATAAAAATATTGGAGGCCATACCACAAGATATTTTACCGAAAGCATAGTTACAGTCTAAGGGATGAACCATCGGTGAGACACTTCAAAATTTAAGGGAGCTTAGAATAAGCCAGCAAAAAGGCTGACAAGGGGGACCAAAGAGCAAGTCAGAAAAGTGTGATATCCTAGAAATCAAAAGAAGATAATATTTCATGAAAAACTGAGTTTTCAACTTTGCAGGATGTCCCTGTGAAATCAAATGGGAAAAGGCCGGGCACGGTGGTTCATGCCTGTAATCCTAGCATGCTGGGAGGAAGAGGTGGGTGGATCATTTGAGCTCTGGAGTTTGAGACCAGCCTGAGCAAGAGCAAGACCCTGTCTCTACCAGAAATCAAAAGAAATTAGCTAGACAACTAAAAATATATAGAAAAATAATCAGCCAGGCATGGTGGCAGATAGCTGTTAGTCCCAGCTACTCAGGAGGCTGAGGCAGGAAGATTGCTTGAGCAGGAGTTTGAGGTTGCTGTGAGCTAGGCTGATGCCACGGCACTCTAGCCCGGGTGACAGAGCGAGACTCTGTGTAAAAAAAAAAAAAAAAAAAAAGAAAGAAAGAAAGAAAGAAAGAAGGAAGGAAGGAAGGAAGGAAGGAAGGAAGGAAGGAAGGAAGGAAGAAATCAAGTGGGAAAAGAATGATGAAGACATGAAGATATGGCCACTGGAATTGGCAATGTGTGAGGTCATTTCTCACTTTCACAAAAGCAGTGTTAGTAGTGTATGGTGGGAATGGATGTGAAAAACGTGATGAGGAAATAGAGACTTCAGACAAGTATTTGAAAAAGTTTTACAATGAAGGGAGCAGAGAGACTGTAAATTTAGTGGAATATTTAAGAGAGCTCAATTGAAAATTATGACTCCAAAATTGAATACTGAGAATACAATGAGACAAATAAATGCTATTTTAAATTTAATGTTAATAATTATGAACATTGATTTTCTATTTAGCATATATTTTACATATATTACCTCATTTGATTTTCACAAAAACAGTGAGTAGGCCTATTACTGTCCAACCAATAGGTGAAGAAATTGAGACCCAGAAATATTAAATTATTTGTCCAATGCCAGAGTTCATAAGTTGCAGAGCTCACATTGGAATCAGAGAGTGCGGCTCCAGAAGTTCAGTTCTCTTTCACGGCACTGTGCCCGGCACTACTTACAGTCATCTTTTGATGGCTTCTTACTTTAGAGATTATGTTCATAATGTATATAATGGATATAATGGGCATAATGATTTAGCCATGTGGACAACGTGAAATCATAGAGTCTGGACAGTAAATTGGATCTAATCAATATTCCCATCTACCTCTAATAATTCAGGAATTACATCTATATGATTTATAATTGGTGGCTACCTTACCACTTATGTTTATATATTTCTAATAATGAAGGAAGACAGCAACTAATCTCATTCATGACGACAGCAGTAAAGAATTCTTGTTCACAGTGGGCTAAAATCTGTTGCTCTGCACCTTTCTTTCATTAATCCCATAAGATATCTTCTTATAGGATTCTATATATGTGTGTGTGTCTCTCTCTCTCTGTGTGTATACATATACACACATCTTCTATAGGAGTAACCTCAATTCTATTAATACTTTAAACATTTGAAGACTTGTCCTCCTAAGTCCAAAACATTCCGTTCAGAAATATATGTATACTGGTTTTTCTCTTCTGTACAGGCTATTTTTCAACTAAATTTCATTTAACCAATATATTTAGTGTTTTCTCTGAGACAATGATTCTGCTAGATGCTGGGAATGCACACTACTTTCTACAAACCAGACCAGTCATTTTAATGATCTTAATTCAATGCATCTATGGGTCTTTAAATGAAGGCTTAAGCTTCTCTGCATCATTAGTTCTAACTACATGAGAAAAATCTCTTTTGGAAGTGAACAAAAAGTACAAAATAGGCTATTCTGACAGTGTCAGAAAAAGAAGAGCTGTCTCCAGAATCCTAAGTATTTCGTTTCTCTATTTCTAACTTCACAACGGGCTACAATGCTGCACCTACAATAATTTTTGATGTACAAAGGTAATGTGAGCTGGAAAGTTATTTGAAATTGCACAGCAAAACGTGCATGAATAACAAGTGCACCATGAGCAAGTGCTATGCAATTATTGGCAGGTGGATATGCAGTGTGCTTTATCTTCTCTATACATGATTATTCTGCATGACCGGCCAAGTTTTCTTTAACACTTTGTAATTTCAACAGATGTGGCTTTTGGGCGTTGGTTTTTATAGACATTGCTTCCTCAGCTGATTTGGAAGACAAGTAAAAACAAATATGCCATAATTACAGAAGCTGGTATCAATATACTTACTAAATAAGAATTATATTACAATTCTAATTTTAAGGTGAGATAGAAAGATATCTCTGAAAAAGTGATTAATGTCAATTTTAACATTACAAAACCAACACTGACTACTTTGCTGAAAGATATAAATGATTATTAATAGATTAATTTCATAAATTAAAAAACTAAAGGGGCATAACAATGAAATGTTTATGGTACTAATGTACTGGCCATTAAACTTAAAAAATAGGATACAATTTATCAATTGTAAAATAAAAGAAAAATATTAGCTCTGAGTTATGACTCTATCTAAATCTTTTACCACATCATTCATGATGATAATCTCATAGTCAGCAGTGAAAATATGTGTTCATGGGAGGCTTTTCCATTACAGAAAATGATTTTTTGGAGTGAAAGAGGATCAAATAATTGGAACAGTATTACCTAATTTTCACCAGAAAGGCTGAACTGAATTGAGTATGCAGTATTGATTTCTTATTCAGTGAATAAAACACATTAGTCAGCACATATGTAAGTAGATGACATGACTTTGTGTCATCTCTGACTAATAAAAATAAGTTATATTTGCTTAAAATTCTAAGACATATTCATCCTGGTAAATTACAAGAGAGGCAAACATATCATGAATGGCTTTAAAAGCTGCCTGAGTAAATTATTCATAAAAATGACTAAATTCTCTTTGGATGAATTAATCTACTTCTGAATGAGGTTAATGCCACATCCTATTAAAGCCATAAATATAGGAGTATCCTTATTTTTAATATCCATGCATTATTCTGTCTTTTTTTTTTAATCGTCTAGAGAGGGAGTTTGTACCAGGTGGTAGCACAATTTCTGAGATAGGCTTAGCCACAGAAATTTCATTTGTTATATATAAATAATTTAAAATATGATAAATATGATCTGTCTTTGCATACTTTCAGTTTGACTTGCCATTTTGATTAAGTTTAAAATCTTTTTAGTATCTAAAAAGTTAATATTAAGAAGAAGGTTATATGTGGACTTGAATTCTGTGACATTTTGATACCTATCAAGAAATATCTACTTCATTTTGGTGTGTGTATCAACAGAAGACTAGACTTTTCTGGAAAACCAAGTCCACAAAGCTAGAAGTTACAATGATTCAGTTCCCAAGATGCATATAGTTCCTATCAAAATTATATATGAAAACTGAATATATATTATATATGTACACACATCTATATGTATATTTATATTATATATGCTGTGAACCAATTGAGAAAGAATAAACATGATAGGTGTGGAAGAAAACATCACTGTTATTTCTGATAAAAGCTGGATTGAGTGCATTAAATATATGTGCTGCCACAATAATCTTTCTCAAAATGAATTTGATAAATATACACATTCATTCACGTGCAACATTATACAATTGCAATTCTCCTGCCTGAAGGTACTCACAAGTTTATATAGGCCCCTTTCATGCTGTAACTGAGGTATTTGGAATGACCAATAGCAAACAAAAAAATTATAGTTATGTCCCTTCCAATATTAGCTCATAAAAGACAATGCACTAATGCCTTAGACACTTTCTCTCTCTCTTGGATCACTTGCCCTGGGGAAAGTCAGTGACCATGTCTTAATAACATGCTACAACAATTCCCATGTGATAAGGAACTGAGGATTCTTGCCAATAGCCATGTAAGTGAGCCATATTATAAGTGGATCCTTCAAGAAGAAAATCTAGGGAAAACTCATCTGAACATTGATTGAGGCAAAGAATTCATGATTAAGATCTCAAAAGCACAGGAAACAAATGAACAAAAATGACAAATAGGACTTAATTAAACTACAAGGCTTCTGCACAGCAAAAGAAATAACCAATAGAATGAGCAATTTGCAAAAAGGGAGAAAATATTTGCAAACTCTTCATTCAACAAAGGACTAATATCCAGAATTGACAAGAAACTCAAACAACTAAACAACAACAAAAAACAAATAACCCCATTAAAAAGTGGTCAAATTACATTTTTCAAAAGAAGACATACAAATGACCAAAAAGCCTATAAAAAATGCTGAATATCACTAATCATCAGAGAAATGCAAACTAAGACCATATTGAGTTATCATGTTAGACCAGTTAGAATGGCTATTATAAAAAAGACAAAAAATAACAGATGTTTATGAAGATGCAGAGAAAAGAGAATGCTTATACACTGTTGGTGAGAATATCTATTAGTACATCTGCTATGTACAATAGTATGGGGATTTCTCAAAGAACTAAAAGTAGAACTACTATTTAATCCAGCAATCTGTCTATAGGGTATCTACTCCACCCCACCCTGCCCCCCAAACCAGAAGTCATTATATCCAAAAGATATCTGCACTCATATATTTACCACAGCATTATTCACTCTAGCAAAGATACAGAATCAACATAAGTGTCCATCAATGGATAACTGGATAAAGAAAATTGGCATATAGACATGCTGTAACATTATTTAGCCATAAAAGAGAATGAAATCAAGTCTTTTGCAGCAACATGGATGAAACTGTAGGCCATTATCTTAAGTGAAACAACTCAGACACAGAAGACAAAATGAGTAATAATGTCCTCACTTTGAAGTACGAGTTAAATAATGTGTACACATGAACATAGAGTCTGGAATGATAGACAATGGGGATTCAGAAGCGGGGAAAGGGGTGGGAGTGGGGTGGATGATGAGAAATTACTTAATGGGTACTATATACATTATTCAGGTGATGGCTACACTAAAAGCCCTGACTTCACACCATGCAACATATCCATGTAACAAAATTACACTTGTACCTAATAAATTTATACAAATAATTTTTTAAACAAATAAGTGGATCCTTCAGTTGCCATCACAACTTAAGAAGACTGAAGCCCTTGACAGTATCTTGACTGCAATCTGACAAGAGATCCTGACCAAAGAATCACCCAGATAAACCACACTTGAATTCCTGACTAACACAAATAGTAACAAAAATAAACATATATTGTTTTACCTTACTAAATATTGAGGGTAATTCTTTATATAGAAATAGAAAACTAGTATAGATTATGGTACCTGGAAGTGGAGTTCTGTCAATACAAAAACCTATAAAATGTGGGAGAGGCTTTGTCACTGAGCAGTGGGTGGAGGCTGGAAGGACTTTGAAAATCATATTTAAGAAAGAGTATTTTGCTTTGAAAGGACTATTTCTTATTAGAAATATGAACTTTGATGTGGCTGCCAGTGAGGACTTAAAGGAAAGTGAGGAATATGTTATTGGAAACTGGAAGAAGGGGGATCCTTGTTATGTGGTGGTAGAAAGTTTACAATGTATTCATCTGCAATAATATAGGAAGTACAAAATATATCTAACGAACTTGGATATTTTGCTAAGGGAATTTCTAGCCAGAATGTTGAAGATGCCATATGATTTTCTCTCTTTACTTAAAAATTTGAGAGGAGAGTGTTACACTAGAGGAAAGAATTTTAAACATGGAAGAATCAGAGCTTGATGATTTTGAGAATCCTTATCTTCGACAGATATCAAATGATGTTAAAATTAAGAAACAGGTTCTGAGCCAAGATCAAATTTAGGGCACTGCCAGTAAAACATGGCTCAAAGATAAAGCCAAGAGTGTGCTTTTTAATATCCTTTGTTGAGTTCTCAGAAATGGTGAGGAATCAATGTTTGTTGCCTTACATCTCTAAATAGTGAGGATGTCTAAAAGTACATTCAGCCTCACACGCGCACACACACACACACACACACACACACCCCAAAGGCTCTCTAAAGTGTTTATGGATCCTCTAAATTAAATAATAGATCTTCAAAGAAACTCCAGGGCATTGTCCTTCAGCCATCTCAGCAAAGCCTAATCAGTAGAAAGGCTTATTTCAGAGAGATTTGTGGATGTGACTTTTGTCTAATGGAATAAACCACAATAAGACTCACAGGAGACCCAGAATGATTTCTGAATAATTTATATGCAGAAAGTTTGCTAACTTTGTCTGAAAGGGAAAAGGAGTACACAGTGAAAAGAGACCTTTAGACTCCTAAAATTCTACTGGCAAGAAGCGGGCTAATAAGGCTTTTATTCTGCAAACTTGTGCTACCTTTCATGAAAAAGAAAAGATGACTCAAAGTGTAGAACTAAGAGCATGAAGGGTCACATCAAAAGCCCAGGGGAGTCATTTTAGGGTAAAATGAGTAAAATTGTAAAATAGTAAAGTTGAGTAATAAATAAGGTACTTCTAACATGTGCTCAACTGGATTTTAGAATTGCTTAGGACCAGTGACACCTGTGTCCCTCCAATTTTGCTTTGATTTTGAGTAGGGCAATTTACAGTAATTACCTTATATCTCCACCACCACTGTATGCTAGGAGCATGAGGGGAATATAACTTGTCTATTTCAAAGGTGCATAAATTGAGAGAAACTCTACTCAAGGAACTTAATACGCTAAACCTGAGCATCCTAATCCATACCTAGATCCAATTTAGATGATGCCACCCTTAACTATGAGCTGATATGGTAAGGAGATGAGACTTTTCAGAGCATCAGTATGAGATGAGTGAGATTTTCATGTGGAAAATACATGAATCATTGTGAGACACTGGTCAGACTCTGGTAGCCATTCTCTAGGATAACCTCCATGGATTCCTACCTACTGGTATTCACATCTTTGTGTAGTTCCCTTCCATGTTGTATCAGAATTCATCTCTGTCACCAACAGATTATGGCAGATGTGATGTTATATCACTTCTAGTATTAGGTTATAAAAGACTTTGGGCCACTGTCTCTCTACTTCTCTTAGATCACTCTCATCGTACAATACCAGTTCCGGTGTCTTGATGACACCCTGTAGAGAGGCTCCCATGGTGAAGAGAAGACTCTTGCTGGCAACCATGTGAGTGAGGCATCTTGGAAGTGGTTCCTCAAGCATTCAGATGACTGAAGCCCTGGCCAATGCCTTGACTGAAACCACAGAAGACCTTGAGCCAGAACCCCTCAGATAAGATACTGCTAAATTCTTTATTCACAGACAATGTGATATGTTTTTGTTTATTTTAAGGGATTAAGCTTTGAGACTAATTTGGTATTCAGTAACAGACAACTAATAAACTTTAGCAATGAGTATGGGAATATAATAGTTTTAGTATTGATTGATGGATTGATGGATTGCTTCAGCATTTCTATACAGCAGGAGAATGAAATATGTCCAGCAAATGAGAGTAAGAAATATTTCCTAATGTGAATGTTTAAGAATCCATTCAAAATGGTGTCCTAGAGACTAAGTACAGAAATTATTGTTGAAAGGAAAGGATAAAACTTGGGATGATGGCTTAGTGGTAGAAGTATAGTTATTGGATCTTCTTTATTCTCCACATTCCACCAGACAGCTACATAGAAAAAAAAAAGCAAAATTCATTGTAATAAACAGACAACTACTATAATAAAACTTGGTGACAATTTCTTCCTTGAAATTTCAAAATACAAGTGGGTGAGAATGAACCATTAATAGCCACAAGACAAACAAGATATCAGTGTCTATGTGAGAAAGACAAAATCATGAAAGCAAATGAATGACCTGTGGGAATCTCCAAACAGCCAAGTAACAGTCACTTGTAACTGTGGCAGGCAAATGCAAGAAGAGTATGTGAAACTGGCAGCAATTTTGTCCACACCAGTATTGAGTAAGTACCAGATTTTTTTTCAGCGAGTCCTAAAGAATTAGGAAGATCCCAGAAACTGATTTGCTAGAACTCTCTTTCAAGACAGGGTCCCATGCTAGAAAAGGTCTTCAAGTAAAGCAATCACAATAAAGTAAGATAGTTACAGACAAAGGGAAGAAAACTTCTGACAAAAGTGGGTAGAACAGGGAGTAGAAATCTTGGAGAATAAGGCACCATAGTTTAAATACCAACAGAAGAAGGACTTGGTGAAATTAGAAAAGCCATCTAAATCAAGCCTTTTAAAGATTATTTACTAATCTTAAAGAAAAACAACCCAATATGAAACTATTGACATCTAATCCTAAGGAACAAAATAATATTCCTACCAAAGGTGAAAGAACATCAGAAAGACATTCCTATTATATATAGTTTAGAACTGTAATCTATTAGTTCAAGTAAGCTGAAAGACATTGAGAAAATGAACAACACATGAAATGATACTATTATTTTAGCATGGGGTAACATAATAAAATAATAGACAAAAAAAATATAGAGTAGGGAGCTTAAACGGACGGGGGAGCTTAAATAACAGAAATTTGTTTTCTCACAGTTCAGGAGGCTGGAAGTCTGAGATCAAGGTGCCAGCATGGTCAGGTTCTGGTGAACCTGGCTTGCAAGATGGTAGCGTTTTTGCTGTGTCCTCACATGGCAGAGAGATAGAGAGCTCTACCCTCTCTTTGTCTTCTTATCTAATTACCTCCCAAACACTGCACCTCCAACCAACTCACTCACTTTGGGGATCAGGCCTTCAACATATGAATTTAGAGGGGACATAAACATTCAGTTCACAACAATGATAAATCCAAATTAGAAAAAAAAATGAGAAATAAAGCCATGAAAGTCAGGAAAGAATTAGAAACTAGAAAAACATCATTTTACTAATAAAGTCTAACATAGAGTATGCACAAGAGTCAATAAACACAACAAAAATTCTCTAAGACAAGTAGAACATGAAAAAGAGGACAATTTTATTTTTTAATGAAGAAAAATAAAAAAGAAAATCCCGGAGAAATTACTAATATTGACTGTTGGCAAAGAAGATCCAACAATTTGGTAACATGAGTCCCTGAAGAAATCGAATAAACAAATTCCAAACATTATCATTCAAGAGAATTTCCTGAAATAAGAAGAAAAGGAAAACAAAATACAAATTGAAAGGACACAGAATGTACCTGAAAATGTTGAATCCATATTGAAAATACTGATCCAGAGCAACTAACACCAAGACATAAAGTAAGTTAACTAGAATTTAAAAAAAAGAAAAAGAAATAAAAATATTTGGGGAATTTAGGCAAAAAGAACAAATAACTTAGAAAGAAATTTAGATTATTATTGAACATTTTTATGGTAAACCATTTGTATAAAAGGAAATGGGATGCATTAGTCAGTGTTCTCCATAAAAAAAAAAATAGCTGATAGTTGATAGATAGGTAGATAGATTGATAAATAGTTAGATAAGACAACATTTATTATGGGAATTGGCTCACATGATTATAGGGGCCCAGAAGTCCCACAATCTGCCATCTGCAAGCTGGAGAACCAGGGAAGCCTGTAATATCATTTAGTCTTAGGCTGAAGGCCTGAGAATCAGGGATGCGAGAGCTGCTGGCATTTTAAGTCTCAGAGTTTAGATCCCAAGAACCAGGAACTCTAATGTCCGAGGGTAGGAGGAGATGTACGTCCCTGCTCAAGAAGAGAGAAATTGCCCTTCCTTTGCCTTTTTGTTCTATTCAGGCCCTCAACAAACTGGATAATGCCTCCTCACATTGGTGAGGGCAGATCTTTTTTATTCAGTCTACTGATTCAAATGCTATTCTTTCCCACAAACACTCTCACAGACACACCGAGAATTAATGTTTTACCAGGTATCTGGGCATTTCTTCGCTCAGTCAACTTGACATATATAATTAACCACCACATGGAGTAAATCCCTTTATTGAATCAAAACTCACTTAAATTATTAAAGGCAAACTATTATTAATTGGCAAGAACTCAAGCAATACTATTTTCTTGAGTTCTCAAGGAGTCTATTTGAGAAAATCTTCAGATGAATAAGATATCTAGAGAGGCATTGCCATAGCACTGTTGATAAGCATTAAATGTATACTTATTTATAGATTTAAAATTCAATGAAGATTAAGAAAGAAGGAATATACAGATGTCCCTCAGTATCTATTGGGGATTGATTCCAGGATCCCCCACAGATACCAAAATCCAAGGATGCTTGGCTCTGTGGAACCTGCAGTTATGAAAGTTTGGCCCTCTGTATCCAAGGGTGTGAATCCATGAATACCGTATTTTTGATCAGTGGTTGGCTAAATCTGTAGATGCAGAAACTGTGATTATGGAGGGCTGATCGTAGTAGGTATTGACAATATTCTTTGATTACAAAAAGGTGGAGGGAATAGATATATACGAAAATATTTATCTCTTTTAATTGTAAATAATTAGAAATAGTAGTGTTAATATTGTTACAAATTGTTCTGTATATACGTTGGGACAAATTAAATAAATAATTACAGAGTATTTTGTGATTACCTAAATTCTTGAGAACCAGGGTTCTTCATGTGAAAGAAATGAAGACGATATGGATATAAAAGACGTTAAGTAAAAAACATATCCTACACTTAAATTTGAGATATCACCATGAACTCATGATTATGGCTTTGAAATTTCCTTTCCCACTAAAAGTAATCAGAGCTTCCACCTAAAATTTTGCTCAAGGGATTAAACTTGTGTCATATTAAGACCCTAACTTTAGTTACCAAATTGCTGGAAATTCAGAACACAGAGGAAAACATTGAAGTGCACAGAATTCAGGCATGCAAAGATCTACAGGCTAACAACCTACTTACTTTATCAGGTAAATTGGAAAGAAAAGAAAGGTAAGAAGGGGGAAACTGTATAATAAAAGAGACCCGAAAGATATTCTGGAAAAAAAATAAAACTAAATAATAGTTCGATGTATGTGGACATGAATGATGAAAGCCTAAAGGGATGTAAATAAATCATAACTAGAAAAGTCAGAACAGTGGAGGGAAGCTGGGGACTGTGAATGGGATAAACCAAAGGAAAGGGCCTCAGAGTGGCTGGAAGTTTTATTGTTGACCTAGGTAATAGTTACAGGACTATCTTTTAATATGTAATGATGTTAATAATTCACAAAGCTGTATGTTTTGTGTGTTGTTTTATATGTTTGTCTTATGTCTGCATCTGTGTTCTATTTTTACAATACAAAGTTTTAAAGAGAATGAGTGATCAGCTGTGTCAAATGTTGCTCGAATGTCCAATTAAACTAGAACTGAGAATTCAATTAGACCTGGTGAAGTGCAAGTCATCTCCAATGGACATTTTAAATTATTTTCTAGAAACGAATTTTTCAAAATAAACTTTCATATTAAAATACTACTGATGTGTTTATATACCATATTGTAGTTAGAATAATCCCAAATTTTCAGAAGCTCATATTTTAAATAATGCAATCTAGTATAAAACATATTTTTAATAAAATTCCATATATCTGATCTTACCAAGCTTCATAACATTTATCTATGTTCTCAAAATGCATTTACAGTAAAAGTCAAGATATGATATTTACTTTTTTTTTTTTATTTCAGCTCATCATGGGGGTACATAAGTTCAGGTCATATACATTGTCCATGTCCCGCCCATCCCCCGAGTCAGAGTCCCAAGCGCGTCCGTTCTCGTTCTCCAGACGGTGCGCCTGGCACTCATCATGTACTCATACCTCCATCCCCTCCCTCCCCACCTCCCCGGGTCTGCACCTTCAAGCATGATATTTACTTTTTAATTTAAATAATTATGTCAATCAATACTATTATTTAATTAAATTTACTTAATAAATTTACTTACAGAAATCTGTTATATTAATTTTATAGCATTTATACCAAGTTAGACATTGCTTATAAAATTATGCTGGTGAGAACATTTATTTGATAATTACTATCTAACTTTAAGAAATAAAAATATATTAAAAAATGTTTACTTGCAATTAGATGCAAATGCCAGTTACAAAGGCAGAAAGGATAATACTATATGTAGAAACTATAATTAGAGTAGCAGAATGAGTAGATAAAAGAAAGTTGAACCAAAAAACTAATACAACTACCAATTTTAAATTCTATAATGCTATTAATAATAAGTCCCTAAACTACATCATTACTAGAACAAAACAATTTTAAAATTTAAAAAAGTACATTCTTAAGAAATCTTGGTATAAAACAAAAGGTCATATATCACTGTCTTTGATAATTATTGCAGCATAAAATATGCTTTGTCTTTAATTTCTCTATAGCTTCTGAATATATGATGAAAAATTACCATAATTTTCATAGCACAAGAGTCTGGGCATTAATCATCTTCTCAGTAATGGCCAAGTGCATATTTCTGAAGAAAATATTAAAAGGTATCTCCTATGTATTGAATTGAATTACTCTCTGTTGATTACAGAATATCCAAATTTGCTTTAAAATTGATAAAAATATCACTGAACATTAAAAAGATATTGCTAATAAAGCCCAAACTAAAATGGCTCACCTATTCTAGATTTTGAATTTGTTCAGTAAAGGCTAAAATGTGAACGCATTTGCTGGAATCAGGTTACATACAACTTGCCCATCCTTGGTGGAGGCTGACTCATTTATTCATTATGTGGTCTTTGAAGAGTCATTTTGTTTTGCTGATTTTCAATTTCCTCATCTGTAACTAGAGATTTAAAAAAAAAAAGCATGTTTCTGTGGAATTAAATGATTATATGTACATATTTTTAAATTTTTTTATTTGTACCGATGTAGGGGATTACAAGCGTAGTTTGGTTACATGGATATATTACCTAGTGGTGAAGTCTGGACTTTTTAGCATAGCCATCCACCCAAATAATGTACATTGTACCAGTTAAGTAATTTCTCATCCCTCAAGCCCATCTCACCCTCCCAATCTTCTACCCTCCAATGTTAATCACTCCATGCTGTACACACTATTTTGTAGTTTTCCTTGTAGAGATCTTTCACTTTCTTGGTTAAATATGTTCCTACTTATTTTATTTTTTGTAGCTATTGTAAATGGGATTGACTTCTTGATTTCATCTCAGTTTGATCATTATTGGTATAAAGTAATTCTATTGATTTTTATATCCTGAACTAAAGTCATTTCTTAAATGACTTTTTGCATGAGTCTTTAGGATTTTCTAAGTAAAAGATTATATCATCAATAAAAAGACATAGTTGACTTTCTGTTTTCCAATTTGGATGCTTTTTATTTCTTTATCTTGCCTGATTGCTAAGACTGCTAGTACTATGTTGAATAGAAGTGGTGAAAGTGTGCATGCTTGTTTTGTTCCAGTTCTTAGGAGGAATGCTTTCAAATTTTCCCCATTCAATATGATATTGGCTGTGTGTTTGTCACATAAGGCCTTTATTATTTTGAAGTATGTTCCTTCTATGCCAAGTTTGTTGAGACTCTTTGTCATGAAGTTTTGCTTGATATATTTTTTTTTTATTTCAGCATATTACAGGGGTACAAATGTTCAGGTTACATATATTGCCTTTGCCCCACCCAAGTTAGAGCTTCAAAGGCAATCACAGCAGCAACAAAAATAAATAAATGGGACCTGATCAAATTAAAAAGCTTCTGCACAGCCAAGGAAACTATCAGGAGAGCAAACAGACAACCAACAGAATGGGAGAAAATATTCACATGCTACACATCCAATAAAGGGCTGATAACTAGAATCTATATAGAACTCAGGAAAATCAGCAAGAAAAAAATCAAACAACCCCATCAAAAAGTGGGCAAGGTCATGAACAGAAATTTTTCATAAGAAGATAGACTAATGGCCAAGAAACATATGAAAAAATGCTCAACATCTCTAAGTATCAGGGAATTGCAAATCAAAACCACAATGAGATATCACTTATCACCAATGAGAATGCCT
Organism: Lemur catta; assembly: GCF_020740605.2. NCBI lineage: Eukaryota > Metazoa > Chordata > Mammalia > Primates > Lemuridae > Lemur > Lemur catta. The sequence continues at coordinate 103,290,855 of NC_059131.1, read as the reverse complement.
TTTATCAAAAAGTCCCAAAACAATAAATGTTGGCGTGGATGCAGAGAGATAGAAACACTCATACACTGCTGGTGGGACTGCAAACTAGTGCAACCTCTGTGGAAAGCAATATGGAGATACCTCAAAGAGGCACAAGTAGAACTACAATTTGAGCCAGCAATCCCATTACTGGGCATCTACTCAAAGACAAAAAGACATTCTATATAAAAGACATCTGTACTCGAATGTTTATAGCAGCACAATTCATAATTGCAAAGATCTGGAAACAACCCAAGTGCCCATCAATACATGAGTAGATTAATAAAAGGTGTTATAGGTATACCATGGGATGCTGGGTTTTATCAAATTCTTTTTCTGCATCTATTGAGATGATCATATGGTTTTTGTTCTTAATTATGTTTATATGATGAATCATATTTATTGTTTACATATGTTAAATCATCCTTCCATCCCAGGAGTAAAACCCACTTGATCAGGGTGAATTATCTTCTTGATGTGATGTTAGATTCAGTTTGCTAATATTTTGTTGAGGATTTGTGCATCTATGTTGATCAGGGATATTGTTCTATAGTTTTCTTTTTTTGTTATGTCCTTGTTTGGCTTTGGTATCAGGGTGACACTGGCTTCATAGAATGAGTTAGGAAGAATTCCCTCATCCTCAATATTTTAGGAATAGATTCATGAGCATTAGTATCAGTTCTTTTTTTTGTGATAAAAACATGACATTCTTTATTTTCTATAAAATTGTTTAATTGTTTGCCTCCAGGTTGATGGTCAGTTCTTCTTTGTACACTTGGTAGAATTCATCTGTGAATGCATTTGTCCTAGGTTGTTTATTTTTTTTAATTAGGAGATCTTTTTCTGATTTAATCTCACTACTTATTGTTGGTCTGTTTAGGATTTCTATTTATTCCTGGTTCAGTCTTGAGACATTGTATGTTTCCAGGAATTTATCAATTTCCTCTAGGTTTTCTAGTAGTGGGGGTATAGTTATTCATAGTAGTCTCTGAGGGTCTTTTGTATTTCTGTCATATCTGTTGTAATGTCTTCTTTTTTTGTTGTTTCTGATTATGTTGATTTGGATTTCTCTGTTCTTTTCTTGATTAGTCTAGCTAGTTGCCTATCATTTTTGTTTATTTTTTCAAAGAACCAACATTTTGTTTCATTAATATTTTGTATTTTTCTTTGTTCATAATTTTATTTAGGTTCTTCTCTGATCTTTATTATTTCTTTTCTTCTGCTATTAATAGCTTTGGGTTTGGTTTATTCTTGTTTTTCCAGATACTTGAGGTGAGACATGCAGTTGTTAATTTGTGATCTTTCTGTTCTTTTGATGTAGACATTTAATGCTATAAACTTCCCTCTTTGCTTTGCTGTTTTTGGTATCCCAGAGGTTTTGGAATATTGTGTTTTTATTTTCATTCATTTCAAAAATTTTAAAATTTCTGGCTGGGCACAGTGGCTCATGCCTGTAATCCTAGCACTCTGAGAGGCCGAGACGGGTGGATAGTTTGAGCTCAGGAGTTCTAGACCAGCCTGAGCAAGAGCTAGACCCCATCTTTACTAAAAAAAATAAAAAGAAATTAGGTGGACAATTAGAAACATATAGAAAAAAATTAGCCAGGCATGGTGGCTCATGCCTGTAGTCCCAGCTACTTGGGAGGCTGAGGCAGGAGGATTGCTTGATCCCAGGAGTTTGAGGTTGCTGTGAGCTAGGCTGATGCCATGGCACCCTAGCCCAGACAATGGAGCAAGACTTTGTCTCAAGAAAAAAAAAAAATTAAAATATCTGTCTGAATTTCATCATTGACCCTAAGATCATTCAGGAGTATGTTGTTTAATTTCCGTGTATTTGTATAATTTCAAGAGTTCTTTTTGGAATTGATTTCCAGTTTTATTCTGCTATGGTCTTAGAAGATATGTGCTATAATTTTGATTTTTTTAAAATCTATTGAGATTTGTCTTTTGGCCCATCATATAGTGTATCTTGGGGAACAGTCCATGCACTGATGAGAAGAATGCATTTTCTAAGGTTGTTGGGTAGAATGTTCTATAAATGTCCATAAGGTCCACTTGGTCTGAAGCCCAATGTAAATATGATGTTTCTTTGTTGATTTTATGTCTCAGTGATCTGTCTAGTTCTCTGAGTGGGGTATGAAATGCCTCATTATTGTTGTATTGCTATCTACCTTTTTTTAGGTCTAGTAGTATTTGTTTTATGAATCTAGGTGCTCCAGTGTTGGGTGCATGTGTATTTAGGATTGTTATATCTTCTTGCTGAATTAATCTGTTTATCATTATAAATGATCCTTTTTGTCTTTTTTTAGTGTTTTCAGTTTAATGTCTGTTTTATCTGAAATAAATATGACTACTGCTCACTTTTGGTTTCTGTTTGCATGTAGTATCTTATCTCAGATTTTTACATTTAATCTATAAGTGGTTTACTAGTATAGTGAGTTCTTGTTAGCAACATATAGTGGATTGATTTTTTTTAACCATTCTACCAATCTATATCTTTTAAGTGGAACATGTAATCCATTTACATTCAAGGTTAATATTCATATGCGAGGTTTTGTTCTTTTCATAATGTTAATTGTGATCTTTTTGCTTTGTAGATTCTTTGTTTTATTTCTCTGTTCGTCTTTGTGGTTTGGTGGAGTTCTGTCCTCTTACCGTTTGATTTCCTTCTCTTCCTCATTTGTGTAATTGTTGTATAAGACCTCTGAGTTTTATACTTTTCTGTGTTTTTATGATGATGAATATAAACCTTTAGTTTCCATGTTTAGAACTCCTGTGAAAACTTCTCGTAGGTCTTGTCTAGTGGTGACGAATTCTCTCAGCATTTGCTTGTCTGGGAAAGATGTTATTTCTTCTTCATTTATGAAGCTTATTCTAGTATAGTAGAATACAAAATTTGTGGTTGAAAGATCTTTTTCTTAAGCATTTTAAAAGTGGAATACCAATCTCTTCAGGCTTGTAAGGCTTCTGCTGAGAAGTCTGCTGTTAGTCTGAGGAGGTTGCCTTTATAGGTGACCGTATACTTTTTTCTTATTGACTTTACAATGTTTTTCCTTCATGTTGACATTAGACAGTCTGATAACTACCTGTCATAGTGAGGTCCTTCTTACAATGTATTTTCCTAGGGTTCATTGAACCTCTTGTGTCTGGATGTCTAAATCCCTTGCTAGATTAGGGGAATTTTCCTCAATTATTTCCTTAAATAGGTTTTCCACACTGATTTGGGAAAAACTCTCAAACCTTGCTTTTCCTTTTGTCTCACACCACAACAATCATCAACATAGATGAAAACTTCTGCAACAAAATGTGGGGATTTTTCCCCATATCTCAAGCAGTGGACACCAGCTGGGCATCCTTTAATTCAGTGTCACTACCAAGAGAGAGTGTCAGATCCCCAGTGATGTGGGCTCAGTCCCCATGACTGCTTCCCTTTCAGATACCTGGCTTCTAGAACTTCTGTCTGACTGGCTATAAATCAGGGTTTCTATAACTCTGTCTTTGGGTTTGATTAATTTGTTGGAGTAGCATACAGAACTTAAGGAAACACTTATGTTCTCTGGTTTATTATAGAGGATATTACAAAGGGTACAGATGAAGAGATGCACAGGGCAAGGTCTAGAGGAAGGAGTACAGACCTTCCCTGCTCTCCCTGGGTGTGCCACCCTCTAGGAACTGCCACATGCTCAGCTCTCTAGAAGCTCTCTGAACCCTGTCTTTTGGGTTTCTATAGAGGCTCCATTACATGGGCATGATTTTAACCACATAGAAATGTGATTTGACAAAAAGCACATGACTAGAATCTAGCAAGGCCTATTTGTTCAGACTTTTCTTGGCCTCTCTGGGTGGCATTCCTTCATCCAGGTTATGGGGCAGGCTCCTTTTTGGAATGAGAATATTTAGATCCACAATCACATTACAGTCCTGCCTTGGGCAGGTGAATGAAAGAAAGAAGGTGGTCAGAGAGAGATATTATGTTTTCTGAGGTCTCTCCTGAGGCCTAAAGTGCCCCAATATTATAAAAAATATAAAACTCTTACAAGGACTATAGGAGTTATGAGCCAGGAACCATGGACAAAAAAATTATACATATATATATTTTTTGTCTGACTGGATTAATCCAAAACACCTGCCTTCAAGTTCTGAGATTCTTTTGCTTTTTCTAGTCTATTGCTGAAGATTTCAACTGTGTTTTGTAATTCCTTCAATGAATTTTTCATTTCCAGATATTCTTTCTTATAAAATATGTATATATTTTGTGAATTTCTCATTCATATCTTGAATTGATTTTCGGATTTTTTTATTGGCTTTCAGATTACTCTTGGATCTCATTGAGTTTCTTTAAAATCAATATTTTGAATTCTTTATTCAGCATTTCAAAAATTTTATTTTGGTTAGGCACCATTGCTAGAGAGTTATTGTGATCTTTGGTGGTGTTATAACACCGTCTTTCATCCTTCCAGAATTGTTATGCTGATTTCTTCTTATCTGAAGAAATTGTTATTTCTTATTTTTGAAATTACTGTTATTTGGTTGAAACGTTTTTTTTCTTGAGGATGTGACTATAATGTATTTTGAGTAGCATTGTTTGGCTTCTGGGTGCTTTAGGTGCAGAGTAGCTGTATGCATTCCTTAGTTATGCATAACCTTAGTGTGGTGGCTTTCTCAGATACCAATTATAGCTGTGTACTAAGCACATGAGCAAGCTCACAGCCTCCTACGAGGCTAGGGTTGTGGAGATCTCCTAAAGATTATTTTTTTTCCAAGCACTGTGACCTTGTGTCAGCAGATTTTGTATTGGGTTGTGCAGGTGGACCTCTGGGCTATTAGGTGGCACTTGCTGGTAAGAGCTGGCTGTGATAGTAGCAGTAGGGTTTATATTTGATCTCTGTTTACTGGGAGAAGCTCTCCTGTGCATCAGGCAATGGGCTGGGCTGTGGAATGCACAGAAGTCAAAACTGTGCTCAACAGCAAGCCGAGTGGTAAAGCTGGGTGGAACTGGAGGGGGCAACCCCATACTCAGCTCCCCCCCCACCCCACCCCCGCCGTGATGGCTCAAGCACCAGCTCCTTTGGGAGTTTGAGAGTAAGCTGTCAAATGCTCAGATACATATGTCTGGGCAAGCAGTGGAGAAATTGCCACTGCAACAAGTTCCCCGTAAGGGAAGGGAGGAGTGGCCCACGCTGTCTATCCAGGGGAGTGGGTGTGGGATCCACCTCCCTCCCACTCCTTGGAACTGATGGGACTCACTCTCCCAAAGGAGTAAGTTAGAATACTCAGCAGTGTCACATGCAGAATGGCCCAGGTCATAAAGCTATCCCTGTCACCATACCTCATCAGCTGGGCAAGCAGGGCTATGGCAAATCTCCCCTCACTCCAGTCCCACAAAGGAAGAGAGCCCAATGCCTCTGCCTACAGAGGGATCGCCCCTTGTATTCACCTCTCAGTTGTGGCTGTGGGGGCTCGTATCCCACCCCAGACCAAGTGCTGCAATCTCAGGCTCAGACTCTAATGCCCATGGTGGCTGCCATTGCCAGGTCACTGAACACTGGCTGGCTTGTCATGAGCCCACGTTAAGCATGCTGTCTCCTATCGGTCTCGTGGGTGGGAAAATGTCTGAAGCCTTTCCTGGTACCTTTCCCTCTCACAGTCTCCTGTCCTCTACTGAAGTTAGGTCCAGGGCTTCAGAGGGACAAGGAGGTGCCCTTCTGTGGCCTGGATTGTATGGTTCACCAGTGGAAAAGTGGATCACAGAGCGACAGTCTCTGCTTCTCTCCCGTACTGGGGCTTCACTCACAGCTCTCAACCAGACACTGCCACATGGCTGCTGGCCCACCTTCTGTTCCCCAGGATCTGAAGTGTCCTTTGCTTTTCCAGTGAATTTCCATGCTCCTTTTTGAATAGAAGATCACAGTGTAAATCTCTACACACTATTTTTCTATTTCCAAGTGGATGAGGTGCACTAACAAAGCCTTTAATCTGCCATCTTGGAAAACTGTGAGTAATAATACTTAATACAGTCACTACAAAGCCTAGGAAATAAGATAAGCAGTCAGTTGTTTTCCCCCAAACCCCTGCTTCTTCACCTGCTCATACTTAAAATTTTAATGTTTCCATGGGATGGAGTGTTTTTCCCCACTTGCATTTTATTTCATGTGACTGGAGTTCCACTTGTGTAGCCCTCTTGGCATTTCCATTCAGAGAACCTGGTATTTCTTAAGTAATTGGTCAACTTGAGAAGAATGGACAGGGCATGCTCTTCCCAGCTCCTCCTCTTTTTCTGGCTTAATTTAAGCCTGGGCAGTTGCAAATGTCCTCTGTCCACTGCTGTAGGCCTACCTTCTGGCGATGCTTGCCCTGGAGCAGCATTGCTTTATTTGTGTGGGTGCTTCTGTCTAAATCTGGGGTTCAGTATTAGGAAGTTTACTACTGGCATGTAAACCCCATCTCCCCCAACCTAGACTTTATCCATTCTAAAAATATAACTTTTTTTTTTTTTACTTTTTATCTACTTTAATACTTGTTATTTTGCACTTTATATAGAACTCAGATGGGAAAGAGGGTTGCTAGTTAGTGGGCTTCCTCACAGACCTCAGCATTCTTCAGCTGTCATTGCCATTGGCTACTATTTGGGCTTTGACATATCATAAATGTTGATATAATAATCCAACTCAACTCATGTGTCATTGCTTCAAAAATCCAAGCGACAAGGTTTGTGAGGTTTGTTTGCCTTTTTTTCCCTAATTAAAGCAACAAAGGAGCTATCAGAAGGCAAATGTCTAAGGCCTGAATATTGTCACTTTTGAATTTCCTGTCAATCTGAGAGCCATTACCTCATCAGCAATGGCCCCTCAGAAAGGTGGCCTTGCCTACTTTCCCAGTGTCTCATTCCTCAGCACTCCTTTCCCCAAATAGGGAGAGTATTGGACTCAGAAAAAGGCAATGATTTTAGTACAACATGGGTTTACATTGGTTGCCCTAATAGGAAACAAATCCTTTAAATTATTTTGACATCAAAGGCAATTTAAAAAGCAATAAAGAAAGTCCACAATTATTACTGTGTCACTGAGCTTCAAATGTGGCAGTGAAGTCTAAAAATTCTTAGCCCTATCACATGGGTAGGGGTAATTGTGTACATTCTATTTTGCTAACCAGTACTAGATACAGAAGTAAATTGAGGTTTCAGGTGGAGAAATTAGTGGATCAAATTTCTGGGAAAGATAGAGCAGGGAAAAACACATGTAGACAACTAACACTACTCCCTTATTCCAATCAATAGTATAATATTTTTGTTCCCTAAATATACTCATAATTCTATACATACATGCATATGTTCTTGCATTCTTTCCTATCTCCTAAGCTTTCCCTACTAATGTCAATTGAGAGATTCCTATTCCTTTCTAATTCTACTTCCTCCAAAAATATTTTAGTGGTGCTTATGATGCAATGTGACTACTTCTTCATATATATTTCCTTTTATGATATATTGCATATTCAAATAATTTGTGTATTTCTATGAAGCAGCAACTAAAGTAAAAACATAGTAACTATTGCATAGTAGATGCCCTAAGCATATGTTGTGAATATTGTTAAAGAAAGTGTATTTGCAGAATAAATATGTCATTATTTTACTTCTTTTAATAAATATTACATCTTTCCTACCACAAAATAAGATGTCATTACAAAATATTTTAATAATTGCTTCTCAGAAATCAATCTTCATATGTCTTAAGTAAAATTCCAATTTTCTAAAGTATGAGACATTACTAAGCTTATAAAATAGAGTAGCAAGGCTCTAATTTTCAAGTTTTAAAATAAATAGTGTAGGTAAATAAATATTAGGCAATTTTGATTGTAAATGTTACATAAAACGATAATGGCATTTGCTAAAAGATTTTTCTGATACCCAAGGAAACATTTTGTTCCTTGGATTTCATGCCCTGTAGTAAATCGTTAAATGTTGATGAAAAATTTATAAATTTTAACTGTCATTTATTATTTCTTCCATGCATTAGAAACAAAAAATAAATCTAATACTTCTTCTCTTTCTTAGTACAAAACAGAAACTTTCCTTATGAAAAATCAATAGATTGTGAACTATTGGATGCATATATTGCAAATATGGACTATATATGCAAAATATATAGTGTTGATTTAGAAGTGCTTTTATAAATCTGTTTATAGGCAAACTTCTATTTTTTCAAATTAGAAATATGATCATTTACTACCTGCATATTTATTTGCTGTTTTTAGATACTCATCCTGGGCTTGATTTTACACACTGGCATTTTTTTATAATAATAAAATTAATAGTTTTAAGTACAATTTAAAATTTACATACAATTTAAAAATGAGTAGAATTCAACTTTTGTGAACTTAAAACTGTTCTAAAACCAAATGACATTATTAAAAAGAATGAGCATAAAATGAGACTATGTAAGTAAAACACCTCAGTAAACTGTTCTTTCTCATTTTTGAATATCAATTCAACCCTTGATTGCACTGAGTATAACTTCTTCAATATTAATTGTTTTGTCTGATCCTTGGGGAATGTTCTTTTAGAGATTAATTACAACATAATAGATTTTTATAATAATAATAATAGAAAATTAAAAAGTCAATTTTACTGAAGGAAATATTTTGCATGTCCTAATACAGAAAGTATTTGGTTTGACAACTTGAGAAATATGTGATGTGTTTTTTTAAATTAAATTTTGATAAAGAAAATGTTTACTGATATTTTAGCATGTCAATAAATCAAAAATAACAAATATAAAACCTCCCATTATTAGCTGTTAAATAACTGATTTCTTTTTGGAATGACATATTTTACATTGAAAATTTGGATTAATACTATTACCATTAACTTGTGACATGTAGCACAAACACAAGTAAACTTTTTTTACCTTTGAAATCATTCAATTCATATTTGGTTATGTAGAAAAGTTTAATAAATGTACTAGAATAAATACAGCAGTGTATGGGGAAGGGGAGGTAACTGCTTAATTTGTATTTGGGTCAAGGGGACTAGATTTGCACACACTTTAGCTGCATATTTAGACAAACAAAATAATTTTACCAGATCTAGGAAGAATGTATAAAGAAATGGTTATTGATACTGAGTTGAGAATCTGGCTTTACTAACTGACCTGATAAAAATCCCTTTTTCATCCCTATTTCTCCAAACAAGTGAAGAATTTTGACATTTTTTTATGGGAATGTTCCATTTGTTTTCTTCTTGAAGTGTTTTGATAATGCAATAGCCATAATATCTTGAAAATAAAACATGATTAAAATGGTGTGAGTTTTTAGTATATGTATTTGATATAACTCTTTGAGTTTCTCTATCAACTTAGCTGGTAGCTACTGTCCTCAGCAGCCACTAGAGGCCCCGACAAAAGAGCTGCAGCAGGGGATCCACATGCATGGGTCCCTTTAGGCAGCCTCTCTGTCAGGGGTTAGATCGCAGGCACAGCTTCAATGCCACAACCACAGTGGGGAAGTGTGAGAGTTTTTAGTAACTATAGACCCTGGGGTGTGCACAGCACACTTGGAGGCTACATGCAGAGAGGTCAGGGAGCAAAAGGCACGGAGAGAGAAGAGAGCTTGGCAACTGGCAGTGTATATAAGGGAATAGAGCATGGGTCACTTTAAGTTCCCAGGCAAATACTTAAATGGTCCATTTGAAGAAAGCAGTGGGAAAGCAGGGAGCCCACTCTGCTAGGTGGGAGAGATGTTTCTAACTTCTCTGGCTACAGGCTTGAGCCATTCAGCTGTGGTGTAGAACTGGCAACTAGTCAGGGTGACTGAGCGCTGCCTCTGGCAATAAAAAGCTAAATCTGCATTCAAAAAGGATAGTGAGACAACATATTATAAGAATGCACTACAATATGTGTTTCTTTATCTCTTTTAAGCAAAACACTTTATGAATTAGCTGACTGTATTTCCTATATTTCAGTGTGCATATATGAAAACTTTAATTAATGGCCTGGTTTAACTGTTTACAATTCAAGTCTTAGGTTTTGTGCCAGTCATTTTTCCCTCTCCGCCAAATGCATTGAACTTTTGAAACTTTTTAAACATTTTTTCAACCGTTTGGGAAATTGATTTCTGGACTAAAGTAGTATATTAAAAACAATTCTTATTTTCTCATTTCTTTCAGCATAAATTTCATTATTCTTGCTGAAAATTTTATTTAAAAATCTGAGACATTAACTGTTCTAGTTGTTCAAAACTTGAATCTCTAAGGAAGTGCAATTAACACTAAATTTAGAAGATTAAATTTAGTAAAGACTCTGCCTTTGTATCATGATAATTTTGAAGCGAACAGAAGGGTCAACATGCAGCTAAGCCCAGAATATTTTACCCAAATCCTAGAACATAGATATATTTTTAGGTTTGCTTTCTCTATTACCTCCCTTTGTTCTTTAACCATTCTTACATATGTGTGTGTTTAATATTAGTTATCCCTTATGAAACATTTTCTATATGTCAGGAATGGTTGTAAGAGCGTCACATGTATCAACTAATTTAATCTTCTCAATATCTTAGGAAGTATTTTCCTCTATTTTATAGAAGAATAAACTGATGCTTGAAACATTAATTGACTTACCCAAGACTATACAATGTTGTCTGTCCATTCACTATCTACTACCTACAAGTGTTTACTCCATTTTAATGAGCTGCTATTCTTTCAGCATTTATAATGGAAAGTATTTACTCAAGTGCTTATAGGGTATCCAATCCTTTAAGAAAAGAATGTAGAATCGCTATTTGGCTAGATCAGAAATCAAGTCCTGAGGAGGAATAAAACAAATGGACAAAAGTGCCTAGTGCAGTCTGAGGACACCTGGCTGCAAGTATTGCCCAGTTTTGAGAAAGTCAACTTTCTATGAGAGGGAAATAAGGCTTAGAGGGAAATGATAAAAAAAATACACAAAGCAACTGATTCAATGGGAGCTCCTGGTAGAGAAATGCCAGTTCCTTTACCCTTAGGAAATATACACTGCTAATATACTACTGGTATATTGTAGTCTATGCTGAGAGCGTATAATTCAGTCATAAGAAATGTCAATGTAGCCAAACTTTTTTTAGTTATATGATTTAGCTTTTCATTAGTATTTGCATTACTAGTGTAGTATTGTCACTGTGTAAAGGTTCTTGCTAACATCACAGAAAAGAATTTTAGGACGCTCATACAACCAAGTGATAGTGCAAACTTATTGAGCGAATGTGGACAGACTTTGACAAGGCTGTGCAGAAGCAAAAGTACGCTCTCAAGAAAGGGAGTGGTGTGGATTGGAAGAATCAACATTGTTAAAATGTCTATACTACCCAAAGTGATCTACAGATTCAATGCAATCCATATTACATTACCAACATCATTTTTCACAGATATAGAAAAAATAATTCTATGCTTTGTATGGAACCAGAGAAGACCCTGTTTAGCAAAAGCAATTTTAGGCAATAAGAACAAAATGGGAGGTATTAAATTACCAGACTTCAAACTATGCTACAAAGCTGTGGTTATTAAAACAGCATAGTACTGGCACAAGAACAGGGACACAGACCAGTGGAACAGAACTGAGAATCCATATATAAAACCATCCTCATATAGCCATCTAATCTTTGACAAAGCAGACAAAAACATACACTGGGGAAAAGAGTCCTTATTCAATAAATGGTGCTGGGAAAACTGGATAGTCACATGTAGAAGACTGACACAGGACCCACACCTTTCACCTCTCACAAAAATCAAATCATGGTGGATAACAGACTTAAACCTAAGGTGTGAAACTATTAGAATTCTAGAAGAAAATGTGGGAAAAACCCTTATGGACATTGGCCTAGGCAAAGAATTTATGAAGAACACCCCAAAGGCAATCACAGCAACAACAAAAACAAATGATTGGGACCTGATTAAATTAAAAAGCTTCTGCACAGCCAAAGAAGCAGTCATGAGAATAAACAGACAACCTACAGAATGGGAAAAAAATTTTTGCATGCTACACATCTGATAAAGGACTGATAACTAGAATCTATTTAGAACTCAGGAAAATCAGCAAGAAAAAATCAAACAACCCTATCAAAAAGTGGGCAAAGTATATGAACAGAAATTTTTCAAAAGAAAACAGAAGAATGGACAACAAACATATGAAAAAATGCTCAACATCTCTAATCATCAGGGAAATGCAAGTCAAAACCACAATGAGAGATCACTTATCTCCAGTGAGAATGGCCTTTCTCAAAAAGTCCCATAACAACAAATGTTGGCGTGGATGTGGAGAGACAGGAACACTCATACACTGCTGGTGGGACTGCAAACTAGTGCAACCTCTGTGGAAAGCAATATGGAGATACCTTAAACAGATACAAGTAGACCTACCATTTGATCCAGCAATCCTATTATTGGGCATCTACCCAAAAGAACAAAAGACATTCTGTAACAAAGACATCTGCACCTGAATGTTTATAACGACACAATTCACAATTGCAAAGATGTGGAAACAACCCAAGTGCCCATCAATACATGAGTGGATTAATAAAAAGTGGTATATGTATACCATGGAGTACTACTCAGGTATAAGAAATAATAGTGATATAGCACCTCTTGTATTTTCCTGGATAGAGGTGGAAGCCATTCTACTAAGTGAAGCATCCCAAGAATGGAAAAATAAGCACCACATGTACTCACCATCAAATTGGTTTCACTGATCATCACCTAAGAGCACATTTAGGAATAACATTAATCAAGTGTTGGGCAGATGTAACAGGGGGAGGGGATGGGTGTATACATACATAATGAGTGCAATGTGCACCATCTAGGGGATGGACACGCTTGAAGCTCTGACTCTGGGGGAGGAGGGGGAGGGCAAGGGCAATATACATAACCTAAACTTTTGTACCCCAATAATATGCTGAAATAAAAAAGAAAGACAGAAAGAAAAGGAGCGGGCAGGTTCGAAAAGAGCAACTGCACCAAACCCCAAGTGGTTGCAGTTTTTACTTGTTGCAATCAATGAAGGCTGGACAGTCAGCGTTTATTCTGTCCTGCCTCAGGACAACTTATAGTTACCCTGTTTTGCCCACAAGGGGGGTCAAAACCACAATGTTAATTTATTGTAATTGTGGTATAATGATGGAAAGATCACTTTGTATCTGTGCAAGCTGGTAAATTAATGGCTCCTTTCTTCTCCTCAGGTTAAGCCACAGATCCAGGTGTTTGTTCAAGGGCTGTTTGTTCAAACCGGCTGATTAACTTTTCTGTTCCCTCCTCCTTTGCTCATACCTACCTAACTATCTACTCTAACAGTATGTTGCCAAATCTTAAATCTGATTGTATCTTAAGGCTTGGTCTATTTACCTAGTGCCTTATACATGGTACCAGATACATAGCAGGCTGCCAGTAAGTATCTATTGAACAAACGAATAAGAAATAAATCAATCAATAAGCCAGGTGTAAACCGTATCACTTTATTATTCCAAATTAGAAAGAGAGAATTAAGATAATTATTCTATTGGTCCCTTTACGGATATTATTTGCCATTTCTGTATAATGATCTAATAATATTGGGTTATTTTCATCAAAAACAATTCAGCACTCATACATCAAACCAAAACCATGTTATGTATTGAGAGTAAAAAGTTCAATAAACTTCTATCTGGTCTTGGAATATTTTGAAATATAAAGGTGGAGACAAATATGTAGATCGGGAATTCAACTCATATGATTGGTGTCATAACATGGTAAGCAGAGAGTAAAATGGCCACCAAAAGAATAGCATCTAAGGAACTCCTGAGTTTTTTGGTGAAAATAAATGTAGGAAAATACAGCTGGGTTGAACCATTTAGGATGAGTGAGAGGAATTAAGTGACAACAAAAGGGCAAGGCAGATAGAAAATCCTGTAACTGAATCTGTAAGAATTTCATCAAAACTGAAATGAGTAGGGCTTGAGTGCTTAAGAAATAGAGTAAGTTACAACAGAGGTAGAAAAGGAAGTGAAGATAGATCATGGGATGGATATCTTAGGTGCTAGCTTGTCTAAAGAGTTTGAACTTTATCCTGAAAGTCCTGTGGACAGCAATTGCATTGTTTGAAAATGAAATGTTATTATATGACTGATGACAGTGATAAAAAGCTATATACTTAAAATAATTATTTCATGAAGCAATGCAGATACTATAATAGTACCCATTAACTATCAATAGAAGCATGAATAATGTCACCAGAATTCCAGTCATTTTTTTTTAACGTTACCATTCTGTGGAAATCTTGCCAATCAAGCATGTAAATCCCTGTACAATACTAAAAGCACAGTGCACACATGAAATTGAGAAGCAGCCGGGTATTATTGCAGAACTCAACTTCAGATGAGAATATTTGTTTTCATGTAAGTCAGTAATTTGTCATGAAGATCAGAAAGGAGGAGGCTTATTCAGTAAGGAATCTCTGTTAATTTTAGGAGTTCAATTCTCTCTTTATATTCATTTTCTAGTTTCTTGCTTCAAAGTATATCTATTTTCTCATAAGCCTGTTTAAAGCATTAATATGCTTAAAACCTGTTCATAATAGAATATGTAGATGGCCTCTGAAGCAATCTACCACATTCAAACTCAATACTCATATTAATTTTTTCAAGACTCTTGAACACTTTATAGTGCTAATTATGTCTATTAATGTGTCATTTACTTTGAAATGGTATGTATGTTTTCTTCTAAAACAGAAATCCTTAGCTTTACTTAGCAGAGTTCTATTTCAGTAAGTCTTTCTGATCTAATGACTCTGATTTTTCCTAGAAATAATAGGTTTACTTGTACAATGAATAATAACACATATGTTTAAGGCCGATAACTGGCTGCTTATTAAATTGGTTCTAATTAGACATTCTTGCATTACGGGATTAATATAAGCACTGTGGGAACAAGGCAGACAAAGCATGTGAATTTTCCAAGTGAGAATACATTTGTAAAGGTGGCATTTTCCATTTCACACTAGCTTTGTAACATTTGCCAAATGCTAATGAGTATAGGTGCACAATTGGGTTTGAAAGTACCTGCCTGGCAAAAAAATACGGTGGGGTTTGGGTGGAAAATAACAGATATGGTGGGATTGGATTCAATATTTAAAAAATATTAAAATTTTTTTTAAATGACAGTATATTTCCACATAATTCTCCTTCTAAGTAGATGTATGAAGACATGGGACATTTCCCAAGTAATAGATTCCAGTGCTAACCTAATTGCATTGGTACAAAATGATGTCTTTTCAGCTTGCTACTGAGGATATAGTAGGAGAAACCTGGTTGATTCGTCTCTATGGTTCCATCATTCTTAGTCTCACTCATCTGGTTTTTCTAAAATGTTTGTGGAGATTAAACATTCCTGATTAACACATTAATGCCATGTAAGTTGTATTTAACTCATGCTAGTTTTGAGCCCGGGGCTTTGTGAAACATATGTTACTCACAGATCACTTCACCTCGGGAGACACAAGAACTATTTTTCAAGTTGCATATAACTCAAACATAGAAAACAAAAAGTAACAAATTTTTATTAAATTAGAAAGGATCTTTTTTTTTGAAGTTTTTATTTTATTTTCATAATAAAACACCATGGTTTCCAGGAAATTTTTTTTTTCTAGTGTTCCAGTTAATGTGTTAAAGGTCGGCTAGCATAAATACAAGGCTAAATCAGTTTCCAAAAAAATGATGGTTTATCTTAAAACAATTCACAATGAATAGCTCCCTTTACCATTATATAATGATCATCTTTGTCTTTCTTTACTATTGTTGATTTTAAGTCTGTGTTATCTGATATGAGAATGGCCATACCTGCTTTCTTTTTATTCCATTCGCATGGAATAGTTTTTTCCATCCGTTTACTTTGAGTCTGAATGAGTCCTTGTGGGCTAGATGTGTTTCCTGGAGACAGCAGATACTTGCTTGCATTTTTTTATCCATTCAGCTGGACTATGTCTCTTAAGTGGGGAGTTCAAGCTGTTCAGGTTTATTGAAAGAATTGATAACTGTGATGAATTTCTGTTCATCCTACTCTGTAGAACCTTACTGCTTTGTTCTACCTCTTGAGCCATTATTTTATATGGGCTCTAAGCTGTAGCTTTTAGGGGATTTTACACTCGTGGGTGTCTAATGTGCTGACTGATACATAATGCAGATCTGAGTACTTTCTGCAGGGCAAGTCTGGTCTTGACAAATTCCCTCAGTGTTTGCTTGCCTGGAAAAGTCTTTATTTCTCCATTATATAAGAAACTTAGTTTTTCAGGATACAGAATTCTAGGCTGGCCATTATTCTGTTTAAGAAGATTGAAGATGGGGTCCCAATCCCGTCTGGTTTGTAGTGTCTCAGTTGAGAAGTCTGCAGTTACCCTGATGGGTTTTACTTTGTGAGTTACTGATTCCTCAAAGAACTAAAAGTAGACCTGCAATTTGATCCAGCCATCCTACTATTGGGTATTTAACCAAAGGAAAAAGTCATTTTATCAAAAAGACACTGCACTAGAATGTTTATTGCAGCACATTCACAATCACAAAGATGCGGAATCATCCCAAGTGCCCAATACCTGAGTGGATTAATAAAATGTGGTATATGTATGCCAGGGAGTACTACTCAGCCAAAAAAGGATTAATACCTTTTGCAACAATCTGGATGGAACTGGAGACCATTCTCCTATGTGAAGTAACACAAGAATGGAAAAACAAACACCACGTGTACTCACTATTAAATTGGAACTAACCGATCAGCATCATGTGCACATATGAAAGTAAAAGTCAATGGAAATAATATGGGTAGGAGGGGGGAGAAGGGGATGGGTAAAATCATACCTAATGGGTGCAATGTACATTATCTGAGCAATGGGTACACTTATAACTTTCACTCAAGCAGCACAAAAACAATCTATGTACCCCTGTAATATTCTGAAATAAAAAATAAACAAAAATAATTCAATCAATTTTATATGTAATTTTCTTTCAATTGTGTCACATTAAAATATATTTTCACTATAGCTGAAGAACGATAACCTACACGTTTATTTTTACTTTAACAAAAACATTTAGATGCTCAACTCTCCTTGCATAAAACTCTTTTTGCCCTCATTTTCTTACATAAGACCACATATTCTTCTACATTTGGACTTTTCCAAAAATTTCCTTGCAATTATTATATCTTTCCAATGTGATGTCAGGAAGATAAATAAGGAATCCTTTAATTACCTGTGTACAATATATATCATGCCAGCAAGGACAAAGGGCTTGATAGTCTTGGGCCCAGGCCTGGTGGATCAGCGTGGACCAGAAAAATCTCACACAGACAGTATCAGAAGCAGGTGGGCAGGCCACCTATTATTCACTGTCCTCTAAGACATTGCACAGCTGTTTAGCAGGGCCAAGCACCACAGTGTGAAGAATTTAAAAAAGGGACCCCAATTTTGGCTGTGCAGCTTTGAAACTGCATGCTCAGGGATGAACCAGCCCTGCCTATGGTGTCAAAAGGAGCCAGTGCTCATATGATAATGTGACATGCAGAACCCTGGCTTCAGCCCTATTCTGCAGGCCAACATCAATCCCATCTGTGGCATAGTCCTGGGGCTGGGGTCAAATCTCTGTGGTTGCAGCTGTAGGATGTAGCATTATTTGCCACATCTCTGCTTGTAACTGAGAAGGCTTTTGCCCCTCATGCCTTCTCTCATGATGATGATCGGGAAAGGAAAGGGCTATGGTCTCAAGCTTTGCTGCAAAACAGATCAATTGCTTAGCATTGTGCTAAAGCTTGTTTCTATGCACTTGTATAGGGGGCCAATTTCATTCCAGGGAGTCAGCAAGAGTTTGTCCTTGGAGAAATGTTTTCTTACTGTTTATATTGCATATATGCAGTATAATTGCTTAAAAAGAGAAAGACAATAAATTATTTTTCTAAATTGGCAATTTTCTTACAACCATTTGTCAAATAGTCTATTCTAAATGAAAAATGTATTCATTTTGCAGTATCCCTTCTGTCAAATATCAAGTTTTTCATATCCCGTACATATAAAAATGGGCATATCTTCTTCCATTGGTCCATTTGCCTAACCCGGTATCAACAGTCAACACCACAAACTATGGTTGTAGACTATTTAATTATCCATATTATTAATAAATGGAAGAATATTAAATAATAATGTTTTTCAAGAACTTTTAAAATGATTTAAGAGTTATACAGACATGTAGAATACAAGCAAAACCTTATGATATAAGTTTAAATTTACTGAGGAAAGCTTGATGACCAGCAAGCAGTACCAAGCACGCATATCCTAACTCAAATATACGATGCTCTGTTCTCTAACAGAATGATGTCTATTCTTTTTCCCATTAAATTTTGCATTGTAATTCATTGCCCATAATAACCTCATGAGTCATCAATGTTCTGTGTTAAGAAAGCATCAGGACATGCTTTGGGATAATTGAATTTATATATGAATTACATTAAGCAAAATACATTTGGAAGGTTCAGAACTAAACATGGGCTTAAACATGAATTATTTCATTTTTAGTAGGAAAAAACCCTTTATTTAATAAAATTTGTGTTTAAAGGTATAGAATAAAGCATAGTAAAAGGAATGTATGTTGTGAGGAAGCTTGTATGAGAGACAATGTCAGTTGGAAAATCGGTGACTACTATAGAGGTAACAGGATATTCTTTTATTTTTTTCCCCATATCAATAGAGATGGGCACAGAACAGTTATTCTTAATAGTCAAATATTAAATATGATACGTATTTCACACTCTTGAAACTACTATTAGCTATTAATTCATCAGAATTATTCAATGAGATCACTTAAACATAACATGGGCGGGCTTGTCAGAGTAGGATGTTAGATAAAAAGGTGCAAGTTTATATTCACTCCTCTAACACAATGCTTTCTTGGGCAATATCAGAAGGCAACTTCAACTGGGATCATAAAAAGGACTGAGAACTCAATTCGGTCATCTTTACTACCTGTTGTATAATAACTTAATAATCAAAATTACAACAATAACCTGTGTTCAAGCCTTCTCTTAATACCACTCCAATTTATTCGCTATGACTTCAAAAATATATTTCTAATCTAAAGATGGACTATGTCACTACCTTATTAAAATCCTTACTTTTTTCCCATCAGCAAAATGATCAAGTACAAACACTCGGGAAACTGTGGACTTCAGGATCCATAAGTGCAGCCTTTTGACTGAATCCAAATTTTTTGTTTGGATTTGGTCTTAAGGGCCACACTTGGGGATCTTGAGGGCCACATGTGGCCTTGAGCTATAGGTTCCCCACCCCTGGATGCTTATCTGCCTAATATACTCTCAGCCCACACACATACTCACACACACATGCAAACAGTCCCTGATAAGCATGTTGTTATCAAGCAATATGGAACCATGTGAAGGTGAAGTTCCATCATGCACTGGGAATACTACAGCAAAACAGACGAAAATCTCTGTGCTTATTAGTTGACCTTACAGTGGAGGAGGCTAACAAAAACCAAAATGAGTAAGTATATAGTAGAATAATATATGCTAAGGAGAAAAATAAAGAGGAAAGAGATAGGAAGTATTGTGAGTTGCAATTTTTTATAGGTTGTTCAGAGAAGGTCTCACAGATGAGAAATTTAAATAAAAATATGAAGGATGGCAGGGGTTAATTTATGTGGCTATCTTGGGGAAAACTTTCTAGGCAGAAGAGGCATCAACCGTGAAGGCCTTGCAGTGAGAGTTGCCTGACAGGTTTGTAAGTAGAGCAGTTAGAATGAAGCAAGCAAGCTGAGGAAGAGTATGAGACGACTGCTGTTAGAAAACCTCTTCAGGTTAGAAAATACTGTCACCACTAAGCCTTTATCTGGCTTTTATTCCTTTTTCAGAAGTTGTCTTAGGCAATTCTTCTAACTGGAAGACTTTTTTTCTATTTACCAGTCTGGTTGGTAAAGGATATTTCTTGGAGTTGTAAATAGCATATTCTATTAATATATCATATTAATAATTGCTAAAGCACATTGTAATTTACATGTTTTACATGTTTGTTGGTTTATCTATCCTCTACTCAGGAGGGAATTGACTATGTGTGAGAATCAATAGTATGAAAGGCAGTAAAGTGTGGCCATTAATGATACAGGATCTCGAGCCACAGTTACTCAGCTCTAATCCCAGGCTTTCCATGTGCTGGCTGTAGCTCTAGAAGTTGCTTAATTACTGTTTCGGATTCCTCATCTCTAAATTGAAAATAACCGAAATGATATAATACTTAACATAGATGAAACATTGTTCTGGGAACCACATATTTATTAACCCCTGCATTTTTCACATCATCCCTATCTGTAAAGCTTTAGGGATTACCATTAAGGTACAGTACTGAGTAAATTAGTTAAATTAAGTAAAGTAACTTCAAACAGCTTCTTGCATACAATTAGTGTTTATCTACTTGTATATACATTTATGAAAAATACATATGGAATAAATTATTATGGATTTCCTATAATTTGTTCCTATTCAATGGTCTACTTTTCATTATTTTTTAAATCTGCATCAATTTATGCTCATGTTCTACCACCGTATATCATTTTATGTAAAATAAAGATTGTGATTCATACAACATTTCTTAAAAAAGTGTTTTATTCTTATTCCTGGGAATTTCTCCAAGCCTCAGACATTCATCTGGGTACTTTTTGATATTACTGAATATCATAAATTGTCAATAAAAGTTTTTTTTAGAAAACAACACAGACTCATATTCCTTCTTCAAATGATATGAGTTCTTATATGGAACATTGATTTTGTCAAAATACTACAATTGTCCAGCCATGCCCTCAAGATAACAACTACATGTTTTTCACACCCAGGTAAGGAAAAGTATTTCTCTTTTGGCTAATAGTAATTATAAAGTTCCATAAATTGAAGACATTCCATTCTTTGAGCTATATAAACAAAAGGCATTTTTAAGCATAGAAATATAGCAATTATTTCTATATCTCCTGAATTCACAAAGGTTCTTGAAAAATATTAGTAAGACAATGAAATTGCAGAATGAATAAATTAATCAATGAGAGAATAAGATTATTCTTAATAGTATTTTAAATCAGCCAGAAGTTTTGACCAAAAAACTGGGTCCTTCTTATGTAAGAAAGTAGCATAAGCTAAACAACATAGGTAGCACTTTTCTAGGGAAAGTAGAAAAGCTACAAGCAGCTGTGTGTGAACCTAGGGTATAAGCAGAGTTACTAAGTGTCATCCATGGAGCATACTAGTCCAAGAATTGTCTGTATCTGTTATAAAGGGATAAGGAGTTTCTTCTGTTATATAAACCAATACACTGATTCATTTATCAGGAAAATCGATGAAAACATAATGGAGGCTTAACTACTGTGCATTATAAAGTGTTTGATTTATGTTCTTATGCAAGTTCTTTGTCTAACCAAGCACAGGTAACAAACACTTTGATACCAACACTTTAACTAGGATATAAAGAAAATAGAGAAAAAAATGAATTATATATTTGGTACTAGAATATGGAATGCCTTATATATCAGGCTCAAAAAATTGACAGGCCTTGAATATTATTCATATGCTCTGAGTAGACAATTATATAATCAGAGTTAATTTTAAGGGCTATTACACAGCAAATCTTATAGGATCTGTGGGTGTGGCAAAAAAGGGAGACACTCACCTCGAAAACACTAAAGGAAGGATATGAAAGAAGGAATGATGCTGAAAGTTGGAATGAAAATGAAAGGAGGGATTGGATAAACAGTCCAAGTAGATAACCAAATGATGGTTATTTGATGTTGATATTATTTTATTTTTTCCATTGGGGTAAATTTTATTCAAATTTACCAATAAGGCATATCATTGCCAAAAATGGGTATAATGCATAAAAAGATGTAAACAAAAATAATATACAATAAGATTTACACAGATTATTTTTTCTGTTTGAAAGGGAACTAATTCATCAACAATTTCAAGGATATCTGTAATGTAATGCAGCAATGAAAATGCAACATAAACTTCATGTATAAATATAAATATTTTCATTTGTCGACTTCTGCATCAGAAGTTAGCTTATGCAAAGCCATATGAGGCAGATTCCATGTGTATAAGTAAACATGTACTTAGATAGTTATAAATAATCCAAGTTTAATAAAATCTAGCTCTGTTATACTTTAAAGTGTTTTAAAAGAAGAGTTATTACAATATGCTATGGCAGGGTAGATAGTATAAAGGGCCAGAGAAAGTGGCTGTTCCTTCCATAGCTGTGCATCATGCTGAAAGGAGCAATAAACAGAACATATTTTATTATCAACAACATGTAAATATATTAATATATAAAAGTAGAAAGATTCAAATATTTTCCTTTGTACCACAGACTAGATTTACTAATGAGAGAGAAATTTAGGTTATTTATTCAACATAAAGGAAAGGTCAACATAACCTTCAGAAACAAAATTAGAAAAGTATTTTTAAATTTGACTGAAACACTACAGCAATTGCAAACAGAATGATGATAAATTATGTCTGTTAAATCTAAGTGCTGCAATTATGAGATTCTCAGAACAGTCTTAGAAATGATAGATTTAATGTTCTGCTACATAGAAGAGAATATAAAAGCATTAGACTGGCAAAGCTTTTCCACTTTGAATCTCCTTTTCCCTTTTCAGAAACGATTGACAATAAGAATGGCTATCCCTGAGGACAGTTTGGAAACATCATAATACCTGAAATACTTTTTGAATTTCAAAGAAGAAATGATGGAAAAGAAAATGTGCATAGAGTATATAACACAATGACAAGTTTTATTCCCACTTTGGAATAATCATCAAAAATTACAATTTCATCATATGTCCCTTGGGGTTTGACAGTAGAATATTGCCTTTACAAAGGAAAAAAAATTAGAGAAAAGGTAAAGAAAGATTCACCTCCTAGGAGATTTTGGCTTTCATGGACTCTGGAAATAAGACAACAAAATTGTAACTCAAGGAAGTAATATCAGACATATTTGTCCCAATAACCACAAGAAAGTATTATCAGTTGTGCAGATTTTATGTAACACAATTAAAAAGAACCTGGATATTTATGAAAGACATATATCATACACGTTAAATTTTGCTTCCAAATTCATCATTGTCAAACTTTTAAATTTATATGTATGCAAATACATATATGCTATAAGGCATGTGAAGATAACATCCCTCAGGTTTCAGAACATTTGGATAAAAAGAATGCTCTTCATTAAGGTAGAAAGTATGAAGAAAAGTTGGTCTAACAATTACACAATTTGCAGTACTATGGGTATAGTAAAGGAATTTGAGGTTACGTACAAGAGTTACTTTCAAAGAAAAATGGAAATTGTCTAGTCAAACATTTTAATAAAAAATGTCTCTATGTCTGTTTTTCCCAACATATTAAAAGATATCATCTTAATCCAGGGAGATTTGGTTCTCTTACTGCTTCGAAGAAGATTAAAAGGGTTGCTCTACTAGAGTCAAGTTCTATTAAGTTTATTAATATTCATACCATTATAAAAAGTTTTAAGAATACTAGATTTTATCTTATTGCTGGGAACTTTTAATCTCATTTAAAAAAATAATTTGGCTATTTAGGTTTATATTAATATCAAGGGTCAGAAATGCCCATATATTTTAGTATTTATAGGAAGTCCTTTAGACAGCTAAATGTTGGAGACTTTCAAAAAATTTATACAGATGACTGTCTTGAGTACAAAGATTTTCCCCACTGAAGGGATTCACTTTTCTTTCAAATGCCCACTTTCTAACATTTCTTTTTTTTTTTTTTTTTTGAGACAGAGTGTCACTTTGTTGCCTGGGCTAGAGTGAGTGCCATGGCGTCAGCCTCGCTCACAGCAACCTCGAACTCCTGGGCTTAAGCGATCCTCCTGCCGCAGCCTCCTGAGTAGCTGGGACTACAGGCATGTGCCACCATGCCCGGCTAATTTTTTCTATATATATTTTTAGTTGTCCAGATAGTTTATTTCTATTTTTAGTAGAGACGGGGTCTCGCTCAGGCTGGTCTCGAACTCCTGACCTCGAGCGATCCACCTGCCTCGGCCTCCCAGAGGGCTAGGATTACAGGCGTGAGCCACCGCGCCCGGCCTCTAACATTTCTTATAACACTAAATTACAGAGATGAATGAAAAACTCAGCACCGTGCAAGAACCAGAAAATCCCTCCCAAAATATTCAAAAGTAATTAAATTTAATAGAAACCTTGAATATAATGCTGACTCACTTTTTAAATTATGACATTAAAATTAAAATAAAATCCTAAGCCCCCTTGCCAACTTAGTGGACCCCCTCTTGGTCAAGGGAACCCCCAAAAACCTTAAAACTGAGTTCTTGGCCATGAAGGGAAGGGAGGTCACATGCCTTGTTAAACCTGCTCCCCTTTTGGAGTTTATTTTACAACATTTGACCAGCATTAATGTTAAAACAGAGATCAAAAGACTGATAAAACAGACTCTGTAACAGTAAGATACTAAATTACTAACAGGGGACCTAAGGCCAGTCAATTTGCTTAACAGATCATTTGAGTCTATACTGTGGGTTGTCTCCAGTTAACAGACTACCTTATCTTAACCTAAAACATTCCAAACCTTTAGACAAAGCTTTATTTCTTCAACCAATTACAAATCAAAAATCTTTAAACTCACTTATAACATACAAGCCCCTGCTTTTAGAAGTCCCACCTTTTTGGACAAAAACCAATGTATACCTTCCATGTATTGATTTATGATTTTACCTGCAATTCCTGCCTCCCCAAAATGTATAAAACCAAACTATAACCTGAATGCTTCAGGACTGCTTGCTTAACACTTATTGGGTGTGGCTCCTGGGGCTATGGTCACATATATTCAGCTCAGAATAAATCTCTTTAAATTATTTTACAGAGTCTGAGTATTTTTATGTTAACATAAATTATATATAATATCATTAGCAAAGGGTAGTGCCCCTTCTCACATCTGTATACCCATCCGGATTTTGCCCTACCAATTTGCTTCTATACTTTCTCAAAGGAGAATAGTAGTTCAGCTAATTTCGGAGGAATCTTTTATGAGTGGAAATCCCTTTCAGGTTTGTGCTACCAATTTCCTTTTAGTGGTAATTTACAAATTGTAACCAAAAGGCTAAAATTCAATTAAATTCAACAGATCTTTATTAAGTCCTTCATGTCAACAACAATTTGCTAGATGCAATAATCAAGGAACTCATAGTGTAATGAAATAGACAAATTTTTATATATGTTACAACGCATTCTATAAAAACCTATAATCAATGGTAAGGTCCTAAACATAACATATATTATTCCAGTAAATATGGATATTTATAGATTAATTATAATTGAGTTTATCTCTTTCTTTGTACTCTTAGTGACAACATTTTTTTTTTTTTTTATTTCAGCTCATCATGGGAGTACATAAGTTCAGGTTATATACATTGTCCATGTCCCGCCCATCCCCCTGAGTCAGAGCCTCAAGCGTGTCCATTCTCCAGACAGTGCACCTGGCACTCACCATGTAGTCATACCTCCATCCCCTTCCCCCCCACCTCCCCGAGTCAGCACCTTCAAGCATGACCATTCCCCAGAGGGTGGGCAATGCACTCATCATGCAGGCATACACCCATCCCCTCCCCCCACCCCCCATCCCAGTCTGATATCCAGTTGGTATCCTTCCCCGATGTGCATTTAGGTGATGATCAGGGAAACCAGTTTTCTGGTGAGTACATGTGATGCTTGTTTTTCCATTCTTTGGATACTTCACTTAATATAATGGGTTCCAGCTCTCTCCAGGAGAACCAAAGAGATGTCGTATCATCGTTATTTCTTATAGCTGAGTAGTACTCCATGGTATACATATACCACATTTTACTAATCCATTCGTGGATTGATGGGCACTTGGGTTGTTTCCACATCTTTGCGATTGTGAATTGTGCTGCTATAAACATTCGGGTACAGGTGTCTTTGTTATAGAATGACTTTTGTTCTTCTGGGTAGATGCCCAATAATGGGATTGCTAGATCAAATGGTAGGTCTACTTGAATCTGTTTAAGGTATCTCCATATTGCTTTCCATAGGGGTTGCACTAGTTTGCATTCCCACCAGCAGTGTATGAGTGTTCCTGTCTCTCCGCATCCACGCTAACATGTGTTGTTTTGGGATTTTTTGATAAAGGCCATTCTCATCGGAGTTAAGTAATATCTCATTGTGGTTTTGATTTGCATTTCCCTGATGATTAGGGATGTTGAGCATTTTTTCATACGTTTTTTAGCCATTCTCATATCTTCTTTTGAAAAATTTCTATTCATGTCATTTGCCCATTTTTTGATAGGATTGTTTGATTTTTTCTTGCTGATTTTCCTGAGTTCTAAATAGATTCTTGTTATCAGTCTTTTATCTGATGTGTAGTATGCGAAAATTTTTTCCCATTCTGTAGGCTGTCTGTTTATTTTCATGACTGTTTCTTTGGCTGTGCAGAAGCTTTTTAATTTAATCAAGTCCCATTCATTTATTTTTGTTGTTGCTGTGATTGCCTTAGGGGTTTTCTTCATAAATTCTTTGCCTAGACCAATGTCTGTAAGAGTCTTTCCTACATTTTCTTCTAGAATTCTAATCGTTTCCCATTTAAGGTTTAAATCTGTTATCCACCGTGATTTGATTTTTGTGAGAGGTGAAATCTGTGGGTCCTGTTTCAGTCTTCTACATGTGGCTATTCAGTTTTCCCAGCACCATTTATTGAATAGGGATTCTTGTCCCCAGAGTATGTTTTTATCTATTTTGTCAAAGATTAGATGGCTATATGAGGATGATTTTATATTTGGATTTTCTGTTCTGTTCCACTGGCCTGTGTCCCTGCCCTTGTGCCAATCCCAGGCAGTTTTAAGAACCACAGCTTTGTAGTATAGTTTGAAGTCTGGCAAATCAATACCTCCCATTTTGCTTTTATTGCTTAAAATTGCTTTTGCTATACGGGGTCTTCTCTGATTCCATACAAAGTGTATAATTATTTTTTCTAAATCTGTGAAAAATGATGTTGGTAATTTAATAGGAATTGCATTGAATCTATAGATTACTTTGGGTAGTATAGACATTTTAACAATGTTAATTCTTCCAATCCATGAGCATGGTATGGATTTCCACCTATTTACGATTCTGCTTTATAATACTCGAAAGTGGAATGACTATTTCTGGAGTTGTGCTTTCCCGAGCTGAATACTTCTTGCTAAGCACGTACATTTCACATGACTATGCTTCGGCTCTCTTCTCACTTGCTGCATATTCTCTCTTTCTTTTTGTTCTTTGTCATGTTTTAATGCTTTAGTAGATTTGCTTTTTAGTTGATTTGATCTTTCTTCTTTAATGTCTCTTCTATACTTTCTCAAGGGTTTTGCTGTTTTTGTTGTTTCACAAATTGTAGTCACTAACACATTTCTCAAAACTTTTAACATGCTATTTGCATTAACATGTAAAATTTTCAAAAAAGTTTTCAAACAAGTAAAGTTCTAAATGCATCCTTATAAATAATTATTGTCTTCTTGTCATCTACCATTGTTACCACTGACTAATCAATAGGTGTGGTTTACTCAGTATTTCCTGCATGCCTGCCTGGTTTTCATTATTTAGAACACTTAAAGCTGTATATGGTAAAGAATATACTTGGAAACATGCAAAACATTTTAGGGATGTGAAGAGAGAGTGTGGAAGGTTGCAATTTAGGGTTTATACAAATGTCCAAATTTGGGAGACAGTAGAGTATAATAAAATTAGAGCATATAAAGTAGCATTATCTGAATTTACATAGTGTGCAGTCACAGGAGTAAAAACACAAATAGCATTTTCTATGCTCCAGGCACTGTTTAAGTGTTTCACCTATATTAACTCATTTAATTCTTATAACAACTATATAGGAAAAATGCAATTATTTATCCCTATTTTAGAGATAAGGAAACTGAGACCCAGGACTAGGCAACAATTTGCCTAAATTTTTATAGACAAGTAAGCAGCGGAGTTGTGCCTTGGTCCCAGTCAGTTCGGCTGCAGAGACTGAGCTCTCCAGAACTAGGTAAGACTGCTTATCCGGAGATGCATGCAGGAAAAATGGAGGCTTTTGAATTCCATGTTAAATAGTAAGCAACTAACTACATTGGCAATCATTTATTTAAAAAAATACCACCTCTTGATATATTTATACAAAAATACTCTATTATACAAAATTTTCATGAGAATATATAGCAGTAAGTTTAGAGAATTCAGAATAGTAATTAAACTGCTAGTGAAGACAGAGCAAATAGTAGAAGTCAATTGCTTTAGTCTAGGGAAATAGAATGCTGGTCTAGCCTGAAAGGACGTCAGAAGGAATAAAGTGCTCTATGTGTGTGCGTGTGTGTAAACTTTTGAAACAATCTTACTTTCTCTAGAGGACGCAGAGATAAATGTTTTTGGTTTAGTTTAGTTTCGTTTTCTGTTTTCCAAAAAGAGGTCATATGCAAAGCAACTTTATGCAGGTGATTAGAAATTATAATAAGGTAGATATAGTATACATGTATACAATTTTAAGTAAAAAAGGAGATATTTTTCTCTTTTAATAACAAGCTATAAATGCTTGAGGGGATGAGAATTGAAGGTCACAGGATAGATTTATTTAGAGTGGTTTCTTTAAGGAGGAAATAGTTTGGACAAAGTTCCAGAGTAACAACATCTCTGAAAATTACCTTTAAAGAAGCAAAGTGTTTCTGAAGTAGTTTGTCCTTTTGTATTTGAACAGACTGATTTTTGCAGTGAATTGTTATGTCAGCACTTCATCTTCCCCAAAGGAAAAGCATGATAAATCTGCATTATGCTTTGAGGAAAGAGCATTACCAAGCCCTGGTATTAGCTTTCAAACCAGCTATTTCTAGTAACAGGTCAGATTTACCCACTAGCTATTCTGTCACACATGCACAGATGCACGCTTTATGCTGAGTGGGCTACTTTTTTTTTTTTAAATGCACCTATTACTTTAACACTTATTACAACATATATTTTTAACATTTAACAAATTATGTTAATATATATTTATTTTGCAAGTCTGTCCTGATTAGGATATACAATTAATTTCAAAGAGCATCAGAATGTAAAGTGTTTTGATGATGTTAATCACATATTTTTCATCAAGAGCAATTATCAAGTATTACCTGTGCATTGAATCTATATTAATGTTATGATTGTAATTATTTATTAATTTGCACTCTTCTTTACATGTACTGATCTGTTTTTTTCACATTTTACTTTGATTGTAGAATAAATCAAGACAAGTCACAGAATTTCTCCCCTAGGATTTTATTTTTACTGCTTTGAAATTGAAACCAGACTGTCAGCTGAACCTTCCCAAGGGCTTATGAACATGCAGTAGAGGACAGAACCAAGGGTACTAAAATCTTTCATTGAAAACATGACTGATGAAGTTTTTGCCATAACATGATTATTCCATTAAAGAGAAGCATCCCTATACAAATCATATGAGGTTTGATTATTAATATAAAATTGAGAGCAAAACAATTAATAGGAAGAGTAAGCACTCCTTGGCTACTTGGAAGTAACTGGGAAGCTGAAGAAAAAAGAATACTTTTGCAGATTTTTCGTTATTCTTCCTTTGTGTCTCTGATTTGCTCCTGCAAGACCTTTCATATGGCTATTGTATTACTAGTTCATACAGCTAAATTACTTAGAGAAAGATGGAGAAATGAAAGGAATGAACTAAAATATAACATTTGCCTATTGGCCTTCCTATAGAAAAAAGCAAAAATATGTGATAAGAAAATGCCAACTCTAAAGCAAGTGTGAAAATTATGATCAACCTCTTCTTCTCATCCCTCATCAGTATCTGCTCACTTACACGTGCTGTAATAGCTTGCTACATGCCAGGTTGTTGAGATTATGGGCTATCATCAATCAATAGTCATCACACATATTGAACACGTACAAGGTTAAAAAAGCAGATCTCATAGACGTACCCAGTAGAATGGTGGTTACCAGAGGCTGGGAAGGGAAAGAGGGAGGGGATAATAAAATTGGCTAAGGGGTACAAAAAGACAGTTAGATAGAACGAATTATGTTTTTCCAGCATCTATTGAAATGATCATATATTTTTTGTCCTTGATCGTGTTAATGTGATGAATCATGCTTATCAGTTTGTATTTATTGAATCATCCTCACATCCCTGGCATGAATCCCACCTGATCACAGTGAATGATCTTTTTAATGTGTTGTTGAGTTAGGTTTGCTAGTATTTTGTTGAGGATATTTGCATCTGTGTTCATCGGGGATAAAATTCTGTAGTTTATTGTTGTGTCTTTGCCTAGTTTTGGTATCGGGTAATGTTGGCCTTGTGGAATGACTTTGGAAGTATTCCTTCCTTAACAATTTTTTTTCAAATAGATTGAGTAAAATTTGTATTAGTTTTTCTTTAAATATTTTGTAGAACTCAGCAGTGAATCTCTCAGGTCCTGGGCTTTTCTTTGATGGGAAACTTCTTATTACTGCTTCAATCTTATTACTTGTTATGGATTTGTTCATGTTTTCTATTTTTCTTGGTTCAATCTTGTTAGGTTTTATGTGCCCAGGAATTTATCCATTTCCTCTAGGTTTCCCAATTTGTTGGTAAATATTTGTTGATAACAGTTCTTAATTATTCTTTGTATTTCTGAGATATCAATTTTAATGTTTCCTTTTCTAATTTTATTTATTAGGGTCTTCTCTCTTTTATTCTTAGTTTTTCTAGCTAATGCTTTGTTAATTTTATTTATCTTTTTAAAAAGCCATATTTTTGTTTCCTTGCTCTTTTGCACCATTTAAATTTTTTTGGTCTCTATTTTGTTTCTATTTCAGGGATGCAAAGATGGTTCAACATACACAAATCAATAAATGTGATACGTCACATCAAGACAATAAAGGACAAAGCCATATGATTATCTCAATAGATGCAGAAAAAGCATTCAATGGAATTCAACATCACTTCATGATAAAAGCTCTCAACAAATTAAGTACAGAAGAAATGTACACTATAAAGGCCACATACGAAAAACCCTCAGCTAACATTATATTGAATAGGAAAAGAAAAAAGCTTTTCCTTTAAGATCAGGGCAAGATTAGGATGCCAAATTTTACCACTTCTACTCAACATAGTTCTTGAAATCCTAACCAGAGAAATTAGGCAAGAGAAAGAATTAAACAAGATTTAAATTGGAAAAGAGGAAGATATATTACCCCTCTTTGCAAATGACATAATCTTATATATAGAAAAAGCTAAATACACCACCAAAAAAAAAACTCTTGAGACTGATACGTTCAGTAAAGTTACAATATAAAAAAAATGGTTAAAAATCAGTAGCATTTCTATGCACGAATAGCATATTAGCTGAAAAAGAAATCAAGAAACCAATCCCATTTATAACAGCCACAAAAAAATGCCTAGAAATAACTTTAACCAAGGTAATGAAAGATCTCTACAATAAAAATTTTAAAACACTCCTGAAAAAAACTGAAGAAAACATAAAAAAATGGAAAGATATTACATGCTAATGGATTAGGAGAATTAATATTATTAAAATGTCTTTACTACCC
Source organism: Lemur catta (assembly GCF_020740605.2). Lineage (NCBI taxonomy): Eukaryota > Metazoa > Chordata > Mammalia > Primates > Lemuridae > Lemur > Lemur catta. Next base: position 103,259,199 of record NC_059131.1, on the reverse strand, counting down.
AAAGTGATCTACAGATTCCATGCAATTCCTATCAAAATATAATACCTATAAGATTACAGTGGAATTAAATCAAACTAAAAAGCTTATGCACAGCAAAGGAAATAACCAACTGAGTAAAGAGACAACCTGTAGAATATGAAAAAATGCTGACCATCACTAATCATCAGGGAAATGCAAATCAAACCACAGTGAGGTATTATCTTACCCCGTTAGAATGTCCATTAGCTTACATAGATATGGAAAATAGAGCTTCAGTAAGCTCCATTAAATAGTGAAATTCTTTAAATATACTTTGCTTTTTATAACAGCTTTATAGTTTCAGAAAAATTGAGGAGATAATACAGAATTTCTGCATACCTGACACCCAGTTTCTCCTATTATTTACATCTTATTTTAGTATGGTACATTTGTCGTAATTAATGAACAAATACTGATACATTATTACTAGTTAAAATTCACACTTTATTCAGATTTCTTTAGTTTTTGTCTATGTCATTTTTCTATTCTAGGATTCCATGGGATCTCTTTGTGTGATGTGTAGATTATAGACTTCAGGAGGAAATACAGAGCAGGTGACCTGGTCACAAGGCCATTGTAATAATCTGGGTGAGAAATGATAATGGTTTGGGCTAAGGATTTAGAGGAGAGTGGTGAGAATTTGTTGATTCTGAATATATTTTGAATGCAGAGGCAAGGGGCTTCCCCAGTCCTTACTTCTCACAGCCTTCATTCTCGCCCCAGCCGCCTACACCTACCAGGGCATTTTCAGGAGCTGCTTCTTCTGCCTGGACTGCAGGTCACATGATTGGCTCCTTCTAGCTCTTTGCATGTATGCCTCAGAAAGCCCTCCTTTCTGTGATCTATTTAAAATAAACTCCCTTCCTTCTTACTACTACAACCACTAATAAATGACCATTATAAAAAAGGCAAGGAATAACAAATGCTGGTGAGCATGCAAAGAAAAGAGAACTCTTTTATACTGTTGGTGGAAATGTAGATGAATGCAGCCATGATTGAAAACTGTAAGGAGATTCCTCAAAAAACTAAAAATAGAACTGCCATACATTGAAGCAATCCACTTCTGCATATTTACCCAAAGGAAAGGAAATCAGCATCTTGAAGAACTAGCTCTACTCCCATGTCCATTGCAACACTATTCACAACAGCCAAGATATGGAATTAACATAAGCGTCCATCAACGGATGATTAAAGAAAATGTGGTATATATACACAATGAAATGCTATTCAGCCGTAAAACACAATGAAATCCTGTCATTTGTGGCAAGATGGATGAGCCCGAAGGATATTATATTAAGTAGAATAAGTCAGGCACAGAAAGATAAATACTATATGTTCTCATTTGTATGGGAAGCTAACAACTTGGGGTCATAGAAGTAGAGGGTAGAACTGTGGTTTTTAGAGACTGTAATGGGTAGGGGAAGAGGAGGATAGTGAGAAGTTTATCAACAGATACAAAGTTGCAGCTAGATAGGAGGAATAAGTTCTGGTCTTTTACAGCACTGTAGACTGACCATAGTTCACAATTTGTTGTATATTTTTAAATAGCTAGAAGAGAAGATTGTGAATGTTCCCAACCCAAAGAGACAATGAATGTGTGAAGTGATGAATAAGCTAATTACCATGATTTGATAATTACACATTGTATACATGCATTGAAATATAATATCATAGTGTACTCTATAAATATGTCCAATTATTGTGTATTAATTGAAAAGTAAAAAAATAAATACATGTTTATTCTTTTGAGGTACTTAGTTTGTGAGTTTTTGTTTCATTTTGTTTTTTCTCAAAAGCTAACCGATAAAGAGTTAATAGAAGATGAGCCAATTCAGGCAGTCTGTCCATCTGCATTCAAGTGACAATCACTCATTACCTAAGTTTAGGATTTATGTTAAATCTATGAGTTGAGGGCATTCTGTTGATAGTTGTCTGCACGGTTTGCTTGAAGGTAATGCTTAATCCTTCTAAATTATCATGAAAACACAACCCCTTTTTAATGAATTAAAACCCTCAAAAATTCTTTAAATTAAATTAACAGTAAGGGAAGTGAAAATAAATACTATGCTCCCCTCCCCCCCATACTTATCTTTAGGTGGGAAAAATGGAGCTAGTACACATGAGACAATGATGAATCTGCCCTGGTATTAGCTTATGTGTTGTATGCACATTTACGTTGCTGAAACTATCAGAAAATTTGGGAGATTCAAAACTCTGCCTTAGTTTGGTTTAAAAACATGCCTAACCATCTGCCTGCACATATTTTAGTTTTTGTTCTATGGGGAAACTCAACAGAAGTAACTTAAAAGTCTGCATTGCATATCATTAAAAAGAATTTGAAGCAACTCAATGCAAATATGGCTGCTTAATTACATACAGGAGGTGTGTAACATTTTGGTAAAGAAATGGCCCTATTGAAGACATTGTTATAAAGCAAGGTTTTAAGTCCACATATTGTCATGGCTATAATTTAAAAATTCAGCAGCAAAATTAATGTGCTGGTGTTTCTCTTTGATTAATACAGTATATTTTATTTAAAGTGGTTTACTATTCCTTTTTGTTTTTGCCAAAAAGACCCAGTAGATGCTGACAAGGAAATAGAATATTGTGTGGGCCAAATTTCTGACATTCACTTTCCTCAGACATTAATTTAGTACAAAAGAGGATAATCTGTTATTCACAAAGATGAAAAAAAAATCCTAGTACATTTTAAGCCAAATCTTTTCACTTAAAGGTTAGAGTGACTGAATATAATTTTCTCAGGAGGAAACTTTGTTGTTTGAAATGTCTAAGACAAGAATCATCAGAAGAAAGAGTCAGCTACATCTTGCCTATTATAGGTCTTTGGATAGTTAAGGGCACCAGATAGGAGAAAATTCCATCTGTTTAAAATCAGAATTAATTTTTGATACAAGCTGTCAAAATAAAATAAAAAGAGAAAGAAATCAAACTACCCCTGAGGAATATAACATTGCTGAACCAGTTTGATGGGATATTAGAAATTATACCTGTATTTAATTAAATCTAGGCCAGAGGAGACTACCAGTTCAACTCTTTGAAACAAAGTTGGAAATAAATAAACCTACATAGACCTTTACCATCAGAGATTATCAAAGTGTTTTTTGAAGATGAATTACAAAGACAAAGGAAAAAAAGAATTGTTGAATTTTTTTTACAGTAATTTTTTAAGTTCAATCTATTAAAATGTAAAATGTCTTTCTTTAACTTAAAACTAGAGGTCAAACATGACTAGGGGCATTTTTAATTAATAGCAAATATGGTAGTAAAGAACTGGTATACATTATTGAGGAAAACTGAATGAAGACTAGTCTACCTGTATTGGAACATAAACTGTATGCCTTAAACAACAAATACATAAAATTGCTAAAGAAACAAAAAAGAGTAACTGTGAGTTTATGGACAAATGTTTATAAGTAAATATTTGCAAATACATATATATATTTTATTTATATATATATTTGCATATTTTCACATAGTTGAGACTTTGGAAGAAACCAAAATGGTTTACTTTTAGAAGGAAAAATAAAGATGTCTTTATTTCAAATATTCTTTTACAACTATCAAAACATATGCTCTGGGGTTAGACTTCCAGGATTCAAATCTCCACTCTGTATGCCAATTTAGTCATAAGTTTTAAACTCCCCAAACCTTAATTGAGTCAAATGATCCAATTTGTCTCAGAGGTTAGTTGCAAGCCTTAAATGTGAGTTACCTACACACACACACACACATTTGTCATAGTGCCTGATTAAAAGAAAGTAGATAGCACCAATATATGCTGATAAAGACCATTTACCATTTACTCCAATGAAAAAAACAGTATGAGATCCAAAAACTATCCTATGAATGGAGGGACTGTATTAAGTTAGTTTTAAAATAGTATGAAAAGCTTTTTATGGGGCATTTTGTTACCTTTTTTTATAGTGCATTTAACTTTTCAAATTCTTGATATTACTGACATTTATAAAAGACTTATGTGGTTTAATAATGAAACCCTATATTTATTGTGATAATTACTAAATATTTATTGAGTACCTAATACATGTCACTCCCTAAGCACATTTTAGTAGGAGAAGATGTATAATAAACAATTAGATGACTATGAGACACCCAAGTGTAGTATTAAAAAACTAGCTTGAAATATAAGTCATAGCTCAGGGAAATGTTAAGGCTTGGAATTAATAGTTAACAATGTATATTGCTAGATAGTTGGGAAACATTTTTTAAAAAGTTGTCCATGTCCTTAAATACTTTATTTTTATCTTGCTTTTCAGCTAAAACTTTATTAGACTTAAGACACGTATTTTCTCTTCTTAGGAGTTTCCCATGGCCCGGAACAATTCAGATTAAGTACTCCTCTTACACGCACATCTCTCTATCATTATAACACTTTTTACTCTGTGATGCAATTCATTATCTTTTTATGTGGCATCCTCACCCCAGGAGATTGAGAGCTTCCCGGAAAAGAATTTATGTCATATTCCTTTTTGTTGGCCCAGTGATTGGAAAGGCGCTTGGCTAACATGTGGTGCTCAACTCAAGACTAAATACAATAATGTTACACAAACAGGGAAACATTTCATGTAATTTTACTAATGAATCTATTACAGATAGAAAAAAAATTATGTAGAACTGGTGAAAGGGAGCTGGATTTTGTATGTACAAAGGTACAAAGTTAGAGCATGAAACTCAAATTTTAAGCAGTTATTTGCATTTTACAAAATAATTCTCCTATGGCTTGATGAAGGCTGGAATGGAGTGAAAATAATGGTGGCAACTTGGGAAATGGCTGAGGGTCTCTAGAGAATATGAATGCTGTTGCACTATGGGTAAAGTCTTACATTCCAGCAGAGAATGTGGATTTGGGGATAAATATGGGTAGCAGTTGAGGCATTTAATTTGAGAAATTGTAGAATGCGAGCAGTTTGCCCAAGACTGATTTTTAGAGAATCATTTAAACAGAGCACAACAAAAGAAAGAAAAGAAAAAAGCTCAAGGACTGTAATAAAAAGAGAAGCTTGCGGTAGAAGATAACGACCAAAAGAAAGTGGTACGACAGGCAGGAAAGAGTTTCAACAGGACAATGTGAATTAATACTAAAATTGTCAGTGAGATCACTAATATAAAGCCCAGATTATCTGTTGAATTTGACAGTGTGTTCACCATTAGAATTCTTAGGAACATTTCTGTAGTGAAGAGCTAAGGGTAAATGGGAAGGTAGAGAAAGAAAACAGAATTTGAGTATAGTGCACTATCACAAAGCTTGGAGGTCAAAGAAAAGAAAGAGATGTGATATCATTTCAGGGCAAAGGGCTTAATAAAGATTTGTTTTGGTTTGTTTTATGATAGAGGAGGTATGAGCATGTTTTATTTTCCAAATGGAAAGATCTCTCAGAATCATTTACTACTGTTTTAGATGCTCTCTACATTACAGTTAATGATAAAAATAAACATGTTCATGATTATACTTTACCTGCACTCCAGCCATCTTGTGGGAAATGACTATCTTATTTCTGCCGTTACTGTAGATTGAGGAAATTTCAAAATTTGATGTTTCTAAAATAATTGTTTCTGTGTGTCTGGGTATCAGGAATGAAGTGGTTTGAATTAATGGGGAACCTGCTTCACAGTCAACAATCAATTCCACGTATTCCTTTCATGACTCCCCAGATGAAATCTGCACATTTTTCTGCTCTAAGTTTATGGCTAATGCAATGAAACACTTCTTGAAACTTAAGGAAAAAAAGTTTTATTTGAAATGTTTTAACAGTATCTGTAATCCATAAAATAGGTCTAAAACAAACTATTTAGAAGAGTGTAATCAGTCACAGACTAATTAGTCCATTGTAGCCAAAGGCTGTTTCAGAGCAATATCTGTCGAGCTGTTAGTGTTCAATTCCTGCAGCTACTTTTTAGAACTTCTGATGTAGTAGCTTAAACAAATCCTTTCTCACAAATATTTATGAATGTTAAGGTGTTCTGAGCGTTAACAAAATAATTAATTACCTTTGACTATTTTAAAGCTAAAATATAAAGCTAATATAAATACACACCCCAAATAATTAGTATGACAAAATAGAGGCCATTCTAATAACAAGCAAATAGATAATCTTGTATTTTATACTTTATACAACACAGCCATGTTGACTAAACAAACAATAGACTCAGTTCTGTGTTGTGTCTGTGTGTATCTCTGTGTGTGCGTGATAAATTATGATTTATAACTTCCACTAGTTTCTAGGGATCAGTACTGGAAACTAGAGGGCTTTTTCTTTGCTAAGCAAAATAATGGCTATGGATATGCAAGTTTTTAAGATTTTTGGAGCAGGGCAGAATTGCTTTGTATGATAAATCAAGAAAACCACTGAGATTTCAGTGGGAGATTCAGAGAGAAAAAAAAAGCCACTGAAACACTAGACATTAAATTGAAGAGTAATCAGAAAGCAGAGGAAACCTGGGTCTGTAATGTAGTCAAGAGAAATTGGGTTGGCAATGTTACCTGGGAATTTGGGCACTGAAATGCTGATCACTTGGAAAATGGGAAGTCCCTGAAGTTCATTTATTGGTGCACGTGATACCAAGAGATATTTGGAATGTGTAGAAAATAAAAGAACAGGCATACAGATAATTTTCTGCAGTTGTTTGAAAATGTATATATGTTTTCAAATTATACCTTTCAAGAAAAAGAAAATAGACAAGTCAGAGAACACAGATGTACTTCATTTTAGTTTATAAAGAAGGGACTTGTTTGTTGCTCCTTTAATAAGAATAATCCAAGATTAAGATGGGAGCCAGGGGAAGTATGACATGTCAAGTTTCACAGTTTTCTCCCTGACTTAGCTTCCTTTGGAAGTGACTCAGAGCATTTGAAATAAATGTCAAAAATGCTTATATGAATTATAAGACCTCAATGATCTGGCCCTGTGTTATTAGAGTTTTATTTTATTTTGTGTTTTTTTTTTAATTTCAAAATTTAGGGAGTATAAGTGCTTTTTGTTACATGGATGAATTATATCATGCTGAAGTCAGGTTTTCAGTGTACCCATCACCAGAGTAGTGTACACTGTACTCAGTAGGTAGATTTTTATCTCTCAACCCCCTTCCCCACCTCCCCCCTTCTTAGTTTCCATTGTCCATTGCAGCTCTTGATGACCATGTATATCCTTCAGTTAGCTCCCACTTATAAGTGAGAACATGTGGTATCTGCTTTTCCATTCCTGAGATACTTCAGTTAGGATAAGGGTCTCCAGTTCCATACAAGTTGCTGCAAAAGACATTATTTCATTCCTTCTTATGGCTGAGTAGTACTCCATATATGCCACATTTTCTTTATCCACTCATCAGTTGATAAGCACTTATGTTGATTCCATATCTTTGCAATTGTGAATTGTGCTGTAATAAACATTCTAACGCAGATGTCTTTCTGATGAAATGACTTCCTTTCCTTTGAGAATATACCTGGTAGTGAGATATCCCGATTGAACAGTAGGTCTACTTTTTGTTCTTTAAGGAATCTCCATACTGTTTTCCATAGAGGTTATGCAAGTTTACATTCCCACCAGCAGTGTATAAGCATTCCTTTTCACAGCGACAGCATCATCTACTGTTTTTTTTTGACTTTCTTATAATGGTAATTCTGACAGGGGTAAGATGGCATCTCACTGTGGTTTTAATTTGCATTTCCCTGACAATTAGGGATGTTGAGCATTTTTTCATGCAGAGTTTTATTTTAAATGGATATTTCTCATTTTTCTATGCTGTATTCTGGAAATGAATATAGGTATTTTATTATTTCTGTAACTTTTCAAATTTTTTTATTAATCTAAAAATATTATCTGTCCCTGAAATTCCAGTCCTGTGTATCTTTGATTTTGTAATAAATATTCACATTACTTCTCCATTAGACTGTATAGTCCATGATGGCTGGTTTGCCCTCTCTGCTACTCTCAGTAACAACCAAAATGCCTATAGCTGTAATTAGTGCTTAATAAATACATTTGTAGATTAAGCGAATAAAAGATTGCATTAAATCCTGAAAAACAGCTCTAAGTACAGTAGTCCCCCCTTATCTGCAGTTGTGCTTTCTGCAATTTCAGTTACCCAAAAATAGTTGAGTATAGTACAATAAGATATATTGAGAGAGCATATTTATGTAACTTTTGTTATAATTGTTCTATTTCATCATTAGCTATTGTTAATCTTACTGTGCCTAATTTATTAATTAAATCTTATCATAAGTATATATGTATAAAAACATAGTATATGTAGGGTTTGGTATTATCCATTATTTCAGACATTCATTGGAGATCTTGGAATACATCCCTCATGGCTAAGGGAGGACTACTCTAAATATTTTGTCCAAGCATTATTGCCCAAAAAATCATGAACAATTTTATAAATAAAAACGAAAATAACATTTAACATCATTTGGGAACAAACTGTATATCAGACATATACACAGTTATTCTCTCTACAACCCTGTAAGATAAGTTCTATTTACGTCCTTATATCCATGTTGCATATGAGACATTTAGACAGAGGTAAGATAGGCAAACCATATAAGACCACAAGACTAGTGACTAGTAGAAGGGAGATACCATTCCTGGTAGTTTATCTCTGACTCTTTTAACTATGATAGATCTCTTGGTTTTCCTTAGAAGGTCAAAGCATTTAATAAATAATGGCGATTGTATTTATCCCAGAAAAGTGTGACAACACCATTCATTAGTTCATTAAAAAAAGGTTTCTTGACTGCTAGTTCAAGTATAGACACTATGCTATACATTGGGGTATAATGAAACAGGAATAGATGGGACATGACCCATGAAGCTGACTGTTCTCGACGAGAGCCAGTGTAGCATCAAGATTAACATTGTTGGCCCAGAGAAAGCCAGCCACATCTACCACTTAGTTCTGTGACCTTGGGATAGTAACTTAATTTCTTCTTTCCTCAGTTTCCTCATCTGTTATAATTACCACTTCACTGGATTATATGAGTCAATACATGTAAAATTTTCAATACAGAGAATTTCACACAGCCCAGAACTGACTTCCCTTTGGTGATAGGGTCAAACACTAAGAATTAATCATGCTAAACAATTTAAGCACTCCAGAAAAAGGGAGCGAAATAATCTTATTTGAGCATTGATCAAATAATCTCTCCTACTCTTGGGATAAGGGTGTCAGGAAGCAACCTCTGCAGGGTGAGAAATTAGTACAGGAAAGCCACCATATAAAGGCTTTGGGACAAATGTGGTACCCTGACTATGACCATAAAAAAGAGAACAAAACTTCATATATCAGAGAATAATAAATTCTCTGGAAATCCTTGAACAATGGATGACCCTGGACCAACCCATTTCCGAAAGGTATTCAATCAAGACCTGACCTTTCCCTTGAGCCCACACCAGCATGAAACTTTGAGGTTAAGACAAAAATGAAGAGAGAGATAAATGCAAGTAACATCCCATTCTGAAACTCTCTAGATAATAGACCTGGTTATAGCTAGACCCATTTATTTTCTTGTCTTTCTCAGTTTTTAAATCTATCATATAAACCAAAAATAAGAGAGAACAAAAAGACACACTAGAAAAGCAAAAAAGAATAAACAAAGGCAAAGCTAGTGACAAATCTCTTTCATTATTTATGTTTGCATATTTTTCCCAGCATCTAAAGAAAGTAAGATCTGTTGATTTGTGCTGTCCTGACAAAAGTATTTTTATGAGTTCTGTTGACATCAGTAAACATACTGATATTTATACTTATTTCATAAAGATAAAGAAAATGATATTAATAAGATACTAACTAGAAACTATAATGGTTCTATAGAAACTCATTATATAATAAAATAAACAATAAAAGAATATGATTCACTTATAATGTGATTATTTCAAGATTGTTGGAAGAATTATCAAATTTAAACACAATAGTTGTAACAAATTTCCAGCTATTTTATTTTTCCGTATTCCTTAGAAATTGTTAAGAGACCAAAGTCCAAGTCAGAAACTCAACTTTAAACACTCATAATTAAGTGTATGGATAATATTTAAAATATTTCTTAGGCACTACTGTGATGTAAATTAATATATAAATTAATATATAAATCAATATATTAATAAAATTATATCTCTTTTGTTATTGAAACACAATAAATTAGATGTTTTTAAAGTACTTAAGAAGTGACTTATGGGAAGCTATTAGCTAAGGTTCATTTATTAAAAAGGAGTGAAACAAAAGGAGAGAAGACAAGAAAGGTAACAAAGAAAGTTTAAGTGGTGTTTATCCAATGTTCAGGGGTTCCCACCGAAGCTTCTTGTTCCATGTGAACAAGAACGTGATGGAGCAAGCAGGAGAGACTCCTGTGTCTTGCAGGGGGTGGGGGAAGGAGGGGAGGCCACGGGGTCACACCATCAACATATATTGAGGTGTGGTCCTGATGGCCAGGATTACATGAACGGTTTCCTCCCCACAAACCTATCAAAAGGAGCCAAAATGAAAGTCCCCTCTTCCTCCATGCCCCTTGTCATGCCAGCCACCATGATGGGATAGTTTTCAAATAAAAATCCTCCAGGTGAATCTGAGGACTGAATTGTGTTGTATATACTCCACACAACTGTTTGATGTCTTTGGGTCCCACTAACATCCCCAGTGAGAGCCAGAGTCCAGACAAGGTTAGACGTGTGTGTGTGTGTGTGTGTGTGTGTGTGTGTGTGTGTGTGTGAGAGAGAGAGAGAGAGAGAGAGAGAGAGAGAGAGAGAGAGACAGAGGGAGGAAGAGAGGGAGGGAGGAGGTGGGGACACACAGTATGTCTCCCTCAGCTCTGTGGCGCAGCCTTCCTCTGCCATCCAAGAACTAGTAAACCACGAGGCAACTCTTCACAGTTGACATAGTTAAAGATCTGCCGCCACCACCCTTCATCCCCAGCCCACATGCACTTCAAAATCTCTGCTCTAATTTCCAAACTAGAATTTCAAAGCATGTTTGTTTGCTAGATAAAGCATATTTGGTAGCATGCATACTATTAAATAATTTTACCATTTATTGCAATTACTATTATACTATTTCCCAACAAGTACTGTAGTTCAATTTTTTTATACTCACTCTACCTGTGACTGTAAAAATTAATTGACTATCATGTAGGCCTCGTATTGTTTACATTTTATTTGACCTGTGTTCAGTTCTCCCTATTTGTTTCAGTCTCGGATTAACGCCGACATGGTTGTTAAAAGTTGTCCTCCTGCTGTTTGTTCCATTACTATCATGTACTTGTGTAATTTAAGACAACGCTGTTGCAGATGTGTGACATTTCCTGCCTTGCACTTGCTTTTTCAGCAGAGTGAGTATTTGACTCAAGTACAATAATTTTTTCCTTGCTAAATTTTGTCTCAGATAATTGTGAACATATGTGTCTAAGAGGTGAATAGAATTAACTTTAATATCCAGAAATATTTTGTTTAATTTAACTGGCTTTTAAGACCCTTGTCTAGGAGGAAATATTAAATTATTTTACCTAATTGCTATTATAGAGATTCAGTTTCCTTCTGGAATACATTGATGAATTTTTCATAATTCCTATACATGAGGGTTTTCTTTTAACATCAATGTTATCTATCTTTACCATTATATATCATTGAATGCGGAAGGATTAGAACTCTGTTTTGGGATTTGTAAAAGTTAAAATACTAACTGTGGTTTATAATTATGTTGTGAGATGTGAGAGAGAAATAAAAAAAAACGCTGTATTTTAATTCTATCCTAATTTAATAGTTTGAGTGAATTTAATTATTAAGAATAAGTATATAAATTTATTAATTATATATGTAAAAGGACCAAAAAGGATTATATCTTTGATAAGCTTTAAATATTAGACTTAGAAGCTGCTCCTGGATATAACTATTTGAAATTTGTGAGCAGTTTTCACCATAGGAAAACGTAAAATAAATACTATATGTGCATGTCTATGTTTTCAACTGCTTTAACTCTATAAACATAAGGCATATTCTGAGGTTACTAATGGAAAATATGTTGATCCTAGTAAGAAATGCTTTTTTAAAATTCTCCTAATTATGTTAACTAGTGGAAGAGATGAAGCTTGGAAATTAATTAATGAACAGATCTTAAAGGGCCCTTCCAATAATGTAGAGTTTTGATTTTATCCTGAGGGAAATATGGGGTCATTACTGGTTTTAACTCTCAGATCATTCATGTCACTACCAAATGTCACTTCCTCAGACAGGTCTTCCTTGACCATCTGATCCAAAATGAAAGAGTCTGTTCTTCTCTTTTTGTTTTTATTTTTCTTCATGGCACTGGTATTGCCTACCATTATTTTATTTACCTATATTTTTTCATCAATTTGCTTAATGTTTAACTTTTTCACTTTCTAATTAAAATACAAGCTCCATATGGCAAGAACAGTATTTTATTTTTGTTACTATTGTTAATCACTGTAGTACTCCCAGAACCTACAATAGTACCTGGAAAATAAGTGAAGTTTGAATAAATGAATGAATGAAAACTAGTATAGTGAATGTGTGAATTGCATATAATCAGTAACAGTTCATTTGAAAAACGCATTGGAAACACCACCTAATCAGAAAGTAGGTAAAATCTGAAAGTTAAAATGTCACACAACAGTCTAAAATACCAAAGGCACAGATTTATTTGCTAGTGTAAACGCTTCATGAATACTGAGAAAGATCTTTGTTTTTCTCATAAATCTTAGTTACTATTAGTTACATGTTAATCTTATTTGGTGACTTGATTTTCAGACCTCCATTAAATTTGAAAAGAAGAATATTAGAGAAACAGAAAAGTGTTGTACTTTGCAGCCATAGAAATCTTTTTCTAAATTTAAATATCATCAAATTAAATTACTCCTTATACTGTTTTGAATGGTGTCCCCTATACTTCATGTACATCCATACCTGTGAATGTAACTTTATTTGGAAATTGAGTGTTTGCAGATTTAATTGAGTTGAGATATGGGCGTGCTGGATTAGAGTGTAGCACAAAGTCAGTGATGGAGATCCTCCTAAGGAGAGGGATGTTTAGAAACACAGAGACACACAGAGGGAAGAGAGCCAAGTGAAAACAGAGGCAGAATCGGAGCGATAACAAGCTACCACCAGAACCTAGCAAAATGTGAGGCAGGATAGCTTCCTAGAGTTTTCAGAGGGACTTTGGCTCTGCCAACACCTTAATTTTAGATATCTATCCTCCATAACTGTTAGAGAACAAATTTTTATTAATTTAAGCCACCCCATTTGTGGCAATTTGTTACAGCAGCCCTAGTAAACCAATGTAACTCCTTATTCAAAATGTTCCAGAAGCTTATAAACATGTTAGCCGCAGAACCGAATAGTGTAAGCTGCATATAATATATGCTTGATAAATGTTTGGTAAGCCTGGAATAATAACAATCTCACAAAAGTAAAGGAGTTGGTTAGATATATTAAGATGTGCCTCAAGTTACAGGAAAGAATCAGGGGTCTTGGAAAGAAGAGATTCAAATCATCATCAATGTCCATTTGTGAGGTATATCAGTTAAGATGCCCGTGGGCTTAAATAATGAAGGTCATATTTATTTCTATAGCAACATGTCCCAGGATAGAGTATGTCCAGGGTTGGTTGTTTTAGTGACTCATTGTCCTCAACGACCCGCTCAACTTCTGTAAAAGTTTATTGGCTTTTACCTTTATGGTTGCAAAATGCAAAATGAATATGGAAGTTCCAAGTGTCATGTCCTTCAGGAAGCCTAGAGGGTAGATTCCAGGCTTGTGTTTTCTAAGCTTGTGTGTGTGTGTGTGTGTGTGTGTGTGTGTGTTTTGAGTTAAAATAATTCATATTCCATCCAGAATAATTTATCACTCAATTTTCTTTGGCCAGCATCATATCATATGCCTATGCCTTAACCAATTGGCAACAAGAATGAGATTACCGGGTTTGATTTGTCAAGATTCACTCCATGGGCTAGGCAAGAGCTCAACCTCTCCTGAAGGACAGTTTCTCCCGTGTAATGGGGAACAAATTGGATTTCATTGGCAAGAAAGATTTTAGAGATGACTATTAAGTAGTTTTATGGTGTGAATGTGTACCCCAAAAGTTCATATTTTGGAATTTAATTGCCATTGTACAGTATTAAAAGGTGGGGACTTTAAGAGGTGATTATGGCATGAGTGCTCCACCCTCGTGCATAGATTAATGTGGCTATCTTGGGAGTGGATTAGTTATCTTGAGTGAATTCCTAATAATAGGTTAAGTTCAGCCCCATTTTCTCTCTGTCTCATCTGCTCTCTGGCCATGTGATTCCTTCTACCATAAGATGCCAGTGCCAGGCTCTTGGACTTCCCAACCTCCAGAATCATGAGTCAAATAAACTTCTGTTCTTTAAAAATTACCTACTCTGTGGTATTCTATTATAGCTGCAGAAAAGGGGATGAAGACAAGTAGCAAACAACCATGCCCACCACAGAGTTTAAATATGGAAGCTGCAGAGACTGTGGCAAGACATGAGCGTCTTGGTAACGTGATTATCAACACTCTCCCAGTTTCTTTATGTATCTTTATTATGGTAATCAAACTCCTACTAGAAAATTATTCAACATTTCTGACTTCTAGCATACAGGGGATCTATATTCAAAATATTTTTTGTACAATTGTAATAAGTAAAAAACATAGAGCATAATATAATTACTCTTACATAAGTAAAGCTGCTGAGCCTTTTGGAATTTTTTTGTTTACTTCATTCCAGTAGGATGGCCAAAAAATAATTGGTATTCATTTCATTAAGACCCATTTTTCCTCTTCTTAAAGGTCCATGATTAAACTATTTACAGATTATTTTACCAAATATACAGACTATGCCTTAGATTTAACAGCAATGCTCTTTAATTATTTTGATTTTGTAACTATTAGTAGGATTAGCAAAGTACTTAAAAAATTAAAGTAATTGGAAAACATTAATTTGAAGACATTATATTATAAAGTCACTAAATTAATAAACATCTATTCGAATAGAGACATGTGCTTACAAGTGTGCTAAAGCATTGTGCGTATGTGGATGTTCAGTTTGGTGACTGAACTCTTGCTTGGTAGTCAGCAATAGGATGTTATGGTCTCTTTGCTTTCTTAAGTAGTTGAGGAAGGGGTTGCTATAAAGTGTATTTCTCAAAGCTTGGGATTCCTTGGAGTTCTCTAAAAGCAGCCTTGGAGGGTAAAAGAAGGGAGTCAAGAAAGCAAGACTCTGGGGTCCCTCCAAATTCCTCCTCACCAATGCAAATGCTACCTTTTTGGTCGTATACATCAGAAAGTCACGTAAGAGTTAAGGCAGAAGGAATGAAGAAAGAAAGGAAGAAGACGATAATAGAAAAATATATATGTAAATATATGTGTATATATCCAAGAAGAGGTTATTATTTTTTAATCTAGATAGTTTTATGTAAATCAGGTTCCCCTAAAACAGAGATTTGCATTCAATAAACAAAGAGGTTCATTAGGGAATGCTCTTTAATAATCCTTGAAGGAAGTGAGGGAAGCAGGACTGAGCAGAGGGCAAGGTTGAGCTGCAATGCAGCTACGGCAAAGGCCTCTGCAAATACCCGAGGAAGTCCTGGATCTGGAGTGTTCCTTCAGAAGTGTCTTATCGAGACAAAGGGCTGGGCTTTTGCACTCGGACCTTCACTTGCCAATGGAAGCAGGCTGCTCTGGAAACGGTGGCCTAGCCGTGGGTGACGCAGCTCTTCTAGCAGAGGGGAAGCCTTTGCCAGCAATGCTCCAGGCTGCTGGGGGGCGAATGTGTTTGTCCCGCAGGTGGAGTCTGGCGCATGCCTCGCCGCACCTGCTACAGGCGTTACCAGACTTTCTCAACTGTTTTTTCAGAAAATAGAACAGGTTACCCCCCTATTCAGCTTGCCCCCGTCCCATGTATTTTCGCACAGAGTTGTATTCTTTCTTCTCTTTTTCTCTCTGGAGAAGGTAGCCAGGGAATTCAGGCCTCACTGCCTTGAATGTAGTAGGATGGGTATTGCAGAGATACAGATGGGGAGAGAAAGAGTAATTTACAACTTTGGCCTCTCAAATTGATACTGGAAAAAATAGTCCTGGGAGAAAAAAGCTTTTTGCTTTTCATGGTTCCAGGATATGGATTTCACACACACACACACACACACACACACACACACTCACTCACACACACACACACACACTCTCACACACACACACTCACTCACACACACACACACTCACACACACACACACACTCACACACACACACACACTCACACACACACTCACTCACACACACACACACACACTCACACACACTCACACACACACACTCACACACACTCACACACACACACTCACACACACTCACACACACACTCACTCACACACACACACACACACACACACTCACACACACACACACTCACACACACACACTCACTCACACACACACACTCACTCACACACACACTCACACACACACACTCACACACACACACTCACACACACACTCACTCACACACACACACACACACACACTCACACATACACTCACTCACACACTCACTCACACACTCACTCACACATACACACTCACACATACACTCACACACTCACTCACACACACACACACACTCTCACACACACACACACACACACACACACACACACACACACAGGTTTCTGAATGTCTCCAGTTTATTTCGCAAAGAAAAGGCAGTTCTCCCCACTTGTGCAGACCAGATGCAGAGCCCCCGGGCGTAGAAGAGGAAGAAGGTCTAAAGGCCCCTCGGCGGCTGTGATGCTGCCATGACGTGGGGCCGAGCACCGAGCCGTGGCGTACGGTGAAGACGGACCCTTCTGAGGGCAGGGGTTCTAGAACAGAGAGGATCTACCCCTGCTTTCCTCTGAGACCATGAGAGGTGGAAGCTCCTCCAAATTTTCTGTTTCCATGGCAAGAGAAGATGGCCCGTGACACTCGGTCTGTCTGGGTGTGGGGCTGCGGCCACCGAGCTCCGTGGTGTGGAGCAGATGCACGGTGCGCTAGCTACCTCTTCAGCCCACCGTGTCTTGGGCAGAAGTTTCTACTCCTTTGCACTAATTCTTACTTTCACCAGGCTGGTGAGACAGAGCACTCACAAGCAGTTGCATGCAGCGGGTTTATGACTTAGAGACAGGCCGTAGGGAGAACAGCCACCCGGGGCTCACAGCGAGCTGGTCCCCCAGGCTCAGGAGAGTTCCCGGGCCGGGTGGGGTCTCGGCTGCGGGCGCACCGCAGCTGCGGGGGCGCATTAACCGCTGGGACCAACATTACAGGGCGTCCTGTTCTAGGAAGAGCAGGAACAGAGCCGGGGCTATGCGGGTCGGCTCCTCCTTACCTCAATATACCACATTCTCAGCACATCCTACAGTTATATTTTGAGCATTAAAAATAAGAAAAGGGGGAGAACTGAGTCGGTTCAAGGCTACCCAAACTGTCCCACACTTAGCACCCCCAAAAGGGTGCTGAGGACACCAAATTTTACTTATGTGACTAAATCTGGCGTATGATACTAAAACCAGGCTAATACAGAGAGGGCTTAAAACTTTGGCAAAGTGATGCCAGCAGTAAATAAATCATAGATTGTTTGGCTGGGGAGCATTTAGAAAAGATGCTGTCTCCCTCAGAAATATCAGTTTGGAGGTAGGGCCGTGTCCAGTGGAAATTTAAAGTACATCTCAGCGGGGACACGAACCGACCGAGCACAAACGTCTTCCCATGGAGCCACGGTGATACATACATCTTCCAGCACTTAAATAGAACTTAGATGTAGCCAGTGGAAAGCACAGATATAAAGTACTGAGTTATGCAAGAAAATACAGTATAAATGTATTTAAAAAAATCTCTGAACTGGCTGTAATTTCCTAATATTTTCTAGACTGTTCCCACTACTCTGAAAAATGATAGAACAAGAGAGGGTTGAGGTTGAATATCAAAAGATAAACACAGCTACATTTATTGCAAACTTGAATAAATAGCTTGAAAATACCATGGCCCATACAGAAAAAAGTAAATAAAACAATGAAAGCAAAAATGCATAGATGCAAGAAGAAAGTAGAGAAAGTAGAAGGACAGAAGCATTTTATAATTTTTATTTACTAAATCTGGCAACCCTGCACAGGTAGGGAGTAACACATCCTGAATTGAGCTGCCTTGCATTTCGAAACTGAGCAGTAAAGTCCAGACAGAGAGGACCTCTTTACTTTATAATGGAATTATTGCCTAAGCTGCATCTATTATTTAAGAAACACTGTGGCTAAATATTGAACCATTGTAGCCTGCACTGTGAAGCCTGAGATAGCTGAGGTGGCTCTGGCCATGCTTCCTGTATTAAATATATGCCCAGCAGTTCCTGATTCCTAAGTGCCCTGCAGTTTGCAACTGACATTCTCTTCGGGCCTTCATTGCCGCTTCTTGTCCCTGATCCCCACCCAGGGGCAGCTCTGCTTTGCTGAGGCTAACAACTGAAGTTGCCCAAGGTTCTCATCTTTGCTTCAAGCCCAGCATGTTCCTCTCTGGCTGGCAATTGTGCCTGGACATTGGAATCCCTCTATGAGTTTTAAAGCTTTACTGATGCCTTTGCCCCACCCTCAAAAGTTCTGATATAAACTGTCTGGCATGCTTCCAGGTGACCCTAAGATGCAGCTGAAATTGAGAATTTCCAGGTGATGCCAACGCTGCTAGTCTAGAGAACCGCTGCTGTCTAGAAACAACTACTCAGCTGTACATAAGGCCACGGTCAACATAGTAGGTGCCCTAAGGATTTAAAATCCCCTTTCCTAGTCCTCAAAATCCAATTGACCTGGTCTCTAAACAATATCAAAATGAAGAATGCCTCATCCACCCCAAAACATCAAAATTTTGGGGTCACATACCCAATGTCACCAAAAGCCAATTCACATGTTTTCTTCCTTCCACAAATTCATTGGTGTGACCACCTACAAAAAAAAAAAAAAAATTACTTCACTTTTATCTCTCTTCCTTCAGTGCTGGGATCTTTGAGGAGACCCAAGAAATATCATCCCTTTTCCCTGTCCAGCTCCTTAGCAAATTGAGAAATAATACAAAGAAATGACATCTCCAGAACAAATATCATCTTATTTTTGACAAAGACCAAGTTAAAGGACTTTACTCTACTATACTTTACCTCTGTATTTGGCCCATGCCTGGTAGGTAATTCAGCCTAACTGCAGTTACTAAGTGATTACATTGGATTCCTATATTAAAGACTAAATAAAATGTCAGTTTTAATTAGGGGATTGCTTGATGTATTCAGAGAAAATCAAATCAGAACACCAGAGTAGTAGAGTAAAAGGAGTTGGGTGATCTTACTTTATTATTAATCTTTATTTGACAGCTTAAAGGATCCATTTCCACATGAATCCTATAAATATCAAGTTAACTGGAGTACTCATTTAACCTGCAATGCTCTGCTTACTTCCCTATTTGCCCTATCAGATTTTAAGCTCCTTGAAGGAATGGAACTATTTCTTTTATCTTTACCTCCAGCACCCAGACTAGATAAATGACACGATGGATATCAGTTAAAATAATCATAATGCAATATGATAAATGCCACCACAAAGTTAGAGAAAGAAGGATCCCTCTTTGATCTCACGAGGTCATAGAAAAGTTCTAGGACCCAGAAATGGTGGAAGAGCCTTCTCAAGTACAGATACCATCTTATATAAATGTGAGAAGGAGCAAAAGAATATATTTACACATTTGAAAGTCATCAAATAGCTACTGGACCTGAAGATCAGTGTATATATGAGGATATATATACAGTGTGAGGTTTGGCTGAAGCAAATTTATGAAGTCGCTGGTAACCATTCTCAGGGGTTGAGGCCTGTGCATTCCTCAAGCAGCTGTTATGCAGACAGCTAGACAGTTCCCAAAAGGAACTGCACTGGTGGACTTTTTAAAAATATGTTTCACCGTAAATTCTATCACCTAAACTGGATTCTTCTCTGCTTCATAGCTACAGGTAAAGCCGTGGAGCCACAAACATTTCCTTGACTTTTAATCTGTTTGCCTAGAAGCAACGTGTTAGAGACTTTGGATCTTTTTTTTTTCCTGTCATGAGGCAAAATAATAACAATAATGATGATATTGGTAACGATAGTATTCTTATGATAATATGTAAGAGTTGGCTAGACGAACTAAACTACCAAGAGAGAATGTGAAGCTGTGTTTGGGTGGAAACCTAATGATGCCTTTAATTACCTGAGTTACTTCATCTCTTTGCCTTTCATTCCTCTTATCTGTAAAATAGGCTTATGGTATTTACCTCATAGACTTGTCCTGAAGAATACATGAATGTTATTTACTTGGATTGGAGACTGGCAGAGTAAACACTACATAAATAGTGTTTACTAAGTAGTGTTTACATAAATGGAAAAAAAAAACTTATTCTTCTAATATTTACTTACATTTCCAATAAAATGGAATTTGTATGAATCAATATTTATATCCTTAACTTCAGATTATCTGAAGTTAAGGTTTTCTTTAGGTTTTCTTAGGAACTTAAGTTGTGATTTTGTATTGTATCTGCAAAAGTATGTGATAACAGAAGCCCAGTTGGCCAAAGACTAGAAAGAGAAAGTTGTCCATCTAGGAAAAAATAGTACTTTTGTACATTTTAAAGGAGCTTACATTCAGGACATATTCAGTCCATAGCAGTCTAAGTCAGATGCTATGTGTTCAGAGGATGATAAGGACTGGATTTAACAATCTCTTTTGGCCTGCCATGTAGAAACCTCATAATATCAAATGCATATCACTATTTGAGAATTGTAATAAAAACATTATCTCAAAAAATAACAATCAGTTCTATGAGCTTGACTTACAGATATCTGGTCCCTGAATCTATAAACTTTGCAAAGTATATTTATGTCAATGACATTCTGGATAATTTTATAAAACAGTGATATGATCCTTAAATATTGTTTTTTTTTCTTTGAATTGCTACCTAAATACAAAAGTATTTTATATATGAAAAAATTGACATGTAATTAATTAAATATATGTAGATATAGATATGAACATGGACATAAAAAAGATATGGATACATATTAATATAGCTATTCTTGGAACATAAGCCATTTGACTTTATGCTATTTCTAAAATCTCTCCTAAAAAAAAAGAAAAGTACAATGTTATGGCTAAATATGATTAAGATTAATTTTAATTGATCAAAATTAAGTTATTAAGATTATTTTTCAATTTCACTTATATTTTTCAACATCACTGGTATTAAAGTATTCCTTTGGTATAAAAACTGTTCTTTTTTATACAGAAACATTTTGGTTTAGAGATCAAAAACATGACTAAATATCATGGATCATTCAAATTATGAATTGTATTATAATTTCTATTGTTTAAATCTCTGTTTTGGAGGGAACCTAGAGGATTATATGACATTATTTTAATTATGTTTGGGAATATTCTATGTAAATTAAGTACAATAAGCATACTAAAATTGTCATTACTCTATCATTTGTATTATAACCTTTTTGTGCTGGTACCATAAGGCAGAATCAATATATTTTTCAAAGAGAATAGTACTTGGAACTGTTTTTCTCATCAACATATTTTGTACTTCGAGAATAGAGCTTTATTCTCTGACTCACAGAGAAGCCGACAGAAGTATGCGTATTTTATTTCTATTAAATGTCACTTTAAGTCAATGTGTGTTTTGCAAAATTCTAGAGGTTAAATGACAATCTAGAGGGTACAAACAGGTACATGGTTTCAGAGGAGCAGAAGCAGAAGTAGAAACAAGATGAGTGCCAGGCGCACTGTCTGGAGAATGGACACGCTTGGGACTCTGACTCAGGGGGATGGGCAGGACATGGACAATGTATATGACCTGAACTTATGTACCCCCATGATGAGCTGAAATAAAAAAAAATAAATAAATAAAAAAATAAAATAACCATGCAAAATGTATTCCAAACCACCCTCTGAAGCTGATAAAAGAAAGGTGGTCAAAAAATAAAAAATAAAAAAAATAAAATAATTGTATCCAATGTAGGACATAGTAACTAACTCTCCTTTTGTCTGTCTTTAGGAAGTGCAGGTACGCCCTTTCTTATTCTTTTACTTCTAGAAATATTCCTCAGCGGGGAGCTCCCAGACGTTCTGCTTATTAACCTCATTAGTACCTTTTCATGTACGATTTGCTGACTGACGTGATCTTATGGTGGAAAAGCTGTCACAAACAAGTGACTTTCCCTCTGCACTCACAGAAATGTTTCCAGGAGAACCTCTGGTGAACACATGTAAGTTTCAGGCATTTGCTTGCCAAATGCCATCTGTGTTGATGTATAAAATGCTCTAGGAACACAGAGAAGCATTTAATGAGGGAATCTGAACTCTTCTTTGTCATAACCTTTTAAGATATTTTTGTTCATCTGACTTTATAGAGAATATGAAGATTCTTAAAGAGAAAATGATTGTTTTACTGTATTATAGACTTACAAAAGAATTAAATTCAGCTTAATTTAAGATCGTAATATCTTTTTAAGAAAGGAATAACATATGCTAAACACAACCATAAACACTGTTGTAAAGGTTAAAAGCATTTTAAACTTCATTCTTATTATAATCATATATGATTAAAATGGTGATTTTTTTTTAATTGTAATCACTTGGAAGAAAAATTAAGACCAGACATTTTAAGGGAGAGGCAGTAGTGGCTCTACTTTAAAGACATTCAACTTATGATGCTTTCTGAGAAAGTTCATAGGAATCAACATTTCAAAAGAAATTAATTCTTTAATGTGATAAATTTATTTGCTGGAAAAACATAATTATTTTAAAGTTATTATTTTATTCTTTTCACCATCCCTAATCATTGATGAAGTTAATATTACCTCAAATCTGTAGAATACAATGGCACAAATATGCTAATTGTGAAAGTCAAAACAGAACATAGCAAACAGGGGCCGGTAGCGGTGGCTCACGCCTGTAATCCTAGTACTCTGGGAGGCTGAGGCGGGAGGATCATTTGAGCTCAGGAGTTCGAGACCAGCCTGAGCAAGAGCAAGACCCTTTTTCTACTAAAAATAGGAAGAAATTAGCTGGACAACTAAACATATATAGAAAAAATTAGCTGGGCATGGTGGCACATGCCTGTAGTCCCAGCTACTCGGGAGGCTGAGGCAGTTGAGCCCAGGAGTTTGAGGTTGCTGTGAGCTAGGCTGACGCCACGGCACTCACTCTAGTCCGGGCAACAGAGCGAGACTCTGTCTCAAAAAAAAAAAAAGATAGCAAACGTGTTTCCACTATGGTAGGCAAAAGTGTGAGATGGCTTCCAAGATTCCTACTTCCTAGTGTAAAGGATATGATGGCATGTCACTCATTTGATTGGATCACCAGTCAATCAACTTTGAGTTAATCAAAAGGAAGATTATCCCAGGACATCTACCCTAGTCAGGTGCCATTTTAAGAGGATCCTTAAAAGAAGACGGACATTAATAGTGTGAAAACGTCTGTAGAGGGAGCCACGTGGCAAGAGCTGTGTGAGGAGTATGTAGGGACTGAGAGCAGCCCCTGGATGGTGGCCAGCAAGAGAACAGGGCCTCGGTTCCACAGCAGCAAAGCTGAATTCTGCCGACAGCCACATGAATTTGAAAGAGGACCCTGAGAATCCCAATGCAGGCCCACAGACCGTATTTAGGATTTAAAATCCTGATGCAGGATCTCAGGATAAGGGGCCGTGCAAAGAATCCATTTCAGTTGTGCCTGGACTTCTGGCCTACAGAAACCATGAGATAATAAAGACGTGTTTCAAGCTGCTAAGTTGGTGGTAATTTGTTACACAACAATAGAAAAAAAACCGTACTTGGTGGGTAGGGATAAGGGTGAGATGAGAGGAGATGTATGGAAGTTCATTTTGGTTAAAATTCTAAAGCCATTTTATAAATTGTTTTCAGGAGGTAAGTATACCATAAGTATAACTCATTGGACAGTTCTACATTTTAATCCTGTATTTATTCTTTTACTATAGAGAGCTATGATAATTCTTTGAGAACTATTGTAAAATATTTGAAATTTATCCGTTGACTGCTCACCTCTCTGTGAAATGCTATTGGATTAATAGAAATTTACTAAGAAGTGTAATCATTGTGAGGTATGAATATAACCTAAAATATTATACAATCTGAATTTCTTTGAAGATGCTAATTAAATCATTACTAGACTTATAATAATGTATGTGAAGATGATCTTCTGGTTAAACTAAAAATTAGGACATCTATAAAGTATGAGATATGTTAATAAATTACAGGGATAGGAAAAAATACTTTATCTCTTTTTAGACAGTCATATATCTATGTACATGCATACATATGTGTTTGTATACAAAAACCTTTTTTATCTCTCTTTCTCACACAAGTGAGAGAGAAAGAAAGAGAGAGCACTGAGCAACTTCGCATAGTTTTGACAAATAGCAGTTGCTCAACAAATATGCTTCATTTTTCATATAACACATCGATTTGGAAGAAAATATATAGTGCTTTAATCTTCAACCAATTTCCCTAATTTTTATTTATTCTTACAGATATTTCTAACCAAACACAGTACCTTTGAATTTACTTAAGGGGGACATCAAGCTCTATAATTTTGACCTTTTACTTTCTGCCATGTTTTTCTTTATTTTTCAGTCATTATAATATAAGCTTCTAAAAGCACCTTTTTGTGCTCAGCTTTCTTCATCTTATTTTATAATCTAGTTTGTCTTCAATAATTACACTGCATGTATGTTTTCTTTATTTTATGTTTTCATGACTGAACTTCTGGCAGATTAGTCCTGATAATTTCTCTTAGTAGTAATAATAAGATATAATGGCTTGATTGAACTGATGCACTTACTTGTATTCCAGTAGAAGAGAACTCTAGAGCCAAACTACATGGATTGCATATTTTTGGATGAAATTTAGTAATTTTTGTTTTAACTTCTTGTGTCTGTTTCCTCATTTTTATACTTGGGATAAACATACTGCCTACTAAATATGTTGTTGCAAAGATGAAATGAGTTAAAACATTTTTTAAAACCTAGAATTATCCTAGAATGTAGTAAGGACTACATATAAATTATAATTATTATTTTTAGTTGCATTTGTTATACTTATTCTCTGTGTGACTCCAATTCTCTTTTAAAATAAAAGTATGGCTATATTTTTCATGTTTTATATAGTAATTAAATAAATCTAAGATGATTTTATATCATTACTAAATAATTATACACTTGATATTTTGCTTTTTGTTCTTGACCTTGTTGATTAAACTATTATCTTTTCAGACTATTGATAGCTAGGGAATACTATGATAGTATCTATATTTTGAAAATATGACTTGTAATATCTGGGGGCATTAATTGGAAGGGAATGGTACAAAGGCACAGATATCAGAAAGGAGGCAGAAGGATATAATCTAGCCTATCCATAAGACAAACAGTAACAGTAAAGATACACTGGAATTTGAAGTTATAGACACAGTTTAGAAAGTTTTTATTTTCACATTTGATTATAACCTTTCATTACAAACATTAAAATCAGTCATTTGTTTTATCTGTATTGTTAGCTTACTTTTATTGAACTCCTAGATTTTTATAAGTATAGAAAATATAGCTTTAACTTTTTGTGAAATTATGTTTGAACTCTGGGAATTTTTAATTTTAGAAAGAAAGATGGTTTTATTAAAAATAAATAAAGTCATATTCATTGTTTTAATCAGAATATATATATGAGAAAATACATTTTATATTAATATTTTATATCTTAGTCCATTCAAGCTGTGATACAAAATTACCTTTGATTGGATAATTTATAAACAGCAGAAATTTACTGCTGATAGTTCTGGAGGCTAGGAATTCCAAGATCAAGGTACCAGAAGATTTGGTGTCTGGTGAGGGATCTCTGCTTTACAGATAGCATTTTCTATGTGTCCTTACATGGTAGAGGGGGCAAGAGGCCAAGCTCCTTCAGACCTCTTTTATAAGGGCACTAATTCCGTTCATAAGACAAAGCCCTAATGACCTCCTCATCTCCCATAGGCCACCATCTTAATACTATCACATTTGAAATTGTTTCAACACATGAATATGAATTTGGGGGGAACACATACATTCAAACCGTAACATTTAGTTTCCTATTATATAATTTATTAACAAAAAGAATTTTCTATTCTAAAATGGTAGGCTCTTTTCCTTTAATATATTTAATTATATTATTCACTATTGTTGATACTTATTTTTAAGTGTATTATTTAATCATTTAATATTAACTATTAGAAGGACATATTATTTAAAATTATTCAAATTAGGGTAATCTGGTAACAATTTTGCCATTAGAAAATACTAGAAAAATATTTTGATTGCTAGGATAGCTAGCATGCCAAGCAATAAATTGATCTGAATTCTAGCTCAACTTAGCTGTTATAAGAATTTTCAATACCTACTGAATATTTTTTCCAGTGAAAATGTTTTGCTTTGTAGATTATATCAGAAATGCATTCAAAATAAATATAAATATTGTTATATACAGGAATAAAAATATAAATCAATCTTTAAAAATTTAGAAAATTTTAGCTAATCATAGAAATGGTTCCTTTAGGAAGGCAATAACATTCTAAATTGGAAATTATGGACTACTGTTTTTCTGGGCATCTCTGTAAAGGAAAAAAAGAATAAAAGGCCTAGAAAAATGTCTAATATTCAATTATCTCTTCCCCACTCCTGAATTTTATTTAGCTCAAACTGCTTTTAAAAACAAAAGCATCATGATATGAGATGAAGCAAAATATAGATAGATAATACCGTTCTCAAAGTGGTTTTTTTTTGGAAAACATGACAAAGAGAAGATTGAGGAATTAAAAATTAGGACATTTTACCAGCGACATTCTGATCAGTGCATGTTGTTCTCCTACTTCTCTGGGGAAGATTTTACCAACTAAATATTTTAATTTTAAAATTTAGATTCTACATGTACAACATGTGTCTCTTTCTTTAAGTTTCTTTCTCCTTTCTCACATATTTTCTGCTCATCATATAACCTTCATTTATATCATAGGAACACAGAAACCAATAGGCATGAACTTTTTATATTTCCATTTATAAATTTACCTATTTATAAATTGATCTACTTTTTTATATAAATTCTTACCCCTTTCACTTCTATTTTTATTCTAAAATTTGAGCTACTTTTTTTCCTACATTCTGTTTCACATTTTAGTCGTTTTTGTAAGGAACACCTTTCAGAATTTACCTCCCATAGTTGGCTAAAATATACTATACAGTTACTCAAACACTGATTTAGGTGTTGTTGTGAAGGTATATCACAGATGTGATTAATGCCTATAATCAGTTGACTTTACGTAAAGGATATTATCCTAGATATTATGAGTGGGCCCAATCTAATCAGTTGAAAAGATTTAACAACAAAACTGAAGTCTCCCTGAAGAAGACGAAATTCCACTTGTGGACTGCAGCTCAACAGACCCTCTCTGAGCCATTCCTGAAGACGGTGGTGAAGGAAAACCTTCCCAGCAAGAAGATTTGGCAGTATGCCTCATTGTTGCTTGAAATGAAAAATAAGCAGATGTGAGTACACATTGAATTATAAGCTGAGGCCAATCGTGTGGCTGGGTGGTCAGGAACTTGGAAGGAACACAGTTGAAAACTTAGTGACAAGGGGGTCCGTGGAAAAGGTGTATGGGCAGATCTCTCCAAACTGGTAAAAATATGAAGATATTTGTGTACCACGTTAATGCTCACCAAATGGTGACCTCAATAGAGGAAAACTATAATAATCATGTGGACAGAATGACCCATTCTATGGATGCCAGTCAGTCTCTTTGCCCAGTGGCCTCATGAAAAAAGAATGGATCTTGTGGCAGAGATTGGAGTTACACATGGGTCAACAACATGGACTTCTACTCAACAAAGATGACCTGTCAGCTGTACCCTTTGCTTAGTATCCAATATGCCACCAGCAGATACCAACACTGATTTCCCAGTATAGCCCCATTCCTCAGGGTGATCAGCCAGCTACCTGGTGTCAGGTTGATTACATTGAACCACTTCTATCATTGAAGGGGCAGCACTTTGTTACCACTATGAATAAATACTTTCTTTGGATATGATCTCTGCATCCAAAACTCTCATCTATGGACTTACAGAATGACATTTTCACTATCATAGTACTCCACACAGAACCACTTTTGATCAAGGAACTTAATTAACTTCACAGTAAATAAAATACCACAATGGCCCATGCACATGGAATTTACTGATCATACCATGTTCTGCATTACCCTGAAGCAGCTGGATAGATAGAATGATAAAATGGCCTTTTAAAGAATCACTTACAGGAACAGCTAAGTGGCAATGTCTTGCTTGCCTCAGGCCATGTCCTCCTAGAGGCTGTATGTGTTCTAAATCAGTGTAGCCACAATTCACAGGTCCAGAAATCCAAGGGTGGAAAAGGGAATGGCACCACACCCTATTGCCTATAGTGACCCATAGCAAAATTTTTGCTTCCTGTTCCTCTGACCTTATGATCTTCTGCTCTACAGGTCTTACTTCCAAAGGAAATGCTTCCACCAGGAGATACAATAATCATTACATTGAACTGGAAGTTGAGACTTCCACCCAACCACTCTGGAATCCTCATGCTTCTGAATTAATAGGTAAAGAATGGAGTTATTGTGGTAGCTGGGTGATTAATCCCGCCTACTAAGGAGAAAAATTGGACTACTATTCCACAATAACGGTAAGGAAGAGTATGTCTGGAACACAGGAGATCCCTTTAAGAGTTTCTTAGTGGTTCCATACCCTGTGATTGAGATTGAAGAAAAACTCTGATAAACCAATCCAGGCAGGACTACTAATGGTGAAGACTCTTTAGGAATGAAGATTTGGGTCACCCCACCAAGCAAAGCATCATAAACAGCTGAGGCGCTTGCTGAGGGTAAAGGAAATGTTGTATAGGTAGCACAAGAAGGTAGTATTAAATATTAGCTATGAAGACTGTAATGTTTATGATTATTTCTTCCTTATTTTATTATAATATGTTTTTGTGTATATATCTGTATACTTATATCATCTACATCTATATTTATATCTATATGTAATACAGATCTTTCCTCCGGTTCTCTGGTGGTGACCTAATTGATACATCCCCACTTCTTCTGTCCTGTGTCTTCACCTCCCACATTTTCAAAAAAGTCATCCTAAGTTGCCTATGAAGAAACGTGTCAGAAAAGTCTCTCTAACTATATGTGACTCCATGACTCTAAGACTCTTCTAGTTTCCTGTCTGTTTTTAATGGTAAAGTCTTTTAAAAGAAGTTAGATTCTTGCTATGTGTAGTGTGGTCCATAGACACAATATCGTCATCAATTGGGAACATTTTGGAAATGTGTACATTTGAGGTATGTTCAGAACTACGGAATCGAAAACTTTAATTTAACAACATCCTGTGGTGATTCATATGCTCATTGAAGTTTTAAGTACTAATCACACTAGTGACTGAACTCTCTTCCTCAGTACCCTAAATTCTATAACCACCAATCTTCTATACCACGGTTCCCCAAATTCTTAATTAAGTGTCTAATTTTGAAATCCAGAGCAAATTTTAAGTCCATACCTTACATTGTTTAAATTATATTTTATATCAAACTTATGCCCTGACCCCTCTTTTTATACTCACAGAATCATTAAACAATCTCATCTCCTCTAAGGCTGAAGTTGTCATCTCTGTGGGGGTTTATCCAAATTTTATTCCAATATCGAGGTGCAGATTAAAATAGAAGAATGAGGAAAAGGAAAAACAAGACCTTTCTGTGTCCCAGAACCAGCGTGTGTATGATATTTTAAAATGGAAGTCTATTGTATTAAATTATGTTGAGAAGTTGAGTAAAATAAAGGCTGAGAAACTGACTATTGGGTGTTCTAATATAGAATTCACTGGTGATCCCTACAAGAAAAACTTCAAAAGAATGATGAATGCTAAATCTTTACAGGGATGGCTTGTAGGAGGAACATAATAGATCTTTAGTGCAGTTTTCCTCTAAAGAAGAACAGATGATGAGGTCATAGTCAAAGTAGGTGGTGGGAGGGATCTAGGAAGGATTGTTTTTAAGACAGAAAATATTAACAACCTGCCTTCATTCTTATTGAGAATATTGATAATGAATAAAAGAGAGTGTGCCATTGCTAAATCAAAGTCATTGCTAAACCAAAAGTGGGTGTTTCTATTGCATTAAGGAGTAATAAGACTTTCAGAGGAGGAAAAGCAGAGATTATAGGTCCAGATGTAGGTAGGTTGTTAGATAACTTCATGGAAGTAAATGAAATTTCTTTTCTATTAGCTTACATTATCTCAGTGAAATAAGAAAGAAGATAGTCATCTGTGAGGGACAATGTGTGTGTGTGACATGTTGGAGAAAGGAAAGTTATAGAATAACTGCCTGGAAGAAGCTAATAGATACAAAAGATATACTGGAAAACATTTGAAAAAGAAAGTTCATAGTATGTTATTATCATAAAGATCTATAATTTTACATTAAAAGATAATTAAAATATTTTATCCTGATGGATTTAGAAATAGACATTTATATTGGATAATGTAAAATAAGGCTTTGAAATATAATATAAATAATAACATTTTAGGATTATACATTTTAATGTAAAATTTATTTTGTCATATCTTTGAAAAATATTTTATTGATTTTTCAGTGCCTTATCTAAGAACATTTAAAAATAACTGTTCTTATGGGCAATATTCCAAACAGCTTGCAATTTGTTGACTTACTCATAGCTAGCTGAAACACTGAATTCTAACTATCCCCAGTGGTAGAAGTTTAATCATTTGCATCACTGCTTGCTCTGGAAGCAAACTGAGCAGAAATTGAAATGATCATTCTCCTAAACCCAAGAAACATTCTCAGGGGATTTGACCTATTTTAGATTTCCTGGGTAAACTACACTAGGCTTCATCATAAACTCAGATCATGCTATCAAAACACAATGATGTCCAGTGTATTACACAAACTTCACATGGCCTGCAACTATTTCTTCTAACAGAGAAGTAAGGGCTGTGATATCATTACTCTCCCACCCTAGAGGTTTATTTATTCTTCTCAACAGGTAAAAGAATTTCGTTCAGTATTTATTGAACATCTCCTGTGGGCACAATACCAGGAAACTGGTGGTAGTAAATGAGCCAGATTATGTCGTTAGCAAGCAGATGTTCGAGCATTATTTGTCACCTGTGACTAGTGGGGTGCTTGACTTAGCTGATGTGTGAAAATTCAGCAAAGCAGCTGGAATCCTTTATGTGAATGAATATGTGTATCTATGTGAGAGGGGTTGCATGGATGTTAGTAAAAATGTAATTTATTGGAGATTGGTTTCCTGGTGAATAAATTCAGAAAACTCATAACCTCAAGCATCAGAGCTCGGTTTTCATCAATAGCAATGAAGACATTTGAAGAATGGGAAATGTTTATGTGTTATTTTACTTCAACCACCACTTCACTCCTGAAAATACATTATACTCAACACAAAGATGAGCTAACAGAATAAAACCTGAGATAAAAGCAGGTCATCATTGTAAATATCAAATTAATTTTCCGAATTCCTTTTTACCCATGTGATGTTTTATTAAATTAGAGCAGTAGAAAGGAACCTAAAGATATTACTTGACTATTGTGGCCTGGATGTTTGTGTCTTCCAAAATTTATAGGTTGAAGTCCTACCCCTAGGCGTGATGGTGTTAGGAGGTGGGACCTTTGGGAGATGATTAAGGTTAGGTGAGGTTGTGAAGGTGGAGGTGCATTGTGGGACTAGTGCCCTTATAAATAGAAGAGAAAGAAAAAACAGAGCTTTCTCTCTCTCTGCCATGTGAGAACACAGCAAGAAGGCATCCACCTGCAAGCCAGGACGATTGGGTTCTTCCTGTACCAAGACCCTGATCCTGCTGGTACTCTGATCTTGGACTTCCAGCCTCCAGAACTATGAAAAATAAATATCTATTTTTTAAACCACCCAGTCTATGGCATTTTGTTATAGCAGCCCAAGCCGACTGAAACACTCTCCAAAGATGGTCAAAATATTTGAACTTTCCCATGAACATGGAATTCTGTTTACTGAAAAATATTGACTTGGGAAAACAACTTTGATTAACCCAAATCATCTTTCTAACGATAATTATATATCTCATGCATCCATTTGTAATTTTTATTTTTAATCGTGAGATTTATGGTTTTGTTTTCAGTAATGACTCTCTCTCTCTCCCTCTCTTTCTCTCCTTTTTTCCCTCTCTCTCTTTCTCTCCCTCTCTCCCTTCTCTCTGTCAGCCTCTCCTACCTTTGACTTCTTTCTCATCTTCCTTTCTTCCCTCTCTTTTCCTTTTTCTTTCACTGTCTCTGGAAGAAAAATGAATTAAAATTAAGGAAAAATACAACTGAGACAATCATTTGGTTAGTACTTATTCAAAATCATGCTTCTGATCTCCCTTACCACTTTATAAATGGCAGCATAATTCTTCAGATTGCTCAGAACCAGATTTCTGAAATAATCTCACTAGCTCGATCTACTGTCTCATATACCACACTGAAATTATCAGCAAATCTTCTTGACTCCATCTTCAAAATATGTATCCATATTCCAACCATGTCTGACCAAGTACACTAACAGCAATCCTCTTCCAGTTACCTTTTCCTTGATTACTTATAATAACACCCAAACTAGTTCTCTTTCTTTTGTTCTCACCCTCTTCAGTTCATTCTCCATTTTAGCCAAAGTAGTTACCTTAACATTAAAGGAGATCAGGTTCCTCCTATTCCAAACCCTCCAGTGGCTTTCCATCTCTCCAGCTGGCCTCGGAGGTGCTGCATCTTTGGTTCCCTGCTGCCTCTCTGATCTGACCCCCTGCAAGCCCCTTGCTTGCTTAACCTTCCCATCCCTGACACCCACAGCTACTTGCTCATGGCCTGCCTGCTCTGGCATCAGGGTGTCTGGAATTCCTTCTGCTTGAAGTGCTCCTCTGTGGGGTGACTCTAAGGCTACTTCCACCCTTTCCTTCAGGTCTTTGCTCAAATGTCTTTTATTGAGGCAGCTCTTCATTTATTAGCCTATAAAAAATAACACCTTCGCTCCCTACTTACATATTCTATCCTCATCACTCTAGAATATTTTTTATCATAGTCCTTATCACCATTTAAAGAATAAATATTTATTTCTCCATTTATTTTCAGTTTCTAACCATGTAATAGTAGTTCTATGACAGCCAAGTCTTTATGTATTTAGATCAACACATATTCAGAACCTTCAAAATAAGTGAATTGAATGTAGGAGTCACATTTTTTAAATAGCTTAATTTTAAAATTTATTATCTCTAGGTCATTGGTCTACTTATGTGCTTTATATTTTCAATACATTTAAAAAATACAATAAAATTAGATTATATATTTAATTGTCCCAAACCTAATCCATTTATTATGAAAAACCTAGTATATTTCACACCATTTTAAAGCATTGGGTCTAACGTGGTATTACATTTACTTAATAATGGCAAAATAACAATAAATAAATATTCCAGCTTTATTGAGAGATTTTTATTTTAAAAAAAGGGGGGATGGGAGTAGGTCCTCACTGTAAGCATCTCAATGTTTGCCAGTGAGCTAATGGAAAGAAAAGATTTTGGTTGTCTCAGTTCTTTTTTTGTTTTTTAAAGAAGGGATCACACTGTTGCCCAGGCTGGAAGACAGTGGCATGATCAAAGCTCACTGCAGCTTCCAACCCCTGAGCTCAAGCAATCCTTTTACCTTAGCTTCTGGAGTAGCTGGGACTATAGGCATGTGCCACCATGCCTGGCTGATATTTTTTCATTTTTTGTTTTGTTTTAATAAATGATATCTTGCCATTAATGTATTGCCTAAACTGGTCTCAAACTCCTGTCCCCAAGCAATGTCTGTGCCTCATCCTCCCTAGTAGCTGAGATTACAGGCCCCAGCCACTGTGCTGGACTGCGGTAGTTCTTCAGTCATTAATTTGGAAAAGCACATGGATTAACCCAGTGAATGAGAGAAAATGAACGCAAAAGCTACAAATATTAATAGAAATACCATGAGTGTTTGCCATTGTATTTTATGTAAACCCTATGAAATTTTGCTTCTAGGTAGCGTATGGAGGAAAGCATTCTTAATATACTGGAAGCATGCTTATACAAGGACCAGGAAATATCCTCAAAAGCCCCAGCTGTCTCTTGTAATTACATTATGCAAAAAAAAAAAAAAAACAATTTGGAAATTCCTTCATAGACGATCTAAGAACCTGGATTAAATCACAGGGTCTGGGATCTTCATTCTCTTAACCAAAGGACATAAAGCAACAATGAAGGAGCAAACTAAATACAGTCATATAAGGAAAAGAAATGACAGTCAAAGGAAAGAAAAGGTTTTGGAATGAAGTAAATAATAATTTCATATATAATTTTTAAAATTTAAATGTATGACTCATAAATATTAAATGTATGTCAAAGTTTATCAACACATTAATGAGGAACCTATAAAATTTTTAAAAAGCTGTGCACACAACATTTTGAATTTCTTGATATTTATAAGCATTTTAATAATGTTATTGGAATCAGATTGCTAGGTTGGATGTAAAACTGTTCTTATTTGGCATATCATTATTTTACAGTTGCTTGAGGACAGCTCTATGCTTATCTTTGTGGATATTGGGATGTCTGTCTTGATTCTTGGCCAAAATAAAGCCTAACTTACTATTTAATGATTTGTGATGCACTGTTTAAAGTCTGAAACTCCCCTGGCAGCAACTAGGGTTTGTTTATGGTTGACTTTCACCTATTGTAACAAGTCAGGCAACCTGGCTTGGCTAAGTAACCAGAGAGGCATAAAATACATCGCTAGAAATATCTGTCTGGTGCTCCCTGAAGCCAAGATTCATTACACAAATCTTGAAAGTTTAATCAGAAAATGATGTGCATCTTTGTGCAAGTAAGAAGGACCTTGGGGAACATAAGCTTGGATGACTCTCGGACCTCCAGAAGTTAGCTAAACTCTTTTTCTTTTGTTGTCCTGTATTCTTTGCTTCTATTAAAAGTCTTACCTAAGTATGTTCTGTAGAGTCTTCAGAGCCCTTTCAATTATCCAAACCTTTGTAATATTTGCAGTTATATAGGGAAGTTAAAAACAAACAAACAAAACAAAAAAACAACAGCACCAAATATATATACATATATATCTTGATGTTATCTTTTTTTTTAACAGAGAAAAGTTCTTTGCAAAACTACTAGATGAGATGCACAATCTAACATATAACTTACAGTACCCTGACTCTAATTGAATAGTAAATAGTAAATCAAATGCAAGTGCATTCTTCTACAGAACTAAATAATCCTTCAGAGAGAATGTTAAACAAGGCCCCAGTATGATATTGAAAGGATATGCTGTTTAACATTTTTCTTATATCAGGTTTTAATTGGCTTTTCTTAACAAAGATAAAACTAAGTAAACTTTTATGATCTGGTTATTATTATAATACTCATTTTATGACATTATAGTGATAATGATTACTCACTTCCTGGAGAGTAACATCTAAAGGGCATAGTAAATAAGACCCAGTGTAGTTTACCTAATGCTATACTTAAAGATATCTCTAACAGGGATTGAGATAAAGAAATTACAAATTATACTTATAGTTAGATATGTTTTAGCACAAGCATATGTCTTGAAGTTGAACTGGTCAGAGAGCTTGCTTACACAGTGCTAAACATACAAAGCTCTGAAACAAGGTGTCCTGAGAAATATTGAATGCTTTAAAATGCCTATAATCTCACTTTTTAGGCATCGAAAATATTAATAATACGGAAATCAAGTTGAGCATGGTGCCAGTTTACTGTATAGCTAGAGAACAAAGGAAAAATGAGGAATAATGTGCAAGCTTAAAGGAAACTTAAGAAAAGGGAAATTTTTCATACTTTGCTTGCAAATTACCTACATACATATACACTATACACATAAGGGAGTTTTGCATTTGTATATAGCTTAATAAAGCATAAACTTTACACATACATTTAAAAAGCAAAGAAAAATTTTAAAGAAAATGACATTGTAAAGGTGAGATATGCTTTTGAAATACTCTTTTCTTAAAGATTCAAAGATTTATACATGACATTAATCAGAAACATTCTTCAACAATTCACTTATTGCCTAGAGTGAAATGTGATCTAATCATATGGGATCCTATATAGAGGTGTAAGGTGCAAAGTTTTACTCCTATTGACTCTCAGGGAATCATATTTCATATAATTTTAATAGATGTCACCATTGTTTGAATAAAAATGCAAGTTATAAACTTTGAAAAAGAAGATTTTGGAGATCTTAATTTCTTTCACAAGATATAGTTTCAATATGATTTCAAGTCTTCCCTTTATATAATTATGCTTGTAAGTATCTCAAAATGTGTTATGTGATAAAATAAATACATTATTCCTTTTGTTGCTTTTTATGATTTTTTTTTTTAGCCTTTATAATCATGGTTACTTATTTCAGGAGTTGTTAGAATTTAACTCTCCATTCTGTTGCTAATGGCACAGAGATCTAACAGCCATAGTTAACTTTGTTCTATCAAGAATATTTTTAAAGTATTTACATAAAAGTGTAGTCAGACATTTCTCTCAGAATTAAAGATTGGTTTTTAAACCTTAATTTAAAGAGAAGTAGTTTGTCTGGAAAATATATCCCATTTAAATTCTCTGGAGATTTTACTATGATAATTATGAACTGTATCTTTTGTATATTCGTCTCTAAAATTAAATTCTTTGTAATTAACTGGAAGTAATGTGCTGTGGTTTTCTAACTGCAAAAACAATGAAGCCTCAAAGAATAAAGTACCTCATTAAAGCTAAAATGTAATGATCACCTGAATATTTCTTCAACAGAGTATTTTTGCTTGACAGCTATAACTTTTCCATATTTATTGCAACATCTTTATAGCATAAGGAAAAGTAAGCTTTCAGGTGCTTATTGATGACAAGTTGGGAAGCCAGCACAGGCTCCTTGTCCGAACATGGACATGCTCCAGAGGTCAGGGAAGATGTCTGACTATGAAGACTTACAGTAAAAAGCCAGCGAGGAACATCTGAGGCAGGAAAAGGCATTTGATTCTGTTAGGAAAGAAAATGATATCCAGAGCTGAGGAGGGTCAGTCTCCAGATCTGAGGGACAAATAAAGTTATAGATAGAAATCTGAACCTTTTTTATTTTCTCAGACATGGACACATTTGCCAAGCAAATTATTGTCCACCAGCCACTGCAGAACAGAAATAAAAATGCTACCAAAATCACATTTTAGGTTACATCTGAGTGACCCCAAATCATGACTAGGACATGAAGTTAATACTCATAAGTAAAGACAGATTGGCAAATCTGAGACCGCCCCTTTCATTCTTCACAACATTTCAATGTTACATGATTAACTAAATAGGAGGAAAGTTTTCAGAAGGGCACAGAGTATGAGGAGAAAGCAGAAAGCGGTGCCCTAACAGTCAAGCCTCTGATGCTTCTTCAAGTATATACAGTTAACAAAACAACCGAAAACTGATACTTAATGAATAAGGCACTAATAGGCAAAGAAACAACTTCGTTCTGGTTCCTGCATGGGAACATAAATCCAAATAGACCATCCTTCCCACTAATTGTGATTAAAAACTTTAGACATAATGCAAGAAACACGACTCTGAAATCCAAAGGAAAGCTGGCAGATTTCAGAGGGAAGTCAAATTTCGAGAAGTATCTGTCAAGGGAGGAGTTTTCCTGAATGAATAAATACATATTTTGGCTTCAAATTTGGTTTTATAGTCATTTGAAATAACCAAAATTTGAAATACAGGATCATAAAATTGAACAAAATCTAAATCACCTCTATCAGGCTTCACAATGGAGATATATAAATTATCTGTATAGCACTTTTTTTTTGAGACAGTCTCACTCTGTTGCCCGGGCTCGAGTGCTGTGGCGTCAGCCTAGCTCACAGCAACCTCAGACTCCTGGGCTCAAGTAATCCTCCTGCCTCAGCCTCCCGAGTAGCTGGGACTACAGGCACGTGCCACCATGCCCAGATAATTTTTTCTATATGTTTTTAGTTGTCCAGCTAATTTCTTTCTATTTTTTTTTTTTTTTTAGTAGAGACGGGGTCTCGAACTCCTAAGCTCAAATGATCTGCCTGCCTCAGCCTCCCAGAGTGCTAGGATTACAGGCCTGAGCCACTGTCCCCAGCCTGTATAGCACTTTTGAGAGGAATAATTTTTAAAAAATAATTTAGTGTACCTGTAACATAACATGCTAGTTCAGAAGCAGCACATGCATTGCTAGACATGGTTAAATTTAATTTCTACTTATGTTGAAGCAAATATTCTTCTATAAATCTCATCAAGAAGCATCCATATGTTATCTAAAGGAACAAAGTACATGTCTACTCTCAATTCTGAAATAGAAAGGTTTAAATATTTAAAGACAACTAAAATGTCTCTCCTAAGTTTTTGGTTTCTGAAAGTAAATATGCCATTGAAAAATAGTTCTCATATAAAGTCAATTTTATATGCGTATATATCAATTTAGAGGTTTTTTTTTTTTTTACTGCATTCCCTTGTTTGCCAATCCACTTTCCTTCCTACTAAGTAACTGCCCATCTATCCCACTATGTATTAACCAAACAGCCAAACTTCTTACACAGATTGACTGAGTTTCTAAAAAATCCTGGTTAAGTGAATAAGCCTGCTAATTAATGGAGGCAAAACATGCATGAGCCACAACAATTTTTTCTTGAAGTAGCTGCTTAATAAGAGATTTCTGGTCTCGGATTGCTTTCTTTGGAATATTTGGATATTGACATTCAAATATTTGTCAACCCCTATTGCTGAGCGATTACATTATTATACTTAATATGCATTTATGAGCTAATTAGAAATAGAGGTTTAGACCAAATATGGGAATATAAAAATAATAAATTAATAGTCATATAGTTGATATGAAGAAAAATATCACATATTTATGAACTTATTGTTTTGAAAAAATATTTCTAAGATTTCTGCACAGTCTATTTTTCTGTTATAGGTTTGCATATATGTGATTATCTAGTATATCATTTTCCTTATTTTTGAGGACAAAAAACTTTAGGCATATTTAAAAGCAGATAGAATAATATAATAAGCTCCCAGGTACTTACTACTTTAATAACTATGAAGTTGTGATCAACATAGTTTCATTGATATTTGCATCTACTACATCCTCCAATGATTTCATTACATTTTATTTGTAATAGCTCAGTATGTATCTCTGAAAGTTAAGAACTTAAAAAAAACCCACAACATTGTCACAGTTAAAAAGTAATGATTAATATTATAAAACTTCTTGTGCTAAATTGTGCATTTGTCTTATAAATGTCAATTTTTTTGTTTTTGTGTTTATGATTTTTAAATTTTAGTTAGGATTAAAATGATGTTTACATATTGCTGTAAATTGATAAATCTCTATAGGCTTTTTAAATACAGCTTCCCCTTCTATTTTACATGTTTTCCTTTTTCCTTCTAGTTTATTTGGTGAACAAACCAGGTTATTTCTCACATAGAGTTACCATAACCTTTTGGTTCTCCACCTTCTATGTTTCCTATAGTTGATTAATATATAATTTTGATATTTTAAGGCATATTGTTATAAACACTTGATTATTATGGCATCTATAAGTAAATTATATTTAAATATTACTGTATGGTACAGGTATTTTCTTTATATTTTAATTGTGATAGAATGTTCAAAAATGATTTTCAATTAAAATAATTGCCCTCTGATCTTGAATATTTTTTATGTGGATATATTCCTCTCAGTTATTTAAAAAAATTAAATAACATATACCTGGATAAAAAGGATAATTATAAACACAACAATTAGCTTCCAAATTCCTAATAAGTAATAAATTGCAATAATTTAAAATATATGTGCATATATTCATTTTCAAATTAAGTTCTCTGGTAAATAAAGAAGTACATTACATTCTTATTTTTTAATTACAAATAGCTAGATATTTAAATAATTTTTGGCAAATTGTCTCCTTGATTCAATCAGAGATGATTCACAGAAGCCAACAAAAATTCTTCTAAGGTTTTAATATAATCATATTCATATTACAAAAAGTACAATTAGCTCAAGATATTATAACCACTCAGAATCTTAGGAAATTTGTTTGAAGATTTTTATTTAAATTCACCTTAATTCTGGAAAATAATGACAGATAAATATCTTATAGCTAATTGTAAATAACATTATAGTAATAATAGAAGAAAAATCAAAATAAATCACCCCTGGTTCTGGCACTCAATCAAACATTTTGCTAATTTTTCCTAAGTTCCCTTTCAGTTTGTTTATATTTGTAATTATGAATTGTATATTGCTGCAACCTCAGCATATCTGCAATTCTCCAGTCTGCATTTTTACTGAACATATTGTTAATAGAGTTGGAAGTATAACCATGATTAAGAATTTTTGGATTCAGTATTAAGGATGTGACCTTATGTCTCAAAACTTCTGAGGTTTAACTTTCTCTTTAAAACAATAAAAATGAAAATATTTACCTCATATTCTTTTTATGATCAATAAAATATAAAATATATACAATATACTTGGTAAAATATCTAGCAATAAGCACTAAATAAATGATAGCTCCTACACCATAATTATTGTATTTATTACTCTCATAATCAACAGTTACAAAATATTTTCTTGAATAAATAAATGTACCATACCATACTTAATCATGCCAGCTTCATCATTTCTATTTACAACAGTCATCACAAGAAGCCTTACACTCTTATGTTACCTCTCATCTCTTACATTCAAATTCCTGTAAAACCATGAATGTATCTTAATCTCTCCCTTATTGCATTTTTTCCCAAAAACTAAAACCATTCTCCTGGCTGGGAAAGAGAAATATATCCCCTGGTAGGTAGGAGACAGCCTAGAATTCACAACCAAACCGTTATGTTCTCCAGCTGAACATAAAACATTTCACAGAACACCAATATCAGATAAGAACACTCTGTGACAAGATGGAAAAAGAAAAACTAGACAACTTCTTCAGTTGTCTGAATGCAGATCAAAGTACATTGTCCAAAACACCAAAATTACTAAACATTCTTTTATATTGGCTAACACGAGTGACTGAAACTTCTTTACTGATCAAATTTAACCTTGCTCTGTTTATTGATCTTCTAGATGGAAATCAGTAAGGAACCCAATCAAAGAAATTGATTGCTAGTCTTTGCCTGAGGGCCTATTGACGGAGTCCTCTGAACTTCAATGGCCATCAAAAGGAGCACCCACCATATTCTTAATACCTTCTCTGAACTGTCTCATCGTATTTTAGCTGAATTGAAAATCTTATTCTCTCTTGACAGCCTGCTTCCTCTGCACCCCCCCTCCCAAATATTGGTTGTCTTTTCTTTCCCAGTGTTTCTGTCATTGAGCCTACAGTTTATAAGATATCCTCTTTGTTCCCTATTGTCCTTTTCAGACAATTCTTCCTCCCACTTCCATTACGCTCTTTCAGCTTTGAATGATGTACCATGTGATTATCTCTTCTCATCCACCATATCTCATCATTACCATCATTACCAACCGCTGAATCAGACCTACTCATGTTATAAAGTTTTTACTTCCTGGGTCACTGTTGCCATTTCCTGTCCTTATGTTTGTCTACCTTCATATTCACATAGATGATTTTCCTCCAAACCCTGGTGTCTCAGTCCTGTTCCTTTTGTCTTGCATATATATCAACTATGCATACTCATGACCATAATCTAGACCTTATTATTACTTATTAATAATATCATGATCCAGTTTTATGCAATGCACTCTCAGACCATTACCTCCTATCTTTCCAGCTCACTGTCTTTAGTATAGTGCCTTAAAGCAACACTTTTATACCATATCACACTTTCTGCGGATCAGGTATCTGGGCATGGCCCAGCTAGATCTTCTGCTTCCTCGTCTCTCACAAGGCTGTAATTACAGCATCAGCCAGAAGGGCTGGATGTCTTCTGAAGTTTTACTGGTGAAGGATTCACTTCCAAGCTCACATGGATTCAGTTTCTTGAGCTGAGTACTGAGGGCCTCCTTGATGGTTCTCAGTTTGAGGCCAGTTTTTCCACATAGCCCACCTTGATGGCTTGTGTCACCAAAGACAATAAGGAAGACAATAAAATTTACTGGCAAAACAAAAGTTAAAATATTATGTAATATAATCATGAAAGTGATAACCCATCATCTTTGTTGTATTCTATTGGTTAAAAGCAAAGCTCAAGTCTTGCCCACACTTGAGAGGATTACACAAGAGCACGGATGACTAATCTCTCTACTTCTACTCTCACACTCACAGCCTGTTATCAGACAGCTAACAGAGAGGACCTTTAAAATATCAGTCGGATGACATTGTCTCTCTCCTCAAAAAACCACAATGGTTGCCTGTTCCACCTGGAGCAAGAGTCAATGTGCTTATAGCTCCCCAAAGATCTCACATCTTGCCTCTTACTCTTTGACTTTATTTCTTACTACTGTCTCCTTATTCTGTAAGATCAGGTCACACTGGGGACTCGATATTTTTCTTCCAGTATCTATTTTTCTCACCTCCTTTAAAGACTCTCTCTAAATCTTAATTTCTCACCAAGGCCT
The DNA here is from genome assembly GCF_020740605.2 of Lemur catta. Classification (NCBI taxonomy): domain Eukaryota; kingdom Metazoa; phylum Chordata; class Mammalia; order Primates; family Lemuridae; genus Lemur; species Lemur catta. The sequence continues at coordinate 103,216,359 of NC_059131.1, read as the reverse complement.
ATTCTGACCACTCTACTTAATAGTGCAACCTGCTTCCATTGCTGCTTATCCTTGTGACCCACCTTCTCTTCTTAACTTTTTCCCCAATAAAATTTGTAATCTCTTAACATGTTATATGATTTGCTTATTAGTTGTGTTTAGTGCATAACACCACCCAGGAGAATGTTAACTTCAAGAGGGCATGTACCTTTCTTTTTGGCCACTAATGTTTTGCAAGCATGTGGTACACTCCCTGGCAAATAATAATCATTCAAAAAACATATGTCAATTTAGTGAATAAATAAATGAATGAGCATGTAAATCATTTGAAGGCAATGAGATTAGGCTGCTTGAATTAAATTGAGATATTTATTCTGGTAGTCTGATTTTATGGAAATAGCCAAGGAATTATCAGGAGAAAAGTTCTTTTTTATTTATTGTTTCTTACTGCTCTAGGAATTCAGTATCTCATTAGAATAACAGTGTTTTTTAGGTCAATGTATTTATCCCATGAAGTGTTTCCTACACTTTACTTTTAAGAACAGTCCTCACTACTAAAAGAGAATTATTTTGGCCAAACAAAGTAAAACTTCAACAAGATTTGCTTTTATTCCTCATTCAGGCAGGGTAAACTTTAACAAATAGATCTTATCCTAAGAATTATTTTAATGCACGTACAAAGAAATCTCATTTTCTTTGACTGTGTTCCAGTGAACATAATGTCTAAGCGGAATTTACAGACAGCTGCTTTGTTGTGGAGTGCAGTTTTGGTAGCACAAGGAAAGAAGAGAAGCAAAGATCAGAACACATGCTGATCTGAGATCTTAACGAGTGCATCTCATCATTCTGTTTTCCAGAATGTCTTCTAGTATAACCTGCTGCTTCATGGAATAATGTTTTCCGAGTAGAAAGAAAGAATAATTATTTATTTGCTTTTATCTCTTATTGGTCAGTTTACACCACGGGGTGTCATTCCAGGCACTTCTGGGCATTTAGCTTATTTTGCAAAGTTTCCAGGGAAACCAGATCCAGGATAGCAGTGGCTGTGTCTGAGGCTTGTGCCAGCAACACTCTCAACCTTCTTTGTCTTTCGATTTTATAGGCCCGCTCTGGGGGCAGGTATAAGGTGAGTTTGCTTATACATACAGTGAGTCTCCAGCTTCAGAGACACCTGGGGCAGGAGGAATGTCATAAGGGATGGCTAATTGTCTCCATAAGTGACATGAAGGAAAAGCATCAGGTGCCTCAGGGGACCACCAGGTAGTGCCACAACTGTAAGGCCACTACCATGTACTGATAATGAAGCTCATAGAGCTCTGTATGTAGCCCATAAGAATTCTCCTCAGTAGCCAGGATAGTCATCAATAGCATCTGCAGGAAACCATTTCCAAATAAATTCAGGGAAACACTTAAGATCCAGCACATCTTCATCAACTAAAAATTCCCACTATCATCCTTATAATTTTTTTATCTTTATCCTGGGCTGCCGGCAGTGTGTTTAATTATGCAGATCAAATTTATATTTAGATATCTGTATTAATTACACAAGAATTTCAGTATTGCTTAGGGTGTTCTGTCATTTTGGTTTAGATAACAATGAAAACATTATTCAAGAGTGGTCAGTTTCATGTAGCAACATGTAACAGAAAGAGTCATCTTAAGCAGATGACCTTATTTTCCTCCACTTTAAGACAACTGATACTTTCGGAATAATTCTCAAATTAGGCAAAAATGAGATGAAAATTCTCTAAAAGACAATGAACTAAGTATAAAATATCCTTTGTGTTGCTTATACCTTAAGCCTGGCTTAGACTCGTGTAGGCCTGTTGTCCTCTACGTACTTCACATTCTTATGTGTTCCCATTTGTGGTTACTGTAATCCCACTAGAATCCCTGGGGCTGCCTGGTATCGGAGTGTGACCTCTCCAGTGTTTCCTGGTTTCCTGGCACCTCTCACTGTATTTATGATCTGGAGATGTTACAGTTTATGGTTCTGGTCTGGTCTTTGCCCCTGTTGCTGCCACTTCATTCTGGACCTCTTTTTTCACTTGTTTAACATTCTTTCTTCAGCGTGGTTTCTATGAAAAACAATCTTATGAGGAATTTATAAAATGGTGACTTATTGAAGATTTTGCAGTTTAGCAGAAGAAACAGGGAGGTAAATAACCATAATAAAAGTGCTAAGTATGTCCCTGATAGCATGAACATTCCTCAGATGAAGTGTTCAGTCTTGCCAAGAGCAGGGAGGAAAACACCCTTCAATTATACTACTTTGCCTTGCTCAATTAACAAGCCTACTATCTAAAGGAGCATCTTACGCTTTCTCTTCTGTCCTCAAAACGTAAAGACCACTTTCTCCTTCCGCACTTTCCATTGAGGATTTGACTCCTTATTTCAGTGAGAGACTAGACCAAAAAAAAAAAAAAAAAAAAGAAAGAAAAGAAAAAAACAATAGCAAACATCCATATACTATCATCACCAAACAAACCTTCTAACCATCGTATGTACCCTCACACTTTTTCTCACTTGTGACAATGATTCTAGGTTAGGCTAAATCTGTAACCTTCCCATGCTCACACCCCCACACACCCCCTCCACCCACTCCCCCCCACCCCACACACACACACACACACACACACACACGCACATTGGTTGCCTGGATTCCACTGCCTCTTTCCAATCAAGAAATTCTCCTGCAGTTGCACCTCCTTCATGGATATCAGCAATTGATGTGATGTCTACCAGTTCATTCTCAGTAGCACACAAACATGCCGTAACATTTCTAGTCTTAACCTCTTCATAGATTCTCAAATATTTCTTCAGCTACTGCAACATTTTTCCAGTCCATTTCCAGTGCACTCCTACATAACTGTTCATAAGTCCAGTCTTCTCTTTATTTTTTTATTCCTTCTTGTAAGAAAGTGCTCCTAAAAGGCCTCCTTTTATGCCTTTCTATCTACAGAAACTTCTTACTGATAACTTCTACTTTGCACTTTGCTAATTCAGTGTTCTTGTATCGGTCTTTCTCTCATGTAACCTGCCAAAAGCATTTGATTTGCTCTTGAGGTGTTTTCCTATTTGTCCTCCTACTACTCTCTTCTCTCTTCTTTCCTCACCTCCGCCTCCATCTTCTCTAATCAGAACCACAGAATTTCTCTCTAATATAGCCCTCCTCTTCCCGTACTTCCTCTCTGTCTCACTATGCTGTATCATTTTCCCATCTCCTCCTTTTGCTGATCCCAGGGCTCAGGATTGGGATCTTTCCTTACTCCCTTCTTTGTTCATTCCTGTGGTTTTAAGTAGCGCCTTCATGCCGATGAACATGTTTATCTTCTATTCCAACACCTTCTGTGAACTACAGAATCATGCCAAGCAGAATATCTTCTACCTCCACTTGCACATCTGGCAAACTTCTCGAACCTGGTATGTCTAAACCTGCATTCTGGAGTTCCTTCTTATAATCTTGCTCCCTCGCAATAAATGGCAGCTGCATTCTCTTATTTGTTGGTTCACAAGGTTTGCTGTCATTCTGACTTCTCTAGTTTCTCATTTACTCTTTATCTAACTAGACCAGGCATCCTTTCAGTTCTACCTTCAGAATTCAGACTCTAACCTTTGGAATTCAGATTCTAACTTTCTTGTCACCAACAGTACTGACATCCTGGGGTATGCAACCACAATGTCAAGCCTGAATTGTGGTGTTATGCTTCTGTTTGGTTTACTTGCTTTCCTCCTTATACTTCCCAGTTGTTTTTGTTTTTTTCCCCAACAGAGCAGTCTGGGTGCCACTGTTAAAATGTAGTTTTGGTCATATTATTTATAGACTAAATTCCACTAATAACTCATTTTACTTAGAATAAAATATAAATTTCTTATCGTCTTTGAGCAGATCCTACCCAACTACCTTCAAGCTATCAACCTAACTTCAGCTGCTATACCATTCTCTTGCTCACTCATCTCAAACCCAAATGGCATACTTTACGGCCTCAAAAAGTAAATCATGCTCTTTCTTCAGAGCCTTGGCATTTGTTTTTCCATAGACCTGGTCTAGACTTCCTCTAGATATCTTCTTAGCTGATCACTTGCCTTTTTCTAGGTCTCTGCTCAAATGTCATCTCATCAGAAAGGACTTTAGTGATATTAAATTTGTACATTAATTTAAAATATAAAGAAACGCTACTTTTGAGGTTCATAAACTGCCAGACAGCTACAATTATATGATGTAACCTAAACAGTAACATCTCTGCTATCATTCTCTAGTTCCATAGTCTGTTCTGTTTCCTTGATAGCATCTAGCAATACCTAAAATAACTATTTGTTTATAACCTGATTAATCATCTCATTCTATTGATTAGAATGAGTTCCATAAAAATCAGAGACTTTAATCTCTTTTTCCACTGGTTTGTTTTCAAAGAATTGAACAGAAGAAATTTTAATAAATATTTATTGAATTACTAAGGTAATGATTGAACTGAATGGATGGCATCTACATAATGGCACCAAAGAATTGCCTCAAATAATTTTGACCTTTTATGATTGGATTTAGCTATTTCTATAGAACTTTTAGATCTTCAAAAACAATCCTTTAATCTCTTGCCCATGTATTTTGGAAAATGTTTTATTTAAAGAGAAGTGAAGATTTTAATGTTTTTCTCATCTTCTACCCTTAATAGTTGTGTAATCATGGAAATATAATTTAACCTCTTTGAATTTCACTAATTTTCTCTGAAATAAAGATGCAGTTCCTAACGCAAAGTGTGAACATTCTTAAACACCTAACAAAATGTTTAAAACAGGTGTTATATAAATAACATTCTTTTAACATCAAATATAGTTTTATGTTAATATATTTATGAATTTTAACATACCGAAAAGTGAGATTTTATTTTTACTCTCTAACATTCTGGAAGTGAAAGGAAAGAGAGAGATGTTTAGTTCTTATTGTGTATGTGTGTGCGTGTATATTTTCTAATAGCTGGTAGCTAAAATTTTACCGGGCTAGGGTTTTACCATTTAAACACAAATAATAATATGAATATCCTGGTTCACTGATTTTTGTCTTTAGTTACTAATAATTACAAAATGATAAATATATTCATTTCCTTTAGGAGGAAAACATTTAAATGATTGACAAATTAATGAAACATTTGAAAAGATCTCACATCTGGGTAAATTCATGGATAAAATACAAACACTGGAATGAAAATTGCCAGAAAATATGTTGTTATGAAATGTTGATTATTTTTACCTCACAGCTTATGAATCTGCTTTTTGTAATATTCTGCCTTTAAAAAACCCACAGAGCAGATATAGATTAATGAGTAGGAGTTAATCATGTTACATTAGAGAAATTTATCTATATATGGTTGTGATTGTTTTCCATGTTTAAGAGGCAGAAGATTACTTGGGGAAGGGAAGACCAGCAGCCTCACAATGATTTAGAAATGTTTTTTTTTTTCCTCCTGATAATTGCGCTTGTTACAACGTGTCCTCCGTGTCTTTTGGTGTATTTCAGATTCTAAGTTATCTACGTAAATACAACTCAGTGGTAATTACTTTGGGCTCTAACAGGTAATTACAAGCACCATGAAGATTTGGGGACTTGGAGAAAGCATGCAGCCTTGCCCTTTAAAGAAAATAGAACCCCAGATTTACTTGTTCAGTTTCTTCATCTCCTCCTCACCCTCTGTCAGATTGCTTCTTTGCATCCTGATGAATGTGGAAGCAGCAGAGAAGGAGATATGACTAGACAGTATAGATGAAAGAAGGAGCAATAGTAAAGATAAGGACTACAGATGGTGTAAGACTTTGGGAAGTTTGGAAAAACGGCATCCAAACATCTATGGAGTCTGCAGAAGTAGACAGAAGAGAAAAATAGATTTTAAGATTGTTGCCATGGGCTATGTTTTGCTTTCACAATGTAAATGAGCTTACATTATTTAGAGAATTTCTTTAGTGGTAGGCACTTGCTCTGCTTAGAAAATCTGAGCTAATTCAATAGTTAGCTTTTCTTGACTTCCTATTGGCTCTATCAGATATATCTGCATCATTTCCCTTTGACCGCATTATTTCTGGCCACATATCCAAGTCTAAATTAAAATGTGATACCAGCATAAAACTTCCCTTGTGGTTAGTTTTTTCAAGATGCTCCATCTTAACCTTTTAAAACGTGGGCTCTCTTTAATGAGTATAAAATCCAATAGTGCCCTTTAATATTTTTGAAATTAAAAAGGGAAAATCTCTCATGACTAAAAATAAATTAAAACATACCCTTAAGAAATGCAAATATTTTCAAAGAAACATTTAAAATATGATAATTAAGTTTTTGTAAAATCAAAATGCAATAGTATATTAGCAAAGGCATATATCCGTCCAATTATTATAGATTTTTCTGTAAAGGTATATGTTATGAATTACCTTTGCTCCTGTCTCTTTCTAAGCAAGGCATTTTAAACCACATTAAAAATAAAACTTAACATAAGATCTTTTTCCAAAATTAAGTTCTTTTAGAAATGTTCACTCTATTGTATCCTCTTGATTCATCAAACAAAGGAATTGGCTTCCCAAGAATTCACAAATTCACCTCTAGCAATAGTAACGCAGATTCAGAGCTTTGATGTTTTTTCTCATCCAAAAGTATTGTTGAAAAAATTAAAATTTGCAATTTCATTATAGTACTGGCCTTCATTACCTCAAATTTTAGAATGATAGTTATGGTGCCAAGTAGAAATGGTAATTTTAGTATTACCTTATACATTCCCTGATATAAAACAAGTGTGTCAGATTATTTGCTTACAATTTGTCTAGGCATAGTTCAAATTTGTGCAATAATTTAATCATGAAACAAAATGGAGCAAGAGAAAAACTGTGGTTTCTGTGGGCACAAGAGAGAATAACAATGAATTGGCAGTTAGTAGCTTCTGGGGATCTAACTTCAATGACTCAAAACCAGCCTACAACTCCTTTGCTTAGAACACTTCCTGTTTTGGTTGGAAGGAGTAGTTCAATAATTTAATTTCTTCCAATTTGTTTAGCTTCAGGTATCTTAGATGGAAAGGAATGAGTAAAGTTAAAGGATAATTGTTATCTGGTGTTAAAGCAACACCTTTTCCTATTTTTAATACAACATGAATATAACCAAAATTTTTTTTAGAAAGACTTAGTGCCACTGTCTAGAGAATGGACACGCTTGAAGCTCAGACTCGGGGCGTGGCGGGGCATGGGCAATATATATATAACATGAACTTTTGTACCCCCATAATAAGCTGAAATAAAAAAAAAAAGAGAAAAAAATTTTTTTTTTTTTAAAAAAAAGAAAGAGTGCCAAAACTGCTTGTAAGTGAATTGAGAAAGTCAGGTCTCATCAAGCCATCTGTGTGGCAATTAAGGCTTGTTGTTTATCAGTACACAAAAATATAATTCAAACTGTCCCTAATAGCCATAGATAATTATAATCTTCATGGAAACATCTTAACATATTACTGTTATGAAAATTGAATGCTTTATTAAAATGATAATAATGCAGTTATATTTTCTCTGGGGCTTTCTTATATAGTGCTAAATTTGAGTATTTAGCTCCATGTACGCTGGACCCTTAACTGTAAGGACTGCTAGAGGGAGCAGAGGAGGCATGTAAACAAGCCAGAGCAGGTGTGGATAAGCGGATCTGGCTGCAGGGTTGACCCTTCAAGGATAGCTCAATATTCCTACGTGCAACATCTTCTAAGGCAGCTAAGAACCCTCTGCGGTCAGTCATTCCAAAAATCTTTATGGAATGCTTTGTCTGTGCCAGGCAATTTGTCAGGCATTGAAGATTCAAAGGTAAGCAAGTGAGAGATAACTGCTGTGCTTGTGAATCTTACAGCCTAATGGAGGAAACACGGAAGTAGGCACACATGACCCAGAGGGTGGCTTCAGCCGTGGGGACCTGGATGGAGTGTGCTTGCGTCAGACCTGCACAGGGTGCAGCCAAATTAGCAGATTTAGAATACATCCTAGAAGGCATATGAGAAATGGGGAAACAGAGATATAAACCAAGCATGTGTTGGGCTTTGAAATCAAGCACTCATGGGTTTAAAGAAAGGCAATAATGTGGTGGGAGGGAGCACCTTACGCCATCTGCCTGGATTAATGTTCCGGTCCTAACTATTTCTTGGCCAATTTACCTAACTTTTCTGAATCTCAATTTCCTTATCTAGAAAAATGAAGCAAATAATGATAGTAAGAAAACTAACTGGATGGTGATTGAGTGAGTTAAGATAGGCAAAATGCATGGAACAGTGCCTGACATATAAAAAGTAATTATTATTGCCATATTATTTTTACTTTTAAACTTGAAGCAAAGTTACATTATTATTTCATAACAAACAAAATGGCATACTAAAATGCTTACCTTATAGTATTTCTGTTGTTTTAGTTAGCCATTGCCGTGTAAATCTTAAAACAATTCATTCTATCTCTTGCTATCCTGGGTGCTGAATAAGCTCAGCTGCATAGTTACCATTTGGTGTCACTCATGCATATATAGTCCAATGTCAGCCAGGGCTGCTGTCATCTGAAGAGCCGACAGGGCAGGACTTCCAGGATGACCACAGGGAGGGCTGACAGTTGAGGCTCACTAGTGTTTGTGGCTCAGTTGGGGGGCTTCTGAATGGAGGGACCAGATAATTGCTTTATGTGATGTGCACATGGCAGATGGGCTTCAGGAGCAGGCATCCTGTGAGTGAACACTCTTCCAGGAGGGCTGACTGAAGCTGCAAATCTTCCTGTGGGCCAGCCCCAAAGTGCCAAAGCCTCACTTTTGTTTCATTTCGTTGGTCAGACAAGTTACAAAGGCCAGTCCACAAGCAAACAAAGATGAATTAGACTTTTCCTCAATAGGAAGAATGGCAAAGAATTTGAGGTCATCTTTAATATACCTCCCTTGTGATGAACCTGCCAAGTAATTACCTTTACAAACACCAGCTATCATCATTTTCATCTTGTTATCATCATAGTGCATATTTATTCCCATTTCACATTGTAATGACCCTTGGGATATGGATATTATTTTCCCTTTTTCTGGTTAAGGAAGGAAAATAATACAAGTTAAATGGATTGATCAACTGGCTAGTAAACAGGGAAGGCTAAGTTTCATTTTGGAATTACTGACTTTAGAATTCAAAAATACAATATTTAATAATTAATACAAGTAAAATAAAAAATGTCATTTTAATATATAATTTTTTTAAAAGAAGTCCTTTTCCAATCTTAAGTGAATCATCAAATCTTAGAGCAAGAATAAAATAGAGGAGATCATATATAGTTGATCCTTGAACAATGCGGAGGGCGGTTGGCACCAACCCCCCACACAGTTGAAAATCCTAGTATAACTTTTGACTCCCCCAAAAACTTAACTACTAATAGCCTACTGTTGTCCAGAAGCCTTATTGACAACATAAACTGTCAATCAACACATATTTTGTATGTTTTTTATATATATATATATTTATATGTATAATATACTAAGAAAAGTAAGAAAAAGAAAAGTAAGCTGGAGGAAATGCTAAGAAAATCATAAGGAAGAAAAATATATTTATTATTCATTAAGTGGAAGTGAATCATCATAAAGGACTTCATCTCATTGTTTTCATTTTGAGTAGGCTGAGGAGGAGGAGGAAGAGGAGGGATTGGTCTTGCCGTCTTAGGGTGGCACAGGTAGGAAATCCACACACAAGTGGACCTACATAGTTCAAATCCATGTTGTTCTAGGGTCAACTGCATTTTAAATTAACTTAATGATTTGTCCTATGCATTTGATTATATATTGTTTTACTTTCAAAATATTTTTGAAGAAATGATTCAAATTTGCAATAGACAGTCATTAGAGATGAATGTCTAAGATGGCATTATAACCATAAATAAGAAATAGCAAACAATTTTATATCTTGTAAAGCTAGCATCTAAATTCAATTATTGAATTTTCCTGCAGGTGAAATTATCCACCATTAGCCTGCTTATATAATTTTTTATTGGTGTCCAATACTAAACTTTTTCCCCCAAATTTCAACTTTATAGCCAATAATGCATGGCAGGTTTGTAGTATTCAGCAGTTTCCCCTTATCCAAAGGGGAAACATTCCAAGACCCCGAGTGGATGCCTGAAACTGCAGATGCACAGAACACTATGTGTACTATATTTTTTGATCTGATAACCAGAAAGGGCTACCAAATGGGTGACGGGCAGGTAGCATGTATGGCATGACTATGCTGGACAGAAGATGCTTCATGTCCAGGCAGGATGGAGTAGATGGCATGAGAGTTTATCATGCTACTCAGAATGATGCACAATTAAAAACATATGCGTGTTTATTTCTGAAATTTTCTATTAAATATGTTTGGAGCACAGTTGACTGTGGGTAACTGAAACTGCAGAAAAGGAAACCATGGATAAGGGGAGGACTGATGTAATTATATATGAAAAAGTGAATATCCTTATTTAGGGTTAATATCTCAATGGAATAGTTGGCAGAATATTACTAAAACTTTAAGTAAAGACAATGCTTAATTACAAATACAACCACTCAGTGTCTCTCTCAAAAAAGCGGAATTTTATAGGGCCACTGAACAAGAACACTCAGGAGAGTCATCTTTCTCTCAAAATTGAGGGCTATGTTCTTGCATACTAATTAAATCATGCCTATTTTATTTTAAAAGTACAGACATACGACTTGCCCTAAGGATACATTTTATTATAATGTGGAATATGAAATGTTATTCTGCTTCAGGAGATAAAAGCAATTTAATTTGAATCTCTCTGGAAACTACAACATCGGTGCAGCTAGTCATCTGTAACATCCATGACTATTATCTTTTAGTAAACTATTTTCTACTGTCATTAATATATGTGACATTTTTGTATACGGAGCCTATTACTAAGGTAATGTTACTGCATCTCCCCCATATGGCTGGAAAAAATCCAACTGTGAGTATATTAAGACACCTTTGTTAAGTAAATTTTTGTTTAAATTACATATAATTTTATGAAAGTGGCCAAAGTGAAAAGGAAAAGCCATTCTACAGACTACCAGGTAAAGACTATTCAGCATTTCTATTTTATTTTTTAAAAAAGTCCTTCTGAGATTTAAAGATTTCATTATGCTCTCCTGAGCTTTCTGGATCAGTTTCACAGTCCATGTAGGCTTTAACCAATCATAGCATGTTTCCTAATGGTGTTAATGGGAATTCATTTCTTCTTCTAATTAAACACAGATGTAGATCTAAAATTTAAGAAAAAGAAAAAAAAGCTGTATTCCCTTGCCAAACTCATAATTTCTCTTTTTTTTGCACACTACAGGGTCGTTGACAGTACCCAGGAGCCTAACACAGATGCACATTAATTACCCGTTCTCTAATTACTAGGGTACCAATATAACTGCTCAACCATTCATTATACATTCTTCTCAACTTGCAAAGCCCCAGAGACATATGTATGAAGCACACCACTTGGTAACATTAATTGAACCCTATTAACTCATAAAAATTATGAAAAGTGCAGCTATTAATAAAAAAAATCCTCTTTCATTTAGTCCACTAAACCCACAATGTATAAATGATCATTTTCCTTGTGCTGTATATTGGATATCGGACAATGCAGCTGCTCACAGATTGTTAATTACCAGGAATACATCAACAGGATTAGACTAGAATCCTGGTGGTTAAATTAGCCAGGCTAATTTCCCATTCTGGAAGTTATGCTCAGTGGTAGTTAGCTGTATAAGCAAATCTAAATAGCATGCTTAGCCAGGAAGTTAGGTTTAAAGGGAAAAAAAAGTGAGAAGCAAACAAAAAGTATGAAAACAACTATATTTGAGCTCATAGTACCAAATCATTGCACTCCCAATTTGTTTGTTTAGGACACAGAGACAGGGTCTTTGTCACTCAGGCTGGAGTGCAGTGTCCTGATCATAGCTCACTGTAGCCTGGAACTCCTGGTTCAAGTGATCTTGCTTCAGCCTCCCTAGTAGCTAGGACTTCAGGGATGCAATACCACACCCAGATAATTTTATTATTATTATTTTTTGTAGAGATGGAGTGTAGCTATTTTGCCCAGGCTGGTCTCAAACTCCTGGCCTCAAACAATTCTCCCACCTAGGCCTCCCAAAATGCTGGGATTTCAGGCCTGAGCCACCATTCCCAGTCTGAACATAATTCAGTTTTATTTTTTTTATTGGAATTGTTTCTAATTTTACATTAGAAACAGTGTCTTTTTATGTCAGATACTTTTTTTTCCCCGTATTCATTGCTGGACATAATCCAAACCCCACAGCCTGGATTCACGGTGATTCAGGTTAGCTGAGCAAGTTGTTTTGGTTTATCCCTTGATGATCCATATATGGAGTTTGGTTTTCTAAGAAACTGCCAAATTGCCTTCCAAAGTGGCTTTACCATTTTGTGTTCTCACCAGCATTGAATGAGAGTTCCTATATCTCCTCATCAGCATCTGGTATTGTCAGTGTTTGGGATTTTGGCCATTCTAATAGGTGTGTAGTGGTATTTCATTGTTGTTCTCTTTGCAATTCCCTAATGACATATGATGTTGAACATCTTTTCATGTGCTTTCTTGATATCTGCATACCTTCTTTGGTGAGATGTCTATTGAAGTCTTTGGCCCATTTCTTAATCACGTTTGGTTTTTCATCATTGAATTTTAAGTGTTCTTTGCACATTTTAGGTAACAGTGTTTGATCAAATGTATCTTTGGCAAATATTTACTCCCAACCTGTGTCTTGTCTTCTCATTCTCTTGACTTTGTCTTTCTCAGAGCAAAAATTTTAAATTTTGATGAAGTTCAGCTTCTCAATTAATTCTTTCATGGATTGTGTCTTTGGAGATGTTGCCATGCCCAAGATCAGCTAGGTTTTCTCCTGTCATCTGCTAGAAGTTTTATAGTTTTGTGTTTTACATTTAGATTTATGATCCATTTCGAGTGAATTTCTTGTGAAGGGTGTAAGGTCTAATTTTATCATGTATTCCAGCAGTCGTGCTCCTTGCTGTTCACCCAAAGGAGTTGAAAACTTATGTCCGCACAAAAATTTGTATATAGATGTTCATAGTAGCTTTATTCATAATGACCAAAACTTGGAAGCAACCAAGATGCCCTTCAGTAGGGAAATGGATAAACAAACTGTGGTACATCTAGTCCAGCCTAATTCCTTTGGTGAAAATAACTCTGCAGTAGGTCAAAAAGAGCATGTGCAAGGAAGATAAGCAATGATAATTGGTTAAACTATTTTTTTTTACTACAGTTAAATCAAGGCATAGTAAAATGTATTTACTTCTTTAAAGGGGTTTCCAGAACATATTGGGTTATTTTTATAATATTTCTTTTACAAGATAGAAACACATATTTTAAGACAGATATGTACCTATCACTGATTTCCTATAAGAAGTATTTTTCTACTTGGATAGAATTTTATGGCTTATTTTCCATGAAAACTCTTTAATTCCAATATGAATGGGAGTTTTTTCAGTTCATATAATCAACTGGGTTTTAGAAGTTTGAATAAAGGACAACAGGATACAGTGGAGAATGAGGCAACACAAGTTTCCTCTGTTTGACATAGATTTCTTTGTGCACTTTTCCCAGGCAATATTGCTGTAGTATTCTTTACTCATCTACTTCTTCAAGGCGTTTTACTTTATAATATTTTTTATTCATTTTTGAAAAGTATTTCTAATTTTATTAACATCTTGTGAAAAGACTCATTTGCATGTAATTAGTTTCTTCATAAAATGATTTCTCTTTCTGAAATTATGTGCTAGCACATTACAGAACAATCAAATTATGAGCCTCTCTTCCAAGGATCAATTCAACCCTCAGAAATTATGATGAGTGAGGTTCTCCATCATTAAAACTGCACACAAATTCTTCAAAGCTGTCAAAGCAGCATCGATGCTTGTTATTTAATGTGTTTATGACAATCAGGAGTTAATGGCATTTTGTCACAGATAGAATGTTCTAGGAAGTTAATCTTTCTGTGAGTAGAATATGTGGCTGATGGCCTAAAAAAATCTGAAAGAGCAATCAGTAACTATTTCTAGACCTTTGTTTCCTAACAATAGTCATTCTGTCACTTTTCTGATTTTAATGTAAATGCTACATGAGTTCTAATTGAAATCTGATAGATTTAAAATCAATGGATTTTCACCCTACAGTGTATTGAGCTGTGAAATGAAAAGGTAATATGAAGGGAGCATTAGTTTAGTTGTTTTTCTCACCAGGTCTTATAAATTTTGATAAACTATGTTCTATTATTGAAAGGCATAATCTATTTTTTTACCTGAAGATAGATGTGAATTGATTATTTTCTGATCTATTTGCATCAATAAATGTTAAATAAAGTTTCAAGCATAAAATATATTGCTATCAAACAAATAAACAAAAATCAAGATGACACTCAAATGACGATAGGTATTATTTCTCTGCAGAAATAAACTTACAGGACAACATATTTTCCAAATCAAAAGCAAAGTGGATAAAGCAAATTCCCCTGATTTTATTTAAGTGTTTCTTAAACGTTAGTGTGTTATCTAGGGATCTTATTAAAATGTAGATTTGGGTATGCATTTCCAACATGCTTCCCAGTGACCAGATGCTACTGGCTTTCTGACCCAATGTCACTTTGAATAGCAAGACTCCAAGGTACGCGTGTTTTCAGCAAGAAATATTTACCATTGTTTGTAGTGGCTTCATCTCCTGGGATATTTTTGGAATCTATCGGGCTCATTTTCACCACCTTTTGCTTACGATAAAATAATCTGCATCTAAATCTTCGGCTAGTGAAGCATCAAACTCCTACTTAGCTCTTAAATGACTCAGATGTCTCAACCCCATTCAAGACCTACTGAATAGGAATCTCTGTGAGGGGTGTTCTCAAACCTTTATCTGTAAAATGCTCCAACAGTTTTTCACAATGTACACCAATGTTTGAGATCCAAGATATTAAAGGACACCTTTCATGTGAGCGAGAATTGTGGATATTCACATGACTGAAGGAAAATAAATAAATAAATCCTTCTGATCTGCTGAACTCTATGTATGCATATTTGTTTCAGTCTTTTTAATCCAATAGCCTGTTTTCTTTCAAATTGGAAAGAAATTGATCTATCTCTATTTACAAGCAAAAATCTCTCCTTATGGTATATATCATTCAACCTACTCTACAACATAGACTTTATATTTTGTTTGTTACTGATGGCATTCTTACACTGTTAGAGCACCTAACACATACTTGGACCAGTTAATGTCTTCCGCACCTGCTTATTAACTGCAATTCTTTCATTTGCTGACAAATAGATAAAGAAGGTAGTGTCTCCCCCCTGTCTCAAGGTAGCCATTTCCATTGTACCACTGTGACAAGTCTGTTTGTTAAACCCAATGACCTATAGCAGTGTTTTGATCTTCTTACCATGGTATTAAAAAAATGAAACTTCAAGATGTATAGATTAGTTTCCAAGTATTATATAATATTTCTCTCAGAAGAAAACTGCTAAAGATGATGAATCATGTATCCTGATTATCAAGGCAGAAAAAGGTAACAATAGAAGCCTCCAAACAGAATTGTGATGACTTAAACACTTCTTTTTGCTAAACTTATAACCCCCAAACAGCATATCTCTTCAAATTTCATTTATTTTCTAAGCTTAAGTATTCCAACTCTAACATCACTAGTAAGTTTTTTGAAGAAAGAAATAATATTTTACTTATTTTAATTTTTATATGACAGATGATCTCCATATATAACTTGCTTTTTTTAAACAATGAAGGCATTACGATATATTAAAAGACATACCTCGTGCTATAGAATTTCTACTGAAAGATGAACTGGTATAGTCTTAAATTCTCATCTTCTTAAACCTAACGGTAAAGTCAAGCAGATTGGCAACTGCCTCATAGTTTCTTACACCGAGCTCTTATATGGTTAGTGTCACTTTTACAGCAGATGGCTATTACTGTCACTCTGAGCTGAAAGTGTCAATTGTAATTAAGAACTTTATTTGGAATACATTTGCCAGTTTATTTATGGAAAGTGATGTTGTTCACTATGTAAATGTTAAAAGTACAATTATAATTCTCAGTCTTATTTTAAATAAGTATTTATATTAAGGAATTTCTAATAAAATATACCATAACACATTAACCTTAGTTATAATGCAGTATTTATTTCGATATGCCGCATACTATTCATAGAACATTTCACAAATTATCTCACTCAATGTTCACAATAATTCTTGGAAGTGTATTATTATAATTTCTATTTGACAGATGAGGAAATTGAGTCACAAGAAGTTAAATAACTTACCTGATGCTATGGTCTGAATGTTTTTGCTCGCCTCCATTCATATGTTGAAACCTAATCACCAAGGTGATTAGGTATTAGATGGGGCCTTTCATGGGTGATTAGATCATGAGGGTGGAGCCTTCATGAATATGCTTAGCGACCTTAGAAAAGAGGCCCCAAAGAGCTGCCTTGCCCATTTCCCCATGTGAGAACACAGAGAGAAGCTGTCATCATGTATCAGGAAATGAGCCCTCACCAGACGCCTTCATCTTGTATTTCCCAGCCCCTAGGACTGTCAGAAATAAATCTCTGTTATCAGCCACCCAGGTCATGGCTCTGTGTCACAGCAGTCTGGGTGTACTCAGACAAATGTGGCACCAAGAAGAGGGGGTGCTACTGTAACAAATATCTAAAAATGTGGGAGCAACTTTGGAACCAGGCATTGAATAGAGGCTGGGAGAATTTTGAAATGAATGCTAGAAAAATTGTACATTGCCCTGAATGGACTATACCTTGAATCTCACCTGTATCTGCCTTAAACGATATTTAGATGAGATTCAACTGTATACTTTTGTGATGATGCTGGGATGAGTTAATATTTGGGGATATTGGGATGGGATGAATGTATTTTGCCTATGAGAAGGGCACGAATTGTGTAGAGGCCAGGGTGGAATGCTGTGGTCTAAACGCTTGTGATCCCCTAAAATTTGTATGTTGGTAACTTGATTACCAATGGGAATAATAGCAGGTGGGTGTGGCAGGAGTGATTACATCATGAGGCAGAGCCCTCACGAATGAGATAAGTGCCCTTATAAAAGAGGCCCCAGAGAGCTGATACTTCCACCATGTGAAGACAGAGAGAAGACACCCCCTGTGAAGCAGGATATGGGCCCTCACCAGACACTCCATCTGCTGGCACCTTGACCTTCCCGCCTCCAGCGCTGTGAGAAATTTAGCACACTGGAATTAGAAACATGGCGGCTTCTGATAACTCTGAGAAACAGTGACTAGAAAATGTAAAAGTTCCCAGTTGCTTATTTGTTGATCTTCCCACAGTTAATAAACATCTTAAGAGCAGGACGCTAGGCTTAAATCCCATGACCTATCATCTGACAGTGTAGTGAAAATGCTAATAATTTATTTGATTTGATTTTTAATGAAGGAGTATGTGAAAGAATGCTGTAATATATACTCATCTTTATGCACAAAGTAAGCATATGCAATTCTTTCCCAACAAATTGATGATATCAACCACTAATTTGATAGTTTGTTAACCCAAGAGATGTAATAATTCTCATTTTAAATAGTGCTTCGGAAGAATTAAGTATTAATAATATCTCAAAATGCTGATGCTTCTATTAAAGAAATATATAAGTTCAAATTATACCAGACTTATAAATTAAAATTTATATTTTTATGAATATATATCAACATATATATTAACAGTTTTATCATTGCATTAAATTATAAAGTAAGAGTAATGATATTACCTTTAGGTTACAAGCATATGTATATGAATAACCTGTATAGGTTATTAGACAAAAAGACTCTAGGGCTGCCTCTTTAGACTCTGTTTCAGTGGTTCTAGAGTAGAACCCAGCCATATTTTAAAACAGCAAGTTCCTTAGGTCTTCTGATACATGCCAATTTTGAGATCCACTTGTGTTAATTTAATCCAAATAAGTACAGTATGCAAAGACATTATTTTTATTTTTCATTTTCAACATGGTTGTTTATAAAATTCACCTTTTTATTTAAAATTTCAAGCATATAGAAGATACCCAGTAATTATTTAATTTAATATGGCTTTAATCTAGTCATGCTCCTAAGACGTCTCAGGTCCTCTCCATCTTTGTGCCTCTATTCCTGACCACACAAAACCTCATCCTTTATTTCATTTCCTTTCTTCCTATCTTCTGATTATTCATGGCTTTTGATGACATACAGTTTTATTAAACATGGCTTATATTGCCTGTGGTATTTGTGAATTGCCTTTTCCATGTGTGTATCTTTTAAGGTCCACTCCTTTATTCACAATAAAAATATGATTTAGCCCAAATAGTTATTCTTTGGGAAAAGGTTTCTTTCTTCCCAATCCCTTACTGGTTGATATTCATTCTGTATTCATCTTGGTTGTGACTAGAGAGATAATTTACATGGCAGGCAATATAGTCATTTATGCATTAAAAAAAAGAAAAAACAAGAAACTATTAGGCTATTTTGTCAATGGCGGATGGTGGCGGAAGTAGTTTTTTTTCCAAAAGAAAGCTGTGACTATTATAATAAGGTATTCAGGAGGAAAAAAGAGCCTCTTTCCCAGTACCTCAGGACAAATTGATGCATAGAATGCTTTGTAACACAACAAAGCTATGATACCTTTCTTTAAAGATAGGTTTATTGTTTACAGTAAGGAATCCTATGCCTATTTATTTATTTAATTAAAATGTAAAACCCAAACCTAACTCACCATTTATTAAATACAAATATATAAAGTATTTATCACATAATTTCAGGTTCTTGGAAATTTTCCTAGGTATAGAAAAAACTCAACAAAGAAAAGCAATAAAATAAAACACGAAGACACTAGTTGAGAGATGGACTATAATCACTTACCCAAATTGTCATTACTTTTAAAGTTATATCTATTAAAACCAAGCAGGCATATTTATTTTCCAAATAAACTATGGATGAAAAAGCTCCACTTTTAAAAAAAAGCAGTCATTAAACTTACATCTAAAACTACATTATTGAATTGGAATTGCAAAGTTAGAGTTATGAAATTTTCACATTGTGAACTTATTTAAGAGGGCAAAAGACTGTTACAGAGTGAGTCTTTTATTCTCAGTGTCTTTTTTTCCTCTTAACATTGCAGATAAAATTAATTTTAAAGTTTTAGTATATAGCAATATAACTTTCATACACACATTTTCATAAAGTTCTAAACTAAGAAAAAACAGTTGTTAATTAGTTTTGCTTTTAGTGTTAGCCTTAAACTTTTCAATATTCAATTACTTCAAACAATTCACTAAGTTAAAAACAATTCATAGATGATTGCATTTTGGTAGTAGCTATATTTGAAAAAACCATATATTTGATCAAGGAATAAATTCATAATGAGTTGAAGATGAAGTTTTGTAATTTCACTATCTAGCATGTATTAAAATCTCTAAAAATCATTTTGTCAATTATAAGATAATTTCTTCTTTAATAAGAAAAAATATAATGTTGCTTTCTGACTATGAGTTTTAAAACACAATATGCTCAGTGATCAGTTTCTTCATTTAAAACTGTTACATTTTGTGTAATTTCATCACCAACATTGTAATTTCTTAAATTGAATATGTGAACCAACTGCTAATTTTAAGAAACGAAAAAGAAAAAAAATGTTTCTAAGTCTTATAAAGAACATCTCATTTAATGAAAATTCTCTAATTGAGAAGCCAAAAACATCCAGTCTCTCACTCCTTTTTATCCTGCCCTCTTTCACGTTGAAGGGGCTACTGCCTGTTTTTCAATTGTGTCAATGAGCTTTATTTCCACTGGTGGGCCCTAGGGAGGCAGTCTGCTCTCCTTCATTCATTATCACTGTTACCTCTTTGCAATTCTCCAAATACCACCTGCAAAAGAGAATTTATTTCCTTCAATGTCATCTTGTCTCCCTGCCCATTGAGATAAACTGCTCCAGGTCACTTTGGAGTAGCTTATTAAAATTTTCATTAGCTTTGAATGTATGTTTCAAATTAATGAAGATTTCTCACACTATACAGTAAAATATAGCAAATACTTATAGTGAATAAATAAAGAATTGTTAATTGGCAGCAACTACCTGCCCTAATTGGCACCCTCAACTCCGGTTTTCTAATCCCTGCTCTTGGAACAGAATACTTTCAGGATCCTGACATTCTCCCACATGAACTAAATAGGGCTGACCAGAAATGTCACAAAAGTCCCCCTTTTAAAACTGAGTATGAGTGTTTTATCCTATGTGAAGCCTGGCCATGCAGAGCTGAGAGTTTTTACCAACAACTACCGTTTAGTCATGACCACGGCTGAGATCTTTACAGCACTTTCCCTTCACCACCACAGATTACTAAGAGCAGGCAGCTTCCCAGCAGCCAGTTTTCTGAACATCTTACATCAGAAGCAGGGCCCTTAATTGCCCCTAATACCTGATTAAAAAGGATATTGATAAATTATTATGGACTCAATGCTTCATTTTAATTATAGACACATATTTGTTAATACTATAGGAAACTTAACAGTTTTCAATGATATTTAATACAAAGTTTTCATTGACTCATTATAAGGCAAATTAACATAAGAAAATATGTTCTTGTGTCCACAGAACCTAAAAAGGAATCTGGAACATATTAGTCAAATATCGCTATTAAATGAAACTCTGAATTAATGGTATATTTAAATGAAAGCATATCTAATTATGAAACCTTAATATAGTCAATGTAAGATTCTCCTCTTTCTTAATCACTTTCTCTCATTTCTTTTGAAGGAAAGATAAACACAATAAAAATGTTGAATCTCTCAACCCTCAGTAGGTACCTTTTTCACCTGTTTGGTATACCTTTCAGGAATACACACACACACACACACACACACACACACACACACACACACATCAGTTATATATATATTTCAGCTATATGTAAGGTGAACTGAACTTTATCAGAACTTTAAGAAAACTGTAATCATAAGCTTACAATTTTATTTTTTATTTTATATGTATACTTTTTTAGATTAAGTCCATGGGGAGATTTTACTTTTAAGCCATGACATTGACTATTAAAAATAAATTATATAAGTTCCTGTGTCAACTCCAACTCATAAAGAGATTGGAAGCCGTCATTCCCATCCTCATGAAAAAAAAAATAGACAAACTGAAAATCAACAATTTCTCCTGAACCTGAGAACTGAGTTTGCAGGACAAATGGCAAACTCCCATCCTGAAATTTAGAGACACGTGAATCCAGAAACTAACGAAAGATACAAACTGGATGATTCCACGTATAAGGCATTATGGAAAAGACAAAACTATACAGACAGGAAACATAAAAATATTTGTCCATGGTTTGGGAAAGATGAGAAGGTTGAAGAGTTGAAGCACAGGGAGTTTTGGAAAGTTATGAAACTGTTTTGTATGACACTGCAATGGTGACTGATAGACATTTGATATTTATTGAAACCCATAGAAATTTAAACCAGAGAGAATTAATCTTAATCTATGAAAAGTTTAAATAGGAAGTAATTCAGGAGATCCCAGGTATCCAGGATCTAATACAAGATTTGAGACAAGAATCTGCATGTATCACAAATATATGGAACACACTATCGGAAGGGAATGGGAGAATAAGGTGCTGACCTAAGTATTAGGTCATTAAATACGAAATGTCTGATTTCCAATCAAAAGTGTAGTTTATTATATCTCAGACCGCGGGGAGTTGGCTACGCTCCCAGCAAAGAAGTTTTTTTTTTTTTCGATCAGATCTCTCAGGCAGGGGTCATCGCAAAGGATGAAAAAATAGTAGGAAACAGAAATAATAATAATAATACACAGAGCCAAAGATATAGTTTATAAAGTAAAGGTTTATGAAAATAGATAAAAGGAGGGTATCCAGATGGGAATATTTCCTCCTGCCAGAAATATATCCAAAACTGAAACTCCACACAGGTATTATATAGGTAGATACAAGCTCCCGTTACTAACAGGCAGTTTGCTTTAGGGTCAAAGTCTTCTAAAAGGCAACTACAGATCCTTTAACTAACTCTAACTAGGGGAACAATGAGTTGTAAAATCTTGGGGCAAGCTTCTAAGTTTTCTGATAAGGCTATTACTTTAGCAAAAAACAGAGACATCTTGGCTCCGGTGATTGTGTTCTTGGGGACAGAGATGATTTCAGAAGTCAACATGAGCTGTGCTTTGTGTTAATTACTTTAACCGCATGGCTCCTTCTGGGCCCGGCTTGGGCATTAGCATATCTCTCTGATCAGCGCTCATCTCCGGGAGTCCTTGCAGCTCCAGAAACCCATGGCTCTAGGAAGAGGCCTGTCTTGTCTTTCAAAACAGGTGAGAACCATAGGCCCGGTTTACAGCTGTCTCTTTGAAGTGCAGCTTTTACTGACCAAGGAGACGCCCTCCTGAGACGAGGCAGCTTTTGAACTAACACATTTCTTTTTTCTTTAAGGCAAAGCCTTATGTGACTTCTGAAATCAAATCTTGTCTCCAGAAATACAGGGGGCATTTCTATGACTCAGTAGTCTTAGGCTCAACATCAGACAAGAAGTAGTACAATTAATCAAAATATGCGCCTAAACTATCGGCAGAGTTTTGCCATCTTAACAGTAGCTTGTTTATGCTAGCAGCAAAGAAGCCCGCAGAGTGAGTGACAATGAAATCACGAAAGGCATTTTCTACAGCTTGTTGAGAATTGAATTTTTCCTTGTAAGAAGTGGTCCAAAGACTGGAAGAAGTGATAGCCAGTTGGTGCAAGGTCTGGGGAATATGGTGGATGACAGAGAGTTTCCAAGTCCAGCCCCTGTAGATTGAGCAGTATTGTTTGTGCGACATGTGCGGTTGAGTGTTATCTTGCAAGAAGATTGGTCTGTCTCTATTAACCAATTTCAGCTACTTAATCACAAGCATCCTCATAATTTTGTCCAATTGGTTGCAGTAGACACCCACTGTAATGGATTGACCAGGTTTCATGAAGCTGTAGTGGATAATACCAGCGTTCGACCACCAAACAGACACTGTTAGCTTTTTTGGATGAATATTCAGTTTTGGACTGTGTTATGGCACTTCATCTTCACCCAACCATTGTCCCAAATGCTTGCAATTGTCAAAAAGAATCCATTTTTCATCACATGTAACAGTATAGTGTAGAAATGGTTTGCTTTTATGTGGTGACAACAAAGAAAGGCCAGCTTGGAGATGGTTTCTCTTCTAAGGCTTGTTTAATTCATGTGGTACCTATCTATCCAGCGACTTCACCTTGCCCATTTGTTTCAAATAGTCCAAGATTGTTGGAATAGTAATGTCAAACCTTCCTGCTAAGGTTGACATGTATTTGCTTCCACTACAGCTTTCAGCTCATCATTGTCCACCTTGGTCTCAGGTCACCCATGTGACTCATTTTCAAGATTAAAATCACCAGAACGGAACTTCTCAAACCATCAATGTACTGTGTGTTCATTAGCCACTTTCTTCCCACTTTGGAAATGAATAATGTCTATACAACTAAAGAAAAAAATAGCTATACTTAAGCACTGTACTCTAGTCAATAAATTAGATTGACAAGTCTGAAAGCATTATTAAACTCTAAAATTACATAACCGGATGGCAGATGGGAATAAGTGTTCTCAGTTTTAGAGAGTTTATAGATAAGCTGTGGAAGGAGGCTAGGATGATTCATGTCAGAGAGTTGGTGGCATCCATATGAATATAGGTTTAGCTTAAGATAGATACAGATGGTACAAATGGAAATATTTACAGCTATGAGTGCATATACAAGTTAGTATACACACATATATCACCTTGCTTTGTCAGATGAGAGGGAATATAAGCCGTAATACCCAATAGCAATCAGCCAAGGAGCACACTTAGTGCCCATATGTGGTTTCTAATATTATTCTCCAGTGATAGGAATAATGGCTTCTTGAAAAAATATCTGATTTTAGAACTAGAGCAAAAAAATATACAATATGAGCCTGGAGCACCTTGCAGTTCCATAAAGTAAGAGAATACACACACATAACGTCCCCCCCCCCCACACCCACAATGACAAGGTATGCCAAAGGGATACAGGAGACAACTGAAAGAGCTTCCAATAGCTAAAGGCACAAAAAATTTTAAAATAACAAAATAAGTAAGTCATCTTGTATTATAACCCAAACTATAAAATAATATCCATGTGTCCAAACCAATATAAACAATTTAATAAATAAGTATAAGGTGAAAAGAGACAAAACCACAGTGTCTTTTTTATTTCTTGAACTTCCCATTCTTCCTTCCCCTACAGACCCTTTACACATATCATGCACTTACCACTGTGTCCACAGAATCCAGCAAAAGACCTGGATTCTAGTAGACAGCCAATTGATATTACAGGACGAAGACCCATTGTAATAGACCATTTAAATCATTTAGCATCTATTTAACTCCTGCCAAGTACATTTATTGGATCTTTGCCCAGATCTTGCAAAGGAGAACATTTCCTTACACATTAATTAAAAACAATTTTCCAAAAGGCATTTATATCTGAAAAGGCAAACATGGAAGAATTCACTTTATTACTACAAGGTTTGGTTGATTGTATTTCAATCACATAAATTTAAGTACTATTGCCTGTCTGTAAATAAATTTAACACATTTCAGGTTTTTACTTTTTAAAAATGAAAGTCTGAAACAATTTTGTTATGTGTTAATTGGAAATGTAAATTAAAATAACTCCCTAAAATGAAAGATAATTTC
Organism: Lemur catta; assembly: GCF_020740605.2. NCBI lineage: Eukaryota > Metazoa > Chordata > Mammalia > Primates > Lemuridae > Lemur > Lemur catta. The sequence continues at coordinate 103,191,577 of NC_059131.1, read as the reverse complement.
ATTTGTTGTTCCAGAGTGAGGAATATTGTGTACAGTAAAATATATTCTGACCAAATCCTGGTAAAATATCTGTACAAAGAAAAAATTAATATAATGGGAAGATTTTCAGATTGGACAGGACTACTCTTTGTAAGATGAATTGTAAAATACAACATACTCCTACCCATTAGAAATATTATTTTTGTATTGTTAGCATTTGACCTCAATCATACATTTTTTTGGTTGATTAGCTTTTCATACTAGAGACATAGCAGTTTTGTGAAACTTTTATGTAATCACAGTTATCTGTATAAAAGTTTTGTTTTACAACTGATTAGTTATCTGACCTTGATTACCTGACTTGCTAAATGGTTACATATGACATTTCTGTATAATATTTCCTAAATAAATGTATTTATGGAACATGTTTTGACATCTTTTGCTTTAGTTTTTCTTTGAATCAAGAAAGGATTAATTGTGTATTTATTGTGTTTGTTTTTCCATACTTTTTTGCTGATGAATAAACACAATGAGTTGGGGCTTAATGATTAAGGAGTTTGCTTACTGAAAATCTTCACGTTAGGAGTTAAAATGACAAATAAAAAAATAACAATTTAAAAATTATATTAAGTGGTTCTTTCTTGCTAGAAAGATATCTGACCTAATTTGCTTTTTTAGTAGATCAATCATTTAAAATTTTAATTAAAATACTTAAAGAGCTATTAGCACTTACAGTTTATTACAATAAAATCAGATTCACAGGATAGCACGTTAATCAGAAAATTCTGTTTATAGTTCATAAATCTTACAATGGCTAAATTATCAAGCTGGTAGAAAGATGAATTAAAATATTACTGGTTCTGATAAAGCAAAAAATATTACCTGACTCATCAAAACAAATTAATTTGTTTTCTGTCTTTTTAAATGCATGTGATGATTAAGGAATGTAAAAATACTTATAAATTTTTCCTATATGAAGTTAATAAATATTTAAAAATCACTTTTTAGCAATCAATGAAGTTCCTCTCTATGTTTTCTTAATAAGTAGATAAATTTATTTTTCTGGCAAATTATAATAGGTGATATTTGTAAGAGGATATTTGATATATCTCAAAGATTAAGCCATATAATATTTAAGCATAAAATGTACTTTTAAAAAAAATCTGTGGATTACCATGATATGAAATAAAGTATAAACAGGTGTTGATGCACAATGGAATTATATTAATTTTATATTATGTATATACATTATACAATTATATGCATGCAAACATGTGCAAATATAAAAGTGCATGTTTATATATTTTAAGAAAATTAGTACATCAGCAAAGATAATTTTCCTATATTTTTGTTTTTAATTTTCATTGTTGCCATAAAAACTTTTTAAACATTGTTTCTAATACTTGTACTAGATGTTATACATTTTTACATATATGTACATATATATGTGTGTAAATTAATTAATTAATAATTTATATTTTTGGTTGTGGGTTTGGAAACAGTCATAGAAAATCCTCACTAATAGACTACATCAAAATCCTCATATATTTTCTACTCCTTCTGGAATTTTATTTTTAATATTTAAAACTTTCATTCCTCCTCAATTTATTTCTCTAAGAAGTATATGTCAACTTTGTTATTTTTTTTACCTAATAACCATGTAATTTTTCCAAATGCTACTGGAAAATTAATAATTTTCTTATTGATATACAATGCTACTATACAAGATAAAAAAACTATTAATAAATTACTATATGTGTTAGGGTATCTTTATTCTGTTTTATTGACTAGTTTCTCTCTTCTTGGGCTATGGCCACATAGCTTTAATTTATATGAACACAATTATATATTAGGTCTAGTCACCTTTCACTATTTCACTTTTTCAGAAAGTTTGCTTATTTTTTTATTTCAACTCTAGATTCAGAAGAAAAAGAAAAAAACTGTTAGAACTAATGAATGAATTCAGTAAAGTTGCACGATACAAAATCAACAATCAGTGGTGCTGGGAAAACTGTATGTTCACAAGCAGAAGATTAAAATTAAACCCTCATCTCTCACTATTTACAAAAATTAACTCAAAATGGGTTAAAGACTTAAACATAAGACTGAAACTATAACACTACTAGAAGAAAATGGGAAAAGCTCTATGACATTGGTCTGAGCCATGATTTTTTGAATATGAACCCGCAAGAACAGGCAACAAAAGTAAAAATAGACAAAGGGGAATGCAATAAACTAAAAAGCATCTGTATAGCGAAGGAAACAGTCAACAGAGTGAAGAAACAACCCCTAGAATGGGAGAAAATATTTGCAAACCATACATCTGATAAGGGGTTAATACCCCAAATATATAATTAATCCAAACAAATTAATAGGAAGAAAACAACACGATTTAAAAATGGGCCAAAAACAACCTTAAAGAAAAGGAAATCCTGTCATTTGCAACATGAATAAACCTGGAGGACGTTGTATTAAATGAAACAAACCAGACATAGAAAGAAAAACACCACGCGATCTCACTTTAATGTGAAATCTTAAAAAACCTTGAACTCATAAAAGCACAGAGTAGACTGGTGGTTACCAGAGGCTGGAGGATGAGGCGTTGAATTTTGTTCAAAGGACCCAAAATTTCAGTTAGGCAGGAAGAATAAGTAAAAGATTTCTGTTGTACATTGTAATGACTGCAGTTAATCACAATATATTGCATACTTGAAAATTGCTAACAGGTTTTAAGTGTTCTCACTACAAAAAAAAGGAGGTGAGGTAATGCATATGTCAAATAGCTTCATTTAGCTGTTCCACAATGTATACATATATCAAAACATCATGTCACATCCCATAAATATATACGATTTTTACTTGTGGATTAAAAAAACAAAACAAAATAAAACAAATCCAGATATGTTAGTCTGAGAAAGTTTCTTTGAGACTTTCATGATGTGCATGCAGACCTTAAGTACTAATAGGCAATGCTTTCATTAATGTCTAATATAATTAAACTTTCTACAGTTTCTCCTTTCCCTTCACGTCTCAACTTTATTTTGTTGCATTATTTTATAGTATTTTCTTTAAACAGTATATATCTACATGCATATTATAAATTATTAATTTAAATAAAGTGCTAATTATTTTAATTCAATTAGTTTATTAATTTATTACCTACATTGAATGATCTTAAACACAGCTATATCATTAATATATTTAAATATATGCACATATTAAAATATATATGTTAATACCCAGCACAAAAGAATGAGACATTGATGTACTTACACTCCTCTTTATCTCCCCCTTTCTCTTTCAAAATTGCTCTGTCAGTTGTGATCTTCTTCAATTTATGTCATTTACATTTTGTTCAGTAATTAGAGCTTCCATAGTTAATTTAGTCTTTTTATTTTGAGACACAGTCTCACTCTGTTGCCTGGGCTAGAGTGCCGTGGCCTCAGCCTGTCAGCCTAGCTCACAGCAACCTCCAACTCCTGGGCTCAGACAATCCTTCTGCCTCGGCCTCCCGAGTAGCTGGGACTACAGGCATGCGCCACCCTGCCCGGCTAATTTTTTCTATATATTTTTAGTTGTCCAGCTAATTTCTCTCCATTTTTTTTTAGTAGAGATGGGGGTCTCACTCTTGCTCAGGCTGGTCACGAAGTGCTTTAGTTTTATTTTTACGGTTAAACCAATTCGATGTGTAGTGACAGTCCTCTTTCTATAGTATTTCTAACCAATTATTTTGGTTGAAGTTCATTCTCTAGAAATACGCTTCAAAAAGATTTTATGAAAAATATATCGCTTATATATTTCAAAATTTTAAAAAGATGTGAATCTTTCTTCATGCATTAAAGATGGTTTAGCAGGGTGCTATATTCTTTCTTGGATTGCACCGTTCTTCCTCAAGAGTGTCAGAGACAGTGCTGCACGGCCTTGCAGTTCTTCCAGGGTGAATTTCAAACCCAGCTTGAAACTCTGGTCTGCTTACACTAAAATGGTACTACATGCCACTTTGCTTATCATAGTCCTGGTTATGATTATTCTCCCATTGAATTATCAACAGCATTCTTTTTCATTCCCAAAATATTTTGAATTGAGCAATGCATTATATGATTACTTTATAAGAAACTTGATCTTTTGTCTGCATCCTCAAAGGATTCTGTCTTTAAACTTTGAAATAAATTATCCACTAAGTTAGATGACCTTTCTGTATTATTTTTAATTGTGGCACACTGGGTTCTTTTGTTCCATAAGCAGGTGTTTTCTTTTTCTTTTTGGAAATATTTTGAGAAGCTATGGTAAATTGAATTTCATTTATGTATCATAAAATGCATCAATTTTTCTCCCATATTAATAAACTATGTATAATATTTATTTCTATGTTGTGTTTGGTTTTCCCAATCCTACCCTTTATGTATCTTTGTACCAGCAATGTCTATTTGCCTATATACTACTTATAATACAGTTCTCCCTTCTAGGATGATTTTGTTTCTTTGTTCTACTTCTTTACTGTATCCTATTAGCTCATCTTTCATCTGATTTGGTAGTCTTACCTGTACTCTTGTGTCACTGCTTTGAGTTAATTTCTGATTCATGCATTTTCCTGACTTTGTGGTTATATGTTGAGTCATAATTTTTATCTTCTCAGTGACAGCATTATTTTTTCAGTGAGTGGTCATAATGTGCCACTTTTTATTATCGTTTATCCTTTTTTGTAGTGTTTGTGCAGAGATCTGCTGTTACATTCTTTTATTATTATTATTTACCTTGGATAAAGTAATCTTTTCCTTGGCAAGCCATTTCTAGAATGTCTAAGGTGAATGAAGGAACCAGCTTGCTGGAAAAAAATTGTCTGTTTTCATTCAAGTTCCTGAATACATAAAGTCGTGTGAGTGTGTATGTGTGTGTTTGTTTTTACTCATCAGCCTACAGGGATCAGTAGTTGCCAGGTTACTTAAAATATAATCTATTTCTCTCTCCCTGTGCCTTTCTTGCTCTTTCTCTCTCTCTTCTCTACCCCATCTCTCTCACTGACAGATTGCTCCTTGCAAAGATGGCATGTCTATTTTTCCTCTTTTGGCATATCTTACCCTTCTATTTGCTAGTGACAGGATCCAACTGAGTACTGACGCCAACTGTTGCACTCCTTTCCCGTGGTTCCAAATCCAAGATGTTGTTTGGTTGCCCCTACTTAGTGTGGCACCCATGCTGGAGAGCTGAGCTCTCTTGGCTTTGCTTGCCATCTGCAGGGCAGATGTCTTCTCTAGGCGTTTTGCCACCTTTGTTTGACCTTCACTGCATTTGGCAGCCCGTCTTCATCTATCATGGTTTGCTATATAATTGAAAATCGAAATTAAGTTATCATTTCTCATCAAACTTGTTATTTGGAGATGATATCCGAAAGATGAAGGAAAGTGTGCCTCTTAACTCTGCCTCCGTAGAATTGGAAGTTGTTCTTATTTGCTTTAGGTATCCTTTTTGTTCATTCACTTATTGCTTCATTTATTTAAGTCCTATTTATTAGAAATATTTGTAGTTGATATGTTAACATTTGGAAATGTTTGTGGAGAATAATGAATGATGCAATTGATGGTCAAACACTAGTCTGGCTGCTGCTGTGAAGGTATTTTTAGATGAGATTAACATTTCAATCAGTAGATTTTGAGTAAAGCAGATTAACTTCCATATTGGGGTGCACCTCATCCAATCAGTTCAAGGCTGTGAGAGAAAAAGGACTGACTCCCCTAAGGAAGAGGAAAATTTTAATTCCTCTTTGTATGCATGCCTCTTATTTTACATGTGATTTTTCAACACCTCCTTTCTCTGCTCCTTGAATCTGGTCGCTTTGAAATTTGACTGAGCCACGCAAGTGTGGCCCAAGCAATATTTTGCTGATTTTGAGTACAGACTTCAAGATATCTTTTATACTTTCACTCTCTCTCTTGGACCCAGTCCAACCTACTCTGTGAACAAGGTTGGCTAGCCTGCCCTATGATGAGAGACTCCAATCTAACCCCTAAGTCCTGTAATCCAGATTCCACTTGCCCATCCACCTTGAAACAGCACAACTTGATGTGTTGTGGCTGACTATGGATATGTGAGGTGACCAGATGACATCATCAAAGGGTGATTCACATCAGCCGTAACCAACCGACTGAACCCAGACCAACTGCCAACTATTAATCTGTGAGGTAAATTAATGGCTGATATTTTAGCCCTTTAACTTCTAGGGTGGTTTGTTACATCATTAGATAACTGACAGAGAGGAGGTGACGTTTAACTTCTCATTTAATTAGTAGTGTTTGGACATGTGATTTCTAGAAGGCATAACATATAGCATAATTATTTACTAGTTCATAATGTAAGAATCCATTAAAATGTTGTATATACCAATCATAAATTTTTTCTTTTTAATCTCTTTACTTAACTTCTCATCACAATTCTCAGTTTTCTCTTTGGGAGACTTGAGGAATTTAAAGTGAAAGAATATAAAGCACCTAGTTCTGGGCTATAATCTAATAGACACTAAGTGAGAGCTTCCTTCCTTCCTCCAGATTTGGGAAGGATACTTCCTTTTGATTGAGAAAACTACTACTAAAGCCATTTTGTTTATCTTTTACTTGATATTCTCCTCTGATTCAATTATTTTATTAATTCAAGTTAATAGTCATGTGTCCCAGAAACTGGCCATCATTTGGTATATTTGCTTGGATTCTGAAGCCCTAGCAAATGAAATAAAATGAAAGCATATTTTTCTTCTGATGAAACACTATAACAATTAGTAAAGCTACTGCTTTCTCAGCTGATTCATTAATTGACTTCAGTTAGAAGTTTTGCCAGGAGTAGTAATGACTGCACAATTGACCTTGAAGTGATTAATCCACAAAAGGGTATAAAAGCAAAAGCAAAGCAGAAGATAAAGGGAAAAAACAAAGCCTTTGCTTCTTTCCTTTTCTATTCACTGCCTACTTTTAGGTCAATCAGGCAATGAGGATCTTGCACTTTTAATATATAAAACTAAATTCTAATGTGGAAACAAGGTTCAAAGTAACCAATTTGTTGAAAGATGAGTAAAATACAATCTGATTTATATATATTTTTAAGAGTTTGCTAAGGAGGAAAACACATATACATGAAAAGAGATAAAAAATGTTGCAAATTAAGTGTATTCAGTCTGATAAAATGCCTCTTCAAAAATAGTTCTATTCTATATTTATATTTTCTTACTAATTCTTATTAAATATGGTTACTTCTCTAAAGCAAAGTAGTTTGTATCACAAGATGTAGTCCTAAAGAAAGGGTCAATGTTATTGCATCAATTTATTTATCTAGTCATTAATCGTTTTTTCTCTGAAACCAAATATGTGTCAGAGTTAACACTGGGATATACAAAAATGGATGAAATATGGTTATACCTGCCCTCTAAGAATTCAGTCACAGAGTAGAGACAAACAGAGGACACATCAGTTACAAAGTTGTTATGAGTGCTACACTTAGAGTCACATAAAATACATCCAATGGCACAGAAATTCTGAACCATTTTCTTTCTGGAATTTTAGCAACAGGTTTACAGGTCAGAAATGCTGAAGAGAGGGCCTCATATTTGGACAAAGATTCACTAGTCAGAAAGTCGGGAAGAGCATTTGAGTCTATATTCTTGTATATGCAAAAACAGGGAGTTAATGCATCATGGCATATTCTGAAAATTACAGCCATTAGTTTGACTGGAGCACTGTGGGAAGGGTTAAAAATTGCTTATGGTTAATTTAAAGATTAGACAGAAGCAGTGCTCCAGCCAAACTAACCACTATAAGTTTCGGAATGGGCCATGCCATGTTTTAAATGTTTTGGCCATGTCTGTGCCACACACTTTGTGAACTCTGTGACAACTGAACCTCACCCCCCTCTCTAAGAGCTGATAGAATTACTGTTCTCTTAAGTTGAAGAACAGATGTTTAAAAAGGGAAAATAATTGTCCAAGGTAGCAAGTGGAATAGCAGAGCTTTAGATCTACAAAATCAAATTTTATATTTTAAAATCCTGACACTATTTTTACTGTCTACACGAGGTTACTATGAGCAAAAAGCATAATTAAATATCTCGTAATGAAGCTCCAGTAGATCAGAACTAGGTCCCTTTGCATCCTTGAGCATAAGACTATCGACTGCACACTGTAGAAATTTAAAATGTATCTGTTCAGTGAACAAATGAACAAAGAATTTTTTATAGAATTGAAGATCTTGACAAGTATAATTAATTTTCCCAGCTTTTTCCATAATGAATCACCTTTACATGTAATCTGTTTATTAGCAGATTTTCTTCAGTTATTCATCTTCCAGGTGATCGTTGATTCTGACTGCAGAATTGGTTAAATACCTTTCGATTGGGAAACTCAATATCGGTTCTCTATATAAAGCTTGATTTTCAAACTTTAAATACTTGAATAAAAGCAGGTGGATGTACCTTTGGGGGAAGAGCCTTGATATAAGGGAAAAATTTCATGTTCTAAGGTTAATTAATGATGGATTATGCCTATATTATTTAAACAATGTATATTTTTAGAAATGGACATAAATGTAAATGCTACTAATTTGTTTCTTGATGTGATTTATAAAGACTTCGCTGAAAGACTGTGCTTAGGAGGATTTAAAAGAGGACAGATGGATTTGGGGAAATTATTCAAAAGGCATGCAGAATTGGGTAAAGCAATTAATGGTCCATATGTAATGCATATTAGAGCTAAGTATTGTTTAAGGAATCATTAAATCAGACGTTAAGCTGCTGTGGGTTATTATGTTAAGGAACAAGAATAGTGTCATTATTTTCTTCCTCTTGTTTGGCTGTGAAAAAATGCCCACTCTTCTCACGCCAATAAAGTCTCGGTTTTACTAGGCTCCAGAATATGGAGTTACATGGTTTGAGAAAATTACCTTTATATTTTGTATTTGTTTTTTATTGCTATATAACAAATAACCACAAACATAATGGCTTGAAACAACACACTCACTTGGCTAAATAGAATATGTTGAGAGTAATTTATTATTTTCTGGTGGCTGTGGGGGAGAATCTATTTCCTTATCTTTTTTTATTTTCTAGAGACCACCTATAATCCTTGGCTCATGGCTCCTCTCCATTTTTAAAGCCAGAAATGTTGCATTTGTTTGTGCCTGTCTTCTGTGCTTACCTCTCCCTTTGAATACGACTTTATGATTATGTTGAGCCCACCCAGATAATCTATGATATTCTTCCCATTTCAACGTCCTTCACCTCAATTACATTTGCTTAGTCTGTTTTGTGCTGCTGTAACAGAATACCTAAGACTGAGTAATTTATAAAGAACAGAGATTTATTTCTCACAGTTCTGAAAGCTCTAAGTCCAATACCCAGGGGCCCATGCCTGGTGAGGGCCTTTGGATACCGTCATCCCGTGCAAAAGGGGGAGGGCAAGTGAGAGTGCGCAAAAGAAGGGACGGGGCTGAACTCGTCCTTTTACCAGAAACCCACTCCTGCAATAACTCACCCACTTGCTCAATCGCAGCATAAATCCATTCATGAGGGCAGAGCCCTCATCACATAAGCACCTCTTAAAGATTCTGTAACCAGCTTCATGAATCCCCACAGGCTTTTTATAATCTCCCTCTTTAACTAACTACTAGAACTTTTTGAGTTGTTTACCAGAAATGGTGGATTTTCTGCAAGACAAAGGAGGCCACTGAGCAAGGCCCCTAAACAAGATTCCTGATGCCAAGAACCACCATCCCTCGTGACCCACCCCAATTCATGTGACACCACCCAGTGTACAGAGTCCCTTGTTAGTTATGCTATAACCTGCCCCAAGGCATGTGGTGGCCCTTTCTTCAAAAGCCCCTGACCTCCCTTGGTCAGGGAGACAGATTTGAGGAAACTTCTCCCATTCTCCTAACAAAATGTCTATCATATTAAAAATTCCTGTCTTCCTTGGCAATCCTCATTATTTCAATAATTGAATTTTTGTGTGATGAGAAACTTGATCTAGATTGAAACTCCCTTGCGATTTTGACAACAGTTCCACCTCTCAACACTGGTGCATTGGGGATAATTTTCCAACACATGAGCTTTGGGGGACACATTCACACTATGGGATTTCTTCTCAGCCCCTCAAATTCATGTCTTTCTCACATGCAAAATGCATTCATTCCATCCCCTTAGCCTCAAAGTCTTAACTCATTCCAGCATCAACTCAGAAGTCCGAAGTCCAAAGTCTCATCTGAATCAGATATGGGTGAAACCCAAGGCACAATTTATCCTGAGGCAAATTCCTCTCCGCTGAAAGCCTATAAAAAAAAAGTTCTCTACTCCCAAAATACAGTGGTGGGATAGGCATAAGGTAGGCATTCTTATTACAAAAGGGGGAAATAGGTAAGAAAAAAGAAGTAATATGTCCCAATTAAGTTCAAAACTCAACAGGAAAAATAACTAAGTCTTAAAGTTGGAGAATAATCATCTTTAACTCCATGTCACACACCTTAGGCACACTGGGGTGGGGATTGAGTCCCCAAAGACTTCAAGAAGCCCCACCTCTGTGGCTTCTCTGGGTTCAGTCCACCTGAGACAGTGTAGGGACAGGACTTGGGCCTCATTTCTGACCAAAAGAGGCAATGTAGGGCTGCATAACCCAAACTAATTAACTATCAAAGAGCAAAAAACAAATGACCTCCTAGCTGCTGCAATTCAGCTTATACCCATATAAGGAGGGGGCCAACTGTCTGTCTCTCTTTTTTTTTTTTTTTGAGACAGATTCTGTCTCACTCTGTTGCCCAGGCTAGAGTGCCATGGCGTCAGCCTAGCTCACAGCAACTTCAAACTGCTGGGCTCTAGTGATCCTTCTGCCTCAGCCTCCCGAGTAGCTGGGACTACAGCATGCACCATCATGCCCAGCTAATTTTTTTCTGTATATTTTTAATTGTCCAACTAATTTCTTTCTATTATTTTAGTAGAGACAGGGTCTCGCTCTTGCTTAGGCTGGTCTCGAACTCCTGACCTGGAGTGCTCCTCCCGCCTAGGCCTCCCAGAATGCTAGGCTTACAGGTGTGAGCCACCACGCCTGGCTTGTCTGTCTCTTTTTTTTTTTTTTTTTTTTTTGAGACAAAGTCTCACTCTGTTGCCTGGGCTAGAGTGAGTGCCGTGGCATCAGCCTAGTTCACAGCAACCTCAAACTCCTGGGCTCAAGCGATCCTCCTGCCTCAGCCTCCCGAGTAGCTGGGACTACAGGCATGCGCCACCACGCCCGGCTAATTTTTTTCTATATATATTTTTAGTTGGCCAGATAATTTCTTTCTATTTTTAGTAGAGATGGGGTCTCGCTCTTGCTCAGGCTGGTCTCGAACTCCTGACCTCCAGTGATCCACCCGCCTCGGCCTCCCAGAGTGCTGGGATTACAGGCGTGAGCCACCACGCCCGGCCCTTGTCTGTCTCTTGAGTAATGTTTTTCCAAGACCACTGAAACAAGATGCTGACTCTAGCTAATGAGAAACCTGCCTGGAAAGAAACCAACCAGACCTTTCCAGTTCTAACCACCTCAAGCCAAAAAGGGCCCCCACACTGAACTTAACCTGATTTTTCCCTCAATATAATCACATTTTAATGCTAAAAATCACACCCGGGGATGGAGAATTAATATGCTAATGAGACACATGCCACATGAAAAAGCGCGTAATCAAACTACACAGGTGCCAGAAAACATCCTCCTCTACATGCTTCCACATCACCTTTTCCACTGGAGCCTCTTTAGACTCTCCCTGAGCCCTCCCCTCGGAGAGTCAGCCTGAGGACTTTTCCTCTGTGCTGCCTGCCTTAAGTTCGAACATAAGCACCGATGAAGCCTTGCCTGCAACCCCCGCTAGGCCTCTGGCTAATCTCTGTTGCACAGGGAACCCGAGGGCCTATGCCAGTAACACACCCAGCAGCTCTCTCAGGTGGGAGTCTAGTGCCTCCAGCTTTCCCAGGCTGGAGTTGCATGCTGGTGGCCCTACGGTTTGGGGGTCTCTGAGGTAGCCTTGCTCCCACAACCCCACGAGGCACTGCCCTAGTGGGGACTCTACGTGGTACCTCCATCCCCGCAACATGTCTCTGCCTGGGTCCCCAGGCTGTCCATGGCGTCCTTGGAAATGCAGGTGGGGCTGCCGGGGCCCCGCAGCTCACCCACTCAGCAGAGTCAGCACTATTTGGACACTGCCAGGGCTCATGGATGGCATGGTCCAGAGCAGCACACAAGCGGCACCTGGGCCCACTTCAGCCAAGGCTGGGGTGGCCAGGGGGCACCGAGAAGGAATGTAGGGAGCAGAGACCTGAGGAAGCACAGGGAAGTGAATGGTGAGGTCCCAAGGGGAGTCTCTCTGGAAACCTTGACCTCAAGGTCCTAGCTTGCCCCAAAGATCTCTAAAATGCCTTCGGTGCCATTCTAACATATCTTGATGAATAGCACTTGGCTCCCTTCTGGCTGTACTAATCTAATTAGCAAATAGCCCACTGACCACATCCTTGGTTTGCTCTCCTAAAGATGCCTTTTTAATCTTTACCTGGCCAGGGTGTTGTGAGTGCTCAATTTTTTTCCATGCTGTTTCCCTTTCCATTGTAAATTTCCTGTTTGAATTATTTCTCTCCTCTGGTATCTTACCGTGCGTGGTTAAATATTACCATGCAGCTCCTTCTATTTTATGTTTAGAAATTAATATTTTTTCTGCCAGATATCCTACTTCATCACTCTTAAACGTGCCTTCTACAGAGTCCTAAGCCACAGACATAATTTCACCAAGTTCTTTGAAACTATGTAATAAGAATGGCCCTTACTCCAGCTTCTAGTACCTTGTTCTTCAGTTCCATCTGAGACGTCATCAGAAAGGCCTTTGTCATTGACATTTCTGCCAGTGTTCTGATAACAAGTACCTGAGTAATTTCTAGGAAGTTCCAGACTTTCCACACATTTCTTGTCTTCTGAGCCCCCACCAGAGTTGCCCTTATTGCTCTATTCATGATAACCTGGGCTTTGTCTAGCTCATTCCTCCTAATTTTTCCAGCCTCTACCCATTACCCAGTTTCTAAACCACTTCCATATTTTCAGGTAACTGTAATAGCAACAGCCCCACTTCTAGGTGCCAATTTCTATCTTAGTCCATGCTGCTATAACAAAATACCTAAGAATGGGTAATGTATGAAGAACAGAGATTTATTTCTTAAAGTTTTGGAGACTGCTGAGTCCGAGACTGAGGGACTTAGCAAACAGTTGACTGACTATTTGCTGTATAAGCAAATAGTCCATGGCAGAGGGTAGAAGGGCAAGAGGGAGCATGTGAGACATGGGGGAGGGAACCAAACTCATCATTTTACCAGAACCCACTCCGGCTATTATTAACTCACTCTTGTGATAACAGCGTTCCCTGTTCATGGGAGATGAGCCCTCACAACCTAAGCACCTCTTGAAGGTCTCACCTCTCAACACTGTTGCACTGGAGATTAAGTTTCCAGTACACGAACTTGGTAGCACACATTCAAAACATGGCGAATGCAAGTCCCTTTTGCTATTTAAAATCATGTACCGACAGGTTCTAGGGTAACCGTCTTTCGGGAGCTATTATTCTGCCTACCCTACGTATCTTATTTCCTTTCCATATGAGAAATAGATTTCATTCACAGATATGGGAAAGGTTTTACATCCATTTATATGTTGGTAAAGGAAAAGCGAAATGATTACTAAGGACAGCTACTCAGTTTGCACAGGGAAATGCGTAACCTGGAGAAAGAAGTGTAGAATAAAGGAAGAAAGAGAAAACCCTGCATAACGGTTAATTTTATTTGTCAACTTGACTGTGCCGTGAGGTCCGAAATTAAACACTATTTCTGGGTGTGTCTATGAGAACAGATAGGCTAGGTAAAATGGATTGCCCTCCCCACTTGAGTGGGCTTCATCCAATCCTTTGAGGGCCTGACAGAACAAGATGGCACAGGAAAGAGAACTTTGACCCTTTTGCTTCCTGCCTGCCTGCTTGAGCTAGTGCATCAGTCTTCTTCTGCCCTTGGACTATGATTTATATCATTGACTCCCCTGGCTGTCAGGCCTGTGGACTCAGAATGGAATTACAGCGCTGGCTTTACTGCGTCTCTAGCCTGCAGAGGGCAGATTTCCATACTTCTTGGTCTCCATAATCATGTGAGCCAATTGCTCATTCTCTCTTTCTTTCTCTCTCTCTCACTCTCGTCATACATTGCTTAATGACAGAGATATGTTCTGAGATGTGTATCTGGCAATTTTGTCATTTTGAAAAAAATATTAAGAGTGTACTTACACAAACCTAGATAGTATAGCCTACCACACACCTAGGATATATGGTACAGCTATTGATCCTAGGCTACAAACCTGTACAGCATGCTACTGTACTGAATACTGTAGGAAAATGTAACACAGTGTTTATGTATATAAACATATCTAAAATAGAAAGAGTACAGTAACGGTATGTTATAAAAGATAAAAAAAATGGTACCCCTGTATAGAGCACTTACCATGAATGGAGCTTGCAGGACTGGAAGTTGCTCTATGTGAGTCAGTGAGAGAGTGGATATAAAGGCCTAGGACGTTACTGTATACTACTGTAGACTTTATAAACACTGTGCACTATTGCACTCTATGTATAAAAAGTAAATTGTGTTATGACATCATGATAACTACGAAATCACTAGGTGATAGGAATTTTTTCAGTTCCATTATAGTTTTATGGGGCCACCATTGCATATGTGGTCTATCATTGACCAAAATATTATTACATGACACATGACTGTATAGACATGACTGAGTTTATATATATATATATATGTACAGGTTCTGTTTCTCTGGAGAACTTCAATTACTAATCCAAAGGTGTTTTTCTTTTTTAGACTTCCAATCACCTTTGTGTACATACCTACTTTCAGCCTTAGTCCACTTATGAACAGTATAAATTAAATTTTGATCATTATAAAAGATAAATCCTCTCATACATCTTTTTAGTACAATGGAATGATTCAGATTCAGTTTACAAATATTACGAAGTTCTTCCTATTAAATGACTAAGTAGATATGATTTTTCTTTGTCAGAAATGTAATATACTATTTGTTTACTAATTCTTGATATAAAAAAGTTCAGGGAAGACAGTATCACATGAATATTGACACCCTGAGATTGTGCTTACATGATCAATTTAACTCTCATAATTTAAGATTAACATACAGTATATATTGCTATTTTGTAATTAGTCTAATAATGATGATACATCTTTCTCTTTCAAATTTCTTCTTTTCTATTATAGCAGAAATTAAAAATTCTGATTTCATACCTGTGCTTAATTAAGTCTAAAAAATTAATAACACAAGCAATGTGTCCAGAATTCTTTTATACCTTTTTGAAAGCTGATGCAAAATTTGGGAAAACATCATAAGAATAGATACAGATAACGAAAAATGATGATTTATTTCAACATTGAATCATCTTCTAGGAAATTTTATCATTCTTCCATTTTCTTATTCTTTTAGTATTTTTTAGTATAGTTGGAATAATCACTAAGTAATAAAGAAATAATTCCTAGGATGATTAAATATCAAATTTTTCAATGTAGAGGAAAATAATATTACTAAAATTTTACATATATATCAGATTTATAAAATCATATAAGCATAATTGCAATATAGAATAAGTTTTACATTTTGTTTAAAAATTTGTTCTTTGTATTTTAAAAGAAAATCTCTAAGAAAGAATAAAATCCATAAAATATAAATCGTTATGGATAGTTATACATGCTCAAAAGAATCAATAACTGAAATTGAATCCAGTAAACTTTGATAGTATGCCAATGATTAATATTTTCTGCATTGAAAAATTATTTATTATAAATGCATCATTTGTAGGCCCTGCTCTTAATATATCTGAGAAATGTTGGCTTTTAAATTGCATATTTAGTATGCAAATAGATGCTACAGAGAATTGTCAGGCCTTGTGTAGAACCCTTTGTCTTTAGGTGGCCCTGGCACTGCTACCATCTGAAGTAATTGGCTACATCCTCATTTTACATCTGGAACAAATGTGCATTTCACAATTTTCAAGAAATATTATTTATTCCTAAGATCATAAAAAAATGCTTTAAACATTTGCAGGTAAATCTACATTATATGAGTTGATTTAATAATTTATATTTCATATTATTATACAACCCACTCTCTCTCTATATATATTTACACACATATATACATATATATTTACCATTTTATATGTATTTTGAAATAGTTTTATCTTAATTTCCAGACTTTTGTCTAAGTAATAAAATACGGTTTGAAAACAAACAAGAATTAATAGATTGAGGTAAATTAACGTCCTGGAACAATGCCTTAGGTTTGATTAGTCTTAATGGATTTCTGCTTGAAACATTTATCTACAAAATAAGACATAGCTGTCTGTAAGCTTACAAGGCAGGTACTAACTTGGAGGTAAATACTTTGAAAAACATTGCATTAATTATTTAGGTAAAGCCACTCTTTGAGAACTATTCAACTTAATCAGTTCTAAAACTTATTAGAGAAGATAAGGCTCTCTCACTCCCTGGGAGGATATAAGTAATTAGCAAGATAGTTTTCTTTTCTTTTCTTTTTCTCTCTCTCTCTCTCTTTTTTTTTTTTTTTTTTTTTGAGACAGAGTCTCACTCTGTTGCCCAGGTTAGAGTGCCATGGCATCAGCCTACCTCATAGCAATCTCAAACTCCTGGGCTCAAGCGATCCTCCTGCCTCAGCCTCCTGAGTAGCTGGGACTACAGGCATGAGCCACCACGATCAGCTAATTTTTTGTTTCTATTTTTAGTTGACCAGCTAATTTTTTTCTATTTTTAGTAGAGACAGGGTCTCACTCTTGCTCAGGCTGGTCTTGAACTCCTGACCTCAAGTGATCCTCCTGCCTCGGCCTCCCAGAGTGTTAGGATTACAGGTGTGAGCCACTGCACCAGGCCGGCAGGATAGTTCTCATCTGATCTTTGTGAATTTGTATATATGGTCAGTTTCTTCCGGAATTCCTAGGAAAAATAGAGGTAGATAGATATAGAGATGAAATGATTGATAATTTCCCTATATTTTTGTAATATCAGGTAAATACATTAGTTATTCTACAGATAGACTATAATTGTCATGTTTTATGGGTACCAACATGAATACTCCTGTATGAAAAACATATAAAATAACTTTACTGAGATTACATTCTAAGAAATTTGATCTCAACGTCAAGTCCAGTCACCTCAGCTCCAGTCACTATACATTAGGCCACAAGTGGACTGAATATAGAGCTCTAATTCCTCTTCTTTCACCTGCCTCAGCAGACTAATTGATTATTTTCAATATCAAAACTTTTATCAAAGCTGTTTTTCAAAACGCCCCAGGCAATCACGGAAAATTGCCATTGCTAGCGTATTTCCCAAATCTCCACCCCCCTCCAAGCACTGCTGTAAACAGCTGAAATAGGACATTTTAAAAGTTAAAATATACAACTTAATGAAAACAATTCAGAATAAGGACACTAAATATCACATTCCTAGAGACACCAAAACATAACCCCTTATTTGTCCATAACTTACGCACATGGCTGAAGGTACGGCACCACTTCTAGGGTGCTCCTCCTAGTGCCTTAGTAGCAAGCATCATATTTATTCTTTCTATGGTCCATGGATGCCTCAGTCACTTGTCCCCAAAAATAAAGTTCAGGAAAAAACCAGGGACCTACCTGCTCTTCTACACCTAGAAGAGATCTATAAGAAAAATCAGAATCAATTAGGCCAAATTAAAACTTGGATATCAGTAAGAAGTAATGCAAACAAGTTCAAATGACTAAATGTAGGATTGATATCAGAACATTTTAAAACCAGTTCAAATATATAGAAGATGGCAAACAAGTTGGAATGAGGGTAGGGGTGCATCCTTAAAAGATTGCTTCAACTTCAGTAGGTTTTCATGACTAAATTTCTAGGGTTAATTATATTGTGTCCATATAAGAGCTTGGTACATAAAAATAGAATGCAGCACAGGGCTTAGGGGAGTTAGGAGTAGCATAGAGTCAAGGAAGATGATAGGAATTTGTATTTTCAAGGCAATTGAAGACAGGAGGCAGTGGATTTGATTGACTTGATAATATCTGACCAGCCCTAGCAAGCAATCTTTCAATTTTCATCAGAATCTGGTGGTACGAATGCGTCAGATGGAAAGCAAGGTGGCATTTAGAAATCACATTTTATCTCTGAGAACTCAATTTCTATCAGCATATAATAGGTAACTCTCTTGACATATTGTCAGGTGTCCAATTGTGCCTTTTGTGTGTCCTACTCTCACTCAATATCTTCCGGGTACTGATTGAACATTGATGTTTTATGGCAACCTTGTTGCAGAAAAGTAGTACAGTGGAAGGTGTATTTATTATGAATGGTATTTAAAGGGTAGAAGTATGTGTAGTGATTTGCTACAGGAAAACACTGTGATGACCAGAGAAGGTGTGGGGCTGTTAGTTTTCAATTTCATTTTAATGGTTTTGTAATAGGGTAGACATTTTCCCAAAGTCCACTTGACATTTCTATATAGCAACTAGAGGAAGAATAGTTAATGGATAGGCAATTACAGATAGGATAATTTTGAACATGATTTTTCAATATCATGATATAACTCAGAATGACTATTTGTGATGAAATAGTTTTTGGAGAAACTTCTTTGATAAAATAAGATAAATTTGCTGAGGTGAACCTAAGAGATGATGGGTAACATTATCAATGAGGCCACATCCTGACAGAAATAATGAGTGGGGTTGCACTGATTATAAATTTCATTGTGATAATGTCATAGGGCATGCGGTATGTGAGTGGATACACCAATTTTTAAGCCTATTGATGTCAAGGACACATGTTTGGAAGAACATGGACATGCTATTCCATATACAAAGCCATCAAAAGGTCTAGTGAAACCTTTTTAACATTTTTAATATATTGCATTGACCTCAGAGGATACACACTTCTTGTGAGTAAATTGGTGAAGTACATTTACATATTACTTGTAATCATTAAATCATGATTACATGATTTAAATAGGCCCATTCAGGACCTTAGGCAGGGACTGGTATGTGTATTGTTTTATTTTAGATATCTTTTATCTTCAGCTGTGGTTAAAAACTAAAAATTTTAAGTATGATGAATTTTTGATGTTTTTTTGTCATGGTACATGAATGAACAAACATCTCTTCAATGGTCCTGTATTTGTGATTACTATGGGAGAGAGAGCACAACTCTGGAAAAAATTATTCACTTCATAAGTATGGTATTTCTCCTTTGTTTATATTATTTCCAGTTTCTGGATTCCAGTGTTAAAGTGAGATATTAGGATCTAATCAGGTTAAGTCACTATGTATTAAATCAAGCACTGCTTTATAGGTTCTGGTTTTTCCCAAGGGGGAAGTGTTTTGACTGGTATTTGTTGTCTTATCACTAAATGATTGTATCTCTTATTGCATTAACACCTGAAGGTAATGATCAAATCACAAATCCTTCATGGCACAAACAATGAGACAGATATTGTTTACCTTTATCTCAATGAGGATGCAATGTATACCCAGAGTGGCTGGTCTTTGTTGTTGTTTTCAATTTTTTCTAGTTTTCAGGGGTGGGGGAAGAGGGGACTTGGCTGGTTTCAAAATAGGATCCAATTTGCTCTTCCATTATGGGAAGCCTTTGATGTTCTCAATAATGGTTCTGATGGTGTTCCAAATGATTTCCATGATTGAAATTCCATTAATCCAATGACAATAAGAAGCAGGTAGTCATTATGTTGTAAGTCAATAAGAAAAATTCAGTCAGAGCATCTGAATACCAAAATCTCTATTAGGGTTCTAAAACAGAACCAAGAGGATGTGTGCGTGTGTGTGTATATGTGTGTGTGTGTGTGTATCTACATGTGTATATCTCCATCTGTATCTATCTATTTATCTATCTGTCTTTCTGGAGAGATGTTTATGGAACTGGCTCAAGGGATTGTGGAAACTGGCCAGTCCAAGATCTTCAGGGCTGTCTGGCAGGCCTGAGACCCAGGAAAGAATGACGTTGCAACTCAGATTAAAAGGTTATTTTTACTACATCAGTAGAGTCAGCACTTTTTATCATATCTGCATAGGTTATAGAAATTTATTCATTCATTCAGTCAGAGTTTTTAGTGCCTACTTCTTAGCAGCAACTGTTCTGGTGATGAGACTCCATGAACAAAATAGATAAAATCCTGCCCCCATGGAATTTTATTCCCGTTTGGTCATATTGGGGGCAGGAGTTAAATTTATATAGATAGCAGCTAGAGTATCAGATGTTTATATGTGTTGTGGGGAAAAATAAAGTAGGGAAGGGAGAAAAAGGTGTCACATAATCCACCATAACGTCTCCTGAACAGGCCTGTCATTTTCTGTGCAGGGCTTTTAAACTTGCTGACAACCCAAACACAACAGCTTGTAGTAGCTGGGAAAGCCTATCTATTTTATAGGGTAATCTTTGATTTTTTTCCAGAGCATAGAGAAAGGGTGTATCTGGAGATGACAAAGAGAAAGTCCAACTTACACTTCAACTCAGAGCATTGGCTTTCGCAAGTGGACACCAACCATCACATAGATGAATTTTCATTTCCTCTATCACATTTCCAAGTCCAGTGGATAAAGAATTGTTATAACTTTTCTATTGTCGGGTGGGGCAAATAATGGATTTTCAGCAGGTTATTCAAATTCACCCTTCACCTGGAGAATTGAATTTGACCCACAGGGATGTGAATTAAATGTAAAGGGTGAGGGTTTAGGTTACATAAAGCTCAGGTGAGGGTGAAGTTTTCTTCTTAATAAAGGAAAGTGTGCAGTGCAGATGCGTAGTACCAGTAAGAATATAGTAAAAAAGCCTTTCTCCAAAGAGAAAACTAATTTATTAACAGAGGATGAGGTTTAACACTGAAGAGAAAGTTAGTATAAAAAGGAAATGTGAAGAACAAGAATTCTACTGTTAGTCAGTGACAATTGAGTTAAATACAGGACAGGTAAGAAATATGTAGGACAGACAGTTTGGGGGTATACTGTTAGATTAATTTTAAGGTTAATGGGGCTGTGATGTAGGGATATCAGCATGTATTAAAGAATAGAGAAAGTGTGGATAAAATCATCTACTAATAACCAAGGTTAATAATGGAAGGGAAAGGGGAAGGTTTTGCATTGCTTCTCCATCCTTGAAAACATTTTTGAGTCTTTTTTAATGATGCCACTTTTTAAATTTCTTTACTTTGTCATTTTCTGGCCAAAATGTTATGTTGAATTTCCCTTAGTACCACTCTTTGAATTAATATGTTAACCTGACTCTTCATATTACATTACTGTGACATCTGGCTAAACCATTAACTGCAAATTACAGAACAGCTTAATTATAGAATGTGATTCTTCAATGTTTATTTAGATATTGAAGTGACTAATGATTTTCTTGTGTAAATAGGAAATTACAAATAAATTATTGGTAACTATTAAATATATAAACAAAGCAAAATGAGAAAGTACAAAATCTTTAGCTAAGAAAAAATGCACACTGTTTAGCCATGGAGAATAGACAAGGGAACAGGCCTTCATGTCATTACATAGGAAACAAAGTGTCCGTGGGTCTAGGGAGTAAGGCATTAGGTGGGGCACCGGGAATACACAAATTGTTTACAGAAAGCATATAAGAATTATGACAATAATAAAATTTACCACATGGCCGGATACTTTACTCTGAAGCAGTAGTCAGATACCTATCGATAGGTTATTCTCCCTGGGAAATCTCCTCTCTTGCCTCACACAGAAGGTAAATCAACTAGGTAAAGTAGAATCAAGCAGGCTGGACATGTAAGATATTCTGGCCCCATTAGATTGTGTTGTAGGAAAAGTAGCTAAAGAGATACTTCCAGGCTTCTCATTAAACTCATTGGGGTCATATGACAATTTTTAGAGTTGAAAATAACACTCTGAAAGTCAACCACACCTTTATTAATTTTTATTTCATTTTGAATTAACACCTTAGGTAAGTGTAGAGGTCTGATAATCATATAATTGAACAGTAACTTTCAAAAATTTTTCCAGCAGAATATTTTGGAGTCAGTATTTCCCCCCAAAAATGAAAGAACAGCTATTATACATTGGTTGAATTAAGACTGGGAAGTCAGCCATCTGGCTACTTATCATTCCTCTCATTTCCTATAGCAGTGACTTTTTAACTACTTCTGTGAAGTCTAGAGTTCAGTGGGGCTCACTTTGGAAACCACTAACCTGGAGAATCTCAAGAGGATATAATTTAATGAGTTATGATAATGATCCTTTAGAAACTGGCAGCTCAAGAAACAATATTATCAGCTACTCAATTAAATTAGTGGGAAGAATATTGGATAGTGCAATATTTAAACTCTGCTGTTCATAATCAGTCTACCCATTGTCAGAAATATGTTACAACATTTACAAATGATGTTGCGTATTTACAAATGTACGATCTGGCTTAAAATGGAAAATTCTACAACTCTGCGCTCATAATACTGCAATGCAACAATTAACTGGTTTTAAGTATAAGCTGTGTTTATGGATTGGACATGCATGCATTCTTCATTTGCCAAATTCTTCATCTTCTATTTTCATACACTACTTTATGATTCACTAACTTACTGTTTTCTGACTCTCTATTTGAGTTTGCAACTACTGTAGAAGATAGAATAAGGGTATCTCAATCAGAAAGATTTGATTCCTGATTCCTAACAGTAACTGCTATAATACTCAGAATACTGGGAAAATTACTAATCTTGGAACACTTGAAGATAAAACAAAACATGTTTTGCGTATTTGTGTGAGAATTAAATAAATGAGTTAACATATTCTGAACAAATTTTATTTAGAAGGTAAAAAAGGAGATGCTCACTTCATAATAAACCAGGAATTTCTCACTGAACATGAATATTTACTAACGTAAATTAAGCATTAAAAAACAAATCGAACTTGTTATGATTATGTACTTATTCACCATCCTTCCATTCCTCACTCCCTAGACACAAAACTTCGGAACATATTGCAAACCTAACATAAAAATCTTAAGGAAAGGAGTATGATGCACTCTCCAGTTTGGGTTAATGCAGCTGGATTCTCGTGCAATTACATCAATATCGATAGTTTCATTGAGCTACTGCCTAGTGAAGCATTGCTATGCCCAGAAACATGTTCTTGATTTGAGGTTATGCTAATCTTATAACCTTGACCAAAGAACTTTAAAATTGAAAATCAGATAATTTATAAGATGAAATTAACTACTTTAAGTACTCAACAGCCAATTAACTTGGTGACCTTCTAGGCATGACATAGGGAGATTGTGTAAAAGAATGCAGACAGAAGAGAATATTGGACTAGAGCCCTTTAGGATTAAAGAAAATTCTAATGATGAGCATAATGAAGAGAATTTCATTAGCAGATAATTCATGCATTTGATATATGCCAATTAATTGACTGGAATAATTACTTGGCTTTGACTTTTTTCTTTTAACTTTCTCTTCTTTTACATGGCTTTTAAAAGGACAGCTATTGCTAAGATCCCCCAAACGAACTCTAGTTTATATTAATATTATTTATATGGGCTTAATTAAAGAATATAAGTATTATACAAAAGGTACAGACTAAGGATCATTTATTATATGTTAAATTGTTTTTAGTCTTATAATTAACTTATAACAAAAAGCAGTAATCGAATTTGTTATATTTATGCTTATTAACACATTCAAAAATATCACGTAAACATCTATTTTATGGCAAGTGCTCTTCCGTGGACTGGGATACAGTAAGCAAAACACACAGAAAAGTACTGCCATCACGAAGAAGACATTCCAGTAGGGTAGAGAGTTAATAAGTAAATAAATAAAACACACAGTATTTATAGGTAATGACTATCACTGCAAGCAAATAAGTTAGAAAGTAAAGGGGGTTACTAGCAGGGAGAGGGGTACATTTCACGTAGATTTTTAGGTATTGTGGAGAAGGTGGCCTACAAGTAATGACTTGAATGTGGTCAGGGAATAAACTGTGCCTATATCTGTTAGGAAAAACAATCAAGGTACATAGAAAAGCTCTGAGATACAAACACATGTGATGTTTCAGAAACAGCAAAAAGAAGGCCAGGCGTGGTTTACGCCTATAATCCCAGCACTTTGAGAGGCTGAAGTGGGAGGATCACTTGAGGCCAAGAGTTTGAGAGCAGCTTGGGCAACATAGCAAGACCCCCATCTCTATGTTAAATTAAAAAAAAATAAAAGAACAGCAAAAAGATGGAATGGCTGAGAGAGGAATGATGAAGGGTGGGGGTTAATGGAGATGCAAGCCAAGACATAATAAGGGTGCAGATCACGTAGGACATTTTAGGCACTATAGGGCTTTTGGCTTTGCTTGTGAGTAAGATAGAAAGTCATTGAGTAGAAAAACCATATGACCTTGCTTATATTTCAAAATGATCACTCTGGTTGTCATGTTGCAAATAGTCTGTGAGTGAAAAAATTGGAAGCAGGAATACAATCCTGATGTCTAAGGCATAGAGAAGTGGAAAGACATAATTTCACTCTAGATAAGTTTTGCATAGAGCTAACAGGAACTGGGTATTGAACATACGGATTGAGAAAAACAGATGGATCAAAAGTGATTCTAAGGTTTTTACCTTGCACAACCAGATCAGGAAATGAAAGTGTCAATTACCGATCAAATGGTCTGATTGTTTTAAAATATAGTTCAACATTTAACCTGTAGCTAAATTTTATCAATGAAATATGATGAAATATGTATGACAAAGTCAAATGATTATATGCTATTCTTTATATTAAGATCAATTTAAAATTTTTCTAAGAGTAAAAGAGAAGAATAGACTATAATGCGTACTATATTTATTTATTTATTTTTTAAGTTTTTGTTGACCAGTTAATTTTTTCTATTTTTAGTAGAGACAGTGTCTCGCTCTTGCTCAGGCTGGTCTTTAACTCCTGAACTCAAGCCATCCTCCTGCCTCAGCCTCCCAGAGTGCTAGGATTACAGGTATGAGCCACTGTGCCTGGCCATGCTATATTTATTTGTGACTGTCTTAAATAAATTCTTGCTTTGGTAACTCTATATATCTCATTAATATGGTATTTTGACGGCATAACCTATTTGAAACATCCATTTTTTTCCTTCTATCTCATATTTAGTTGAATTGCAACAAATTATCTCTTCTGGAGCTAAAACAAAGGCCTCAGTTCTTCCACCTACCCACTTCATTTAAGAACTTAATCTGATTTAAGGGCATAATGGAATATTTAAGCAATGCTTCATCTATTCTGCAGATGTGACAAAACTATTTCCATACATTTTTTGCTAAATTTAAAATAACCTCAGAGATAGAAATATAGTTCATAAGAAAGGAAAAGTGGAGTACTTATATGATTTGCCATTGGGAGAAAAAAAACTAAGAAATTTCAGAGCTTTTTATACTTTGAAAACCCTTGGAATGATATAGTTTCAAACTTATAACCTGTGGACCTTTTCTTCTTGCTTCATCCTAATATTCAGCTGATGAGATTAATGTTAGAAGCTGTCAGTTTGACAATAATTATTCGTTCTAAATAGCTGGTTTTGTATTCTGCATTCTAAAATAGTACTTGGAACAAAAACCAGCAACATATTTTATAGTTACAAATGCCCTATGAATTCAGTTTTAGAAAACTGTATCTATTATTTAGATTCATCTTAATAAACATTTATGTATACAACCAGAGAAATGTCATTAAAGATGCAATTTATGGTTGGTTGCGATAATCCATGTGCCTACTTGACTGGGCTAAGGGATGCCCAGATAACTGGTAAGACATTATTTCTGGGTGTATCTGTGATAGCGATTGAGAAAGAGATAAGGATTTGAATTTGTTAGAGCAAGAGACTAGGAGACAGGGCTGAGACTGGATGCAAGAACTTGCAGGGTGGGTGCAGGTGATGAAATAACCAACCCTCAGGCAGACGCTAACTAGGTTACTGGGCTAGAAGCCTGATGCAGGGGTTTGCAGAGTGGGTGCAGGTGTTAAAGTCTAACTAAGGAGAGATGGATAACCACAGGCAAGAACTGGCTCCAGCTGGCTTTTCACTATCTAGATCACCTTGCATGTACTTGGACTAAATATAATATTATTTGCATTGTGGTTTTAAAATTTCTCTGCCCTCAAAATCACCGTGACAGTTCTGAAACTATATTATGTCTGACAATGGGAGGGAACTCAATTCTGGGAATTACTACCCAAATTCTCTAGAAAGAGCTAATCTTTAGCTTGGAATATTCCTCCCTTTAAAGGACCCAAAACCCCTTCCTTTTGGGGCAGTTGCTGTTTTCGAGCCTGTTTTCTCTCTCTCTCTCTCTCTTTAGATCTTTTAATAAAAGCTACTTGCTTGGCTTACATGGTGCATTCTGAAATTCTTTTTCTTTGATGATCACCAAGAACCTCCATTCAGAGGATGGTAACAAATTGATAGTCTGATTCAAGAAGATCACCCTTACTAATGTGGGTAAACATCATCCACTCTGTTGAGGTCCTGAATGGAGCAAAGTAGACAAGAAAGGTTGAATTTGTTCTCTCTCTAATTAAGCTGAGACATCTATCTTCTCCTGCCCTGCCCTCAGACATCAGAACTCCTCCCCTATTCTATTATTAGTACTTCCTTTTTTTTTTTAATGAGTTTTCACTATGTCACTATGTTCCCCAGGCTAGATTTGAACTCCTGGGCTCGAGCAATGCGTAGCTGGGACTATACTTTTGACTGCAAGTACACCACAGGCTTTCCTGGACCCCTGGATCTCACACAGCAGATTGTTGGACTTCTCAGCCTCAATAACATATGAGCCAATCCCTCATAATAAATACCTTTCTATATTTCCATCTCAATATCTAAATATCTATCTATCTATCCATCCATCCATCCATTCTATTGATTCTGCTTCTGTGGAGAATCCTTTCCAATACATTGGTATATCACTTAGGACTCTTTCAGTGGGAAGTAACTGAAAACATGATTCACTCTAGCCTATACAATAACGGGGAATTATTGGCTAATATGATATGGAAGGCCTAGGCTCAAGAGATATGTTAGTGGACTTCTTGGAAAATATAATTTAGTCAGCTCATGGGAATGAATCCACCTGGATATCTTAGTGGAACTCCATCTCTAAGGAAAATTCAGGGATAAATGAAAAATATTTTAACATGTTTATTTTTGTAAGGGACTTCTTTAGAACTGGACTCCCCAAATTAAGGACATAGCAAATATTGAAAAAGAAAATGAAACACACAAGTTTACCAATATGAGTGATAAGTTCTTCATAATGGAAAAATGTGGTGATCTTTTTGCCCCCATTATTATTGTATCTGCAAAAATCTTCTATATATAGAGAGACATCAGTATTGGGAAAGGGAAAAATGAAGTTATATTTCTTAGGGATTTAGAAACTTAAATGAAAATACTCAAAACAATATTGTTTGCTGACCTATTGATAGACCATGACTGCCATTTTCATTTGTTTCTTTGTAGTAAGCCTACTCCCCTTACCCCTAGACCATGGCCACCATTGGTTTGCTTTCTACCTGCATTATTTGGTCTTTTCCAAAATGTCCAGTAAATGGAATAATACAGTACTTATTGTTTTGTGTCTGATTATGTTCACTTTTCGTAATGCTTTTGAGATTCCCCTCTGGTCCTGCATCTATCAGTAGTTCATTCCTTTTTATATGTCAGTAGTATTCTAATGTACTAATGTAACATAGCTTGTTTATTAACATCAGTTTATAGACATATTTGCAGTTTCTGGTAATTATGAATAAACCTTTAATGAAAGATAATGAATGGATATATGCTTTCAGTTCTCTCAGGTAATATCCAGGAGTGATATTGCTATGGTATGTGCTGTTTAACTGTATAAGAACCTTCAAAACTGTTTTCTAAAGTGGCTGTTCTATTTTGGATTCCCAGTGACAATGTATGAGTGTTCCAGTCACTCATCTACACTTGGTATTGTCATTGCTGATGATTTTAGTCATTTCATATGTGTAGTGATATCTCATATGGCTTTATTTTGCATTTTATCAGTGACTAATGAGGTTTATTCATTAGTGACTCAAGGTTAGTGAAAGAGATTATCATCTTTCATGTGTTTGTAGTGTGTGTCTTAATTGGTGAAGTATCTGTTTAAATATCTTTCCTATTTTATTATTGGGTTATTTGTCTTTTTTTGACTGAATTATGGATAGCACTTTTTTATTAGAAATGTATTTTGCAAATGTCTTCTCCCAGTCTGTGGCTTGTCTTTTTTATTTTCTGAATAGAATCTTTTCAAGAGAAGAATTTTTAATATTTTGATGAAGTTTATCAATATGCTGTTTAATGTTTTATGCTGTGTCCTGTGAAATAAATCCATGTTTAAGTGTTAACTATATTTTTCTATGGAAGTTCTATTATTTTAAGTCTTATTTTCAGGTCAATGATCTATCTTAAGTTCATTTTTATATGATATAAGGTAAGTGTTATTGTATTTTCTTTCCTTCCATTCTTATTCTCTCTTACTCTCTCTTCCATTTCTTTGCACAAGGATATCAACTCTTTTCAACATTACTTGAAAAGATCATGTCATCCATTGAACCACTTAGACAAATTTACCCAAAATTGAATACCATGAATATGTGGGTCTATTTGTGGACATTCTATTCTGATCACTTTACATACATATACATACATATGTATATACACACACATATATATCTGTATTTATTTATATACAAATACTCAAGCGTCTTCATTTATAGTAAGTGTTGACATTAAATAGCACAAGTCCCCTGACTTTACTCATTTTCAAAATTGTTTTGGCTATTCTATGAGCTCTATGCTTCCAAATAGTTTATATAATTAATACTTTTTGTTTCAAGATACTTGTAAATTTACATAACATTGTAAGATACAGTATAGAACTATCCTCCAATGTTAACATTTTGCATAATTTTAGTACAATATTACCACCAACGTACTGACATTGATAAAACCACCAATCTTATGCTGATTTTATAGTTCATTTTACATCAACTAATATGAATTTACGTGTAGGTGTTTGGGAAGATGTTTGTATTTAGTGCTATAAGATTTTATAACATGCACTAATTGGTGTAATCATAACCACAGGCAAATACAGAGCAGTTTCATAACCCTGAGGATTCCCTGTGGTACTCCTTTTAAACAAATGTTATTTTTTATAACACTGTGGTCCCCAACCACCATGCCGCGGACTGGTACCAGTCTGTGGGCTATTAGGAACCAGGCCACACAGCAGGTGGTGAACAGCAGGAGAGAGAAGCTTCATCTGTATTTACAGCCGCTCCCCATCACTTACATCACCGCATAAGCTCCCTTTCCCGTCAGATCAGCGACGGCATTAGATTCTCAAAGAAGTGTGAACCCTACTGTAAACTGCACATGGGAGAGATCTAGGTTGCCCACTCCTTATGAGAATCTAACGCCTGATAATCTGAGGTGGAACTGAGGCAGTGATGCTAACACTGAGGAGCGGCTGCCAATACAGATTAACATTAGCAGAGAGGTTTGACTGCACAACAAATGGTAATGTGCTGGAATCATCCAGAAATCATCCCCTTTGTCCTGGCAAATGGAAAAATTGTCTTCCATGAAACCAGTCCTGGTGCCAAAAAGTTTCGGGACTGCTGTTATAATAGTTTTTATATATAAAGAAAAATCGTAATTATAGTATGGATAGTTTTATATCCTCTTCACTCAATTTCCTGCATTACTAACACCTTACATTGATATGGTACATTTGTTGCAGTTAATGGGCCATATTGATACATTATTGTATCCACACTTTATTCAGATTACCTTAGTTCTTTTTTTTTTATTTCAAAGTATTAAGAGGGTACAAATGTTTTTGATCACATAGATTGTTTTTGTAATGCTTCAATCATGACTGTGAGTGTGCTCATCACCCAAGTAGTGTTCAGAGTAAGAGTACCCATTAGGTAGGTTTTTGTCTCTACCCTACTATTCCCTCCCCACTGCTTGATTTCCACTGAGTTTTACATTACTCTGTGCGCATGTGCACTCATCAGCTAGTTCTAATTTAATAGTTAGTATGTGTGGTGTTTATTTTTCCATTCTTGACATACTTCACTTAAGATAATGGTCTCCAGTTCCATCCAAATTGCTGAAAAAGGCATTAATTCATCCTTTTTTTATGTCTGAGTGCTATACATATACCACATTTTGTTAATCCATTCATGAATTAATGGGCACTTGTGTTGGTTCCACATCTTTGGCATTGTGAATTGTGCTACAATAAACATTTGAGTGTCGGTGTCTTTTTAATAAAATAACTTCTTTTCCTTTGGGTAGATACCCAGTACTGGGATTGCTGGATTCAATGGTAGGTCTACTTTTAGTTCTTTGAGGAATTTCCATACTATTTTTCCATAGAGGTTTTACTAATCTGCAGTCCCCCCAACAATGCATAAGTGTTCCTTTCTCTTTGCCCCCACCAGCATCTGTTGTTTTGAGGCTTTTTAATAAAAGCCATTCCAACAGGGATAAGGTGATATCTCAATGTGGTTTTAAATTACATTTCCCTGATGATTAGTGACATTGAGCATTTTTTCATATATTTACTGTCCATTAGTCTATCTTCTTTTGAAAAGCTTCTGTTTGTGGCTTTTGCCACTTTTTAATGGGTTTGCTTGTATTTTTTTCTTGCTGATTTACTTGAGTTCTTTATAGATTATTGATATTAGCCCTTTATCAGATGGATAGCTTGTGAATATTTTCTTCCATTCTGTAGGTTGTCTATTTGCTTTGCTAATTATTTCCTTAGCTGTGCAAAAGCTTTTTAATTTAATCAAGTCCCATTTATTTATTTTTGTTGTTGCTGTGATTGCCATTGGGATCTTAGTCATAAATTCTTTGCCTAAGCTGATATCTGGAAGAGTTTTTCCTACATTTTCCTCTAAATTCTTATGGTTTCATGCCTTATTTTAAGTTTTTTATCCATCTTGAATTAATGTTTGTGAGTGGTGAGAGAGAGGGATCCTGTTTCATTCTTTTGCATGTGGCTATAAAGTTTTCCCAACACCATTTATCGAATAGGGCTTCTTTTCCACCGGGTATATTGTTGTCTGCTTTGTCAAAGATCACTTGGCTGTATGTGGATAGTTTTATGTCTGAGTTCTCTGTTCTGTTCCATTGGTCTATGTCTATCTTTGTACAAATATCATGCTGTTTTGTCACTACAGCCTTGTAATGTAGTTTGGAGTCTGGTAAGATGATGCCACCTGATTTATTCTTTTTGTTTAAGATAGCTTTGGCTATTCAGGCTCTTTTCTGGTTCCAAATGAAGAGTAAAATTACTTTTTCTACATGTGTGAAGTATGACATTGGTAATTTGATAGGGATTGCATTGAATCTGTAAACCCCTTTGGGTAGCATGGACATTTTAACTACTACCAATCTATCAGCATGATATGTTTTTCCATTTGTTTGTGTCCTCTGTGATTTCTTTCCTCAGTGTTTTGTAGTTCTCTTTGTAAAGATATTTCATCTCCTTGGTTAAATATATTCCTAGGTATTTCATTTTCTTTGTACTTATTGTGAATGGTATTGAGATTACCTTAGTTTTAATCTGTCCTGTTCTTGTGCCAGGATCCAATTCAATACCACATTACATTTACCTTTCATGTTGCTTTAGTCTTCTCTTAGGTGAGACAGTTTTTCAGACTTTCTTTGCTTTTGATGACCTTGATAGTTTTGAGGAGTTCTGGTCAAGTGTTTTTTACTATACTCCCTAATTAGGGTTTGTATGATGTTTTTTCCTCATGTTTGGACTGTGTTTATGGGTTTTAGGGAGAAAGACCACAGAGTAAAATGCCATTTCCATCACAATGTGTCAAGAATTCATATATGCAATCAACATAATATCACTTTTGAAATTCACCTTGATCACATGGTTCAAGTAGTGTTTGTCAGGTTTTTTCACTGTGAAGTTACTCTTCCCTTACCCCTCTTCCATACTGTACTCTTTAGAAGGAAGTTACTATGAGGATCTCACACTTAAGGTGTGGAGAGTTATGCTCTACTTCCTTGAGACCAGGGAATCTGCATCTAGGTGTTTCTGATCCATTTGGCTCCAATTAATATTATATCAATTATCATACCAAACTCATAGCTAGATATAATTCTGAATACTAATTAATATTTTTGTCCTAGCCCAATGTCCTCCTCCCCCAATTTAATGGAATTGTTTGGATGGAGGAGCCACAATCTTAATTTGATCTTTGCCAGTGAAGTGAGACTTTGTTTTCAAAAAGTTTTCAATTCTATTTTTTATTATTTGGAATTTAGAAGCAGACGCTTTTTCAAATCTGTAAGCTTCCATATTTATGTACTATTGCTCTTTTCTTTTATTTCTGTTTCCAAATGATATGGTTCTTTCCTGAACTAATCTCTGTCTTGCAACACCTTATTAAAAACAATGGCACAGCCTCCATTGACATGAATTCTGCCTTTTCAGTTAGTAGAACAACTGATTTGTTTGTTTTGTTTTGTATTTCCCAAAGGATTTCTCATGGTATATATAATGTTTCCCCAAAATCCAAGATTCATATATTACTTTTTTTTTTTTTTTTGGTAAAACCTTCACTTGCCCACTAAGCCAATGTCACGCAATTTAATGTTTTCTTATTACTGTAGAATCCTACTTCAAGGAAACTATATCTGCATTGCTCATAGCATGCTAACTACTATAACAACAGCTCCAGATTTCTATGCTTCACACATCAAAGGTTTAGCTATTGTTTACACAACAGTCCAGTACAGGAGTTCCTGAGAAGAAATGGTATTAGCATATATTTATTAATTAGATAATATTTCCAGACATTGATGATTGAGATATGGGGCTGAGAGACTCTGATATTTTAGTACTGATTATGCAATTTTAGGCTTCAGCACCTGGGTATCTGGCAATGCCCTTTTCAAATGAGGAACCACAAGTGTGCAAATATAACTTCAATTTAAGAGGGCTTTCTAAGCATCGAAACAAAGAAAAATAAACCAGAATGTGAAACCATGAAATTAAAAACAAAATTTGTATATAAAACACTCTATAAACAAATTGAAAAGAGATATTTAAAAAAGGAGGGTGAATTTACTACTTATATGAAAATCATAAACCCCATTTTAAAACAATCCAAAAGAAAAATCAATAAATGAGAAAAAATAAGCCTAGAGTAAACTAAAAACGTCTTTTTCTGCAAAATGCGAAATATTGAGATCATAAGAATAAAAGTAAAAATTAAACTAAAATGATGTTTATTTATTTGACAGTAATTCAAAATGATAATAGGTAACAATTATAGTTATTTCTTATTGTTGCATAAAACATTACCACAAATTTAATGGCATTAAACAACAACACAATATATTATCTTTTAAGTTTCTAGGAGTCAGGACTCCAGGCACAGGTCAGTTCTCTGCTTGAGGTTTTATAAAGCTGAAGTCAAGGAACTGGCACACCTTCATTCTTCCTGTAGTTATTAGCAGAATTTAGTTTCTGGCAGTTGTAGGACCGAGGCCCCTGTTTTTATGTTAGCTTAGGTTAGCTGTAGTCGGGGATCACTTGCATCTTCCACAGGCTGCCCTCAGTTCTTTGCCACATGGTTCCCATAGGCAGTTCACAACCTGGCTATTTTTGCTTTTTTCTGTGCTAGCAGGAACTCTTCTCTCTGATTTCTTCTTTTCCTCCAAACAGCTACAAGAGAGTCTTGTATATGTAACGCAGTGTAACCGCAGGAGTGGCCATGACATCACCATTCGCCTTGTAATACAATCTAATCAAGGGAGCCGCCATCGGGTCATGGCCATAAACCGCACTGACACTTAGGTGCAGGAGCTATACCAGCGTTGTGCACCAGGGGGGCAGGATTGTTTGAGTCACTTTATAATTTGCCTACTATACCAGTTATCAGGGTTTAGTGAAACAGGAATATTCATTCACTTTTTGTGAGATTATAAATTGATTTTAATTAGTTTCTTGACATAAAATTTGTATCAAAATTCTTGACTTTTTCATATAATTTGAGCAATTGATCCCACATTTTAATATTTTTTTCTGAATAAATAATCGACCATGTTGAACAACGGTGTTTTGTGAAATATAAAATAATTATTTTAAAAAATTGTTTAAGGATATGTTGTTAATTATATAGATTTTTGGTACCATACAGTAATTGAAATGTTACTTTAAGTATTTTAAATATTGGATAAATGCTAACTGAAAACAATAAAAGTATGTAAACAATGTGAATATTATCTATGCAAAGGGAAATACTGGAAAATGGCTGTTCTATTTGATTGTATTAATGGTCATTTGTTTAACTTTTGTTTTCTAGACTTGAAAATTTAAAAAAAAACCTTATTACTTGTTTAGGCTGTTTTAATAAGATAGTTTGGCTGTAACTGCACAAGATAAAATATACACACCCATTACATTTCTAAGTAATTACACAAAAATATAATTTATTATTGCTTAAAAACTATCTGGATTGAAAAATACCAGGACTTTGGTCTTTTATATTTGTAATACTACAGATATTCTATGAATACATAAATTGTCACAAATATAAATTTTAAGTTGTGGGATAGAGTCAGGGCAACATTCTTGATATATCAGAGCTAACAGGGAAAGCTCTCCATATCTCATATTTCACAAATTTCTTTATGTCTTCCAGGTTATATTAATAGAAGTTTTTTGTAGCAAATAAGATTTTTTCATGAAATAGACTTGCCCATATCAATTACGTTGTACATATTGGAGAAACATCCTATTAACCTGTACTCAAGTGTAAAAATTCTTTTGAAATTTTAAAAATTATTTTGTTTTTGCCATAAAAAATTAATCCATTCCAAATGAATGTCTTAATTTAGAGCTTTTAAATATGAAAAACCAGCAACTTTATACAGTTTGGACTTTGATGGATTTCTGAAATAATATTATTGTAGAGTAGTATTAATAACACAGTTTTAAAATTCATTTTTTGACTGTGTTTATTAGGTATACTTTGATTTTGTATTGACCAGATGGATTACAATACTCGTTAAACTGCTAAACAAAAGAAATGGGAATATGATGATAATGCTTTTTATCATGCCCAACATCTGCATTTCTAATTTGTCTTAATTATGTACATATACAATTTGGTCAATGTTTTGCATTTCAAAAATCCATTCTAATTTCAAATGTATCTGATAGTTCATAAGAGCAATTATGTATTTAAATGAGACAATCATTGTCTAATTGGCATATTTCAATTTCCAGTGAGATGTGCCAATTAACTAGAATCCACTGTAGACCGTAATATCTCCAACAGAGAATTTATGGACTATCAACTAAACACAGCAGTTTTAAAGCAACATATCCTAAACTTTATTTCCTAAAATTACTTTCACCAAGGGGGTTTGTACTCAAATGTATAAACTGAACTTAAATTAAAACATATATCATCTTTGGCTATGCTTCGTTCACCTCTAGACTCAATGTCCTTTTGTTTTAGTCAAGCGAATATAATGGAGTTATTAGGGTGTTGTAATGATATTTGATCATCACTTTTTTATTTAATATATTATGAGCACTATACTAACTTCTGAAGATGCCTGACAAGCAAATGCAAGATATTGCCTTTATATTCCTAAAAACACTCAAGCTAGTAATGATTCTGTCTGTCTGTCTATCCAAGTATCATCTTTCTATCTAATTATAGTTTGCTTTATATATGGTAGTTTATGATTAACTATGACAATGATTTATATAGGATATTAGAGCTATTGGATTTCAAATAAGATTGTCTTCAGGTTTTTCTTTTAAGATAGATTGGGATGTTTATTTAAACCAATATAAAATATCAAATTTACAAATTCATACAGTCAAAGATATTTCAAATTTAATATAAAAGATTACTAAATGTCCTGTGGTCCTGGGAATTATAATTTGTATTTCATGGAGGACAATCATGTTTGCTGTATAGATTAATAAGATATGCCCATTGTCAATTTTTACTGTCATATTTGGAACTTCTTAGTCTCTGTTTTTATTTCCCTCATAAGTTTCATTTCTTTTCTTTTTAGTATAATATTAACTTCATTTTTCTTTTATTTTTACAAAGCAGTTTGGCCAACAGATCCACATTTGTTTTTTTTTTTTTTTTTATTTCAGCTCATCATGGGGGTACATAAGTTTAGGTCATATACATTGTCCATGTCCCGCCCAAACCCCCAAGTCAGAGTCCCAAGCGCACGTCCGTTCTCATTCCCCAGACAGTGCGCCTGGTACTCACCATGTAGTCATACCTCCATCCCCCCCCACCCCCCACCTCCCCGGGTCTGCACCTTCAAGCATGACCATTCCCCAGAGGGTACGCAACGCACTCGTCATGTAGGCATACACCCATCCCCTCCCCCCACCCCCCATCCCAGTCTGATATCCAATTGGTATCCTTCCCTGATGTACATTTAGGTGATGATCAGGGAAACCAGTTTTCTGGTGAGTACATGTGATGCTTGGTTTTCCATTCTTTGGATACTTCACTTAGTATAATGGGTTCCAGCTCTCTCCAGGAGAACCAAAGAGATGTCGTATCATCGTTATTTCTTATAGCTGAGTAGTACTCCATGGTATACATATACCACAGTTTACTAATCCATTCGTGGATTGATGGGCACTTGGGTTGTTTCCACATCTTTGCGATTGTGAATTGTGCTGCTATAAACATTCGGGTACAGGTGTCTTTGTTAAAGAATGACTTTTGTTCTTCTGGGTATATGCCCAATAATGGGATTGCTGGATCGAATGGTAGGTCTACTTGAATCTGTTTAAGGTATCTCCATATTGCTTTCCATAGGGGTTGCACTAGTTTGCATTCCCACCAGCAGTGTATGAGTGTTCCTGTCTCTCCGCATCCACGCCAACATGTGTTGTTTTGGGATTTTTTGATAAAGGCCATTCTCACCGGAGTTAAGTGGTATCTCATTGTGGTTTTGATTTGCATTTCCCTGATGATTAGGGATGTTGAGCATTTTTTGATACGTTTTTTGGCCATTCTTATGTCTTCTTTTGAAAAATTTCTATTCATGTCCTTTGCCCATTTTTTGATAGGATTGTTTGATTTTTTCTTGCTGATTTTCCTGAGTTCTAAAAAGATTCTTTTTATCAGTCTTTTATCTGATGTGTAGTATGTGAAAATTTTTTCCCATTCTGTAGGCTGTCTGTTTATTTTCGTGACTGTTTCTTTGGCTGTGCAGAAGCTTTTTAATTTAATCAGGTCCCATTCGTTTATTTTTGTTGTTGCTGCGATTGCCTTAGGGGTTTTCTTCATAAATTCTTTGCCTAGACCAATGTCTGTAAGAGTCTTTCCTACATTTTCTTCTAGAATTCTAATCGTTTCCCATTTAAGGTTTAAATCTGTTATCCACCGTGATTTGATTTTTGTGAGAGGTGAAATCTGTGTGTCCTGTTTCAGTCTTCTACATGTGGCTATTCAGTTTTCCCAGCACCATTTATTGAATAGGGACTCTTGTCCCCAGAGTATGTTTTTGTCTATTTTGTCAAAGATTAGATGGTTATATGAGGATGGTTTTATATTTGGGTTTTCTGTTCTGTTCCACTGGTCTGTGTCCCTGCCCTTGTGCCAATACCAAGCAGTTTTAAGCACCACAGCTTTGTAGTATAGTTTGAAGTCTGGCAAATCAATACCTCCCATTTTGTTTTTATTGCTTAAGATTGCTTTTGCTATACGGGGTCTTCTCTGATTCCATACAAAGTGTATAATTATTTTTTCTAAATCTGTGAAAAATGATGTTGGTAATTTAATAGGAATTGCATTGAATCTATAGATTACTTTGGGTAGTATAGACATTTTAACGATGTTAATTCTTCCAATCCATGAGCATGGTATGGATTTCCACTTATTTACGTGTTCTGCAATTTCCTTCCTTAGCGTTTCATAGTTCTCTTTATAGAGGTCCTTTACCTCTTTAGTTAAATATATTCCTAGATATTTTATTTTCTTTGTGCTATTTTGAAAGGTATTGAGTCCTTAATTTGGTTCTCCGATTGAATGGTATTGGCATATATGAATGCCTCTGATTTGCGTGTATTGACTTTGTAACCTGAGACATTACTAAATTCGTTAATCAATTCCAGGAGTCTCTTGGTTGAGTCTGAAGCCAGTGCTTCAGATTCACATTTGAAATAGACAGTTACTTTAAAAATATTTTTGACAAATTTGTCAAAAGTTAAATTAATGCAAATATATTATTTAATTGGGGCTTTCACTAATCTTTAACATTATGTCATTTTTTTCTTTATAATATATTGAAAAATCATATGAAAATATTATGGAAAATCGTGTTGTATATAAATGATACCCTGATGTATGGAAACTATTTGAATTCCAATTTGGAATTTTTTCTTTTTAACCTTATATTTTATATTATAATAGCATTACATTGATAAGCTCAGCCCTTGCTTGATAGTGACAGTTGGGTCTAGAATTATGACCTCATTCCAATGGATTATAACTTTTAATGTAAAAAAAAGGTGTAGATCTGAGTTTCACTTCAAGAAAGACCAATCTGTACTCTTAAAGTAGGCCCAAAGAGTTTGTATATGAACCAAATGTTGATGTCAGTTATCTAACAATCATGCTCTGAGAAACACCAACCTATGCTTATGTAGCCATTGAAGAACTCTAAAACTATGATCAATATTCACATATTCATGAATACAGTGTGACACTAAATTAAGCATTCAATAAAAATGTATAATTCTCAGATAATCTTGATCTTCCTCAACTTCATAATAATAAAATGCAAGTTCCTCCAACCTCTCTCTCTGTCTTAGACCCTCTCTCTGAATATTCTACACGAAGCTACACGATCAGACAGATGTCTGCAAGAACATTTCTAAATACAGGCCATGTGACTTGGAAAACTGTTAATGCAAATAAACACAGGATGAGAAAACAGGGAATTCACAGTCTAAAAGTCAAACATTAAAAATGTAACTACAAAACAGCATCTTTCACAAGTAAACTTAGAACTTTAATAAAGTACTAGTACAAAATTTTGTGAAAACTAAGTTCTGTATTTTAAGAGTCAACATGCTAACACTTTAGTATATCTTTCAAAACCTGTGCCAGTTGGCTTCTAACAAATTCTCTAAAATTCTTATTTCACTTATAGCAGTGTACTCTAAAGTCTTTCTGATCTTTTTGTCTTTCTATAAGCCCAGAATTTCACATGTAATCTTTACCAGATAAATCTAAGTCCTAGCTCAAATTCACCTTTTTCCAGGGCACTCTTTGTGCTGTTTTTTCCTCCCCACTTGGAAGCATGTCCTGCTACTGCATCTATCAACAAAAGGATAATATTTTTGTCCCTGTCTCTATTCCTCTCCCTATGTCCCTTTCCATTCCACCTCCCTATCCCCATCCCTATCTTCGTCCAGATCCCATCTATCTAAGTCAGTCTTGGAAGTAAGAGACTTGAATTCTACTCCCAGCTTGACAACCTTTGGAATCCCATACCTCGCCCCACACATGCTCTCTCTATTAGCTCCTCACAGCTGAGCACACTGAATTCATGCAACCAGTAGAGTTGTCCATTCTTGTTTCTGAGATAGTTCTGCCTGAGGCAGTCTTGGTTTTACCTAATGTCCTTTACTATTTAAAAATAAATCATTATTATCTTAAACCAGCACTTCTCCAATGTCTATTATAAATTTACCCAGTTGCAAATACGTTTAATACATTTGAACTATAAAATACAATACAATTTGCCCTTAACTAGACAATTATTAAATTTTTTTCAAATAAAAGTTAGCTCATGTGTGCTGTAAGTGGTATAATCTAGTAATGGTATATACATAGTTGCTTTTATTAATTGGCATAAAAAGCAACCTTGATTTTGCCAGTTTTAATCAAAAGTATGACCATGTGAGCACATTGTTGGGGTCATTCTAAGGTGATGGGAAGGCATCCAAAAAGTGATGGGCCCTGATACTGACAATTCTTTAGCATAATGATGAATCTACCTCGTTCTGAGTATAAAAGACCTGTGGTGTAGTCAGAATTTGATGTTTTTCTCAGCTATAGCAGAATCCTGCCTTGCATATAGACCACCAGGGCATCTTTTTTGACCTTGATTTCAACACACATCTTTTTAACTATTTTTTTTTATTTGCCAGGGTTTTCTAGAAAAGAGTACAAATAGAAAATTTACTAAAAGTAGTTGGTTAATGCAATTATGGAAGCTAAGAAATCCCAAGATCTATAGTCCGAAGGCTTGAGAACCAAAAGAGCTTATAGCGTAAGTTCCAGTTTGAGTGCAAAGCGAGGATAAGACCATGTCCCAGCTTGAAGAGCATCAGAAAGAAAGGGAAAGTTCTCTCTTTTTGTACTAAGCCTTTTTGTTCTATTTAGGCCCTTAACAGGTTGAATGAGGCCCACACGCATTGGAGAGGGCAATGTGCTTCACTCTGTCTGCTAATTCAAATGTTAATCTCTTTCAGAAGGAGCCTCACAGACACGCCTAGAACAATGTCCAACCGAATATAAGGGCACCCCATGGCCCAGTCAAGTTGACACACAAAATAGGCATCACAAATGTATTTAAAAACTTGAAAACAGTGTGTATGTGTGTGTATATGTGTGTTTCCTTCTGTTTTATAGCCAACCTGAAAGCCTATGCTTGTGAACTTTATTAAATTACTTGTCAATTTCCTCTATATTTTATTAGGAGTGTGGTCCTGCCTTTGTCTAATTAATAATCTTTGGGACACTGGAGCTTTGATTTAAACAGAATTTTATTCTTCTAAGAATATAGGACACAACTGCCATCATACCTATAAATCCGTATTCTGCCTGGTTGTAACCAACATTGAGACCCCCAAGTTTGGTTCCCATAGACAGTATAGTTTTGAATATCCAACTGAATAGTGTCTAAGAACTACCAAGTTCCTATACATATTACCCTCCTAGAAGAATCTCTAATAATTTTTCTCCAAACTTGAATAAAGCCCCAGTAATTTCTAGCCCATGGTTATTGGTGAGTCAAATTTCACTTTTACTTTTTCTATTATATTAGCCTTATCTGACTCTAAAAGAGTTGCACTAATGCTAACAAATGAGAAAACAGGAGAAAATGGTAGTATAATAGCTTTTGTTTGTGAATACCAGGTACCCTTCACTCGTCTTTCAGTAATAGACTCAGCACACTCAATCAAACAGGTGGGCATATGATTTAAGATGAACTAATCATAGGTTACATTTCTACAACTACAGTGATATGACCAAATCTGAGGTGATATTAACTGGATACATTCATTGTGTCCATCAAAAATATGTGTTGAGCTTCTATGCTGTGGCAGATACTGTACTAGACAGTGGTTAGAATGGTTAGCAAAACTGACATAATGTTTGCTCTTACAGGGCTGAGAGTCTAGTGTTGGAGAGGGTACAAGTAAATGAAGATTGAGAGCACAGATGAAGACGTTTTCATCAAATGAGGGAGGTCTGAGAAGGTCTCGATAAAACAATTATGTTAGTGTGGTAAATAGCATAATGCTTCTCCAAAGATGTCCATTTCCTAATTCCCAGCCCATATGAATATGGTACCTTACATGACTAAAGGGACTTTAAAAACATAATTAAAGATTTTGAGATGAGGAGATTATCCTAAATCATCGCAGTGTGCCCAGTATAATCAAAAGAGTCCTCATAAGAGGAGGCAGGAGAGTCAGATTCAGAAAAGGCAATGTAATGACAGAAGCACAGAGTGAGAGTCAGAGAGAGAGAGAGATTTGAAGATGCTATACCGCTTGCTTTGAGGATGGAGAAGGGGCCATAAGCCAAGAAATCCAGATAACCTCTAGAAGCTGGAAAAGCTAACAAAACAGATTATTCCTTAGAGACTGCAGCAGAACCCACCCCTGCCAACATCTTGACATAATCCCAGTGAGACAGATTTGGACTTCTGCCCTCCAGAACTGTAATATAATAAGTTTGTGGGTTTTTTCATTACAGCAGCAGTAGAAAACTAATAGATTTAGCTAATATTTAAAAAATGAGTCAGCATTAACTTGATAAAGAGAAAAGAAAAGAAGGGTGTATGCAGAAGGAGAAGATCCTTTGGTAAGAGGCAGTGTTCATTTAAGAAGAAATGGTAGGAAAAACCAACACAGTTTTTTGGGGGGTGGGGTAGAAGTAAGGGGAAACATTCTGAAAGGAGTTGGAAAGGGAGAAAGTGACCATAAAGCAAAGGTCTCTCCAGGCCACACTGAGGATTCTAGGAGGCCATGTATGGTTTTTTAATAGGAGACTGTTAGCAGGATGCAGTCAGATTTGCAATTTTAAAACTATTTCTCTAACTTCATTCTAGAGAGTGATTAGTGTGTGTGTTGATAGGGGGTGAAGATTTGGGGAATTACTTAAAGTCTAGAGAATAATTTAAGCATGTGTGTGGGAGGGAAGGGAATGTTACATGCTGGCCACTTAAGAACTACTGCAGAAAGGCAGGCAAGAGATGACAGCAGTAGACATGAGTAGAAATGTTGGAAGTATCTAGAAGTTGACATCTCTGAAAGGTATTTGGAAGATAAAATTCACAGGGCGTGTGGGTGCTGGATGTGCCAGTACATTCTCCCAAGACATGTTAAATGGCAAGTATCAAAACTAACAAAACTGGTATAAGGATCTTATGGCAGAAGATCGCTAGCAGTTAGAATTAAACAGCAACACAGAAAAAGGGGGACAAGACGGGGGGGAGAAGGGGAAGGGACAGAGACAAAGGAGAGGAGATTGACCAAGACACAGAGATAGTCATTCAAAACCCTGAATCTCGAGGTTCCTGGATCAATTCTACCTGGGCACTTCTCGAATTTTGGTTAGAAGAATTCAAAATTTTCCCTTTTTTTATTTTTTAGTTGGTGTTCTACGAGTAGCTCTTGACAAACACTAATGCAATATAGACTTGAAACATGATTTTCTAACGTAAATGGCTTCATAGTTAACATGCTAAAGAGATGGAAATCATCTTCTATTGACTAATAGGATCTATGCGGAAGTTTCTGGCTAAATACTAGTATTGGAAACAGAGTGTTTTGTCCACCCGCCTCCTTCTCCCCCTACAACACACTTAGCAGCTGTATGTGTGGTAATTAATCCGGC
The DNA here is from genome assembly GCF_020740605.2 of Lemur catta. Lineage (NCBI taxonomy): Eukaryota > Metazoa > Chordata > Mammalia > Primates > Lemuridae > Lemur > Lemur catta. The sequence goes on along the minus strand of NC_059131.1, from coordinate 103,148,250 downwards.
TGCTCTGCCTGCTAAATACTGAAGTGCTGAGACAGTTCCCTGCTGGGCCTGGCCCTAAACTTGTTTCTCAGCCTCAGTTGATCCACAAGACTTGACGCAATTCCACTGTAATTTTTTGAATCCAAATGTTTTTGTTGTTACCTCCATTAGTAAATTCAAGACTATAGAATGCCAGTTACCCAGACTTTTTCTGTCAGCTGTTAGATGACTTTGTGGGTATAAATAGCCTCTTCTCAGACCCTCATGGTCTAACATGGGAGCAGATCCTAAGAACTTAAGGGAACATGCAAAGTATCTACTTTTTTTTATTTAGCAGAAATTCTGTAGAAGTCACATATTTTGACAAACATAAAGTAATGATTAATAATTTGACCATATTTTTAAAATACATAGTTTTTCTTATTAGAAAAATCATCCAAAAGCCTTACTCCCCAAATTAACCACTGATAACATTTGGTGTACATACTTTAGATTGTATCATAATGCATATTCCATTATTTTTACTTAAGAGCATTCATACGTGAATATTGGTATGTTATCTGCCTTTTACTTAATTATATGTCTTAAATATTTCCTATTTCATTAAATTATCTTATTGCATTACTTTATATTTTATGCTGTTTGTAATAATTTTCAGATAACTCATGTCCATGTGGAAAGAATAAAAACCTTAATTATCAAAATTCCATGATATAGAGATAAACACTGTTAACATTTAGCATATATCCTTATAAATATGTTAATGCTTGTGCACACATGCTTTAACTTTATCATACACATATGTATTACAAAATTTAGGTCATATTTCATGTAGTATTTTATAATATTTATAAATTATAGCTAAAGTATAGTAATATAGCTTAAATGTATTTTTACACCAAATATACAACTTCATTGTTATGGTTAGTATTCCATTTTCAAATGTGCTATAATTTATACAACCAATTATTAATCATTTATATTGCTGTTAATGTTTTGATATTGCAATTGTTTTGATATTTATATATGCTATAAAGAGCATCCAGGTAAATATCTTTGTTCTTAAATTCATATAACTGTAAATTCTGGATCAAATTTTGTAAAAAATAATGTTTGGCTCTCAAATTTTATGTTGAAAACAAAAGTAGTCTCTTCTCTCTTACTATTGCTCTTAGGTAAGTGTTTTGTTTAGAGGATTTTATAGAGCTTTGCTTAATTGTCTTTTTCTCATTAAATACCCGAATGACTTTTAAAAGTAATATCTTCATCTGAAGCTGATGTCGACCTTGAAAGTGACATTGAAACAGTTTTAGACTCAGAATGCCATTTAAATGTCACTAGTTTTTTTTTTTTTTTTAACATTGGCTTAAAAGGATTAATAGTACTTTTTAAAAAAAAATTTTCCAGTGTTACTTTTGCCCTAGGTGCACATATAAAAATAGATTTCTAATAGAATCAATTTAAGCACCATACTTGTAATTCAATAATTTTAATAACTCAATAACAGAACAATATTTATTTTCTACTTTAGACTGTGTGTATATATATAAATATCCTAAATTTCATGCTACATTATTACTTGATAATATTTAATATGTATAATAATAATTTAATCACTGGGTTTTAACAAAGAAAGCTACATATATTTTTTTACATATTCCTAGTACAATATCATATAGAGAGAGAGAAAGAAAGAGAGAAAGGCACTCACTCACACCTCTGCTGTTGACAGTAGGTTGTAACATCAACTGCAAAATGTTCCTCAGTAACCACAATCCCCTCTTTCAAAATAATAGCACACTTACCTGAAGATCTGGTTGCTCAGAATAAAGACTGTATTCTCTGTTCTGTGTTTCAGGACATGATCATATATTTGAGTTGCGACAAAAGGAATGTCAGTGAAAGCTGTGAGTGTGAACTCTAGGAAGTGTCTTTGAGGGCCAGAACATGCCTTTCTTCTCTCTGCTTTGTCTTCTTGTCAACATCAATAGGTATTTGAGTATCTGGAGCTAGAGAAGCCATTTCAGGCCACCTGGGAATGGAGGTTGCAGTAGGGGAGGAATGACATAGGAAGAACTGGAGTCCCTGACAATGTAAAGCAACATGCCAGCTCTGAACTATTTACCCAGACGTTTACCTGGAAGACCAGTAAACATCTACTGTGGGTTTCCTGTCACTCACGGCTGAAACAAAAACTACCTATGCATAGGGGAAATACAAAACATTTATTTGTAATACCTAAATTAGCCATCACTATTATAATTTTTAAAAATGCATGTATGAAATAGATTTACACATATACAATCATATATACACACACTATACACATATATATAATTTTATTACTTAAAACTATAAGGATAAGTAACTGCAAAATTCCCACTTTATATTCTAAATATAATATATAAAACATGATATAAGTTTTGATATAATGCTATGATAACTTTAAGGAAATATATTTTTAATCTATATGGCTATCACTTTAATATTTTAAACTATTGTATTATATGAATGTGATTTTTGATCATGAATTACACTGTTCCAGACCACGAAAATGCTCTAGTGCCATCATTTTCTTTATGCAGAGGTAATATTCAAAAGATTAAAATAAAATATAGATGTAAATATTCCAAACTTTGAAATTCTCCTTGCGTTTCTGAAGGGGGCTTTTAAGAACTGACTTGGGAGCTGCTGTAGAAATCTCTTGAAACATAAACATTCAGTTTTGTTCTGTTTTCTGAAGCAGGAACATTGCTATAAAAGAATTTCTAATTTACCCCAGTGGACATGTTAGTGAATGTGGATAACGCCTTTTCTTACCTTCCACTGTTTACTTTGTTATTGCCTATTAAAAATCATTCACTGCTATAATGCCTATGAATAAGACACCATTTCTGTGTTATTAGAAAACTTTCAAGGGCAACTCAGTATATTTAAAATGGAGCTTTGCTAAGTGCTTCACTTTCTTCAAAGTTAAACCTTCTAATGACTCATTCAGTTGAAGGAGAATAATAATGAGCTTTCCTAGAAAATTAGAATTCTGTACAATTGCAAAAGAAATGGAATTCTACCCTTGATGATGAAATCGTTGCTTATTTCTAAATAAGTGTGTATCTACAATATGGCTATTTTTTCTTGTATTTTGATTAGTGGCTGAGAATATCTATTGTCAAAGTTTGCCAGACTCATTCTCAGGCATCCTCAACTCCAATAAGATGAATGCACTTGTCAAAATTTGCACCCTCATACTTAGAGACAAACAAGTTTTAGTGGTTGCTAGTTCAGGATCAAATTAAAAAAAAAAAAAAAAATTCCTGACTCTTGGATGCCAAAATTCTGTCTCCAGTTCTGGGCCTTTAGTTTCTTAATATTCTTTTCTAAGTCTTTTCTATCTTACTTTCCTCAAATAAATCCTTGTTTACTTACATGTTTTCCTTAATGACCTCTTTGATCTTTAGATGTATTCTCTCATTTTTTTGTCCTAATTTGCCTGAATTTCTGTAACCCTTGGTTCTTTCTTTCCAGCCAATCCCTCGTCTTGGTCTCCCCTTACTGGGCCATCACCATTCAAATCCTCAGATTACACTCAAGTATAGTTACACGTATTCTTTTATTCTTTTTAAGTGGGGAATATTTTTGAAATATTAATTCTGACACCTCATTCTATATCCCTGAAAATTTCCTTAGAAAGTGTTTTAGCATATTCCTAAAAATAACTAAGAAATGTTCTCTGAACTGTACAAGAGTGGATTAACTTATATGAACAGAACAGAACAGAACATACCACTACACAGACAACAGAAGGTCTAAAATTTAAAGATTGATAATGCCGCATGTTGTTAAGGATGTGGAGCAATTAGAACTTTCGTACAATTCTAGTGGAAGTGACAATTGACACCACTGTTTTGGAAAATTCTTGGGCAGTGGAGACTAAAGGTGACCCTATATAGCTAATGTTCCAGAAATTCCACTCTTAGTTATAAACCCAATAGGCATGTGTAGATTTTCACTAAATAAAACTTTCAAGAATGCTTCTAGTAGCAATATAGATAATCCTTAACTTACAATTTTTTGACTTTATGATGACGTAAAGTGGTATGCATTCAGTATCTTCCTGAAGGTCAAAACAAACCCATTCTAAGTTGAAAACATTGTAAGTGTAAAACATACTTTCAACTTGTGATATTTTCAATTTATAATAGGTTTATCAAGACATAACCCCATTGTAAGTACAGAAGAACCCGTATTAGCAATGTCCCCAAACTAAGAAACAACCCAAATATTCTACAACAACATAATTAAAATTAACTTCTGGTACATTTATACAATGGAATACTGTACAGCACAAAAATGAATGAAATACATTTATAATATAATGGCAAAATGAATCTCACAAACATAACATTGAAAGAAAGAAGATAGACACAAAAGATTGAATTACTATATTGATCAAAAAGAGACAAAACTATTTATAGATATTTTAAAAGCAGGATAAAGATTCTGAGGAGGAAATATATTAATTGGGAAAAGGCAAAAGAACAGCTTATAGGATATTGGTAATGCTGATTTCCAGATCTGGGTAATGATTCATAGTTGTATTCACTTGGTGGTAATTCATCAATATGGACATTTATAATTATGCATTTTTCTGTATTATATTTTACTTCTAAAAAGTTAATAAAAGAAAAATTAAGCTACTGTTGAATGATTTACTCTTATTTAAATATGAGTATATATGTAAACTCTTTTCCACAAATCTTCAGATGTAATTATCATTAGATATAGCATTACATTATTCCAGAAACATTTTCTTGATACATTTTATTACTTTTTGCTAAGCCTGCAAAATTGGGCTATTTACATCAGTATAATTTAGAGTAGTAAAGAGGCTGTTGAAATAAACTCTCCTGAATTGCAGAATCGAATTCATAGCCTATATGAAAGAGTACAACTTCTCTATTCATACCTCAAGAATTATAAACTAGGATAGATAATACATTATTTCTAAAGTGCAGTTTATGTTCCTCTTGCTGTCTACTCATTGGGTATATACTGAGTACTCACCGTGTTCAAGTTACTCTGTTCATCTTCACAGGTTATACACATAGTACGGTACAATGACTCTTCAGAAGGGTAGAGAAAAGAAGAGGTGAAATAATGTTACTTAATACATGTGGTTTTAAAATAATGTCTAGTTTTAAACAGATTTATAACACTGATGAAAGGGAACAGCAAGAATAAAAGAAGACAACAATCAGAATACACATTCAAATTGTGATGATTTACATTTTTGTTAACTAATTTCAATTGCAATTAATGAATACTTTGTTATGAAACTTTAAAAATAAAGAATTCCATTTCTCTAATAGCAGTACTTATACACCCATGCAGATATGTTCTTCACTGTCTTTTTACTGAGAATTCTCACAAATCATCAAAATACTTTTGCTCTTTACACATAGCAAAAAGCCTCAGAGAAACATCTGCTTAATTAAAATTTTTTTCTATAGAAACTGTCTACCCTTGAAAACTAAAACCTGAATTAATAAACAAAACTGTCTCTTATTATCCAATAACCCACCACAAAAATTGCTGTTGATTCACAGTCAATATCACATCAACTACAGAGAATTTAATAAGAACTGATGCCATCTAAATTATCAGGATATTTTTGTTTCTCCAAATTTATTCATTAACACTTTTCATTTTTAAAAGTATAAAACCACATTAAAAGCTGTTTGAAAAACAAATAAACAATTGGTTTTTTAGTTTATTTATACATGGGTCTCTATACTTGAAATCAATTAAGAAATATTAATTCAATCATAGATTTTAAAGATAAAATGCTAGTGTTACCTGATGGACTGGAAATCAGAAAGCCTGACTCTTCCAACTGTGTAACCTCAGCCAAGTTAAATATTTCTGAGTTAAAGTCTTCATTTCAAAAAGAAAAACATTGGAATGGAGAAGATAAAATTTCCAGGTATAAATTTCTGCAAATCCATATATAAAATATTTATGAGTTCAGATTCAAGGGATAGGGGGATAGTAATAATTTTGAATTTGAACAGAGGGTAATTTGTGTGTTTTCACTAATTTTGCTTAATGGAGTCATATAGAACTTTTATAGTCTCTTAAAAATGTAAAACATCAAAATGAATATATTTTCCTGTCGATCTTAATTGTATACTCCGATATTAGTGAATTTTTAAAAAAAACCCTATTTGTTATTTATTATAATAAAAAATGCACACAAACTGGGAGCCGTGGCACGTGCCTGTAGTCCCAGCTACTTTCAAGGCTGAGGTGGGACATTGCTTCAGCCCAGGAGGTCGAGACCAGGCTGGGCAACGTAGCAAGACTCTACCTCCAAAAAATAAAAATGTAAACAGGAAGGCAGTAAAACAAAAATGGAAATTAAAAAATGATCATTGTATGATTTTTGTGATTTTTTTTAATTATATGAAATAACTTTAGAGTCTCTGAATAATTGAGAGACAGTAATTAACAGAACATTCAATTCAATAAAAATGCTGGTGTTTTGCAATTGAATTTAATTGACAATTCATTTATAGGGTACCAAATAAGATATTTTTTCATTAAATATTATTTAATGTTTCAAGCACCTATCTATATTTTGTCATTGTTAAAAATAAATCAAACACCATTTTTTACTCAAGGAGCTTTTCAGTTGAGATGCTTTTTTTCCCAAGAGCATTTGGTGACCATAGAGATAATAAAAATGAGTTTTTTTCCTGGCTGTGTGACAGTGCTGGGCATTCTATAGAACACAAGAAGTCTAAAGTGGGCAGTCACACTTGCTTTAGCTTGTTCCCACGAAGGAATGTGAGCCCTGTGATAAATGAATAGACAGATTTTTAAGATGAATTAGAAATCTGCAGCATTATCATTAAGACAAACAGGCTAATAATTAAAAACAATCATAATAACCGTAAACACAAATCCATTATGAGTTAAACACAATGCACCTATAAAAACTGTCATTATACCAGAATTAATGTAAACTTCTAAAATAACCATAAGATTTCCTTAAAAATATACAATCTCAGCAACGAAATAATTAAGCAGTGAAATTTTTCTAAGGCAGTTGTTAACAGAGTTCAAACCTGAATATGAAACCTACAATTTAGGTACAGTAAAATTTCCAGATAGTATTCATAGGAATTTTGAGTATCTTTCAGCTTTTGGTAAAGAAAAGTTCAAGTGACACGATTTGGGGACTTTTTCTGGAGTTAAATACAATGGTTGTGATCAGAAACTGAATGAAAGAAAGTGGATTAAACTCAGAAACTTCCGTCTTAGGGATCTCCACAATAAAGCAGATGGAGATTGGAAAAACATGGATCAGAATGAAACGTCACAAAAGGAGATTGGCCAGAAAGAGATGCCATGACATAGGGAAACGATTAGTAGGAAGAAAAAAGAAGGTGACATAAAACACAATTTCTTCTTTTTGCACAAATCACTCTGTTCTTCTCTAATTGCTTGTTGTTCTCATGCTATAAATACTCCAAACCCTGTATCCTCTGAATGTAACAATGTCACACTCTCAGCCCAACATTCTTCCACTCCACTCTGATTATTGCACAGGTGCTATAATTATTGTTGTTGTTGTTATTTAATCAGGTGTCCTTAGTTGATAGATAGTGTATCTGATGTATCTGACTTTGATCTCTTTTTGCCAGCCCTGGTCTAAAATAAAGCAACAAACTACAGGGTGATGAGTAAAGTCAAAATACTAACACTACACACATAGGAGGTCAGAGAAGAGTCCACATAGTTGATGGGAAGGCAGCAATTTGTTTTCAGGTTAGAACATGAGAGCTGAAGCTCTCAGAGTAAATCAAGGATCAGAAATCTGCCAGTTGGTTGACCAAGGTCCAAGAGGGATGATCCCTGGTCGACCAGCAGATATCCATTAGAAATGAAAGGACAAGTTTTTGTCCTCTTAGGAAGGAACCAATGTCATTCAATCTAACTGTTTCAAAGAATCTCTTTTTCTATCAGGATACTTCTTTTTAACAAATAAGCATTGTTTCTAATCATTTCTAGTTTGAGCCTATAAAGACATATTTAAAGCAGAGAGATATTACATACTGAATTATTAATAGTTTCCTCAAAAATGAGACTAAAAATGAAGATTATTTCAAATATGTACACAAAGGAGTAAAATCAATATAATTTTTCAAAACTACTCTAATGAAACACAATATTCAGCTTTAAAACAACAAATAGATCAATGACAAAAAAATCTGCTGGGTATTTATAATGAAGACAATCTTACAAGACAGGAGGGAAAATCTATTTCCCAACTGAGGCTCACATCAGTTTTTTTCCCTTTCATTGTTTTGGCAAAGCCACTCTGCTTCTGCTATTTCTCCTTAAAAACCTAGTCTCTCTAGACTCCCCCAGAGTTTTTTTTTTCTTTTTCATTAGCTATGTACTGTCTGTGCATTGCAATTTCTTCATTCACTTCCTTCTTCCTTTCAATCCATAAACTTGGTACTTTTTCCTTTAAAAACAATCAACAGAAGAAAAAAAAAATCCCTTGACATTGTATCATCCCTATTTGTTTGTTATCAAATTTCTTTACCAACTACCAAGACCAACTTCTAGAAAGAATAATGTATTTCAGGGGTCATCACACTTTTTTGATAAAGGGCAAGATAGGAAATATTTTTGAGTTTGAAGTCCAGTTTCTATCACAACTACTCAAGTCTGTTGTAATATGAAAGCAGCAGCCATACATAATGTGAAAAGAACAAAAATAGTTTATTTACTAAAGTAGGTGGTGGCATGGTTTTGGCATACAGGCTATAGTTTGGTGACCTTTGTTCCACATACTCGCTGACTTCACGTCTTCCTATCAGCGTATACATTTTCATACTTCACTCAGTGTTTTCACCATTTAAACTATTTACACCATGTAAACTAAATGAAGTGTATATTATCCTTTTAAAGCCACACCCTCCATCCTTCTTTCTTAAATCTGCTCCAGTCAAGATTTTTCCCCTGTCATTACGCTGAAATTTCCCCAAAGTCACCAGTAAATTCCATTTGGCAGAATCGAAAGCTTAACTTTGAGTTCTCATCATACTACACTTACAAGCAGCGTTTGACAAGATGATGTCTCTGCCTCCTAAATGCTTTCTTTTGGCTTTCCATTATTTTTGTTGTTTTTTTCTTGACCTCAATGGCTGCTTATTCTCAGCCAAGGATGGTCTCTGAGGGTTGGGAGTGTCCCAAATTTCCACCATTGGTTTTCTTCTCATTTCTATACACAGTCTTCCTAGATGATCTAATCTTGTTTCATGCATTTTAATGACACCTTTTGATGCCTTTGATGTTTAGCATGTCCAGCTTTATTCCTCCAGCCTAAGCCTCTTTCTGAAACTCAAGGGGTTTTTTTGTTTGTGTGTGTGTGTGTTTTTAATGGATACAGAGTCTTGCTCTGTTGCCCCAGCTAGAGCGCCCTGGCATCAGCCTAGCTCACAGCAACCTCAAACTCTTGAGCTCAAACGTTCCTCCTGCTTCAGCCTCCTGAATAGCTGGGACTACAGGTGCACACTCTCATGCCTGGCTAATTTTTTCTATTTTTAGTAGAGACGAGGGTCTTGCTCTTGCTCAGGCTGGTCTGGAACTCGTGACCTCAAGCAATCTTCCGGACTCAGCCTCCCAGAGTGCTAAGATTACAGGGGTCAGCCACTTGCCTGGCCATCAAACTCAAGTTTTGCATATTAAATATGTTGTTTATAGATATCTTAAGCCTAACCTATTTACATCTGAATTCTAAATCCTCCATCCATGTTTCAGTTAATGCAAACTATATCCTTCTCACTTGTAAGTCTAAACTCTGTGAATTATTTTTTATTTTTTTCTTTTCCAAATCCTCTGTATACTCCACATGAGAAAATTTGGTTGGCTTTGTCTTCAAAATATAAACAAGATATTATGACTTTTCAACCACCTCTTCTGATATTATTGTAGAACAAGTATCATTTCTTGTTCATAGGTAATAGCTTCCCAAGGGGTCTCCTCGCTTCTACACCTGCCCTCTATATCTCAATACTCTATCCCCAAAATAGTAGCCAAGACGATCCTTTTAAATTTAAATCAAAGTATGCCACCCCTGTTGAAAATCTGCAAAGGTTAGTCCTTCCCTGAAGTAAAATTCAGGGTCCAAACAATAACTGTCAAAGCTCTGCCTTACTTCCTGCTCCTTCTCACCACATTGGCTCTTTGACCTTATTTCCTTCTAGTCTCCTCCTTCTGTCCCGTTCTTCCAACACAGGCTTCTAATTAAGGGCTTAGGCTAAAGACATTGTCTGGAAGGTTCTTTCTCAAGGTTTCCACTAAGCTAACTCCTTCATTTTGTTTACATTTTTTATCTGATCTCACTTTCTCAGTGATGCCAAGGTGAAATCAATCCTCACTGACATTCCAGATCACCTTTAAGAAGTTTTACTTTTTTCTATTTTCAGTGCTCTTTGAATTGAATTGAATTCTTCATGCAACATTAATTTTTCAACCCACTGCAGTCTGAATTTGATACCCATGTCTCCTTGAAAATATGCTCCCTAGGGTCACTTTTAAGCTGCCATCTTTCAGATCTCAATTTAAATGTCATTTACTCAGATAAGTCTGTCTTGACTTTCAAATATAAATTAGAGAAATCCTGTTATTTTCTGTTTCCACTGTTCTTTTTCTATTTAGCATTCATTGTAATTTAGGATAATAATTTTTTTCTTTTATGATTTGCTTCCCCACTAGACTGTAATCTGCATGATAAAAAAAGGTGCCAGTTTTGTTGACTGCTGTGTTGGTAATGCATAGCACATACTAGAATAGATACTGAAGAGTATATATTTACCAAAGAAGGGAATGTCAAATCCCAAGGATATTTTTAGGCCTTAACTTTTTGCTTCATTTTACCTTTGACTACTCCTTTTTGAGACCCTTTGCTCTCTTTACTGTTAACAAACAAATTGCAATTTTCTTCTAACCTTTCTATGTCTGCTATAAGTACTACATTTTTACCATCACTTACATTTTGTTTTATAAAATTTTATCCAAAGCCAAATGATTTTTAATTCTACCATTTTCCTAGGTGATCTCAACTAAATCTATGCCATCATCTAACAACTATGTGTTAATATTTCTCAAATATGTATCTCCCTCCTAGTTGACTTCCATGATTATCAGAGACAGAAACGTCTCTCCCTCTCAGGATCCCCAGACTTGAGCAGGGAAAGAAGATTCATGTCTTCTATGTAAATTTTCTTTCTTGTTTCATGCTCTATCTAATTTGTCAGCAGTACTATCCACTCAATTTCACATCTAACAAATCTTTACTGTTATCTGTCCCTTAATCCTCACATCTGTTTTGAAAGTTTTTGTGCTTTTATGTAGTAAATATTACTCATTCTTTCCCTCACTCACGACGCATGTGCTAGATCAGAACGCTATCTCCTCACACTTGAGCTACCACACAACTTCCTGACTGGTCTTCCTGCCTGGACAGTTTTCTGAAATGTAGTCTGATATAAGAGATTCTGCTTTAACACTCAGGGGACACGGGTTAAATATCTACTCAATAACCTTTAACTGTGGGTAATAGATATTTCGCTCAGTGTTTCTGAGCCTCAATGCTCTCAGAAATATGTTGGTGAAAATACTACCTTCCTCATAGATTTGTAGTTTTGATTACATGCTAAAAATTATATAAAGTATCTCATACATAGTAGGTACTTGATTATTATCTGTAAAGTTAATCAATTAAGAAAAATATCTCCATATACTGAATGCTATCTGGAGAAATAGAAAACAATGTACCTAAAAATAATCTTTTTGAAAAATAATCTTTTTTTTTTCTGAGAATTCACGTAGGCCATGCCTAAGGAAACTTCAATTTTTAATTAGTGCTGTGGTAGACTAAATTAAATGTCAGAAGACAGGTTTCTGTAGAGGGTCAGTTCCTTACTATTTTACAAGTTGTAAAGTTGCCTAAGTCCTTATGTTATTTTATTCTTTTAAAATTATCTGTAAAATGGGCAAGTAATTCTTTGGTGATTATGAAGATGAATTAAAACCTGCTTTGATAAAATTTTGTTATCCAAAAATCTCTTTTTGTTGACCTCCTAGGATAGCAGAGGATTGGTTAGTGGTAAAAATAGAGAATTTAAGTTTAATTGAAAAAGCCTAATTTTCATGGTTAGATTTTCCTTTATTTAAATCCTAATGCTTCTTGTTTCTGTTATTTTGATTGGCCACATGACCTTTGTAGAATTCACTTTCTTTTATCTTTTAAATGAAATTATTGTAAATTTTAAATGTATTCTGGAACTTTAAAATTTCAAAGTGTGAGTTTCTTTTTCAATTAAATAATAAAATATATTAGCTTGAGTTCTCTCATAAATTCAGCAATTTTTCTGTACTTTCTTCCTTTTCACAATCTTAGAATTATGCATCACATGATATTCAAATGACAATTTGCTTCAGAGTTCTGAATGACAAAGATGTTATTTCAGGTCCTCATTAGATATTGTTTTCTATCAGATTTGGAAATTAAAATTCCCAGTGAAAATTGTAATTGAATTCTTAAAAAGAGAAAATAAAGAAAAGCAGTTCTTCTCATAGTAAATCTCCCAAGATGATTCAGAACAGTTAGATTTGGCTAAAGTAATATCCTGGCACTATAGGGAACAATAGGTTTCTTCTGAGTATGATCGTATGTTTGCAATAATGCAGTTAAGTTTGTATGCTTAAACGTTTTAAGAATTTCAATAACTATCTCTTTTTTGTGTGCAAATGCTGCTTTTTATGAGCATAAGCCACAAATTTTACACTTATCTGTTCCTTTTATTAACTTTATGAAACAAAAGAAAGAGAAAAGCTATAACATTCCCTGATGAACTGTCCTTAGATCAATCCACCTGTTTCCTATATGCCATTTGTTCCAGTTTGATTTGTCCCTCTCTATAATATGATAGAAAATTCCTTTCTTCCTGGCTTTTGAGATACTTGTCCCTCTCCCTATTGCACAGTCTCCTTCCTTCTAATATAAGAGTCCCTTTCCATACTGTTTTAATTACTATAGCCTTGTAGTATAGCTTAAAGTCTGGTAAATTAATGCCTCCCAATTTGTTCTTTTTGCTTAAGATTGTTTTTGCTATATGGAGTCTTCTCTAGTTACATACAAAGCGTAGAGTTATTTTTCCTAGATCTGTGAAAAATAATGTTGTTATTTTAATAGGTATTGCATTGAATCTGTAGATCACTTTGGGTAGTGGAGACATTTTAACAATGTTGATTTTGCCAACCAACAAGCATGGTATGGTTTTCCACCTGTTTACATCCTCTGCTCTTTCCTTCCTCAGTGTTTCATAGTTCTCCCTGTAGAGATCTTTCACCTCCTCAGTTACATATATTTCTAGGTATTTTATTTTCTTTGTTGCTATTGTGAATGATATTGAGTCTTTGATTTGGTTCTCAGTTTGACTGTTATTGGTATATAGGAATGCTGCTAATTTCTGTACACTGATTTTGTAACCTGAGACTTTGCTGGATTTCTTTATCAATTCCAGTAGTCTTATGGCAAAATCTTTGGGGTTTTCTAGATATAAGATCATATCATCAGCAAAGAGTGATAATTTGACCTCTTCTGTCCCCATTTGGATGTCGTTGATTTCCTTCTCTTGTTCGATTGCTCTAAGACTTCCAGGACTATGTTGAACAGAAGCAGTGATGGAGGCAACCTTGTCTGGTTCCAGTTCTAAGCAAGAATGCTTTCAGTTTTTCCCCATTCGGTATGATGTTGCCTGTGGGCTTGTCATATATGGCTATTATCATTTTTAGGTAAGTCCCATGATGCTTATTTTGTTAAGCATTCTTATCACGAAAGAGTGCTGAATTTTGTTGAATGCTTTTTCTGCATCTGTTGAGGGGATCTCGGTCTTTGTTTTTGCTTCTATTCATGTGGTGAATTACATTTATAGATTTGCATATTTTGAGCCATCCCTGCATCTCTGGGATGAAGCCCACTTGTTCATTATGGATTATTTTTTGATAAGCATTGAATGTGGTTTGCTAAGATTCTGTTGAGAATTTTTGCATCCATATTCATAAGGGATATTGGTCTGTAGTTTTGTTTCTTTGTTGCATTCTTTCCTGGTTTTGGTATCAGGGTGATGTTGGCTTTATAAAATATGTTGGGGAGGGTTACTTCCTTCTCAATGTTGTGGAGTAATTTCTGCAGGATAGGCACCAGTTCTTCTTGTAGGTCTGGTAAAATTTGGGTTTGAAACAATCTGGTCTGGGACTTTTTCCTTTTAGGAAAGATTTTTGTTGATGCTTCAATTTTGGTACTTGATATTGTTCTGTTCAGGAATTCTATTTCTTCCTGGTTGTGCCTAAGGAGGATAAGTGTTTATAAGACTTTGTCTGTTTCCTCCATGTTTTCAAGTTTATGTGCATAGAGGTTTTTATAGTATTCATAGATGACATTTTGTATTTCTGTGGTATATCAGTTGTAAATTCTCCTTTTTCATTCCTGATGGAGATTATTAGAGTCCTTTCTTTTTACCTTCTTGTTAATATAGAAAGAGATGTGTTAATTTTATTTTTTCAAAGAAACAACTTTTTGTTTTATTAATCTTCTGTATTTTTTTTGTTGTCAGTATGGTACTAGAATAAAAACAGAGACATAGATCAATGGAAAATAACTGAAACCCAGGTATAAAACCATCCTCATATAGCCATATAATATTTGATAAAGCAGACAAAAAAATACACTGGGGAAAATAATCCTTATTCAATAAATGGTGCTGAGAAAATGTGGTAACCCCATGCAGAAGACTGAAACAGCATCTGCACTTCTCATCTCTCACAAATATCAACTCATAGTGGATAATAGACTTAAACCTAAGACATGAAACTATAAGAATTCTAGAAGAAAATGTTGGAAAAACTCTTATAGACATTGGACAAGGCAAAGAATTTATGAGGAAGACCCCAAAGGCAATCACAGCAACAACAAAAATAAATAAATGTGACTTTATCAAATTAAAAAGCTTCTGTACAGCCAAAGAAACTGTCATGAGAGCCAACAGACAACCTACAGAATGGGAGAAAATATTCACATGCTACACATCTGATAAAGGACTAATAACTAGAATCTATATAGAACTCAGACAAATCAGCAAGAAAGAATCAAACAACCCCATTAAAATGTGGGCAGAGGACATGAACAGAAACTTTTCAAAGAAGACAGACTAATGGCCAACAAACATATAGAAATATGCTCAACATCTCTATTCATCCAGAAAATGCAAATCAAAACCACAATGAGATATCACTTATCTCCAGTGATAATGGCTTTTAAGAAAAAGTCCCAAAACAATAAATGCTGGTGTGGTGAGAGATAGGAACATTCATACAATGCTGGTGGGACTGCAAACTAGTACAACCTCTATGGAAAGTAATGTGGAGATATCGCAAAGAGCTAAAAGTAGAACTACCATTTGATCCAGCAATCTCATTACCAGGCATCTACCCAAAGGAACATTTGTACCCCCATAATATGCTTAAATTAAAAAAAAAAATGAATCCCTTTCCCCTTTTTGCAACAATCCTTTCTAATAAAGTTTCTCTTTATGTCCAAATTTGATTTTATTTGAAATTTTTATTATTGAATAATATAAACTTTTGTTTAAGAAAAGATATATTTCTCTGCATTTATAAAGATAAGCGACATTTTTACTGCTGCTTAAACACAAATTGATACAGTTACATTTACTTTCTCTCAAATTTGCTTTTAAAACACTTTTCTGTTGCTGTTAAACTTTAACAAAAATCTTAACAATGAACTTGAGGTTCCTGAAGACCAATTAAATGCTGAACAATACATTTTTCTGTAAGGATAACTTTTATTAACCTGAATGTACCTATTAATTATGCTATAACAATTATATTACATGTTTGAGTGCATAATCTGGAAGGATGAATGCCCTAGAGAATATCTTAATGCCCTACTTTTGATAATATTTTTCTTCCAAGTCAAATTTAAAATTAACCTTTCCTTCAAGGCCATCCCTTTATTCCACAGAAGCTTACATTATCTGAAAGTTCCTCCTGCTGTCTTTCTCGTACCGTTAATTTCTATGTATTATTTAACTGGCTGTGTGGCAGAGCAGAATGAGATTTTGAAATGGAAATCGTATAAGCTTGGGTTCAGCTACAGGCTCTGCCATTTATTTTCTGTTTGAACTCTGGCAAATAATATAGCCTATTTTTGAAATGAGAGTAATAAATCTATCTTGCAAGATTAGTGAGAAGATTAACTAAGATAAAGATGCAAGACTTTGCAAAAAGCAATTGGTCCTTCATAAACAATGAGCCCTGCCTCTTCTCTGAAATGACTTGCCAACAATTTTATAGAATCACTCAAGAAGTGCTGGGTTCATGAAGTCTGAACAGAAAGCCATGAATACTGTTAAAAGGTAGAATAGCCAATAAAATTTTTACAGTTCTCTGAGTGAAAGCATTTAGTTAATTTTCATTTTCCTCTAGGAGAGTACATAGATAGAATTATTAATATAACCCTGGAAACATATTCCAAATCGCTTTCTGTATAATCCTTCTTGCTATCATCATTCCCCTCTCTATATTCTTTAAACATATGCAATCTAAGCGGCATTTCATTTTTCACTGTCAACATCATGTACAGTTTCATTATTTATTAAAATTAGCAAAAATAATACTAGTGGAAAAAAGTCAAAAAAGCAATATTTATTGCAACCAGCTAGATAACATGTTTCTTAATTATTAAAAGTTATCTGTATCACTCCCCTCCTCCTTCCACCCTTTTCATTTAGAGCTCTTCCTGTTCTATTTCTGGTTTTTTGGATTATATGTCTATAGGATTTATAATAAAAGTGCAGGACCATTAAATGGTATGAGATGGTAATAGAAGTCATGTATTAGGCACTTAAATTGTGAAATGTGAAGTGATTTTCATACATTCTGCCATTCATTCAACACCTATTGTCTCCCAAACTATATTCCACTTTAGTAAAATGATAATCTGTCTTCCAACTAGTTGTTCCTCCATATGCTCAAAAGCTTTGGTAACTTCACAGATTCATCAAGACTAGGTATTACTTATCACTTTGCTGACAACCATTCTTTAGTGATGTTATTTTATGTTTTTAATATAAAATATTGCTTTAATATGAACTACAAAAAGGTTTAGTACCCTTTCATATACTTACTGGATATTTGGGTATTGTGTTTTGTAAAATGCTCATTTTGCTCATACATTTTTCCATTGATATTTCTCCCTTATTCAAAAGTATAGGATAATAGAAGTCCTTCTTATATTACGAATATGAGAACTTTTTAGTTATATGTCCTGGAGTTATTCTCCCTTCAATTGCTTGCTCTTTCCATCTTCTGATAAAAAGAATTTCTTTATTTTAATGTAGTCTAATTTATTAGTCTGTTCGTTTACAGGTGTTTTTATGTGTTTGTGTGTGTACTGCTGAAGCAATGTTTCCTTACTCCAAGTTTATAAAAATATTTACTCTGCCACCTTCTATAAGCTTTATTATTTTATCTTTCAAATTTACATGTATTTTGGGCCTGGAATTGATTTGAGTATGGTGTGGAGTGTCAAATGCCATTTGTTCTCTATGCAGCATTTATTAAAATTTATTAGATGACCAACCTTTTCTCACTACACTGTATTACTACTTCTGTCAAAAATCAATTGTCTATATATGTCTGTTTCTAAACTCTTTATTCTTTGCCACTGATGTATTTTCTATCCTAGTACCCATAACAGAGTGACTTAATTCATATGGCTTTTTAATAAATGTTGATATATAAGAGAGTGACCCCCCTCTTTATTTAATTTCAAGATTGTCTTGGCTGTTCTTTAAATACCCAAATACATTTCCAATTGAACTTCCCAATATCTAAACAGAAAACCAAACAAACAGAAAATTGAGGTTTTGTTTGGAATTCCATTCTTTTATTTATAAACAATGCTATTTTTATTTGTTGAACCTATCAATCCATAAACATGGTGTATCCTTACATTTATATAGATCTTTAATATTGCTTAGTAGCAATTTATGTTTTTCTGGATAGATTTATTTATTAAATGATGCTTTTGATGTTATCTTAAAAGGTTTTAATTCCCTATATTGTTTTCTACTTGTTTATTTAGGGTGCATGAAATTAAAAATTTTTGTGTATTTACCTTTTACTCAGCAATCCCAGTACATTAACTTAAAAAATTCTAATAATTTGTACATTTTTTAGATATTTTGCTTTTATAATCATGTCATTTGAGAATATAGTTTTCTGTATTTCTTCCATTTTTTATTTTTTTCCTTTACATGAATACAGAATTTCAAGTAAACTGTTGAATAGAAGTAGTGATAAGTAAGTGTTCAGATCTAATTTCCAATTTTGAAGAGAAAATTCTGGCATATCATCAAGTATGTTGTTTTCTGTATTTTTTTTCTTTTTTGTTGACATCCTTTATCAAATAAGGCAAATTCCTTTTTATTCGTAGTTTGATAAGTTTTTTTATCAGGACTAAGGGTTACATATTATCAACACTTCATAGTATTTGTTTTGCTGTTTGTATCTTTTTTATTTTTAGAAAGTGGTCAGTCAGATATTATAGAGTGTTAAAATGTTATTTTAAAAACTCTTTTAGAATACTATTTAATGCTAGCAAATACCTATATTGATAATCTGGAGCAAAATTTTCAGACTGCATGAATGAAATTGAAAATTCTTTTTCTTTTCTTGCATTTTATAAATTATCTCACTTCACTTTATTTACCAGCATGGGAACAATATAACAACTTATATGCATGAATGTTGTCTGAATGTTGTATTTTTGTTTCATAATTTAAGAAAGAAACAATAAATTTAGTTATCATTATTAGCCATTCTGTGAAGCTTTTATTTCTAAAACCATATATAGGATTTTATGCAAAATAATATATTATATTTAAAAACTAAACACTTAGTTCAACTTTAGTATTTTAATAACATTTCTAAAAAAAAATTGGCACTGTAATGGAACAAAGTAGTAATATGAACTCCCCTGCATATGTCAATTATAAAATCTGCTAATAACATTTCTCATGGTCCTGTTGCCTAGATACAATATAAAGCCATTTTCTTTTTTTAATTTAACTTTATCCTCAAAAAAGCTAGTATTCCTTCTATCTTTCTTGCTTTATTTTCCCCTTCATAATGATCACTTTCTAACATATTATATTTTTCTTAATTATTTTATTTTTCTTCCTTCATTACTAAAATGTAAATTCCACGGGAGCATGTATGTTTGTCTATCTTGTTACTGATACATCCTGGCATTGAAAACAAATGATTAAAATAGTAAGAAAGGAAATTTTAGAATGGCATAAAAATTTCCAGCATGGGTAGTGTAGGATTACTAAGATGACTGATATTTTTGTTGGAAAATACAAGGGTAATGTGACCTTTTTGTCAGTGGTGACAATGAGATAAGCTGGAGGTATTAAAGTTGCAGAGTGAACTGCTCATATGGTGTTTTAGACTGACACTATTATGGTAGTATGACTAATAATTGTTATTGGGTTTTTTTTACAATCATTAATTTATTTAACTGTAACAATTACTCTATTAAGCAAAGAAATTATTAGTTTACAATCTGCTCCATTACTACTCTATTAGTGTTATTAACTATATTTTAATATGACAAAACTAACATTTAGAGATTAAGAAACATTCACAAGTTGCACATTAGACAAATAAAAATTTGGTTCCATATTTATAACATAAATTAATTATTCTATGTCATTATAGTTTGTAAACATGACTGATCCTTTAGATTTACTGTTAAGTTTCTTTAAAATATACCATATAGTTTATTGTGATCTACATAAAATTCTTCTGATTTTAAAAGTCTAGAATGTGGTCCAAGTATCTATACTTTTTCCAGAAAGTTCTCCAGAATGTTCTGATAAGTAGTATGATTGGAAATCAGAGATATGCTTCATATCTTGATATGCTTGATAACCAGAGATATTTATTTTCACAACTTGGTTTAAGCTGACTAAACTATTTTAGTAGTGCAATGAAATTAAGACAACAGAAGAGAATGAAAAGGTAATTATGGTAGAATAAGAAGCTGTAAACAATGAAACCTAACAGAATATGATATTTACTTATTGTATCAGTCAAGATTTAATTAGTGAAGCATGCATCACCACAGGTATTATGGAATAAGGAATTATACCTTAAACAACTATGGATGAGCTAGAAAAGTAAAGGTCTGGAGAGGGGATTGGATTAGAAATATCAGAAAAAGTCAGTACTAGCCCTGGTGTAGGTGACAGAATTGGGGTTTCCAGGGAAATAGAGAAGCTAGATTCTCCAGCTGCTAGAGAAGAACCTTGACAGTGGCAGGATATTAAAGCATATGGCGGAATGTTAGCTTTTTGTGCTTATTGACTTCCTGAGTTTGCCAAAAAAAAATAGTTTTGAGCCAAAGGTGACTGTTCCATCAGCAGGGCCAGCATTTGGAAAGAAGGGCACTTTAAAAATATAGGAAAGAGCAAAAACAACCTAGATCCCACTAGGCCATCTCTATCAGCCTCTCATTTCCTCTAACCCAGAAGAACCTTCAGAGAAAAATGACCGCTTCTTTACTTACCTCCTGATTCTTGCATATTTTCACTTTTGGCTAACTCTTCCAGCATGAGATTCTGGGAACATAAATTTGTATAATCTAGTTGATACTAGAATAGCCCAGAACACATGGTTTTAAAAAAAAAAGTCTGGGTTTTATGACGACATGTAGGGTATTGGCAAAATTCTAAGAACTAAGAATACTGAATTAAATAACACAAGTCAGAATTGAAGTATGGGTTGATAGTAAATTTAATGCATTTTTCTTTCTAATTCTGTATTTCCAATGTAACATCCTAGTTAATATTTACTCAGGATATCTAATAAGAATGTAAGTAATTATGAAGCTAAAAAGTAACAAACATTTAAGTTTTCTAGTATCTATCTTTTCTTACATAATGTTGCTATGATGAAATTTCCTTCCATGACAAATTGGTGTTGCATAACTAAAATTTTTTTGATTCTTTTCCATTTCTTATACTAGATCTTCTCTCCTGATAACAATTAAACAGTTCTCTGACCATGAAACATGACCTAATTTTCACTTTGTGTGATATCCCCATTTATCTTCTTCTTCTCTTTATTTCTCTGAATTTAGCCAAATGTATATCTTTCTAGTGCATCTATGCTTTTCATACAGTTTTAAAGAGTATTTTTCAATATTGAATTATTTTTAACTGAAGATGATAAATTGCATTTCACACATTGTTTTATGCATTTCCTTCTCATAAAGCTAATAAATATTTGGATATCTATTTTATTCACATAAATTTTAATTATAGTATTAATTATATTTTTCAGAAACTGACTGATTTTATAACATAATATTCCCAATAGGTGTACATTCATTCTTACTTTTCAACTATTTGTTCTGACTTGCCCCAAATAAATTAGTTTTTTTTTCTGTTTTAACAGTTTCTACTAACATTATTTAATCTAAAAAAAGACCTGAAAGTTCAAATGCAAGAACAGATACAAAAATCAGTCAATGAAAATGGGGATTGGTAATAGATATAATTTCAAAAAGGGATATTTGAAATCAGATCTTAGGCCAGAATCAGAAAATAAAACTGATTTATGTTTCTTTTCTTTCTTTCTTTTTTTATTTCAGCATATTACAGGGGTACAAATGTTTAGGTTATGTATATTGCCTTTGCCCCACCTGAGTCAGAGCTTCAAGCGTGTCTGTTCCCCAGACGGTGTGCACTGAACCCATTAGATGTATACCCGACCTGTGTTTCTTCAGTAATTATAAAACATATAGAGCATAGGAACTGGGATAAAAAGTGTTCAGAAAGGTTGTCATTTAATGTAGTTAATTCTCTGTTAATAGAAAATGCTAAGTAATGATCAGAATGCCTCAGTAAGATCAGGTTTCAAAATGAATATGTGATTATCCAAGAATTCACATTCTGAAAAAAAAAAAAAAAAAAGAATACACATTCTGTCCTTATGTTATCATACGTGTCTGCTTTTCTCATTAGAACAAAAGTTCTTTTTCATGGAGAGCTTATGTTATTTCTTTTGTTGAATCCTGTCATCTCTGCCAAAAATCTACTACAGGGATTTAAAATAAAAATTTTCTAATAACTCAATGCTAAATATACAAATACTAAAATTATAGCCATTGTACCTGAAATACCATGAATACAAAATCAAGTTTAGAAATGGACCCATAAGTTAAAAACTGAACAATAGAATCAAAATCATTCTTTTTCATAGAAAGCAGTTACTAATGTTTTAGTTTCTATCTTAATTTCAATCATGCTTTTCAATATGTTTGCATACAGTTATTTGATTTTATGGCAATACATATGTTTTCTCTCATGGTTTATGCTTCCAAATGAAGATGAAAAATCAATTACTTCTGAATTGAAAATACTGAATACAGTTGAAATGAGATGCTCACATTTAGTCTGCAACCCTAAGTGTAATGCTAAAAGATGATCAAATGTACACTATGTGTACTTAATGGAAAATTAAGATGAATGCTGCTAATACTGAGTTGTTGCTATGATGTTTTGTCTTCAGTGCATTCAGCTGGAAATTCTTACTACTAGTCGGCTAATGTGTATGTGTATTAAAGAAATTCACTGCTATTCTTTAAAAATGAAAATATCTTGATGCTAGTAAGAAATAATGTGGGTCACAGTGTCTAAAAATGTTAGAGGAGCTCAGAGAATAAATAGAAAAAGGCCATTTGGACAAGTGTATATAGAATGGCTAAAACTTGAACCAGGCACTGGAATATCTCAGTACAAAATTTCCGCTGCAATTTCTTAATTGTTGCTAATATAACTCTTTTGCTCAATTATATTTTTATAAATATCATGACATTTAGAGATATTTCCTTTGAAAAAATATAAAAGTAATAGTTCTTAAAATATCATTCTTGAAGGTATTTTCTAAATATAAATTTTTGTTTAGACTTATCTGTATTAGAGTTAGAACAATCAGTGTGTGGGTGAAAGAAAAATTATCTAGGAATAGGTATGTGTGAGTTTTAGAATTTCCCATTCATTAATTTATCCACAAACTCTTTTAACTATTAGCTTTTGATAATATTTACAGTATATATACTTAATGGAAAATTAAGAAGAGTCCTGCTGATACCATGTGTGCCAGGCACCAAAAGGCACTGAGGATACAAAAGATACATTTTCCTATAAAGCATACACTCTATGAAAATATAGAATATATTCAAAGTAAATTATTAAACTATAGAGCAGAGTTTCTCAATCTCAGGATTATTGATATTTTGGGCCAGATAATTCTTTACTGTGGGGCCTGTCCTGAGTACTATAGAATTTCAACAGCATCCCTCGTTCTATCGACTAGATGCTAGGATTCCCTTCCCCAGTTATGAAAACTAAAATTTTGCCAGACATTATCAAATATCTCCTGAGAAACAAAATTGCTCCCATCTGAAAAACACATTCAAACAGTATATTGGAAGGTAATAAGTGATGTGGAGAACAATAAGACAGGACAGGGGGTTCTCTTTTTGATATGGTGATTTGTGATCATAGGTAAGTTTTTCCATTTGTGGCTCAACCCGGAGTTCACCTTCCACTGAAGAATCTAGAAATAAAGGTGTTGGAAAAGATAATCCTTAACTGAACAGCTTATTCATAAGAACAAATCCATACAGTAGAAGAGGAGAATAAATTTTGCATAGAATGTTCGCTGTCCCTTCCTGAACTAGCAAGGACAGAAACAACTGAGAAACAAGTGGAACAAATGAAACCTACAGGAAGTATGGGACTATGTAAAAAGCCCAACCTATGAATCATAGGCATCCCAGAGGGCAAAGAGGAAAACATACAAAGGTTGGAAAACCTATCTGAGGAAATAATTGAAGAAGATTTCCCTGGCCTTGCTAGAAATCTAGATATCCAGATTCAAGAAGCTCAAAGGACCCCTGGGAGATTCATTGTGAAGAGGCAAGCACCACAACACATAGTCATTTGATTGGCCAAGTAAACACAAAATAGGCACTCCTCTGAGCCTTAAGGCAAAGGCAGCAGGTAACTTACAAGGGAAAACCCATCAGACTAACTGCAGACTTCTTAACTGAGACCTTACAAGCCAGAAGAAATTGGGGCCCCAGTCTCAGTCTCCTCAAACAGAATAATGCGCGGCAAAGAATTCTGTATCCTGCAAAGTGAACTTTCTTATATGAGGAAGAAATAAAGTCTTTCTCAGACAAGCAAACACTGAGGGAATTTGTCAAGACCAGACCTGCCCGGCAGAAAGTACTCAGAATTGCATTATACATGGATCAGTATAACAGACACTCATTAGCATAAAACCACTCCAAAGCTAAAGGTCAGAGCCTGAATAACACAATGGCTCAAGAGGTAAAACAAAGCAATAAATTTATACTCTACAAGATGAACAGAAATCCATCCCACTTATCAATTCTTTCAATAAATGTGAATGGCTTGAACTCTCCACTCAAGAGACATAGGGTGGCTGAATGGGTAAAAAATACAAGCCAAGTATCTGCTGTCTCCAGGAAACACATCTAACCCACTATCTGTGACAAATTTGAATAAAAACTCATAGATGAACCATGTAGACCAGAAATATAGAAAAAACATTATTTAAAGTTACATATATCATGAATACATAAGATATATGTAAACAAAAGTCTATTTTATCAGTTACTACCATAAAATATGTACAAATCTATTATAAAAAGTTACAACTTATCAAAACTTAGGCACACAAACAGAGAGTGCACATGGTGCCATTCACAATCATGAGAAACATAGACCAACAAAAATATGAAGTATTAAATTATAACTGCATAAACATAAGGATACTACATACTGTACTATTATAATAGTTTTGTACCCACCTCCTGTTGCAGGGAGCTCAAATGTTGTGAGTATCCACTTAAAATGCTGTGTGATGCTAATCATCTCCGTATGAGAAGTTCATCTTTCTATGTTTCTTTTTTCTTTCTTTCTTTTTTTTTTTTTTTGAGACAGAGTCTCACTCTGTTGCCTGGGCTAGAGTGAGTGCCGTGGCGTCAGCCTAGCTCACAGCAACCTCAAACTCCTGGGCTCAAGCGATCCTACTGCCTCAGCCTCCCGAGTAGCTGGGACTACAGGCATGCGCCACCATGCCTGGCTAATTTTTTCTATATGTATTTTTAGTTGTCCAGATAATTTATTTCTATTTTTAGTAGAGACAGGGTCTCGCTCAGGCTGGTCTCGAACTCCTGACCTCGAGCGATCCACCCGCCTCGGCCTCCCAGAGTGCTAGGATTACAGGCATGAGCCACCGCACCTGGCCAAAAAGTTCATCTTTCTAGTAAATTGCGCATTGCAGTAAAAAGTGATCTCTCGTGGTTATTTTGTATTTTTCATCATGTTTAATGCAATGCTGCAAACCTTGAATAATACCATGGGACCTCTGCAAAGCGTTAATAGTGATGCTGGAAATTCTTCCAAGAAACAGAGAAAAGTCATGACATTACAAGAAAAGAAAAGTTGAATTGCTTGATATGTACTGTACATTGAGGTTTGCAACTGTGGTTGCCCCCATTTCAGACAGACGAGTCATCTTGTAAACAGATGACATAAAGTTCTGGTATCAATAAATATAATACAGTACTATAAATGTATTTTTTCTTCCTTATGATTTTCTTAATGACATTTTCTTTTCTCTAGCTTTCTTTATTGTAAGAATGCAGCATATATTGCACAAAACATACAGAGTATGTGATAATCGACTGTTTGTTATCAGTGAGGCTTCTGGGGAAGTCAAAAGTTATATGCAACCCCTGCATTGTTCAAGAGTTACCTGTGTAGTTTTCTCTTGTTTTGCATCATCCTCATTCTTAGTGGCATTATATGGCCCTGCCCTACTTTTATTGGTCTTTTCTGATTTCAATTTATGTTATTATATTACATCTCCTGTTTCTCTATACTCAGCCTTAAATATTTCTGAATGAAAAATAAATACAAATTAAAGAAAGAAAATAGACTGAGCTGTCTTCTAACATCAAAAGAAGAAAATATGTGTTAATTTATACACATGGACATAGAGTGTGGAGAGACAGACGACGAAGACTGGGTACGGTAGTGCTGAGGGAGGTGGGTAGATGATGAGAAATTACCTAATGGGTACAGTGCACGTCATTTAGGTTGATGCCCCAAATGCCCTGACGTCACCACTACACAGTCTATGCATGTAACAAAAACACACTTGTACCCCTTGAGTTTACATAAGTAAAAGAACCAAAAAAAGAATTATTGACTAAAACAACACGAACCAGATCAACAATAAGAACAACAATAACAAAGCTACTCCCTGAATTTCTATAGCATCATATGCCTTAATTTAGCAACTCACTAGTAGATAACTAGGACTCAGTTTCCTTTATCATAGCCACAATTCTTGCTGTACTCTACTCTGTTTCAGCATGCAATTCAATTTTCACCTTATTATATTTCATTCCACACATCGCTGCTTGACACTTCCTTTTTGAAATGACCGTTTTTTTAAGTTATGGTAAAAAGTAAAGCATGTTCCAATTGTAAAATCCGGAAAATATAGATAAACACAAAAAAACTGGCCTTTTTACACGCGTGTATAAAACTTTCAAAACTCTCCTGTAAACATCTGTGCTGTGAACAGATTTGGAATACTGTATTTCATAGAAATTATAGAAGTTTCTACAGCCAATAATTTGTAATTCCCTTCTTGCGTTCACTATTAGTTTAAAAATATTATTAATCACCCTCCCTCAGATCTTTTTAATGGCCAAAAATTAGACTGCTGAGATGACTTGCCATGACATGTTTAGTAAATCTCCCATTATTAGAAGATTTAAATGATTCAGCAATATAAGCAATGCTTTGATTGTGTCTAATAGCCTAAAATTTGAGAAGGTCATTTCTGAAAGATAAGTTGTGTGAAGTGGAATAACTGAAGCAAAAAGTGTGCCAAATGCCAAAATTTTGACATAAGATGTCAAATTGATGGGAAGTCTACACCAATTTTTACAACTTTTCCTCCAGATTGTTCTTCTCACACTGACATATTTATCATATTGTCACCCAGCTCAAGAATCATTACTGATTATATGACGTCAAATTCGTAGTCCTCAATTTGTCATTAGAAAATATTTTGTGCAGACTTATTTTGTACAGATTTATCATTTTATCCTATTATATAAACCAGGAAAACTAATTTTCTAACATTTTTTGCATTGTTTATACTCACATTCATTCACAACTTGTACCTCATACACACTATAATTAAAATTCTTTATCTCCATTAAGCCTCATCTCAAGTGTAACCCACAATCAATTGAAAATTGAAAATACACCCTATCTTATAAGAGCTATGGGTATTACCTACAACTTTGTTAATCTGATGGTGATTATCCTATAGATGTAGAATGGCTAAATTATTAATAAAATAGTAAGAATTATAATAAAGATTATTTTTGGTGAATGCTTATTATACTGTTGGCATTCTGCAAACTGATTAGCAAGGATCAACCCAAAATTACTCTGAGAGTCACTCACCGATTGACTGATTCATTGATTTTATTTATTTATTCCATAATGCTTATTCAACATTTTTTATATGCCAAGCTATGTTATAGGTCTGGATTGCAGTATTGAATAAAACAAAATACTTTTTGCCTACGTTTTACATTCCAGAGAAAGAATGTAGTTTTTTATCCACACATACAGACAAAAAAATGGTTTAGAGTGGTTTAATAATTAGAACATTTAATATTGAAGTTCTATTATACGCATTTTATGTTCATTCTAAATGGTAGCATCACCACATGGCTCTTGTCAGCTTGTTTTTTATGAGTTTGAACACTTGAATATCATCTTTATTCATATATCCACCTCCAAACTATTATATTCAAAAATTATTCTTAGCTTTTTCTTTAGGGGAAAGTTACTTATCAAAATCATATAAAAATAACTAGCTAGTAAGTATTCATCTACTTATCTACCTATCTATACACAAATATATATTCCTATATACATAATAGATATGAAACATTTTATTTATTTATTTATCCATATAGCATATACACATTTATTATCCATATAGATGTGAGAATTAATTTTCCATCTCAGCATAATTGTAAAGGAACCTGAATATTGGATTTAAACATACAAATTATGAGTGATTTTTTTTCTGAGTCTAACAGAATTTACACACTTGTCATTTGATTCAAGATTGCTGGTCTCTTTTTTTCTCCATTTATACTTTCATTGCTTTATGTCTTTCTTTAGAAAACAAACAACCAACACAAAACCTAATCTTGATATAGTCAAGATGGACAAGCTAAAATGAAAAATTGGCAGATTATTTTTGAGAAATAGTTGATAAGTTGCTTTTAACATACCAACTTGATTGCAATTATATCTATTAATTATTTCAAATGACTACCTTACAACCAAAGTTTTGAACTCTATGTATAGGACTGGAATAGAATATTTGTTTTTCAATGCTTTTCACAATGTATTTCCAAGCAGGCACCATTCACTAGAAACAGAACAGGAAGCTTATCTACATGTTCTTTTTGACTTCACAATCTCTAGCATAGTATCTGATGCAACGGTCAGTTCTAAATAAATATTTGTTACAAAATGAAGCATTTTAAGGTTATTTTTAGTCAATCAAATATTACTTTTATTTGGTTTTGTGTTGTCATCTCATCTGATACAACAACTGGACACCAGCAGGAACAGTGATGAGCTAGGCTCACGTTTGTCTAACTGGTCAACTAAATATCTAAGTTTTAGTTATTCCAGACAAAAAATATAGCATTTTAAAAATGATTATTTTTTAATGATTAACTCCAAACAATGAAAGAAAATCACAAAGAAACTTTTTCTTGAGCACTAATAGAAGAAAATGGTATAACTGTAACTTAGGCAACCCTTTAAGCCTAGCATGGAATCTTGTTGAACTAAGATTCCAGAGGAAAATGCTATTAATATAAGGCCAGGGCAACTGTAGGCAATATTGTCATTTGATGCAACTCATTTCAGCATAAAATGATTTCTTCAGCACAAAATATATTTAAATTAATTCAGAAATAGTCTGGAAATAAATTTATTTTTAAAAATGCTATTAAATGTGAAAATAAATTCTACTTTGATAACAGAATTTATTAAAACCTAGGGGGAAAAGCTGCACCAAATAATCTAGACCAGCACATATTTTTTTCATAATCCCCGGAAGAATAAAACACATTTTCCTTATTATTCTCCAAACATACAACATTTATCTAGAAAGGATTTTTGTGACTATTTATAGTTAGGCAATAGCTAAAAACACCTAATTTGCTAATGATGTGCCAAATATTACATTTAAAACCTTGTACCAGTGCCACTATGTTAAATAAAATATGTGTGTAATTAGAAATAATAATGTACTTGGGGAGGGGTAGATTGATGATGCAACTTAAATGTTCCATTCATTGTATTTAACCACCTTTGCTATCCACCATTGTTACAAAGAACTATTCCATGAATAAATCAATTGATTTGTGGGAAAAATCAAGAGAGTACAGTACCACCCATTTTATCAGATTCTTGTCTATAAAATATATGTATAATTTCAGTTAGAGATATAATTTGAGGCTATATTAAGATGCATAGAAATCAAATGGTTAGTATTACTTAGTATAAAAACAGTATTAAATATCCACTAATGCCATTTGAGATAACTTAGATGTTGTTTATGAAATGAATCATTGATTACTATAAAAAATATAGATATTATTTTAACACATAACATAGAGACAAATGTAAACTAGAAAATTGATGTTTACTTATAATGCCTTCACTCAGAAATTTTTTTAAAAACCCTGAAATTTAAAATTATATCTTTCTAGTTTTCTACTCTATAATATAGATTTTATCTATATATTAATTAATGTAAGTTTGTTAATGTTAATAACATATTATGTAAGGTATATTTCATAATTGTTTTAAGCTAAATTTTACTATATGTCAAAATACAAAGATTATTTACATTATTGAAATGCTAAACTTTTCCATATTTCCCTATCCCTTTTTAAAAAGAAATGAGGATCATCACACAATTGAATTTCTCTTTCTTCTAGTCCCATTTCTTTCTCCTTCCAACACAATATTCACCAATATCCTTAATTTAACATTTACACTTTACTAATATCATTGTTATACATTTGCTACACACTTGTATTATAAAAATATACTCTTGTTTTCTTAAAAATTATCTTAATGCTATAATACAAATGTATCTTTATGTACTTTGCTCTTTTTATTTAATTTATACATTTTTAATATCAATCTAAGTTCACATATATTTAGTCATTCATTTTTGCAGCTATGTAAAACAAACACACACACACACACAAGGTTGTTGTATTGGTGTAAATGCAAGATATTTCCAATTCTCCATTACAACCATGCCATAATGAAATGTGTGTGTTTCCTTGTGCAAATGTGGAAATTTCTCTTTAAATTTCATGCCTATAGTAAAATTGCTATGTTCTGGAACATTTCTATCTTTAATTTTGCTAGCTATTGCTAAAAACCTCTTCAAAGTGATTGTAACAAATTACATCTCACCAGCAAAAATACAAATTCCTCATTTTCCATTACCTCCTATTCTTGCTCATGGCATATATTACAAAATGTTAAAATGCATAATTATCTTGAACTTATAAAAGTATTTTTTTCTTTTAATTTATGTATTCCTGATTATTGGTAGGGCAAAACATCATTTCACATCTTTATTGGCCATAAAAACCTTTCTTTTTCTGAATTGACTATACATAATTTTTTCCTTTCTTAATTGAATTATCTTTTTAAATGAATTTTAGACATTCTTTACATATTATTGATGTCAAATTATTTCAATTATTTACATTCACTTTATTTTTTTACTTTGTGTTTCTTTTGTCATAATGAAATGTTAATTTTAGCAATTTTATTAAACTTTTCTGTCTTTAATATATTAGAAAATATTGGTGTATACTATGAGGTAAATAACTGATTTCATATTCTCTGCATATGATAAGTTAAGTGCTCCCAAAGGAATTTATTGTGTAGTCAAGATTTTCCCCACTGCTTTATAATGCCAACTCTATCACAAACGTCCGCACGTATGTTGTCTTTTCCTGCCAATTTGTCTATGCCTGTGCCAGTAACATGGTGTTCTACTTACTACGTTACCCACGGTTTGATCAGGAAAACAGAACCCACGCTATAGTTCAGTGCAGGAATTTAATAGAACTATGAATAAGAGTGGCAGAATTGAGAGGGCAAACAGGGGTTGGTGAGGGAACCCAGAGCTCAGCAACATCAGAAAGGCATGACCACTTCAAGAACTACAGAGAGACGCAGAGGAGTTGGAGTTTTCAGCAGCCTGTAGCTATCAAGGCAAGAGGTATTTGGCCTAAATGTAGCTGGGACCCTGGAGGAGATGCAGCCTCTGCCAGAGATGCCACCTTAAAGCAGAAAAGAAGGAGCAGAAATAATTCACGTTCTCCCAGATTTCTACTCTGCATTCATCCACAACACTAGCCATGAGCCTGAAGCCAGTTGGTAAGATAAAATTCTTACAAATTTCAAAATCTGTTTTTCCAATCCATGATTTGCAGATTGTTCTTTTCTTCCCTATGCATTTAAATGTTTATTTTGTTTCTCATCTATGGCTCTGGTTTTGGAGATTAGAAAATTATAAAGTCATTTGGTCACATAGATTCTATGCATATTACATATACTATTTCTAATCTTCATAACATTTCAAAGTAGGTATGAGATCGTGGAGCAGGTGCCTAACACAGGATCTGGATGTAGATTTGTTTGACTCCAAAACTCATGCTCCTTCCAGGCAGGAGATTTACACTTCCTCTTTGTATTCTGTGGAGCTGGTAAAGCACAGTGAATGTGGCACACAGAGGAAAAGCCATCAGGAAAAACTGTGGTCAAAGACAAAGGATCCAAGTAGAAACTCTGTGGAATCTGATAGCTTGTATTTGGAGAGGGACTATTACCACAGTAAGTGCCTTTTACTAGGGTGACTGGACATTGGTGAGTGGGACGTGTATATGCTGTATTGTTATCACTTTCTACTACAGATGAACAACATTCTAAAGAACAAACCTTAAGCGCCTGAGGGCCTATTTAACACATGATGAGAGGTACCTGCAAAATTATTTTGACCATTAGTCCCATCAATACAGATAGCACATGTTCACTTACATGGGATTATGCAGTAGAGAAGCTTTATTTCTCTGGATAATTGGCAAATAGTACAGAACTTGAACTTGGGGCTCTAACAGAAATTCTAAACTGGCTGAGTGTGGTGGCTCACGTCCATAATCCTAGCATCGTGGGAGTCTGAAGCAGGAGGATTGCCTGAGCTCAGGAATTCGAGACCAACCTGAGCAAGAGTGAGACCTCATCTCTACTAAAATAGAAAAAAATTAGCCGGGTGCGGTGGCACTGCCTGTATTCCCAGCTAATGGGGACTTTGAGGCAGGAGGATCTCTTGAGCCCAGAAGTTTGAGGTTGCACTGAACTATGAAGACCACCACTGCACTCCAGCTGAGGAGACAAGACCAAGACTCGGTCACCAAAAAAAAAAAAACAAAAAAAATCCACCAAATTCTAAACAATATATTCTATAAATAAAAAGAACATGATTAAAGTACTTACATAGTCTTTTGATGTGATCATTTCAAAATTGAATAGAATTTTATTTTTTTAATTATAACAATCCTTTTACTTCATTTACTTTTAGCTATTTCATAAATATTACAGGATGAAACTTAGAAAAATTTCTTTTTCCATAAAGCAAATGTGTAAATTTTTCCCTTTGGCTTCTTCTTCTAATCCTTCTTTACTGTGATGAAGAGATACCAAGTTCTTCCAGATATTTGATTAGGTAGGTCGTTTTCAAACTGGACTCTCCAGGTGGGTGGTTACTGCACACGGTTTTCCTGTCTACTGGATCTATGACTCTTCCCACTTTGAAAATGATCTCATCCAGTTCACGTTTCACATGCTTTGTCTGTGGAGCAGGTAAAGCTCTGAGAAGCAAGATATCCCCAACTGTGCACTGCTGAAGAGCATCACGAGCAAAGTAGGTTTTTCACTTATTAAAATACTTCAATAAAAAGGGATGCAGAACAAGCCTGGTCACTCTCACTTTAGCGGCTTTTTGCATTACTGTCCCAATCACCTTCCCCCCGATCCCTTTGGCATGGACAGATGGACGAGCTATGGACATTATGTGGCCTTGGTCTGACCAGGCGTGGTGGCTCATGCCTGTAACCCTAGCACTCTGGGAGGCCAAGGTGGGAGGACTGCTTGAGGGCCAAGAGTTTGAGACCAATCTGACAAGAGCAAAACACTGTCTCTACAAATAATAGAAAAATTAGCCATGCACGGTGGGGTGCACCTATAGTCCCAGCTATTACAGAGGCTGAGGCAGAAGGATCTCTTGAGCCCAGGAGTTTGAGGTTGCAGTGAACTATGATGATTCCACGGCACCCTAGCCTGGATGATAGAGCAAGTCTTCATCTCAAAAAAAAAAAAAGTATGATTAATATAATTTAATAGTATAAATTCTATCACATTTATTGGAAAATTATGTATTAGTCTGATTCAATTTGTTCAACCTATGTTCACATTTTCTAGCATTTTGAACTTTTTAAAATTTTAAATGAGGCTAGGACTATGGAGACAACAGCCAAGTGCTGCAAATGTGACTGATTTTTATCCACAATGTCCCATTATTCCCAGAGAAAAGCCACTATTCAAAGTTATAATTTCTGTTGTTTGCAGTCTTTCATTTTGACTGCAAACTTAACATCATTCTCAGTCTCTGTTTTAGTCTACTAAGACATACTGCATCAAGTACAAGAAGATATTTTAAAGCAAAAAAATTTTTTTGTTGTGGGGATTGAATAATCAATTGCTTACAAAACATACTGTGGAATCATGTGAATTTCCTTTTGGTTTACATCTGTAATGCCAACTTACTCTGGAGAAGGTTGAAATATATCTAATATTAATCCAGGAAATGTATAGACTAGTGTCCCAGTACAGTTCATCTCTCTCATTCAAATTTCCCTGCTCTCTTCAAGATTAATATTGGACCAATTGACATGCTGCTCTTTCCATTATTACCATGACATTCAGTTTTGCCAGTGAGCTCCTAGATGAATGGGGCAGGTTATCTATGCTACTTAATCAGTAAAATGTTCTTAAATGTTAAATCAGATTCTTGCTGTATTTAAGGCAAAAGTCTTTCTAAGGTACTCTTCAAGAGTTTTTCTCTCCCCCAGCTATCATCTCCACTCCCTGAAATTAATGTATTTGGCATTTCTATATTGGAATGCTAATTTATTCAGTAGCAAGTAGAAAATGATGGCAAATACATGTTCTGCTCCTTTTTAAGAAAATGTCGTAATCTAGGAGAGAAATTCTTCCTTCTTCTTACTCATCTTTTCTCCCTCCTCTTTCTTCTTTCCTTCATCTCTTCTCATTCTTTCTTTTTCTCATATTTTGTCTTTAGCCAGTCAATCAATGCATTTAAAAATATGTTGAGGGATAAATCAGTTATCTGTTCCAGATAAAAAACCACCCAAATCGCCTTAAAGGAGCAACCATGTTTTTACCGCACAACTGTGCACACTGGCACAGATCTGGACTCAGCTGAGTGATTCTTCCAATCTGGGGCAGACTCAGTTGGGATTATTCATGTTTCTGCTGTCAGTTGACAGGTTGGCTGAAGGCTATCTGGTCCCAAGTGACTTCACTCATATGTCTGGCTGCTAGATACCTGTCAGCCTGGAAGATGAAAACTAGTGGGCCACTTCTTTGTTATCATTCTCACCACCAGCCTAGGCTAGTGTACAGGGGAGCTTCAGGGTTCACAGAGCAGCAAGAGAGGCCAAGTTCCAATGCATAAGCTCTTTAAAAGTCTCTTTTGTGCCATGTTTGTTATTGCCTATTGGTCAAAGCAAATCGCGTGATAAAATGTCTCATTAAAAAAACATTGCTGCAAAATCTTCCAGAAAAGCCTATTTTGCTAGGTATTTCTGTTGTTACTAGAAACAAATTATTAATAAGGGCGCAGCACAAAGTCAAACACATTACGTAGACTGAGAAACTCTAAAGAATAGAGAAATTACCTGTTTTGACACAACTGCCATGTCCATGAACTTTTCATACCTCAGCTCTTTGAATATCATAATACTCCTGTGAGATAGGATAGATTGTGTTGCCTCCTATACCAATGAGGAAACTGCAGTTGAGATTAGTTTGCACATTATTACATACAGGATGAGTAGCAGAGCTAGGATCTTGACAAAAGTATGCCTTGTACCAAAGGTTGTTTTGTTTCTTCCTTGTAGCAGGCAGCCCATTAGTAAAAAGACCATTTCAATAATACAGAATATTCAATATTCATTGATACTATAGACAGCCTATTCCACAAACCAAATACCTAAAAGAGATATAGTGTTTAACTCCTGTATAGTTTTCAATGATTTAGCAAATATTGTAAGGTCTCACAAGCTATCTGACAGTCATAGTCTGTTATCTGTTGCTACAGCAGAATACCCAAGATTGGGTAATGCATATATAAAGAAAATACTTTATGTAGCTCATGGCTCTGCAGACTGGGAAGTTCAAGGTTGAGCGGCCATATCTGCTGCTTCCAGTGGGGACCTCCTGCCTCGAAACATGGAAGAGAAACAGAAGGGGAACCAGGCCCAGGTAAATCAAACAAACAAACAAGCAAACACACACAAGAAGCAGCTCTCCTGGTAACTAATCCAGCCCCCTGAGAGTGAGAATTTACATCCCTGAGACAGGCATTAATCTTTCCTAACTAATCACCCCTCAGAGATACAAACTCCCAACACCTCCACATTGGGGACAAAGCCTCAACGTGAGTTTTGTTGGAGATAAACCACATTTAAATCATAGCTCTGAGGAAGAACTAAATTAAGCAAAACAAAAATTAAGAATAAGATGATTGGTGAGAACTTTATATACATAACTGAAGGCTTTCATTAGTGTCATTGTTAAATCATTGACTACAGATGTTTTCCTCCCTCAAAGTTTTGGTTGAGTATCCAGCCTGGTATCTTTACCTGATAAGGTGGATTTTCTTTCACTTCAATTTGTATAAAATTCTGTCTTATTTGTTGACATTTTTTCCAATCCCTGCTGCTTGTTTGAATAATGCTGTAGCTTTAGACTTGCCTGCAGTCTTCTGCTTTTAAACTCTCTTCTCATCACCTATTTCTTCTTGTATGCCGTTGCTCAAAGCGGATACCCCCAGTGGCCTCACCTTTTCCCTCACCATCCCCGTCTATACTAAGTGCACCAAACTAAGGCTAACTGAACTTGGAAAGATCTTACAGCTTGCTTTTTGATTTCTGGTCCAGAGAGTTTCCAACTACTAATTCTTTTTCCATGGAAATCTAATTAATATCACGAAAATATTACTACTTTCTTTGCTAGGAGAAAATGACTGTATAAAACAACAAAAAAAGAGAAAGGGCAACAAAAAAAAATAAAAATGTAAAACAAAGAAAAAACCAAATCCCTCAGCTTATTAATATTAATCTTTGGGAGATATTTATGGTAGATAGTGATTATTCTCATCTGTGTGCCATGTAATGGATCAGTAATAGATATAAGTAAGACCATTTCTACCTTCAAGGAATTCATAATGCATTGGAACAAATATATAAAACAAATGAGCATTGTATGGAAAAGAAAACACCAAAAATGTACATTAGGCTGAAGTGGCATTATTAATAAGGAAATGATTAACATTTTAGCATTTATTTGGAAGAATCAGATAAAGAAGGGTGATTTCTAAACTTATTCAAATAAGAATACAGTTCAATTGAAAAAATGAGAATGAGGAAGTATATTTCATCATACATACAATCACAAAAAAGAATGAGCATAATTTCAAGAAATTAGCAGCAGTCCAGGTCTAAACAGTAATGAATGAGGCCCTTTCATATCATTATGCATTTTATTAAGGCCAAATTTAAATAACTTTTTAAAGTTCTTTACCTACTCCCTACTGCCCATTCATGCAACTTTAGCAATTAATGAATTATTGAGTATTTTAAAACTAATTAAATTTCTCTATTTTTTTCAAAGGCATATACATATATATATATTACATATATATGGATACATATATAAGTATATGTATATACATATGTGTATATATATTTTATAATATAGTGATTATAATCTGACTGTATTGAAATTTTAAAGTCGCTTGAACCATTGATAAAAAACTTTAAAATTCCTAATGATAGAAAAATAAAATCTTTTAAAATCTTTTGAGTTTCTTTGATGCATTCCAACTCATTTTCTGGCAGCAAGAACAGAATTTATCCATCTATAATGTTACAAGCATAATATGTAAACTATCACACTGTCCTTTTCAATGGTTTTACTGAGGCCAAAAAAGAAAGTCCTGGAGCTAAAGAAAAATTCTAAGTGACACAACATTTAGAGCAAAATGAAAATTTGTATGGAATAAACTCTAAATAGGCTTATGTCTTGGATTTAAAAGTTAGGGTGATGGTTTTACACTCTGGGCTCTTTACATCATGAATAGACAGATAAAACTGTTAATTAAATTCATCCTGGGTCACACTAGTTCACAGGAAAAACAGTATCATTTCTTTTACACTACAATGTTCTAATGTTTTAAAATATAATAAATGAAAAAAGTTAAATCATTATTCTCATAGAAGTATAAAATGAACACGTTAAGATAGTATGTAGTTAACTGACTAATGAGGGATCCAATATGATGTTAAAACTGGTTTAAAAGACAATTCAATATGGCAGAAACTATTTGTATTCTCTCACCAAGAAAACACGTCTCATTATTCTTTCTCCACAAATTAATTTTTACCTTTACAGCAGCAGTCCCCAACCTTTTTAGCACCAGGGACAGTTTTCATGGAAGAAAATTTTTCCACGGACGAGGAATGGGGAGATGGTTCTGGGACGATTCAAGCACATTACATTTATTGTGCACTTTATTTCTAATATTATTACATTGCAGTATATGATGAAATAATTATACAACTCACCGTAGGTTGGGGACACCTGATTTACAGAATTCCAAAGTAAAGCAAACCAACGAACAACAAAAGCCCCTACAGCATCACACATATCCTAAGGGTCACTAGACAATGTACAACATTTCACAGAAACAACTCCCAGTGATCTTTTTTTTTCCTATTTTACTATTTTACAATTTTCTCTACAAATTTTTTAAAAAATGCTCATTGATATTCTTGAGACAAATGTATTTCAATCTTTATTAAAATGAAAATGGTTGTTATCTACCAACAGAACAAAATAAAAAAAATGCTCATTGATATTCTTGAGACAAATGTATTTCAATCTTTATTAAAATGAAAATGGTTGTTATCTACCAACAGAACAAAATAACTTGTATTACTCCTCCTAGTAGTGGAGTTTTTTCTCCATAAGACAAGGGAAATCCTGGGATTCATTTATTTTCTTGATTGAAGTAAATATCAGAAAGAAATCTACTAAGAAACATAGTGTGTAAGTATTAGACATCACAAAAGAGGTGAGATATTTGAATATATAGGGATATATATTTTTTAAGAACCAGTGGCATAAATGCCATGCATTTACTGGCAACTTCAAGAAATCTGTAAAATTCTCAAAAAGAATCAAATCTTCCTTTTCTCCATTATTATGCATGAATAAATGAAGATTCAGGAGAAAGCATGGCTTTAACAAATTTGCATGCATTTAACAATCCTCCCTCTTGATATAACTAAACAAATCATTGACAGAAGAAAAGTCAATAACACTATTTAGAAGGTATTCAGTCACTGCAAGTTAAAACTCACTTTTTGAGGGGATAGGATGGATAAGCAATTTCCTGTGGAATAATCTAATTTCCTAGCAAGCTTGCCTGTCCTTTTCCTTTGCTCTCCTACACATGTTGTTAGCTATTTTTGCTGGCCTCTTGTTGAGGTACAGCTTTCCTGCCCAGATCTGGACAATGACCTCTGATGCTTCTTCATCTGGTAATGTTGGTGGCCCTGCTCTTATCTTGCATGTCAGGTCTGTACACTGTGTTTGTTCTTCTCCAAGCTCAAGCTAGTTCTCCTCCAGCTGTATGTCTCTCAACTACTTCTGGACCCCTTTGTAAGACTGGGTACACTGGGCTACTTTTTTCATAGCAAATTAGAGAGTAGGCCTCTGTGCAGTTTCCTTCTGGCCTAATATGACAGATACCTCCTTTAGCACCAGTTCCTCAGGTACCAGGAGGAACACAAAGCATCCCTGCAAAGATCAGAGCTATCCAACCTTCACTGCAGACCAGGCAACTAGGAAACCATCCACACCCATACTTAGGTCGAACATACTGTGTTGGGCTCCTTTTTGGTATTTTACCTATATCAAAACTTCCACATATCCCTTTGGACTCTTACTTTCCCTACCTGATCAAGTTTTGTACTTTTCCCTTTTTGATGAAACCTACAAATTTTTAATTTCTTAAATTATTTCACGTTTCTTTCTCATCTATGACATATGATACATAGAATGCTATGAATTCTCTAGTTTTGGTCTTTTGTATGCAAAACCATATTTTAAGAACTCCAAAGAAAAGCTTTTTATTTACTCAAGTGCCTGGGCTTGAAAAGCACTTTGGTTTTCAAGCTATCACATTTGCTAAATATTTAATATGTTTACTTAAGGGCTCAACAACTAGGAATTTGACTATTTATTCTTTCTTTACCATTTCTATAATGAATAGGTGTAAAAGTTTAAATGGATCATAGACTTTTATTAAAATATGTCAAAATACTTACTTTACTGTAGGTGAAAATTCTATTAGTAGAGTTATTTGGAGTCAGTATGCCAAAGCAACTCTAGTATTACTGCATTTTATAGAATAATTTTAAAATAATCTCCTGGATAGAGCTGGAACCCATTCTACTAAGTGACGTATCCCAAGAATGGAAAAATAAGCACCACATGTACTCACCAGCAGATTGGTTTCCCTGACCATCACCTAAGTGCACATTTGGGAATAACACCAATTGGGTGTTGGGCAGATGTGGGAGGGGAGGTGATGGGTGTATACCTACATAATGAGTGCGATGCGCACTGTCTGGGGAATGGACAAGCTTGAAGCTCTGACTCGGGGGAGGGATGGGCAATATACATAACCTAAACTTTTGTACCCCCATAATAAGCTGAAATAAAAAAATATATAAAATTCAAAATTCAAAAAATAAATGTAAAAAAATGAGTAAGGTTTTTTTTTATTTATTTTGTTAGAACCTTTAGTTTCATTCCTCCCTTTTCCCATGCTACTGTCATATGGAACAAAATTAGGGTGCATTTGGCTGTTTTGTGTATTTCAGTATTCATAACCACATGTCAAGAAGTTATGACTTCCTTTATATTGTTAAAGAGAAGATCAAAATATAGCAAAGACATATCAGTTCATCGTTATTTGACACATGGCTTAGCACATCCAAAAACAGCCTAAGTAGTACTCTAAGGAATATTAAGTCTCAGAAGCCACCCAAAGTCCTATAAGCTATTTATTTAATAATTAATTCCTCCTATGCTGAGTTACTTAGTCTCCCCATGTACACTCATGTAATAGTAATTGTTGTAACTCCAGATCTCCAAGGCAGATCTTGTCCTTGCTTCCTAAAGTATTATGGTACACATGAACCATGTAAAATGAATGTGCTGTGTGGATATACATGGTAGAAATATATAAGAATGGTAGAATAAAATGAGATCTATGGTTCACTTTAATGTTTTGCAATGACTGAGGCCACCAAGTAGGTGGAATCTAATTTATCATCCATACTATGACATTTTGAAAATGACAATGGGCTCTAATAACCATTATTCTGGGATACCATGCCTTCACTGAGACTTTCCCAAACTGCGTCACACTGTCAAACTAACTTAAAAGGCCAATAGTGGGAAATATTTGTCCCAACTTGGAGATAAAAAATAATAGAATTGCTACAACTGATATAAATATATACTCACATATAATTTCTGATTCTCATAGGTGATGCCTCTTTGGCTTTCTTGTTACTGCTTAGCAAATGTCTTTTCCTTCCCCCCTCCCTTGCTTTCCTCCTTCCTTCCTCCTCTCCCTCCTTCACTTTCTTTCTTGTTCTCTCTATTTCTCTCCCTCTATCGCACTCTTTTCCCTCTTTCTTTTTTTTTTTTTTTTTGGATTTCTTCCTAATTTTCTCCTCCACCTACAGTCACATCACTATACATTTTTTTTATTCTTATCCCTGGGCCTTCTCATGTTTCTATTTTTATATATGCCTACTCTTTTTTAAGGCTAATACCTATTTGCTATTTAACATTCAACTAAATATGTCTTGCTCAGGGAGAATTTTCCTGGACTCTTTAGACAGTTATGGGGCCTACTGTATTACCTTATAACACTTAAAGTTTGTTGTTTTGGAATACTTATATTTTTAATTTAATATGTTTATAAAATATAGATGTATATATGAATTAAAAGGGTAAAAAGTGATGTATTAATAGCTTGTTTTTACCATTTACATCTACACTTCCATACAAAATAATACACATGCTTTCTTTAATTCCATAGCCTTCAGTAGAGTTATACATTTTATTGTTTTTATTGCAACACCATTCATTGCTCAAATATTACACTTACATAAACACATTTCACAAACTAGAATAAATACTATGATTATGATGATATTTTCTTATATTACCTTGTTTTTCCTAGAGAAACTTGTTTTCGTTGTTGTGTAATCCTAAATTTTCTATCTTACAAATTCATTCCTAAAGTCATTGCCACAAGTTCATGTTTCTTCTCAATAAATTTTAAAATATCAGTTATTCTGTACTAATTTTTATATTTTTTTCTTTGAAAGATAATTTCTTGCAAAGTTTCTCTCTCCTGTGTTATAGGCCCACACACCCTGCTTTCCCAATTATTGAAACCATGTTTTACACTTTTTGATTCATTCCCTTGTTTGGAGAAGTGATTCCTCCATGAAAATCATGAGAAACAAAGAATGAGAGCCAAAGGATTAGAGGTAAATTGTGGCATATGCATTTATAGTTTGGCTGGGTATGGAAATTTATGTTGTAAATAATTCTTCTTTGGAGATTTGATGAGACTGTTTTCTAGTTTCTGAAATTGTTGCTGAGGAGCTAATGCTTTGGTGATGTAGATTCTTTTATGGTGACTTTCTCTCTCACTCTCCTCCCCACCATCCTGTCTCAGGAAGCTTTTAGAATTTTCACTTTATCTCCATATTCTGAAATTTCATGAGAATCACCTTTCCTATGATCATATATTATTAATTTACTTGGCACTCAATAGACCATTTCAGTCTAAACCCATCTCCCTTTTATTGCTGGGAATTAAAAAAAATAAACTTTGATCTTTATTTTTACCCAGAGGAGCAAAAATCATTCTATAACAAAGACACCTGTACCCGAATGTTTATAGCAGCACAATTCACAATTGCAAAGATGTGGAAACAACCCAAATGCCCATC
Source organism: Lemur catta (assembly GCF_020740605.2). Taxonomy (NCBI): domain Eukaryota; kingdom Metazoa; phylum Chordata; class Mammalia; order Primates; family Lemuridae; genus Lemur; species Lemur catta. The sequence continues at coordinate 103,105,442 of NC_059131.1, read as the reverse complement.
AATTCATGAGTGGATTCGTAAATTGTGGTATATGTATACCATGGAGTATTACTCAGCTATAAGAAATAACGGTGATATAGAATCCCTTTTGTTCTCCTGGAGAGAGTTGGAACCCATTCTATTAAGTGAAGTATCCCAAGAATGGAAGAACAAGCACCACGTACTCACCAGCAAATTGGTTTCCCTGATCATCACCTAAGTGTACATTTTGGAATAACACCAATTGGGTATCGGACTGAGGTGGGGGGTGGGGAGAGGGGATGGGTGTATAACTACATGATGAGTGCATTGCACACCATCTGGGGAATGGTCACGCTTGAATGTTCTGACTTGGGGTGATGGGGGGTGTGGGGAGGGGATGGGGGTATAACTACATGATGAGTGCAATGCGCATTGTCTGGGGAATGGGCACGCTTGAAGTTCTGACTCGGGGGGGATGGGCAGGACATGGGCAGTGTATGTGGCCTGAACTTTTGTACCTCCATGATGATAAGCTGAAATAAAAAATAAAATAAAATAAAATAAAATAAACTTTGATAGTATTCTCTCATTCTTTGTTTTCTCTTTTGTAATTATTTTAGTCAAACATTAAATTTTCTGATCTTAACTCTCTCTATTTTTTTCCTATTGTATTGCCCATCTCTCTTTTTCTTTTTAACTTTTCTATTCATGAATTTTCACAAATTCAAACTTTATCTTCTAACAATTCTAAACAATTCTATATATTGGTTAGGGATAGATTTTGTTTTATTATAATCTAATATTCCAAAATACAAGTGGCTTAAGCAACATAGAATGTGTTTAATTGTTGCAAAATTTAGGTATGAAGTTAGGTAGCCAGGACTAGAATGACGTCCTATTATGACATCAAGGACCTAGGATTCCATATTTCTGTTCCATTATCTTAGTCAATGGCTTGAATGGCTTCTATCTTTAAAAAGGATGTGTAGTCTAAGATGGCTGCTGGAACTTCAATAAATTTGTCTTCCTTGCAAGGCAAAAGAAGGGAATAAAAAGCTCTTTCTACTTCAATTAGTTAATTACAGCAGCCTCCCTCATAATCCCAAAAGTAACTCGCTGCCTACATCTTTTTGGTCAAAACTTACTCACATGGGCACACTTCTGTACTTGAGAACATTGGTAAACTTAGTCTTTAATTTTACTGTCAATGTAAATTGAGTTCTGTTGCCCAGGAGGAAGCGTAGACAACAGTGTCTACTAAAGAACATATTATTGTTCTCAAGATGTATTTTGTCATAGCATTATGTTATTGCCATGAATACAATAGCTTCATTTAACCCTCTGAAGAGTCTGGGAATGTGCATAATATATATATTTTCTTTTTCCTGAACCATCATTGTATCCTCCAAGTTCCATTTTATTCTTATTGCTTTGATCTCCGTTTTTCATGTTCTCAAATATTAAATGAATCTATGATGCTCGCTAACATTTAAGTGCAGTTTACCCAAAGGAAAACTGATTATAATCTATAACTATAGGGTGGGGAAAACTTGTGAACTCCAATAGATGACTCATTTGCTGTGTGAGTTTTGGGGGGAAATTACAACTGTCAGAAATATTGGATTTTTGTTCTTCTGTTTATGCTCCTAAATGTCTCTAAACAGAGTTATCTGATATGCAGCCTAGCAGACATAAACATCAACCTCAGATTTAAATGGAGAAAGGAGGGTGAGGTTAGCCATGCAGGTGTTCCTTAAATCCAGTATTCTGATTGCAGTGGCCCAACTGTCTCCGTGATAGTATGGCTCCAGTCTCCAGAGTGCCTTGGGTGCTTCCTTTCTAGTTAATCCTAACCACCTTCAAACTTCCCTTGCTTACGGGAGGTTCTCGCTCTCTGACTATCTGGTATGGTAAAGAGGACTTTAGGAACCAATTTCTAATTAATGCATTTTAATCAGTAATGTCACATGATCAGAGATTTATTTTACCTCTCTGGAGGGAGTATGAAGAATGGATAGGATGGAGGTAACCTGGAGAAACAGGGTGTTTAGCAAGTGATTACCATGACCCAGTTGGCAAGTGATAAAGGTATGCAATTGGGGCAGGAACAGTGAGAATAAAGATAATTTCTTTCTACTTTCACAAAGACAAAGTAATTGGATTCACATAAAAGCAATTTGTATTGTTTCCAATACATACAGTAAAACACAACTAAATACTAAATTCTTCTTTGTTACCTAAAACTCCATTGCATTTGCTTTATATACCAAACATCTACCCTTTGGATTTACCTATTAAAATAGACAGTTTGACACTATGCACATTGTGTCTTTGACAATGTAACTAACGCAAAGAGTATTCGACTACAAAATGCCCAGAGTTCTTTGAAAAAGTATTATCTCAAATTAATTCTGTACTCTATTTTATACATATTAATTAGGACAGATGACATTTTAGCAAAGCTTTAACTAGGAATTTTAAACTAGATTTTAATTAATACAAATTGAAACAAACAGCATCTAACAGTTAATTTTCTTTACTAAAAGGGTAAAACTATAGAGCAATAAAATGAGATTAAAATATTTTTTTATCATTTAATCTGAATGACAAACTTTAACTCTTTTCAGTTCTGTAAGATGAAAAAAAAGTAGTAAACACTGTAGGTATTTTTTAGAAGAAAATTGCTGGACAATAATAACACATGTAGGTAATGCTCTCTAATCTCACTGTAATTATATTTCTTGCTTCATAGAAAAATTTAATCACTACAGATGTAAAAGAAAGACCACTTATTCTCTTAGAAAAAATTATACATAATCTTGATATCACAGTAGATGTGTTTACCTTTATGCAAGACCTTTGAGGTTCAGAAATTTCAATGCTGTGGTTAAAAATCACTTGCTTAATATGCTACTGCAAGGAGATGTTGCCAGAATAAATGACTACTAAATATAATGTTATATTAGAATAAAATTTAAATATATTGTCTCTGCCTGTGAATACCTCTTCCTCCTTTTTTAATTTTTATATTTTCTTTTTCTTCTCATTGTGGTTAGGTAGAAGTTTGAATGTCTCTATTCACTAAAAGGAGTAGGCTTGGCTAAGATAAATAGACATAGTTCCTTGTTTTGTTTTAACCTTTTTATAACTAAGGTAACAAAAAAGAATATTAAATGTTACTTTTGCCACAAAACTGTCATTAATTTTGCCTGAGAGACAGCACTAAAATTCCCCTTTCTTATGAGGAATTAAATAATTAAATTGATGATAAAATAGATTGATAAATAACTTCAATGATGTATTCGGTGTTTGTGCTGCAATAAGGACTCAATGTTAATTCTTGCCCACCATTTTTCCTCCCTGATTTTATGTAAGTATCTGACTTATGATTTTTAGGCTTCTCGTTTTAATTTTTCTCATTAATTAGCTAGATTTTTAAAAATTACCCAAAATACTAGGTACATTTAGTATCAATAAATGTAAGAGCTTATTATTGTTCATTGATCATAAGTCTCCAAACATATACATACATATGATACACATATATATTCAGACATATCCATATATATGGTATATATACACATATATATTCAGACATATGCATATACATATGATCTTCTTTGTTTTACAGAATTAAATAAAGATCATAGTAGCAGGACATGGGTAAAATGCAACAGCAGGAATTGTGCAGCATATTGTTTATTGATTGCCTGTTAGTTGCAAAGGAAGTGACCTTGTAGTGGCATGCCATTTACTTTATTCTATACATACTTTATGAACACAGAATCTGCAAAGAGCATTAAATGAAAGGAGGTTCAAACAAAATGAACAAAATGATCTGAAGAATATTAGATTAATATGAGAAATTTAAAAAAAACAATAGTAAAGTGACAAAGATAGGGCTTAAAAGCTTGCATCTGAATGCTGGTTATTGTTTAAAATATGGAATACTCTGACTTAATTTTGCTTACCTTGAAGGTTTACCGGTTATTTTTTTTAATGTAAATAATTAAAAAGTAGTTTAGGAAATGAAAAAGCTAATCCTCAAATTCATAAGAAATTGCAGAGCGTCCAAAATACCCAAAACAATCTTGAAAACAAAGAGAAAAGTTGGAGGACTCACACATCCCGATTTCAAAACTAACTGGAAATCTACAGAATCAAAACAGTGTGACAATGACATAATGGTAGTTACACAGACTAATGGAATAGAATTAAGAATCCAGAAACAATCTCACACATCTATGGTTAGTTGATTTCTACAAGGATGTCAAGAACACCCAATGGGGAAAGAATAGGCTATGCAAAAAAAGGTACTGGGACAACTGGGTTCTCACATGCCAAAGAATGCAGTTGGACCTCAACCTCACACCATAACCCCAAAATTAACTCAAAATGGATCAACAGCCTCATTATAAGAGCTGAAATAATCAACTTAATAATAAAGCATGAGTAAGTTTCATGACCATGGGATAGAAGATAGATTCTTGACATGACACAAAAAGCATGAAAAATGAAAGAAAAAAATTTTTAAAATTGGAATTATTCAGCAGTGAAAACTTTTGTGAATCAAATAACATTACCAAGAAAGTAAAAAGGCAATCTACAGAATGGGAGAAAATATTTGCAAATCATATATTTGTTAAGGGGTCAATATCCAGAATATACAAAATATTTATACAACTGAAGAGCAAAAAATAAACAACCCATCTTAAAAAAAATGTATAAAGGAATTGAATAGATATTTCTCCAAAGAAGATACACAAATAGCAAAGATAATGTCACTAATTGTCAGAGAAATGCATATCAAAACCACAGTAAGTTACTACTTGAAACTCACTCAGATGGCTCTAATAAAAATTAATAAATACATAAATAACTTAAAAACGAAAAACTTGTGGGTAAGGATGCATTGAAACTCACATACTTTATTAGTGGGAATGTAAAATGGTACAGCCACAGTGTTAAACACAGAATTACCATATGACCAGCAATTTCACTCCTAGGTATATCCCCACAGAACTAACAGGCGATACTCAGACAGACACTTGTAGGTAATTGTTTATTGTAACACTATGCACAAAAGGTGAAAACAAACCAAATGTACTTCAACAGATAAATCAACAAACAAATAAAATTCGTGGTATATACAAATGATGGAATAATAATATTTACCATGAAAGGAATATAGTTTTGATACTACAAAATGGATAACCCTTGAAAACATTATGCTAAAGTGAAATATGCCACATACAAAAGGACAAATAATGTATGATTCCGCTCATATGACATATCTAGAATAGGCAAAATCACAGAGACAGTTGATTTAAATGTTATCATGGGCTACAGTGAAGAATAAATGAGGAGTTATTGCATAATGGGTACAGAATTTGTTTGGGTGATGGAAAAGTTTTTAACTAGATAGTGATGATGGTTGCACAACATTGTGAATAGAGCTAATGTCACCGAATTGTACATGTAAAAATGGTTAAAATGCCATTAAAATGCCATATATACATATTTTTAACACAAAAAGTAAAAAAAGAAAAACATAGTTCAAGTACATACATGAGATAGATCTTTAGAGGTAAAACGAATCACATGAACTCATTTTCTGAATACTCTGTGAAACAGGAGAGAAAAACTATAGCTGAGAGAGGAAGAGTGCATATTCTCAGGAGCAAAAATCAAGTGGGTTACTTTTGAGTTACCAATGGTAAAGGGGTCAAAATCACTGTCTCAAAAGTGGATTCCACTCAATTTTTGTCATGGTAAAGTCCTTTAAAGATAATATATTCTTAATAATCTGATTGTATAACTGTGTATTTTCCAATGGTGTTTGGCAACCGGCAACTTTTTAATGAATTCTGAGGCACAATACAAGATACTAGAAAATTACTAAAAGAGAAAATAACATATTCTTTAGAATATAATGATTTCTAAATAAAATCCCAATGTTATTAACTGATCCATTGTAAACCTCCAGAGTCTCATTCTGTGGGATGCTATTGTGCCCATTTATGAAAATATTTATTTTAGTTCATGCACATAGTCAATGGTCAATAAATATTTGTGAAAAAAAGTAATTTAAAGAAACAAAAGCACCTAAAAGAGGAGAAATATTTGTCCACAGGTCATGTTTAGAGCAATGTGAATGTTGTTTTCTAGAGGTAAAAATGCCTTGAATGTTTCCATACTTTGAGCATTTCACTAAGAAGCAGTTGAGTGAGAGTAAACTAATAATTTTACCTTAATCTGGACAGTCTTTATGTGGTGGGTAATTAGTGATAAAATTTTAGTCAATCGATTGTTTGATGAGACTGTCTTTCACAAATAAAATAAAAAAGGATATAAAAAACCTTGCAAATCACATCAAATGCTAAAATTGATGACATCCATTAGATACAGAGATCCTTGTCAATGTTGATGAACATAGCCATTTTAATATTTTCAAGATAGTAAGGAAAACTATGTCCAATAATATTTGACAGGAAATAATCATTATCATTTCCAGTATTCTCTATTTCATCTCAGAATTTAAGATTATGATAGAAAAGAAAAGAAAAACAAGGAGAAAAGAGAGAGAAAGGAACAGAGAGAGAGAAGGGAAGAAAAGGAAAGAGAAGGAAAAAGAAAGAAAGAAAAAATGATAGGTAGACGAAGGGAGGGAGGATGGGATGGAGATAGAACTATCTTCATATGTTCTCCAGCTATGGTGACAAAGCTCTCATATTGAGATGGATAAGCCATTAGAGTAAAGTAGCCTGGTTACTGAGCCATACCATGAAGAACAGATACTCTAAAAGGTCACCTAGAATTGCAGCAGTGTGGTGACTGTTGATTGAGTGTATACGTCACACACTCAGAAACTTATGTTGGTGTGAATGAAGCCACTGACTGAGACTTGGCACTATTTATTCCTATAGCACAATCTAGTAACCTGATAGGCATACAAAATAGTTTTTTTTTCCTAATGTGTATTCTTAAAAAAAAAATGATTCATGTCCATATCAAATTATGACCAAAATATTGCTTTTTAGTTCAGTCTCCTTGACCCTGTTGCCGTCCTATAGTGCCAAACGAGTGAATTATTGAAATGTAAGCAGATATAGATGGACTTTATCAAATTTAAACACACATTTAATGGATAATTTTCAAACAACTTCCTAATACATTGGGTCACATTAGCATGCTTTTATCCGCTGATTTCTATGACTGGGCTCTGTTACAGGGGCTGCTATATAGTCACAAGACCTGTGTTTACTTTTTCTCATCTTCCATTTTTGACATTGCTACTTCACTGAAATGTATCATTCACAGACCTGGGCAAGAGTAGTACTGGTCCTCTGAGCATATAATTCCATATTTTGAGGTGTTCATCCTAATTATTTCTCTCCTTAATTTATTGCTAATTTCCACACGCATACGCATGCGTGAAAGCATGATCCATGTGTGTTTGTGTTTGTTTAAAAGTTTGGATTGTATAAAGTACCTTAAAGACTTTAAGGAAGAATGAAAAACATAAAACATCATGTGTCAAAGGCAAAGTTATTGTTTGTAACTTTGCTTTAATTTAATGCCCTTTTTATAATGATATTTTAAAAACTAATTGAAAAATTTCTTAAAAAATCTCTGGATAACTGTAGCAGAGATTGGAGGAGAATGTTTAAAGGCAGATGGAAAGTATTAGCCACTAGGAAAATCCAAGCACTGTGTTACATCTGCAAGCCATGTGAAACTTCTAAATCAAGGATAATAGATTAACAATATTTTAAACATCAAACTGTTTTGTATATATTTTATTATCATATAAGATGATCTAGATCAGTAGTCCCCAACCTTTTTGGCACCAGGGCCTGGCTTCGTGGAAGACAGTTTTCCACAGGGGTGCAGGGTGAGTGGAGGCAGAGCTCAGGAGGAGATGAGAGCAAGCAACGGGGAGCAGCTGTACGAGCTGTAAATGCGGATGAGGCTTCACTTGCGTGCCTGCCACGCACCCCTGCTGTATGGCCCGGTTCCTGAGTTGCATGGAAGACGATTTTTCTGGGGGCAGGGGTGGAAAGGTAGGTGGAGCCCAGCCAGCGATGCGCAGCCGGTTCCTAACAGGCCACTGACAGTATCAGGCCATGGCCTGGGGGTTGGGGACTGCAGATCTAGAGAATTACAGCAAATATTTAGATAGTTAATATTGTCAGTATATTAGAATATAGTGAAAACCATCTTTGTGTAAGGGTTATATTTTTAAATTGCTGGGAGTTTGAAAACCTCTAAGATTGTTTTAGAAAAACAAGAAATCATAAAAACTGATACTTTCTAATTACATCTTTCTTTTCCAAGAATTTTTTAAAATTTTTATGAATACACAATAGTTGTAGATATTTATGGGGTACATGTGATATTTTGATACACATATACGATATATAATGATCAAATCTGGGTAACTAGGATATCCATTACTTGAAACGTTTGTCATTTCTTTGTGATGGGAACATTCCAAATTTTCTCTGCTTGATATTTTGAAATATACAATAAATTATGATTAGCTATAATTGCACTATCATGCTATTGAACATAGAAATTATTCCTTCTGCTGAACACTATATTTGTACCCACTAACCACCCCTTCATTCATCCCTCTCAGCACCCTAACCTACACAGACTTTGGTAACCACCTTTTATTCACTACCCATGAGATCAATTTTTTAGCTCCCACATATGAGTGAAACCATTTGATATTTATCTTTATGTTTCTGGCTTATTCTAATTTTCACAATGTCCTCAAGTTCCATCTATGTTGCTGAAAATGACAGTATTCCATTCCTTTTTATGGCTGAATAATATTCCATCATGTATATATACCATATTTTCTTTATCCATTCTTTTGTTGATGGACCCTTCAGTTCATTCCATTCTTGGCCATTGTGATTAGTGCTACAGTAAACACAGGAGTGTGAATATACTGATTTTTTAATATATATACAGAAAGAGGTAAGACTGTAGTTCTATTTTTAGTTTTTTGAGGAAACTCCATACTATTTTCATAGTGAATGTACTAATTTACATGCCCACTGACAGTAAATGAGTGTTCGCCTTTCTCTTCATCCTCACCAGAATTTGTTATTTTCTGTCTTTTTGATAGTAGCCATTTTAACCGGGGTGATATAATAACTTGTTTTAGTTTTGATTATTTGCATTTCCTGGTGATGTTGAGTGATTTCTCATATATCTGTTAGCAATTTGCAGGTCTTCTTTGATGAGTGTCTATTAAGATCTTTTGCCCAATTTTTAATCAAATTATTTGTTTTCTGAGGTTATTTTATTTTATTTATTTTTTGCTATTTAGTTATTTGAGTTTCTTATATATGCTGGTTATTAGTCCCTTATTGGATGGATAGTTTGCCAACATTTTCTCGCATTCTGCAGATTGTTTTTTTACTTGATTGATTATTTCCTTTCTTGTGCAGAAGCTTTTTGTCTTGATATAATCCCAATTATCAATTTTTGCTTTGGCTGCCTGTGATTTTGATGTGTTACCCAAAAATAACTTTGTCCAGACCAATTTCCTGAAGCATTTCTGCTATGTGTGCTTGAAGTATTAATAGTTTCACAGTTTCAGATCTTCCATTTAAATCTTCAACCTATTTTGATTTATGTATTTGGGGAGAGATGAGTGTCTAGTTTCATTCTTCTATATATGGATATCCAATTATCCAGTGACATTTGTTGAATAGCCAGTCTCTAGCTAATGTATGTTTCAGTGCTTTAGCGAAAAATCAGATGTCTGTAAATGTGTGTAATTATTTTGGAGTTCTCTATTCTTTTCTGTTGGTTTATGTTTATGTTTTTATTCCAGTAGCATGCTGTTTTGGTTACTATAGGTTTGTAGTATATTAAAGAATTCTAGAAGAAAATGTTAGAAAAACTCTTGTACATATCAGCCTAGGCAAAGAATTTATGAAGAAGACTCCAAGGATGATCACAGCAACAACAAAAAGAAATAAATGGGACTTAATTAAATTGAAAAGCTTCTGCACAGCCAAGGAAACTATCACAAGAGCAAATAGAAAACCTACAGAATGCGAGAAAATATTCTCATACTATACATCTGATAAACAGCTAATAACCAGTATCTACAAAGAACTCAAGCAAATCAACAAGAAAAAGTCAAACAACCCCTTTAAAAAGTGAGCAAAAGATATGAATAGAAGCTTCTCAAAAGAAGATAGACTAATGGCCAATAAACATAGGAAAAATGCTCAGTGTCACTAACCATCAGAAATGCAAACCAAAACCACAAAGAAATATCACTTAACTCCAGTGAAAATGGCCTTATCAAAAAGTCCCAAAATAATAGATGCTGGTGAGGATACGGAGAGAAAGGAACTTATACACTGTTGGTGGGACTGCAAACTAGTGCAACCTCTATGGAAAAGAGTAGGGAGATTCCTCAAAGAACTAAAAGTAGACCTAGTATTTGATCCATCACTTCCCTTACTGGGTATTTACCCAAAGGAAAAAAAGACATTTTATCAAAAAGACACACCAGAATGTTCATTGCAGTACAATTCAAAATCACAAAGAAGTGGAATCAACCCAAGTGCCATCAATGCACTAGTGGATTAATAAAATGTGGTATATGTATACCATGGAGTACTATTCAGCCACAAAAAATGAATTAATACCTTTTCCAACAATCTGGATGGAACTGGAGAATATTCTCCTAAGTGAAATATCACAAGAATGAAAAACAAACACCACATGTACTTACTATTAAATTGGAACTAATTGATCAGCACTCATGTACACAGATGAAAGTAAAACTAAATTGAAATCATGCAGGTGGGAAAGGGGAGAAGAGGATGGATGAAATCACGCCTAACGGATACAACGTACACTATCTGGGTGATGGGCACACGTATAACTTTGACTCAAGCAGTATAAAAGCAATCCATGTAGCCAAAACATTTGTACTCCTGTAATATTCTGACATAAATTATACACACACACACACACACACACACACACACACATACACATACACACTACAAAGCTATAATAATCTAATTACATCTTACTAGTTACTGCTAGTTTTTAGTAACTACAGCTCACTTTCCTTGGGAAAGAGTAAAAACAATTATGAAATAGAATCTTAGCTTGGAAGTACACCTCTGTATTGCTAGTAGTGTTCTTGGTTATTTAGTAAAAGGTCTTGTGAATGAACCACAGGAATAAATGTAAGAAAATCTATCTTTTTTTAATAGACCTTTTGTAGCCCAGTTTTAGGTTCACAGTGAAATTAAGTGGAAAGTAGATATTTCCCATATATTCTGCACCCTCAGTCATGTATAACCTCCATTATCAACTCCTCCTAGCAAGATGGTACATTTGTTACAATTGGTACATTCACCTTGACACATCATTGTTATCCAAAGTCCACAGTTTGCATTAGGCTTCACTCTTGGCTTTGCATACTCTTTGAGTTTAGATTAACGTACAATAACAGGTACATACCATTATGGTATCATAGGAGTAGTTTCTTTGCCTAAAAATCCTCTAAACTCTATCCACTTATCACACCCTCCTCCCTAACGCCTGGCTAACCTTTTTATTGTCTGAATAGTTTTGCTTTTTCTAGTATATCATATAGTTGAAATTGTACAGTATGTAGCCTTTTCGGATTGACTTTTTTCACCTAGTAATATGCATTTAAGTTTCTTCCATGTCTTTTCATGACTTGATAGCTCATTTCTCTTTAGTGCTGAATAATAGTCCATTGTATAAATGTACCACCGTTTGTTTATCCACTCATCTACTGAAGGACAGCTTGGTTGCTTCCAAGTTCTAGCAATTAGGTATAAATTCATATGAATTATGAACATCTATATGCAGGCTTTTGTGTGGACATAAGTTTTCAACTCCTTTGGGTAAATAACCAAGAAGCATAATTGTTGGATCTTATCGTAACAGTATGTTTAGTTTTGTAAGAAACCGCCAAACTCTCTTCCAAAGTTGCTGTAACTGTTTGCATCCCCAAGAACAATGAATGAGAGTTCCTGTTGCTTCACATCCACAGTAACATGTGGTGTTATCCCTGCTATGGATTTTGCCACTCTAATAGATATGCAGTGGCATCTCAGTTTTGTTTGAAACCTATAATTTATTTTTCAGCTTTATATAAGTGTATATTGAAGTCAGTAATGCAGGTATTTTCACAGACTAGGTCATGAGTAATACAAATCTAATCAGAAAACTAGAAGGTTATGAAAAGCATTCACTAGTTAAAATTAGACACTGAGACTTGATTTTCTACCCTCCCCCACTCACTCCTCTGCCAATATGGGTTTTTGAAAAGATAACCAGTTGGATGAGTAGCTTTTAACTCAGTGGATACACCACTTGTTGCTGGTCAATACCTCTATCTTGTTTTGCCTCTCTGCTAATGTACACTCATTCAGTCTCCCAGCTTAAATTTCTTTTCTTTTCCTTTCTTTTTTTTTTTCTTTTTTGGAGATAGGATCTCACTTTGTTGTAGGGCTAGAGTACAGTGGTTTGATCACAGCTCACTGCAACCTCAAACTCCTGGGGTTAAGCTATCCTTCTGCCTCAGCTTCCTGGAGTAGCTGGGACTATAGATGCACGCTACCACACCCAGCAAATTTTTAATTTTTTTGTAGAGATGGGGTCTCACTATGTTGTCCAGCCTGGTCTTGAACTCCTGGACTCAAGTGATCCTCTCATTTCTGCCTCCCAAAGTGCTAGGAATACAGGTGTGAGCCACCATACCCAGACTCCTGGCTTAATATTACAATTAAAGTAGTATCACAGGACATATCAGAGTAAGGGGCATCTACTCATTAGCTGTCCCTATTGTACTAATTTTCATACTCACTAATATTCACAAAGTTGGCCCTAACAGCAGTTTCTTACCAATATCCTTCTGTATCTTAATAAGTATAGACCAAGAGTATTACAATCTCAGAAGGACCTGCCAACAGTATATGTGCTCACCAAGTGATAGAATGTGGGCAAAGAAATAGCTGTACTCCCATCTATTTGTCTATTGAATATATTTTGTTGTCTTCATCTTTCTTTTTTCTCATGTAATACTGTTTTTGGTAATTTTTATTGTATAACAGTCATTTGTCTTGATATCTGAGTTCCAAGTATGGAAGGAACAAACCCAATTTGTCAATATACCAATTTCTATTTTTCTCTCATGTATATTATGAATCATAAATTTAAACTTTAGTGTCAACCTTATTTTTCTAAATTTAGATCATATGATTAAGTCTTCTCATATTTTCAGATTTCATCATACCAGCTGATAAAGCTGGCTAATCATGTTAGCTTGATAATTATTCAATTAGTTGTAAGCAAAAAAATGAAAAATTAAAAGATAAAAGATTGTATAAGATGGTTTGAAATATATATATATACCACTGCTGATTTATTTGAATCATATATACAGAATATGGAAATCACTTAAACTTGCGTTTTATTCTTTAATTCATTTTGCATTCCTACAAAAACTTAGCCAATAATTAGATTAAAAAATTAATAAATGTAAAATTTAAATTTAAAAATGCACCATTTTTAAATCTAATTTCTGAAAACACAAACAGCCAAGTTGTTAATTATAGGTATGGTACTTTGTTTGTGTGTTAACAAATCATTGGAGAAGGGATTAACTAATTCCATTGACCTGATTAACTGAACAATAATTAAATTTTCAACCTATTGAATATATATAGTTAGACTAGCAAGAGTTACTTCTTCAGGTAGCACATGAGTCTCTGGCCTAATGAGCTTATTTGGTGATTTGAATGTGAAATAGAATCATGCTTTAAAAAAAAGTCAGATCCCAGCCTTCCAGAAAAAAAAAAGATAAAAAGAAAAAAGTAAAAAAGAAAGCAAAAGAAAGGTAAATGAATTATTAAGGATTATTTTTAAGGATGAGTAAAACATAATGCCTGTTACATATGCTGACAACATCAGATAAACCTGAAGGCCAAACTTACAAGGGAATTAAGTACATTTACAAAGGCACTTAAAACAGAAACCTCTGACTATAGTGAAATGCTTTAGCTTTCAAAGGGCATTCTGCAAACAGAAAAATCTGTAATTGCTTTGTAGAGTAGTTCAAAACGCTGAGGCAGCATTGTGAATTCAGTATAAAACTGAACAATACTTTATGGAATGAAATGGCCCTGAATTGGTTGTTAACATAAAGTGGCCTCAGAAACAACATAATACTAAAATTTTGAGAACTGTGATGATCGTAGCTAGCCATAGGGGAAATAACTTTCACAGTGTATTTATTTTTCATTATATAAATCTGTTTTAAATTGGAAAATATCCATAAGTATATTTTTTCCTGAATAACAGTCAATCTAATTCATTGGTTCTCACTTATTAATGTGCATAAAAAGCCACTGGAGAGACTGATAAAATTTAGATTTCAAGACTTTCACTCCTAGAAATGTTGACTAGCAGGCCAGGGATGGAACCAAATCTTTACATTTTTACTGAGAACACTTTGCAAATATTAGAGACCACTTTAAAAACCTCTATTAATCATTACAACATGTGTCAAGGAATGAGAAAGCAAAATTAAAAATAAAAAAAATGGTTGTTTCTCTCTAAAATGTATGAGCATGAGTTCTGGTGGGGCTTATGTTAAGGGGGTAAGTGGATGCATCATAGAAATGGCATAAGGAAAATTAATAAAGAAGATCTTAATTTTGGTCTTTGAGTCATACGTTCATTACCTACACAAATAATTATAAAAACATCATTCAAACATTAAAACATCAAGGGATAATTATAAAGCTGAATTCCACTTATTAATAATACAAACCACAAGAGAATTTAATTAATGTCTTGATTAATTTAATTAAGATAAATTAATTTAATTTCTTAGCAATAGCTAAGAAAATGACACACCTTCTTACTTATATACTGAAATATCAGACACATGCTATTTTATTAGAGAAAAAAATTTTAACTAGTTTTATTTTACATAGTTGCTGAAAGATTTCCAGGACCAACTATAAATAACAAGTAATGTTTTTTCCTAAGTTGCTTCGGTTGTCTTAAGGAAAACACATGTGCATTTGATATTTTTTGCATTCATATTGTGTGTTGCCAAATCTCAGATGATTTCTCAGTTTCCCCAATCTCCGTTTGAAATTGTAGTGATGAAACCATAAAGCACTCTCTTTATTTCTGTCTATACTAGACCTAGAAATATGGAATTATTATGTTTTCTACTATCATTTCTCTCTCATCACAAATCGTAACTCAGCGAAAAATAATAATGATAATAATTTATAAGCATGGCTGAACTCTTACTACAGGGCAATCACGGTGCTATGTGAATCATCTTGTTTAATTCTCATGACAGCCTTTTAAAATAGATACATTCATTATTAGTATAACACAGATGAAGAAACTGAGTCTTAGATGGGATAACCAATTTTCCCAAAGCCACAGAGCTAGCTAACCATGTAGAAAGAACATTGGGTTGAATGTGAAATGGAAAATACATCAGAATATGAGACTTGGAGGCGTAACATGTCTTCCTATCTCAATTTGGTTTAAGTAAAGAATACTTGTCTTGCATTTTTACGCAGTATTCTTGATGGCGACAGGCTGGAGGGAATAGAAATTAATTAGACATGGTCTCTTCATTTAATGAATTTGCTTTCTAGTGAAAGGAAAAGACAAATAATTCTAAATTCTAAATATAAGTAAAACAAATATGATGTATGGGTTCTGAAACAGGAACACTTTATGTTGCTTTTGGAGGGACAGGAAATGTTTGACATATTACCTTCTTTTGATCTGGCTCTTGAATAATAAAAAAAATTGTTATAGAAAATAGTGGAAGTGTTTCAAGCTGAGGGAACAACAAAAACAACCTAAAAACAAAGACAGGTACATTTTACCAATCACATAATGAATGCCAAACTCAGAGCTAAAAGCCATATATTCTTTCTTTTAATTCTCTGAGGCTGGTTTTATTTTCCAAGGGAATTAAAACTTAGGAAATTAAAATATGAAGAGATTATATGATTTACCAAAGGTCACCACGAAGTAAGTGATTACCCAGGAGATTGGATTTAAGGAAGTTTGACTTCAGCGCTCAGACTCTTAACAACAGTGCGGGAATTATTCCCACCTGGAAACTTGGTTGACGCGTTTGGGGACCAGCAGAAGAGTATAATTAGATTGCAGTGATTCTGAAGGACATAATGTGAAATGAGGCTGAAGAGTGAGATTAGGAACAGATTGTGGACGGCCTAGAATGTCTTACTGAAGAGTTTAGAATTCATTCTATAAGCAATACTCAGTGACTGTTAAATATGAGGAGAGGAAGTGTAATGATCAGTTGCATGTCTTGAGATAACTGTAGAGGCAGCAGGGAATCAGAATGGGAAAGTATTTTATGCAGACTGACAATTGTGGAAAGTATTAAAATAGTTTACATGTGAGTTGAAAAAAATTGAATCAAGCAGTAGGGACAGATTTCAAGAAACAAGAACTGATTTAAGAGGCATTATAATGACAGAATTGACAAAATTGGGAAATCTATTTTATGTGTAGAAAATGATTCAAGCATAGTTGATAATATTAACCAAAGCTTTTAAGAGTTTACTTGATGGCAGGCACTGTTCTTGTGTATTATAAACATTTTGCCAATTAATCCTCATAAAATCCTAACAGGAATGTACCACTATTATCCATTATACCTGTAAAGAAATTGAGGTGAAGAAAAGTTATTTTTCCCTCAGTTCTCCAGCAAGTAGGATGTAGAGCAAGATTTGAACTTAGTCAGTGTGTTTTACTAGAAGAATTATTTAGAGGATTCCAACACAAATAATCAATGCTTTTGATATTTGCAAAACAAGACAAGCAATATGTTGTTATGCCTTGGAGAACACAACTCAAGATGGAATATTCTGCAACATCACTATGAGAGGAACATTCCCTGAGGGAAAACAGAAAGTTTTCTGAAGAGGTCCTCACCAGAGAGCTTTAATCTGTGTGAATTAGCCACTTGCAGTTTTAATCCTCAATCTTTAAGGCAAAGAAACTTGATGCTATGTCTCTCCCTAAAGTGATCAAATATAAGAATTTTAATTCATAATAGCAAAGCTTGTGAGAAAAGGATACATAAGGTTACAATGTCAATTCATTTTCTTATAATGAGAAATATGATTCTTAGGATCTGATGAGTTTCACCATTATTCTCTCACATGAAACAGGCTTCACAAGAAGCCAAATTATAATTGGAAGTTTGCTTGGTGAGCATGGAAATGGTGCAAATTGATTTAGGTTTATGACACATGAGCTAAAAATCACCAGGCCTTGACAGCCTAACAAGTCCCTCCCCATAATAATAATTTGCCTACCAGGAAGCCTAAGGTATCCAAATTTAGTATGAGAGGAGACCCTCTCTCAGTGGGAGCCTTTACTGAGTGATGTCAGCATGTGCACAAATAACCCTCCTATTCTTTACTTGCTGAGCAACACCATTAACAGTGGCTCATACATCTGTACTGTTGTATAATTGCACACTTAAATATCATCCTATAAAGCACATGTACTACATATACACACTACAATATATATACCAGCACAGTTATTCATATTACAAATGGATTTTTACCCATCTCTATTTTTTTCCACTATGTGTTAATTTAGACTGTAGAGGCAAGCTCACAATCTTATTTCTGTCATTTCTAAAAGCTTACTGGGTGAAGACATCTTTTGCTGTTATGATTACAACATCCATTTCAGAGATGTTGATACTGAAGTACTGATGGGTTATCCATCTGGAGGAGTCAAACGAGAATGTTGGAACTTAGAAATGGAGCTGAAGTAAAAATGACAATATTATCAATAATAGTAAATGGAATTCAGTAAAAATGATAATAGCTCTCAGAACTTCTAGATCAAATACACTTTTTGCATAGCTTCTTAATATTTATAATAATTTTGTGGAATGGTAACAGATGAGGAAACAGGTTTATCTTTTTACATATTACAAAACTGAAGTTACTGAGCTTTATTGAGCTAAAATCCAAACCCCATTCTTCTTGTTCCAAACTATGCAAGCCGTCCAATGGACTCTTTGGTGTTCATCTGAGTAACTCTGATGCCTGAGTAACTAATTCTTCCATAACAATGGAAGGATCATGAACGAATCGAACTGGTCCCATGACCTCACTCCTCACACTTGTGATTAAATTTATGCAGCAACATATTTACCCTATATTATGAACCAGGAAAAGGTGAATTCAAGAAAAAATCGTCACCACTAAAATGAACCTGCATTTCAATAGCCGTGGATGAACAATTTCTCTTCTTTGCCTAAAGGATTTTATTTTGGCATTTTCAAAAATTGAAGAGAAGCATATAAACCTTCCAGAGAAGTTTTTCTTTTTTGCTTTACTGAAAGGAGGGGTGAGCAGAGAGTCTGGAGTCTGCTAATGTGTTACAACAGCCTCCCCAGGGAGATACGGACAAATGTGATGCTGAACATTGTCCTTTTTATGACGGCAATGCTCTATAGAGAGAACGCGGCAATGCCTCACATTCGGGAAACTCACATGTTATCCACATCATCAAATAAAATAAAAATATACCTGCATGATGAAAGTAAAACTTTACTATATATTTGGCATGGCTCAGGACTCTGTCTAATTCTCTATAAAGCATGATAGCATTTAATGCATCCTAATTTTAGTGGTTTACTTAGTTGCTGCTATTTTACTGTGGCGAATGTATTATATGTCTCATAATGGAAATCAATTACCCAATTATATGTGGTCTAAGATTAAACTCATTATTCCACTATACACATGGGTGGGCAGATTATTTAGGCTGTTAGAAGGAAAGCTAAAGCCAAGACTAACTAATCACAAAAAAATGTTTTTCTTTCAACAAATATCAGTTCTATAATTTTACATCATCAACTTACTTCTCTCCCATTTATGAATCATCATTTAGTTAGTGTTGAGAAAAAGAACAAAGAGCTAACACTTGCATTTTACAAAAATGCAATGCACACATTTAGTGCAAAATTCCTGAAATAGAAGCTTCCTAAAAAGATTAAAGATGGTTATAGTTGGTCATTGAAAACAGGAATAATTTGATTTTCTTAAAACACTTTCATAGGAATTATTACCATTTTACTTTGTATACTTTATTAACATGATATGTGATAAGATCAGCTCACACTCAAAATCTAGTGTCTAGTTAATATTGTTTCTTTTAAGTTGATTTATTGACATGCTATTCAGTATGTGGCTATTTGCATCATATAACCTATTTAGATGAGGTAAACAAATGGTAACTCAAATTCAATGCATACTTGGAAATTTATACTATGAGTTGTGCATGTTAGTGAATAGTTTCTGAAATACTTGCATTCAAAATGCATTTGCCATTATCATGTTAATAGGCCTTATTGCTTTAAATCTATAAGGAATGCAAATAACTGATAATTCTGTACTCATTAAGGAAATCTCCAGTGACTTACTTCAGTTAAATGTTCCAACAGGCATGTTTAGCTCTTCTTTTGGGATTGGTAAAATTCCAAAAGTCTGTAAATTAAAGTTCTGCAGAGTGCTATCAAATATGCATAATGAAGCCCTAGATGTAAATTAAGAAGATTTATATGGCTGCATTCTGCTTACGTTATTCAATAGCAATGCCTCACAGGTTTTTATGAAGCAAATAAAGTGTTCTTTTTCTTGAATTCCATTTTAAATGGTCACTACGGATTCATTGTTACATTACTTGGTTCACCCATTACAGAATGAATAGTCATTTTAAATCTATAATTTATTCTAAAGGTTTATCACACAACATAATCAAATAACATGGTACTCCATACATACTACTGCAAAGAAGTGGTCTAAAGTTAAATGAGCAGCTCAAGCAGATTCAGAGATAAATGCATGCTATTTATATTAATGGACTTTCAAAACATTATCCAGGAATTATGATGTGGCGCTTCAACAATTTTCCTGTCTTCTTAGACTTAGAGATACTTGTCTTGACATATTAACTCTGAAATGTGAAGAATGTTATTATGAGTTTAATAAGAAATATTAATATTTACTAAAAGGAATATAAGAATTCTACCTACATAGAGACTATTCCCTACCACATGTTCTGTTGATGCAATAAGGCTTGTGTCTTAATATGGGAAGTGTGAACCTGGCTACTTGAATATGTACTATGTTTTATACAACAGTTAAGCAACAGAATAGTACATAAGATTTCAAATCATATTCTGAAGTTAGACTAAAGGCATTTGAAAGGAAGAAGAGGCACAAATCTCAGGATTTTGCATTCCATTTAAAAAAAGCTTTTCTGAAACCTTGTGTGACTAAAAGATACTGGAGGAGGATACCAAGTGGAATTAAGAACTAATATTAAAGAATAAAAAAATGTCTAACAAGTTTAGGAGCTATACATATCTTTGAATATTTATCTCTGCATGCATCAGGAAATAAATGCTATGTTCAACTTAAGAAGAGTAGATCAATTTCTAAGCAAAACATTAACTCTTACTCGCATAAATTAAAAATAAGTTTTCTCTTAGTATCTCTATTTCTGATTTCTTTCAGGACATGGATAGCATGTCAGAAATGATCTCATATTCGGTATTTTAAACAAAAAGAAGAAGTTTAAAGCAGACTAGATAATCATAAAAATCCATTACTATTGAATTGTTCGCGTTATTTATTTGAAATTTCCTTTAAACGTTGATATATATGCTCTTCTTTAAAATTTCCATGCTTGCACACGAAGTAGTATTGTCTTCCCAATTCATTGTGTAAGTATTTTATTTGTCTGTTCCTATTTTGAAGGAAGGTTTTTATCATTGTGCCAAAATGGAATAACTGGGGAAGCTTAGCTCCCAACCTTTTATGTTAACCCTCTCTTCAATCTGCTGTATATGAATGCTTATATCTCAGTAAGACCATTACTCTTTTTTATGATTTAATGCATGTAACTTTACTGTAACCTAAAAAAATAGGTGCCTTTTCTTTTCTTTTTTTTTTTTTATTTTATTTCAGCTCTTCATGGGGGTACAAAAGCTCAGGTTATATACATTGTCCGTGTCCCACCCATCCGCATGAGTCAGAGCCTCAAGCATGTCCATTCTCCAGACAGTGCGCCTGGCACTCACCATGTAGTCATATCTCCATCCCCTCCCCCCCACCTCCCTGAGTCAGCACCTTCAAGCATGACCATTCCCCAGACGGTGCGCAATGCACTCATCATGTAGGCATACACCCATCCCCTCCCCCCACCCCCAGTCTCAGTCTGATATCCAATTGGTATCCTTCCCTGATGTGCATTTAGGTGATGATCAGGGAAACCAAATGGTTTATTTAAAATTTGCATGATTGATAACATAGGAGAGACATAACTCAGGTTTTTTTGTTGTGTACCTTCCCTTGGTACAGCAAAAGATTCCAATGTTTATATTCAGAGATCTCATCTAGACCCAGGGTCACAGGACTTTAGATCCTTGTAGCCACAATTATTTGTTTATGGGTTGTACTAATTCAGTCCAAAGATTCTGAGGACATTTTCTAGAGCTATCAGAAAAAAATAAATTACCCATTTCCTCATAAATCTTCAGATTGTGAGAAGGGACCAGAATCCCTTTACCAAGGGAAGAGAATAGGGGTGGGGGAGAGAGAGAAAGAGAGAGAGAGAAAAAAGAGTAGAGTAGGGCAGGGATATCAAGAAAAACAAGATTATTTGTGATGCTTAATTTTATTTGTCAACTTGGGTAGGCCACAAAAGGTACCCATATATTTAGTCAAAAAGCATTCTGGATGCTTCTGTGAAAGTGTTTTTTTTTTTTTTGGATGAGATTGACATTTAAATTGGATTTTGAATAAAGCAGATATTCTCTGTAATGTGGGTGGACCTTACCCAATCAGCTGAAGGTCTTAAAAGAACACAGACTAACCTTCTCCAATAAAAAAGGAATTCTGCCAGCAGGGTACCTTTGGATTCAGACTGCAACCATTTCTTATGTCCCCAGACCGCTGGCTTATCATGCAGACACTGGGCTTGCACCTCTACCATCATGTGATCACATGAGCTAATTTCTTAAAATGACTAGCTTATATGATCACATGAGGGTGGAGGTTTCATATATCTAGATGTAGACCTAGATCTATATCCCATTGATTCTGTTTCTCTGGAGGACCTCATACATCATCACATACTTTTTGTTGTTTTTGAACTCATCCATGCCCAAAGCGATACCTACTTCTGATCTTCTCAGTTACTGGAGACCACTAAATCTCTTTTTGTTAAAAATAATTTGGCTTGATTTTCTCTCACTTACAATTGAAGGAATCCCAATACAGCTTATCTACTTTGAAAGAAACAGACTATAAAAATAAGGGGAAAAGTGGTTAAACAATAGATTGTAACAGATGCCTATGTCATTTTGAAGTCAATGATTTTATTCTCTAAGCCTCAGCTTTTTCATTTGCCAAATGAATGTAATTATACTGAAGTCTTTTGAGATATAAATAAAATGTGTGGTAGTGTTTTATAAATATAATGTCATAAAATAAAAAATAGTAATAATTTCAAGAAAAATTGGAATTTTTGCGTACTTTTTATTAAAAGAAAGATTTAAATTATCATTTAATTTACTTTATGCTTCTTTATAATTTCCATAGTTTAAATAACAATTAAATGGGAAAATACTTAGAAACATTGTGAGAAATCTCTAAAATAAAAAAGATGGATAGTTGAATAAATCTTGTAAATCTTTGTGTTATGGTATTGAATTATTATTTGAGTTTGTTTAATGGTGAGAAAATTAAGTCAAATAATCTATAGCCTTTATTTTTTTGACAGCATAATTTGTTTGTCCTAAATTATATTCTATCATTGAATATTAGCCTATAGAAATTTTCTTTAGATAAATAAAACCTGTATTGATCAGTATGCTTTATTATGTGGCTTTTCTGGGAAGTTCTCCAAACTGAAAAATCGGTTTGGAGCTGAGAATGGTGGTTCCTGCCTATAATCCCAGAGATTTGGGAAGCTGAGGCAGGAGGATTGCTTGAGACCAGGAGTTCAAGGCTGCATTGAGCTATCATCACACCATGACACTCCAGCCTGGGTAACAGAGTGAGACCCTGTCTCCGTAAATAAAAATAAATAAATAATCCAAAAAGGAAAAGAAAAATCAGTTTAGGTGTGTAGAACCCATTGTGTTAATTATATGAACATGGATATTTTTATTCATATACTTGTATCATCCTCCTGAATTATAGCAAAGACAATTGAAAAACATGATAGTTGGTCTATGTTCATAGTAGACACTTTCGAAGTTAGTGGCAATTCTGGAATCACATAATTCTACACCATTACAGATTTCTGTAGCACTCTATGGATTAGGTTCCACTCTCATTTGTTCAGTAAATTTCGTGTTGAATCTAAACTCAAGGAATGAAAACAAAATTAAAGGGACAGACACAATAATTATCAATCCTAGGATTCCTGTTTGTGTGTTCATAGAAGATGGACAGCCATAAGAAAAGAAAGAAAGAATAAGTAAGGAAAATCAAAATGTAAGCCCTCCTTTACAGAAACTTCAGACATGCTTGAAAATCATCTAGCAAAGCTCAGATTTCTAGCATTAAAAAAAAATTAGATCTCATTTTTAAAGATAGAGATTACAAGATCAGAAAATTCACTGGTGGACATTGTCTCTTCCCTGTCTACTTAAAACTATGTTAATAAAAACATGGGGTATTTCAATCTCAAAAATTCATTAAGTTTACATTGCACATAGAAAGCTCTCCTCAAATTTGTATTACCATTATCATTCAGTTTTATTTTTGAAATTATTTTGAAGTTTTTAAGTGATAATAGTATTTTCAATAATAGGGGCTTCATGAGATATTCATGTGTCTCTGTATACTTGTATGGAACTTAAGTGATTTTCTTGTTAAATTATGCTTATAGAGTCTATTTTATTTCATTTTACTTTATTTTATATGTTAGAAATCAAGAAATTAAAGTCAGTTGAATTCTTTTTTAGTAGTGATAACTTCCCAAATTAGTCATTATGGGCATGTTGCTGCTCAAAAAGTGATACACCAAATTGAAGGCCTCAGAAGCAAAGTCTCCTTTGGATCTTCTCCTGCCCTCAGATCTCTTATCCTTCATTTCCACTATGGCTCACCATAGAAACTAGGATCCGTCTTCCCCGGGGTGGGTCAGGGGAAACAGAACCCCTTTCCCTTAAAGCCAGCCATAAAACCTAACAATATTACTCTAATTTTCTCCTGCTTTTCTGTGGAAGAACTGGCCATAAAGAAATTCTCTGACCCACATTGTCTGATTATAGGTCCTAAGACGCCTATTCCAGACAGAGTCCTGTCCCATACCTGGGAAGAAGGAACACTGCACAGAAAAGCCTAAAAGAATCTAAACAGACAGGTCTTGATAGGTTTCCCCACTCAGTCTAGTGGCATTAAATCATATCCTTTTGGTTCGATCACAGTTCTATTAATACATGGCTGTTCATTCTTCATTGAACCTAAGCATAAAAATGGATAATTTTCCCTGTATCTTTGGGTTTTGATTATGAGAGCGCCAATGACAAAAGTATGATCAGATAAATTTGTTATACATCCCCCTTGTTAAACTGCTTTTTGTTTTTTATAGGGCTGTCAGCTATAACCTTACATGGAGGAAAGGGACCCCTTGTCTGCCCGTGCAGTCGTTGCATCAGTCACATATACTCAATAAAATGATTCTAGATACCTAACCAGTAACAACATAATGATTACAAAACCCCCAAATTCCCAAGAAATCGAAGCATTCAATTCAAGAGGTCACCATCTTCACAGTCATATTATCTAGATGTCAATGTCTGGTCTCAGCAGTCATAGCCTACACAAGTGTGGTGACAAGAGATGATCAGAAGAAAAATTCTCCTATTCGTAGCTGAGCCCTTCCAGAGATGATGACATAACTAATTTCAATAGATATATGGAATCGATATTTTAGATATGCAATAAAACCTCATATACTGGTAGCAAGGAAAAGATTTCTTATTTTTTTCTCAAATTAGCTCTAGAATGAGACATAGTTGCCTTCCTAAGAAGTGGTGTTAAGAATTATATATGTTGAAAATATATATGTGCTGTGACTTGTTTTTTAAACTCTTAAGAAAGGAAATACCTTCTCACTATTTTTTCCCATTCATGTCAAACCAAGGCAAATATTCTTTTTATTTGTATACCTACTAAGTTAAGCTTTTACAAAAAGTACACAAATAAGGTAATTGCCTTTTTCATACATAGTTTTTATACTGTGACCTTCTGGTATTTAATCTAAGTCTATTAGGCAGAATTTCATTTCTTCAGCTAAAATTACAAGACTCTTGCTAACCATTTAGTACTCAAGAAAGGGCTATTGGATATATTCTAAGAGCTTGCCTTTATATTAATAAAATATTACCAAATATGAGACCTACTTACAAATCATTTTGTTTTTACTGTAGTTTTCTTTTTCCATGACAAATGAACTACGTATTAAGTGTCCAGACATGCATTGTTATACCTCTTTGCAGTTCAAATTTTCCATGATATACAAAAAGGAATGTTTAAAATTAAGTTAAACTTACTGGAAGGGGGTCAATGAGTCATAGCAAATGCATACATTTTTCACTTAAATACTTTCTACATGGCTGCTTAAATAATTTTCTTTTCCTCCAAACAGATTCATAGTCATGACGGAAATTTAATTCTAATAAATGCAATTGGTTTGTTATTGTTGAGTAAATGTGCACTATAACTGTGGAACCAAAAATATATCTAGTTAGTAACAGTATTTACCAGTGTCAAAGAGATTAAAATACTGCATTATTGTTTTCTTGAATTAGAGAATTATCTTTAAGATAATGCACATACTCAAAATAAATGAGGGGAATTACAAATCTGGCACAGGCCTAAATTGAATAGATTCTTGATCTAACAATGGAAAAATTCCTTTCCAATTAAAATTTCAATTTAAATTTAGTTCAATTAAGATCTAGCCTCATAAAAATGTTGGATTATTATCACTCTTTAACAAAAATATTAATTCTTTTCTTCATATGAATCAAAATGAGTGTTAGAACTCTCTAGAAGTTGTATTCTAAAACGTTCTTGATATAATACAATGCTAAAGAAGAAATGTACTTATACTTAGGAATATATTAATTTGATTGTATAGAATTTATAAAGAAATTTGCCTGGAAGAATTTATAGTCAAAGAATTGAAACATTTGCTTTTCTTCAATATAACTCAAGAATTTTACAGGTGTGTTTGTGTGTGTGTGTGCACGCTACTAAAAGACTTGTGACAAATATGCTTTGACTGAATTAAATTAAATCAGTATGAGGAGTCAACAGCAAAAACCAATCATAATAAAAAAGGAATTTTACATGCCTTTGCATTATTTGTCCTTCTAAATACTAAATAACATCACACAGACAATTTTGACAAATCATTGTTCTCATGAGCATATACCTGATATTCAGTTCCATTGTGTTGAATTGCGTGGGCACCGCCCGTATGTCTCCCACTAGATTTCAATTCTAAACTAGATTTATCATCCACCCCCTTTGGCCCCAGATTTCCATTTTCTGCAGTGCATGTAGTTCTTATTAACACTTGGCTATCTGGATTGCAATTTTTTTTAAGTTCAGCAAATGAAAAACTTTTGCTTGATTTATCCTTTAAAATAAAATTATATAAAAATAGGAACAATCAATATTGATATTTTAGCTAAATATTTAAAATAACAAAAAGAAATTTTAAAAAGTAATAGTCATTCAAATATAGAATTATAGAATATTGGAGTAATAGAGGAACTTTCAGGTCAAGTAATTCAGTCTATTTACTTTTAATAATCTTTTTGTAAATAAGAAAACTAAACAATGAATGTTATAAATATGCAATTCTTCTCACTCTTGTTATTTCCCACTTTGCTAGTGGAATTAATTTTTAGTTTGTTTTTAATCCAATACTTCGTTTTAAAGCATAATAGCATATTTGAATTTTAATAAATGATGCAGTAGGTATGAATTTTGGCTCAAATATTTTTTAATTACGTAACAATACTGTTGTGTTATTTCTTCATAAAACAAAGCAGCAGTTTATTACTCATAATGGATTTTCCACTTTGAGCATATAATACTCATAATTAATATGCGTTTGTTTTCATTACTCTTAGGAAAAAACTATATTTGTCAGTTGACTTGTTAAGAAAAGGAATTGAGAGATCACCCTGGATGACATAAAGGAATCACATTTGTCTTGTGCTAGCATCGATCCTGTATTTCATCTGAGATTCCAGAAAAATCTGAGAATCTCACACTGGTATAGCAGTCACAAATTATTAACAAATTTCATTGGATTTGTGATGAAAACCCACCTTCAAAATTGAGTTCCTAAACAAGAGAAAAAGACTTCCCAACTCTACATCACAACTCTCAAATTCCGATTCTTTCCACACTGTAACAATCCGCACCAATAGATAAGGCCCGAACTGGGATATCATTATCAGAAGAGCTTGCCACTCGGACTAGTGTCAGTATTTCATAGATGTTTTCCAGAAGGGGCTTCTCTTACATTTTCTTTCCCAGACCTTTATATTTTGTGAATAACCCTATCTACAACTCCTGCCTCTCACATGCTTTCAGCTCAAAATAATCAATATGCCAGATAGGGGCATTTTGGAGTATCATATACTTAACTCTTTCAGTACAATTATCTCCGTTAAGGACATCAGATTTATAGTTTGAAACTTTCCATCAAAGAAACCTCTAGGTACAGATGGCTTCATTGGTGAATTCCAGTAAACTTTAAGTCATGAATAACAAAGTCTTACACAATCTTTTTGGGGAAACAAAGAAAAAGAGAAACCATAACTCTTCCTGTGAGTCCGTCATAACCTAATACTAAACTCTGAAAAAGACATCCTACTTTAAAAAAGAGAGAATAATGATATAAAATTACGCACCAATATTCTTCATGTTTATACAAAATACTTAAAAATGTATCAATATCATAACTAATCAAATTAGGCAATATATTAAAAACATATTGACTAAGAAGTAAAGTTTATCCAAGAATGTAAGTTTATTTTAGCTCTTGTAAATCAATGTAATTTAATATTTTGATATAATGAAATATAAATCTCATAAAATTAAATTCAGATTCAGAATCTAGTTAGATTCAAATTATTTGACAAACTTAAAACTCATTCATGAGAAAAACTTTGAGCAAACTAAAAATATTAAATAGAAGATAATCTCCATAATCTGACAAAAAACAAAGATCATCTGCAAGATAACTGCAGTAAACTTATGTTAAAAACTTTTAAACTTCTCCCAAATTCCAATAAAAACCAAA
Source organism: Lemur catta (assembly GCF_020740605.2). NCBI lineage: Eukaryota > Metazoa > Chordata > Mammalia > Primates > Lemuridae > Lemur > Lemur catta. The sequence goes on along the minus strand of NC_059131.1, from coordinate 103,077,011 downwards.
AATTTTTAATCATACCACCTTTAATCAACATTGTTGTGGAAGCCCTAGCCATTGCAATATGGTCAGAAAAGGAAAAAGTAACATTCTATTTCCAAAGGCATATTTTTGACTGACTAGGTTACTTCGAAAGCCTGTCTTCAAAGCTCTGAAATTCTTTCTTCTGTGTAGTCTAGTCTGTTATTAAAACTTTCCACTGTATTTTGAACTTTCCAAAATGATTCTTTTATTTCCAAAAGTTCTAGTATGTTTCTTTTTCAAATTATTACTTTAATGAATTTTTCTTTCACGTCCCAACTTATTTTTTGTTTTCCTTTTGTTGGTTTTCAACTTTTCCATCAATCCTATTAAGCTTACTTGAAATCACATTTTGAATTCCATTATCTGACATTTCAAAAATTTCTTTTTAGTTGGAGTCCATTGCTAGAGAGTTAGTGTGATCCTTTGAGGGTGCTGAAACAGTTTGCTTTTTCATATTACTAGCATAAATGTTTTCTTAGAAAAAGCCCACTACTAGAACAAATAATTGATTTCTAAGATCACCGGATACAAAGCTACTATGCAAAATCAATTAAATGCCTATACTAGCAGCAAACATGAAAAAACAATAAAATAAATACAATTTCATTCATAACTGTCTCTAAAGTATAAATCATTTAGGGATAACTTTAACAAAAGTTAGCCAACTCCTTTAACTAACCACTACAAAATATTGCTGAATTAAATTAAGGGAGATTTTAATAAATGAAGAAACTCATGTTTATATTTAAGAAAATTCAGTATTCTTAAGATGTCAGTTCTCTTATTAAATGATCTATTATTAGTGTGATTTCAATCAAAATACCATAAAATCTTTTTTCCTTTTCTTTTTTTATAGAAGCTAAAGTCTGATTCAAAAATTTATATGAAAATATAACAGACCTAGGATATTCAAAGCAATTTAGAAAATTATCAAAACACTTGGAGAACTTACACTTGCTAGAATGCTACAGTAATTAACAAGCATCAATGCATATGAATAAAGATAGAAAGCTCATAAATAAATCCACATATATAGCAATTTTTATTTCTGACAAATATACCACAACAATCCGATATGAAAAAGATTGCATTTTCAGTAAGCGGTGTTCCATTAACTGAGTATTTATATACAAAAAATAAAATTCAGCCCCATCTCACACCATACACAAAAATTAATTTTAAGTGGATCATAAATCTCAGCATTAACATCCATATGTCATTGTTAAGGGTGAAATAGTAGACTAAGAAGTATAAAACCAAAGCTAAGAGAAGACTTTCTATTGAAAGTATTATGTTTTGGAAGTTTCTGTCTAAATTTATAAAGCATAAAACTTATGAAAATCCTTAACCTTGGAAAGAAGAAATCATTATTGAAAATAATAGTTTTGTATATGATGACATACTTAGAGAATCAAAGAGACTTTTAGAAGTAAGGGGAAAAAGACATGTCAAGGTAAGAGTGTTATAGGTCAAAAACATAACAATAATAAATTTCTCAGAGCAAGAATTGACATGCTGTCTTCACAAAACAGCAAGAAGTCTAGTTTGGCTAGAAAGAAAAAGGCAGTGAGAGAAAGGCCAGAGTACTGTCTACAGGCTTGGGCAGGAGATAAATCCTTTTATAACTTTACCAATGTAGCGTGTTTAGTTTATACTTTGAATATAATGGAAATCCACTAAAGTGTTTGATAAGAGGAATGACATGTTTGGGTACTGATTTTTTAATTCATTTAGTTTGCTTGTAATTTTTTAGAGTTATATCGAGGAATAAATATTCTACAATGAAACATTTGCCGTACTCCTCCCTTGTCTGCAGTTTCACTCTTCATAGTTTGAGTTACTCATGGTCACCATTGTCCAAAAATATTAAATGAAGAATTCCAGAAATAAACAATTCTTAAATTTTAAATTGCATGCCATTCTGAGTAGTATGATAAAATTTCCCGCAGTCCTGCTTCATCCTGACCAGGACACGAATCATCCCTTTTTCCAGGGTGTCCATACTGTCTGCACTATCTGCTCCTTCAGTCACTTAGTAGCTGTCTTGGTTATCAGATTAATTGTTGCAGTATTGTAGTGCTTTTGTTCAAATAACCTTTATTTAACTTAACAACGGCCCCAAAGCACAAAAGTACTAAGGCTGGAAATTCTAATATGCCAAAGAGAACCTCTAAAGTGTTTCCTTTACGATAAAAGGTAAAAGTTCTCAATGTAATAAGGAAAGAAAAAAAAAATTGTATGTTGAGATTTAAAGATCTAAAGAATGAATCTTATATCCATCAAATTATGGATAGTATATTGTTATAATTGTCCTATTTTATTATTAGATATTATCATTAACCTTTTGCTCACCTAATTTATAAATTAAACTTTATTAGTATTATGTATAGGAAAAATCAGTGTACACAGGGTTCGGTACTATCTGCAGTTTCAAGCACCCTCTGGGGCTCTTGGAATGTGGCCACTGCCAATGAGGGAAAACCACTTTATAATTAAAGTGTATAATTGGATAACTTTTGACACACATATGCAACTATGAAACCATCACCCCAATTAAGATAAAATCATCCATCACCTACAAATTTTCTTTTGGCATTTTTTCATCCTTTCCTCCCAACTTGTCCACATTCCATCATGGCCAGGGAAAAACTGATATGCTTTCTATATAGATTGTTTTGTCCCTTAAAGAATCCTATAAATGGAATAATGTAATAAATGCTCATTTTTGCATTTTTTCACTCAACATAATTACTTTGAGGTTTTTTTTATGTTGTCATTAGGTACATAGACAAAAATAGTCCTATGCCTTCTTGATGAATTGACCTATTTATTATTTTAAAAATAACTGTTTTTTAATCTCTGGTAACATTTTGTTTTATAATCTACTTTGATATTAATGTAAATAGTGCAGCTTTATTTTTATTAATGTTGGCATTGTATATATTTTCTATTCTTTTGTTTTTTAGCCAATCTATGTTTTTATATTTGAAGTTTTCTTGCAGACAACACATATTTGAGTCTTGCTTGTTTATCAAATCTGAGAGTTTTTACCTTTTAATTGGTGTTTCTACAATATTTACACTTAAAGTGACAATTACTATGCTTGAGTTTAAATATACTTGTGAAGCAGATTTGCTGTGCACTGGTTACCGGTTTATCTTAGTCCAGTGAGAAAGAACATCCATCCATATACAGGAAGTTACAGGAAGAAGATTTATTACTTACAGATAGGCAACAAGAAACAGTAGAAGACAGGATTCAGGGCAAGCCAGTCCACCAATGCTTAGAAAAGCTGCTAAGGGCGGATAGACTCTCATCTGCACATGCCCCACTTCCCCTGCAGCTGAGGGGTCTCCTAAAGCAGCCCATTCTGATTTTACACCTTGTGGGTTACATGAACAGTAGACTAAAGTGTTGAAGGACATCCTGTTCTGGGGGGACCTATGCCAGAACCCAGGCTGCTCCAGCCAGTCCCTCTTTATCTCAAGATACTGTATTGCTAGCACATTCTAGTTACTTTTGAAAACCACAAATGAGAAAAGCGAAGAGAACTAGGTCAGTCCAAGGCCACCCAAAAACTTGTCCTGCATTACTATATTCATATTGCTCTTTGTCCCATTTTTTCCTAATTAAATATTTTCTTTTTCTGCCTTTTTAAAAATAAATATATTTATATAAGTAATTCCATTTTTAAAAAAGTCAGACTTATTGATTTATAATTTATTTATGAAAAATTCACCTTTAAATTAAGTATACAGTTCATTGAGTTTTGACAAATGTCTAGAATTATGTAACCATAAACCTAATCAAGATAAAGAATATATCATCCTCCCAAAGTTTCCTTAAGCCAATTTTCAGTTAATACCCTATCTGTACCCCCAGCCCCTGGCATATAGCATGTAACACTTAGTATTTGTCTCTTTTCCTAAGCATAATAATATCTTTGAGATTCATTCTTGTTCCATGGCTGAATGAGTTGATTATAATAATACTGTGGCATATTATTCCATTATATGGGCACAGTGTTATTTATCCAGGCTCAAAATAATGAACATTTCAGTTATTTCTAGCTTGGGGCTATTATAAATAAAGCTTCTATAACCATTTATGTACTGGTTTTTGGATAAGCATATATTCTCATTTCTTCCAGGTAAATACTTATGAGTGATAATGTTTGATCACAGGATAAATACATATTTAACTTTATGAGATACAGTATGTCTAAACTTTTCCAAAGTGACTGAGCCATTTTGCATTTTGCATTCCCACCAGCAATATATGCGATTTCCATTTGTTCCGTATCAAGAAAAGACTTGGAATTAAAAGTTTTTTTTTAAAAAAAAGTTAATTAAACTAATAGGTGTTTGGTGGTATTTAATTGTGGTTATAACTTGCATTTCTCTGCTGAAAAATGATTCTAAGAATCATTTCATATGGTTGTTTCTGTCTAGATATCCTTTATTATGAAGTGCAATTAAAATTTTTAATTTTCTTGCATTTTAAAAATTAATTAAATTTTCTTCTTAATAAGTTGTAAGACATATTCCAGATCCTATCACATATATGTTTTGCAAGTATTTTCTCCAAGTCTAAGGTTTGTCCAAATTTTTTTTTCTTAAAATTTTGTTTTACAGTAACTTTAGCTATAGCGAAAAATTGGGAAAATAACAGAGTTACCATCTACCTCATACCCAGTATCCCCTATTCGTATCTTAGTATAGTAAACTTATCACATTAATTAACCAATATTGATACTTTATTATTAACTCAAGTCCGTACTTTATTCAGATTTCCTTAGTTTCACCTAGAATCCTTTTTCTACTGCAGTATTCCTTCTTGGATATACATTACAATGAGTTGTCATATTTCCTCTTGTCTCTGACAATTATAAAGACTTTCCTTGTTTTTAACGCCCTTAACAGTTTTGAGAACTACTGATTTAAAGAATGTCCTTAGATTTGGATTTTCTTGATGTGTTTCCCTTCATGAGACCTAGCTTATAAGTTTTGGGGAGAAATATTACAGAATGAGTGTTATTTTCATCATATGTCAAGGGTACATACTATTAACATGATTTATCACTACTGATATTAACCTTGACCTTTGGCTCAGGAGGTGTTTCTCAGGTTCCTCCACTGTAAAGTTACTCTTTTTCTCTCATTTGCCATATGGTATTCTTTGGAAGCAAGTCACTACGTATTCTACCCTTAAGGTGTGGGGAGTTATGCTTTATCTTTTTAAGGGCAGAGTATCTACATAATTTATTAGAGATTTTTCTGTACTAGAGATTTATCTACTCTCTTTCATCTATTTATTTTATTCAATCAGTTATTTATACTTATGTGAGAACATGGATATTTATTTTAAATTTTGGGTTATAATCCAGTACTATTATTTAATTTATTATGTGGCTCAAATTATTCCAACTTTAACCATTGAGAATTCTTTCAACTTGCTTCCTGTGTCCTTTTGATATATTCCCTTCATACTTTTTTTTATTTAGTACTTCCTTACTTTCTGACACTACAAGATACTCTAAGATCATCTTATATATTTAATATTTTCTGATTCGGTCACAGAATAAACCATTTCTTCAAGGAGCTCTGGGGTTGTTTTTAATTGAAGAGTGGTATTAAAATCAAGATCTGAACATTAAGTGTGTTTGTTGCTACTAGAAAGTCATTGCTTCTAGGCCCTCTTAGGTGACAAATGTATATATTTAGGTGTTATCTGAATTTATAAATATTTTAATAAATTTGATATTCTCTTAAAATTAACTCTCAATAGTACTTTATCTTTTTTTATCAGTGTTAAATTTTCTCAGTACAAAAGTAATGAATGATTGGACACATTTTCAGGTTAAAATATTTGCTGTTTATTTTCATCTCTACATTGTAGGTTAGTCTTTATTTTCTTAACTCATTTGTGTTTGTTCTATGTGTACTGCACTGTTCACCTATAGTCTCTGATCTTAGCATTAATTATTTTTAGCTTAATTTTAGTAATCATATGTTGATGAAAATTGTTTCCTAATTGTTTTTGTAACTAAACTGTACCAAACATATTATAAATACCATGAAGATGCAACCTACCTTATATTTAGTTCCAGTTCTCAACATGCCCAACATTGAACTTTTAGAGAGAATAAGTTGCTGTTGAGCTCCTCTTTCTCTCTGGCCCAGTAAGAATTCATCTACAGTATCACATCTATATCTGGATTAAATGAACATACATGAACACACACACACACACCCCCAGTTAGAATTTTAGGAAACTTAAACTGATTGGATGTGTTTTCTCTGTATTTGTGTTATATGGAAGACAGCCATGTAAAATTTAGCAACATAGTGGGTATCATGTTTAGAAAAATGAGGATTATTTTGAATACCTAATGTCTAGTACTAAGCTTGGCTGTCAGTAGAGTTTCATTGAATATTTGTTAAAATATTTGTTGAACAACTAAGTGAATATTGTTTCCTTATGTGTTGTGTTGATTGATTGCTGATTGATTACCAAATTGGTTATATGTTTTCTCTATTAGTTTTATTTCACTTGGAATCACCCTTTCTGAATATCCTGCTATTTTGCTTATTTTTAATTTCACTGACTTTTGGATTTCCCCTAGGTAAGTTGGTATCCTTCTTTATCTACCTGTAGGTCTATTCACCCTCAGGGATACTGGGATTCTTAAGCTAATTTGTGGTTCAACCATGAATTGTGAGAGGAACAGGAATTTCTGCATTTGTCCTTTTACTTTTTTGCATGACAAAAATATGAATCTCAGCTCTGTCAGTTGTTTGGGTACAAAAATGATCATCCATATCTGACAAGTGGCTGCCAGCTGTAATCCACTGTATCCAGGACTTTGGCATGTCATCATTCTGAATGATGCCTACACATAAAACTCAGTTCACATTATTGTATTGAGTTTCAGCAATTGTGCATTCTGGTAAGACTTTACACACAGCCCTTGGAAAAGAGCTGACACTGACTAAGAATTCTACTCAAACTGATATCTGCCAAACAAAGTAAAATCTGCTGTGTGCTATTGACAAGATAGACAATCCTAAAAAAAAACATAAAGAGCCTCAGGGGTACCAAGAGAAATATTGTCATGAACCCATTGGTTACATGACTCACTCATGAATTCAATTTGCCCTAGACCAATTTGCTGTCTCTAAAGTTGATGCCAAAATTTCTACCTTCTAATTAGAGCATTCTGTACCTCCATATGCAGTGACATAAATAACCCATACTTACTATTGAAATGCCTATAAATATTTTTAATATTTTATCCCTAAACAGGAAGATTTTTAACATTTCTTTCTGGCCCACCTGCTAGAACAAATAGGTACTGTCATTATAAATTCTTAGAATACTATTAAATATTTTTGTGTCTGGGTTTGTATTGCCAAGCATACTACATAAAAATCAGTTCATTAGACATATTAGCCTTCCTTTTTTTGAGAGTCATTTTCTCAGCTGGAGAAATGGTTCAAGACCTCCAAATATAATCCTTTTAAGTCAAATAGGTATTACTCTCAGTAAAACAAATTCGATTTTTTTCTTTGGGATTCAAATTTTCTTATATAAAATGCTATAAACAAAATAATATAAAGATGGTTTGGATGGTGTCACAATAGCTGCTACTTGTTGATGGACTCATTCCTATTCTCAAATACAAATTTGACTTCATAAGAAAATACTAGTGAGCTAATTATATTTTTTAGAATCCTAAGCCAATTCTCAGCATTTATCTTTCATTACTTTTCAGCCATGTCAGAAAATACTGAGTAGTACCTATTTCTTGAAATATTTGGTTATTTATTATGGAACATCTTCTCACATGGTTAATTTTCCATCAAAATTAAAATAAATTTTAAAGGCCATGAATGCCTACAAAATCCTCCATTATTTAGCATTTCAAACTCACTTTCTAATACTGTCTACCATCCTCACTAGTTCCTGTCCACACTGACTTTATTGCTCTTCATGAAATATGAACTAAGCACATACCATTATCAAAGCTTTTTATATTTGTGTTTCCCTCTCCTGAAATTATTTCTTCTCAAATAGCCACATAGTATTTCATACTAGTTCAAGGCCTACTCAAACACTACTTCCATTATGAGGACTTCTCTGACAATTCTATCTAACTTATCATCTTTGATCATGATTAATCTATTCCCATGCTAACTTTTATTCATAACAAGTTATAATCAGACATTCGTAGTTTATATCTATTTATAATTAAGTTATTGCCTAATTCTTTGATTCTTAAATTTTATGAAAGCAATTAAGATTACCTGTTTGATCCAATATCTTATGTAGGACATCAACTCCTGATAACTCTAGGGGCACAATTATCACCATAATCTATAAGAATTGTGTCATGTCATATGGAGTCTAAATAAGACTCCCTCGAGTGGTATAGTAGTGCACAACCTACATGCTATATATGTCTACCCTAATTGCTTCTCAGGCACTTACAAAAGTGACTGATGTAAGAGATGCTCCATAAATCTTTTTGGATTACTATGTTGTAACTGTAAGAGGGCTTCATTGAAACATCTGGTCCCACAGCTGTTTGAAGCTCTTCAGTCATCTTGTTCAAACTCAACCAATGCTCAGCTGGTCTTGTAGCATGTAGCTGCATTAGAACAATTTTAGTTTGAAGGGCCTGAAGGCACTTTATATTATATTAGTAAGGATATCTGAAACTTCTATAAAAAAGAGCTAAAAGACAACGGAGGTTTTTTATTCCTTTTACAATGGTCTAGTGGCACTAATCCCATTCACCAGGACTCCACCTTTATGACCGACCCACCTCCCAAAGGCTCTACCTTCCAATATCATCACTTTAGTGATAAAGATTTCAATATATTAATATGGGATGACACAAACATACAGAATGTAACAATAATACAAATGCTTTTACAGATATAACTATTTATGATTGGGGATTTTAAAGTTATGAATAAAACTTTCACAATATCACAATATCAATATTTAAATAAATTATATGAAAACACAATTTTTAAACAGTGTCTTCTTTTCCCTTGAGTAGATACTCAGTAGTGGGATTGCTGTATTGAATGGTAGGTCTTCTTTTGGTTCTTTAAGGAATCCCATACTGTTTTCCATAGTGGTCATACTAGTTTACATTCTCATCAACACTATATAAGTGTTCCATTTTCACCACATCTATACAAACATCTATTGTTTTTTGACTTTTTAATAATAATGATGGCCATTCTGACAGGAGAAAGGTGGTATGTCACTGTAGTTTTAATTTGCATTTCTGATAATTAGTGATATTGAACATTTTTTTCATGTTTGTTGGCTATTTGTCTGTTTCTTTTGAAAAACATCTCTTCATGTCTTTTGCCCATTTTTGATGTGGTTATTTGTTTTTTTCTGGCTGATTTGTTTCAGTTCTTTGTAAACTCTATATATTAACATTATATATTAGCCCTTTGTTAGATGTATAGTTTGAAAATATTTTCTTCCATTCTGTAGGTTGTCTATTTACTCTGTTGATTATTTCCTTTACTGTGCACATACTTTTTAGTTTAATTGTCATATTTACTTATTTTTGTTGTTGTTTTATTTGCCACTGGGGTCTTACTCATAAATTCCTTGCCTATGCCAATGTCTAGAAGAGTTTTTCCTACAATTTCTTCTAGAATTTTTATGGTTTCAGGTCTTATAATTAAGTATTTATTCCATCTTGGGTTAATTTTTGTAAATGGTGAGAGATAGGGGTCCAGTTTCATTCTTCTTCATGTGGCTATCCAATTTTCCCAGCACCATTTATTGAATAGGAGGTCCTTTCCCAGTGCATGTTTTTGTCTGCTTTGTCAAAAATCAGTTGGTTATAGCTATATGGTTTTATATTTGGATTCTTTATTCTGTTCCATTGGTCTAGGTGTCTACCTTATACCAGTACCATGCTGTTTTGGTTACTATAGCCTTTGGAGTATAATTTGAAGTCAAGTACACCGATCTCTCCAGATTTGTTTTTTTGCTTAGGATTGCTTTGGCTATTTGGGCTCTTTTCTGGGTCCATTTGAAATTTAGAATTGCTTTTTCTAGATCTCTGAAAAAATGATGCAGGTTTTGATGGAAATTGCATTGATCTGTAAATCACTTTGGGCAGTATGGACATTTTAACAATGTTGATTCTTGCAATCCATGAGGCATGGGATGTTTTTCCATTTGTTTGTGTGATCTATGATTTTCATCATCAGTGTTTTATAGTTCTCTCTGTAGAGATTTTCACCTCCTTGGGTATGTCTGTTCTCAGGAATTTTATTTTCTTTGCAGCTATTATAAATGTTATTGAGTTCCATATTTGATGTCCAGCTTGATTGTTATTAGCATATATAGAAACACTATAAAGATATGTACTTTAATTTTGTAAACTGAGTTTACTGAAATTATTTATCAGTTCTAATAGTCTTTTGGAGGAGTCTTTAGTGTTCTCTAGATAGAAGATCATATCATTGGCAAGTAGGGATAGTTTGACTTCCTCTTTCTCAATTTGGATGCCCTTTATTTCTTTTTCTTTCCTGATTGCTCTGGCTAAGACTTCCAGTACTATGTTGAATAGAAGTGGTGACAGTGAGCACCGTTGTTTTGTTTCAATTGTTCCCCATTCACTGTGATGTTCACTGTGGGTTTGTCATATATAGCTTTTATTATTTTGAGGTGTGTTTCTTCTATGCCTCATTTGTTGGGGGTTGTTATCATGAAGGTGCTGGATTTTATTGAATTTTTTAGTGCATTTATTGAGATGATAATATGGTCTTTGCTTTTAATTCTGGTTATGTGGTGAATCACATTTATTGATTTGCATATGTGGAACCATGCTCACATTCCTGAGATGAAATCCATTTGGTTACATTGCATTCTCTTTTTTATATGCTGTTGAATTTGGTTTGCTAGTATTTTGTTGAGGGTTTTGCATTTATGTTGATGAGGGATTTTGGTCTGTAGCTTTCTTTTTTTGTTGTGTCCTTTCTTGGCTTTGGTATCAGGGTGATATTGGATTAGTAGAATGAGTTAGGAAGGATTCCCTACTTGATATTATGGAACAATTTCAGTAGGATAGGTGCCAGTTCTTCTTTCTAGGCTTGGTAGAATTCGGCTGTAAATCTCTCTGGTCTGGGGCTTATTTTTGTTGCAAGATTTTATATTACTGTTTCAATCTTGATACTCATTATTGGCCTGTTCAAGATTTCTATTTCTTCCTGACTCAAGCTTGGGAGGCTATATGTTTCCAAAAATTATCCATTTTCTCTAGATTTTCTAGATTGTGTGCATAGAGATTTTCATAGTAGTCACGGATGATATTTTGTATTTCTCTGGTATTAGTTTTAATGTCTCTTTTTTCATTTCTGATTGAGCCCATTTTTAAATTATGTTTGCAGGAGTTTTTGTGATTTATTTTTGATTTGCTTTTTTTATTGAGTTGTAGAAATTTCTTAAACATTTTATAAATTAATCCCTTATCTAATCATTTGAAAATATTTTCTCCCATTCTGTAGGTTGCCTTTCACTCTGTTGATTGTTTCCTTGGTGTGCAGAAGTTTTTCTGTTTGATTTGATCCCACTGTCTATCTTTGCTTTTGTTGCCTGAACTTTTGTTTTGTATCCACAAAATCATTATTAGACTAATGTCACAAACATTTTCCCCTGTGTTTTCTTCTAGAAGTTTTACAGTGTCAAATCTTACTTTTAAGACTTTCATCCATTTTGAGTTGATTTTTTGTATGGATATGAGTCCAAATTCATTAATTTGCATATTAATATCTAGTTTTCTTAATACCATTTGTTGAAGAGACTTTATTTACCCCTTGGTATATTTGTGGCACCCCTGTTGAAGATCAGCTGACCATGTATGTGGGTTTACTTCTGGGTTCTTAATTCAATTCCATTGTTACATATGTGTGTATTTATGCCAGTACCATACCATTTTGATTAATATAGTTTTGTAATATAATTTGAAATAAAGATGTGTGCTGCTTCTAATTTTTTTTTTTAATATTCTTTTGTCTTTCTGGGGTCTTTTGTGTTGCCACATAAATTTTAGAAATTTTTTCTATTTATGTAAAAAATTTCACTGGAATTTTGATAGGAATTACATTGAATGTGTAGATAACTTTGGGTAGTATGAACATTATAAAAAGCTAAGTCTTCTAGTCAATGAACATGGACATGTTTCTATTTGTTTGTATCATCCTTAATTTCTTTATTCAATATTTTGCAGTTTTCCATGTACAAGTCTTTTAACTCCTTAGCTAAGTTTATTCCTAGCTATTTTATTCTTTTTGATTCTATTGTAAATGGGAATGTTTTCTTAATTTCTTTTTGTATAATATGTTGTTTGTGTATAGAAATGCAACTGATTTTTCTATGTTGTTTTGTATCTTGTCACTTTACTGAATTTGTGTATTGGTTCGAATAACTTTTTTTTTCTTTTTTTTTTTTAAATTTCAGCTTATTATGGGGGTACAAAAGCTCAGGTTATATATATTGTACATGTCCCACCCATCCCCCTGAGTCAGAGCCTCAAGCGTGTCCATTCCCCAGACAGTGTGCCTGGCACTCACCATGTAGTCATACCTCCATCCCCTCCCCCCACCCCTCACCTCCCCGAGTCAGCACCTTCAAACATGGTCATTCCCCAGACGGTGCGCAACACACTCATCATGTAGGCATACACCCATCCCCTCTCCCCACCCACTCTGGAGTCTTTAGGGTTTCCAACACACAAGATCATGTAATCTGCAAATAGAGATAATGTTCCTTCTTCCTTTCCAATTTAGATAACCTATATTTCTTTTTCTTGCCCACTTCCTCCAGCTATGGCTTCTAGTACTACGTGTTGAATAAAAGTGGCAACAGTGGGTATCATTGCCTTATTCCTAATCTTGGAGAAAAAGCTTTTGGTTTCTTACCTTTGAGTATGATATTATCAGTGGGCTTGCCATAAATAACCTTTAGTATGTAGAGGTAAATTTCTTTTATACCCAGTTTGTTGAGATTTTTTAATCATAAATATGTGCCAGCTGAATTTTTTCAAATTCTTTTTCTGCATCTATTGAGATGAACATGTTATTTTTCCCCTTCAGTCTGTTATTGTGATGGATTACTTAAATAGATTTGTGAATGTTGAACCACCCTTGCATCCCAGGGATAAATCCCACTTAGTCATGTTGTATTATCTTTTTAATGCACTGGTTGGATTAGGTTTGCTAGTATTATGTTGAGCATTCTTTGCATGCACATTAATTAGGGATATTGGTTTACAGACTTCTTTTGGTGTCTTCATCTGGCTTTGGTAACCTTGGCTTCATAAAGTGAGTTGGGACATATTCTCTCCTTCTCCAGTTTTTTTTTTTTTTAGAACAGTTTGAAAAGGATTGGCATTAATTCTTCTCTAAGTGTTTGGTAAGATAGAATTCACAATTGAAGCCTGGTCCTGGAATTTTCTTGTTGGGAGGTTTTTGATCACCGATTCAATTTCTTTAGTAGTTATAAGTCTGTTCAGATTTTCTATTTCTTTATAATTAAGTTTTGTAGGTTATATGTTTCTAGAAGTTTATTCATATTATCTAGATTATTTGGTTTGTCGGTGCATAATTATTCAAAGTAATTTCTTATGATTTTTTATTTTTCTGACATTAGTTGTAATGTCTTATCTTTCATTTGTCATTTTATTTATTTGAGTCTTCTCTCTTTTTTCTCTTAAGTAGTCTCGCTAAAGGTTTGTCAGTTTTGTTAACATTCATAGAAAAAAAATCTTATGTTTGCTGAATTTTTTTCTATTGTTTTCCATTATGTGTTTCATTTTCTTCTCTACTAATCTTTATTTCCTTCCTTCTGCTAATTTTGGTCTTGGTTTGTTCTTTTTCTCTAGTTCTTTGAGATATAGTGTTAGATCATTTGAGATCTTTCTTCTTTTTTAATATAGGCATTTATTACCATAAACTTCTCTTATAATAATGTTTTTGCTGCATCCCATGGTTTTTATGTGTTTTATTTTCATTTTCATTTGTTAAAGAGATTCTCTAATTTCCTTTTTGATTTCTTCATTGACTTATTCAATTTTCCAAAGCATGTTATTTAATTTCCACTTTTGATAACTTTCTAGTTTTTCTTCTGCTGTTATTTTCCAGTTTCATTCTATTGTGGTCAGAAAAGTTACTCAGTACGATTTTAATCTTCTTGAATTTGTTATGGCTTGTTTTGTGTCCTAATATGTGGTCTATCCTAGAGAATGTTCTGAGTACACTTGAGAAGAATGTATATTGTGCCGCTGTTGAGTGGAATGTTCCATAAATATCTCTTAAGTCCATTTTTGTCTATAGTGTTGTTCAAGTCCACTTTTAAAAAATTTTCTGTCTGGTTGATCTATTATTGAAAGTGGGTATTGATGTCTCTACTATCATTGTACTATTATCTACTTCTCCCTTCAGTTCTGTCAATGTTTGCTTTATTTATTCAGGTGCTCTGATATTGAGTGAATATATTTTTAGAATTTTTATACATTCCTTTTTAAGTGATTAATAAGTTTATATAATGTTCTCCTTTGACTTTTGAAATAGGTTTTTTTTTTTTTTCTTGATAAAATCTACTTTGTCTAAGTGTACCACTTTTGCTTGCTTTTGGTTGTCATTTGCATGAAATAACTTTTTCCACCCCTTAAGCTATGAGTTTCCTTAAACTGAAAGTGAATTTCTTATAGACAATATACAGTTGAATCCTGTTTATTTTATCCGTTCAGCCACTCTATGTCATTTGATTTGGGAGTTTAATGTGTTTACATATGAAGTAATTAATGATAAGGAAGGATTTATTCTTGCCATTTAGTTAATTGTTTTCTGTTTGGTAGTTCTTTTGTTCCCTCTTTTCCTCTCATATTGTTTTCCTTTGTATGTCATTGACCTTTTGTATTGATGTAGTTTCTGGTTTTTGTGAATGTACACAATATCTGTAAGTATCTTCTTTGTAGTTACCATAGGGATTATTTAAAATATCTTATAATTGTAATAATCTATTTTAAACTGATAAATGAAGTTCAGTTGGATACAAAAATATATACGTTTACTTCTTCTCCCATATACTTTGTTATTGATGTAACAATTTATATCGATTTACACTATGTATCCATTAACATATTTTAGTTACTTTTTTATACATTAGTCTTTTAAATTTTATGTCAGAATACAAATGATTTAGCCACCACTTTGATAATGGGACAGTTTTCTGTATTATTTGTCTGTGTATTTATCTTTATCAATGAGTTTTAGGTTTTCTTAAGCTATTGTATTGCTATGTAGCATCTCTTCACCTTGAAGGACTCTCTTTAGCATTTTTCATAATATGTAGTCTAGTGGTGATGTACTCCCTCAGTTTTTGTTTGTCTGAGAGAGTCTTTATCTCTCCATTTTGAAAAAAACAAGTTTTTTTTTAGGAACTGTGGGCTTCCTGAATATGGATGTCTATTTCCCTTCTCAGATTTGGAAAGTTTTACTCTATTCTTTCTTTGAATAAATTTTCTATTCCTGTCTTTTTTTTTCTTTTTCTTCTGAGACTTTCATAATGTAAATATCAGTCAACTTGATGGTATCCATTAGGCCTTTAGGTTTTCTTTACTGTTTTTCATTCATTTTTCTTTTTGTTACTCTAATTTCCAATGACTTGTCTTTTAGTTTTCTGATTTTTTTCTTATGCTTGATCTAGTCTGCTGTTGACCTCTAGTGAAATATTCAGTTCAGTTATTGTATTCTTCAGTTCCATAAATTCTTTTTTTTTTTTTTGAGACAGAGTGTCGCTTTGTTGCCCTGGCTAGAGTGAGTGCCGTGGCATCAACCTAGCTCACAGGAACCTCAAATTCCTGGGCTTAAGCGATCCTACTGCCTCAGCCTCCCGAGTAGTTGGGACTACAGGCATGCGCCACCACGCCCGGCTAATATTTTTTTCTATATATATTTTTAGTTGTCCAGATAATTTATTTCTATTTTTAGTAGAGACGGGGTCTCACTCTTGCTCAGGCTCTCGAACTCCTGACCTTGAGCGATCCACCTGCCTCGGCCTCCCAGAGTGCTAGGATTACAGGCGTGAGCCACCGCGCCCGGCCCAGTTCCATAAATTCTGTTTGGTACTACCATTTAAGGTTTTCTATTTGCTGGAATTCTCACTTTGTTCATGTATTGTTCTCTTGACCTTGGCAAGCATCTTCATGATGGTTATTTTGAATCGCTGTCAGGTAAATCATATACCTCCATTTTATTAGGATCATTTTCTGGATGTTTATCTTGTTATTTTGTTTGAATTTTTTTTTATCTTTCTTCTTTTTATTTTTTAACTTTTTGTGTTGATATCGGCATACTAAAGAAAATAGCCATGAATATGTACAATTATTATGTATCAATAAAAATTAAAAAAAAATGAAAATAACCACCTCTCCAAGTCTTCACACAGTGGCTCTGTGGTGGAAAAGACCCTCACAAATAAGCCAGGCCATAGATTCTCAAATCTTCAGGCTATCCCAATCCACTTTCTTTGTTTTTAGCAGCCTCTGGTATCTAGAGTAGGATGGTTCCCATCAGAACTGAGACAGCCAATTTCTCTGGCAACCTTCAGACAAGTTGGGTCATTAAATACACGGACTTATTTCATTCTCTAGGTAGAAGTTGGGAGCTGGAAGTTTTCCTCAGCTTGTGCTGTACTGAGACATGGATAGTATGTTGACAGGCTAGAGAAAGCCAGTCTTCTCGGTAGTCCCTGGAAAAGTTGGGACACTGAACATACGGTGTTCAATGTACCCCTCCCTAAGGGGAGGTGGGTCTGAGGTTTTTTGTTCATCTGCTTGTTATTTAACCGGAGAGTGGCTATGGGAACTGCCAGCTGAAATCACTGTGTACTCACTGGCCCTGGGTGGCTCGAGTGTTCCATATCCCTTATCCCATGTGCTTTATGAAACAGGCTAAGGAGAAGCCAGTTCTCTGCATAGCCCCTGAAAAAACTGGGATGTTAGATATATAATATACCTCTTTCCATCCTCAGAGAGAAGTTGAGAGCTGGGGGAGAGATGGTTGTCCTAATTATATGGTGCTGTGCTAGGCATAGGGATCATGGCAAAAAAGTATCCCAAATTTTCTTAGTTGCTTTAATGTGAATGGTTTATTGCCAACTGGGGATGCAGGAGCATCTTAGCTCATTTCTGTATTTCACGCAAGGGGAATCCATCCATTAATATTGTTGAGTCTGTATATTAGTTAGGGGGAAGAAAGGTTCAGGGCTTCTTATTCTGTCATCTTGCTAATGCTACTCCCACTGGAAAGTATACTTTTAAATAACCCTAAAGCACAAACATCATAAATAAAAATCAGAAAATATACTTACAAGAATAATTTTTAAAGTATTCTTATACCTATTAAACTGGTTTAATAATCTAATAAGTCTCTAGGCCTGTAGTTTTCCTACCACTAGTGAATTCTGTCAAATGGAATAAATTTTTACCAATTCTGTACAAACTGTTTCATAAAATAAAGCTATATTTATAATCCTACATTTCTATTTCTTTGAGTGATTAATAGAATGGAAAAAAATGAAAAGACACATTCATTCTTCTCCTCTCTTGAGGCTAGTATTGGTGTAGAATGCTAACAAAAGTTATAAGAGTAATGGAAACCAACCAGAGACTAATAGAAAAATGAGCAAAGAATTATACCTAAACTGACAGCATCCAGTACAGACACACTATACTAAGAAGCATATGCAGGTTTGGTTATGGTCTCAGAAACTTGTAAAATAATAAGAACTCTTCCTCTCCTCTGCACTGAGTATGATATAGGATAGGGACTCATATAAAGAAATAACTGATTAACTACAACATACCAGTTTTTATTGATGATAAGATAGTTTTGTACATTTCCCTCCTTATTAGCATAATAATTGAAAATTTGGGAAGATAATATTCATCCCTATAATCAATAACTGATTCAATGAATGTATACTGGGCACCTGCTTCATTCCTGTCACTGTCATACGTATTAGGGATACAGAGGTGAGCAAAACAAAGTCCTGCTGCCATGCAAGTGACATTTCAGGAGGAGGGTATTGTCCTAATCAAATCTTCAATTTGAACTGGAAGTCCAAGAAAGAATTTTGAACAGTATTTTCCCACTACATTTGGGCATTCTATTTTTTTGCCCAAATGGATGATGGATGCAATTTTCTTATTTATTCATTTCAAAACATATTTAATGCTAGATAAACAGTTTTATTTGAAAATTTTAAATAGTTTAATAAGTTTTATAAGCTTTTAGTCCAGCATACTTAGGTAATATTGTACAAGGAATCCAGAACCTAAACATTTTTACTCAGTTCAAAGTCTTATAATCATAAACTTATTATCCATGTCTTCTTTTTACATAAACTGAATGTGTGGAAAATTTGACTCATTTTAAATGTCCTATGCATTATTTCTGACCTTCCTTATCTGACATGAATGTTATAAAGTTATCTGTAATGTTTGTTGATTACACTGCCATCCACACAGCCAAATATATAACACATTCTATTTGATGTTAGATTATTCTTTGCTTATAGATTTTGAAGTTCTCATAAATTTATCAATAGGAGAAACAAGATGGGGAGAATCATGTAATATTTTGCCAGTTCTTTTTTTGAAATAACTGAAATATAAAATTCTTTAGGAATTGGGAAGTAGAGTACTATAACCAGGGACAATGTTGATGACAATACTTGCATTTAGTACACATGGCCATTTTTAAGAAGTTAGTGATTCTAAGTTGAAGACTAATGGGGAAAAGAACATTCTGAATCAGCAATAGAAATCTTTCTCCTCTTTTTGCTTCTCAGGCTTTCATTTCTCAAATAAAGGATCAAAAATTTCAAATTCAAAAGGATAGTTTCTGAATTCTATATATGTAATCAGATATCTGTGTATATCTTTGAAAACCTGTAATCATGAATTCCATATAATTTGGAGAATACTTAGAAATTATTGAAATAAGAACATTTGATTAATGATTCTATTATTCAGAGAATAATATGTGAAAAGAACTTGTAAGAAGTAGATTTTATTCTAGTTAAATTGAATGTATGAAATCCTGGGAAAACATTCTGGGTGGTAAAAATAGTTAATAACCTATTGCCTTCAATGAAAAGACATTTATCAAGAAAATGTATATTGTCAATAATGAAGATAAAATTTTAATATCACTTGGAATATTTTTCTTGACAAATTCCTAAGGCAACATTATGACTTATTAGTATTATACAAGACTACTGATCTTCAGCTGCTTAGCCTACAATTGTCAGATATAATTTTACATTGATATTTCCACAGGCCGCTTTGCCATGGATAAAAACATTATGTAAGTTTTGGCAACAAACATCGTGTAAATGACAAAACACTGGGATATTTATTCTCAGGGAGTCCAGCTGGTTCTCTCTTAAAAGGACTCCCAGGGCAATATTAACTTGGTAAATCTGACACAGTCTATGAATGCCAAACTTTTTATTTTTACAGGATCTAAATGCTGATTTCCTGACACACATAAAGTCATCTCCCAGAGAATGATTTACGTTCATCTTATGTACTAAATTGAGCTTTTTTTGATGAATGTTTGATCTAAAGGAAAGCCTTACCTTTTCATGATCACTCATCTAAATGAAGAGACTTCACCTCTCTTTAAGGCTTAAAGGACACAAGGCTCCCTATATTAAGATCAATAGTATGGTTATCATACACATAGTGGAAAGATGAGGGAATTGAAATCTTTGCTATATATTAAAATTATTTGGTTTCTATTTCAGCCTTTATTAATATCATCTGAAATCAGCATTTTTGCATTCTGTATATTATTATCAACTCCCACAGTCTCTTATATATTATATACTCAATAATCATTTGTTGAACAGAATATCAAACTTCTCTCTTCAACTCCTTGTCTTCACACATTCGATTCCATTTTTGTAGAACATGCTTTATCCTGTCTAGGATAAGTTTTCTTTTTGGGAACAAATCATGTATGCCTTTCAGTTCTCAACTTAAACCACATTCTATCAAGGAGTTCTTTCCTGGCCTATATATAGCTTTATTCCTCCATATTAAGTACTAATTTTGTACCAATAAGTATCTTATAACACTCACTACAAGTTGGTGTAAGAAATGGTCAAGTTGTCTGTTCTCTGATTAGAGTATAAACACAATAAGAGCAATTTCTTTCCTTCTGTAAATCCAAAGCCCTGCATTGAGTAATGACCTAATACATAATTGTGGAATGATAAATATGTTTTAAGAGTTAGCCAGTAATTGCAAATTTAGTTGTAGAGGCTATCACAGAATTCTTTCCATGTTCCTGGCCTTAACTTGTTTTAACCAAACATTCTGTCATTTATTTAATGTACTATGCTCCTCCTGCTTCATGCAAAATTAAATACGTTGTAAATTATTCATGTGTTTTTGAATAGTTTGACACAAAATTTCATATTTAAAACAATTTCATATGCTTGAAATTTTGACACAAATGAAAAAAATCAAGCTTAAGAAATTTGTGATATAATGTGGTAAATTAACATTATTTGTGCATATAATGATCATTTGGTTTATATTAAACTTGCTACTTTTAATTAAACTATCATAATATAAAAATATAATTACCAAGTATTTAATCAACTGGATCTTCTTTTAAATTTTTTTCTGTAAATCCAAATGAATCAAAGATATTTGAAGTCCAAAAATTAGTTTTTAGAATTTTTTTCTTAATTACTGTAATTTTTCTTGTTTTGACTTGTGTAAAATTACATTTTAAATTTGGGGGATGGAATGGGAAGAGAACTCAACAGACTGTACAACTAAAGTCCATTAACCTAAAACTGAATCTGACAGCAGAAACCATTAGCAATTTTCTTTTAAGAACATCACTAGTTTTTAAGGTGTAAATATCTATAAAATAAGGAGTTTTGCAGTATTATTGCTAAGTCCTCTTAAGATATAAATTCTTGTGTTCTCTAGCAAGTAGCTGGTTTCTATGATTTTGTTTTATTAGGTTTTCCAGAATAAGTGGACAGAAGAAAACATTGGGTAGATAGAGAGGGTCAAAATGGTACATATTTGTTTTGTTTAAAATAGATTTTACAGTGGCAAATATCACAGAATAAGGAACAAAAAGGAATAACCTATGTAACATCTTTATATATCTGTACCATATTCTGTTTAATTATTAAAGTTCTTTATAATATTATGATGAAAATAAAAGTTGATGTCAGCTTGAGGTCATAATGGACTAACCTTTTCGACTATCCCACCAGCCATAAATAATTAAAACATTGATAAATATATAAAAACAACTGCTTTCATGTGGGATAACACAATAGGAAACAAAGAACTATGAATTCTGTGGGACAGAAAAAGTACAAGATGAAACACAGTTGTTCAGCTTTCCTCCTATACACCTTACCATGTTGCAATGCAGGAAGTTGAAGGTCAAGAATATCATGATGTTCCCCCTGAGATGACGAAGCAGAGATCAGATTTGGGGATGCTGAGGTTGATAGGCTGAGTCAGGCAGAGTACTAAAGAGGAGGTCCAGAAATCTATATAGATATTTCTTTTATCATTTGTCCAAATAATAACCTGTCATGCACAAGACAAGACTTTGCAAGTTCTGAATGAGAAATGGCACAGGAGAGCTGTGAGCTGAACAGATACAGAAGTTACAAAATTCTGGGAGTTGTTCAATTTTCAGAGCCAGCATGAAGTGACATTGCTGACCTTTCTGGCATTCAGCTGAGTCCTCATACAGGTGAACTGCACTAGATCTGACTTAACAAAGATTAAAACCTAACTTTAAAACATTTGTTTTTGATTAAGATGTAGAAACTTTCAAGAAAACATTGTCCAAACTCTAATGACAAAAAAACCCTGATAATCTATAAAATCATAATTTTTCTTAGCCTCTTCATAGAGCCGAGGTTGCAAGGCACCTAGGTGAACTAAATTCCCAAAGGTCACCAGGCCCTGAGAGAAAAGATGGAAACTATAACAGAGCGAAACATAAATGCTAAAAATAACATATATGATATCAAAGGTGAAGAACTTTTCAATGAGTTTTGACCAGACCAGGTATAGGAAAAAATGATATAATTTAATTATAAGTTAATAGAAATGGTCAAAATGAACACAGAAAAGAGAAAATCAGTTAGAAATATATAATGAAGGACACAAGAGCCTTAAGAAGTAATACATACTATAATGCACATGTAATTGGAATCTCAGAAGGAAAATAGAGAAAGAACAGGGCAGAAGTTGTATTTGAAAAAAAGAATGGCTTTTTATTTTCCCAAATTACTGAATGATTACAAACCACAGATTCATAAAACTGAGAAAAGCTAAAAAAACAGTAAATACAAAGACATAATACATTTAGGCCCATCATAGTCAAACTGATGAAAATCAAGGAAAAAAAAGGTAGAAAATATCTTGAAATTAATCAAGGAAAAATAATAACAATCACAACAGAATTTTTATCATAAATAATAATAGTCAAAAGAGAATGCAGCAATATCTTTAACATATTAAAACAAACACACAAACTGGCAACTCAGAATCCTATAGCCAAAGAAACTATTTCAAAAATTTAGGTAAAATACTTTTTCAAATAAAATAAAAAAGATGAGAGAATTGTCAGTAGACCTGCCCTACAAGAAATATTTTTAAAAAAGAAAAAGGGTTTTCAGGCATATGAAGTATGTTACCAGATGGATACTTGGATATACACAAAGAATTGAAGGACACTGAAGGTAAATATAAGTTTTTTCCCATATTTTCAATAATTGAAAAAATGAGTCTATACAAAAAATATGTTGTCTTATAACATCTATATAGGTAACATTGTTTGACTGACTACCATTACACAAAATTGGAGAGAGAAAATAGGAATATATTATTGCAATAAAATGATATAATACTATTAGAAGGCAAATTGTGATAAGTTAAATGTGTACTGTAAATCTTAGTACAATGTCTAAATAAAATAGGATGTAGGTAAAAACAATAAAATAAGACTGAAGATAAAAAAATTCAACTAATGTAAATGAAGACAGGCAAAGGATTAAGGGAGAAGAAACAAGAACGTACAGGAAAATAAAATAACAAGAGCAAGATGGATTTAATTCCATACACAGCAGCAAATTATATTAAAAGTAAGCAGTCTAATGACTCCCATTGAAGGATTAAAGAAACAAGGCCACATCCTATGCTGCCTAATATCATAGAAATCCACATTAAATAAAAATTAAAAAGATGGTTAAAAATGAACAGAAGAAATATAAACATACCATAAAAATTCTCATGAAAAGAAAGCTTGAGACTTTGTTTACATCAGACAAGAAGAATTAGTAAAAAGCAACATTATTATGAAAAAAAATGAAGATTTGTCAATAAATTCTGACATTTAAGAAATAAACCATATTAATTGTCACCAACTCTTTGAAAAAGTAAGAGGAAATACTTTTCAAATTGTTTTATGAAAACATTATATTTATATGAAAAGGTTACTATGATGTTAAAAGAAATAAAATTAAGAACAAATGCAAATAATAAGCATTAATCCAAAAACACACAATAAAATATTAGCAAATAAATCCAGTAATATATACAATTATAATATGGAGTTTATCCCCACAAGATGAGTTTGACATCCAAAAATAAATCATTGTAATCTATGCCATGCATTCATCAAAAGGTAAAAGTTAAATGCTCATTAAAAGATACAGAGAAACACTTAAGAAAATTCAACGCCTACTGAAAACTTTCTCTAAACTAGAAATAATAAGGACCTTTCTCAAACAAATAAAATGCATTTACAAAAAATCTAAAGGTAGTAATATTGTGGCAGACAAACCATATGATGAACCTCATTGCTCCTCACTTGTTGGTGTGTATGTTTTGTGTAACCTCCTTCTACTGAGTATGGTGGAACATGAGACTTTCTTATGACCAACAGAACATGGTGAAGGTGACGTCACTCCCATCTCAGTGTGTCGCGCAATATGCCATGTTATCATTCTGGAGTCAAAGACTCTCCTTACATGCTTGAGGAGACAAGCAGACACAGTTGAGAAGCCCACTTGGCTTGGCACTTCAGGTTGCCTTTCGGACCTGAAGATGGCCTCCAGCCACCAGCCAACGAAACTTCGGAGCCCTCAGTTACATATTCACAAAGAAATGAGTTGTCAGAAAATTGAATGAACTTGGAAGTAGATTCTCCCCCAAGAGTGACTCCAGATGTGAATACAGCAGGCCTGATGACTTGACTTCAGGCTGATCCTGTACAGAAGACCCTGTACCTGACCAGCAGAAACTGTAAGACAACAACAGTGTATTGATTTAATGTGATGAGCTGTTGTTATTAATCATTTGTTACACAGGAATAGAAAACTAATAAAATCATATTTGTTAGAAGACAGCCACATCCCTCTAAGACTCAGCACACAGAAAGAATGTATAGGTCCTAAACATTGCAAACAGCTAGTAAAAGAAATAGAAACCATACATATAGGAAAAAATGAAATAAAACAGTGTTCGTTTATATAGAACATGATTATATGTGTATAGAATGCAATGTAATCAAGTTTTATCATTTAAATTTCTATTAGACCCTGTGTTATATTGTAGTCAATGGGAATTTCTTAGTTTCACTCTGAATAACTAAACATGCTCATGAAGAAAAATTGCTTTAAATTAAAAGTGCATTTTTAACAAAAAGTTAACTCACTATGGAGTAACATGCCTACTCTAAATTTTAAAATATTTGTGATTTTATTAGTTCATGTAATTATTACATGTTAGGCTTAGATAATTTTAAAAACACAGAGCTTTTGAGAAATCAAATTACATCATTCATTTTTGCATTTAAGATTGCTGCATGAATCAAATAATAAAGATTTTAATGAAGGACATATATGTTAAGGATCTTTATAAGATAAAGGATCTGAATTTAACTTTATTCTTAAGAAACTTTTAGGTTTTGGACCCAGTTTAAAGTTCAACCAAATGATTCATCCATTCTGAGAAGTAATTGGAAATCTCCAACTGAGAAACCCATAAGAGCCTACTAGGAAGTATCTAACATTTTTGCTGGAAGGATGGGCAGAAATATGAGGAAACAATTTCAGTTGGAACATCTTGCTATTTTGAGTTCTTTTTAAAATCTGACTGTCACCATTTCTAGTCTTGATTTCCTTTGATTCTTGTGAACATGCTAATTTTCAGTTGTCCGATTTTCTTCAAATCTCATTTTACTCTGCTTTGTCACTAAGTATAATGACAGAATTGTTAAAAAATGGATAATAATAATAATAATTAAACCATTCTTAAATAATTTAAATCTGTTGTTCCTTTTTTTCATGCTTTTCTTGTGATACATATGCTAAAAGTAACCAAAATAATTGATAACAAGGGTCACAAAGATATGAAATCAACTAAATTAAAAACCAGCCACTAAAGAATCAAGAGCAAATGCTGTAATTGTCAGTATGTTCTATAAATTGCAGGATGATATTTATCTTGAAAGATTAAGATGCACATTTTATTGTTAGTGTTCTAATTAAATTTTGCATATCTGATTCATTATTCATTTTCCTATAGCTATCAAAAATAAATATTTATTTCTTTTTTGCCGATCACTATCACAAGTTCCCTTCCACCTCTGCCCCCAAAAAATAATATAGGAGGTTCACATGCATAAATAGATAAGAAAGAACATTTACTTTTCCTAAAAACTTTACCTTTTGGCAAACTGCAATCAAGATGTCTTTTGTAATGTATTTTGTGCTTTGCATCCAAAATACCCACTGAAATGAGATTCATTTTTCATTATATCATTGTCATTTCAGAGCATAAAAATGCAGAATTAACATCACCATTAGTTTCACAAAGTACTTTCTTCAGATTAAAAGTCAGCAAATTATTGTAAACAACATGATTTAATTCATTGGCAGTGATATTTTTGTCAACTCTGTCAGTGTTAGAGCTATGTTAGAATTATTATTTTTTATTAGAAGATTTGATGTAAGTGATGTAAGAAAACAACTATGAAATTATAATCTGCATAATAGATAATAATGGAGCAGTTATTTTTTCTGTTTCCATGTTTATTTGGGAATATAAAAATAAATTTAACTTCCAATCATACTTCATATGTTTTTCTGTACTAACTAGGAATACTAAATATTTATTTGTGATAGCAAAACAAGTCAAGAACAAACATAATCCAGGGATTTATAAAAGGAAATCTGATGGCATAATATAGTTTTTTTGTATAGGAGCTCAATTGCTATCTGAGTAAACTTTCTAGATATTTAACAATCTGTCCTTTGACATCTTTTAGCACTGAATGTTTTTGGTTTTGATATTTAATAGACGATTCACTAAAATTACCCTCTGAAATTTACAGGTCATGTGTTTTCAAGAACTCTTTAATGTGATTTTAATTCTTCCAAGTTATGATTGTAATAAAATCTTATAGTCCATAAGATAGGAAAACATGTGAAATATCAAAAATATAATTAAAAGGTAAAGATATCAAAAAAATAAAAAAGTGCTCTTATAGAAATGGAACAATATTTCAATATTTAAATTTTAAATATTTTCATTATTAAGAGAGCTACATAGGAACAAATGGAAATGTGTATGGTTTATAGTTTATATTATATAGAAACAATGCATTCTAAACATTTAAGGTGAAGATCATTTTATATTTAATCTATTAGTTGTAATATATATAAGCAGAATTCTATTAATGATATAAATCAAAATATTTTTACACTTCAGAGTTTTTTGGGGAAAATATATTTTGTATAGAAAGTTCACTTGAAACTAAAATCATCAAAAATTATACTAATATTTATTGAATTCATACAATGAAAAAAAAGAAAGACTTTTTCCATGCTACACAGCACTTCTAATCTATCTGAGGAGACGAAGTAAGGAAATAAGGTAGTACAGAACAGAATTTAATGTATCCTTCATCATGAGGATTAGTCTTTCCAGAAAGTGAGAAATCTGGAGTCTGAAAGATTGTCAGAGACATCACACCACCAATAGTCTTTTCCCCCTCCGGCAAAGAACATGACTAGTTGTTTCTTAGAACCTAGTGTTTGTCATCATTCTCTTTGAAAGAAAGTCCATAGGTTATCATTATAAATTCTTCTAGAAAGATAATATAATTTTGAGCATAAAAGTGCAGTATTAAGTCAATAATTAAGCTTTCCAGTTTATAACATTTACCTTGCTCAGATAAGGCCATCAGCATCTGGCTGCTGAACTGCTTTACTGTGTCACGTGCAGCCACTTCTGCTCTTACGGTCCCCTCATGTTCAATAAGATTTTTTTAAACTTGGCTAATTAAATTGGAAATGTTATGTACCTCTTGTGTGTGTGTGTGTGTGTGTGTGTGTGTGTGTGTGTGTGTGTGTGTGTGTGTATTTTTGAGTGTTCAGTTTCACTCAATGCATATCCCATTTGAAATGTTATAATCACAAAATATGGAAAGAAGCTCAGGAAAGATGGAAAAAAATATGATGGAATAACTCAAACATTTATTCTGAAACCTATAAGCTGTTAATGTTCTTATAGATATTACAGTCTTTACAATCACCTCTGAAAATATAAGAGTGAAAAAGCATATTATAGATTGTCCTGGGTATCAGAAGTTCTCCAATTTGAACCCAGTAGGTAAAAGAAATGTTACTGTTTCTTGATTTTCAGGATAATCACTTCAAAAATGGAATAACTTCCTTCTTGTTTTTCTATTACAAAGACAAGAAGAGCAAAAATGACTCAGTGTTACTTCAACTTTGTTTAGATGGAATTAGTGTTGAGACCCTCAGAAAAATTAAGAACTAACAGAACACAAACTTGAGAGATAAATAGAAATTTTGCAAATGGACTATAAGGGGTAAGTGAAGTAATATACTTTCATTTTTATTTTTTTGGTTCTTACAGTGGACTGAATAGTGGCAGCCCCAAGATACATGTCCATAGTCTAACCTCCAGAACCTATAAATAAATGTGACGTTAATTAGAAAAAGGGTCTTTGAAGATATGATCAATTCAAGAAACTCAAGATCCTCAAGATCATCCTGAACTATCGAGATGGGCCCTAAATCCAATGCCAAATGTTCTTAAAGAGACTCAGAAGAGAAACATGAAGGGAAAGAGGCAAGTGACCAAGGTGTAGATTAGAGTGATCCAGCAAAGGAAGCCTAGGAAGGCCAGGAGGTGCTAGAAGCTGGAAGAGGCTAGGAAAGGCTCCCCTGCGCATCTACGGGAAGTGTAGCTCTACTGATATCTTAATTTTGGACTTCCAGCCTTCAGAATTGTGAAAGAATAAATATTTATTGTTTAAGTCACCCAGGATGTGGTAATTTTTTATAACATCTCTAGGAAACTAATTCAGTTCTCATTCATATGTACTTTGCCTTTGGATGAATATTTCTATTGTTTAGTACTTCAAAAAACATGCAGCATTTTGTATAATAATACAAACTGCAAGGTGTTGTTACAAACCTGGTGCCATAAAAGAAACATTCCACCATAATTATCAGGCCACTTGCTTCTAAGTCATGAGGTTCATTGTAAATCAAGCAAATTTTATGAACACGAGCCCATTTTCCTTTAAAAAAAGTATAAAGGAAGAATGGAAGTATACTGTAACGGGGCTCTTAAAACCACATATAGAGTTGTCTAATGTTACTTGAATATAGAATGTAATGAGTTAGAAATACAAACTATAATGAAACCACTAAAATAGCACAAGATTTACAGTAAATAAACCAATAAACGATATAAAATATAATATAAAAATGACCTAATTTATCTGTGCCAGGCATGGTGGCTCATGCCTGTAATCTCAGCACTTTGGGAGGCCAAGGTAGGACTATTACTTGAGGCCAGGAGTATGAAACTAGGTTGGGCAACATAGCAAGACCTCATCTCTACAAAAACATTTTAAAAAGAAAAAAATTAGCCAAGTGTGGTGGTGCATACCTTTAGCCCTAGCTACTCAGGAAGCTGGGGCAGGAGGTTCACTTGAGCCCTGGAGTTTTAGATTACAGGGAGCTATGATTATGCCACTGCATTCAAGCCATGATGACAGAGTAAGACTCTGTCCTAAAAAAAAAAACAAACTAATTTATCCAAAAGAAGACAAAAAAAAGAAAAAATATGGACCAAAGAACAGTTAAGATAAATAAAAATCAAATAATGTTTAAATTCATCAATATTAATATTCACATTAAATGTATATGGTCAAAACACCTAATTTAAATAACAGAGATGATCAGATTGGATCAAAACAAGCAAAATCCAACTATATAAGTCCTATATGAAAGCACTTTATGTATAAAGAAAAAATAGATTAAAATTAAAATATAGAAAATGATATGTCATGATTACATTAATCAAAAGAAAAATGGAATGTCATTAATTGATAAAAAATAAGATTTAACAACAAAAAATAATACTATGGAGAAAAGGATTATTTCATTATGATTAAGGTATCAATTAACCAATCAGATTTATGCACCTCAATGCAGATCATCAGAAGACATAAAGCAAAATCTGGTAGATCTTTCAGATCTAGCAATAATGGAAAATTCCACAATTATAGTCAAAGATTTTAACTCTTACAGAAATGTTAGACATACAGAATACTTAAAAGATACTATAACCTTTTTTCCTGAAACTCTGTACTTGAAAAAAATTAAAAAACAAAAGATACTATAATGTAAATTAATCTAATTCATCCAGCAATAGTAGAACACACATTGTTTTTAAGGTGATGTGAAAAATTTACCAAGATGGACTATATTTTTACGGACTATAAAAAAAGTCTCAATATATTTTAAATGATTCAAGTCATAAATGAATTATCTCTGACAAAAATAGAATTAAATTGGAAATCAATAACAGAATAGTAACTGGGAAATCCCCAAGCATTAAAAGCCTAAATGCACTTTCAAATAACTCACAAGTGAAAGAAGAAATCAAAGGGAAGCTAAGAAAGGATTTTTGAACTGAATGACAATGAAAATACAACATATCATAAATTGTGGACTACAGCTCAACAAGTTCTTAGTGGGAAATTTATAATACTAAATGCCTATATTGGAAAAGAAGGGATCTCAACCTAATAACCTCAGTTTCCACCTTAAGAACAATAAAAATATGATAAAATAGGGCTCTGAGTGAGCAGAAGAAAGAAAATAATAGAGATCAGATTGGAAATCAGTGAAATAGATGACAAAAAAATAGAGAAAAGGAACTAAATCTCAGAACATATTCTTTCTGAAGATCAATATAATATATAAACTTCATTCTAGAATAATCTGGAAAAATAGAGAAAACACAGATTTTCAAAATCAGGAAGGAGAGAGGCTTATCATCAGAGATCCTCCATAAATTAACCTTGTATTAAGAGAATATTATGAATAGCTTTGCGCCAACAAATGAGACCACATAGATCAAATTAAAAAACTACAAGAGCTACATGATTTGTCAGAACTCACTCAAGAAAATATTGAAAATATGAATAGACACATAAGTAGTAATGAAAATTAATTAGTAATAACAAATCTTTTTATAAATATAATTCTAGGCCCAGATTGTAACACTGGTGAATTTTATCAAACACTGAAAAAGGAACCATTTCCACACAAACTCTTTCAGAAAATAGAGGAAGGGTAAAAATTACTAACCTAATCTGTGAAGCCAGAATTGAAATGATACCAAAGCAAGATAGAGACTTCATAAGTCAAAAGAACTAACCACCATATTCTCATCAAAAGATGCAACATCATTAATAAAATATTAGCAAATTGAATCTGGACACATATACATAGGATTATACACCATAAGCAACTGGGCATATCCCAGGAATCATTTTGTCCTAGGAATATAAATATGATTTAAAATTGAAAGAAAAATAATGCAATATACCACATAATAAAATAAAGGGAAAAAACTACAAGATTTCCAAAATAGATGAATAAAAATGATCTAACAACTTTTTACCCATTATGATAAAAATTCCTCAGCAAACTAGAAACAGAAAGGAATTTTCAACTTGATGAGAAGCATCTATAAAAATGGTAAAGCAAATATGATACCTAAAGGTTAAGCACTGAATGCTTTTCCCTTACAATCAAGAGACTAAGAAAAGATGTATTAAGCTCACCACTTCTATTCAGTATTTTAGTGGTGGTTCTACTCAGTGAGATAATGTAAAAAAGGAATTAAATGCATTCAGTATTGAAATAGAAGAAAACTCATTTTATTGTCTTATGGCATGACCATGAATTAAGTTCCTAGAACTAATCTAGAAAACAAAAACAAACAAAAAAATAATAGACTGATAAATGAATATGAAAATGTAGAGGATACACAATCAATATAAAAAATTGAAATTCTACATGCTAAAAAATCTGAAAATGAAATTAAGAAAACAATTCCATTAAAAAAAACAAACAAGAAAAATAGCATTATATTTAAAAGTAAAGAAGTTCAAGATCTATACACCAAAAATTTTTAAGCAGTCTGAGGGGGGAAAAAAAAGAAGATCTAAATAAATGGATTATAACAGTAGTCCCCAAATTTTGGTACCAGGGACTGGTTTCATGGAAGACAATTTTTCCACAGATGGGACAGCAGGGTTGAGGGTGGGGTCAGAACTCAGGCGGTGATGGGAGCCATGGGGAGTGGCTGTAAATACAGATGAAGCTTCAGCTCACTTGCCTGCAGCTCATCTCGTGTTCTGCATCCCCTATTCCTGTTTCATGAAACACAATTTTTCCACAGTGGCGAGAGGGGTGGCAGAGCCCTGTGGTCCAGTCCCTAACAGGCTATGGGTCTGCAGCCCTGGAGTTGGGAACCACAGGATGAGAAGACTAAATATTCTTAAGATACAGTGTTCCCTAAATCAGTTTATAATTTCAACACAAATTTTATCAAAATCTCAGATGACTCATTGTAGAAATCAACAATCTGAACCTAAAATTAATATGGAAATTCAGAGGAACTGGAATAGTAAAATAATTTTGAAAAAGAAAAAAGTTGAAGAACATACTACCTGATTTCAAAATTAATAAAAAGTCACAGTAATTAAGATATATATATATATACATATATAAAAAACAGTATAGCAAGTCTAAAAGTAGAACTATGGCCAATTAATTTTTACACTATGGTACCAAGGCAATTTTTAAATTAATGATGTTGGAACAGTTGAATATCTATATGTAAAAAATAAAGTTTGACTCTTGTCTCATATTGTTCACAAAAAATAGTCCTAAAAAATAACATTACAAAACTTCCACTAGAAAATATTTCAGAAAATGCTTATAACCTTGGGTTAGGCCAAGTGTTACCAAATACAACACAAAAACTTTATAAATAAAAAAAAAATCAGATGTCATTAAAATATTTTCCCTTCAGAACATATCATTAAATACATAGAAAGATAAGGCACAGATTGGTAGAAAATATTTGCAAATTATGTATCCAATAAAGAACTCGTATCCAACTATGAACATTTCAACTGAATAGCAAGAAGAAAACGAACTCTTAAAATTAGCAAAAAATTTAAATAAATATTTCACCAAAGAAGACATAAGAATGTCTAATAAGCACCTTAAAAGATACTCAAAACCATGTATCATTAGGGAAATGTAAGTTGAAATGTGCATACTAGACATGGAATAATATAAAAAACAAATTATCGTAACTTATGTTGAGAATATGAAGGAACTGGAGACCTCATACATTGCTGGTGGGGATATAAAAACACAGCCACTTCAGAAAATCTTTTGGCAGTTTTTAAAAATGCTAGACACAAATTTACCATATGACCCAATAATTTCAGTGCTAGGTAATTATTCCAGAGAAATAAAAACATATGTCTACAGAAAGTCGTATTCATGAATACTCTTAGATGAATTATTCATAATAGCAAAATACTGGAAATAGAACATATGTCCATCTATTGGTGAATATATAAACAAAATGTGACACATATACATTTTAATAGGTTAATATTCAGAATGACTACCTTCATACGCAACATGAATGAATCACAAAACATTACGTTAAATAAAAGAAAAACAGAATAATTCTTATTCTGTGATTCTTTTTATATGTAATTTTTAGGAAATGCAAAATTATAGGTTAAGAAAACAGATCTCTGCTTATCTATGTCTCAGGATGGGGGTGATATATGATAAATGGAACAAGAAAACTTTTCTGGATCATGGAAGTGCTCAGATATTTGATTATGGTGATTATTTTCCAACTGTAATAATTTACTAAAATCATGTAAGTGTGCATTTACAATGTTGGATTTTATGACATATAAATGATATCTTAGTAAAGCTATTTTTATTTACCTACTGTTTTAGTACAAACATACGAAGAAGTTAGGAGTAGAGGCTCCCACTTTTACAGCAAGAAAAATGCAGAACAAAGTAAGAATCAATGACATTTTTTTAAGATCCATCAAAGAACTGAATTTGTTGGATGAACCCACTCTCTAAAACCTGGAGGGAAAAAAAGGTAAATATAAAAATTTTCAGCCAAGGAGTCCACTTGCTCAAGGTTCCTTGGGTGTGACTCTGGACCACGGTCCTCAAACTTGACTCCGAATAAATCTCTTTAAATTATTTTACAGAGTTTGGGCTTCTTTTCCAGTGATAATATGGCACGCAGGTATGGGGCTCAGAAAAGATGCAGGACCCCCCCCAGAGTAGTAGCCTGAACTCGGTACCAGGTACCAGCATGGCCTCCATGAGGCTCCCTGACTCTGAGTTTGTCTTTGAATGGAGCTGACTGGTAAGTCTTCTTGAGCTCTGGGCCTCCTGTTCTTGGTTGATGGCCCTGGTTTGTTCTGAACTGTTGGTTCTTTCCTCAGGAATATGTTGTTTGGGATCCCAATTTTGATTTGGGGGTGCATTATAAAGAGTCTTCTCCATTGCCTCTTCCTCCCCAAATTAATCTCAATTGGCTTTACTGCACATTTGCGAAAGAGGAAACCAAACTGTCCTGTTTGTAGATAAATGGAAGACTGAGTTCCTTAGCTCTAAAGCGAAAGGGCATTTTACTCCTCCCAGCTGAAAGGCATCCTTGGGGCCTGAGTGGGAGTTGCTTGGGGTGATTACTCACAACATGAGTGGCCCTATAGGGAACCCCCCCAACAAAATTAATTAAAAGAAGGCTCATCCAGGGAATGCATATAAGAACTGATCACTGAGCATTTTGAGCCCTCTGGAAGGCAGTAGACTCCTGAAGAGAGAAACTGAGACTCATAAGAGGGTGGAAATAACTCAGTGAGGAAACACTGTGGAGTCCCACTCACAATCAGCACACTCTGATCCACTACACTAAACACTAGACTACAGTTTAGTTGCTTCTTTTCTAGGACTCCAGGGGCCATGGACAATTCCTGGGCACAAGTTTTTACTGAAGGGAAAATTACATCAAGGAAAATTCAGAGCTCAAATGGCCGACCTGCCACTAGAGTGTCAAAATGTCAAGTCTGTCAAGCTCTCTCTCTTTTCATTTCTTTTCTTCCTACACTAAACCTACTAACTTTTTCTACTGATGTTGAGATAAACCCATTGTTTATGGTATCACCAATTGAACACTATCTGGAGAACTCTAAGCTAGTTCTAGCTAAAATGTAAACATTGAAAACTCATTTTTAAAGTGAAGGAGAAAAAAAGGGTTTTTTAAAAACAAACTGCCATGAAAACTGCTTTACCTAAAACTTTGATCCACAGGCATAACTAAGTTACCTATCAGGGCAACAAAACTTTAGCCATGTGAACAAGTTCTAGTTTTGTCAGGAGAAATTTGGATCCAGTTGTCTTTTACAAACTGCTGAGTTTGTATTACTATCTCATGGCTAGAGTTCTGAGGTAAAACCCACTGGAAGTTTGTATGTATGTGCATGTGAGTATTTGGGTTTAGATATGTTTTGTGTATGTCCATGTATTATATATTATATGTTTGTGCCTACATGGTTCTGGACTGACTTATAAATAAGGGAGCACTCATAAATTAATTAAACTCAAATTCTTTTCTAGTTCATGTGAATTTAGCAATCTTTGGTAAATGAGCTAGGTTACTTAAAAAAAGTATTACTGGTAAAGTAAGAATAAAAATGTTTTCATATTGTCAGAATACATTTTTTGCTTGGGTTTTACTGGACATTTTTATGTTCCTAAGGTGTCAGGGTTTGACACAAAGGTTACAGAACTATAATCCCAGCCAAAGACAACATGATCTGTGTTTGCACGGTTTTTGGTAAGTAAGGTACATTTAATATTGTTGGTCTAATAATACTAGCTAAATCTCCTGAATTATCAACAAAAGTATGTATGTGTTTAACACTAAGGTTCTTAATTAGGTAAAAATATAGATATGCCTAAACAAAAAATGTGTCAGTAAAATTAGAATAAATAAAATATCAAGTAAATAGAGCACAAACCAGAAACTTATGGTCAAAGATGAAAATATTTTGGTTTTGGTCTTTTAATCCTAGTTGTGGATACAGTTTCTTCTACTGATTTCCATGTTTGTATAAAGGTACACATAAAACGTGTTTCTAACTCACTCTTTCTATCATCTCATATTAAACAGTATTGTTAGGGATTTACAGCTGTCCTGGAAATTGAAGTTACAAGATATTAAATTGGAAGCTTTAGTTTTCCCTTGGTCCTGTCCACTGTTGAGTTGCTGGCTGCTTATGTGTACATTATGTTGCTATAGCAAAGTTTTTGCCCAAGGAAAAGATCCCTAAACTGCTAATTTTTGTATAGTAATTTATTTTAAGATTAAAAGAATGGTTATTAAAATCCAAAGAGAATCTCAAAACAGTTTTACTCTTTGGAAATGGTGCATGTACTCAAGTTTACACCCGAGTTGGAAAATATTTTGAGACTATTTAGATTGCTTTTTTAAATAGCTTAATGTTGATCCTCATGTAAAAAAAAAACGTTATAACTTTGTGTCATTGTTTGAAGTGCTAAGGATTGGTGCTGAATGATTTTTTCAGTTTTCACTTTTGTTGACCCTAAGCAAAAAAATGAACAATTTCCCCTATGTCTTTGAGTGTTCATTCTGAAGGCTCCCGTGTATAGGTTTGTCGTTTTTTCCTCCTATTAATCAATCTGCTTCATGTCAATAAATTTTTAGCAAACCTTTTTTTTTTTTTTTTTTGAGACAGAGTCTCGCTCAGTTGCCCGGGCTAGAGTGAGTGCCGTGGTGTCAGCCTAGCTCACAGCAACCTCAAACTCCTGGGCTCAAGCGATCCTACTGCCTCAGCCTCCCGAGTAGCTGGGACTACAAGCATGCGCCACCATGCCCAGTTAATTTTTTCTGTATGTATTTTTAGTTGTCCATATAATTTTCTTGCTATTTTTAGTAGAGACGGAGTCTCGCTCTTGCTCAGGTTGGTCTTGAACTCCTGACCTCGAGCGATCCACCCACCTCAGCCTCCCAGAGTGTTAGGATTACAGGCGTGAGCCACCGTGCCCAGCCATTAGCAAACTTTATGGGGACAGTGGCATTTGATCTCTACAGTTTGGCTAAACTTTAGGGGGCCAGGAACACTTTGATCCATACAATGTCAGTAGATTTTGTTTGGGGATATGATATTTCAGAATGATCTAATTAGATAACACCTTTAAACAGGATGTATTCTAAAAGGTCTATTATATTTATAAAATTTAGAAAAGGTGTTACATTGCTCAAAATAACAAGTCTTATTAAAATACTTATGTTGTTTTTCTTGGTAGGATTTATGAATTTAAAAGTACTAATTAAAATTATATTTTGATCCCCCCCAAAAAAAAATTGGAGCCAAGATCTGCTTACCTGGAACAAAAACTTTTGCAGCCATAAACTGGTAAGAAGACTTAAATGGTAAATTGATGAATAGATAGAGGCTGATTACGGACCAGAATGAGAGTGAGAATCTCCTTATGGCTATTGCTTCGGGGAAGAGGCTATACTTCCATATGTCCGTGCATTTTACTTCCAACATCCTACCAGATTTACACAGTGAAGAACCTAGAAAGATCCCTCATGAGAAGGCATTTTGAATTATATCCAGAATTTGTTCCTTACAAAATATGTAGTCTCTAGGTAAAATATTTTACCAGAGTCTTATCCCACTTGGGAATAGGGCATTTATGCAACTCCAACCCCCTCTACTCTTCCTGGCTCACCTAAGGTGGGTAGCTAAGAAACACTTGTGAAGTTCAAAGGCCAAGGACACAGACCCACTACAAGATTGGGACATGATCATAAGTACATAAAACACTTTCCCTCCTCCATACCTTACCATTGTATCAGCGGAACACCAACATAACAAGAGGTTGCTCCTGGTAGAGCTGCAAGGTGCAGACTCTATGTAAGGAACGTTTTTTAGGGAAGCCCAAAGAAAGCAGGAGAGATATAAAGAAGGACAATAAAGGGATTTGAGACCATTGGCAAGTATGGCTACAGCAAACTTGCAGCCCTTTTTATAAAACTAAATATAGCCCTACTTTTAGTCAGATTAACGTAAAACATGACAATAGAAGCCTTTACCTGAGTTTCTTTTACCCAATTAATCAAGGCTAGCATTCAATTAAAAATGGCAAGGCATGCTAAAAAGTCAAGAAAAAAACACAAACTGAAGAGACAAAACAAGTATCTGACCAAATTCAGATATGACACAGATTTTATACTTATCAGACAGGAATTTTACATTCAGTGAATTTTATATTCAATGAAATTATTCTTCAAAGGTAAAGGAGAAATAGTCTTTCTTTCTCAGATGAAAAACAGAGAGAATTCATTTCAAGCACACCTGCTATGCAAGAATTGTTAAAAGAAGTCATTTAGGGAGATGAAAAATGATATATAACAGAAACTTGAATTTTTTAAAAGAAAGGAAATCATCAGAAGAGAAATAAATAAAGGTAAAATATTCTTTATTATCTCATTCCTTGATTGATCTAAAATATCTGTTTAAAGTAATAACAGTATGAATATATTAATTCATTTTAACACACCGATTTCCACACTAGAAAAAAAATTTCCTTGAGGCCATGGTGTTTTATTATGAAAATAGAATAAAAATTTCAAAACAAAATTATCCTAATTTAACAAAAAATTTGTTATTTTTTATTGTTTTCTGTGAGTTGTATGCAATTAAATTGTCAATATTAATTATAACAAATAGAACCTCTACAAATAAGATTTTCATGAACCAACTGCAGGGCTTTGCCCAGGGGCCACTCATCATGTAACATGTATGCTACAGGATGGCAGCGTGAGTTGCCTGCAGACCACGTGGCTCCCAAGGTAAAAAGACATGTGAGTTACATATGCTTCGTGAGGCCCTGGCTCAAAACTAGCATGAGTTAAATACAACTACATGGCAGTTAACTTGTTAACATAGGAAATGCTAGAGTGAATACATTAGTGAAATGAATGTAACAATAGAAAAAAATATGTAATTCTAAGTTCCCTGTACTGTGTGTGAAAAGGTACAGTGTTAATTGAAGGTGGATTTGTGTTATTTTTAAATGTATTAATATATTGCTAACTCTAGGGCAGCCACTGAAAAATTTAATACAATACAATACAATATATTGGTATGCTAAACAAGATATAAAATGGAATAATACCAAAGATTCAATTAAATCCAGAAAAGATGGAAAAAGAAAGGAAGGCAAAAGAGAGAGAGAGAGAGAAGAAAAATGACAAAGGGCAAAGTACAAGAAATAGAAAACAGTTACCAACATAGTAACTTATAGTTACTTTAAATATGAATAGTCTAGATATATCAATTAAAAGACAGAGATTGTCAGAGTTGATAAAAAAAAGACCTAACTTTATTTTGTCTAAAAGAACCACTTTAAATATCAACAGATGGAATGGAGAAAGATGTGCCATGCTAGTTAACCCTGATCAAAAGAAATCTGGATTCGTTATATTAATTTCAAACAAAGTAGACCTTACAAGGAAATTTATGAGTGATAAAGAGGAACATTACATAGTGTTGAAGAGGTCAATTTTCCAAGAAGACAAGACAATCATTATCTTGTATGTACCTAACAAGAGAACATCAAACCATGTGAAGCAAAACCGAAAGAAACGAAAGGAGAAATTAAAAATTCCACTGTGACAGCTGGAAATGTCTATGCTCTTCTCTCAGTAGTTGAAAGATCAATCAAGCAGAAATGAGTTATTGACCTGAACAGCACAATAAATCAACATGATTTAATTGGCATTCATAGAATAGTCTATGCAATAACAGCAGGATATACATACTTCTCAAACTAACATAAAACATTTACAAAGGCAGAACGTATTCTGGACCATAAACAACACCTTAACAAATTCAAAAGAACTAAAATCAGGCAAAGTATATTCTTATATGGCAATGGAATTAAACTAGAAATCAATAATAGAAAGATAGCCACAAAATCCCAAAATATTTGAAGATCAAAGAACACATTTCTAAATTACACATGAGCAAAGAAGAGGTCTTAAGTGAAATTAAAAATATATTTTGACCTAAATCAAAATATAACCAAAAATTTGTGAGACGCAGCAAAAACAATGGTTAAAGGGAAACATATAGAATTGAATGCAAAAATCAGAAAAAAAGAAAAACATGAAATCAATAACTTATACTTCTACCCTAGAAAACGAGAAAGAAGAACAGCACTTTAAGACAAAAGAAGAATACAAATAATTAAATTTAAAGCAGAAATTAATGTAATTAGAAAAAAATAGATATTAATAATAAGACCAAAAACTACTTATTTGAGAACACTTATGAAACTGGTAAACCTCTAGCCAGGCTAACCAAGAGAGACAAGAGACAAGATCCAATTTAACACCACAAAAAATGAAACATCCATATGTGCATGTAAGTGTTGATCCATTAGTTCCATTTTAGTAGTGTAAGCTTAATGGAAATCAAGCAGGCAGGAAGGGGGAGAAAAGGATGGAGAAATTCACAAGTAAATGGGATAATGCACACTATGTGGGTGATTAACACACTCAAAACTTTGACTCAAAATGTACAAAAGCAAATTATGTAACCAAAATGTGTGTACCCCCAAATATTCTGAAATTTAAAAAAATAAGGGAATGACACCAACTGGGTATCAGACTGAGGTGGGGGTGGGGGGAGGGGATGGGTCCATACCTACATGATGAGTGCGTTGTTCACTGTCTGGGGAATGGTCACGCTTGAATGTGCTGACTTGGGGGAATGGGAGGTAGGGGGAGAGGATGAGGATATAACTACATGATGAGTGCAATGCGCACTGTCTGGGGAATGGACAGGCTTGAAGCTCTGACTTGGGGGGATGGGCGGTACATGGGCAATATATATAACCTGAAATTTTGTACCCCCATGATGAGCTGAAATAAAATAAAAAAATAAATAAAATAAATAAATAAATAAATTTAAGGAAAAACATGAAACAGAGGTCATCACTACTCATCTCATTGACATTTAAAGAATAATTAAAAAGTACTATGAACAACTAACTCTATGCTCACAAATTTGGTAAC
Organism: Lemur catta; assembly: GCF_020740605.2. NCBI lineage: Eukaryota > Metazoa > Chordata > Mammalia > Primates > Lemuridae > Lemur > Lemur catta. Next base: position 103,036,315 of record NC_059131.1, on the reverse strand, counting down.
TTAGGTAAAATGGAGCAATTGCTTGGAAGACAAAAACAACCAAATCACAGCCGAGTAGAAATAGATAATCTCTGCAGACCTACATCTATTACAGAAATTGAATCAGTAATTAATGACATTCTTAAAAAAGAAAAATATCAATCCTAGTTGATTTAACTAATGAATTCAATTAAACACTTAAGGAAGAAATGATATCTACTATCTGTTTTAGGAAATGGAAGCAGATGAAACACTTCTTAACATTGTCTATGAGGTCAGCATTACCCTACTACCAAACCCAGAAAAATCATTATAAGAACGGAAAACTACTGATCAATATGTTCTTAATTTGAGATGCAAAAATTAAAAAAAATTATAAGCTTATTGAGTCCAACAATATATAAAAAAGGTGTATACCACAAGCAAGTAGAAATTATTCCAGGTATGCAAAGCTGGTTCAACATTCACATATAAATACATGTAATCTACTATGTCAACAGAATAAACAAAAAAAGCATATTATTATATGAATTGACATGATAAAGGCATTTGATAAAGTCTCACACCCTTCCCTAATAAAATCATTCAGCAAAGTAGGAATAGAAGTGAAATTCCTCAATAATAATGGTTATCTAAAAAAGTCTTACAGTTAGTATCATACTTAATGGTGAGAAATGACATTTTACTCCAAAGATTGTGAGGAAGATAAGATGTATTCTCTTACTCTTCTATCCCAGAACATACTGGAACCTCTAACTAGTACAATTTGATAAGAAAAGGAAATAAAATCATACTACTTCAGAAAGCAATAAAAGTAGCTGTATTCACAGATGACATGATTGTCTATATAGAAAATTCCAAAAGAATCTATAAAACACTGTCAGAGCTAATTAATGATATAGCAAGGTTAAGTGAACAAATAATTGTTTTCCTATATACCAGCAATGAAGAATTGGAATTTGATATGAAATACAATGCCATCTTTAAGAATTCCAAAAACAAAATGGTTAAGTACCCATACAACAAAATATACACATGATCTTTATGCAAAAACTATGAAACTCTGATAATACTAATCAAAGGAAAATCTAAATGAGGAAATATTACATGTTCATGGTTTAGACTAGTCAATAATATGATGATGGCATTTCTTCCCAATTTGACCTACAGACTCAATGTAATACAAATCAAATTTCAGCAAAATATTTTGTATGTATGAATTCTAAAGTTTATTTTATATGGAAAGGCAAACCACCTAGTCAAAACAATACTAATGATGTAGAACAACTTGGGGAGCTCACACTATTCAATTTCAAGAACTATGTAAAGCTATAAGATACCATGGTATTTGCAAAAAAAAAAAATAGATACAGAGGTGAATGGAACAAAACACAGAGCCTCAAAAGATATCCACACAAATATAATCCACTGATCTTTGAGAAGAAATAAAGACAATTCAATGCAGAAATATTAGTCTTTTCACTGTAGAAGAACAATTTGACATCCATATGTTAAAAAAAAGAACCTAGGCACATGTTCATAGATTTTATATCGTTCACAAAAAATAATTCACATGAATCATAGACCAAAATATACCCTGAATAACTAAAACTTCTACAAGAAAGAAGAGAAATCCATGTGACCAACTTTGGGTTTTTTGATGAGTTTTGAAACATAACATCAAAAACTTGACCCATGAAATAAAATATTGATAAGTTGGACTCTATTAAAGTTCAAAATTTCTGTGCTGCAAAAGTCAATATTAAGAAAAAGGCCAGTCACAGGGAGAAAATATTTTCAAAACATGTTTATGATAAAGGTGTTATATCCAAAATATTCAAACACCTCTTAATTCTCAACAATAAGAAAACACAACACAACACAATTTAAAAATAGGCAAAGGATTTGAACACTTTACCAAAAAAGATAAACAGATGACAGTTATACATATGGAAAGATGTTCAGCATCATTTGTCATAGAGAGTTGTAAGTGAAACTATGATAAGATACCACTACACACTTATTAGAATAGCTAAAATCCAAAAAACTGGCAATACCAAATGTAGACGAAGATGTGAAGCAGCTGGAACTCTTATTTCTGGCTGGTGTGAATGCAAAATGGTGCAGCACCTTCGAAGAAAGCTTAGTAGTGTTTTAGAAAGGTCAGCATAGTGTTGCCATATAATCAAGCAATAGCACTCCTAGATGTTTACCTAACTGATTTGAAAATTTATGTGCACACAAAAACCTGTGTGCAAAGATTTAGAGCTGCTTTATTCATAATTGAAAAAAAAAAACTTTAAGCCAATATGATGACCTTCACCCTGTGAGTGGATAAACAAACTGAGATGCTTCCATCAATGGTAATATTATTTTGTGATATAAAGAAATAGGGTGACATGGTATAATTTAAAATGGATATTGCTAAATGAAAGAACTCAGCATGAAAAGGCTATATAACATAGGATTGCATTCATAGGACATTCTGGGAAAGGCAAAACTATACAGACAGTAAAAAGATTGCTGAGTATCAGGTTGTCTGAAGGAGGGGGAGGGGCTGAATTGATGGAACACAAATAATCTTTCAAGGTAGCAAACTTTTTAGTATAGGATATTATAATGGTGGACGTGTTACATTATGGACTTGTCAAAACTTTACAAAACAAAAAGTGAACCTTAATATATGCAAATAAGAAATATTCAGGAATTTGGTGGGATGCAGACTATGACAAAGATTCTATTACAATTGTGAGAAATCAACACACAGAAAGGAATGGACAGAAAATGTGTTAACCTGTAAAATTTGGAAATGAGTGGAATCTTAAGATAAAGCCAAAATAAATTAACAACAAAACCTATGCATAAGCAATGTACTCCAGTTGATACAGTGAATTCTTATTGAAATATGGATTAATAATTCTAATACTCTTATACACGTATACTAGAATTGAACAATTAAGGAAACGGATGATTGATAGCCCAGTTTCTCACTGTTAAAGTGGGTGGTTAGAGATAAGTAATTGTAGAATGATTTGTGCAGTAACGAATTAGAGTTGGAGATATCCATAGGAACTCAGGTTCAGCTTAATATAGCTCCAAATGATCACGCATAAATATATTTGTAGATTCCCATATATATTTGGCTTAGTATACACATATATTGGTATACACACATATATTTCCTTGCTCTGTCAACTGAAAGAGCCTAGAAGCAATGATACCTCAGTAGCAAGGAGCACCCCTAACACTTAGATCTTTATTTTTAATACTATTCCCAAATAAAAACAATGAGAACTCTTTTGAGAAAGGCCTAAGTTTATAGTTAGGTTTGGAACATGTTGTAGTGTAAGAAAGTAAGGAAGTGCTAGTTAAAAAGATATATAAATAAATTGATGGGAGTATGTAAGAGAGACATAGGAGCCAACTGAGAGAGCTCCCAATATGCAAAGCTGGAAAAATATGAGCAAAAAATAAAAATATTGGATAACAATATAAAGTATAAATTAAATATCCATAAGGCTAACTGATATAAACGATTGCATAAATTAGTAAATGGGGATTAGGACTAATCTCCCATGCAGAAAAATTCTAAATAATTTACATAGATATCCCACCCTTGAGGATGAGGAACATTACACCCCACTCCATAAATGTGGGTTGTACATAGTGCCTTTCATTCAAAGAGTACAGTATGGAAAGAAATAAAGAATAACTTCAAAGTGGGGAACTATGACAAACACTATCTTAGCCAGTTGGTCAAAGTCAGAGTCAATAGTGGTATCATTTTAGTAGTATGCATCCTTGATATGTTGTGATGAAATTGGCACTTTACCTCTGTCGTCTTCCTCCCTGTCTAACCATGAGAAAACATCAGATAAATTCCAATAGAGGAACATTCCATAGAACACCTGGGGGGTAATACTCAAAATTATCAAGATTATCAAAAAGAATAAATAAATAAAGCCTGAGATGCTGTTGCAGAGAATATGAGTCTAAGAGGATATGAAAACTATATGTAATGTGATATTCTGGATGGGATCTGAGTACTGAGGCCAGGTTGCATTGTTAACTGGAGTAAGTCCTACTGACACTTACATATTTAGGGAATCTGCTATCTGGCACCAGAATCTTACAATTGGCTCTTGCCCATTGTAATTTAATGATTTATTGCTGCATAAAAAATTTAGCATAAAATCAGTGGCTTCATTAATACACATATGCATATTACCTCACAATATCTGTGGGCTATGAGTCTGGGAGTGGCTTAACTATGTTCTCTGCTTCTGGATCTCTCGAGAGGCTGAAAGCAAGGTGTTGGCTATGGCTAAAGGTTCACCCCAAGGCTTGACTGTGGAAGAATATGATATTAAGTTCATGTAGTATTTGGCAGCATTCAGATCCCGTGTCTGTAGGACTGAGAACCTCAGTTTTTCATTGACCACTGGCTAAAGGATGACCTCAGTTCTTATTTGGTTATTGGCCAAAGGGCATCCTTGGTTCCCAGGCTGCCTGCTTGATCCAAGCCAGCAGGAGAGAGTCTCCCAGGAAGACTAACATTACAGTCTTATGTAAATACAATCATGGAAGTGACCTGACCTCTTCTTTTTTGTATTCTATTGCCTAGAAGCAGCTAGAGCTTCCACTTACATTTAAGAAGCTTCAAACCCCAGCTTCATTAATTATTTGTGATGCTAAGGAAGTTACTTCTACTTTTTAACCTCAATTTTCATATCTGCAAAATGAAGATAGCAACAGATCATTCTTTATAATTATAATGAGTGCAATAAAATAATTAAATACATATAAACAGCTTAAAACAGTGTATTACATATTGAAAACTATATATATATATGGGCTATTATTATAAAGCTGTAAAATCTAAGCTATTCATTGCTTTTCCTAAGTAATGATTAAGGGTCTATAAATTTGGATAAATTTCTTCTTCTTAGAAGATATAGTTGTGCTCATTTTCAAAGTTGTTCATAAGATCTAAGGCTCAGAATAGCTAATATTTATTTATTTTTTATTTTTTATTTTCATTTTTTTATTATTATTTCAGCATATTGTGGGGGTACAAAAGTTTAGGTTACATATATTGCCACTGCCCCCCCCACCCCACCCCCGAGTCAGAGCTTCAAACGTGTCCATCCCCTAGATAGTACAAATACAGAAAGAGTACTGAGCTAAGACTGAATGAAGTACAATCTGGACTAAGGGGTTGATGTTCTGCACATAGCTGGATAATGTAGACGTGGGAAAATGTGTTAATATTAGCTTTTCTGTGTAATTTTTGTGTAAAATTATCTTGTTAAAAAATATAGAGTAAGGTCAATATGCTACCCAGGTATGAGTGTTACACAGAGTGAGAGGATAAATCAAAAATGAATTCACTGAATGCTCTATTCACTTAAGCACATAGGCAAAGTAGTAAGAGTTTGAGATATAAAAATAAAAATATAAAAATTATTTCTACTTTCGAGGAGTTTACATTTTGGCAGCAAAATTATGTATCACTCTCAAAAGCCCTGAGATGAGTAATGAGTTCACAGATGCCAGGAATAGACTGGTTAGGGGCAGCTGGATCCTAAATTGGGATGTTGTGCTTCTTGGTCCTAGAGGAGAACATTCAAGGTTTAACAAATATTTATTGTGGTCCTAGTATATGTGAGACATTCTCCTAAGATTCCTGTCCTTAGAGTTACATTCTAGTAGAATATAGCAAAGCATATACATATATATGATATACATATATAAGTGTGTATACATATATATTGAGATAATTTTAAGACAGTGATCAGAGCTATAAATGAAAGGAATGTTAAGTAGCAAAAAGTACAAGAAAAGCAGCAGGTACTTTATACTTGAGATAGGGTAGTCAGGGAAAGCATCTCTGACAGGGGGACATTTAAGGTGAAACCCTAATGATAAGAATGTATTAGAAATAGTGACCATACTGAGGGCTTCATGGAAGAACAGATGCATTAAATCTCATAAAATTGTACACCTTAAATATGTGTCATTTATTGTATGTTAACTGTATATCAGTACCACTGTTAAAAAAAAAAAAAAAGGTTGATCCAGAAAATTTCCCAGGCATATTCAAAGATGCTTCTGCAAAGAGAAGGTAGGCTTGATGTCATCACATTCCATGATTTTGGGAAGGTAACAGAGCCATGCTTCCTAGGCTGACAGACACCAGGCGTGACGTCTGGGTCTGTGGGCCTATAGGCTGGTAGAGAAATTCCATTTAATGGTATCTGTCAATTCATCTCTGTGTGTGTTCATCTCTTTCTCTTGGGTCATCCTTGAATTTAATTGAAGTACCACTAAGGGTAAAGTCTCACCTGTACTGTCATTGTCTAATTAATATCTTGTTCTATGTCTGCATTTGGGTTGAAGAGATTAGGGAAAGAGAAGCAACTGAAGAATAACTATCTCACAGAAATCAAAGTATGAGCCTCAGAGGAGTGAGCAGTGGCCTTTGCGAGAACCAGCAGCAGTGAGCGTAAGCAGGCAGCCGGCTGAGTCAAGAAAGGGCCGGGCCCCAGGCCAGATCTGGGAAACACGGAAACATTTACCAGGGACTCCGGAGAATACATGGAATGGAAATTTACTGAGCAATTTGATCATCTGCAGCCTGTAGCAGCTCCAGGAGTTCTATATCAAAAGGCCCAGCATTGGTAATACGGTGGAAAGAAGTATCTAGGTACTTGGTTTGTCCTTAAAGCTGCATTTGAAATGCAAGTGCACAGTTTTTGGTTGTATAGTATGTTTTCTTTGGGTGGCTTCCAGAATCTGATGTAAATTTTGGCAGATGTTAAAGTCTCCAGTGGATCTGCTGTTTTACATGAGAATAGTTAAGCCACTGACATTTAATGCATTAATTAAATCTATATATTTTTCATGTATGTATAAATACACACACACAATACAAACAAATACACACATATTAATCTAGGAACTTAATAATAGGTACCAGGAAAACAGCACTAAACAAACGCATCTCTGATACTTAATAGAAAAGGAGTAATAATTAACCATAAACCAAAAAATGAAATAATTTTAGATAATGATAAGTACTATTAAAGATATAAAGCATGGAACTGGTATAGAGAAAATTACTAGAAAGAGGCAAGATATAGGGGTCAGGAAAAGTCTTTCTGAAAATGACCTATTTGAGTGGAGATCTGTACGATTATATGTGAGATATGGGCATGGTCAGTTCCAAGGGCATTAATTTCACACAGAGGAAGCAGCATATGCCAACGCCTGAGCCAGTAATGAACTTGGCGTGTTTGAGGAATAAAAAGCAAGCTGGTGTGGCTGGAGTATGGCCATGGAGCCAGTGGTAGAGAATGGGACTCTGGACACACACAATGGCAACGTTATGTGGGATCATGATGACATGCTAAGATTTTCTAGTAAGTGTGAAAACTTTCTAATAACATGGGAAAGCAATGAAAGATTTTAAGCAGAGGGAAGATTTGCATTTCAAAAACTAATGCGTTTTGTTGTGCTATCAAATATTGTTCATTCTAACTATATTTTTGCACCCATTAACCATCTCCGCTTTATCCCTTCCTCCCCTTCCCTGCCTCTGGTAACCATCATTCTACTCTAGTCTTCATGAAACTGGGTACACTTTAAAATAACTGAAGAGTGGAATCAGAACGCTCCTAACACAAAGAAATGGTAAATGCCTGAGGTGATGGATACACCAATGACTTTGATTTGATTAATTCACATTGCATGTCTGTATCAAAACATCCATGTATCCTATGAAGATATACAAACATTATGTACCTATGATAGAGGGGGAAAAAGCTAATGTGCTTTGTCTTGGGTACAACTTGATGAGCCCAGAACCTATTTATTATAATCACATGTTGGGCTGAAATGGGGGGGATGATTAAATGAAGTTTCAAAAAAATAATTGCCTTCCTACTTGGATTTGAATCTGAAAATTTTCCCACTGCTAAAAGAGATAGTACTGCTTCAAAAAAGCATGTTATGTCCCCTGGAAAGAATAGATCAGGTTCTTACATTTATTAATTCAAGTTCTGAAAGGGGTATTTAGACACCCTGTAACTTTAAGGCCAACTGAATGTAATCAACTGAACTACCATTGCTAGAATTTGGTCATGAGTAAGTTTTGTCCTGTAAGAAAATGTTCTTCCCTCATCTCTACCTATTTTATAGCCAACCTCTATATTCCCAAATGTCCTGTTCCTTTTAGTTCTATCCCCAAATACGCACTTTTCTAACCCTGAGCCTCTGGCTTCTAACCCATCACTCCTGTCTCTGATTGTGCCGATTTTCTCTCAGTTCGCCCTTCCTGAACTTACACCTTCTGCTCAGCCTCAGGAATTCCTTACAGGATCAGCCTCACAGGCGAGCCAAAAAGACTCAAATCAACCCACTAACATTGTCCCTATTGCTTGGTACTAGTGTCAGGAATTTTAGGGTAGTGTACAAGGCACAATGCCAAAAAATATGCAAAGATGCTATTGCTATTTTATATTTTGCAAGTTTAGTACAGAAGTTTGTGGCAGAGAAAAATAATATTAACTAGACAGATATGGTAAACTTTCAGGGATTGTACACAAATTTTGTACTGTAGAATTTTGAACTGACCATTTTCATATGAAGTGGGCCATTGGCTGAGTAGATATTTTAATATGATTGTTTGGTTTTTAATGATACGTAGAGTGAGATTTTTGGTATTTGGTACCAGACATTTTTGTGAGGAGGCTTTTACTTCAAGGACAGCACTATTAACAAAATAATTTTTTGCTGACCATACCATATACACTATATATCATGGCCATTGAAAATAGTTATATTTTAGTTATGTGTATCTTAGAAAAATAGCGGACTGTTCCATATTAAGTTAGCCAGACAGTTTTAAATGCTCCATCATAACACCTGCAGTAATGGAACAAATCAGTTTAACTTGAGACATTTACTGACTTCTTCCCACGTACTAGATATTTGTATGTGCTACTGATCTATTGCCAGAGTTAGGAGGAGGGAGGGATGAAGGAGCAGAGCACAGAGGATTTGTAGGGCAGTGAAACCACTCTGTGTGATACACAGCTAATCTGTAATGTTTAGTCCCTATCATAGCCCAGGCAACAGGATATATATGCTTAGTACCTTTTTGTTGTTTGATTCTAACCAAGTACATGAAGTTAAAAAAAAAAGTCAGATCAAAGCCACTTAGTGCTTTATAGGTATAATATCCAAGAATCTTTGAGTATATGTAATTTTCAATTAATTGTGAAAACAGAGTGACTTTGAATTTCAAATATTGTGTTAGAAGTATCTAAAACTTACATTGCCTATGATTCTCACATTGCATTAGTTTCTAGCAAGCAAAATCATTGCACTATAAAAAAATGGGATACAAATTATTTTATGATGGCTGTCTGGAAAATATACAGCCATAATTTTCACAATTTTTCATATCACATGGCTGGATACTTTCTGGACAGCCCTGGTATCTCTAGTGGAATATGATTCAGAGGTTCTAAACAAAAAGGAAAATGACAAAGACTAAAGATGAGGTTTAGAAAATCATGTTGTGTTTTCGTTTTCTTTCTCTGTCTCTCTCTTTTTATTTCAGAGTAGATTCTGTCTGAGTCAAGGAGGCAGCAGCACTTCAAAAGCTTTCATAAGTGATGTCAAGTAATTTCAATTGAATTGAAGCTGCCAGGTTCAACAGAGATACTGAAGGTATCAGGACCCTAAGGACACTGGAAACTTCACTAGTTTCAAATTAATTTAAAGTATATTAACATCAAACACTGGGAAATGCAGGTTAGCAGGAGCAATAGAGGAAGACTTTGGGAATACTAGTTTAGGCTTTCCTTTTGAGATGTTAGTTGTCGTTGAAAAGCTACTTATAGCCTGTATAAATGTATTTTCTAACTTTCAGAAATCCAGATTCTATTTTTCTGAGAAATTGAATTCTGGAATGATTGGTGGTGGTTTCATTACCTTGCTTTAGTTGCATTTGCTTCTGTGAGAAATTATCCACAAATCAATGCAACAACACAACAGAAGATAAAGCATGTGTATGTTTATGCTGACCAGAAATACAGTAATTCATACCAAATGAGTTAAATTATTCTGGGAATTATAGCTTTGCTTCTTCACTCCTTCATCTGAAAATTAGGATGGAAGTTACTTTAGATCCTAATTTTTAATCAAAATTCTTAGTGCGAGAATATCCAGTTCACATCAAAACATTAAGGTAAAACTGGCTAAATAATATTTTCAACTAGAAGAAATTAAACAAACAAAACAAAGAAAACAGCAGAAGAAGGAGAACGAATCTTCAGAGAGACTTTTGAAGAGTCTGTTGTCACTTTTCCCTTTCCTGAACCTTCAACTCTGTTGGTAACAGTCCTCTGAACATATTTTTTTTTTCTTCTATTTTTATTTATTTCTTTATTTCAGCTTATTATAGGGGTACAAAAAGTTCAGGTTATATATATTGCCTATGTCCCCCCCCCCACCCCCCGAGTCAGAGCTTCAAGCATGTCCATATTTTAACCAATATGTGGGAGTGTTTCCTAGACTGAGGTTCACAATTGCATAAGATCCAATAAATAAAAAAAATAGTGGACACATGACTCTACCTCCAGGTTCCAGGACTCCGCCCCAGGCTCCACTGCAGCCCTGGGCCGTGGCTCCATCCCTGAGGCTCCAACTCTGTCCCGGGCCTGCCCCCCTCCCCTCCCGCTCCAGTACCCTCCGCTGCTGCAGGGCCCTGTGGTTTTGCCTCTGCGGCTCCAGCGCTGCTGCCAGGCCCCCAGGACAGGCCCAACTCCCCTGCTGCAGTTGAGCCAAGGCCTGGCCCTCGAGGCCTCAGGGCCACCTGTGCAGAGGCACTCCCCGGTCCAACGCTAGGTAAGGACCCCCCAGCCTTGAGCTACCCTAGGGCCTGGACCCAGTTAGAGCAAACGCCTGAAGCTGGTGCCCCCCAGACAGCCGCCTAGACAGCATCACTCAGCTCCACCGTCGGCTCTGCTGGGAGACCTGGGCGGACCAATCTGCCCCAATTATGTATCCATAATAATTAAAAATAAAGTTTAAAAAATAAAACAAAGTGGACACCATTAAAGGAAGACACAATCATAGCAGATACAATCATAGTAGAATATTTGAAGACAATTCTTCCAATGGGTGATTTAAAAAACAAAAAAAACTCGATCCATAAGATCTGGAAATCAAAATTTAAAAACTGGATTTAATAGATGTATACAGAATATGACACCTAACAAAAACAAAATTAAAATATTAAAATAACACAAACTTAAATCAACTTTATTTTGACCCATGAAAGTGCCTTCAACAAATTTTATAAAATTAAAACCATATAAAGTATGTTCACCTGTCATGGTGGAATAAAGTTGTAAAGTAGTAGTCAAAATGTAATAGGAAAAACCCAAGGATGGCTGGCAATTAATGAATGTGCTTTTCACAATTTGAGTACAACAGAAACGCATATAAGAAAATATTTTTGGCTGAATAATTATGATGATGTGACCAAAAACAAAATGAAACAAACAAAAATCACAAGCTTATGCAATACAGTTAAAGTAATGCTTAGAAGAAAATTTTATAGCCATAAATTCATGTATTAGAAAAGAATAAATGTTGAAAACCAATGATCTAAGCTACCGTCTTAAAGAGCAAGAAAACAAAGAGCAAAGTAATAAATGGAAGGAAGAAACTAATAAAAATAAAAACAAAAATAAAATAGAAAGCAAATATAGAATTGTGAAAATCAACAAAAAGTTGATTTTTTGAAACCATTAAATAAATTTTTAAGTTCCTAACTACTAGACTGAAAAAGGAGATAAAGAGAATAAAATACTAATATTTAGATGATTAAATAAGGAACGTCACTATCGATAGGGAGGATATTAAATATAATAAGATATTATAGTTTTTAAATTAACAAATTCGAGAATATTGATAAATAAATGCTTTTTTCTAAAAATTCTACCTTAAAATCAGAGAAATAGATAATCTGAAGTATCTAATATATATAAAAATAATTTGTTACTAAATCTTATTTCAAAAATAAAATCCTAGGACAATATGGACTACTTAATTTTGCCAAAAAATATATGAAAATTATAACATCCATTTTCCACATACTTTTTAGAGAAAAACAAAAAAGGGACTTCAAACCCATGTTATAAAGTGTTAAAACTCAGTGACCTAAACTGATAAGAACATTATAAGAAACAAAAACTACAGACAATAAGGCTCTCTTGAAATAGAACAAAATGTTATCAAATAAAATTCATCAATATGAAAAATTGGTTTTATTCTGGAAATTAATTCAAGTACTAACATTTGACAATCTACAATTAATTTTTAATACTAAAAAAGAACCACATAATCCTCTATAAATATAAAAAAAAGGATTTGACAAAGTTAAACAGACATCATACTTAAAATTCTTAATACATTAGGAATATAAGAGAGGTTGCTCAATCAGAAATACAAACAGAAAATTAACAGCAAGAGGTAAAATATTTAAAGCTTCCCCCTGAGGTCTGTAATCACCACATACATTCAGTGCTTTATCTGAGGTCCTAAAAAAGCACATGTCTCAAGGATTGGGAAAAGGGGAAAAAAAATCATCACTAGCAGAAAAGATGATGGCATAATAAATACCCTAAAATGTATAGAGAGCCTATTAGAATTAATAATTCCACAGAGCAAAGGCCCTGGATACTTAAAAAAATACAATCAATTTAATGCATATACAGCATGTACAAGCATATACATGTATGTTTGTTATATGTGTATATGTATGCATGCATATCTATATGCCAGCAAAAAAGAAATTGGACATAAAATTGTGAATATGCTATTATCATTAACAACCAAATCCTTGACGTTTTAAAACCGCCACTCTTTTGTCATGATACTCAAAAGTAACTCATTTTCTGCTGAAAATGCCTAGATTATTGTTTGACCATATGGTAGCTAAAATAATTATTCTTCTATATGTTTACTGCACAGAGAAATATGGTCAGTCTCCAGTGGCCAAACAATTGAAAAATTTAACCAAATTGTTCAATACCAGATTCCTGCTCCTGAGTTAGTGAGGTGTGGTATTAATAGATACATGTTGTAAAATGTGAAGGTTCACCATACTCACTTCCAGTAAGAGGGCAGATACTTTCTTCTACTCCCTATACTTTCGTCTACTCATGTTTATACTGATCTAAGACCCATTTGCCTTAGAAAAATTTGATTATAAAGTATGTATATTTTATTCTAAGAATTTAATTAAAATCAGTAGGTCTTCCATTTTGGCTCACTTTCTATTAGAATGTATAATTTTCAAATACAAAAACAAAAAATTCTCATGGCCTAATACACACTAAATGTTACCCTTTAGAACAGGTGTTATTTTTCTTTACATGCCATGAAAATAAATACATTTATACAATTTTCCAACAAAAAATCTACCCAGATAGATCTATCATTTGTAAATGTGAAGTAAACCAAAATAGCCTATGAAAGAAAGATAACACAAATAGCACGTGATCATTAACTGAAATGATTCTTGCAAGAACAGATGTAATTGTTAAGAAAACTGAAGGAAATTGGTCCTCTGATAACTCTGTAGCAGGCGTCCATTGGTGAAAATGAATTGCTGCTCTGTGATTGCTTTCTGGAAATTGGTTGCCAGGTGAATTTAAGTCATGAGAAAGTTAGACTAAAAAATTTCATGAAGATGAATAAATTTAAAAGTGAACAAATAAGAAGAAAGTGTACATGAATCATAATTATTTTGAAACTTAGTATACTCTTTAATATTTCTTGAATGAGGATTTTTAAAATATTTTAATATAGAAAATATCTACACTATATGTTATTTAGGGTTCTGAGTTACAGATAACCACATCTATTCTAGATAGCTTTAGCCAAAAGATATGAGATTAGTTTAAGAAGTCTATGAATGTTGAGCATGTTTTCACGTTTGTTAGCTGAAATAAAAAAAAAACTTTTAAAACTCAAAAAAGAAAAAAACAAAACAAACAAACACAAAAACCTATTAAAAAAAAAAAAAAAGAAGTCTATGAAAAATCCAGAACTGGAGAATCAGATGTGAATGCCACATTGCCAACACAATGCAGCCAAAGAAAAATATCCTTCCATCCCACAAGACTCTTCTAACAGAAAACCAAACCCACTATTTCCACACTATTCTTTTGGGTACTTGAGATGCTGTAGACCAAGCATTGACCCTTTCCCAGAATTGACCCAGAAGAACCAAACAGTTCTAATAGTATCCTTAAAAGAAATATACCAACACTAGCCTGGACAACATAGCAAAACACTGTCTCTAAAAAATGAAAAAAAAAAAAAAAAAAGTAGGTGGGCATGGTAGTCTCAGCTACTTGGGAGGTTGAGGCAAGAGGATTGCTTCAGCCCAGGAGTTTGAGCCTGCAGTGAGCTATGATGGTACCACTGCACTCAAGCCTGGGAGATAGAGGGAGATAGAAGGAAGAAAGGAAGGAAGGAAGGAAGGGAGGGAGGGAGGAAAGGAAAGGAAAGGAAGGAAAGGAGGGAAGGCAGGAGGGAGGGAAAAGAAGAAAGAAAGAAATGTACATCTCCTATTTCACATTCAGTGTTCCATGTTGCTCATTTCTTCTTTTCACATCTTATAAATTGGGGCTACTGCTTAACTTGGCTTAACCTAGATCACATCTAGACCTTAGTCACAGGAGAGCCTGACAAATATTATTTGACTGGAAGACAAAGTATAAGAACAATAGAGTAGATATTGAGTAAGCCAATCCATAAAATATAGGCCATGTCTTTGAACACTCAAGATCCAAGTACATACTTAACCATATAAAAAACGATAGCAACAAATCTCTGCCCTTGCCTAACATAACAAAATTTTACTTCTTAAAAATGAAATGCACTTGCTCTTCTACCTAAATTTAAGTGGTAGTGTTTCAATAGTCACTGTATTTGTCTATGACTTCTATGACTAATGTTCATTCCTCCTCAAGTTCAGTCACAATCCCATAACAATATAAAGTAGAAACTAAATCAGATTTAAAAATAACCTGTGTGACTCAAATAAGATTATAGAGGAAAGGGAGATGGGGAAGAAGAAAATTGATTAGTAAATATACATATGTCCATAATAAATAAAGGAACATACTTGACTCTTACATTTCTCATTTCTGAAATGTCTCAAAATGATAGTAATATTTATAATTTCCTCTTTATACTACGCCATCCTTGTATTTGTCTAACATCTCCATGTCAGGGTGCTCTATTTATTGGACTGAGTCAAAAACATGATTTTCTGTTACATTTTGCCAATAAATATTCAGTCTGATGAGAATATCAGGAGGATCCCCTGAACTCCAGGCATTAGCTGCAGTGAATGTTCTTTGTGGTTATAATGTTATTTTTCTCTTGATCAATAAAATCCATATCCCCAGCCAAAATAGTAATTACTTAATTTTTCTGTTTTTCTATTTGAATTACAAGTAAAATTGGTGTGTTGTGCTGGTCCATATCTTTCTAAATGAACAGTAGTAGAATTTTTCAGTGAAAGGAACCGTTCCATTGGATATTCAAAGCTCTGCATCAGCAGAACAAATATTTACAGAAATGAGAATCAAACATTTTTAAGTAGACTTTAAGAACATCTTCTACTTACATCTTTGGTTTTAGTACCTTAATAGCCTGCTTTGGGGAGAATTGGAACCATATAATAGTGACTCATTCAAAATATTTATTTCACCCTGTAGGCCAGCATGTAAGGCTTGAGAGACATGGGTCACACAAAGCTATAACTGTGCCTTCAGTGAACCCAATTCAGCATTGTGTAAGTAAGGCTATGAGGGAAGCAATTTAGCTTTCATTATTGGAGTTTATATGGTACATTAATACATCCCAGACAACTGGACCATTAGACAATTTACTGTCATCCATGAAATACCTCCTGTATTATTGTTTTTTATATATATTCTTTCTGAGAAATAAATTGCCAAAACTGTAGCTACTTACAACACAGATTTATTATCTCATGGTTTTGTAGGTCAGAAGTTTGGCAATCTTGAGTGAGTATTCTAGGATTTCACAAAGTCCAAATCAAGGTGTATGCTGGCCTGGGCTCTTATCAAAAATGGAGGAGGAAACTCCCATTCCAGCTCAGTCAGGTTGTTGACAGATTTTTAGCTCCACATGGATGTAGTACTGAGGTCCTGGCTGTCAGCTAGGATTGTTCTCAACTTCTGGAGCCTTGTCACATCTCACTGCTCATACTCACCTTGTATTTCTTCAAACCCAGCAGGGCAGGGTGGGGGTGGGGGGTCAAGCCCTTCTCATACTCTGAATTTTTCTGATCTCTATTTCTACTCATCTCTCTTGCCACCAGCCAGAAAAGTAATCAGGATTCTCCAGAGCAAAACCAGACCAGTAGGAGAATAGAAGAGTACACATATGCATACCACACACACACACACACACACACACACTGCATACCACATACACACACGCACACATTTACTGGTAATCAGAATGTCAACTTCAGGAATCTTTGGTGATGACCTACCTACTGCCTTGACATAATACTATTAGGTATTTGTCACTAATAAATTTCTAAGTTTTACTAAGATTTTCTTTGGTATACTTAAATGGGGATTAGGGGGCAAGGGTGAACCTTCTAAGTCTAAAGCCTAACTTGAATCCCTTTACATGGTCCTTGGTGTAATTCCCAGTCCTCAGTCAGTTCACAGACACAGAATTCTTTAAAAGCAGCTGAGACTGGGTTCTATTTTGGAAAGACCCTGAGATAACTCTGTAAGTACATCTTCCTTCTGGTTTCCCCCAATAGGACTTGCAGCCATTTTTTTCAGAGGACATGAAATTTTCACTGGGAAGAGTATATTCAGGGGATTTTTGGAAACACTCAGAGCTAACACTAATCCCTGGGAACATAAAATTCTACAGTGATTCGCCAGACAGAAGCAGAGACTTAAATGACTAAGTTGACAAATGACTCATAAAGGGCCAGTAGGCCTGAGAAGCTATTCTACAGTAATTTCCTGAGTTTCAAAATGTATAATGCTTTTTAAAATTTAGAAATAGTATGGAGAGATCTAATGTACTCTTTACACAGTTTTCCTCAATGGTTACATTTTACATAATTATAGTACAATATCAAAAGAAGGAATAAGATATTGGTACAAGATGCAATCACGATACAGAGAACTACTGTATCACTACTTTGTTTATATATTCCAGGAATAAAGTCATCAATAAAATCCAAATTAAGAGTCAGTTTCAGTGGTAGCATTTCCTATATAACAAATGAAACAGTTTCAAAGAATTTCAAGGTTGTGATTCTACTCATCAGTGTATTTTTCAATGCGTTGGAAAATAGAGTGTTCTGTGGGTTCTCTCAGGCACATAGTTAGGAGGCAAATATTATATTCCCATATGATCCATCAACTCAAACATTCTAATTCTCTAAGTTTTTGAATATCTTTCTCTATATCTTATCATGACATCTCTGTAATTTCAAGTTTTATGTACAATAAGCTACTGATGATTTCTAGATAATCTCTACAAAATGAACCAACCATTGAAATTACTTCTAGTTTCTCAAGCTAGAACATTGATTCAAGAATTTCTAGCAGGTATTCCACATTAATAACTCAACTTAATACATGATTATATTATTTCATTCTATATCTAGCAACTTCAGAATCTCCACACAACCCCTGGATTCCTGACTCTAATAAATTTGGAGAGTAGTGATCAAATCTTGTAATCATGTTGGGGTATAAACCATGTTATATAAGTTTGGCTTTATAATTTCCTTCCTGGAACATCCTGAATATGATATTGTTTATAGGTCTCACGGCAGTGAAGGAAGATAGGAGAGGGATGTGAGGATAATATGCACCCCCATTGCATTAGTCAGAGTTCCTACAGAAAATCGCTAATAGGATATAGCTAGACATAGATATAAATATAGAATAGATACATAGGTACAAAGGCATATAGTTATATAGATATATAGAAATAGAGATTTATCATTAATACAAGGTGTTCACTCTACCATTATGGTGGTTTAGAAGCTCCACTATCTGCTGTTTGCCAGCTGGAGACCCAGAAAACTGCTGGTGTAGTTGAAGGTGTGAAGCCAGAGAGACAATGGTATAGATTCCAGTCCAAATTTGAGGCTTGACAACAAAGAGAGTTGAGGCCAGGAGAAGATCAATGTCCCAACTCAAACAGGCAGAGAATGAACTCAACCTTCCTCTGCCTTTTTGTTATATTTAACCCGTCAGCAGATTGGATGATGCCCACCAGCTTTGGGGAGGGCCATCTACTTTATTCAGTCTACTTATTAAAATGCTAATCTCTCCCAAAAATGCCCTCATAGATACACTCAGAAATAGTGTCTAGGCAAATATCTGGGCATTACCTGTCCCACACAAGTTGACACATAAAATTAACCATCACACTCAAGATTATTGGCTTATATGAATTCATTTTTCTTTTTTGAAAAAGGTCAAGAATAGTATCATCATACTTTGGCAGAGCATTTTGGAAGTGTTTGAGAATTACATTTATATTACTAGAATTCTATCAAATAATTTCTTTTCAAATTTCACCATCCTGCCTTCTCTTAATAAATGTTCTAAATTTTAACATAAGAGATCTGAAATTGGTATATAATCAATCTACACTTGCAGTGTGTTGAATTGTATCTCTCAAAATATAGCTGCTGAAGCCCTAATACCCAGTATCTCTGAAGGTGACCTTATCTGGAAATAGGGTCTTTACAGAGGTAATAAAGTTAAAATGAGGTCATGTGAGTTAGCTCTAATTCAATGTCAGTGGTGTCCTTATGAAAAGGAGAAATTTTGACACAGAGACAAGCATGCACAGATGGAAGACAATGTGAAGACACACAGGGAGAAGACAGTCGTGTAACTGGAGTGATACATCTACAGCCAAGCAATGCCAAATATTGCTGTCACATAAGAGAAGCTAGAAGAGGCAAGAAATAATTCTGCCCTAGAGCTGTCAAAGAGAGCAGGGCCCTTCTGACACCTTGATTTCAGACCTTATCTTCCAGAACTGGGAAACAATAATTTCCAGTTGTTTTAGAATGTTCAATTGACCCTCGAAAAGTAATACAACACTGTAATTCACCAAACTGAAGGGTCAGATTTTACTTTTAAAGCAAATTTAAAAGTAAAATATAAAAATGTATGTAAGCCTTGCAGCCAAAAAGATAAATGATTACTTTATTGAAAAAAGAAAGCCCCTGCCTTCTCACCAGCCTTTGAGATGAGAATTTAAATCCTGAGCTGGTCACTGTCTTTGCAGCATAGTCAGAAACTGCCAACCCTCCATCCCTCAACTCTATTGCCCTGTGTAACCCTGTCACAATCATCTATTGTAACACACTAAATCTGCTAAAGCCTAACTCTCAATGGGCAATTCCTATCAGGTGGTCAGAGTTACTAATTTAAAAAAATATTTACCATTGTATGCCATGAATTGCCAGTGTCTTACCCTTTCATGTTAAGTGGCTCCAATACACTTAATCTCAACCTTGCCATAAACTAATCCCGGATTTCATTGAGTGTGCTGTTTCTGCATTCACTTTTGCGACCAATTACTGTATTTCTTATAATTCCTTAGTTTCAGGCAATAACATATTCTAAATATAAAGAAAGGGCAATATTAAATAGTCACTAAAATCTCCAAAAGAGCCAAGAATTAGATACTGCATACTTAGGAACAATAGCAGTCAAGATACAACCAAATATATTATAATACCTTTTTGCAAAATCCCCTTGATGCATCCAAACTTTCCTGATTTTCCTAGGGCTGCTATCTCTGAAAAGGTAGCATGCATAGTGGCTGAGTGCATGCACTCTGGAGTAAGTCCACCTAAATGCACATCTTGCCTTTGACATTCATTAGCCCTAATATCTTGGCCTTATTAAGAAATCAGCTGTCAATCAGTTGTACTATAGTTCTCTTCATCTATAAAATGAGAACAGTAATAGTGTATATCCTGTAAAGTTGTTATAGGGATTAAATAAATAAGTATTTTAAAAACATCTGGAACAATGCCTAGCCCTTACTACCCTCATTAAATACTAGATAAGTGTTTATTAAATAGGTGGAAAATAAATAAATAAATAGGATCTATACCATCATCTGCCTGATTTATTTCAGATAAACTGAACATGTCCATGAGAGAGCTCTACAATGACAACTATAAGGCATTGATGAAAGAAATTTAAAAGGGCATAAATAAGTAGAAAGATATTCTCTGTTTATGAATTGAAAGAATTAATATTGTTAAAATGCCCATACTACTCAAAGCTTTCTACAGATTCAATGCAATCCCTATCCAAATACCAATGACATTCTTGAAGAAATGAAAAATAAAAACAATCCTAAAATTTGTATGAAACCACAAAAGTCCTCAAAGAGTCAAAGCAATCTTGAACAAAAAAGGCAAAGCTGAAGGCATCACACAACCTGACTTCAAAATATACCACAAAGCTATAGTAACCAAAACAGCATGGTACTGGCATAAAAACAGACACATAGACCAATGGAACAGAATAGAGAATCTAGAAATAAATCCACACACCTATGGTGAACTCATTTTTAACAAAGGCACCAAGAACATACAATGGGGAAAGGATAATCTCTTCAGTAAGTGGTGCTGAGAAAACGGGATATCAATTTGTAGAGGAAAGAAACTAGACCCTTATATCTCGCCATGTAAAAAATATCATGTCAAAATGGATTAAACACTTAAATGTAAGACCTGAAACCATAACACTATTGGAAGAAAACATAGGAGAAATGCTTCATGACTTTGGTCTGTGCAAGGATTTTTTAGCTAAGACCTCAAAAGCATAAGCAACAAAAACAAAAGTAGACAAATAGGATTAGATCAAACTAAAAAGCGTCTGCACAGCAAAAATAAATAAATAAATAAATAAGTGAAGAAAAAACCTACAGGATGGAAGAAAATATTTGCTAATTGACAAGGAATTAATATCCAGAATATAAGGAATTCAAACAATTCAAATGGAAAAAACAACAACAAAAAAAGAACAAATAGTCCAATTTAAAAATGGGCAAAAGAGCTGAATAGTCTTTTCTTAAAATAAGATATACAAATGGCCAACAAGTATATTTTAAAATGCTTATCATGATTAATCATCAGGGATATGCAAATCAAAACTGCAATGAAATATCACTTCAGGCCAGGCACAGTGGCTCATGCTTGTAATCCTAGCACTCTGGGAGGCCAAGGTGGGAGGATTGCTCGAGGTCAGGAGTTCAAGACCAGCCTGAGCAAGAGTGAGACCCCGTCTCTATTAAAAATAGAAAGAAATGATTTGGACAGCTAAAAATATATATAGAAAAAAATTAGCCAGGCATGGTGGCGCATGCCTGTAGTCCCAGCTACTTGGGAAGCTGAGGCAGAAGGATTGCTTAAGCCCAGGAGTTTGAGGTTGCTGTGAGCTAGGCTGATGCCACAGCACTCTAGCCCAGGCAACAGAACGAGACTCTGTCTCAAAAAAAAAAAAAAAAAAAGGAAATATCACTTCACTCCAATTAGAATGGCTATCATCAAGAAGACAAAAAAATAGAAAATGTTGGTGTGGATGTGAAATAAGGGGAACTCTTATACACTGCTAGTGTGAATGGAAATTAGTATAGCTATTACAGAAAACAGTATGAAGTTTTGTCAAAAATTAAAAATAGAACTACATTATCCAGCAATCCTACTACCAGATATATATACAAAGGAAATCAGTATGTTGAAGAGATAGCTGTATTCCCATGTATATTGCAGCATTACTCATAATATCCAAGGTATGAAATCAACCTAAGTGTACATCAAAGGATAAATAAAGAAAATGTGGTGTATATATATATACACAATGGATACTATTCAGCCATAACAAAAGAATGAAATCCTTTTAATTGTGGGAACATGAATGTACCTGGAGGACATTATGTTAAGTTAAATAAGCCAGGTATACAAATACAAGTACTGTATGATCTCAGTCATATGTGGAATATAAAAAAATATTGATCTTATAGAAGTAGAGAGTAGAATAGAAGTTACCAGAAGCTGAGGAGAATAGGGGTGAGGAGGTCCAGGGAGAGATTGGGCAATGGGTACAAAATTACAGTTAGAGAGGAGGAATAAGTTTAGGATTTCTATTGCACAACAGGGTGACTACAGTTAACAATATTGTATATTTCAAAATATCTAAAAAAGAGGATTTTCAATATTCTCACCACAGGAAATGATAATTGTTTAATGTGATGGATAAGCTAAATATCAGTATTTGATCATTACACAATGTATGCATATATGGAAAATCACACTGTATCTCATAAATATGTACAATTAGTATGTATCCAAACTGTGTCAATTAAAAATAAAACTAAAAGAAAAACAACTAAGCACCTCTAACATGCTAGCAAGGTAAATTAATGTATTGCCAATTTACCTAATTTTATGCTTTTTAGTCACATGTGTGCACCACCTTCTACACATCTAGAATCCTTGCTGCAAACAATTTTGAGAAATAATATGGTTTTAAGATTTGTATTATCTATATTGAAAAAGTATAAGTCTATTCATATTATGTACAGCTACCAGCCATTACATGCTCTGCCCATCATCTCACTCCCAGACAGCATTGCATTTGGATATCTGAAAATTATATAGTGGCCAAAAGAGCATATGATGTCCTTTTGGTTTGTAAATTGTAAGGGTAATCCCATAACGACAAAAAGCTAAATCTCTTAGAGAAGATTTCTAAACTAGATTAATAAAATATTGCAAAATCAAAATTTAGGAAATTTATAATTTTTTTTCTATAAAAAAGGTATTAGAGTTAAATTATACTTCCACTTTGGCAGTCCAAAGGGAACTAGAAGGTAAAATAAATCTGAAATAATTTTGCAGTGATATAAACATACATCCTCATCCACTCAGATCAATGATGCTTAATACCATTCAATTTCATCTAGGCTAGGATTTTAATGTTTAGCTACTAAAAAAAAATTGTGAAGTATATGGAAATAAATTTTAACATAAATTTTGGCCATTTGGGTCTTTGCAAATGTATTAATATTTGAGAATTTACTGTTAGGAATGGGCATAACTATAGGATTAAAAAGGAAATCTATCTAGAGTTAAGTAATCTGTCAATCTGATGGGTCCCCAGGTGAATATTAGGAATTGTAGGTCAGTTGATCAGATTGTTAACTCTACCTTAACACTGCAAGTCCATGTTTTAAAAAAATTTGTCAAAAGCAGACAAAAATATACACTGGGGTAAAGAATCTCTTTTCAATAAATGATGCTGGGAAAACTGGATAGCTACATGCAGACGATTGAAACTGGATCCCCACTTCTCACCTCTCACAAAAATCAATTCAAGATGGATAATAGACTTAAACCTAAGTCATGAAACCTTAAGAATTCTAGAAGAAGATGTTGAGAAGATGCTTTCAGACATTGGCCTAGACAAAGTATTTTTGAAGAAGACCCCCAAAGCAATCACAGCAGCAACAAAAATAAACAAATGAGAGCTGATCAAATTAAAAAGCTTTTGCACAGCCAAGGAAACTATAATTAGAGCAAATAGACAGCCTACAGAATGGGAGAAAATATTTGCTCTCTACACATCCAATAAAGGGCTGATAACAAGAATCTATCTAGAACTTAAAAAAGTCAACAAGAAAAAATCGAACAACTCCATCAATAAATGGGAAAAGAAAATGAACACAAACTTTTCAAAAGAAGACAGAATAATGGCCAGCAAACATATAAAAAAAAATGCTCAGCATCTCTAATCATTAGAGAAATGCAAATCAAAACCACAATTCACAATTACAAACATGTGGAAACAACCCAAGTGCCCATCAATACATGAGTGGATTAATAAAATGTGGTATATGTATGCCATGGGGTACTACTCAGCTATAAGAAACAATGGTGATATACCACTTCTTGTATTTTCAGGGATAGAGCTAGAACCCATTCTACTAAGTGAAGTATCCCAAGAATGGAAAAATAAGCACCACATGTACTCACCATCAGATTGGTTTCACTAATCATCTTCTAAGAGCACATTTAGGAATGACATTAATTGGGTGTCGGGAAAATGTGGGGTGGGGGGATGGGTGTATACATACATAATGAGTGTGATGTGCACTGTCTAGGGGATGGTCACACTTGAAGCTCTGATTTGTGGAGGGGGAGGGGAGGCATGGGCAATATATGTAACCTAAACTTTCATACCTCCATAATATGCTGAAATAAAAAATAAATAAATAAATACATTTTTGTTAACAAAAAAAAAAAAAAAAATCAAAACCACAATGAGATATCACCTAACTCCGGTGAGATTGGCCTCTTTCAAAAAACCCCAAAACAACAAATGCTGGTGAGGATGTGGAGAGACAGGAATACTCTTACACTGCTGGTGGGAATGCAAATTGGTGCAACCTCTGTGGAAAAGAATCTGGATATACCTCAAAGAGCTAAAAATAGAAATACCATTTGATCCAGCAATAGCACTATTACGCATCTACCCCAAAGAGCAAAAGACATTCTATAACAAAGACATCTGCACCCGAATGTTTATGGCAACACAATTCACTATTGCAAGGATGTGGAAACAACCCAAGTGCCTGTCAATTCATGAGTGGATTATTAAAATTTGGTATATGTATACAATGGAATATTACTCAATTATAAGAAATGACAGTGATCTAGCACCTCTTTTATTTTCCTGGATAGAGCTCGAGCCCATCCTCCAAAGTGAGGTATCACAAGTTTGGAAGAATAGGCCCCACATATACTCGCCATCAAATTGGCACTGACCGATCAATACTATGGTGCTCACACGGTAGTAATATTCTCCAGGGATTATGGGGCTGGGGTGGGCAAACTCACAACTAATGGACACAATGAGCATTGTAGAGGGGAAGGGCATGCCTCTAATCCTCGCCTGGGTGAGGCAAAGTCCTAAAATGTAACCAAAATATTTGTATCCTCATTATATCCTGAAATTTAAAAAAAAATTGTCAAACTCTCCAGTTGAGATAACTTTTACTCTCATAATGTCACATTCTTAAGCCTTTTGGGCCCAGGTAGCTAAAACAGATCTGCGTTCTTTTATCTAAGAGCCTTTGGACCAAAAGCATTTACAATATATCCCCGTTTTAAGGCAATACTTCATAGTTACTTACTTAAACTCTTCTTAAGTGAAGCTATGAATATTCATACTCAATGTGATTTAAAAAACTATAAATAATGATAGATTTTATTTATCACTTTTATATTTTAATAACTTCCCAAAGAAAATAGCAAGATAAAGTTGGCAAATATTCTTATCCCTAAGTACAAAAAAAATGAAAAAATAAAATTAAACTAAATTCTATGCATAAACAATGAAATGAAATGAATGTTTACTATATCATTTTGATTGAAGGTCTTGAAGAAGACAGTACATAGATATACTCTTGCATTATAGTACACACTAAATTAAAGTTGACATCTCAGGCCTGAAAAATATTCTTCAAATGATAGACTGCCTTGGGTAGATTCCTCCAGTATCATCTGACTCTTTCAACATCTATTTTGTCTAAGAAGCCTCTCCAGTTGAGCACTAGTAAGTGGATCTTGGTCAAGTTCAGATGATCACATTTCACCATAATGTCTATGGTAATATTTTTTAACATTGTTTCCAACACTTCCAACACCATCAATATCATCATTGTCACTCACTCCTATCTATTTCATGGTTATTTTATATATTTAACTTCAATTCAGTATAAAGTTATCAATTTCCAAAATTATTTTTTGCAGCATCTTCAAATTTAAGTGAATGTTTGGGTAACAAACTTTTGGTAGAAATAATAAATTTTGATATTATCTCAGTATGGAAAACTCCTTTAAGGTTTTTAACTCAGATTTACTCTTAAACATATTGTAGTCCAAGTCTCATTACCACCTGCACAAGTGGTATTTCCAAAATCAAATTTCAACCTTATGCTAAATGCAGCAAATAGCAGTTTCAAGAACATGTTTATTATAGACACTCTCCTTTAACATAAATATTCTTGGTCACACAGCTGCTTCACAGATGTCATATTTTGGAGAAAAATAAATTTTGAAAACTATTTTTTTGTGAAGTTCAGTCTGACATGCCTACAGTGAGCTTGTGCTGTTGAAGAGTAGTTATTGATCCAGCTAAAAAGTTATTTCCCTAGCTTCTCATGCTTTCTGCCACGCATAATGATACACACAAAAGTTGTTTGAATGTTTCATATATCTCAGGTGTTGACATTTTTCAATTATTGCCACCTTATCTTTCACGGGCCTATGGCCAAGAGCAGTCAGGTTGGTCTTAGCACACATACAAGTTGTTGTTGCTCTCTTAGCCATGTAATTGTTTTTGATTGATAGATTGATTGCTTGCTTGCTTTGTTCATCCATCCATTTTATAGGAGTATAGCACCAGTAGAAGGCTGTTTGATTAGCACTGAAAATTTGTTCAGGGTTATGGCTATCATCTGACATTATTAAAGTAAACATTTCAGTGTGTAATTGTCAGCTACTTCATGAAGATTTCTTACTTCATCATTTCAGTTATTTTACACCATAACAATTCTTATATTCTATAACCAACCTTTTCAATAGTCATATTCATATTCAATGTAAAGTGTGACATATATGAGCTTGTTTCATATCCAAAATAACTCATGGTCTTAAATGGATATTTACTTCTTTATATGTCAAAATTTGTCTTAGTTTGCCAAATTCTTTCTTCTGCATTTTTCAAATCCTTTCAGTAATGAG
Organism: Lemur catta; assembly: GCF_020740605.2. NCBI lineage: Eukaryota > Metazoa > Chordata > Mammalia > Primates > Lemuridae > Lemur > Lemur catta. Next base: position 103,009,389 of record NC_059131.1, on the reverse strand, counting down.
ATGGTCAAGATCTTCAATTTTCAAATTATGAACCAACCGTTCATCTGTTTTTCATTCTTTTGAAACCATGACTATTTCTATAAAACTTCAATAGCTTGTGTTTGTTCTTTTTTAATTAAATGTGGTGATGGTCTCTGATCACATATTTTTCAGCTAATCACTTCACTCCAACACTACACTCAAGCTTCTCTAATAATTCATTTTTCTGCTCTACTATTAAAAGGAGATACTCACTTTTCTTTTTGCTACAGCACCTAGGGGCATCTTTTTCTCATTTTGGCATACTTACAGAATACTGAAAGCTAGAATCTTGGACAGGTACACGCAGATGTACCCTGCAATATCACCAAACAGCAGACTGACTGGTAGAAGTACTGAGATACAACTGATGCCTCACTTAAGTTTAAATCGGGTACAGCTGCCACTTAATGTTGGCAGCAATTTCAAGTGGCTTTCAGTGATTTTTAGATGTAATAAGTGCTTGTACAAGATTATGTACCTGAACAAATAAGTTAAATAGCAGATTTAATAAATCATCTAATTCAGTGATTTTAAAAATTATTGGGTTTTATTGATATTTGTAACTTAAAAATACAATTTAATCATCTAGGTTGTTAAAATTATAGCCTATACTTACATTTGGAATAAATAAAATAAAAATAATTTCATTTTTATATTATTCTCTAAAAACTGATATCTGCCAGCTTCTTCATCAAAATTTTCATTATTTTTCTTTGTTTAATGTTGCAATATTCAGTATAAAAATCACTTTTAAACTCCGAGAGTGATATTTACATTATGCAGTTAGAAAAAAGAAATCAGCTGATCAAAATTATGGTTACTCATAAACACTGAGAGAAACCGAATTCTTTTTTTAATATTTGGGGTTAACTACTTCAAATGTGGGCATACAATTCTGATATTTCAATATCATTTTAGTTTCAATTTTAAAAAAATTCCAGTTAAACAATTCTCATCTTTAAATATTTTTCCTTTCTCAGCAATATGCACTGAAAAAAACTGAACTGAGCACTGGTTAATCCATTTTTCTAAAACTTGAAATTGAAAAAAAAAAATTGGAATATAGTATTCCACAATGTTTTTTTAATGTATCAGGGGATACAATTTCTCTGAAAATTGATTTTAACATAGGGAAATTTATCTGATTTTTCCTTGTCAAACTAATTTTAGAGATAGAATATTGCTAATACTGAGTGAAAAAGAATATCTATAATTTAGTAAAATAACCTGAACTTTTTTTTATTTTAAATCAGTCTTTTTATTTATTAAGTAAAAACTGCTTATAATGTTTCAGAATTCAATTAAATCAATCATGCATTCATGCATTAAATAGTACTACATCCCCCAAACACTTTTCTGGGAGCTACTGAAGCAATAACAAAGTGCCATGAAAAAATGAGCTCAAGCTGGAAGGGAAATACACTGAACCAAGCTTATTACATATTAGTGTTACTGCAGAAAGTGAAATAAAATGATAATGAAATGATTGTCCTCAAATAAGTACAAAAATGATGTTAATAAAAAATGATGTCACTTACAACTGGATTGTGGAAGATGAATGACATTTCCATGTGGGAGAAAGGACACTGAAGGAAGATAAAATTGCCTGGTCTATACTTGGAAGCAGGAAATAGCAAGGGAGCCAACTTGGGCTATGTAATTTGTTTACGTCTGAAGAATGTACATATTCTGGAAACATAGCTGGGAAGACCATACTATGCTTTGAGCGCCAAGATCAAGTTCCTGCTGTCTGGCCTATTTCAGTGATACATGCTAGCTTATAGGGAACTCCAAAATTTACACTATCATTGTTAACCACTCAAAAGTGGATAATAAATTTGCGGAAAAAAACAAACTGGTGATTTGTATTAGGAGAAGCAGTCACTGATGCTATTGTTGATGGAATAACTACTGTAGCGTTTCCCTCTATGATAGCTATACTTCTGGTAACCTTTGTGTGCTGACTTTCCTATAACTCATACTGGGAGTTCTCTTTCCATTTCTATTTGGCAAAAGCCTTTACATCTTTCAAGGCCCATTTCAAAACTCTCTGGTTCCATATAGTCTCCTTTAATTACCCCTGCCATTTTTTCCCAAATGACTTTAAATCTATCTTTGTTTTGTACAAGTCATCCAAGATGCTGGTGAGTGACGTGTAGTTTTATTTTTATAAAAGTAATCATTACAAAAGCAAACATGAACACAGTAAAATATCCAAACAGTTTGGTAGTTCAAATATTAATAAATCTTCAGGTTCTCATCCTTTGATCTTACTCACCAGTGATGATAAGTGTATGGTACACAACATTCTAAGATGGATCTGCAATTCTGTTCCCCTATGTATACATACCTTCTCCCAGTTATTGAAGCAAATATTAATTATTTAAATATTTAATGTAATTTTATTCAATTTAATAAGAGATATCCAGTGAAATATTAAATGTAACTGAGAGAGGAGTGGGGGAGACAGAGAGAGAGAGATAGAATGAAAGACAAAGAGATAGAGAGAGGCAGATTGATTGAGAGATTGGGAGATTTTAAGGAATTGGCTCATGTAATTGTGGAGGCTGGCAGTCCAAAATCTGTAGGGTAAGCCAGCAGGCTGGAAATTCATGCAAGATATAATGTTACAATCTTGAGTTCAAAATCTGCAGGGCAGGCTAACAGGCTGAAAACTCAGTGAGGGATTCTATGTTCCAGTCTTGAGGCAAGAAGTCCTTCTTTGAGAAACCTCAGTGTTTGCTCTTAAGGCCTTGAAATGATTGAATGAGGCCCATTCACATTATGGAGGGCAATCTGCTTTACTTAAAGTCTACCAATTGTAAATTGAAAAACACATGCATGGAAACATCTAGAACAGTTGATCAAAGAAATATTCAATGTTGTTTAGTCAAGTTGAAACATTAAATCAATCATCACACTAACTTAGGCACTGCAGTGAATGGTTTATGAGGACATAATTAAGATCCCACATTCTATCCAAAATCCACTGAATATATATTCTTCTCATCAGCTCATGGGACATTCTCTAAGATTGACCATATCCTAAGACACAAAGCATGCCTTAAAAAATTTAAAAAAATAAAAATTATACCATGCATCTTCTCAGATTACAGAGGAATAAAAGTAGACATCAACCCTAACAGAAATTATCATTTCTACTCAAAGTCATAGAAGCTAAAGAACCTTCTCCTGAACTATCATTTTATAAACAAGGAAATCAAGATGGAAATCAAACGATTCTTTGAACTAAATGACAAAGGAGACAAAAGTTATCAAAATCTGAGGGACACAGCTAAAGCAGTCCTGAGAGGAAAGTTTATTTCCATAAATGCCTATATCCAAAAGAGAGAAAATTTACAAACAGACTACCTAATGAATAGACTCAAAGAACTGGATAAAGAAGAACAAACCAACCCCAAAACCAGCAGAAGGAGTGAAATTAATAATCAAATCAGAACTAAATGAAATGGACAACAGGAAAACTATATGGGAGATTAATAAAACAAAAAGTTGGGTCTTTGAAAAGATAAACAAAATTGACATGCTTTCAGCTAGACTATGAGCAGAAAAAAAAGATCTCTAATAACCTCCATCAGGAACATGAAAGGAGAAATTACAACTGATGCTACAGAGATATAAGGTATCATCTATGAATTCTACAAAAACCTTTATGCACACAAATTGGAAAAAGTGGAGAAAATGGACAAATTTTTAGAAACACACAGCCTCCCTTGGCTACCAGGAAGAAATAGAATTCCTGAACAGACCAATATCAAGAACTGAAATCGAAACAACAATGAGAAACCTCCCCAAAAAGAAAAGCCCAGGACCAGATGGTTTCACACCCGAATTTTGCCACACCTACAAAGAACTGGTGCCTATCCTACAAAAGTTATTCCACAACATTGAGAAATACCAACACATTTTATGAAGCCAACATATCTCTGATACCAAAACCAGGAAAGGACCCAACAAAAAAAGAAAACTACAGACCAATATCCCTTATGAATACAGATGCAAAAATTCTCAATAAAATCCTAGCAAATCGAATCCAGGTACTTATCAAGAAAATAATCCATCATGACCAAGTGGGCTTCATCCCAGTGATGCAGGGATGGTTCAACATATGCAAATCTATAAATGTAATACACCACATAAATAGAAACAAAAACAAAGACCATATGATCCCCTCCATAGATGCAGAAAAAGCATTTGACAAAATTCAACACCCTTTTATGATAAGAACGCTTAACAAAATAGGCATAGACAGGGCCTACCTAAAAATGATATAAGCCATATATGACAAACTGACAGCCAACATCATACTGAATGGGGAAAAATGGAAAGCATTCCCATTTAGAACTGGAACCAGACAAGGTTGCCCACTGTCCCCACTGCTAATCAACATAGTGCTGGAAGTCCTTGTAAGAGCAATCAGGCCAGAGAACAGAATCAAGGGTGTCCAAATGGGGGCAGAAGAGATCAAACTCTCACTCTTTTTTGATGATATGATATTATATCTAGAAACCCCCAAGGATTCAACCAAGAGACTCCTGGAAATGATAAATGAATTCAGTAAAGTCTCAGGATACAAAATCAATACACACAAATTAGAGCCATTCATATATGCCAATAACAGTCAAACTGAGAACCAAATCAAAGACTCAATACCCTTCATGATAGCAACAAAGAAAATAAAATACTAGCAATATATTTAACTAAGGAGGTAAAAGACCTCTACAGGGAGAGTTATGAAATACTGAGGAAGGAAATAGCAGAGCATGTAAACAGGTGGAAAACCATACCATGCTCGTGGATCAGAAGAATCAACATTATTAAAATGTCTATACTACCCAAAGTGATCTACAGATTCAATGCAATCTCTATTACATTACCAACATCATTTTTCACAGATATAGAAAAAATAATTTTACGCTTTGTATGGAACCAGAGAAGACCCTGTTCAGCAAAAGCAATTAGGCAATAAGAACAAAATGGGAGGTATTAATTTACCAGACATCAAACTATACTACAAGGCTGTGGTTATTAAATCAGCTTGGTATTGCCACAAGAACAGGGACAAAGACCAGTGGAACAGAACTGAGAATCCAGATATAAAACCATCCTCATATAGCCATCTAATCTTTGACAAAGAAGACAAAACCATACACTGGGGAAAAGAATCCTTATTCAATAAATGGTGCTGGGAAAACTGGATAGCCATGTGTAGAAGACTGAAACAGGACCCACAGCTTTCACCTCTCATAAAAATGAAATCATGGTGGATAACAGACTTAAACCTTAGGTGTGAAACTATTAGAATTCTAGAAGAAAATGTGGGAAAGACTCTTATAGACAATGGCCTAGGCAAAGAATTTATGAAGAAGACCCCTAAGGCAATCACAGCAACAACAAAAATAAATTGGACCTGATTCAATTAAAAAGCTTCTGCACAGCCAGAGAAACTGACATGAGAGCAAAAAGACCTAGAGAATGGGAAAAAAATTTCACAGGCTACACATCTGATAAAGGACTGATAACAAGAATCCATTTAGAACTCAGGAAAATCAGCAAGAAAAAATCAAACAACCCTATCAAAAAGTGGGCAAAGGAAATGAATAGAAATTTTTCAAAAGAAGACAGAAGAATGGCCAACAAACATATAAAAAAAAGTTCAACATCCCTAATCTTCAGGTAAATGCAAATCAAAACCACAATGAGATATCACTTATCTCCAGTGAGAATGGCCTTTATCAAAAACTCCCAAAACAATAAATGTTGGTGTGGATGTGGAGAGACAGAAACACTCATACACTGCTGGTGGGACTGCAAACTAGTGCAACCTCTGTGGAAAGTAATACGGAGATACCTTAAACAGATACAAGTAGACCTACCATTTGATCCAGCAATCCTATTATTGGGCATCTACCCAAAAGAACAAAAGTTATTCTATAACAAAGACGTCTGCACTAGAATATTTATAGCAGCACAATTCACAATCACAAAGATGTGGAAACAGCCCAAGTGCCCATCAATACATGAGTGGATTAATAAAATGTGGTATTCGTATACCATGGAGTACTACTCAGCTATAAGAAACAATGGTGATATAGCACCTCTTGTATTTTCCTGGATACAGCTGGAACCTATTTTACTAAGTGAAGTATCCCAAGAATGGAAAAATAAGCACCACATGTACTCACCATCAAATTGGTTTCACTGATCATCACCTAAGAGCACATTTAGGAATAACATTAATCAGGTGTTGTGTAGATGTGGGGGGGGAGGGGATGGGTATATACAAACATAATGAGTGTGATGCGCACAGTCTAGGGGATGGACACGCTTGAAGCTCTGAATGGGGAGAGGGGACAAGGGCAATATACATAACCTAAACTTTTATACCTCCATAATATTTATACCCCCATAATATGCTGGGGAAAAAAAAGAAATAGCAAAAAAAAAAAGAAGATACCAAATCAGTTGACCTTAAGAGAGATAGCATAGTGGGGTGAGCCAGATACAATTACATAAGCCTTTTAAAGCTGGGTTTAGCAATCAAAGAAAGAGCTAGATTTGAGCCATAGGAAATTCTCCACTGTCAGATGTGAAGATAAAATGAGGCAAGGACGCTGAGTGGCCCCTAGGAGCAGAGGGCCCCAGCTGACAGCAGGAAAATGGGGACCTTAGTCTTACCACTATAAGGAAATGAGTTCTGCCAACAATACGAATGAATTTTCAATTCAAGCATATTCCTTCCCCAAACCTCCAAATGAGAACTCAGCTTGGTTGATACCACAAGATGGCGATATAGCAGCCCTGCTTTGTGAGAACCTGAGCAGAGAACCTAGTCGTGCCAGTCCAAGCCTCTGACCTACGGAACTGTGAGCTAATACAATGGGTGTTATTTTAAGCCACTAAGTGTCTGTGGCAATTTGTTAGACAGCAATAGCGAACCAATACACATTATTAGAAGTTTATTATATATTAGATTATTTTGAATTCCTCTAGATTCCCTGGAAATCATCTCCGTGTGTGTGTGTGTGTGTGTGTGTGTGTGTGCGCGCGCGCGCACGCATCTCCATGTTTTGTTGAAAACTTAACATACTCATGTGCGTTTTCTGTAATTTGGTTTAATTATCTTTGAATTATATTCGTAACACATACTACATATAGGGCCTTCACAGCCCAGGAATCTCTGTGTAGAGCAGCAGTGTTGTGCAGTGGTTAACAGGGAGCACGTGGAGCCAGCCCCACCTGATTCACATCCCAGCTCGGAGGCTTCCATGCAGTCAATCTCGGGCAGTTCATTTTTCTAGCATCAATTTTGTGTTCGGAAACATAGGTGCAATAAGATTGTGAGAATTCAAAAAGTCAATACCTAAGCAAACACCTAGAACAATTCCTAGCATAGAGCAAGCTGTCAGAAATGTTGGCAAATAGGATTTTTTTTTTAATTTTCAAAAGTACATAAATAATATCCACATACATTCTCATTGCAAAAAAGAAATGCTGACACAAAAACATATAAAATATGACAGACAGCACTTGCTTCATTCTACCCACAATCATATTCCCTTACTTGCTTCATAGACTACTCTCTGGATACTTATAGCTTTAAATTTTGCTATGTTACCTTCATATATGTTGGACATTTTTGTATACATATATGTATATATATATGTGTGTGTGTGTATATATATGTATATATATATATTCTTCAATATGTAATTAGCTTGTCAAAGTCTAATAATATCACATTTAAAAATTTTTTAATTCCATTGAATTTCAGATTAATTTGGGGAGGATAATCATTTTAATATAAATGTTTTTTCATTGATTTTAATTTCTACACATAAAACATATTTATATTGAGGGGAGCCTAAAGGGAAAAAATGTGAGCAAAAAAAATAACAAATAAGCTAATAATTGACATTTTCAAATGCCTTCCAACTGGAACTAGCAAATTATTCATAATAACATTTGTGCTGATCTCTTTTAGTTACTAAGGAATCCATGTACTATGTATGTGTTAAAATCAACACCTTGGGTTAAACCTGTAAAGCAATTAGGAAATGTCTTCGAAACCTATGGCATGTGGACTACTACAGAATTCATCTCTAATTGGAAAAAGAAAAATATATATTGTGATAATTGTTTTTCTTAATTAATTTTAGAATAATTAAACTTTAATATGTTGATTTTAGCACAACAAAAATGGATAACACAAAAATTTTCTAAAGGACTTTCATTTGAATTTAAATGATTGTGATTACATAATGTGCCTGTTATTTGGATAGAGCTTAAGCAAAAACAAAACCATAAATGAGAAATCCTTTAAGTTTAGCATTCCCTTTGTTAGAACATTTTCCAGTTGATTGAGGGAATGTCTAGTCCATTATTTAAGAAAATCACTCTTTCAATGTGTTTCTCTTCTCTCACCAGATTGACATTTATCACAACAAACAGGGAGAAAAGTTGAGTGTGAAACAAACACTATCATCACTGTTACAGTTTAACAAAGAATGTGCTGTAAGTGACACACACCTACATCTGATACCAATGCTAACAAGTGGTGCTGTGAACTTTGACAAGCTGGCAGGTTTCCTGTGAACAATTTCAGGTAACTGATGAGATAATGATACAGCTGATAGACTGACTTTCTATGATACCCAGAATGACTGGACCCTAGATAGCTCCACATAGGAGTTAATATGCAAAATGCCCAGCACATAGTAAGAATAAGCCAGTATTATTTGCAAACATTAGGAATTCCTGTAAAGTATGAGCTCAACCTGGAAGCAACTACACGATACCAATCAACATCAACAGAACAGTCTAATTTTCTTTCATTTCCCTTCAAATGCTTAATTTCTATACCTACTTTTCAAAAGAGTGTCCTATAAAAATATAAAGCATTATATTTAGATGAAAATTAACATTTTACAAATTTAATTAATAGATAGCAAATAATAACACCAGCTAAAAATGTGCTCACACACCATAGCATATAAATTTGAAACCTCAACTGACTATTCTACTATATATTAGATTAGACTCCAAACAGAATTTTTGGCAAAGCCTGTTTCTGGCAATTGTCCTTGTCAAGAAACTAGTAAGTAGAAAATGTGGCCTTCAAATTAGGAAAAGGGCCATCTCAAATTTTTCTGTGACCTTGAGGGACAGTTATATGGGATATACCTTTTATTTACCACTTGGTAAGTAACAAAAGAAATAAATAACAAGAAGTCCAAGCTCAGCTAATAAAGCCTGAGGATCTGTACATAACTATCAATACAGAGTAGGAGCTCTTTATTTACATTTTAAGAGGGAGTTAATTAGGGAAAATAGAAAATATTAGTCAAGTTTTTCTTGTTTTTAATGTGACACATTATACTGCAATTCCTCTCAGTCTTTAACTATAACTTGTCCTCTGATATTAGTGATTTTCAAATTCCATTATAACTTTAACATAGCATATACATTTTTAAGAAGAAAGAAATGGAGAATCCAATTATTTGAAAATAAAATTCCTGGCAACATAAAATACTGAATGTGAAAACACTAAGAATAATTTCTCTTACAAAATCTCTATTTTCTTTCAATTTAACCTTAAATAATGGATTTTCATAGAGGAATTAAATACTCATATGGGTATTTTAAAAATTTTCCCAGACATGATTTTTTTTCAGACACAAAACTTTAGATGGATTAAATAAGAAAACACAGTAAATATTCTGAGAAGTCGTCACCTGGGAATACGGTGATTTTCAATCTACCATAAATGTAACCAAAGATACTGAAAGAGTTTAACTATCAAATTTATTGCAAAACACAAAAATTTGTATACTCTTTCTGGTATTTAATTTCAACCTATTCTTAATAAATGAGGTAAGACACTAATGTGTTAAACAATATTTATCTTTAGCTTTTTAATTGAAATATAACATACATTAAAATAAATTATAAGCATTGAATTCTTGCATTTAAAAAAGTGAACATTCTTGTGGAACTATTAAATACATCAAGTTATAGAATATTACATCTCCAGAATCATCCCTAATGCATCTATTCAGTCACTAGTCCTCCTAGAAATAGAATCACTATTTTATTTATTTTTTTTATTTTTATTTATTTATTTATTTTTTTTGAGACAGAGTCTCACTCTGGTTGCCCGGGCTACAGTGAGTGCCGTGGTGTCAGCCTAGCTCACAGCAACCTCAAACTCCTGGGCTTAAGCGATCCTACTGCCTCAGCCTCCCAAGTAGCTGGGACTACAGGCATGCGCCACCATGCCTGGCTAATTTTTTCTATATATATATTTTTAGTTGGCCAGATAATTTATTTCTATTTTTAGTAGAGACGGGGTCTCGCTCTTGCTCAGGCTGGTCTCGAACTCCTGACCTCGAGCGATCCACCTGCCTCGGCCTCCCAGAGGGCTAGGATTACACGCGTGAGCCACCACGCCCGGCCATAGAATCACTATTTTAATGTCTATCATCATAATAGGCTCTGCCTGTTTTCAAATACCATCAGTGTGCACTGTTCTATTTATAGATTTTTAAAACTAAACAACAAACATGTCTGTGAGATTCTTCTGTGGAGTTGTACATAGTTGTAGTTTGTATTAATAATTCTTATTGCTGTATAATATTCAATTGTGGGAATAATTCCTAATTTATTTGTTCATCCCACTTTATTCATCATTTTAATATTGTGATAATGTTGACTATTTCTAGTTTCAGACGCGATGATTAATGCTCCTTTAAATGTTCTTGTACTTTTCTTTGGTGACATTCATTGTATATTTTTATATGAGTCCTTACTGGACTATCTGCATTGCAAATATCTTGCCCTAATCTGTAGATTTCCATTTATTCTTACAAAATTTTTTTTTGATGAAAGAAATTGTCTTAATTTTAATAAAATCCAATTTATCAGTGTTTTTCTTCATAGGAAGTAATTATTGTATACTGCTGAGGAAATATTAACCTATCCAAATGTCATCTGTATGTAAAATTATAGAAAGTTTACTGTTCCACCTTTTATATTTTGGTTTTGGTTTATAATCCATCTAGAACTGATTCTGTACGTGATATGAATTAGAAGTGATCTTTTTTTTTCCATATGGTACAGTTATTCAAATATAATTTATTTAAAACCCTGTCATTTTTCCTTGCATTGGAGTTCCTCAAAGTAATTCAAGTGACTTGGCATTTTACATTTCTAGAACTTCTATTTTTAAAAAAATCATGTATTTCTTGTTGTAGAGGCTGAGAAGAGATTATTTTCTTATGATTTAGTAATACTCTTTTTTATGTAGTTTATATTTGGATATTTCTATGTCTTTTTTTTTCTTCTTCATTTAGTCCTGTTTTCTGGTGTTCTTAATAAAATTTTGCATACTTTATGTGAAAAGTTATAAAGTCTCTGAATAGTATTATCAACCTTCAAAGATTGTTTTTTATCCTACAGGCAGATAGCAGATATACAAAACACCATGCTCTGATGATGACTATGAATACTTTAAGTTTTATTTTAACTTTTGTAAAGGTTCCTCTATTTCTTATTTATCCTTTCTCGTTGGACATACCTCTTTAGTACAATTAACTGTAAACCTGGGGTGATCGTGGAGCCTGATCTCCTTCTTAGGCTTTTACTTGTATCAATTTTTGCCCCAGCTCCCCAAGCTGCTGCTTTTTGCTTTGTTGTTTTGACCTTTTGCTCTGGGCCGGTACAACCTAAAAATTGATAAATGTCTCTTAGAGGAATTGTATACTGAAAGCCTGGATCAACTTCCAAATTCTATTTCTCTGCCATTCTGGCCTCTTCATTCCTAGATACCATGGTATCCATGGACTCCAACATCTGTTGTCCCAGCTCAGTGGAGACAACACAAACTCTAGGCTGCACTCTGGTCAGCCTCTACAACATGAAGATAAAGTCAGCAAATCACTGGGCTGGGGGTGGGGGTGGGGAGAGAAGGCTGCTTTGAATGTAATCTTGATACATTTCTTTGTGGTCTTTTCCCCTCAAGTTCTGGTATTTAGCTGCTTTCTGATATTTTCAATCAGTATTTTTTAAAAATTCATTTGTTGTTTTATAACTTATGAAATGTATATATAGTAGCTGTGCTCAATGATTGATGACCAGCACTGGTCCGTGGCCTGTTAGGAACTAGGCTGCATGGCAGGAGGGGAGGAGCTGGTAAGCGAAGCTTCATCTGGATTCACAGCCGCTCCCCATCGCTCGCATCACTGCCTGATCAGTGCTCAGGGTTCCCACCGATTCTGCATTATGATGAGTGGTATAATTATTTCATTATACATTACAATGTAATAATAGTAGAATTAAAATGCACAATAAATGTAATGCACTGGAATCATCCTAAATCCATCCTCTACATCCCCTGCTGTGGTCTCTGGAAAAATTGTCTTCCATGAAACAGGTCCCTGTTGCCAAAAATGTTGGGGACCACTGCTTTACTGCCCTAGGGCAGTGGCTGCTCGTTACATGTTCTATTCATTTATTCCATAATGTTCTCTTTACTTTTTATCCCCTTTTCTTTATTGCTTTTATCCCATATTATAGTTTATATCTATATATGTTATATATATATAATATTCCTGTTTAAATTACCCTGTTGTTTCTCTCTCGATTGGATCCTGACTGATACAGACACATTAAGTGAAAGTTTTGAGGAAGATCCAGACATAAATATCTGGGACATAACCACTTTAAATATAGTTTGGGGTAAGTGCCCCTGGGCCCAAAAAGAGTGGTGCAGAGAAGACAACAAAACATAGGTACAATAAAAATTCAGAGCAGGGGTATCAATCATTTGGTGGTGTTGCTAAGTCAGTGGGATGCCTGCCTACCTATACACAGCACTACTCAGAGTTCAACAAAGGGTGACAGCATAGTTAGTGTTTAGATAATTTAATCTATACAATTTAATTGACTGCAAGGTCAGGAAGCTGAGTAGATAAAGACAATAGATAAGAATATGTGGATATTATGGTGGTTAAGAACCTTACATTTATGGAAAGATGGTCAGGATTTGAATTCTGGAACTGTTTTTGACTAATAGTGAAATTTGGTAATTTTTTAACCTCCAGACCCTGAGTTTTCTGAAGTGAAACTGGCAGTAAAAAAAAAAAATCTTAAGTCTCTATAGTCATAGGTGTGTATGTTTGTATGTGTTAATATATGTTTGCATGTACAAATACATGAAAAACTAGCAAGGAAAGCAAGTAGAGAAATAATAGCACACATAGACAAAAAACCTGGAAGGAAACAGGTAGAGTGGTAACGATACACATGCATGAACAGAGCAGGAAGGGACGCAGAGGGATAAGAGCTAGGGTGGTGGGTTTTCAGCATTATTATCATTATGAAAATAATCAGCATCACTTTATCATCATCATCGGCAGCACTAGTGGTAAAATCAATACCACAAAATTAATAATAAAAAGCAGTGAGAACAGAACTGAAACTATTTCTCAGGGATTTCTGTGCCCCACAACACTGCACCCTGGGGAGTACATAACCTCTTGATCCTCCAACATTTTTGGAGTCTAAAAGTCTGAAATCATCAGCAGAATCTTTTTAAAAAATGTTTAGAAATATTGCTATAAGCTATATGTTCCCCAGTATAATGGTCTGAAAACAAATAAAGATTTTTTTAATGATTGACAATGTTGGGGTATTTTTGTTGAAATCTGCTTCTCAAATATGACATTGATCAAAAATTGAACTATCTAAATCATGACTCATCTGTATCACAGAGACCAAACCTTTAACAATATCTATAACCCCCCTTTGCTAATACTAGTAATATGCTTAATAAAAAGCATTTTGATAATTTTATTTAACATGCCACTTACTCAAAGGAAAAAATATATTTGACAGGTTCATAGGCAATTCAGTTCTTTAGTTACTTTTAAAATAAATTTATTTTGAGTTAACTTAGTTGGTAATCTGGGTTTCACATTGGTGTGTCAGGAATTTTATGAATATAACTAGGCTTTCTTTTTTTCAATCCAGTCTGTGATACTGAAGAGATTGAGATCCTAAGATCAGGATTTAGGACAAAATTCATAAGAGTGAATTTATGAAAGGAAATATGACCTTATGATTTGATCTATTTGGATAACCACTGAGCCTTCCCAACATCTCCATTGGAAACATTCCCAGTATAGACTCCCAAGATGAAACTGGATAAACATATAAGATTTTTTTTCAATCCAATTTATTATGCTCTCTTTATAAAGTATCTTAAGCCACAGATATTAGAAACAGGCACTCCTACAAGTTTGAGAGCTGAAATTATATATAAATAAATATGGTAAGATGAGATAAATTCAATGAATATGACTTATAAAGAGTAAAGTGCCATATGAATTCATGTAATATTCAAGAGGAAAAATCAAGTATAACCTAAGATTGTTCATATTTAAAAACATATATCTAGCCAGTATGATGAATAGTTCTCTTATAATTTTGTTATATATATTTTAGTCCACAGTACAAATTTAACAGTTATTTAAAATTGTATGATTGTTACTTAGAATTAAAGTCTCATTCATTTTAATATTACCATGGAAAAGAAGGCATGGAAGATTAAAACTTTTTGTTTCGATTATAATCTTGTCATATTCTATTAACAAGGGACAGTTATGTGATAAATGAATAGCCCTACTCAGTTAATTTTCCTTAACATTCTTATAGAGTTTACATTAGTATTGCTTTTATAACAGACAATGACTTGGATCCTTGAAGATTCCCAAGCTGTATTTACTAAAGCAATTCATCTGTGTAAAATTCAAGAATGTAGTAACATTAAACAACATACAATTTTTTACATAGTTGTACAAGGTTTAGTTCTAAAAAAAGTGGAAGTTTGGTAAAACAAATAATTTAAAAAGAAAACAAATGTAAATTAAACAAAAGATTTTACTTTCTCCATTAAAAGTAAATTAAGATGTTAGCAAACGATATCTAAGCTACCCTCCTACTCAGCTCAATCCAGCTGCATCTGTGAGTCAGGCTATTTTCAACTGCTTTTAATTAGCAGTTTTTGTGAATATCTCAGAGGTTGCAAATTGAAAAGAACATTGACCAGCAGATTCTGTACTGCTTAAAAAGGAAATGTCCTAGGGAGAACTCTAAATAGTGATAAAGAATCTCAGCAGTAATGGAAGGGCAATGATAGGGCATGTAGCAGGAAATAAAAAAATGTAAGAACCACTGAAGTCTCAGCCTTGATGCTATAAAAATAAGATGGAGAAGACAGTAAATGAATTTGTCTCCTACAATTAAGGGAATGTTGGAAAAAAAAATCTATCATCTCATCAGAGACACTTTAAACTGTACTCAGTAGCTACAGTGAGGTGAGCTAATTACTCTAATTTTGGTATCATGATATACTTTCTAACAATTCACCAAATTTGAAGCAGATTGCTATTTCCAAGGTTTTTTTTTTTTTTAACACACTTCCACATATCACGTAGTACTATAGCTCATACTATTTTATGTATTGTGAAAAATAAAAGGTGTGTGCTTACACAGAAAATTAAGTCTGATTATTCCAGTTTCTATTTTGATTTTTGATTCTTAATCTTGGGGCAGCCAGGGTATTGTGAATGATGGATTTTTTTTTAATTAGAATAAGCTATGATGAAAATATTTTCCTGTAGCAAAACTATTATCCAATCCTGTTTCCAACTGAGAACACTTCTTCTTCTATATCAATCAACTAGCAAATTGATTTAAGGAACTATGGGGTGCATTTTATATAAATACTAATACAAATGGTGATGAATTTATTTAGACGATGCTATAAAATTGGCCAACCTATCCCATATGTATCTGTGTATGTATAAATCTATATATCTACACATTTTTCTACATTCCCCCCAAATAAAATCAAGATTAAACCAGTCATAAAAATACAGGATTCAAGAAAGATTTGTAAAAAATCAAAGTACAATTCTTGCTTTCTTGAGGTCAAAGGAAGACTGATATGCTTAGATTTATAATATTAGATGTTTTATATTTTTAATTCAGTACTTTTATACACTATGTGTTAACAAGTCAAAAAATACATAGATATGTACCAGCGAGACCATTATTGAACTATTCCAAAAGAAACGGTTAGTAAAACCTATTGGATGGGTTTATTTTTTACTTTTATTTGTTTTCTTTCTATACACTAATCTATATAGCCAGGTTGGTTTTATATCATCTTATTAAAAACCATGCTTGTTCCATATATTTCCTCATAAATCCCTCAAATATCAAGTACGCACAAACATCACCTCTAGACCTTTGCTAAACAAAATAAAGATACCATGCTCCTTCCATTTAAAGATCATATATTTCACAGAGGATCTTGTATGGTTTTGTTATTGTGCCTTAGAAGGCATAGTTATGTGTGCTTATTTATATGTTGTTACAAAATGTAATTCAAATTTTTGTGTATAATTATTATTCTCATTTAATGCACATATACATTTCATTAGTATTCAACATAAAATAAATTAAGACTTATAAAACTATGTTAATAGTAATGTAAGATGGGGTAATTTTTAGAAAAATATTGATAACATATAACATAAAGTGAAAATGCAATATGAGAAATGTAATTGTACCCAAATGCCTAAAATTGTCATTAAGAAAGAATATATATCTCTGCTGGTTCTCACAATTTATACTTGCATTAAAAGGATGCTGACAGGGGCTAGGCCTGGTGGCTCACACCTGTAATCCTAGTACTCTGGGAGGCTGAGGCAGGAGCATTGCTTGAGCATTGCTTAAGTTCAAGACAAGCCTGAGCAAGAGCAAGACCCCATCTCTACTAAAAAAAAATAGAAAAAATAATTAGCTGGGTGTGGTGGCCTATGCCTATAGTCCCAGCTACTCAAGAGGCTGAGGCAGGAGGATCACTTGAGCCCAGGAGTTTGAGGTTGCTGTGAGCTAGGCTGATGCCACTGCACACTAACCCAGGCAACAGAGTGAGACTTTGTCTCAAAAAAGAAAAGAATACTGACAGGAAATTCACTAACCCAAATGTAGTGTTCACTCTGTGTGGTTATTTAAGGGAAAATGAGACAGCAGTTGGTTAATTTCCTCATCGAAAATTTTCAGGAGCACTTTATAAAGGACTCCATTCACTCTGTATGCCCAATTCCCATTAATCTAGTTAAACACTCATTCATTCGATAGATATTTATTGAAGGCAATACTGGATATAAACCAGCGTTGGTTTTTTTAAAATCTATTTATTTATTTATTTATTTATTTATTTTTTATTTCAGCTTATCATGGGGGTACAAAAGCTCAGGTTATATACATTGTCCATGTCCCGCCCATCCCCCCGAGTCAGAGCCTCAAGCGTTCCATTCTCCAGACGGTGTGCCTGGCACTCACTATGTAGTCATACATCCATCCCCTCCCCCAAACCCCCACTTCCCATAGTCAGCACCTTCAAGCATGACCATTCCTCAGACCAGTGCGCAACGCACTCATCATGTAGGCATACACCCATCCCCTCCCCCCACCCCCCATCTCAGTCTGATATCCAATTGGTATCCTTCCCCGATGTGCATTTAGGTTACGATCAGGGAAACCAGTTTTCTGGTGAGTACATGTGATGCTTGTTTTTCCATTCTTTGGATACTTCACTTAACATAATGGGTTCCAACTCTCTCCACGAAAACCAGAGAGATGTCATATCACCATTATTTCTTATAGCTGAGTAATACTCCATGATATACATACACCACAGTTTACCAATCCTTTCGTGGATTGATGGGCATTTGGGTTGTTTCCGCATCTTTGCAATTGTGAATTGTGCTGCTATAAACATTCGGGTACAGGTGTCTTTGTTATAGAATGGCTTTTGTTCCTTTGGGTAGATGCCCAATAATGGGATTGCTGGATCAAATGGTAGGTCTACTTGAATCTGTTTAATGTATCTCCATAATGCTTTCCATAGGGGTTGCACTAGTTTTCAGTCCCACCAGCAGTGTATGAGTGTTCCTGTCTCTCCGCATCCACGCTAACATGTGTTGTCCTGGGACTTTTTGATAAAGGTCATTCTCACTGGAATTAAGTAATATCTCTTTGTGGTTTTGATTTGCATTTCCCTGATTATTAGCGATGTTGAGCATTTTTTCATATGTTTGTTAGCCATTCTTATATCTTCTTTTGAAAAATTTCTATTCAAGGCCTTTGCCCATTTTTTGATAGGGTTGTTTGATTTTTTCTTGCTGATTTTTTGAGTTCTAAATAGATTTTTGTTATCAGTCTTTTATCTGATGTGTAGTATGCGAAAATTTTTCCCATTCTGTAGGCTGTCTGTTTATTTTCGTGACTGTTTCTTTGGCTGTGCAGAAGCTTTTTAATTTAATCAGGTCCCATTCGTTTATTTTCGTTGTTGCTGTGATTGCCTTGGGGTTTTTCTTCATAAATTCTTTGCCTAGACCAATGTCTGTAAGAGTCTTTCCTACAATTTCTTCTAGAATTCTAATCGTTTCCCATTTAAGGTTTAAATCTATTATCCACCGTGATTTGATTTTTGTGAGAGGTGAAATCTGTTGGTCCTGTTTCAGTCTTCTACATGTGGCTATCCAGTTTTCCCAGCACCATTTATTGAATAGGGATTCTTGTCCCCAGAGGATGTTTTTGTCTATTTTGTCAAAGATTAGATGGCTATATGAATATGGTTTCATATTTGGATTTTCTGTTCTGTTCCACTGGTCTGTGTCCCTGCACTTGTGCCAATACCAGGCAGTTTTAATAACCACAGCCTTGTAGTATAGTTTGAAGTCTGGCAAATTAATACCTCCCATTTTGTTTTTATTGCTTAAAATTGCTTTTTCTATATGGGGTCTTCTCTGATTCCATACAAAGTGCATAATTATTTTTTTCTATATCTGTGAAAAATGATGTTGGCAATTTAATAAGGATTGCATTGAATCTGTAGATTACTTTGGGTAGTAGAGACATTTTAACAATGTTGATTCTTCCAATCCACGAACATGGTATGGTTTTCCACCTATTTACATGCTCTGCAATTTCCTTCTTCAGTGTTTCATAGTTCTCCCTATAGAGGTCCTTTACCTCTTTAGTTAAATATATTCCTAGATATTTTATTTTCTTTGTTGCTATTTTGAGGGGTATTGAGTCTTTAATTTGGTTCTCTGATTGACTGTTATTGGCATATATGAATGCCTCTGATTTGCGTGTATTGATTTTGTAACCTGAGACTTACTGAATTCATTAGTCAATCCCAGGAGTCTCTTGGTTGAATCCTTGGGGTTTTCCAGATATAACATCATATCATCAGTGAAGAGTGAGAGCTTGATCTTTTCTTTCCCTATTTGAACTCCCTTGATTCTGCTCTCTCTTCTGATAGCTCTCGCAAGGACTTCCAATACTATGTTGAAAAGTAATGGGGACAGTGGTCAGCCTTGTCTGGTTCCAGTTCGAAGTGGGAATGCTTTCAATTTTTCCCCATTTAGTATGATGTTGGCTGTGGGTTTGTCATATATGGCTTGTATCGTTTTAAGGTAGGTCCTATTTATGCCTATTTTGTTAAGCTTTCTTATCATAAAAAGGTGTTGAATTTTGTAAAATGCTTTTTCTGCATCTATGGAAAGGATCATATGGTCTTTATTTTTGCTTCTATTTATGTGGTGAATTATATTTATAGATTTACGTATGTTGAAGCCCCCCCTGCATTTCTGGGATGAAGCCCACTTGGTCATGATGAATTATTTTTTTGATAAGCACTTGGATATGGTTTGCTAGGATTTTATTGACAATTTTTGCATCTATGCTCATGAGGCAAATTGGTCTGTAGTTTTCTTTTTTTGTTGCATCCTTTCCTGGTTTTGGTATCAATGTTATATTGGCTTGGTAAAATGTGTTGGGGAGAATTCCATCCTTCTCGATATTGGAGAATAGTTTATGCAGGATGGGCACCAGTTCATCTTTGTATGTGTGGTAAAATTTAGGTGTGAACCCATCCGGACCAGGGCTTTTCTTTTTGGGAAGGTTTTTTATTGCTGTTTCAATTTCAGTTCTTGATATTGGTCTATTCAGGAATTCTATTTCTTCCTGATTGAGTTTGGGAAGGCTATGTGTTTCTAAGAAATTGTCTATTTCCTCCACATTTTCCAGTTTGTGTGCATAAAGATTTTTGTAGAATTCATAGATGATATCGTGTATCTCTGTGGCATCAGTTGTGATTTCTCCTTTCATGTTCCTGATGGAGGTTATTAGAGATTTTTCATTTCTGCTCTTGGTTAGTCTAGCCAGTAGGGTGTCTATTTTGTTTATCTTTTCAAAGAACCAACTTTTAGTTTTATTAATTTCCCTTATGGTACTTTTGTTGTCCTTTTCATTTAATTCTGATTTGATCTTAATAATTTCTCACCTTCTGCTGGGTTTGAGGTCGGTCTGTTCTTCTTTCTCCAGCTCTTTGAGTCTATTCATTAGATTGTCTATTTGTAAGTTTTCTGTCTTTTTGATATAGGGATTTATAGAAATGAATTTTCCTCTCAGGACTGCTTTAGCTGTGTCCCATAGATTTTGATAAGTTGTGTCTCCTTTGTCATTTAATTCAAAGAATCTTTTGATTTCTGACTTGAATTCTTCCTTTATAGAATAATCATTCAGGAGAAGGTTGTTTAGCTTCCATGACTTTGAGTAGGAATGAGAGTTTCTGTTAGGGTTCATTATTGCTTTTATTCCACTGTGATCTGAGAAGATGCATGGTATGATTTCTATTTTTTTAACTTTTTTAAGACATGCTTTATGTCCTAGGGTATGGTCTATCTTAGAGAATGTCCTGTGAGCTGATGAGAAGAATGTATATTCAGTGGATTTTGGGTAGAATGTCCTATAGATGTCAGTCAGGCCCATTTGTTCTAGCATTCTATTTAAGTCCATTTTTTCTTTGCTTATTTTCTGTTTGGAGGATCTGTCCTGTACTGTCAGTGGGGTGTTAAAGTCTCCAGCTCTTACAGTATTGTGGTCTATCATTTGGTTCAGATCAAGTAGAGTTTGCTTTATGAATCTGGGTGCGCCTAAGTTGGGTACATATATATTAAGTATGGTTATGTCTTCTTGTTGAATTGTGCCTTTCACCAGTATATAGTAACCATCTTTGTCTTTCATTACTTTTGTTGGTTTAAAAACTAAGTTATTGGAAATTAAAACTGCCACACCGGCTTTCTTTTGGCTACCATTTGCTTAAAATATCGATTTCCATCCTTTTATTTTCAGTCTAAATGGATCTTTGCAGGTTAGGTGAGTTTCCTGAAGACAGCAGATGCTTGGTTTGTGTTTTTTTATCCATTGGCCCAGTCTATGTCTCTTGAGTGGGGAATTGAGGCCATTGACATTTAGTGAGAGAACTGATAAGTGGGACAGATTTCTGTTCATCTTGTTGGGTAGAACTTCATTGCTATGTTTTCTCTCTTGAGCCATTGTGGTGGCTGGAATTTGATCTTTAGCTCTTGAGTGGTTTTACATTCATGGGCCTTTCTTGTGCTGATCCATGCGTAACTCTCTTTTGAGTACTTCTTGGAGGGCTGGTCTTGTCTTGGTAAATTCCCTCAATCCTTGTTTATCTGAGAATGTCTTAATTTCTCCTTCATATAGAAAACTTAGCTTAGCTGGGTACAAGATTCTAGCCTGGGCATTTTTCTATTTCAGAAGAGTGAGAATGGGGCCCCAACCTCTTCTTGCTTGTAAGGTTTCAGTTGAGAAATCTGGTGTAATTCTAATGGGCTTTCCTTTGAATGTTACTTGTTTCTTTCTCCTTACTGCTCGAAGAAGGGTCTCTATAGTGGATATTTTGGTCAGTCTGATGACTACGTGGCGTGGTGTTTTCCTATTTGCTATGAATCTCCCAGGGGTTCTTTGAGCTTCTTGAACATGTATATCTAGAGTTTTAGCAAAGCCTGGGATATTTTCCTCTATTTTGTCTTCAAATAGCTTATCCAGCCCTTGGTTATTATCTTCTTCCCCCTCAGGGATGCCGATAACTCTCACGTTAGGCTTCTTCACATAATCCCACATTTCTTGTAGACTCTGATCTTTTTTCTTATTTCTTTGTTCTATCTCTGTGACTGACTTAATTGGAAAGAGTTATCTTCAATCTCTGAGATTCTTTCTTCTGTTTGATCTATCCTGCTCTTGAGACTTTCCACTGTGTTCTGTAGCTCCCTGAATAAATTCTTCATTTCTAGGAGTTCAGTTTGGTTTTTCTTCAATATTTCAATTTCTGTAGTGAATTTTTCTTCCAAATCTTGGATTTTTTTTGTGGTTTCTTTGTGTTGGTTATCTATTTTTTCTTGTATATTATTCAGCTTATTTATAATCCATAACTGACATTCGTCCTGTAACATGTTGGTATTTTGAATCTGGTTTGTGTCAATTGGTAGAGAGCTGGTATTTCTCTTTGGGGGCGAGGTTTCCTTTTGGTTTTTTTGTGCTCCCCATATTTTTCCGCTGAGCCCTTCCCATCTGTATCTATTGTTCGATCTTTTCTTACAGCTTTAGTCTGGCTAATAGCACGCCTTGTACTCTGTTCTTAGGCTGTGAAACAATCTAGGTATGTTGCTTCCTTTGTCCAGAGGGGGAGACTGTTGTGTGTTGTTCAGAGTTTTTTCTGTCTCAGTTGGGGGACTGCTTCTGATGGGTCCACCCCCAGAGGGTTGGCTTGACCTAAGACCGGTTTGGCAAGTTAAGTCACTGTGTGTTGGACTTTCAGTTAGCAGGCAGGATTCACACTATTTGCAGGCAGAAAGTCTCTCTCTCTCTCTCTTTTTTTTTTTTCCCTGTTTTTTGTTTCTTCCTCTAGAGGGGTGGTTTCTGTCTCTTTCCACAGGAAAGACACTGGCTAGGGGGAGGAGGCGGTGCCCTCACTTGCTCAGTGTCCCAGCTGCTACAGCTCCCATGGGCAAAGGTCTACCCTGTCCCAATTTCCGCAAGGTCCAGGCTCCCCACTCTTGTGTCTGGGGAAGCACTCAGTGTTCACACCCGGGAATGGGACCTGGAGAGGGTCCACAGACCAGGGGAGGGAGCCCCCTGTGGAGCCGCCCGTCACCCTATGGCTCCGCAGCAGCTAGGTCTTGGACCCCACAATGGTGACTGCCCGCCCGCAGATCACCGGCACTGGGGGGGAATGTTCAGAGTCCGGCAGGCACCAGGGCCAGGGGCCCGGTGAGCACCGGAGTCCACAGTAGTTCCCCAGATAGAGGGCCACTGAAGAGGAGAAAAGAAAAAGAAAAAGAAAAAAAAAAGAAGAAAAAAAATAAAAAATAAAATAAAATAAAATAAATAAAAATTTAAAAAATCTGTAATTCCGTGACCCTTCCTGGGTTTTCACCTTAGCGCAGTTCCGCCCCTTTCCCTTTAAGCGCTGCGTCCCTGCGGAGATCCCCTAGAGTCTAAGCTCTTTCCCGCTGATTTCTCGTATCCTTAGAGTTCATACAAAGCCAGAACTCTTGGTGTGGGGTCACGGACTAGGGGAGGCAGCCGCCCCGCACCCTATATTTCCGCAGCGACTAGGCTGTGGACCCCAAGATGGTGACCGTGCGCCCCCCGATCGCTGGCGCTGGGGGAGAATGTTCAGAGCTCGGCAGGTGCCAGAGCCGGGGGCCTGGCAAGCACCAGGGCCCACAGCAGCTCCCCGGCTAGAGGGCCACCGAAGAAGAAAAAGAAAAAGAAATCTATAATTCTGTGATCCTTCGCAGCCCCTCGCCTTAGTGCGGTTCCGCCCCTTTCCCTTTAAGTCTTGTGTCCCCCCACCCCCAGATCCCCTAGAGTCTAAGCTCTTTCCCGCTGATGTCTCCTGTCCACAGAGTTCATACAAACCCACAGCTCTTGGCGTGGGGTCACGGACTATAAAAGGGAGCTGCCCGGGACCCGCGCGTCCCCCTATGGATCCGCAGCAGCTTCGCTGTGGACCCCGAGATGGTGAATGCGCGCCCGCCAAACGCCAGCGCTGGGGGAGAATGTCCCGAGCTCGGCAGGCGGCAGAGCCCATCGCAGCTCCCCGGCTAGAGGGCCGAAGAAGAAAAAGAAAAAAAAAAAAATCTATATTTCCACGATCCTTTGCGGCTCCTCGCCTTAGCGCAGCTCCGCACCTTTCCCTTTAAGCCTTGTGTCGCTGCAGAAATCCCCCAGAGTCTAAGCTCCTTCCCGCCGATGTCACCTGTCCTCGGAGCTCCACGTCTCCCGCGGTGATTCTGCCCCAACTTCAGTCAGATCCCTGATTGAGCGGGTGTGGAGGTCAGTGGGGAGAACAAGCCGCTTTGCTGTGGGGCTGAACCCCCTCACTCATTGGTGACGCCGGTACAGCCGTCCCACACTCCGCTGTCTATTTTCTGTCCCGCACTCTCCACATTATCTCGATCCGATTTCCCCTTAGCCTCTGTTTTTTCTTGTTCTCTGTGTCCCACGGTGATTCTCCGTGGGTTCGCACTGCTGTTCTTGCGGGGTAGGGATCCTCTAGCGTTGTGGCAGGTGGAGATCCACGCCTTCCTCTCCGGGAGCACGAATCCAGGAGGTCACCTCCACTCCACCATCTTCCTTGGTGAAAAATAAACCAGTTTTTTAACAATAAGGTAAGCTTTTCTTCCCTTGTGAAACACACATTCCTAATAAAGGGAGATAGTAAGACAATAAATGATTAAATTTTATAGTATATTATGAAGTTATAGATTCTACATTAGACTGGGGTAAAGAATATTGGGAAAGCAGAAAGTTGTTTTTTTTTTTTAATGGTCCTGGTATTAATTAATGGTTGAGAGAAACTTCATTTGAGCAAAGCTTTGATAAGGATCTTGAGGGATTCAATCCTGAACAGATATTATGAGGAAGAACCTTCCAGGTTGAGAGAAGCCAGAAAATGCCCTGAGGCAAAGGTGGCTGGCGTGTCTGATAATCAGTGTGGAGGTACATGTGACCAAGGGGAAGTGGGGGTAGGAGAGAGGTGGGGGTGGGAGGACCAGAGATCTTGTGGGGGCAGGTGACGCAGTGCTTTACAGACCATTTTAAGGAGTATCATTTTTCTCTGAATAAAACACAGTCATTGGAGGGTGCCAGGAGTGATACAATCCAAATTTCATTTGAAAAGGATCTCTGTGGTGAAAATATACTGAGGAGAGAGAATAAGCACTAAGACCAGGTAAGAAACAATTTATAATAGTACTCTAGTGATAGAAGAGGGGAGCGCGGACAGTATGGTAGGATGTGGACAGGTTCTTGATATATGTTGAAGTTAGATCTATCAGAGGTATCTATGGGTTGGATATTCAGTGTGAGAGAAATGGAAAGATCAAGGTTGGATGGGGTGGGTTGGGGGCATCAGGTGTTTTATTTTGAACATGTTAGCCTTAAATAACTTTAATATCCAAATGGAAATAGCAAGTAGACAGACGAACATACAAGTTTGCTGTACAGGAGAAATGACCAGGTTGGAAAATTCCCTGAGAATTTCTTAAAGTCATTAATAGTTGTTTCACACATGCTAATGAAGAACTCCATTCAGCCACCAGAGTGCACGTAATATTCCTTTATTCTTCTCTTGCTCATCTCATAACTACATGTGTTGGGTATCACTGTTATTTCTCCTAAGTATTCAGTTCTTTACAAAGGGCAATGTTTTGTCTGAGGGATACAATTATCTTCTTCTTTTTGACTGTTGAGTACTAGCATCTGGGATAATCATAAAGTACAATCTTCAATTGCAAAGTAAGGGAATGCAACTTTTGGGTGTGTGTGTGTGTGTGTGTGTGTGTGTGTGTCAATGAAAATACATTACATTAATTTAGAGTAAAAACATTTAGCATTCACATTTATGTAAACTTATAAAGATTGACTGCCAGTAGTCATATCCTCTAAATGGGGTTTCACATAAGATTTTGTTGGGAAAGAAAATTTTATATTTGATAGACACAAATCACAGTAAATTAGGATATTGATATCAGTATTCCCATTTTCTTTATTACTAAGTAATTTGACTTGCTAAATAACAAAAGATATTTTAAGATTAAAGCAATATTTTCTTATTCCTAATAGAAATAAATTCACATCACTCATTAATATAGCTGCAATGCTTTTAAAAACAGTGTAATAAATAAGATTATGTAACATAAATATTATAGCCGTTTTTCCTTTATCATTCTATGAATGACATAGAATGTTTGCATGTTACAGAGTCAAAACTCAGTTAGGTATAATTTGCAATTTAATTCAACAAAGCTGAGCAGATATTGATGGAACACAAATATTTGAACACACATATTTTCCCCAAGTGATTCAAATATAGACTGAAGTGAACAAGAAATTGACACATATCAAATCTGCTCCATACTCTCTTCTATTTCTATGACCATACTTGGTCCAACTTAAGGGACATTGGCTGTTACAGAAGTTGAGATGACCTATCTAGTACTTTGGGCTTTACAGTTTTATTATCTGTAAAATATGTATTAATAACTCATCTCGGGCATCAATGGGAATGAAATCATTTAATATATGTAATTTATTCAGAATAGTGAGTGCCACATAGTAAGAGGTATGTTTACAAGAATTATGATATTATTTTACCATTCAATATTATATAGCCATGTGAATTGATTTTATTCATTTCTGAGATTATACAAAATATTTCATGTTAATTATTTTCAATAATTATTTTTAAAGAATTTTAAATATTCTTAAAATGATTAGAAATGTTTTTCTAATAGGAAAAATATTGTGTGAAGATTTAAAAATCTATCATTAATAGAATATGTTATTAATGTAACCATGTAAATAATTGGATTTAAGGATAAAACAAACTTCCTTTACTAGAGATTTTTATGATTACATATGTTAGATAGTTGGTACACTCTTAGTTTTTTAATTTAACTCTACAGTCTCAGGGTAATGTGTTTATATATTATTCTTTTCAGTTTCAAATAACTTTGAACCTACAGAATATTTATAACTATCCATATAATTTTTATTTTCCTGAACCATTTGAAAATAAGTTGCTGACAAATGACTGGTCAAAATAATCTTAAAAATTGATAAATATTATTATCAAATACTCAAACTCCATAAAGTTTTATTGATTGTCCCAATGTCCTTTAGAGAAAACAGATCCACTCAAGAATCAGAAATTGCATTTTTTCTTCATGTCTCATTATTTTCTCAGGTTACTCAATAAAATTAGTGCATATGTTTCTCAGGTATACAATGTATACCTATAGAATTATTGTTATTTATAGGAGAGTTGCTATTAGGTTTTAGGGACTGAAAGACACAGATTAACAGAAAGTGATAAGGATAAATTTTCTCACAAAATTATATATTGAAATAAAAATGTTTCAGTATTTGTTACTATTAGGAATCTTATACTAATAATGTTTGTAATATTATGTAATAAAGTAGTGATTGAGGCAGAAAAAGAGAAAAAAGCATTAATCATAATAATGCAAAGAAAAAATACTCAAATAATTAGTATGCATCAACAATTTTGAAAATTCAGTAAGGTTTTAAAAAATAACAGTAACTAGTAAAATGAGAAACTGAACCCCAAATATTCACAACGAATCTGTAATACATGACTGCCATCAAAGAAACATCAATTTTTCAGTGATTGGGGAGGATTTTTACCACTTCAAATGGCTGATTGTTATACAAGCAATTTCTTAGAACATGTGAAATTTAAGTCATTGAAATCATTCTTAGCTGGTATTTTTTACTGTATAGAAATAGCCTTAATGTACCTTCCATTATGTATAGATGAATCATAAATCCAAATGTGTCAGATTGGTAAATGCAGTAAAGGCTGGAAGTTTTTTAAAGAATATCCAGGGTTTTTCCTTTGTGCAATCTCTTCTAGGAAAATCTAAGCATAACCATTCCTTTCTTAGAAATGCTATAGTTTCTATGCTAAAATAGAACTGATGACCTAATATAGAAAAGTTCATGTACTTTAAATGTATGAACATGTGTTTAAGCAAGACCTTGTTCAAAATTAGATAAATGAATTTAATTTTACTTGAGAAATAAAAAACAAATTTTATCTTTCAATATTTCCCAGATCTTAATCACTGTTTTGTATCATCAATTATTTAGGATTGATATTATTTTGAATTATGTAGCTTTTTGTTCTCAAGTTGTAATAGAACTATTATATTTTTTTCATAAAATGAAGAAATTAGTTTTTTAAAGTCTTATTTTTCAGGCATAGAATTGGGTTTCTGTGCATGTTAGATTGTTTATAAAAAATGTAGTCTAATATTTTTGTTAGGTTTGGCATGCAACTTTCAGTGTAATAAGTTGTGGGCCTAAAAGTTATTCATTTAAAGAATTTGTATATTAAAAGGTCTTGACAACTGTCTAAATGTATATATGTATACATAGATATAGATAGTATGTGTGTGTATACACATATAGATAGACAGTAATTTGAAATCCATGCCAGTTTCTCACCCATATTAAAATGAATAAACTATGCAAGTGCTTCTTAATTTCCACATAATGAGACTACTAGGTTCACATTACTTGTTTTCTCTAAAATTTAAAGAATAATAAATGTCTTAAATTTTTAACGCCTGCCACTATTGGATAAATGTAGTCATATGGGGGTAAAAATAAAGGACTTTGGTTACTTGAATGCAACTTTGTTCATAAAAAAAAGGGATACAAACATAATTATTCATTTTCCCTATCCAATAATACAGGGGAAAAACGCTCAGAATATCAATATCAATATTACTACTACTAATATTATTACTGAAAATTAATTTCCGCTAGACATATGCTGCAAAATTATTATATTTTAAAATCAGTTATTTTCTCTCTATATGATTATGCCACCAACTAATTACACAGATTTGTTTCATTGTCTTAGGGATCTCAATTGTTAGGGATTGTTTTGGTATTTAATTTTCTTTTACAATATATAAATTTATGTGGTTTTAAAGTCAACTCTACAAAACAAGATTTTCATAAATTATTTCTTTCTTTGTATATTTGCCAGTATTTCTTTATGAAAGAGATCTGGAGGTGACACTGTGGTTCACATGGTAATACATGTATGTGTGGCAGATGTTGCAAAATTTCCCTCTGTAGGATTATAACACTTTTCATTCTTGCCAGAAATGTATTAATATACTGTGGCCTGATCCCCAGTAGCCATATCAGTAGAGTAAGTTTTCAAACATTCCTGTTTTTCCAAATTATAGAGGAAAAATGATAACTCAGTGTTGCTAATTGTGTTTACCAATACTAATTGGCAATGTTC
This sequence comes from Lemur catta, assembly GCF_020740605.2. Classification (NCBI taxonomy): domain Eukaryota; kingdom Metazoa; phylum Chordata; class Mammalia; order Primates; family Lemuridae; genus Lemur; species Lemur catta. The sequence goes on along the minus strand of NC_059131.1, from coordinate 102,980,045 downwards.
TTATGAGAAATGATGAGTGTTTCTCATATAGCTAAAAGCCATTAATATTTCTTTTGTCCAATGAAATGACTGTCAATATTTCCGGGCCAATTTTATTTCATTTTCTTTTTCTTTCACTCACCATTTTGGAAATGTTTTTATATATATAGATATTAACATTTTGCCAGCAAAAAATGTAAAATTAATTTCCCCAGTTTATTTGCCATTTACTTACGGTGTTTTATTTTTACCATATTCTTACCAACCTAAAATTAAATAGCTAAATTTTGAACATCTAAACCAAAAATTATATTTTTCACTTTTTTTTTAAATAGCTTTCAATATGAACAAAAACTTTTGAGTCTATAGCAGCTAATAACTGCATATTCCTTTGGAAAAGCCTCAATGCATGATAAAATTTCTTATTGGTGTTCATGGGAAATTAAATTATGCAATGGCTGATTTTATGTATCAATTTCACTGAGCCATGGGATACTCAGTTATATGGTTTTACATGGGTAGACATTATTTCTGGATGTGTCTGTAAGGGTATACTGGAAGAGATAAGCATTTGAATTGGTAGACTAGGTAAAACAGACGACATCAGCTGATCTGTTGAGAGCCTGAAAAAAAAAAAAGTATATATATATATAAAGATAGAGAAAGTTGAATTCCCTGCCTGACTGCTTGAATTGAGACATCAGTTTTCTCCTGCCCTTGAACTGGGACACACACCACTGACTTTCCTGGTTCTCAGGCCTTCGGACTTGGACTGAAAGTTACACCACTCACTTTCCTGCATCTCTAACTTGAAAATGGCAGACTATGGGACTTCTCAGCCTACGTGACCATGTGACTCAAGTCTTATAATAAATCTCATTACATACATATACATTATATATCAATATATATAATCAGAATCAGCACTTCCATAGTCACATCATGTTTTTGCTGTCATCTGAAATTTAAATGGGACATTTAACTTAAAGTGCATGTGCTTACAAGAAAGAATGGCAGGTGTCATCTTGTCATGTTCCACACTGTTTGATGATTTTACCGAGTTGACAAAGATGACAACTTTTAATTTCAAGATGTACACCAATACTCCGTGTTTTAAAAACACTTTATCTTCATTATTTTGCAACAAATTACAGACTTTGACATTTTGAAATTGACACATTTGTACATGAATGTGATAAAAAATTTACATAATTATACTAGAAATGGGAGAAACTGACTTCTGAATTCTAGTAAAGTGTGTTAAACATACTAAGTATAATGTTTAATTTCATCCTTATAAAAATAATGTGTGGCATATATAAATACTCCCATTTTACAAATGAGAAAATTAAAGCTTTTAAGAATTAGTCAAAATTCTCAGTATTGTATAACTAATTAATGACAGTTTGAAATTGTTTTCAGGGCCTGTCTCCAGAGGTCGTGCTCTGAATTCCTAAATTGCATTTGTTTCTATTTTATTAGGAAAGGTAATTGATAAATTCCATAATGAAACAATGCCTATTATTCTTTTCCTTCTGTTCTTATTTAATTCCATAACAACTTGACTCAGCAGGATGTTCTTTACCAGGTATAATAAAAAAGATATTAATGTGACAACCATAGACAGGAAAGGACTAAGAAAAATTGCTTATTTATGCAAGGAGCCAGGTGCCAGGGACTTGGCCTACTTATAGGCCGTAAGAGAAATTTGAAGCAGGCACATTGAGTTTGTTACACAACAGCAGCAACAAAAACAAAAAAAAAGAGAATTCACTGAAGCAGTATGACACATCCTCTAAAAGAAAGTGAAATAATTTTAAAATATGTAAATATATTTATATTTAAATGTCATATTTTATAAATAATTAAACTGATGATTTAAAAATATATTATTCTATATTGAATATAACAAGTATATAAATAGAAGAATTTTATATTATATAAATATTTAGATGTCAATAAATATATAATTTTAAATCAGTAGACTTTCATTTGGACTTGTAAAGCCATTTCCTATAGTTTGGAGGAAATAAAAGCCAATCTTTCAGGATATGAGTAAACTATGAAATCAAGAATTATATGGAATATCAAGCAGGCATAAAAGTCAGGCTATGTGAAAGCCAGCAGGACATCGTGGAGTTGAAGAACAGTTTCAGCAGAAGGTTTACAATGAAAATATGCTGAGCCCAGAGTCAATACAACTGAAGAACAAGGAAGGTTTTTTTTATTTATATAGATAAATTTATGGGGCAGAAGTGTTATTTTGTTACCTGGATAGGTTGTGCAGTGGTAAAGTCAGGGCTTCTAGGGTATCCATCCCCCAGATAATGTATATTGTATCCATTAAGTAATTTATCATCATCTACTCCCCTCAAATCCTCCAACCCTTCCAAGTCTCCACTGTGTATCATTCCGCATTCTACGTTCATCTGCACACATTGTATAGCTCCCTTATAAGTGATAACGTGGTATTTGTCTTTCTGTATCTGAGTTGTTTCACTTAAGATAATGGCCTCCAGTTCCATTCATGTTGCTGTAAAAGGCATGATTCATTCTTTTTATAGCTGAATAGTATTTCATCCTGCATATGTACCACATTTTATTATCCAGTCATCCGCTGATGGACAGTTATGTTGATTCCCTGTCTTTGCTTTTGGGAACAGTGCTGCAAAAAACATATGTGTGCAGATATCTTTTTTATATAATGGTTTCTTTTCCTTTGGGTAAATATCAGGTAGTGGGATTGCTGAATCAAATAGTAGTTCTGTTTTTAGTTCTTTGAAAGATCTCCATACTGTTCTCCATAGAGGTTGTACTAATTTACATTCTCACCAACAAGAGTGTAAGCAGTCCCCTTTCTCCACACTCTCATCGACTTCTGCTAATTTTGTATGTTTAATAATAGCCATTCTGACTGGTGATATCTCATTGCAGTTTTATTACAATTTGCATTTCTCTGATGATTAGTGATGTTAAGTATATTTTCATATACTTGTGCATTTGTATGCCTTCTTTTGAATAATGCCTATTCATGTCCTTTGCCCACTTTTTAATGGGATTATTTGTTTTTGTTGTTGAGATAAATTTTAGATATAGTCCCTTGTCAGATGCATAATTTCCAAATATTTTCTCCCATTCTTCAGGTTATCTACTCTATTTACTCTGTTGATTATTTTGTTGTACAGAAGTTTTTTTAGTTTAAGTCCTATTTGTCTATTTTTTGTTGTTGCATTTGTTTTTGAGAACTTGAGTTATAAATTCATTGCCTAAGTTAGTGTCCAGAAGAGTTTTCTCTAGTTTTTCTTATAGTATTTTTATACTTTCAGATCTTAACATTGAAATTTGTAATCTATCTTGAGTTAATTTTTGTATATGGTTAGAGATATGGGTCCAGGTTCACTCTCCTGCATATGGCAAACAAATTTTCCCAGCTCCATTTATTTTATTTTTTTATTTTAAAATTTTTATTTACTTTATTATATTTTTATTTCAAAGTATTATAGGTATACAAATGTTTTTGGACATATGGATCACTTTTGTAATGCTTGAGTCAGAATTAAAAGTGTGCCCTGTTACCTAGACAGTGTTCCTTATACCTGTTACGTAGGTTTTCACCCATCCTCTCCTCCCCTTTCCCCCTGCTTGACTTCTATTGACTTTTACTTCCCTCTAGGCACAAGTGTGCTCATCAGTTAGTTCCAATTTAATAGTGAGTACATGTGATGTTTGTTTTTCCATTCTTTAAATACTTTACTTAGGATAATGGTTTCCAGTTCCATCCAAATTGTTGCAAAAAGCATCAGGCCATCCTTTTTTATGGCTGAGCAGTATTCCATGGCATACGTATCATGAATTGATGAGCATTTTTGTTGATTCTACATCTTTGCAATTGTGAGTTGTGCTGCAATAAACATTCAAGTGTAGGTGTCTTTTTGACAAAATGACTTCTTTTCCCTTGGGTAAATATCCAGTAGTAGGATTTCTGGATCATATGGTAGGTCAACTTTTAGATCTTTGAGGAATCTCCATACTGGTTTCCATAGAAACAGTACTAATTTGCAGTCACGCCATAAGTGTTTCTTTCTCTCTGCACCCATGCCAGAATATCTTGGTTTTGGACTTTTTAATAATAGCCATTCTGGAGTGTTCTTTCCCCAGTGTAAGTTCTTGTCAGCTTTGTCAATGATCAGTTGGCTGTATTTCTATATTTTTTCTTCTGTTCCATTGATCTATGTATCTATTTTTATAACAGTACCATGTTTTTATTTTTGGTTAGTATAGCCTTGTGTTATAATTTAAAGTTGGATAATGTGATATCTCCAGGTTTATGCATATTATCCCTGTTTGCTAATACTATCTTATATCTAGAAAACCCTGAAGACTCCACCAAAAACACTACGAATTGATCAATGAATTCAGTAAAGTTTCAGGATACAGAATCAATGTGCATGAGTAGCATTTCCATACACCAATAGCTGAGAACCAAGTCAAGAAGGCAATCCCATTTTCAATAGCTACATTAAATAAATAAATACTTAGAAATATATTTAACCAAGGCAGTGAAAAAACTCTAAAAGGAAAACTACGAAACACTGATGAAAGAAATTGTAGACAACACAAACAAATGGAAAAACATCCCATGATCATAGATCACGAGAATTAATATTGTCAAAATGACCATGTTGCTCAAAGTAATCTACAGATTCAACCCCTGTCAAAATACCAATGGTCATTTTTTCATAGAAGTAGAGAAAACAACCCTAAAATTCATATGGAATGAAAAAAGAGCCAAAATAGTCAAAGCAATCCTAAACAAAAAGAACAAACTGGATTTTGACCAAAGGAAAAGACAATATCAGTGTTTTAATGTCACGGGGCCAACCTTGAACCAGGATAGACACGAGAGTTGATTGATGCTAAAACAGATAAGAACAAGAAAATATAAATCTTTATTTTTTATTTTGATATATTTTCAAAGCATATCATACTCCCTGGCTGATAGTGGGGGCTCCATAAATACTTATCTAATAAATTATTCTCTCATTTGGGTGCACCTTTCACCAATGGTTATGGTGAATTGGAGGAGAGAATACATCTTGGAGCCAAAGCAATCTGAATGCAAGGCACACATTAGTATTCACTAACTTGGTGCCAGTTAAAAAATTGTTTAATTTTTATCAACTCCTTAATTCAAAATAATACTTGCATTGCTCTAAAGATTATACAATTTGAAGAAAATAGAGAATTAAAAAAATATCAATGTCTATTTAAAGTCATCAGCTAAATAAAAAAAAAAACAACAAATATAAAAATCTCACTCTCATATTCTTATAGTCAGTTGTTGATGTCAAAGCTTGTTTTGATCCTTTTGACACTGGTGACATTTTGCACCTATTTGTTATGCTTTTTTTGTTTTAATTTTGGTACAATTTCTTTAATCTGAAATATGATTCTCTATTTCTACTCAACTGACCTAAATAAAATATTTGCTATTAATAAATAAAATATTTAATAAAAAGAATTTGTCTTTTTAAATGTTAATGTTTAATGCTATGTTGATGTTAAGAGATATTTAATAATAATAATGTTTAATGTTAATAATAAACTATTTTTAGCACAGTTTATGGTTCACAGCAAAATTTTGTGAAAATTACAGAGATTTCCCATATACCTTCTGCCCCACACATGAACAGCCTCCCTGGTTTTGTATATCTCCTACCAGAGTGGCACATTTGTTATAATTGATGACTCTACATTGAGACACTGTTACCACTCAAAGTCCGTAGTTTATACTAGGGTTTACTCTTGGTGTTGTACAGTCCATGAGTTTGGGCAAATGTAAAATGGCAAGTATCCAACACCATTATAGCATTATACAGAGTAGCTTCACCACCCTAAAAATCTTTTGTGTCCCATATGTTCTTTTTTTTTTTTCCGATTAGCGATTTAGTCCTTTTGTGTTGCTATAAAGGATTACCTGAGGATGAGTAGTTTATAAATGGAAGAGATTTATTTAACTCATGGTTCCATAGACTATACAGGAATCAAGACACCAGCAGCTGCTTCTGTTGAGGGATTCAGGAAGCTTTCACTCACAGAAGAAGACTAAAGGGAGCAGGCATCACACTGCAAGAGGAAGGAAGCAAGAGAGAGAGGGGAGGGAGGTCCCAGGCTTTTTTTTAACAATCAGTGCCATGGAAACCAACGAGGCAAGAACTCACTTATTACTGCTAGGCCTGCACAAAGCCATTCATGAAGGATCCACCTTTTTTACCCAAACACCTCCCACTAGTCCCCACCTCCAACACTGGTGATCACATTTCAACATGAGGTTTGAGGGGATGAATATGCAAACTATGTCAATTAGATATAAAAGTAGAATGTTTTAAATAATTTCTTACTGTAACATTATTGAAATTCTCAGATTCTTTATCATAGCAACAGAAAGCATGACTTGTGGAAGACATGGCCAACTTGCTATTAATTTAGACCAGTAATTCCAGTCATCCTAATAATAATTGGCACTTAGGTGATAAGTGTTATAAATAGGTCCTGGTTTTCTCACTTCTCTACTCACTACTGTGACAGTTAATTATACAAATTGGGTTATTCATGTCATACTCAACTACATCAGAGTTGAGGGGCCAGGAGAAAAAAAGCACTAGGAGCACGTAGCATCTGGTCCAAAATGAAATTCCACAAGCCCAGCTGCTAAAATGCCTGCTCTACCCTGAAGACCCTATACAGTCACTCACCAATCTGCTTGCCAGTTCCCCAAAGCTTCTCTAGTGCCAATGAGCTTTCTTACAAAACAATATATAACATTTCCCTTTCTAATAAAACTCCCAACATTCTCTTTGTTTTTGGACGTATTGAAGATTGCTTGGTCTGTGTGTATGCCCCAAATTGCAATTCAGTTGTTTCAAATGTAGAGATTCATCTCTGTATTTGATTTGACACTACAATAATTCAAATAAAAAATGATAATAGTAAAGCTTTTAAATTGTTGATTTGATTTGGTCACATAGTTTTAACTTGTTTGGTTCCACATCTTTATTTGAAGAGAAAGGTACTGAATATTATAGAGTTGCATGCTTTATTAAATGACAAACTAAATTCAATAAGTAAACTTTTAAGGAATTTACAATCAGATGAACACATCTCTGCAATTAATAGTGCAGTTTTTCCCTGTCTAATGATTCAGCACTCATTTGAGACAGAAGAATGAAAAGCTCTTATTTCAAAGTACATTATCATTTGGATGTCTGTTTAAAACTGAGTAAAAAGTAAAGTGCCCTCATTTTTAATTATTTTAGTGTTTGAAAACATGATTAAAGACTAAAGCCTTCACATTCTTGTATTTCCAATTTTCTAATGCACTATTTCTTCTGAGGACTATATATCACTTGATTGCTTTCTAGTTTATGTGCTATGCTTACCGAATTCAGTTTCAAATTCATTGATTTGCATATGTTACCATAACTTGAATAATTTATCATGATATATAGTCTTTGGTTGCTTTTTTGCTAATTGCATATATCAAATGTTGAGTTAAGCATTTCTAACTAAATCATATTTCTTTTTTTCTAGTATAGTACACCAATTTATATTTAAGTACAATTATTGGTAATAAAATTTTAATATAATAGAACCACAAAACCAATAATGGAGAACATTAACCAAAAAACTACTAGGTAATAGCTGAAAATTTTTATTTGTTTGCTTCTATTATCTATATTTTATAATGAGTTCCATAATAAAAATTATAGTTTTGAATTCATGATTTACTTTTTTCTAAGACTGTAATATTATGCATTTTGACTATGATAATGACAATAGTCTTAAAATGACTTCTTGTTCTCAGAGTTTTAGCTGTATTTTTGCCATCTGTCTGCTTCCAGAAGTGAAAATGTTCTTTCAATTTTTATTAAGGAATGTACATCTTTACAAAATTATCACCTGAAATATTTCTATTGCAAATAATGGAATTCTCACACTCAAAATTACTTATGCTATTAGAAATATTTATTTCTCACATACCAAGAAGTTCAAAATCAGGGAGAGTACTTGATTTCTCTTTTTTTTTTTCCTTCAGAACTGTAGCCTTTATGAAAATTATCCACATTTCTTCAGCTCTGGGTAGTGTTTCCCCCACATTCATCATGATATTACCAGGAGTGTCTCTCAAGGATTTTTTTTTCAGAAGTTAAAAATATTAAACATTTCAAACAATCTATCTTTCTATTTAGTGGAATTTTTATATTGGTTGAGGGAAGGAAACAGTCACCTGTTTCCACCTGTAATATTTTTCAATGTTATAAAAAATCAGAATAGACATTCTAATCTTTAACAATTGATTTAAAGATAATAAATACTTTAAAATAAGTCTATGTATTCATAAAGAAGTTGTACCTCTTTTAAAAAACTTATTTTGCTAAATAAAACTTGAATATAAAATTGATTAATTCTTTGATAATCCTGCAGAACTTTTTAAGAATATATTTTAAGATCTTATAGGTTTGTTCCCACTATAAATTATATGTTAAACCTTCAGTTAGGTGGAAGGGTCATAATTTATTTTACTAGTATTCTGTAGATTAATATTTATATGGTTTTCAATATTATGTTGTTGCAAATCATGCTTCAATTAATGCATATGTATATATGTAGGATTCTGTTCTATAAATCTAGGAAATAATACTCCTGAGTCAAAAGGCATACATTTTAAATAATAATTTGAATGAATTTTGTGCAGTTATTCTCCATGTAGATTGTATTAGTTACATGCTAATGAATAATTATAAGCCTGTTTCTACATCATTTTATCAAGAAATGTGCTACAAAAATTTGTCCACATGCTAAGTGGGAAAAATATAGCAGAACATTAATATATGTTTTCTTATTATAAGCATTTTTTTTTGTTATTTTAAGTCATTTAAATATTTTTCCAGGAACTGTGGTTCCACGTCTTCATATCCTTCACTCATTTTTCTATAGTTTTTTTTGTTATCAATTTCTAAGTATGTAGATAAGTTCTTTCTTATCCAAAGATATGAATTGTGAACTTAATTTATAGTTTATCATAGTACACAGAATTCACACTTGTATCACATATCATACAGACACAGACACATCTTGCTGTTTTGCGATTGAATTTTTTTAGTATTCTGTAGCAAATTTATTTACCTTTCACAGCTTTTGTTCCTGAAAAAGTCTTTTTTAATCCTAGGGTATAAAGGAATATTCTATATTTACATTTCATTTAAACATAATTTATTTTAGTTAATCAAGAAATTAAGTATGTCATATATAATTTTTTCCACATATGCTCAGTTAACACATGGGAGTAGAAATCTTTGCCTCTTTTATTCATTGCCTAGTACAACTTATGGCACATGGGTCATATTAAAATGTATGTATTGGGTATATTAGTGAAATAGGTAACTATATTCTATTCACCAAATATTTGGGTTTTTTTTGTTTTGATGTGATTTTTTTTTAAGTATGTACTTTTGTTTCTGAGAATTATCTTTCATTTGAGATTTGTGTTTGAATATTTTTTGTAATATCTAATTATGTAGTATTTCAAGGTGTTAGAAGCAAGGGCTGTAGTCTGCATTATTGCTGAAGTTCTAAAAGGGAAGGTCAAGTCCTTTTAATCCCAAACTGTGTGGCAAAAATCACAATTGACAAAAACAGCAAAGGACAGATGTGACTTTGTGCTTATACATACCTAATCAAGGGATATGACAGGGAAAAATTCAGTTATACGACAAGATTGATTTTTTAGCTGCATAAAGAAAGACGAGCTAAGAAAGCAGCCTGGGGAGAATTAGTCCACGAGAAGTGAGGAACGGTGTCAGGAAAATTATTGTAAGAGTTTCAAGAAGAAATAAGGGATAAACAGTCTTGAATGCTTTTTGGGTGGAAAATAAGGCAATTGAAAAATAAACGTTGAGTTTAGTGGTTGGAGGGCATTGTGACCTGAATGAGAGTGTCCCAGTGGTTTTAACCCATTTTATAATAGAATGGGTTGACAAGCGCATGGAAGGTGAGGATATGAAAAGAATTTTTACAGAAACTCCTTGTAGAAATTTGGGTGTGAAGAAAAAAAAAGGTAAGTTTTAGCCAAAGGAATATAGGAAGTGAGGTTATTTTAAATTAACTTCTTATATTTGTTATTTTTAATATCAAAGATATAAGGTATTTTTTTAAATGAGTAGAAGAATCTACTTAAAATAAGACATTTAATATACAAGGTAGAAGATATAACTTTTAATAGAAGATTTCTGGGGTTGAGGAAAGATAAGCCCTATGTCATCAATATTATGCAATTCTGCTTAAATTCCATCCACTGCTTTCCTAAAACCCAATAGAAGTTGGTTAATGAGAATCCCATTAAAGACAAGCAAATAAATGCTTCTTGCTTTATACTCCATTTTGTCTAATATCAGCATAGTTACACCAGATTTCTTTTGGTGAGTGTTTGCATGGTATCTATTTTCTCTTCTTTAAATTTCAAAATTTCTGTGTCTCATATTTACCATGTGCTTTCTGTAAGCATTGCATTTTTAAAAAATTTCTTCTGCTAGTCTTAATAATTTAATTAAACTATTTTATTCCACATAAATATAATTATGAACATTTTATTTATAACTTCCTTGTTGCTATTTATTTTCTGTTGTCTCACCTCTTGATTATTCTCATCTTCTCCACTTTTTAATCTTACTTTGATTTAATCACATTACTAAAAGTTATTCCACTTTTCTCATATAATGGTTTATTTGTTCATTTTTATTATACTTTCAGTAGTTATTTTAAAGAATACGTTATACATCAGTATTTTATTAAAAATTAGTACTATAAATGAATGATTATACATTTATTATGTTTTTAATAATAAAAATACAATGTTACCTTTTCTAAAACAGAACTAGAAACCTTAAAACACCTTACTTTTATTTATATCTGTTCTGCTTTCTGTGCCATTGTCATAAATGTTAGTTTTAAATATATTTAAAACTCTAGAGGATGATACATTATTTTAGTCATATGTAGTGTATATTCAGATGTATTTCTCCCATATCCACCATTCATTGCTCTACTTCTTACCTTATTTTTCTTTTTTCCAGCTGGGATCATTTTCCTTGTTTCTGTGTGTTTAGTGCAGATCTTATGGTGGTAAAAAAAATCTCCTAACATGACTCTTGTTGTTGTTATTTGTAAATTACGTTATTTCCCATTAAAAAATAATGTAGCTAAAATTATAGCATACTTTCTTTTAGCACTTTAGAAATATCATCTCATTGTTTTCTGACTTCCATTTTTTGTGTGTGGAAAGTAAGCTGTCTTACTATTTCTTCATTGAAGTTAATATGTTTCTTGGTTATTTTTATGATTTCTTTCTCTTTTTTGTTAATTTTGAGAGATTTTACTAAGGTGTAACTAGTGTTTTTGGTTTGTTGTTTTGTTCGCTACCAAGCTTTGGACTCATATCCTTGAATCTGTGGTTCAATATCTTTTATCACTTTTGCAAAATTCTAGTCATTTTTTCTTCAGATGATGTTTCAGCCCGATTGACTATCTCTTTCTCCGGGACATAAATTATGGGCACATTAAACTTATCCTTTATGTTCCACCTGTTGCTATTTTTGTTTTCTTTTTGGATTTACCCTTGCCTGTGCTCTCTGCCTTCTAAGCCCAAGTATTTTTAACAGTTTTAACTTTCTAGAGAGGGTCATCTAGCTTTCCCTTTCACTGTGTCCAATCTTGTGTCACATGCATCACATGGTTCTTAATTTTTCTTTGTGGAGCTTTTTTTAAATTTTATAATTGTATTAGATTATTTTCTTATAGAATATACATTTAGTGTCTCTAGTTACAGTCTCCATTTGTCACCAGTTTTCTTGAGTGTAATAAGCACTGATATTTTTAAAAAAACATCTTTGATCACCTGAATAGCTGGGTCATCAGTAGGTCTGTGCATATTGTCTGATTTTTTTTTTAATCTTGGCCCTATTTCTGTCATGTCTATTATGTTTGATTGAATTGAATGTTAGCAATTGACTAAAGTAAATTGTAGTAATGAATGAAGTTCATCCTCACTTCTGAGGTGAATGGAATGTGGGCAGAGCATTCTATCTGTCAGTCAAGGACTGAGCTGACTCAAAGCTGGCTTGAAGTTTTCAGAAGAGTCAACCTATCTCTGGTTTCACTCTGTACTCCTTTTGCAGCCTCTCAGGGTTTCTATCTGGCTTCCACAGTATTTACTACTGCTCTCTCAGAGAAGATTTTAAACTCCCATTTGTATTATCTTGGAACTAAGAGATTAAGGAAAACTGTACTCTGTCCATTAGTTGCTTCCTGTCTGGTTTTTTAACCTTCTTTGGCAAAAACCTCATGGGGAAAAACTGTCTCAGTTTCAGACCCATTTCCCTGCGTCTCTCCTCTTGTGGGGATTTCATCCTCATATCTAATAGCTCCTAGCTGCTATAACTGCCATAAACTCCATTTTAGGGATATCTCCTGTTACTTAGATTACCGTATTTCTGCTGGAATTTTGTCTCTTAGCAGCCCTCTGAGTGGATTAGCACTAAGAATAAACGTATGCCTGAAGGAGGATGTCAGGTGAGGGGCGCCCTCTCACACCTCCAAGGTTCCCCACTTACTGCCTAGGATGTTGGCTTCTGCTTTTGTTTCCCTTAACAGTTTCCCATTGTTTTCAACCATAGATTTTGTTGTTTTTTGATTTGTTTTCCACCTTTTCTAATTGTTCTTGGTGATTGCTTTGGCTTGTTGTAAGATACTCTACCAGGGTTTAACTCTGTGGCCTTTTAAGTTGATTTTTAATATAGTGAAATCTACTTAACATTTTAATATCAAGACACAGCAATGGTGATTGCAGGATAATACTGTTCATCTTTATTTTAATGGAATTTTTTTTATCAGATGACCACTATAAGCATTAAACATTAGCTTTCACTGAGATTATTTCAAATTAATGTACCTTTGACACACGTTAAATAAAGTAATTGAGACAGTACCTATTAACATGGGAAATGTTGTAAAGAATTAAGTGAAAGATGACTTTTCAATTCCTTGGAGATGATTTTCTTAGGAGAAAAACAACATGCCTTACATTAATGTATATATGATATATTTTAATTATCAATAGATTAATGTTGTAATCTAAACAAAGGAAGAAAATGTTTGCCCTAAAAAGATCAAAGTCTATTAAAAATAAAGGTAAGTCAACAAACTCACAAATATGAGCAGAATTTTCTTCTAGATTTTATATTTTATCCAAATATTATAAAATTATAAAAGTAAAACTTTTAGTGAGATGCATTCTCATGCAAAGACTCGATTCAGCAATATAGTATTTATTAATAAAATTGAAATTAGGTCCTTTTTTCTGAGGCAAATACAGTTCAACTCTAACTTCTTTGAAATTTAAAAGACTAAAGGAAATTCTTGAGATGATGGTATATGCTTTTATGAAAAGGTGATGTAAAATCTTTTCTTGTGATAATAAGGCAAAATAATATAAGTGAAATAATATATTTTTATTGATCATAGGATTAAATTTTAGCCAAATTTTTTTAATGTAAAGTCAAAGAATCCACTTGACAGAAAACTCACTCTCTCTTACTAGGTGAATCAGTTTTATAGGTCGGATTCTATGGTTATGTAAATGAGGAATAAATTAAAGTTTTTATCATTAGTGCCACAATTTAAACATCCAAACTAAATTTCTAATAATCAGTGTGTTCTCTCTGGGAGACTATATATCTTCTCTATTGGTGCTAGAGCATAAAGTAGATTTGGAATTCCTTATTTAAAAAATTAAAAACTCTCCAAATTATCTACAAAGTGTCTGGAACATTTTAGATTTTTTTAAAGATATTTCCTTGAATTAATATATTAATTAAAATTTTAGACTACCCTAATTTTTAGAAATATTGACTTTTTAAAAAAGACAAGACTAATATAATATCAATTTTAATAAATTACATGAATGATTCTGATATCTGGAACTTCTGAGCACAAGATAGGTTTATAAAATTATTATTTATTATATGTTTATTTCCCTTAAATGACCCTAAACTATATCAGTTGTTTTAAGAGGTATAGGGGAATTTATTTAAAAAAATAAAACAAATTATTTTTAGATATTTTAAAAGTATTAATGAAATACTATATTTTATTTTTATATGAAATTCTAAAACCTATGAAAATTGTAAAATATATAAATAAATAGATGTTCTTATTTCTATTTCTTTTTCATTATGATAATACAAAATAAAGACATGGCTGTTTCATGTATTAAGAAATATAAGCTTTTATGCCACTAAAATGTTATCTCTTTCTGTTCAGGGTAATGGTCTTGGGTGCCTTGAACTCAGTACATTTAAATGTATAAAAAGCCTTCTATTCTCACCACTGGTAAAAGAGAATTGCAACCCAGTGATATAAATTTCTTATGGTGCCTATTATTTTCCTAGAGTAACTCCTTAGATGTACAGAAAAATCACAAGAAATGATAGGAAAAGAGGACTGTCAGTCTAACATGCACTATGCTGAGTTTTCTATATTTCTGCTTGAACTATGGACACAGAAAAATGAAAATTAGAGTTATTTATCTAATTTTCTTAGATTGCTTATTCACCATTTCTTTTTTTTTTTCTTTTTAAAATTTTAATTCCTGAAGCAGAGAGAGCCTCCTCTGCCACCAATGGGTGAGTTTACAAATCCTGTTAATCCTAGCAGGTAGTAGTTGAACCAGATCAAATTTGGTTTATAAATGTAATGAAATGTGACTTTTCTTAATGTAAGTGCATTGAAGGAATCTACACAGGCAGATGCTTAACTTGAATTTACCTATTTGTTTACATCTTTCCATTTAGAGACAAATCCCCTAAGAGATTATTATGGTATCCTGGTTACCAGATTAAAAAATACATCTAAAACTTTTTAATATTTAAACTGTACACATAAACAGTTAAACTAAAACAAAGGTTTATAGAAAACATAAGGTCATGTTGTACATGATTTTAAAAAATTGAAAAGAAATACTATCAATATCTGACTCTTCTAGCCATTTATCTACTTATACAAACTCAAGTTTTCAAAGGCTCTAAAAACTATTCTTCTGTGTGCATATAAATTTTTGTAAACAATCAAGTTAATTATGGAAATATGATGTTCATTTTCAGAAAGAATTTGCACTTGACTTTGATTCCATTTTCAAAGCCACTCCAAAGTACTTACCAAGTGCAGCTAGAAAATAGATTTGAGTTCAAAATACCCAGGTGAAAATTGAATTAGGGATTATATATTCAATTGTAGCTCACTTATGCTCAAAGGTAAGCTAATATTCTGAATTAATTTGTGTGCCTGAGGTTTTTGAAAAGCAAATCCTTTCTGTGCAAACATCCAGCATTTTAATCCAACTAATTTGCACTCAAAGTTGTCCTCTTACAACATGTAAAAGTTAAAGTTCATGCAACTATACTTCTTAAAGTCAGACAGGAGGAAAAGTAAGTATATATATCTGGACAACATTTTATTATTTGAAACCTAGACAAAGATGATAAATTTCATACCTAAAAAGATGTAGAATAAAACAAAGGATTTATTTTTTATTAGTAGACTGAGAGCATAAATTTAAATTCAGTTTCAAAATAACTTATTTGAGGAAGTACCTTTAGCCATCTGAAAGAAAACTGGAACTAAAAGTGTGGCTAGTAACCAAAAACATTTTGTATGTTTCTTCTCAAGAGACATTGAAAAAATAGATTTGTTGAACACATATAAATGATGATGTAGAGTTCTAAAATTTAGGTGAATGGAACTTTGAGGAACACATATTTAAAGTCATTGTCGGGGGAAAAAAAGACTATAGGAAAAGTACACATTAATACTTTCTTAACTGAATATATATTAAAGCACTGCATTCACAGAGAAGTCATGCTTTGCATTTTTTTATTATAGCTTTTATATCCTCATTTAATAAGAGCTCGCAGGTACCATTTTCAGTGTTAGTTAACTACACATAATGACCTTAAAAAAAAAAAAAACACTCCTCTCTTTCTATTAAATTACTATATGAAGTCAGTAGCCATTAGTCCATTGTCCTTAACCATGCTTCATATTTTTCAAATATTACTTTGTTAGTAAATCTATCCCTGAATGCTATAAGCATTATTTGATCATATGCATTTGGTTTTGTTTTGATGTATTCTATGAGCATAACATGCCACAGGGGACTGGAAAATCTTAAAGATAAAATGGCTGCCTGTGGTTAAGTGTATTTAGAAAATGAGTCAGGAAGGCAAAAGCTCAGCAGATTAAATTAGTACATGTCTCATCTGGAAAGCTGATCCAATAACAATGTTCAAAGTCCAGTTCAGTGCCAGAGGCTGAGCTTGCCTGAAGTCACTTTATGAAGGAAATTTTAGGAAGAAACGTATTTGTCCAAATGAGCTGGAAAAAATGCTGGATGAATATACTCTCTGATTTTTCCAAGAACTGAAAACAGCAACATTGCACATAACAAACAGCACTTGTCTCCCTCATATAAAGTAAAGGCTGGCTGGCAGCCAGAGGCAGTCTTGCTGTGAAAATGAATTAAGGGAAAGCAAATACAGCATTGCAACTTAGCCTGGGGAAAAGAGAAGAAAAAAAAAATCAAGGACGTGATAGAGAAAGCAAGGAGAAAGGAGAAGAAAATAGAATGGTTACAAGATGAATGAACAGTATACCTGAAACTGTCTGTCCAATACCATTGTCTATTTGTTGATTTGCAGAAGTAAAAAGGGATATTTTACTAGGTACTTACACCAGAAGAGGAAAGAGCACAGGATGCAGAAATCTGGATAATAGTCTTCCTTCTGTTCTGTGGATAAGGCCTATCTGGGTTCACCTTATCTCTCTGGGCTTAAGTGTGCTTATTTATAAACAATCAAAGTAAACAAAGAGAAGGAATGGTATTATGGACTGAATATTTGTGTGCCCCTCAAATTCATTTGTTGAAACTCTAACCCCCAATGCTATGGTATTTAGATGTAAGGACTTTGAGAGCTAATTAGGTCATGAGAATGGAGCCCTCGTGAATGGGATGAGAGCCCTTACAAAAGAGATCCTAGACTGCTCTCTCTGCCATGTGAGGATACAACAAAAATTCCTCAGACTTCAACCTGGAAGGGAATCCTCACCAGAACCACTCAATGTTGTCACCCTATTCTCAAACTTCTGGCCTCCGTAACTGTGAAAAATAAATTTCTGTTTTTTATAAGCCACCCAGTCTATGGTTTAGCAGTCCAAATTGATAAGATAGGTGGTCTGGGAAGATGAGCCCTGTGAATCCTTCAAGCTATTAAGACCTGAGAAATGAAGACTGTTTGGTCCATAATTTTGTGAAGTGTGGTCCATAAATTTTGTAAATTTCGTAACCAATATGCTTCATCAAAACCTAAAAGGACAATGTCTCTATAGTCTCAACTGATTAAAAAAAAATAACACTTTTGGAGAAATACATTTATCATTTATAGTAATAGTATGATTTTATACCATTTATTAATTAGTGAGATTTGAGCAAAGTACAAATAAGTAAAACAAACCAAAAAAAAAAACACTTAGCCAATGGAGATTTTTAGAGGCTGTTAACTTTTTGTTAAATGTCATTACCATGCATTGAAAAGAGTATACGTTATTGGCAGCCCACAAACTATTTTTTCCTTTAAAAGCATTGATTATTGAAGTATACACCTAAAAATAGTTAAAATGATAAATTTTATATTATGTATATTTTACTACAATGAAAATGTATGCAAAAATACATATTGGTTAATTCAAGCAGGAATGTGCTTAAAATGAAGTATTTTTTCATTTCTCTGAGGAAAGGTGGGGATAGGTTGTGGGGAAAGCATATTAGTTGTCTCCAATATATTGTTCTTATTACTTAGATGTATTCCCTAAATACCTTAAACAATTGTTTCGGCAGTGATAATCTTCACTGTGCAACAGAATTGCTTGGTGCACTTTTTATAAACATGGATGCTTAGACTTCAACGAGTTCATTTTAATTGTTCTGTGATAGGGCACACACAACAGGATTGTTCAATTTCAAAATGTATCCAGGACTGAGATCCACTGCTCTAGAATGCATACTCCAAGAATACAGAAACTACATTTGTCTTGTTCGTAACCGTATCCCTAGTATATTGCCTGGCCTACTAAATATCTGTCAACCAAATGAAGGATCAAATAAACTTTCTTCTATTTTACCTGTATATTTACCCTATATTAGATTTTACTTTGAAGCTAGAAGACCCTGCATGTTCCATAAACCAGCCAGAAAATGTGTAGGTATATTTAAAATAAAAACAAAATAGTCAATGCCTCATCCTCCCTCCTATTCCACTACCTTTCCCCCAAAGCAATAAATGTTAACAATTTGGTACACAGACTTCCAACCATTCTTTATTATCATAAAAATACACAGTTAGATATAAACATGTGTGGATTTTACTGGCGAAATGGGATCAAAATATCCATAATACTCTGCATTTTTTATTTAAATCCTTTATTTAAACTTTTCTCAAGATCACACCATGAAGACCTAGCTCATTCTTTAATAAAGAGCTGAAAATATTCTAAGAATATGTCTGCTCCCTAGGTATTTCCATTCACTTTTCTTCCTTCCTCTCTTGAACACACTGTAGTAATATTTTGGTTACCACCATAACAGAAAAGCCATTGTTAAATTGTCAACTTCATCTTTCTCAAATCATGTGTAGCATTTGACCAAGTCTTCACTCCTTCATTATTGCATTACTTTTTGTTTTCTTTAGCTTGGCCTCTTTGCTACCACAATCTCTAGGTTTCTTGCTTGACTCTTCCAATAGGCTTTGTGAATAGTTTCTCATATTCTCTAGCCTTAAGTTTTGAACTAAGCCCCTAAAACTTTTCCATTTTATATTTATCCATTCTTTTATTTCATCTAGTCCCAGGGGTTTTAAACCAGTTAGATTATGATGGCTCTAGAACTTTTTAATCCAGGCTGAAACTCTCTTCTAAACTACACACTCATGTATCTAACTAATGTGCTGGTATCTACAATTTTGTATGGAATAGGTGTTACATACTTAATGTGTCTAATATGGAAATTTTGACATTCCTATGAATTTCCTCTTATCTTCCCCACTTGTTGAGCCTAAGAATACTGAGTTATAGAAATGTCCCCTGTATTATTGGAGACAAGATTTGATTTCAGAAGTCAAACAAGGCTTTGCCTTAAAGAAAAAATAAATGTGTTAGCTCAAAAGCTGCCTTGCCTCAGGAGGGCATCTCATTGGTCGGTAACAGCTGCACTTCAAAGAGACAGTTGTAAACTAGGCTTATGGTTCTCACCTGTTTTGAAAGACAAGACAGGCCTCACCTAGAGCCATGGGTTGCCAGAAGTGACCAACAAAGACAGCAGGAGATGAGAGCTGATCAAATGGATATGCTAATGCCCAAGCCAGGCCCAGACAGAACCATGCAGTTAAAGTAATTAACACAAAGCACAGCTCATGTGGACTTCTGAGATCCTCTCTGTCTCCAAGAACACAATCACTGGAGCCAAGATGTCTCTGATTTTGCTAAGGTACTAGCCTTATCATAAAACTTAGAAGTTTCCCCTGAGAAGATTTTGTAACTCATTGTTCCCCTAGATAGAGTTAGTTAAAGGATCTGTAGTAGCCTTTTAGAAGACTTTGACCCTAAACCAAACTGCCTGTTAGTATGTAAATCCCATTGCCCTCGGCACTGGGAGCCTGTATCTACCCTATAAAATAACTGTGTGGAGTTTCAGTCTTTCATATATTTCCGTGGGAAGAAATATATCCATCCGGACACCCTCCTTTTGTATATTTTCATAAACCTATACTTTATAAACTATATCTTTGGCTCTATGTATTATTATTATTTCATTTTTATTTCCATTTCCTACTGTTTTGTCATCCTTTGCGATGACCCCTGCCTGAGAGATCTGATCAGAAAGTGAAAAACCTCTTTGCGGGGAGCGTAGCTAACTCCCCGCACCCACTTCGGTAAATGATAGCTCTATTTTTCTAGTTGTCGGGTCAGAAACCCTTAGGTCATCCTTGAAATGCCATTTTCTTTCACATCCTATATCAGTTTATTGGCGAACTGTACTCTTAACTTAGAAAACTATTCAGGATCCAAACACTTTTTACTACTTCCTAGTCAAAGGTAATACCATTTCTCCCCTGGGATTTGGCAATAGTGCCCCAGTTGATCTGTCTGCTTTGCTCTTGGTCTCCTAAAATCTGTCCTGTACACAGCACTAAGAGTGATCCTTTCAAAATATTGGTCAGGTCCTATCATCATATCTACGCTCCAAAATCTTAAAGGGCTCCCCATTTTACCTCCATCTCATTTTTCTTTATTCATTCAGAGCAAGACCTAACATCATGGGTGACTCCCCCCACTTACCCACTCTCCTCAGATTTCACTCCTCAGATTTTATTTTATACCATTTTACCATGTCATTTACTCTTTACTTTTGCTTCTTTGAACATGCAAAATAGATTCTAGCCTTTGGGTATTTGGACTTACTCTTCACATAGTTTGAGCAATCTTTCTGTGGATATTTGCATGGCTTGATCTTTCATTTCATTTAGGTCTCTGCTTAAATAGCACCTAATCGAAGAGGTCTTCCCTAATTATTTAACTCAAATAAGATCATCAGAACTTGCTACACCTCACTCTCCCTCATTTAATTTACCTTAACATTTATTGTACCATTGCTGAATGAATAAATTACAGTTCCTACCAATGTATTTCCTAAAGATGATGTTATTATCTGTCATCTCTTATTCATATTTCCTTACATATTAGTGCTTTAAAATGTGGCATAATTTACAAAAATAATGCATTCACTTCTCTCAGAGATTTATTAGATTTCTTTCCAAAAATCTTGTCATTTTTCACATTGTCTTAGGTATTTTATATTTATACACATGTCACAGTGTGGGACTTACCTTCTTTCCTCCCTTCCTTTCTCCCTTCCTTCCTTTGCTTTCCTTCCTTCCTTCCTTTTTTTCTTTTTTCTTTCTCTTTTTCTGGGGCTATTTTAAAATACCTCCATAAATTTTTCAATATTTCTCCTTCAAAATGTGGGAATCTAATATTCCTGTCCTCAAGTATGAAATGGTCTTAATAGCTTGCCTCTAATTAAAAAATAATGAAGTAGAAATAGTGTATACTTTTACTTGGAAACGCTCTGGATATACACTTGTGTGCATATGTGTCTGCATATCTGTGTACATGAATCTATGTGTATAAACATTCTTAAAAATTGTAATAATTTAATATTTTTAGCATCTCTAGTTTTTAAAATTAGATAATATTTTAATTTATAAATAAAATTATTTTATTTTTAACATTCCTATAGTTTTCTATCTTTTTCTCCTCTTTTATATTATATTATAACTATAGAAATATTTTAATGAAAATTATTTTGGTATTTCATGGCTTAAAGTTATTTCTATTGGAATTTGTATATGTTTTTAATCTTGGTTAATGGTTCTTTCTATTTTTACCTCTTATAAACCCCTTTTAAAGTAGTTTAACTTATTTTAACTTTTTTAAAGTAGATAAGTTATTTAAGAAAGTTTCAATGTGTCAGAATCTTTGCATAGTTTTACAGATGCATTATTTCTTATTATGCATTATTATCTCATTATATATGTATTATATACTTATACATTTAAATTGGAATATTTTAAAGTAATAACATATCATTTAATAATTTTCTGTGCTCTGCTATTGTTAATGTTTTTGAGTATCAATTTTTAAAAGATAATTATTGATGTGTTAATATAAAATTTAATAAAAATATTTAATAAAAGTGCACAAATTGTATTTGATCAATTTTCAAATTCTGAGCACCCCAATATGACCAGCAACAAAAAAAAAAAGAAAAAAAAATTATCACAACCACAGAATGTCTCCATACCCCTCTTTCTAGGCAGTGGTCCCAAAAATAATCACAATCTTGACTTCTAAAATCATGGATAAGTTTTGTCCATTTTAGAACATATATAAATAAAATCACATAATATATATCTATCTTATCTTTTACTTCTAAAACTTCTTTTACTAAAATTATATTTCTGTCTACAAGCCATGTTATTGTGTGATCATTTTGATGAAAATAATTTTTAATAAAATCCAACTTACTTTTCCCATAGATTTTTTGTTCTATTTAAAAAGATAATTTTGCATAATCAAGATCATAACACTATAACCTATTTATTTTTAAGATCTTTGTTGATTTATCCTTCACATTTAGCTTTATGATCCTTATGGAGCCAGTAAGAACAAGGAGTTCTTTTGATCTCTCATGAATACCTAATTGCCCCAGCACTATGTATTGAAAAGTATCTCTATCTCTTGCTGCACTGTAGTATTATATTTGTAATTATGATATGACTCATTATATGTGGATTTCTTTCCCCAGACCATCTCTTCTCTTCTATTGACATATATTTTTTCTACTTGCTTCAATGTCATGCCGAATGCTTATAGTTTTATATTATGTCTTGATATTTTGTTGTGTCCTTCTAAAAAGAATAATTTTATTAGTTTAAGGTAGTTTTACATAATTTATTCTATTAGGCTCCTCAAAATTACTCCTAACTTCTATGTTTTAGCTTATCAACTATTCTATTAATAAATTATTACATTTATCAACTCATTCAATGATTATGTGATATAGGTATTATTATTATTAGTTCCACATACAGATCAAAAGGTTTTCATCAGTGGCTCTCAAACTTTTTGTTCAGTGATTCTTTATACTCTTAAGGACCCCAAATAACCTTTTTTGTGTTGGTTGTATCAATTTATGCTTATTGTATTAGATATTAAAATATACATTTCATAGTACTTATCATACAATAGTTTTAATACTAATAAACTCATTGCTTTTTAACTGAAACATTTTTATAATAAAACAAAAAGTAGTGAAAAGAGTGATATTATTATGATATCTTTGCAAATCTCTTCATGATCTGGTTTAAAAGAAGATGGATTCTTCTATTTACTTCTTCATTCAATTTGTTGCTATAAATTGTTTTAGTTGTATACATGAAGAAAAATATTCTCTGATATGAATTTAAAAAGGTAAAAAGGTTTTGATAGTCCTTCTAGATACGCATGATACACTCTCTTTTGATACTACACTAAAACGCAGCACTTGCTGGTTTTTTAAATGTTAGTTGCAATGTGAAAGGTGAAATTACTCCAACAAACTTTCCATAATGTTATTTTAAAATTAATCAGTATTTATGGCACTTCGAATGAATTTTTACCCATGCCTGGTTTTGTATTATCATGCTTTGGTCATTTGAAAAATATTGGATCACTGACTTATACAAGACTTCTAAAGGTCAACTTTTTCACTGTACA
This sequence comes from Lemur catta, assembly GCF_020740605.2. NCBI lineage: Eukaryota > Metazoa > Chordata > Mammalia > Primates > Lemuridae > Lemur > Lemur catta. Next base: position 102,956,588 of record NC_059131.1, on the reverse strand, counting down.
GTTTTTAAAAATAAATCACTTTTGTTAGTATTACCAGAAATTTTATCAGCAAATCTTTAAGTCTTAAGAAATTGTCAAGCTCAGAGTAGCAGATAAAATTTTTCCAAAATTATAATTTTTACTAGAATGGTCAAATATTACCATTAGCTAGTAGCTTTCTCTTATTTTACCTGAAGTAGAAGGTTTATTTCATTCCTTTTTTAGAATTTAAGAATATGTCTGCCAAATCGCCAAGTCTGAGTCACCATATTTCATTCACCTGTTTGTCATTCTTTCAAGTAAATGTTATGTTCTTGAAAAAAGTTTTTTATTTGGCTCACAACTCAAACTATCTCATACATAGTTTTCCTTTAGACATTTATTATCCTTTGGTATGAACCAGAAATTTGTTTATAGATAGTTCAGATTTTGCCACACAGAATATTAAAAAGACATGTGCTCAAGGACAGAATTTATTTTAATAATAAACTTAATAATGTTTACTAATTAATCAAGGACATTCTTAAATGTGTGTGTGTGTGTACTTTTCTGCTAATGTATAATTACTTGCCCAGTTTGGTGCAACAACCCAGATTCTTACTAAGATGCTACCTTTTGCCCACCATTTCTTCTGCATCAGCAGTACAAATACCAACCCAGTGACATGGGTATCAACAATCATTTATGTACTAATATGACATGGTATTGTGTACTTTGTGGTGCCCTTGAAAGGCTGTTGGAAATCCATAAGGGTCTGTGGACCACACTTTGGGAACTGTTGGTGGCAACGAGAAACAGAATCAATTTGGTTTTCTGATGTGAAGCCTGGAAATCTGACAACAGAGCCTGCACACTTGACCACTGTTATACTGTGTCCAGTTAGTCTACCTTTGAGAATTTAGGCCAGGCATGGTGGTTCACACTTGAAATCCCAGGACTTTGGGTGGCTGAGACAAGAGGATCCACTAGAGCCCAGGGGTTTGAGGTTGTGGTGAGCTGTGATTGTGCCACTGCATCCCAGCCTGGGCAATGGAGTGAGACCTAGTCTCAAAAAAAAAAAAAAAAAAAATTAATTTACAAGATGAAAAAAATTTAACTGCAGCGGCTCTACAGCATATCACTACTATTCAAACTAGGAGCCCACTAAGTAGCTATTCATCCTTGACCACAGCTTCGGTAATAACTCTTTAACCTCAGGAACAATTGAATGTGTTTCTGCCATTAAACTTTTTGGATACTCTACCACAGGAGTTGCAGATTCAATAGATATAGGTCAGATTGAAAGGGGAAAATGCTATTTTTTCTATAATAAAACTGAATACTTATAAAACCAAATTAGATCATCTTACACTGCATAAACTGAAACCTGTACACAACAGAGGTGTCTATATGCAAGATTGGTCACCTTCCTGACCGCCAGATAGGAAATAATTACCAATTATATTAGTAACTAGAAATAAAACAGTACCTGACAATAATCTTATAGTGCATAGAAAATAAATTAAAACCACTGATCTTCACTAAGATATATTTTAAAAATACTTTAATAATTGGGAGAAAAGCTAAATTCCTTCAAGGAAGAATTTTAGGAAGGCACAACTGTATTTGAAAGCATAACACAATTTCAATCAAGATGACTTTTTTAGGGGGATCTTGAGGAATTATACTAAAGAGTATACAGATTTTCCAAAAATTAGTTATCTTTAAGAAGCCATTTTAAAAGAAAAGATTAAAATATGGACTTACCCAATAACATAAAAAGTTAACAGGTTAGGAATAAAAAGACTTATTGACAGAAAAGAAGAGATGGTTCAGGAAGATACTTTACTATATGTACTATCTACACCTTACTATAAATGTACTATGGACATTTACTAACGCATAAATGCCTCTGGAAATAATAAAACAAAGTAACTTGTATAATAGAATATTTTGAAATAAAATCACAATTTACATTATAAAAGAGATAGCCTTTAAATAGTACATTAAATGCATCGAAGAGTTAAGTGAAAAAGTTAAATTGAAAATAACCATAGTGATATTTATCAAATTCTATATTGAGAAGTAATTTATCAAAATAAAGACCATGGATAAAATCAAAATAGAAAAAATCAAGAGATTTGAACATATACAAGTACAGGCACACACAAATTAAATTTATACATATAAATATAATCCAAAGAAGAAAATGCAAGGTAAATATTCAGGATGGTATTAAGCATACATAACACAGATGAAAGTCATTGTTCTTAGTACATAAATTGGTTACAAAAATTGTTATAAGTATCACTCTAAAATCCAATAGTTAATCAGGTAAACGTGGTAACAGACTAAAGACAAATAAGGAAATACAAATGAGAGAGAAAGCAGATTAAGTATGTTCTTACACAATAAATTAAAAAATAAAAATTTAAAATTTTGTAATATTTTATAGTACCCAATCAGCCAACATTTAAAAGATAAATGTAACCCCTCCGATTGAGGGAACAGCAAATTAAACACTCACTTATTTTAGTTGATTATTCAAATTGGTATATAGTTTTTGAAAAGCAGTTTGAAAAGTATATATTAAAATCATCTAAATATAGACAGTCTTTGTCTCCATAAAAAAATTACTGATGAATTTTATAATCATTCATTGTGGCTGTAATCTATTTTATAAAATAGGAAACCAACCAATAAAACAGATCCTATGGAAATATATTTATTCACAACTTATTAAACATATCTATCTATTTAAATGCATCATGATTCATAGTATAAATAGAGAAATCAACTAATACAATAAGCCCAATAGGGCTTATTATGATGACCTGAATGGTTATCAAAAGGAGTCCGCAAAATCATTCAATATGTAATGCTGATAGAAACTCTTATGAGACAATAAGTAGTACAGACAAGTACAAAGACAGTTAAACCTAAGGTTTGGAAATGTAGCAGTAGTCATTAACACAGGTGTCATCGGAAATGAAGAACATCAACCATAGACAGGGAGGAGGGGAATTAAGGAAAAGTTTCCAAAAGGAAATTTCATATGAGCACAGGGGGGGAAACAAAGAGCCCAGCAAGGCAGGGGGTTGATGAGGAGAATGTTCCATGCAGAGGGAACAGGCTGGGAGAAGGTCCAGAGATGGGAGAACGTCCTTCCAGGAATCAAATGTTTCAGTACATTGACATAGATTTTGATGTGGCAGGGTGAGGACTGAAAGATAGAGTGTCATGGTGTATATGGAGATAGAGAGGCAAAAGGGGAGGGAAATGGAGCTGATAGCAGGACCTGATGTTGGAAAGAAAAGCATGGGCCAGGGCATGAGACACCGGAAATTTATAAGATTAGGGGGACGCTAGTTGATAATGTAAGTAGGGATTTAACCTTAAGAAGGAGAATGAAGAGAGAAGTGGCTTATTAAATTTGCTTAGAGAAGACTCTGTCTACTGTATGGAGAACAGATTAAATGGAGATTAGATTGGAAAGTGGAAAATCTGTTAGGATCCTGCCATGGTAGCCCAGGCCAAAGAAGATAGTTGTGGGAACTGAGATAAGGGAAGTTCAGGTAAAATAAGTTTCCAGAGGTATCTAAGAAGAGGACCTGACCAAATTTAAGCAGTCAAGAAGGATGCCTATTATTATACTGCAGAGATTGAAAATATGAAAGGAAAAGTGACTTGGAAGAAAGTGATAATGGATTCTTTTCTGCACATGCTGACATTAATGTGTCTCTGGGTCGTCCAAGCACTTAAGCCTGCTAAGCAGCTGAAAATAAAAAGTACCTGAACCAAGGAGAGAGACCTGGGTGAAAGATAAATTTTCAGGGAACAACAAGCTATTTCCCAAGAACTGAGAAGTAGGTGAATGTAGACAAGAGAACCTAGTTAGTTACATTGTTTAAATTAAGAAGAGGTGGATTTTTTGATAAAGGCCATTCTCACTGGGGTTAAGTGGTATCTCATTGTGGTTTTGATTTGCATTTCCCTGATGATTAGGGATGTTGAGCATTTTTTCATATGTTTGTTAGCCATTCTTATATCTTCTTTTGAAAAATTTCTATTCATGTCGTTTGCCCAATATTTGATAGAGTTGTTTGATTTTTTTCTTGCTGATTTTCCTGAGTTCTAAATAGATTCTTGTTATCAGTTCTTTATCTGATGTGTAGTATGCGAAAATTTTTTCCCATTCTGTAGGCTGTCTGTTTATTTTCGTGACTGTTTCTTTGGCTATACAGAAGCTTTTTAATTTAATCAGGTCCCATTCATTTATTTTTGTTGTTGCTGTGATTTCCTTAGGGGTTTTCTTCATAAATTCTTTGCCTAGACCAATGTCTGTAAGAGTCTTTCCTACATTTTCTTCTAGAATTCTAATCGTTTCCCATTTAAGGTTTAAATCTTTTATCCACCGTGATTTGATTTTTGTGAGAGGTGAAATCTGTTGGTCCTGTTTCAGTCTTCTACATGTGGCTATCCAGTTTTCCCAGCACCATTTATTGAATAGGGATTCTTTTCCCCTTTATCAAAAAATCCCAAAACAACACATGTTGGCATGGATGCGAAGAGACAGGAACACTCATACACTGCTGGTGGGACTGCAAACTAGTGCAACCCCTGTGGAGAGCATTATGGAGATACCTTAAACAGATTCAAGTAGACCTACCATTGGATCCAGCAATCCCATTATTGGGCATCTACCCAGAACAACAAAAGTCATTCTATAACAAAGACACCTGTACTCGAATGTTTATAGCAGCACAATTCACAATTGCAAAGATGTGGAAACAACCCAAATGCCCATCAATGCACGAATGGATTAGTAAACTGTGGTATATGCATACCATGGAGTATTACTCAGCTATAAGAAATAATGGTGATATGACATCTCTCTGGTTTTCCTGGAGAGAGTTGGAACCCATTATATTAAGTGAAGTATCCAAAGAATGGAAAAACAAGCATCACATGTACTCACCAGGTAATTGGTTTCCCTGATCATCACCTAAATGCACATTGGGGAATGATACCAACTGGATGTCAGACTGAGGTGGGGAGTGGGGGAAGGGGATGGGTGTACGCCTACATGATGAGTGCGTTGTACCCGTCAGGGGAATGGTCATGCTTGAAGGTGCTGACTCAGGGAGGAGGGGGGTGGCGGAGGGGCTGGAGGTATGACTACATGGTGAGTGCCTGGCGCACTGTCTGGTGAATGGACACGCTTGAGGCTCTGACTCAGGGGGATGGGCGGGACATGGACAATGTATATAACCTGAGCTTTCGTACCCCCATGATGAGCTGAAATAAAAAAAAAAAAAAAGAAAAAGAAAAGGTGGAGGCAAAGAAAGCTGTCAATAGAAATTATAAAAAGTTATTTAAGGGGTAAAAATAAAATAAACAGGAATTGGTGATGTAAATTAGAAATCAGAAGACTAATACCCAGAAAAAACATAACCCAGCATATATTGACCTAGGATAAAATAATGTGAGTCACAAAGGGTATGACATTCCAAAATGTATTGAATGACTAAATATGTTAGTGCCTATGTACCATGTGTCAAAAGTGGGATGAGTATGACATCAGTAAGTAACATTTAATAAATATATAGATTATGAAAGCTGCATTTGAAAGTTCATAAAGGAAAACAAACCTAATACATACTTGATAATCTGTGAATTATTAATACATATACAGTTAGGAAATTGCAATTTTAAGAATTGATTAAACCACTCTACATTAAAATGTTAGGAAATGCTAGGAAATGTATGTGATCTGGAATAGTCCTTTGAAATTATGTATGTAGGAAAATACATAAGTAGATGAAGATTTTCCTGCTGTAAGTGATAGAAGTACAGATTACAAGGATGAGTATTTTTAAACTTGTGTAGTTATTTTAGTGGTTTAAAAGAGATTTTTTTTCTTGGTTATTAACTTCCCTCTAATTGATTTAGGCACTAGCGTAAAAACGGAAATCTTTCCTTCTTTTTTCTCTTAATCTTCCTTATATTTGTGGATAATGGTCTTACATGTCCTTTTGGAGAGCCCTACACATATAAAAAGATAGGCAAAACACAGTGTCTTTTTATCTTAAGCAAATCTTTCTGGCCCAATTCTGGGAGACAGAAATAGCAATGAGGTTGCTGACTATAGATTTGTGTTGGGCCAACACTATCACTTGCCTTAAACATACCAGTGCCCAGAATTGAGCCAAACAGATGGAGAAATATAAAATAAAGCTGTGTAAGCTCCACTGAAGCAAAATAAAAAAAAAAAGAGGAAAAAAATTAAATTTACTTCTTGTTTCTTTTTTATAGAAATCTCTCCCTAGGGAAGATTTTTTCACAAAATTTATTGCTCAAATATTCATATAAAAAGTGAGAGAAAGAATAGTCTAAGTTTTTTTTTTTGTTTTAAGTGGGCTTATACCCCTCACATAAGAAATTAACAGGCTTCCAGGCAACTTGGATATTAAGAGCTACCAATAAAGTATATTTGATTGGATACCCACTTATTTAAGTTTCATTAGATTTTTAAAGATATATTTTCTCTCTCTAACTTGTTTATGGCAATAGACAATGGTTCTGATTATGTGGGAGTTGCATTGTTTTCAGTTGATTCCACTTTATTGCATTCTGTATTTTCTATTCTTATTTGCCATCAAATTGTCATTCCAATATTAAAATTTATATAATTTACCAAGAGAATATTTCAGTCTCCAGAAATATCTGGTTTCAAGGCACTTTTCCAATTAAATACGTGTGTATGAGTAAATGAGATTCACATATCATGACAAAAAGCATGTGCCTCTAAAAGAATATATTGTTTATAAAAATTTAAATTTAAAGCACACATTCAGTATATCTTCCTCCTGAGCTTCAAGCATATTGACTACCATTCAAATGAAAGTTGTATTTTCTACACCTAGCTTGAAAGTATAATTTACACATTTTAAACAGCCCCAATAAGACTGTTTTAGCCTATGATCAGTAATGTTCCTGTGGAATTAGAACCCAGGCAAAATTCATATGGGAATCTAACCAGATCATCAGTTAGTTGCTTATTTGAACCAGAAAAATAAGACATCTTCAAAAAGTTAATAAAATATAGTGTCCAGCATTGACAAAGTGAACACTGGAAAATCTCTGAGAAAAGTCAATACCATTTTTCAAATACATAGTTTTAATAATATTATTTAGTATATGAAAGGTAGTAACCTGAATCTTACAGTGCAGAAATCTTGTTGGTTCATTCTTTGCCATCTCAGTAAATAACCATCACATCCTCCCATATAATCAGACCAAAAACTCGGTCTTCCTTTATTTTTGTTTCTCTCTCATTCTACCTCTGAGCCATCAAATATTATCCAAACTATTACCCCAAACCACTTCATAATCTCTACAGCCGCTTTAATACTATAACACTATCTTGGCTAAGTCTTTCAAACTAGTTGGCCTGCTTCTATTCTTATTCTATTACAAGCCATTGTCAATATAATGGCCCGAATGATCCATGTATCAATAACAAAAATTTAAAAGAGACATAGACATTCTCATGCCACTTCTCTGCCCAAAGTCCTCCAAAGACTCTGCATTTCTCTCTGAGTCAAAGGCGAAACCCTCAGTGGTCTACAGGATCTCCCCACAATTGGGCCTTCGTTTCCTCTCTCACTTCCTCTCCTATTTCCTCTCTTAATCACTGGTTCCCCTACGTGATTTTCTTGATATGCCTAAAATACTCCAGATATGTCTCAGTCATAAAGCCATTGCTTATCTGTCCCCTTCACCTGGACAGAACATTTCTCAGATACACAAATGTTCATATAAAAATTGAAGTTTCATTAGATTTTTAAAGATATATTTTCTCTCTCTAACTTGTTTATGGCAATAGACAATGGTTCTATTGCATTCAATAGACAAATGTGTATCTGAGAAATGTTCTGTCCAGGTGAAGGGGAAGTACCTTCTCTTTCAAGTCCTTGGACAAATGGAGTTACCTCAAAGAGTCCACACCTTAACCATCCAGTTTAAAATTGTAACCTGTCCCATCCCCTCACTGACTGGTATATCTGATCCACTTTACCTGCTTCATTTATTTCCCTTCAGTGACACTTATGACCTTACAGTTTACTATGTAATTTATTGTTTATTATGCTGTTTATGTAAGCACCACAAGGCAAGATTTTTTAAAACTCTTTTTTTGTTCAATGGTGTATCCCAAGTGCCCAGAACGTAATTGTAATGTGTTAGGCACCAAAGGAGTATCTGTTAGGTGAACAAATGAAAGAGTGATAACCCAGCATCTGTGTCTTGACTGCTTGCCAAACAAAAGATTTTTTTTGTGGTGACTTTTGATAGCAGAGTGCAAACCAGATGGTCAGAACATTCACTAGATGGGATGTGGCATTTTGTAATGCATCTTGTTAGATTGAAGTATGAATAGATGTTTGCAGTATAGCATTTTGATTGGGACAGGCTGTATTCTGAAAGCCAAATAATGTGTTACCTTATAGCAACATATTATTTCTTTAGAATTTTCCATAAATAATTTGTAAACTCTGTATGTAGTAGTAAATTTAATAACGATAGGCAAAATATAAAAATATTGTAAGTGTTTTACACGTCTATGAAAATGACAAAACTCCTATAATTGGATATTGTAATCATGTAAAAAAACTAAAAGAATATTGCGATGCAGTTAAATAAAATATCCTTTATATTATGTAATACCAACAAACCACACACATACACACACAAAAATTGTAGCTGCAACTGAGAATCATAAAACACCCAAACAGATGATCTTGAAAATAAGTAAAATATCTCAATTGCCTCACTTAAGTGATTTGAACCTATTTGACCACTATAACAGGTCTTATATTAGAATACTTGAAGATTTTCCCTTGGTAATTGAAATAAACCTTAACAGTATATATTTTATGAGACTTCATACTTTCAAATCACACAATGAATAAATAAGCTCTATGTTTGAGATTTTCAGTAGATAGGAAGCAAAGAAGTACAGAAAGTTTTTAACATCTTTAGCAAAGGGAAATAATTTGAAACCTTCTCACCTTAGGTAATTGAAATGAAAAACAAAAGTCCATATGCTTTCTTTTTTATTATAAATTGACAATTCGCAATTGTATACACTTATGGGATACAAAGTGATGTGATAATTTATGAATTAATATGAAATAAATCTAGCTAGTTAACATATTCATCACCTCATATCATATGCTTTCAAGCAAATTAGGTATAGCTACCTATTCTTTTTTTTAAAATTTTTTATTGATACATAAGAATTGTATATATTCATGGAGTACATGTTATATTTCGATACAAGCATATAATATATAATAATCACATCAGAGTAATTGGGACATGATTCACCTGAAACATTTATCATTGCTTTATGTTGGGAACATTTTAAAAATCCTAGCTATGCTGAAATATAATAAATTATTGTTAACTATAGTTGCCGTATTGCACTGTTGAACACTAGAACTTTTTCCTTCTATTTAACAGAATTACCTCTTCACCAAAACCTCTTCATTATCCCTTCTGACCACACTTACCAATCTCTAGTAGCCACCATTCTATTCACTACCTCCTTCAGATCAATATTTTTAAGGTCCCATATGTGAGTGTAAAAATGCAACATTTATATTTCTGTGCCTGGTTTATTTCACTTAAAATAATGTCCTCCAGATCCATCCATGTTTTTGCAAATGACAAACTTTCCTTCTTTTTCATGGCTAAATAATATTCCATCTTGTATATACACCATATCTTTTTTATTCATTGTTCCCTTGATAAACCCTTAAGCTGATTCCACATTTTAGCCATTATAAATAATGCTGCAATAAACACCGAAGTGCAACTATCTTCTGGATACATCTTATGTCTTTGCCTCACCCAAGTGGTGTTTAGAGGCATGCCCTTCCCCTCTACAATGCTCACTGTGTCGTGACCATTAGTTGTGAGTTTGCCACCCCCCAACCCCCTAATCCCTGGAGAATATTACTACTGTGTGAGCACCATAGTGTTAATCAGTTAGCACCAATTTGACAACAAGTACATGTGGAGACTATTCCTCTGATCTTGTGTTACCTCACTTCAGACTATGGGCTCAAGCTTTATCCAGGAAAATATAAGAGGTGCTAGATCACCATCATTTCTTATAATTGAGTAATATTCCATTGTATACATATATCAAATTTTAGTAATCCACTCATGAATTGATGGGCACTTGGGGTGTTTCCACATCCTTGTAATAGTGAATTGTGCTGCCATAAACATTCGGGTGCAGATGCCTAATAGTGCTATTGCTGGATTAAATGGAGTTTCTACTTTTAGCTCTTTGAGGTATCTCCAGATCCTTTTCCACAGAGGTTGCACCAATTTGCAGTCCCACCAGCAGTGTAAGAGTGTTCCCATCTCTCCACATCCTCACCAGCATTTGTTGTTTTGGGATTTTTTTTGATAGATGCTAATCTCACTGAAGTTAGTTGATATCTCATTTTGGTTTTGATTTGCATTTCTCTTATGATTGGAGATGTTGAGCATTTTTTATATGTTTGCTGGCCATTTTTTTGTCTTCTTTTGAAAAGTTTCTGTTCATTTGCTTTGCCCATTTATTGATGGGGTTGTTTGATTTTTTCTTGTCGATTTTTTTAAGTTCTAGATAGATTCTTGTTATCAGCCTTTTCTTGGATGTGTAGAGAGCAAATACTTTCTCCCATTCTGTAGGCTGTCTACTCACTCTAATGATAGTTTCCTTGGCTATGCAAAAGCTTTTTAATTTTATCAGATCCCATTTGTTTATTTTTGTTGCTCCTGTGATAGCTTTGGGGGTCTTCCTCAAAAATTATTTGCCTAGGCCAATGTCAGAAAGGGTCTTCCCAACATCTACTTTTAGAATTCTTAAGGTTTCATACCTTAGGTTTAAGTCTGTTATGCATCTTGAATTGATTTTTGTGAGAGGTGAGAAGTGGGGATTCAGTTTCGATATTCTGCATGTAGCTATCCAGTTTTCCCAGCACCATTTATTGAAAAGAGATTCATTTCCCCAGTGTATATTTTTGTCTGCTTTGTCAAAGATTAGATTACCATATGTGGATGGTTTCATCTCCGGATTCTCAGTCCTGTTCCAAAGGATTATGGCTCTATTCTTGTGCCAATACCATGCTGTTTTAGTTACTATAACCTTGTAGTACAACTTGAAATTGGGTAGACTGATACCTCCTGGTTTGTTCTTTTTACTTAAGATTGCTTTGGCTATATGAGGTCTTCTCTGGTTCCATACAAACCATAGAATTATTTTTTCTAGATCTGTAAAGAATAATGATGGTACTTTGATAGGGATTGCATTAATTTTGTAGATCACTTTAGGTAGTATGGACATTTTAACAATATTGATTTTACCAATCCATGAGCAAGGTAGATTTTTCCATCTGTTTACATCTTCTATAATTTCTTTTCTTAGTGTCTCATAGTTTTCCCTGTATATGTCTCTCACATCTTTCATTAAATATATTCCTAGATGTTTAATTTTCTTTGTGGCTATTGTGAAAGGTATTGTGTTTTTGATTTGAAATTCGGCTTGACTGTTATTGGCATATATGAATCCCTCTGATTTGTGTGTATTGATTTTGTGTCCTGAGATTTTACTGAATTCATTTGTCAATTCTAGGAGTCTCTCGGTTGATTCCTTGGGGTTTTCTAGATATAATATCATATCATTGGCACAGAGTGAGCATTTGATCTCATCTGCCCCCATCTGGATGCCCTTAATACCCCTCTCTTGTCTAATTCCTCTAGCAAGGACTTCCAACACTATGTTGAATAGAAGTGGAGATAGTGGGCAACCTTGTCTTGTTCTGATTCTAAGTGGGAATGGTTTCAATTTTTTGCCATTCAGTATGATATTGGCTGTGGATTTGTCATAAATGGATTTGATAATTTTAAGGTATGACCCGCCTATGCCTATTTTGCTCAGAGTTTTTATCATAAAGGTGTTCTAGACTTTGTCAAATGTTTTTTCTGCATCTATTGAGAGAATCATATGGTCTTTGTTCTTGCTTTTATTTATGAGCCTTGTTGCATTAATAGATTTGCGTATGTTGAACCAGCCTTATATCCCTGGAATAAAGCCCACCTGGTCATGGTGAATTATTTTTTTGATGTGCTACTGAATTTGATTTGCTAAAATTTTGTTGAGGATTTTTCCATATATATTCATAAGGGATATTGTTCTGTAGTTTTCTTTCTTTGTTGTGTCCTTTCCTGAGTTTGGTATCAAGGTGATATTGAATGAGTTAGGAAGGATATCATCTTTCTCAGTGTTGTGGAATAATTTCTGTAGAATAGGTATGAGTTCTCTTTTGTATGTTTGGTAACATTCTGGAGTGTAGCCATCTGGTCTGGGACTTTTTTGTTTTGGGGAGGTTTTTAATTGATGCTCCAATTTCTGGGCTTGAGATTGGTCTATTCATAAATTCTGTTACCTCCTGGGTGAACTTAGAGAGGTTGTATGTTTCCAGGAATTTGTCCATTTCCTCCTCATTTTGTAGTTTTTGGGCATTTAGGTTTTTATAGTAATCAAAAATAATGTTTTGTATTTCTGTGGTATCTGTTGTGACCTCTCCTTTTTCATTTTTAATTGAGTTTATTAGTGTCATTTACCTTTGAATTCTTGTCAGTCTGGCAATAGGGGTGTCAATTTTGTTTATCTTTTCGAAAAACCGGCTTTTGGTTTTGTTGATCTTCCGTATAATTCTCTTATTCTCAATTTCATTTACTTCTGCTTTGATCTTAGTTATTTCTTTTGTTCTACTAGGTATGGAACTGGTTTGCTCTTCCTTTTCCAATTCCTTGAGACTGGTTGTTAGATTGTCAATTTTTGAGCTGTCTGTTTTTGGATGTGAACATTTATTGCTATTAGTTTTCCTCTCAGGTATGCTTTTGGTGTATTCCACAGGTTTTGATAACTTGTGTCTCCATTATCATTTAGTTTGAGGAAACTCTTGATTTCCTTCTGTATTTCCTCTCTTATCCAAAAGTTATCCAACAATAGATTGTTTAATCGGCATGTCTTTGTGAGGTGGTGAGTATTTATGTTGGAATTGAACTCTAATTTTATACCACTATGATCAGAGAAGATGCACGGAATAATTTCTATGTTTTTAAATTTGTTGAGGTATGATTTGTGGCCTAGTATGTGATCAATTTTGGAGAAAGTTCCATGGGCTGATGAGAATAAGTATATTTAGCTTTATTTGGGTGGAATGTTCTGTAGAGATCTGCCAGACCCTTTTGTCCTATAGCTCTATTTAAGTGCATTATTTCTTTGCTTATTTTGTGTTTGGAAGATCTGTCCATTTCATTCAGTGGGGTATGGAAGTCCCCTGCTATTATGGCATTATTGTTTATCATGCTATTTAGATCTGACAAGGTTTGCTTTATGTAACTGGGTGCTCCTGAGTTTGGTGCATAAATATTAAGAATTGTTAATTTTTCTTGTTGGATCTTCCCTTTCACCATTATATAGTGGCCATCTTTGTCTTTTTTACTTTTGCTATTTTAAATCTTATGTTGTCTTAAAATAGTATAGCTACCCCTGCTTTCTTTTGACTTCCATTTGCCTGGATGATAGTTGTCCAGCCCTTGACCTTGAGCCTGAAGGCATCTTTGTGGTTTACATGTGTTTCCTGTAGACAGCAGATACTAGGCTTGTGGATTTTTATCCACTCTGCCAGTCTATGTCTCTTCAGAGGGGAGTTTAAGCCATTCACATTTATTGAGAGGATTGAAATTTGAGGTAGATGTCCATTCATATTGTTGGGTGAAATCCTGTTGTTTTGTTTTACTCCTTGAGCCATCATCCAGTCCTAGTTCTAGCCTTTAACTCTTGACTGCTTTTACTTTGAAGAGTATCTATTGTGCCGTTCGGTGTGTATTGTAGGTCTGAGTACTTCGTGTAGGGGTTGTCTGGTCTTTTCAAATTCCATCAGTGATTGCTTGTCTGGGAAGGACTTTATTTCTCTGTCATAGATGAAACTAATTTTGTCAGACAAAGAATTCTAGGTTGGGCACTTTCCTGTTTTAGAAGATTAAGGATAGGCACCCAATCCCTTCTGGTTTGTAAAGTTTCAGTTGAGAAATCTGCAATTAGTCTGATAGGCTTTCCTCTGTAGTTTATTTGTTGCTTTTGTCTCACTGCTCAGAGAATTGCTTCTTTTGTGTTTACTTTGGTCAGCCTAATAACTACCTGACGTGGTGACGGCCTTTTCACATTGAGTCTCCCAGAAGTTCTGTGTGCTTCTTGTATCTGGATATCAAGATCTCTGGCTAGGCCAGGCATGTTTTCCTCCAGAATTCTATGAAATAAGTTTTCCAGCCTTTGTGAATTTTCTTCTTCTTCCTCTGGGTTGCCAATGATTCTAATATTTGGTTTCTTTACGTAATGCCTCATTTCTTGTATGTTTTGGTCTTGTCTCTTGATTCTGCATTTTCTTCATCTGATTTGTTTAGCACAAAGGCATTATCTTCAGGTTCTGAGATTCTTTCCTCTGCATGATCCATTCTATTCTTGAGGCTTTCTACTGTGTTTTGTAGTTCCTTGAATGCTTCCTTCATTGCCAAGATTTATGTTTGTTTTTTCTGTACTATTTCAATTTCTTTAGAGAATTTTTTATTCATTTCCTAAATTGATCTTGTGGTTTCTTTATGTTGGGATTCTATTTTCTCTTCAATTCCATTGAGTTTTCTTACCCAAATTCAGAATTCTTCCTCTGTCTGTTTAATCTTATCATGTTTGTTGGTATCAATTGATGGAGATCAAATATTTTCTTTTGGAGGTGACTTTTCTCTCTGATCTTTCATGTTTCCTGTGTTCTTTTGCTGATTCTTTCTCATCCAGGTACTTTGTCAAGAACTGAGGGTGCTGGGACTGCTTTATAGACTTAATTCTGGAACTCCAAAGGGATGTTCCTTGACAATGCTGGGGAGATGTTCTCTGGCCTTGTATTGTCTTAGAGGTGTTTTAGCCTGTTGGGTTATGTCTGACCTGTTGTCTTCACCTTCTATTTTCAGAGATTAGTGAGTTTGGATTCCTTGCTTAGACTCTCAGGAGTTGGATCACTTGTGTGTGTGACTCTGTTGCTGACCACTTGTTTGAGGTGGAACACACTGTGTTGGGCTATGAAGTTACCCTCTGTTTTGTTGCTTGTAGTTTGCGTGGAGTAGTAGGCTATCAAGGTATACCAATACCTTTGTATTGAGCTCTAAACCCCCAAATGGGAAATACAGATGCCTCAGTCTTTGGGGAATGTCATGTCACTCCCAAGGGTTACTTGAACCCTGTTACCACTTCAGGTGGGGTGAGAAGAGCAACAGGTGCCGCGGAGCCTAAGAGTCTATTCTTCAGATGTTGCTTGGCCTGAAGCTAGGGGAGAGCTGCTAATACGTTATTCAGGACCTTTTTGCCACACTTATGAGGCAGCTCCTGATGCGGGGGGGTGTAAATTGGTGAAATTGCTAAGGACTCTGGTCAATATTTTCCTTCCCAGAACACAAGCCCCTAAGCTGGCAACAGCCCGGGCGCCAAGGGCAAGCCCTTGTGTTACGATCTTATCAGATGATCAAAACAAACCCACTGTATCAAGACAGCAATCTGTCCCCTTTTGCTTAGTTCCAAGATCCCACAGATTCAAGCTAGTCACAAAGGGAAAGCGACTTTTCACCGTTCTCCCTGCCTTCAAGGGCTAAGTCTGTCCTGATGGGCTGGGGGAGGGGCGTTGTTTGAGACTGCTGCAAGTCCCAGCCCGGAAAATGTCTTTTCTCCTTTCTCCCTTCCTCTGAAGGCAGGATCTGCCTTATCAGAGGGGATCACCCACCGGACTCCGGGTGTCTCACCCCAGGAAGTGGTTGCTCTCATTACTCTGCCCCGGACTTATTCTTCATTTTGCTAATAATTTTTTCCTCTGATATTTGTGAATAGAAATGGTAGTAATAGTAACAATAGTGTCAGGAAAAGAAACAACAATAAAAGTACTTATTGGATGGTTACTATGTACTAGTCATTGTGTTAAATACTATACATCTGGAGTTTTTCCTAATGTTTGGTGATAGTGCTAAAGTGACTTCTGAGATTAAAATGAGTTTTTTAAAATAATCATTTTGCAACTTATGGAAGGAAAACATCATAAAATAGTACTATTTGAGGATATAAACTATTTTCTTTCCTTATATTATAGAAAATATTCATTATCTTTGAAATTTATAAGTGAGAAAATTGTTGCCATTTTACATCTGTAATGTGACAACTTCAATCTGGGCACTGATCAACGTCACCCAATAATCAAATGATAGTAAATGATAACTGCCTAGTGAGGGTGTCTGAGGTTTAGTTACCTATTAACAGTCATTTTGAGACACTATCACTCTAAAGCAATTATGATCAAATGACAAATTTCAGAGGAGAAAGAGTTCTAATGGCATGATGGCATGGGAACTGTGTCATTGATGGTTTGCGCTAGGGCTCAATTATACTGTATGATTAGAATTATATTATAGATAAATAATTTTAAAACTAAATACTCAGATTAATTTTGTAATAAGTAAAGTAAAATGTTTATTGGAATCAAGCAAGCAAATCGATATTAAACTCCTATTCAATGGAGGCACCCTTAACCGAAACATATTTAATTTGTCCTTCAGCTAGCAGACAGGACAATTTGAATACTGAACAAGCCAGTTTGTGTTCATATTTTTATTGATTCTTGAGGTAGACTGAAGTAATCAACATATGGGTTTATCAGTGATTTCAAAGTAATTATATTGACAAATCTCAATTTTCAAAGTGTTTCTAAGAGCTTACCAAGAGTTTTCTTCCTGTAAAATAATATAAGTATCAGAAAGAGAAATAAATATTTAAAGATTTGCATTAGACAAAGAAAATTAATTCATATAACTACTTTCGGATTACATGAGCTAATAATAAAGGTTCGTCTGCTTTAAATTACAGGCAGAGAAGCTGGTCTAGACATCAGTTATTAAGCCTATGTTAGAAATACAGTGTTTGTATTTCTAAGTATTAATCACACCTTTTCATTGTTCTAAGCTTTTTTATCTTCTGTGGAAATTGGATCAAAATTTGCATAAATTAGTTAAGAAACTAATAACTAAGAAATAATCTCATAATACATACTTTGAAGAAATAAAATCTAGGGTTCAGTAGCACAAAACGAAGACTATAGTTAATGATTTATCATATATTTCAAAATAACTAAAAGAGTGAGATTAGAGTATTCCTAACACAAAGAAATAATGAATGCTTGAGGTAATGGATAATCCAAGTAGCCTGATTTGATCTTTACACCTTTACACCTTGTATGCCTGTATCAAAATATCACATTTACCCCATAAATATGTACAACTATTATATACCCATAATAATGTTTTTAAAAATTTCATACTATAAAAATCGCTTGCAATCAAACTAATTATGCTTTTATAATGTACACACATGCTGTAGTATGGAACAGGGTGAGGACATAGATTCTGAAGTCAGACTGCAGGGGTTGCATGCCTAATTTTCCTTCTAGGTCACCTTGACCAATTCATACAACTGAGTCCCTCAGTGTACTAATTTATACAATGGAATAATACTAGTAGCTTTCTACCCTATAAGATTGCTGTGAAGATTAAATAAATAATGTAAAATATTTGAGACAGCCCTTGGCACATGGTATGAGAAATACAAGATTTAGCAAGTATGTATAAAAGATATGATATATAATATATAACAAACACATATGTTATATAATATATAATGCTTTGTGATAAATTATGTGATTATATAATATAATCTATACTACAAAACTATGTAAGGAGTACATTTAGATGTATATCATACATATTTAATCTATATAAATATATGTCACAATGGGGAAAACTGAAAAGAATAAATATAGAAATGTAAAATGTTTTCTAGCATTACAGAGCATCACACAAAATACAGGCCCAATATGTAACATAGCATTGAATAAATTCATTTTTATTACTCTGATATACTCAATTGAATTAAATGAATAAAAGTTTGTGTTCAAAAATCTATGTCATGATTGTAACTTCAACAATTTGTAGTTGCTTATAGTTAATAACTGCCAGATATATTTGTTTTAATAAAGTAACATGATATAGGCCAATATGGAAGGAATTCCTGACCTGCAAACATTTATCTTATATATAAACTATGTAAGATTGCACTATCTAAGCTCCATTATCTCTGCATCTTTCCTTTAGTCCCTTGTTTTGTGCTTAAGAGATACCTGAAAAGGCTTAAAACTTCTCAGAATCTATAGACTCAGAAAGAAAGGAAGGGTCAAAGTTGACCTACTTTCAAAACAAAAACAAAAGCAAAACCTTTAGGGAAACTGTCCCTTAACAGACTCCCAATAGTGACTGCCTCTACACTCATAGCCTCCCTCCACCCCCAAAATTTGCCATCACAGCATTGACTGATAAACATGGTTAACACAGTTTAACTCATTACACCATGTCACATTTTAATGAAATATATTTATTTGGTTTTATTAAATATTCTATTTTGAAAAAAATCAGAAATTTATTCGATAGCTACAGCAATAGCAAACACTGATTGGACCATTAGTGTGCATTTGTTATATAGAGATAATTTTCTCCTACTACCTAATAAAATTTTACTGAAAGAATGAAAGTCTTGTTGAGTGAAAAAGGAAGTTTAAGATAATTTATGATAGAGGCTATGTTTAATTGGTTTACTAATATCCAATTTAAAGTTACTTGTAGGAACATAGTCATTTGAGGAGAAAGGATATAGGAAGAGTGAAAAATTAGTAAAGACAGACAGAGAAAGGGAGAAGGAAAGATACAGAGAGAGGAAGAAAAATATCAAAATTTGTCTGTTTATTTGCAAGCTTTCAAAGAGTTGGTTCTGTATTCTGAAACAGAAAAAGTCCTTCCTCCATGGGCCTGTCATTGATTTGAAATCAAGGGTAGTATCATTCATTCTATAGTTTTAGTTCATTGAATTAAGTTTTGGATTAGGATGTAAGGATGTAATTTTGTTAAAGAATCTAGTAAAAAAATAAACAAAGAAATAGACATTTACCTATAGAAGACATAGGGCTTGGGTGATTATTTGTTTTAATCCACATGTGATAATAGGCATCTATCTTATTGTTCTGAAAATGGGAAAAATCCTTAAAAATTCCATATTTCTTAGCTAACTCGCACCAAATAATGATCATTAGGTCAGTTATAATGTTTGGTCTTGTGTGTCAATTCTCCCATGTAAAAATAAAGGCCACTAGTTACTGCAAAGCTATATACCGTCGCACAGAATATTTCCCTATTTCTGAAGACTATTTTCCCTGGAGTCATATTCATGGTCTATGTTCTGTTGCAAAAAAAGTTTTCCTCATTCTTAAAGGAAATTCTTTACCCAGGAGCCACACTACATGGAAGAAGATCAAGTACTGGTACATTCTGTCAAAAAATGGTAAGAACAAACATACTTGCACATACACTTCAAGAGGAATTTTGGATTAAGATCAACTATGAGCAAACATCTATTCTTATTAATCACCCTAAAGAAAATATACTGTTAGAGAGTAAAGAAATACTCTGCAGAAGAAAGAATAGAGAGCTCGATTGAATACTAGAGCACACACCCAAGTATTTTGGGCTAAAATTTGCTTGGCTTCTAGGAAAAAATACATTCAAGATCTTCCTTTGCTTTTCTAAGAATGTCCATTCATTGTTAGTTACCAGAATTATATTATAAAAACTAGAAAGTAATTTAAAATAATAGTAAATTTCCAAAAAATGTAATTTTGTAGGCTTATGAGTAAGTTCAGTGAGGTAAGGGGTTGACCTTACCCAGGCATGTTGCTTCTTGTAACATAACTGTCACAGAATGGATGAATTGAACTATCGAATAAACAACCAGAGTTTTCAATGTTAATCCATTTGAAATAAAGTGAAGAATTTACACTAATGATCCTATATAAATTTATTTTAATCCCTAGTTTATATGATGTAACATGAAGTGATACAGAAAAAAAAGAAGAGATTGAATTAAGTAAAACAAAGTTTTCTTTAAATGTTTTTGTATTTGTAAAAATATTTTCTCCTTTTTGTCCAAGAGGTTCATTGAATTATACATAATTTCCAGCAAATGCCTAATAATATTTACAAATTATACTTATATTTCTTTGATAAAATTATCATTATGTATATTTACCCCTCATCTCATTGTATAAATAAAAGTATATGACATTTAAATTCAAGATACACTCACTTATATTTATTTAGCTGTGGAACAATTGGGTAAAATATTGTCAACATACATGAATTTTCCAAGATTAAGGTTCCAAATCTGTAAAAGGAGAATTAAATTATCTATACCACAGCATTTTTGTGATGATTTAAATAAGGTTAAAATGAGCATGACAAGAATATTTTTTCTTTACCCTACTTTTTTTTTTTGATGAGAGTAGCAATCATATATTGTTCTATAAGCTTTCTGTGAGCAGTAATTGTTTTGAATGTGTTTTAACAAAGTTCACTTTTTATTTTTTGCATCTATTACCTATTTTTAAATCAACAACTAACAATTGTATATTTTGATGGTGTGCGGCATGTTTTGATATATGCATGCACACCATTGTGGAAAGGCTAAATAAAGCTAATTAATGTATTCATTACCTCACATATTTGTTTGTGGTGAGAATACTTAAAATCTATATTCTTAGCAATTTTCAATTATATAATACATTGTTATTAACTATAGCTACCACTTTGCAGAATAGATCTCTTAAATTTATTTTTCCTATCTAATTGAATTTTGTATTCTTTTACCTA